>NC_088792.1:152285553-153488365 GCF_011386835.1 Chrysemys picta bellii
TGTGGATTGGAGGTGGAACAGCTGTCAGGGGCACTGAGGGGGAAGTGGCAGGAGCTCCCCGTACAAGGAGGGGGGTTGCCACTGGAGGTCACTAGGAAGGACAAGAAGACTCCATCCTGGGAGTCAGGAGGGGGAATCCATCCCTCAGAGGTGGGCAGGGGCTGGGTGGAAATGCTGCTGGTTCCAGGGGCCGTTAATCCCCCCTGATTCCTCGGAGGCGTCTGAGTCTGACAGGTTCTCGTTCCCTTGCAGCAGGAGGACGACACGGCCAATGTGATGCGCCAGCTCCGTATCATGCGGCACTTGCGCCAGGTTCCCGAGGCGATGCAGGGCCTGTGCCTTTGAGGCCACCAGCAACTCCCGCTCTCTGCTGCAGGTACTGCTCTGGCTCTGTGTAAATGGGGAGCTAGTGGAAGGGGAAATGGAGCCCCCTGGCACTCACAGAAACCCTCTCCCCTCTCTGTGGAGCAGGGTCCTAGCATTGGGAGCAGCCTCTGCTGTTTTACTGTCTAGCCGGCTTGCTTCCTAGAATGAACACTCATTGAGCGGGGTGATCCACAGAGAGTAGCTCTGTGACATACTGGTGGAGGGTCTGCAAGGTCCATGGCCACCCCAGCCACCTCCACCTTGCCTGCCTCATGGGGGTTTGTGTCAGAGGACACCTTCTCCTTCTCCTTTCTTTCTAACTTCTTAGGGCCCTGGCCCCTCGTTCAGCCACTCAGCAATTTCCAAAGCAGGCCGTGTCTTTTGATGTGGCCTGCTTCTCTGCCCCCAAAACAAAGAACTCTTGCTCCCATCTTGGCCTTAGGCCACGATGGTACACTTTCTCATGCCCTTCTCCCTGGGCTAACCTTCTCAGCACAGCCCAGGCATGCTCTCCTTCTCTGCTCTTTTTGTCCATGGGCATAGCAGATCCTGGGTTGATTTCCCTTTGCAGGATCTCTCACAGGTATTGCTGCTGCTGCATCTGTAGCTCCACCTGCACTTCCTTCTGCGTCTGTTGGTTTTCTAGGAGCTGCAGGAGAAACCCCTAGATCTGTTTTGGCTGCTTAGCCAGTCCCTGGAACTGAAGTGGGAAATCCAGCGACCAGCTTGGTCCCTCGATACACCTGCTTGGGGGAGGGATAGCTCAGTGGTTTGAGCATTGGCCTGCTACACCCGGGGTTGTGAGCTCTATCCTTGAGGGGGCCATTTAGGGATCAGGGCAAAAAACTGTCTGGGGATTGGTTCTGCTTTTAGCAGGGGGTTGGACTAGATGACCTCCGGAGGTCCCTTCCAACCCTGATATTCTATGATTCCTTCAGCAACCAAGACTTCCCTCACGGATCACAGGGGGAACTCAATCCTGCCAACTATGCTAATCATAAATGAATCTACTCATCGTTAGGTGCCCCCCGGCGGCCAGGCATGGCATCACAGCCCTCTCGCTGGGCTAGCGTCCCCCATCCATGGTCGCTCCAGCACCACGGCAGTTTCTCTGCCTGGTAACTCCGGCCAGGTCACCACCTTTAGTCCACCCTTCTGGGGCCCAGCTTGCCTCACACTAAAAGTCCAAAGAGGTCTTTCCACAGACAGAAGTCCTTCTGCCATCGCTGGGGCACTTGCTCAGCCTGTAGCCCCCTTGCTGGGCTTGGGAACCCTCTCCAGGTGCGTGTACGCCGCCTCCTCTGGGGCCGGTAGGGGAACCCAGTCCCACCCTGACATTGATAGCAGCCCAGGGCCCTGGACCCAACATCTAGGTCTGCTCCTTTCTCTTTGCTGCACTTTTCCAACCTCTCTTCTCAAGTTCCCCTCCAGGCTTTCCTTGCTGCTCTGAACTTCCTACCTCGTTCTCAATCCTGTTGCTACCCCGGTTGGGCTGTATCACCACTGAAGTCTGGCTCTTTAGGGGGGCGGATATGGTGCCTCTCAGTTCGGGCTCATTCTGTAATCAGCTTTCTGTGAGTGCCAGGGGGCTCCATTTCCCCTTCCACTAGCTCCCAATTTACAGAGAGCGAGAGCAGTACCTCCAGCAGGGAGCGGGAGTTGCTGGTGGCCTCAGAGGCACAGGCCCTGCAGCGCCTCGGGCACCTGGTGCAAGTGCCGCATGATACGGAGCTGGCGCATCACATTGGCCGTGACGTCCTCCTGCTGCAAGGGAACGAGAACCTGTCTGAGACTCTGACGCCTCCGAGGAATCAGGGGGGATTAACGGCCCCTGGAACCAGCAGCATTTCCACCCAGCCCATGCCCACCTCTGAGGGATGGATTCCCCCTCCTGACTCCCAGGATGGAGTCTTCTTGTCCTTCCTAGTGACCTCCAGTGGCAACCCCCCTCCTTGTACGGGGAGCTCCTGCCACTTCCCCGTCAGTGCCCCTGACAGCTGTTCCACCTCCAATCCACAGCTCAAGTTCTCAGACCCCTCTCCTCCAGCCCCACCCAGGTTGGGTAGGGAGGGGACTGTAGCGGGGGGGCAGGAGGGATTCTGGCAGCAGTGAAGTGGGATGTGGGGAGGTTGAGACCTTTCCCCAAGTCACCCCAGCCACTAATGCTGAAGCCGCAGGATGGCAGCCCTGGTGAATGGGACGGATCGGCAGCCCCTGCTGACTGAATCCTCCTGTTCTCTCCAGCAGCGCCGGCTTTAGGAAGGACGGGGCCCAAATCGAACATTTTTGGCGGGGCCCCGGCAGGGATGACTAACAAAAAAAATTATGGAAAAAAAAGCCTTTCATTTCTTCCATGTATTATTTACTTTCCATAACTATATAAAAAATAAAATTATATATTCTGTACATTGCATCATATATGCTGTTGATCGGTTATTAATGAGCTCCGTTTCTCATGTGTGGTCCCCGCCACTCCCTGGGGGTGTGCTAGGGTGACCAGATGTCCTGATTTTATAGGGACAGTCCCGATTTTTGGGTCTTTTTCTTATAGGATCCTATTATCCCCCACCCCCTGTCCCGATTTTTCACACTTGCTGTCTGGTCACCCTAGTGGTGTGCACATGTGTGGGTCCCAGCTGCTCCCTGCCCCCCTCATTGAAGCAGGTGTGCAGGCTTACTGCCCTGGGAACTGCAGGGCACCAGTGGACATGGGGCTGGCTGGAGGCTGGGCAGGGGCTCACTGGAGGTAGGGTCTGGCTGCAGGCAGGGCAAGGGGTGCGGGGCTGGCTGGAGACAGGGGTGTGTGGGGCTGGCTGGCTTTGGGCAGGGCCACAGGGGGGTGCGGCAGGGGTTGCCTGGAGACAGGGCAGGGGGTGCGGCAGAGGCTGGCTGTGGGCAGGGGGTGCAGGGCTGGCTGCAGGCAGGGCAGGGGGGCGGGGCTGGTGCGGGCAGAACAGGGGTGGCGGGGCTGGAGGTAGGGCAGGGGTGCAGCAGGGCTGGCTGCGGACAGGGGGTGCAGGGCTGGCTGGAGACGGGGCTGGCTGCGGGCAGGGCAGGCGGTGCGGGGCTGGTGCGGGGACGGGGTGCAGCAGAGGCAGCTTTAAATAGCCCCCGAGTCCCCCGCTATCCCAGGGCTCTGGGGGCTATTTAAAGGGCTCAGGGCTCCCCTGCTTCTACTGCCCCGGCCCTTTAAATAGCCGCGGGAGCCCTGGGGAAGCAGCGGGGCTCCAGTGGCTATTTAAAGGGCCAGGGCGGTAGAGGCAGCGGGAGTCCCAGACTTTTTAAATAGCCCCCAGAGCCCCGCAGCCCTACCCCAGGGCTCCAGCAGTGGGGGTCTGGTGGCAATTTAAAGGGCCTGGGGCTCCGGCCCCTGCTGGGAGCCCTAGGTCCTTTAAATTGCCCCCTGGGGAAGCCGGACCACCCTGGTACAGCGCACTGGCTCTTTCCGGTACACCGTACCGGGGCTTGGGCCTGGGGCCCGATTCAGGGGAATTGGTTGAATTGGCCTAAAGTCGGCCCTGGTGGGGGTATGGCCACAGAGCCGCAGGGAGGGGAACCCTGAGGTGTGGGGGCTGGGTGGGTACTGGGAGTTCCTCCTGAAGGGACGGGGGTTGGCCAAGGTCACTCAGCCCCGGGGTGTGGGAGGGGGACAGGCTGAGGGCACTCAGAGCCCCAGGAAGTGGGGGGGGGGGGCTGAGGGGAGGCCAGGGGCACTCAGAGCTCTCGGGGGGAGGCTGTCCGGGAGGAGGGCACTCACAGCCCCAGGAGGTGTGGGGGGAGGAGCACACAGGATTTCAGGAATTCCCTGGCAGTGAAGAGCTGCTGGCGGCAGGGAGGAGCCAGCCGTGACAATCCCCACTTGGGATCCCTGGCTGGGCTAGAGGGTATGGGGGCCCGTGGCCAAGCTGCAGCGGAAGGTGACCTGAAGAAAATGCCTCGGCCTCCAGCTAGGAAGGGCCTGGGCCAGACAATGACCCACCACGCAGTGTCCCAGCTCCCTGCCCCACACCTGTGGGGCACGGCCCCTCCTCTGTAGGGAGGTTGGCATGTACCTTAGTGCTGCTTCCTCCATCCCCAAAGGCCTCTCCCAGCCAGTCTCTGGAAACCCCTGCCGTTCAGTATGCACATTACTCTGCTGTGACATACCGGGGGGGGGGGGGAACTCCTCGGGGATGGGGGGGCTGTCACACAGCTGGGCAATTTTACCCGGCTGGGCAGGAGTGACTGTCTCCCTGGAGCTGGGGTCTCAGCCCAGGTGTCTCTCTGCCCTTCCCCCCAGTAGCGCCCCACATTGAGTTCCAGCCCCACATTCACACCCACAAGTGCTGGTGGGTTCCAATCCCAGCTGAACACGCCCACCCGGCCCTAGTGCGGAGCAGAAGGGCCCAGCGCTGCCTCACAGACCCTCTGGCTCTCCGAGCCCGCTCTTACCCATCACCGCAGCACGTCTGGCCCATGCTGAACGCTGCTGCTCTGTGCAGAGAGGCTGGCACTTCTTGCTCCTGCCGTACGAGGAGCAGGTGCTGCTACCGACTGCTCCCCCTAACCCCCGCCCTGCTGCGCTCTGGGGATGCTGCCCTGCTGTGGAGCTCTCAGGTATCTTGAACTGGAATTTGTTTGGAGAGAAACTGCTAAGGAGCCTTATCAGCCCCGAGCAGAGAGTACCTGGGAGCCTGCCTGGGTCGGGCGGGTCTGGTACAGCCTCCCCCCAGATAAGGCTCTTCCCTGGACCTGCCACCCATTGGAATCTGGAACGATTCCCTCCGAGGTAACACCCGGGGCAGCCAGGGCAGGGCAGGGTACGGCCTGCTCCCCTGGAGCGTTAGGGCTTTCAGGAGTCAGAGGTGCCAGCAGAGCAAGTTGTACGTTAAAGCAACGAAGGCAGTTGGGGGGCAGAGGAATTGGGTGCTTTGCCATTGCACTTGATCAGCTCAATTTGAAAATTCTTTCAAAGGAAATCCAGATGTATACATCTGACTGGGGTACATGTACACACATACACACGCACACTCACATGTGCACACACTCATGTGCACATACACGTACACGCATACATACACACATGTACACATACACGTATGTACAGATGTACACATACACGTACACACGCTGTCCCTGGAGCGCCCCAGGATGCGACTGACGGGGTGGCTGGCTATTATGGAGGCAGAAGGGGGTTGGGAGAAAATAATCAAGAAGAACTTTTGCTGAAAATGCAAACCTAAGCTGGAAATCTGTGCAGGGCTGGGTCAGCGAAAATGATCTTTTGAGCTGTTCTTATTAACCGTGGTCCTGTACTTCCTGGTTTGCGTCGGACCCAGGCAGGAGACTGGGCTGCTCTGAGCTGTAGAAGCCATTGGAATGAGCCAGGTCGGAATGAGCCAGGCCCTCAGAGCCTTCTGCCACCAATCGCCCCAGCAGTCACTGATCCACACCAAACCACGTCCTTCCAGTCAGGCAGTTTCATATGCACACGTCAAACCCTTGGTTTGCCACTCAGACACCACGGTGATGGGCACAGTAAGGACCGAGAGACGCTAAACAGGCAGACAGACAAGGAAATAGTGGCCCTGCCTACAGGTGTGTGTGTGGTGCAAACGGATGAACACCAGTTGCTGGCTGAAGGCACAACCTTAATTCCTGCATCCCCTGTCTGTCAGCTATCGTTCGCTTGGCAGCCTGAGCTCCGATTTCTAACGCAGTGTTTTGCTCTGGCCTATTGTGGTTCTCATGTCCGGGGGCGCCTTGGCCCCTGGTATCAGGAGCGGTGCTAAGGAGGCTGCTTTTCAAAGGTCCTTAAGTAGGGTTGCCAACTTTCTACTTGCACAAAACCAAACGCCCTTGACCCAACCCCTTTCATGCCCTTCCCCAAGGCCCCACCCCCACTCACTCCAGCCCAGCCCACCTCTCTCAGTCGTTCGCTCTCACACCCTCACTCACTTTCACTGGGCTGGAGCTGGGGGTTGGAGTGCAAGGAGGGGTGAGGGCTCCGGTGGGGATGCGGGCTCTGGGATTGGGCTGGAGATTAGGGGGTTGGGGTGCCAGAGGGGGATCCGGGCTGGGACAGAGGGTTGGGGTGCGGACTCTGGGAGGGAGTTTGGGTGCGGGAGGGGGCTCAGGGCTGGGGTAGGGGATTGGGGTGGGGGTGTGGGGTCTGGGAGGGATTAGGGTACAGGAGGGGGTTCCGACCTGGGGCAGGGGGTTGGGGTGCCGGGTGTGAGGTCTGGGAGGGAATTTGGGTGTGGGAGGGGGTTCCGACCTGGGGCAGGGTTTCTGGGTGCGAGCTCCGGCCAGGCGGCGCTTACCTCAGCCAGCTCTTGGTCAATGGCACACCGGTGCTAATGCAGGCTCCTGACCCCTGGTCTCCCTCCGCTGGCAGGCTCTGAGCAAGGCCTGCCCAGAGAACATGGATGACGAGCTCTCGATCCTGCTGACAGCACCCCCCAGCACAGACAAACTCCAGCACATCTTGGAGGTGAGCAGAATGGGGAGGGGCCACAGGGGTTTTACCTTAGCCCTGGGGACTCCTAGAAAGAAGAGACTGGAAAATCCATATTTCTATTAGATCCTTCCGAGTATGCATTGGTGATATAAACTCACTGGGTGACCTTGGGGTAACTCACTTCCCCCTTACGGCATCAGTCTTCTCCACTATCAAATCTACACTGGGGAAGAAGGACAGAAGCCCCGACAATCATCTTCACCTCTGGGTGTCTGGTCCTGGGAGCCGAAACCAACTGGACTATCTGCCCCATCTCCTAAACTGCCCTGTCTTTCCCTCCTAGGGCCTTGTCCTTAGTGCTCAGCCTGGCCCCTTCCCAGCTTGTCCCTGACCTTTAAAGGACTCTCCAAGTCCCTCCCATGCCTGCTTCCCTTGGGGTCTCTCTCCTGGCTGAGCACAGGCTGCCCTTCTATCTCTCAGCAGGCCTGGGTCCTAGTCACAGGCTGCGTCTTGTCACGTGACCCCCACACTTATTCCCTTCACCCTAGGGACCTGCATCACCTGGGCCAGGTGCAGTTGAGCTCCAACCCCTTTCCCTGCCATCTCACCCTGGGACAGGTTGAAACTGGTAACCTGTGGGTAACAGTAACTGGTTGCTCCCAAAGGTGCTGAAGACACAATGGAAGAGGAAATCCTTTGGCCTGGATTGAAATTATTCCGACTGAAAGTGAATGAGAGAAAATAGGTCCAGAGTTCTCTTCCTAGCAGCAGAAAATGTAGCGATTGATAGAGGTTCAGGTCAGAAAGGACCATTATGTGCATCTAGTCACCCCTCCTGTATAACTCAGGGCTAGAATGTGACCAAGTGGTTCCTTCAGCCAACCATAGCATGGGACTGAGCCAGAGCACGTCTTTTGGAACGACATCCACATGCAGGAGAGCCAGCTGGCTACCAGAAAATCTCTCTTCTGCAGTGACGTGGGGTTAAGGAACACGGGGGAAAAGGCATGGAGGCTGTGACTAAACTTAGAGCAGCAAGGCCAGGAAAACCAGGGTTAGGTCCCAGGCCTGGCTATCAGATCTGCTGTTTTCTATTCCTGGCTTTGGGACCATGAGCGAGTCTCTGCACCGCTGGGTGCCTCGGTTTCCCCAGCTATCAAATGGAGCTAATCAAGGTTTTGTTTGTTCTCCCCATTTTACAGGGTGGGAAACCGAGACACAGTTGGGACCTGTCTACACTACAGGTCTGTCGTGCGTTTGTAATCTGCTGACCCCCACATGTTGTTCAGAGCCTATGGACAACACAGCTCCTAAAGGTACGTTTGTTCTGTGCTTATCCCCTCTGTACCAGCAGGGCTGGACAGCATTTCCACCCAGCCCCTGCCTCTGAGGGATGGATTCCCCCTCCTGACTCCCAGGATGGAGTCTTGTTGTCCTTCCTAGTGACCTCCAGTGGCAACCCCCCTCCTTGTACGGGGAGCTCCTGCCACCTCCCCCTCAGTGCCCCTGACAGCTGTTCCACCTCTAATCCACAGCTCAAGTTCTCAGACCCCACTCCTCCAGCCCCACCCAGGTTGGGTAGGGAGGGGACTGTAGCGGGGGGGCAGAAGGGATTCTGGCAGCAGTGAAGTGGGATGTGGGGAGGTTGAGACCTTTCCCCAAGTCACCCCAGCCACTAATGCTGAAGCCGCAGGATGGCAGCCCTGGTGAATGGGACGGATCGGCAGCCCCTGCTGACTGAATCCTCATGTTCTCTCCTGTATTACTTGGGTGAAATTCTGATCTCATTTCCAGCTCTTTGAGTAGCGTTAGAATTTAGCGTCTTGCATTTAGCTATGTTTTGTGCAATTCTGTGATCATCACAGAACATGAAAGCAACAAAACTAAGAAATGTTTTGTTCATTAAAGAGGCTACAAAAGAAAACTCCTCTCCCTTAATACATCATGGATTTGGCCCATTCCCCCTCCTGTTTTCTCCATGTAAAGAGACAATGTGGATTCTCTACAATCCAATCCACGCAGGGCAGCATCTCTCTCGTTTTTAAATCCCATGCCTCATCTAAGAGGGGGAAACATCAATCTACTACACAGGTGCAGCAATTATGCCTGAGTCAGCATCAGTTGATGACTTCGGTTTTACCCCCTGGACATGGTGTGCATAATGGAACATTGATTTATGGAATAAAGGTGAAGAAATCAATTGGAAGCAGCCAAGCAGCTGACAAACAGAATGCTCTGCAGGGTGGGGACAAAGCAGGATGAGCAGTGAAGTGTAAGAGACGGAGAGTGAATTCTTTCTCTCTATATTTTCCAATGACTCACTTCAGTTTCATGCTGAATTCAGCTAACTTGCATTTACAAATCTTCTGTCCTTGAAAACCAGAAATGGATTCGAAGCGCTGCTCCTGCACTTTCCTTGGCCGTCAGATCCCGCACCTCCCTTCCCCCAACACAGAAGATAACACCTTTAAAAAAAAAAAAAAGTTCTGGCTGCTTTTGGAGCTGGATCTACTCTGACTCGCACCAGCATGAACTGGGCATTACTGCACTGAAATCAATGGAGTTATATCCGTGTAAAAGTCAGTCTGAGTTCAGAATTGGGCCTCTTTTGTGCCGGGTGCCCCACCAGCAACAGACCTGTGCCTTTGTAGCTCTGCTTGTATACCTGCCCTGCTGTCCCACCACTCTGCTGCTCTGCACTAGCAGAGAACTAGTAAATGTCAGTAAATCTGACAAAACAGAGTAAGAAGACCGGTCCTGACAGCTGTGTATGTTCTGGTGTTACCTGCATCAGCAGGCAGAGCAGCCAATCAGCACGGCACATGCAAAAACAAAACAACTTCAGGATTGACCCTCATTTACATCTGTATAACCCTGTTGGATCTGGAGGTCTCTTTAAAGCAGAGATGGGCTGAAACCACACGATTTCAATCATGAGCTCAAACTAACCCAAACTGCAAGGACTTAGACCTAGGATTTTGGTTCAGCCCAGTGTGAAGAGAGCGGTCACTTAAAGAATTCCAATGGGGGTTTGGCTTTTAAATTTATCCCAGTCTAATGCAAAGCCTGTTTCACTCTGGGTCTCATTCTGTTCTCACAGCAGATAGCCCAGTCTGCATTGAAGTAACCGCCGCTGAAAGAGAAGTTGATCCTAAATGCATAGGTCTACATTTTAAGTAGGGTGACCAGATGTCCCGATTTTATAGGGACAGTCCCGATTTGTGGGTCTTTTTCTTATATAGGCTCCTATTACCCCCTCTCCCCCCCAGTCCCTGTCCCAATTTTTCACATTTGCTGTCTCGTCACCCTAATTTTAAGTGACTGCTTGTTTTGATTGCCTGTTTTTGGATTGCCAACACAAGCCACCTTTTAAAAGGGCCTGATTTTTCGGAGGTGCTGTGCCCTGCCTGTGGGCAGTTCCTGCAATTGCAGTTGTAGGTGGAGACGCCATTAAAGCGGTTCAAGTTGAGCACTCAAAATCACTAGCCGTTTGGAAATCTTGGGCCATAAAGATGACAGGTCAGTGATTTGTTGGGGGAAGGGCCTAAAGCTAGAGTCATATCCCCTCTTCTTGGTCCTCCCTTTCCCATTCCCATCCCCAAGGATGGGAAAAAAAAAAACCTATATGTTCGCTTGCCCTATACGTTTGCATTTTTCCACTCCCCACTTTTGTCAGGGCTCTGCCTGGTCACTTGCTGACTCTAGTCGCCTTCACTCTTTCCCTGCGTGAGCCCCCAGCTCTGAGACAGTGGTGGTGTCCCACCAGCATCCCTTCCAGTGATCACTGACAGCTTTGCCTACACCTGCTCTGTTCTTCCCCCACACCCCACCCCTCCTTTGTATCCTTCACCCTTTCTGGCGATTGTTGCAAGCAGCTGCATCCTCTGCCCACACCATGGGGCCACCTTGCCTAGGCACCCCCCTTCCCCTGTCAATCCTGGGGCTACACACACATTGATTCGGTGGCAGGTCCCAGCTGCAGCCAGCACTTGCTGATCAAGCGAATCTCAGGCAAGGACAGAGGCAAGTGCCTCCCTTTCAGCCCCCCGCGCGCTTTGCTCCCTCCTCCCTGCCATGCAGATTTGCAGTTGTCTGGGCGTTGTAATTTCCAGGAGCAGGAGGAAGAGGATTGGTGTTTGCGGGGCTATAAAAAGGGAGAGCCAGGCGCATTGTCCTCCCCCCGTTTCTGTGCATCACCCACCCAGCATCGTCCCTTCCCTGCCTGCAGCTCCCTCGCAGCCTCACCATGAGCTACACCAGCGACCTGCTCTACCCACCCTCCTCCTATAAGAAGATCTTCGGGGAAACTTCTCGCCTCTCCAGCAGGGTCTACAGCAGCCCGGCACCTCCCCGGGCTGCCGGCTACCGCGCCCACCATGCCAGGGACTCCTATCCTTCCTCATATCGCAAGCTGGCCGGGCCCAGCTCCGCGAACCACCTGGAGCTGCTCTCCCAGTCCAGCGCGGTGAGCAACGAGCTGAAAATCGTGCGCACCAACGAGAAGGAGCAGCTGCAAGGGCTCAACGACCGCTTCGTGACCTACATCGAGAAGGTGCACCAGCTGGAGCAGCACAACCGGCTGCTGGAGGCCGAGGTCTCCCTGTTGCGCCAGCGCCAGGCGGAGCCCTCCCGCCTGCAGCAGCTCTACGAGCAGGAGATCCGCGAGCTGCGCTCCAAGGTGGAGGAGCTGCGCCACGAGCGGGACGAGGCGCAGCTGGAGAGCCAGCAGCTGGCGCAGGGGCTGCAGCGCCTGCGGGAGCAGTGCCAGGAGGAGGCGCGCCGGCGGGAGGAAGCCGAGCTGGCCCTGCGCGAGTACAGGAAGGACGTGGACCACGCCACCCTGGCCCGGCTGGAGCTGGAGAAGAAGGTGGAGTCGCTGCTGGACGAGATCGCCTTCCTCCGGAAGGTGCACGAGGAGGAGGTGGCGGAGCTGCAAGCCTCGCTGCAGGATGCGCAGGTACCAGCGCCCTGCCCAGCCCTGCGGTGCTCACCTGCCCTTCCCCAGCATCCCCCGGCCCTGACCGGCCCGCCCTGCGCTCCCCATGTCCCTGTTCAGCCCTGCGCTCCGGTTCCCCATCTGCCCCTGCCCAGCCCTGCACGCCCTTGCCACCTGCCCCTGTCCAGCGCTGGGCTCCCAGTTCTGTATCCCCCTGACAAACGCTGCGCTCCCCTCCCCGCCTGCCCCTGGGCTCCCATCCCCTCCAGCCCTCTCAGCCCTGTACTCCCCTACGCACCTGCCCCCCGCAGCCCCAGCCCTGCTCTCTCTTCCCCTCCCCTGTCCCTGCCCAGCCCCAGCCCTGCACACTCCCTGTTCTGTATCTACCCAACCGACTAACCCTGCTGCACTAACCCTGCTGCACGGCTCTCCCCACCTGTCCCTGCCCAGCACAGTGCTCCCCTTTCTGCATCCCGCCTTCCCAGTGCTCCCCTCCTGGCAAGATGCCCAACAGCAGCCTCCCCAGGGTGGCACATAACACCCCCAAGGGCTCGGTGTTCACCTCCAGGATTCAACCACCCAGCAATCCCGTTCCACCGCCCATATCCCCAGGTGCCCAGCGCGCTTCTCCCCCCCCACATGCCACGTGGATGGGGTGTGCCTTCACTTACCCCCAATATCCGTCTCCTCCTAAGGAGCAACAGAGAGTCCTGTAGCACCTTTAAGACTAACAGATGTATTGGAGCATAAGCTTTCGTGGGTGGCATTCACCCACGAAAGCTTATGCTCCAATACATCTGTTAGTCTTAAAGGTGCCACAGGACCCTCTGTTGCTTTTTACAGATCCAGACTAACATGGCTACCCCTCTGATACTCCTAAGGAGTATTACACACACACAAACCCCTCCTCTTGTGTGCTGGATAAAGTGTGTGCTACACGCCCGCACCCCTCCGTCTCTATGCTGGATAAAGTGTGTGCTATACACACATAAGCACCCTTCCTGTGTGCTGGATGAGGTGTGTTATATGCACTGATTACCCCTCTTCTGTATGTGCTAGATGGATCGGGTGTGGCATACATGCACAATACTGCCCTCCTCCTCTATGCTGTGCATTACAGCACAGCCCTCACCCCCACCCCATGATTTTATACTTCCATAGGCTGAGCATATAGAGAGTGTTACATACCCTCCCCCTATTCTCTTCCTCTTGCATATGCTGAATGGATAGATACTAGATCCGTTGCACTGGGCACTAAGCTATTGCAGCCAGTGGATCATTGGAAGGTTATCTTTGTTAAGGTATACATTTGACTGGCTCACCTCATGGTGTTGGATGCCTGCACACAATGCCTTTGCATCCTGCAGCTATGACCCCTATACTCCTTCCCTATATTGAATGGGTAATAGGGTACTTACATATTCTGCTTTTTTGATTACATTGTATTCGGCATAAAGTCGTCTGGAAGGTTAAATCAGCGGCGCGTCTTCTTTTGCGTTGAGTATTGGATTGGCTCACATTGGACTGTTGGAAGTGTGATTCAGTTCCTTGAATACCCCAGCAAACTGTACCTTGGTTACATTATTACTAAGCCCTGCTGGGAAGATAGCATCCTGCTGCTATGCTGCAGTGCCATTGGTACAATAGGTACCTAGCGCCCACCCTGCAGAGCGCACACAATAACTATCTATTGTGCCTGAGCCACGTGCTAGTGGAATGAAAAGACCGAAGCTTAGAAAAGAAGGAAAGCTCAGTCCTGGCTTCATTCATCAGTCTGGGTTTCAAGTGAAGTTGTGGGACTATTTCTGTACATGTTGGGAGGAAAAAATGAAGCATGCTTAATGCAAAAAGTAGCTAACCCACGTTAATTCTTTGGATGTACATGAGAATAGCGGTTATCCTAATGAGCTTGTTATGCATAGGTTTCATGGGCAGCTCAGTGACAACTCTTTTGTCATGTGGGTTTCGTTAATGTCCACTTTCGCAAGGTGGTGTCAGACAAATGTTAAACTGCATGTAAAGGTATTAAAACACCAGATCCGTAAGGACAAACCCAGAGCAGCTTAGTGAAGCAGCTTTACAGCTGCAGTTGCATTATTGATGGAAACGGATGAATCTCCTGAGCATTGAAATCAATAGCTGGTGCAGAGGTATTGTAATGCAGCCTGGATTATCCAGATGGAATCATAGAAACATAGGGCTGGAAGGGAATTGAGAGGTCATCAAGTCCAGCCCCCTGCGCTGAGGCAGAGTCAAATAAATGGAGACTGCCCATGAGAGGTGTTTGTCCAGCCTGTCCTTAAAACCTCCAATGACGGGGATTCCACAATCTTCCAGAACTTAACACCCTTAGGCTAGGTCTACACTACCCGCCTGAATCGGTGGGTAGAAATTGACCTCTCGGGGATCGATTTATCGCGTCCCGTTGGGACGCGACAATCGATCCCCGAATCGACGCTCTTACTCCACCAGCGGAGGTGGGAGTAAGCGCCGTCGACAGAAAGCCGCAGAAGTCGATTTTGCCGCCGTCCTCACAGCGGGGTAAGTCGGCTGCGATACGTCGAATTCAGCTACGCTATTCACGTAGCTGAATTTGCGTATCTTAAATCGACTCCCCCCTGTAGTGTAGATGTACCCTTAGAGTTAGAAAGTGTTTCCTACTATCTACCCTCAATCTCCCTTGCTGCAGATTAAGCCAATTATGTCTTTTCCTGCCTTGCACACGGAGAACAATTGATCACCATGCTCTTTATAACACTTCTTACCTATTCGAAGACTGTTGTCAGGTCCCCCCTCCTTCTTCTTTTCTCAAGACTAAACATGCTCAGGTTTTTTAACCTTTTCTTGTAGATCAGGTTTTCTAAACTTATTATCATTTTTGTTGCTTTCCTCTGGACTCTCTCCAATTTATCCGCATCTTTCCAAAAGTGTGGCACCCAGAATTTGACACAATGCTCCAGCTGAGGCCTCACCAGTGCCGAGAGGAACAGGACAATTACCTTATGTGTGACACTCCTGTTAACTGCATCACACCATTGTCTCATGTTCAATTTGTGATCCACTACAACCCCTGGACCTTTTCCAGCAGTACAGCCACCAAGCAGTTATTCCCCATTTTGTAGCTGTGTGTTTGATTTTTTTTTTCCCCTTGCTAAGTGTAGTTCTTTACACATTTCTTTCCTGAATTTCATCTTGTTGATTTCAGACCAATTCTCCAATTTGTCAAGGTCACTTTGAATTTTAATCCTGTCTTCCAAAGTGTTTGCAACCCCTCCCAGCTTGGTGTCATCTGCAAGTTTTATAAGCGTACTTTCCACTCCATTGTGCAAATCATTAATAAAAATATTAAATAGTTTCAGACCCAGGACTGACCCCTGCTGGACCCCAGTAGATACACCCTCCCAGTCTGACAGTGAACCATTGATAACTATTCTTTGAGCACGGTCTTTCAACCAGTTGTGCACCCACCTTCTAGTAATTCCATCTAGACTACATTTTGCTTATGAGAATGTCATGTGGGACAGTTCAAAAGCCTTACTAAAATCAAGATCTATCGCATCTACTCCTTCCCCCCATCTGCTGGGCCAGTAACCCTGTCAAAGAAGGAAATTAGGTTGGTTTGGCATGATTTGTTCTTGACAAATCTATGCTGGCTAGTCCTTATAACCCCATTATCCTCTAAGTGATCACAAATTGATTGTTCAATAATTTATTTGTTCTGGCATCTTTCCAGGTATTAAAGTAAGGCTGACTGGTCTATAATTCCCAGGGTGCTCTTTGTTGCCATTCTTAAAAACAGATACTATGTTTGCCTGTCTCCAGTACTCTGGGACCTCACCCATCCACCATGGATTTCCCCTGAGATGTCACGAGGGACGCAGAATACTTTCAGATGACCAAAGCTTTGGTTAATGAAGGGAATTTTCATTTAACTTATGAAGAGGAAGGTTGCTTTTATGGCTAAAGCACTGGATTGGGATTTGAGATGAGCTCTGCTACAGATTTTTTGTGTGACTTTACCAAGTCGCTTAGTCTGACCCTGACCCAGTTTCCTGTCTGTAATATCAGGACAGTACTCTCCCATTCTTTGTCTCTCTCAATCATAAACTGTTAGGGGTGAGTAGGGACTGTATCAATCTTTGTAGGTACAACACTTAGCACATTGGGGCACGTAGATATAATTGTGATAATACCACAAATAGATTTTTTTTTTGGTGAGGCAGAGAAGGGTACAGCTCTGGATATAACAGGGAAATTTGACTATGGCTGCAATAATCAAAGTTGTGCTGTATTCTCAGAGTGCATTAAGCCTAGAAATATGAATCTTCTTCTGCTTTGTTCTCTCTTTCTTGCTTGTTTTGCTTGTTCCTCTGACAGCAGCTTTCAGTCCCTCCTTAACTATGCTACTTGCAGCAAATATATATGTTTTAGTGCTTTGCTAGATTGGAGCCAGGGTGCTCTGCACCTTACAGGGTCAAGCCAGCATAATGAGACCACTTCAGCCTTGGAGTTGCATCCGCTTACACTACAGCTGACTTTGACCCAGTACATTCCTGAATACATGAATATCTGAACTTCTCTTAGACAAGGAGCTGAAGCCCATTTCATTCAAAGGAGGACTTTCCCCTGCATTAAAGGTTTGATTTCACTTATGACCCCCCTGTGTAATGAGGTATTAATGATACCAGCAAATGCTTTTTTTTTTTTTTTATTGCATATTTGCTATAATGTCCTTTGTTTGCAAGGTTAAACTCCACTTCTGGAATGCCATTCATTTCTAATCATAGAATATCCGGGTTGGAAGGGACCTCGGAAGGTATCTAGTCCAACCCCCTGCTCAAAGCAGGACCAATCCCCAATACATAACTTATCTTCATATATAGGACTAAATCCATTGCTAGAGTTGTACCTGCATATTCCATATTCTGGGTCCATGTTCCTCAGTGAGGAACTCCACTGGTTGTATTAGAATAAATATGTGAACATAAGAACGGCCGTACCGGGTCAGACCAAAGGTCCATCTAGCCCAGTATCCTGTCTACCGACAGTGGCCAATGCCAGGTGCCCCAGAGGGAGTGAACCTAACAGGTAATGATCAAGTGATCTCTCTCTCCTGCCATCTATCTCCATCCTCTGACAAACAGAGGCTAAGGACACCATTCCTTACCCATCCTGGCTAATAGCCATTAATGGACTTCACCACCATGAATTTATCCAGTTCTCTTTTAAACGCTGTTTATAGTCCTAGCCTTCACAACCTCCTCAGGTAAGGAGTTCCACAAGTTGACTGTGCGCTGCATGAAGAAGAACTTCCTTGTATTTGTTTTAAACCTGCTGCCTATTAATTTCATTTGGTGACCCCTACTTCTTGTATTATGGGAATAAGTAAATAACTTTTCCTTATCCACTTTCTCCACATCACTCAAGATTTTATATACCTCTATCATATCCCCCCTTAGTCTCCTCTTTTCCAAGCTGAAGAGTCCTAGCCTCTTTAATCTCTCCTCATATGGGACCTGTTCCAAACCCCTAATCATTTTAGTTGCCCTTTTCTGAACCTTTTCTAGTGCCAGTATATCTTTTTTTAGATATGTGCAGGCATCTGATGAGCAAACCCTAAAATGAGCTCTTTATATCATGGCCACAATCCACCATCTGTATGGAAATTCACTGACAGACCAATAACTTTCTGGCTTTCCTAATATTTTGCATCATAAGGCCAGGTTGTGGGAAACTCTTTCAGTGTGTAAAATCTGTAATTGGCAGAGTTACAAAGAATGCAGCAGGCCCTGGGGGTTGGATTGAGAAGGCAATGCATTCTGGTTGCCCACAATGCTGTCATTTCTCTCCATGAAATGGGGGAGCAATAAACCAGGTACATGTCCACGTTTAGATTCAGATTGAACTGTGGCGGAAGGCCAGCACTGTACAGAATTCTACAGAAACACTGGACAACTTAAATAAATGAGTCATTTCACTCCTGGGTGGTGTTATGGTAGCAATTCAGCAACACTTACCAGAGCTGTGTGTAGGATCAAAAAGGACTTGCTAACTGATCCTGAACAACTCGCATATCTAAAATTAATGCTGTACCTGTCAAAGTCTTTGCTCCTCTGATGCATTTCTTTGAACCCAGGTTAATTTGCTGTGTTAACCTAGTAATTGTTGAGATACTGACTTTTAACATGAGTCAATATCTATCTAGCTATCTATCCCCAGCCATCCCCCCATCTATCTATCTCCATACACACCCTCTCTTTCACTGTCTACACACAAATACATGTAGAGAGAATGTCTGTCTAATACAGCTATCTATCTATACCTATCCACCCATGTGTCCTTTGCCTATATGGTCTTTTTGCCTACATATTTATTCACCGTGGCTATAGACAGGGGGCACGGTGGATGGTCAGCTGGTGTAAACTGACATCGCTCCACTGACTTCAGAGGAGCTATGCAGATTTACACCAGCTAAGGATCTGGTCCATATAATGTGTATTTTATAGCTATACCATATCCCGCATGTGGAGGCGGGGGTCCTGCAGTGTTCCCCCGGCTATGCGACATTCTGTCATGCACCGGTGACTGCCCGCTTCCTGTCCACCAATCCACTTCGTTAGGACTTATTCCTGCCCCAAATATCTGAATAATTTGGCTAGCTGCTGGGGAAACCCCACAGGGGCAAGCAACATCTCCCCCTGCCTTCAGGCCATCCCGTGACGGCAGAGGAGCTCCAGGACCATGCATGACTGTGGAGAGAAGAGCCATGTAGCACTAAATCCCCTGACTTCATTTCTACCTTGTCCTTAATTCAAAGAGCCTCTGTATTGGGACCGCATGGTGCTGGGCTCCACCGCTCCGTATGGGAGCCATTTGTCCTCCGGCTTGCTTCGTGCAGAGGAAACACAGCTGTTCCCCTGTGTCCTGAGCGCTCCAGCTCTGCATGGGGGACAAGGGGCAGGATCTGGGCCATCATTCAGGCCATGCAGCCTAGGATGTCGGGAAACAGCCCTGAGCAGCTTCAGTGTCTTTGTATTCCTATCCGTTTCCCCGTGCTTCATGCTGTCTGTGTGTGGGGTGGGGTCCCTTCCTTCTGTGCCCTCTCCAGGTCTCAGTGGAGGTGGACGTGAGCAAGCCTGACCTCACGGCCGCTTTGAAGGAGATCCGCATGCAGTACGAGGTCCTTTCCGCCCGGAACCAGCAGTCCGCCGAAGAGTGGTACAAATCCAAATTTGCCAACTTCACCGAGGAGGCGGCTCGCAGCAGTGACAGCATCCGCCAGGCCAAGGAGGAGATCACGGAGTACAGGCGCCAGCTGCAGGCCCGCAACATCGAGGTCGAGGCTCTGAGGAATGCCAACGAGTCCCTGGAGAGGCAGCTGCAGGAAGCGGAGGAGAGGAGCAATGGGGAGATCCATAATCTGCAGGTAGAATCATAGAATATCAGGGTTGGAAGGGCCTTCAGGAGGTCATCTAGTCCAACCCCCTGCTCAAAGCAGGACCAATCCCTAAATGGCCCCCTCAATGATTGCACTCACAACCCTGGGTTTAGCAGGCCAATGCTCAAACCACTGAGCTATCCCTGACACTTGCCAATAGACATCGGCTTCTTATTTGTTTCCAACTCAAGAGCTCACTTGCAGCCCTAGGAATCAGAGACTCAAGTGGCAAAATGCCAGATATGCATCTAGCAAGATTATCCTGGGCTTTTGTCTTTCCTGATAGCTTGTGGAGGCCACGCTTTTGGGCACGTTTGCACTGGGAAGAAGACGGTCCTTACACAGAGATGGGATGTACTTAGCAAACCTTGCCCTGAATGGGAGGGGGAGAGACTATGATAGTAACATTTCTATAATATCTCCCGCCTGTGATCTTCAAACACTTTGAAAACATACATTCACTACCCCACCCTCCAGCCCCGGGTGAGGTAGATTGTAAGTATTATTAGCCCCATGTCTCATCTTGGGAAACTGAGGCACAAAGCATTCATTGATCTTTGGGGGCCTCTGTTTTTTGGATGTCCACTGAGGGGCTGATTTCCAGAGGTGCTCGAATTCCAATTGCACCTCCCAAATTGTTAGATCTAAAATTTCAAAGAAGTCCAAGTGACTTGCCCAAGATCAGGCTGTGAGCCAACAATAGAACCCAGGAGTCCGGGCTTCTAGTCTCCCGATTTGACTATTAGATTAGATAGAAAAAATAATAATCACATGAACTCCTTTGAGGAACAGAGCTCATTGCTAGAACAGCAGACGTCTGATATGCTGGGGAAGGGACCAGCCCAAACGAATGTTTGATCGTATTAGTAAATGTATAGGATCGCTACTGAGATTTGGGATATGCACTGTATAAACACATAATAAGACAATTCCTGCCCTGCAGAGACTGCAGTTGAAATAAACAAGGCAGAGGTGGGAGGGAAAGAGAGGTGAAATGACTTGCTCTGCTCAAACAGCAAGTCAGTGGCATAGCCAGGAATAGAAAACCCAGTCCAGTCTGAGTCCCAGTCCAGCACTCTAATCCACTGGACCACACCGATATCTCCTCCTGAGATCAGTTTGAACAACACATATGGAAGGAGGGGC
Organism: Chrysemys picta bellii; assembly: GCF_011386835.1. Lineage (NCBI taxonomy): Eukaryota > Metazoa > Chordata > Testudines > Emydidae > Chrysemys > Chrysemys picta. The sequence goes on from NC_088792.1 coordinate 152,305,879, forward strand.
ACTAAAAGCAAATGAGAGGGACCTACTGACATGATCAAAATGTTCTCCCTTCTACTTCTTTTTCTGCAGGAGACTATTAACCAGCTTGAAAATGCTCTAAGGACGACCAAGGGAGAGATGGCTCGTCACCTCCGAGAGTACCAAGACCTGCTGAATGTGAAGATGGCCCTGGATATTGAAATAGCTGCATACAGGTAAAATGATATCAATAGGCCTTCTTCCCCTATGGCTTTGGGGTTGTTTGATGCTGGCGGTCACACCTCTCCGTTTGCGTAGAAAGAAACAAATACCCAGAAACATTATACCCCTGGATATTCCGTAAGATTGTGTAGCAATCCAGCTGCGCAGTTCTGTAATGAGAATAATGAGAAAAATTGCAGCAGATGCCCAGGTTCGGCTCAGGGTTAGAACTGGTCAAAAGCCCCCACCCCCCATTGCTCCTATTTTTACTCCTGACCTCCTCATACGCAAACGCATTTTAAAGTTTCCAGAGATTAATAGATTCTAAGGCAGGAAGGGACCACTGTGATCATCTAGTCTCACCTCCTGCATAACACAGGGCAGAAAAGGTCCCCAAAAATAATTCCTTGAGCAGAGCCTTTAAAAAAACATCCAAAAAAGGAATCCATAGCAATATGCATTAGGAAACCTAGATCAAAATGCTGTACAGCAGCCATCTGTCTGTCTAGGTCTTCAAGCTGGGATTTTCAAATGACCTAAGGGAGTTAGGTGCTTAGATCCCATTTAAATAGGAATATGGTATCCAGCTCCGTTATTCGTCTTCAAAGATCCCTGACATATATCACTGTCATCACCATGTTGCTTGGACACTCATCTCCATGGCCTTACTGATGTCACGTAGTTGTGACGCTCTCGTCAGGGAATCCAGAACCCTAAGCCACCGTGTTACCCCTCTGCCTCGACAAGTGAGAGCTTTGCGGCTGCTAAACTGTGCATCAGCTACCCGATGCTCCAGTGTGTCTGCCTTGCTAACAAGCTCCTCCAGACTCTGCCAGTCCAAACCTGGCCCTGCAGGTAAGAATCAGTGAAGCCCAGGTCCTGAGTTCCTGAGACATCTCCCTGCAGCGTCCAGTCCTTCTCACTGGACACGCTTAGAAATTATGAAGTTTGCTGCTTCCGAAGAGACAGAGCACTCACCAGCCTGTTTGGCTGAGGACTCATGCATCGATATAACAGCGCTGGGGTGGTTTTGTATAAAACAAGAACAAGTTATGTGATGTGGCCGTGAAAAAAGCTAATGCGGTCTTGGGGTGCATCAGGCAAGGTATTTCCAGTAGAGATAAGGAGGTGTTAGTACCGTTATACAAGGCACTGGTGAGACCTCATCTGGAATACTGTGTGCCATTCTGGTCTCCCGTGTTTAAGAAGGATGAATTCAAACTGGAACAGGTACAGAGAAGGGCTACTAGGATGAGCCGAGGAATGGAAAACCTGTCTTATAAAAGGAGACTCAAAGAGCTTGGCTTATTTAGCCTAACTAAAAGAAGGCTGAGGGGAGATATGATTGCTCTCTATAAATATATCAGAGGGATAAATACCAGGGAGGGAGAGGAATTATTTAAATTCAGTACAAATGTGGACACAAGAACAAATGGATATAAACTGGCCATCAGGAAGTTTAGACTTGAAATTGGACGAAGGTTTCTAACCATCAGAGGAGTGAAGTTCTGGAACAGCCTTCCAAGGGGAGCAGTGGGGGCAAAAGACATATCTGGCTTCAAGACTAAGCTTGATAAGTTTATGGAGGGAATGGTATAATGGGATAGCCTACTTTTGGCAATTAATTGGTCTTTGACTATTAGTGGTAAACATGCCCAATGGCCTATGATGGGATGGGATCTGAGTTACTACAGAGAATTCTTTCCTGGGTGTCTGGCTGGTGAGTCTTGCCCACATGCTCAGGGTTTAGCTGATCACCATATTTGGGGTCAGGAAGGAATTTTCCTCCAGGGCAGATTGGCAGAGGCCCTGGGGGTTTTTCGCCTTCCTCTGCAGCAATGGGCACGGGTCACTTGCTGGAGGATTCTCTGCACCTTGAAGTCTTTAAACCATGATTTGAGGACTTCAATGGCTCAGACACAGGTTTGATACAGGAGTGGGTGGGTGAGATTCTGTGGCCTGCGTTGTGCAGGAGGTCAGACTAGATGATCATAATGGTCCCTTCTGACCTTAAAGTCTAAGTTTATTAATAAAGACCACAGATTTAAGTGATATCAGGCAAGAATAAAAGAGAAAAAAGGATTAAACAACACAAAAATAATATGCTTTCTAGTGCCTAAAACTTCATTCTAGGAAGATATATCTTTCTCATTTGTAGCAAATTATCAGCAAGGACCTACCATTCACAGGCTCAGAGGGTGCTGTACCCTATGTCCCCTTGTGATGGATAACTAAGGGTTCTTTCCCCTTCTTTTTGTAGTCCTGTGAACCTTTGAAGTGTATCCATGTAAATTTTTTCTCCCCTGCTGCTTGTGAAGATGCCAGGCTGTCTCCTTCGTCCTCTGGTCAATCTGTTTCTCTGCTTGACTTAATCACTTGTTTTCCCTTCGATGTAAATGTCTTTTCATTGTCTCTGGCCTCACCTTGCTCAATATGCATTGGGGATGCAGGCAAACAAGCAGCCAAGACAGCATTCCTTTGTCAAGGGCAGACTGCCTCCAAAAGCCTATTTTAATAACATATTTCAAGCTCGCATCTGTAATGCTATATATGCGACCTGGACACAGACCCCTGCGGTGATATTCATGACCAGCGTGTCGCCAGTTTTTATCTGATTCCTTCCACGACACGGTTTGGCTGGATAGTTTGTCTGGAGTGTGCCTGTGAAATAGCTCTTCGGGTCTCAGGAGCCGTAGAGGCTGTTCCTTCCTGGGGGCAATGTGCTGATTGATCGCTTGGCTGCTTTCCCATGGTGGGGGGGAAGTTCCCCGTTGCCACATCTCGATGAAAACTGATCTGGGAAGGATATTTTAGAAAGGAGAAGGCAGGGATCTGAAATCTTGCTCCAGCAAGCAGCTTTATTGCATCTTTCTTGGTGTTTCTCTCTCCCCCACCCCCAGGAAATTACTGGAAGGGGAGGAAACGCGGCTAAGCACCGCCAGCAGCGGGAACACCTTCGGCCTTGGCTACACGTTCTCATCTAGCCCTTTCTCCGGCGCAAAAGCCTTCTCCGCCAGCACGGTCACTGTCAGGAGGGAGGAGAAGCGAGACCTGCAGGAAAGCATCAAGGACCCCAGACTTTCAGAGGAGCCGAAGCCTGCCGAGGAAGATCAGCCCAGAGAAGGAAAGGTCGAAGCCGTCCCAGCCAAGAACTAAACTGGAGTGAAGTCGCTATGCACCTCCCCAGGGGGAAAAGGAGTCCCTCACAGGCGAGAGATTACATTGTGTTCTAATGTAGCCAATTACAGTAACACTGAGCGGCAGCCTGGTCCAGTGGCTAGTGCTCCTGACTGGGACTCAGAGACCTGGGTTCTAGTCCCAGCTCTGCCACTGGCCTGCTGGGTGACCTTGGGCAAGTCACTTCACCTCCCCGTGCCTCAGTTTCCTCTCTCACCTTGTCTGTAGATTGTAAGCTTCTCTGGGCAGGGACTGTCTCTGGCTATGTGTTTGTACAGCGCCTAGCACAATGGGGCCTTGATCTCCGTTGGAACCTTTGGTGCTACTATTATAATGCTCGTAGAACAAAGGTATGTATGTGTGTCCCCTGCCCTCTCCAGGCTCGACTTCCAGGCCCTCGTCCTGTTCACACTGCACATGGTGGTAAAACATTCCAGTGACTTCAGCGGGGTCAGAATTGGGCCCCTACATAACAGTGTCCAGGGCTTCAGAGCCCTGACCCCTCCCTCCCACACCCTGCAGTGCACCGTTAGCTGCTCCAACCCCTATTCTCTCCGTTGCGGTTTATAGAGTAGGCTCAGTTGAATGGGAGGTTGGCTGGTGCAGAACCAAACCTTGGTCCCTGTTGAAGTAAATATTGACACTCCCATAAATTCTAGGAGACCATTTTACTGGCCCAAAGCCTGGCAAACTTGGTCTAGTTGCCTGAAAGGATTGGGAACCAAAGCCACTAAATACCGTATGGAAACCAAGTGAGAATGAGGGTGTAAATGGTTTTTTTTGAAAGGCCCCTAGCCACACCTATTATTCGGCAATAGCTAGAGCAGTGTTTCCCAAACTGCGGGTCACCGCCCCGAATGGGGATGGGCCATCAGCAGATGGTGTCACGGCGATCCCTAGGGTTCAGAGGACACCATTTTGCTCTGCACAGCGTGACCTTGCATGTATGGTGCGTGCAAAGTCACAATGCCTGGAGGGCGCCATTTTGCTCTACAAAATGGCTACCTCTGCACAGTGAGCCCTCGCATGCACTATACGGATGAGGTCATGCTGTGCAGAGGATGCTATTTGGCTCTTCAAAATGGCATCCTCCATGCTGTCTGGGGTCCCGGGAGAAAATAAGTCATTAAAATGGGTCGTGCCAGCAAAAAAGTTTGAGAACCCCCGATCTAGAGCATGTTCATAGATGGTCAGCCAGTTTCTTCCATTCCCCCTTTCCCTGGTCTTTGTTGGGAGTTATCTCAGCCCCTCCCTACTCATGAGACTCCTTCCACTCTTACACCTTGCTCTGCCTTTCCTGGGTTGTCTTAGCTATACCAGCAAACCCTTTCTAGTGTAGATAAGGCCATGCACGACAAGAGGAGAGACAGACAAGCTCTGGTTTAGGGCCAGATTCTGATGCATTTACTCACACTGAATAGCACCTTACTCCATAAGCGGTCTCATTGGGGTACTAGAAAGGGTCTCAGTGTAAATAAGGGTATTAAGAATCTGGCCCTTCGAGACGAATTTTCACAAGAGCACACTTGGTGTGTTTGGTGTGGAGCCTTTCTGCCAATCTGGCCCGGATTTGGGAATTTTCAAATTTAGCCCTTCTTGGGCTAATAGTTGGATAGTGGATTCATAGCTCTTCTTTAAAAAACAGGATTTGGGGCGTGTAGGGCAGATTGCATCAGTAATATTTTCTGGGAACGGCAATCTGAAGACGTGTAACATCCAAAATGATGAAGATGTTGTGGAAATTCAGGTGCTGTAATTATGATGCAGAGAGACCGTCTGTAAATACAGTCTGATATCCTTCAGTTAACATCCATATGTTATTTGTCTGTCTCTCTTCCAATCCATGAATGTACCCGGGGGGGGGGAGGGGAGAATTGTATCATGAAAGTGAATGTTCTGTAGAAAGAATTAGCTTGATATTCTGAATGTAGAGCAGACAGCGATTGGTCGCTGGGGACATTAGAGTTCTGTTAGAGGGCTTGAGGTAGGCTTAAAACTTTAGTCTAGAGCTGGTCAAAATGGTTCGAATTTCAAAACTTTGACAATTTCAGAATTTGACATTTGAAGGGGGGGAAAATTGGGGAGAAACTTTCTCCCCATTTTTCAGTCAACTGGAGATCTGGTCAAAATGTTGAATTTCAGAACAGAAAACGAGAGAAAAATATTTCACCCAGATCTTTTGTGAATGATTTGACCACGTCAACTTTAGACTGTTACTGAATGCAGATCCATGGCCTAATCTAGAATGTGTATGTATAGTGGAATGTAGACTGATCATAAGACAATGGTTATTGCAAGTGCTCTTTCTTTAATCGATAAGACGTTTTGGATCGAGGTCTCATTTTTGCATGAAGCTACCTTTCAGATAATTTAAATGTGACTTTCCTCTTTTTCCATTAAAATATTCTTTGTTTATTTGGAAGGCAAATGAATAGAAAACCGAACCCCCAATAAACAGTACGTTGGTGTCTGAACAAAAATGTTGTTTGCAGCTTGTAAACTCATCTGCCTGGCATCCTAGGTCCGATCCTCAGCATGTATCTCCATCAATGTCTGTGAAGCTACGTTGATTTCCCCCAGCTGAGGATCTGCTCCTGTATTTCTAAGACTCATTTGTTTAACACATGTGCCATACGCTAGTCCAAGGACCAGGATTTGGTTGTTGGCTTCAGCATTTTTAGTTCTCTATGTGCTTTGTTTTTGTCCGTTTCTTTCCCCCATTGGAAATACTGGGCCAGATCTTCAGTTGATGTAAATCGGCATAACTCTGCTGAAGTCAGTGGAAACACACTGATTTACACCAGCTCAATATCCGGCTCTGTATTTAAAGCCCATTGCAAAATGCCTGTAGGGGGTGCAGTTCAGACAGCGAGTGCAAGGCCTATGCACCGGTTAAGCCTTCAGAATTGGACAGATTCTTTGCAAAGGAGTGAGTTTCACCCCTAGGCAACAGTTGTGACAAAGGAGTTGGGGTGGGAGGGAACAGCATTCAAACAACAGAATGAACACAGTCGGAATCTATATATTGTAACAGAGGGTACTCACTTGCACCAGCCAAGCTTTTTTTTTGCGGTGTGGGGGCTCTCTTCTCCATAATACAGATCACAGGCTGCGGTGTAGTTAGAAGAGCATGTTTTGCTCTTGTTTTTAATTGAATCACGTGGGGTTGGAGCGGGGGACGGGATATAATTTTAAATCACAGAGAGTCGGGTGGACAACAGATTCATGAATTCAAACTAGTTATTTTAACTCCCAAAAATAATTCGAGAGGTTCTGAAAACTTCTAGTTCCCCCGGGGCTGCCTTTCCCTAGGTGCTTGTGCCGCTTTGTTCTTTAAACTAGAGACGATGATCGCATAATGAACTCGTACCGTGTAGAACTGCCTGGGCACCCAGCAGCAGGCTCCTAGGTTGAAAGGCCTAGTAAATAGCCTCCTCTGAAATCTCCAATGGCTGGATCCAACTCCTCTGGAAAGTTTAATGCTTGGGGGCACATCCAATTCTGAGTTAATGGAAAGACTTCCAGGGGCAGATCTTCAGCTGGTGACAATGGTCCTAGTGCTATTTGGGAGGCAGTGTGGCCTAGGAGATAGAGCACTGCACTGCGACTCGGAAGACCTGGCTTCTATTCCCCGTTCTGTAGTTGTACCTGTACAAAACCGTGTGGGTAGCCCAAGCTTTACTCAGGCCGAGTATTACTTAGAACCCTAAGTCTCAGCACCGTGTCTCAGGATACAAAGCCAGGGGCATAGGCCCTCTATTAAATTTGCCACTGTTGGCTCTCTGCTGTCAGTTCTTCTTCCAAGACTGCTCAAAGGCCCACTTTGTGTGTCATTTCCCCCACTTGTAGAAATGGGAATTCTGATTTTGTTATTGTTTTGCCCATCTTGGGGAAAGTGCTTTGAGATTGTCAGGTGACAAGGACTCTCGGTGGAAGTTTGGCTGTTGCTACAATGGAACTTAATACGTTGCCGACACATTACAAGGGCTTGAGCCTTGCACTGTGATGCACCGTGAGTGGAATTTCAGTATATCTGATCCAACTGTATTCCTCTCCCCATAAAACCTCTACTCCATCATTTACCGCTGCCAGTCACACAAAGCCTTTGTCTAGACGTGTCCTAGGTATGAATAACGGCAATAGCCTTTCCTTGACCTCTTTATTAGTATAAGTGACTATTAACTGTATTCGATTAAAAACACAGGCTACATGAATAAAAAATCCCTTGCAGGGAGAGTTTACTTCCAATAACAGTCATGGCACTGGGACTTCCTGGGAACTAACAGAGTAAGCCAGTGGCTCATTAATCCCCAGGAGGTTATTGCTAATATAATCAGAACATGGGGAAAAAATCCTATGGATTTCTTAGGGGGTGAAGCAGTTTGCTAGGTGTATTCAGGGCCTTTCTAAAGAGTTAATGCTCTTTACAGTTCATTGTCCAGTCTGATCAATTGAATCATCTCCCAGTAATCAGTTAAATTAACAATTTCCAGTAGCAGCTATCTTTGGGGGGTATTTATTGTTTCCTGTGGAACTCAATAAAAAGGATGCGGAACTTTCTGTTAATTAGGTCACTGATTAATTTCATCCTCTGTTTTATTGGATTAAAAGCCTCAGGTACCAAACCATTTCTATTAAAAACGATATGATTTCTACCCTTTATACGGGTTGATTTTGATAGCTCTAGGCAGTTAGCAATGGGTAATGCTATATATAGAAAGTTGCTGTTAGGGGTTTGGAACAGGTCCCATATGAGGAGAGATTAAAGAGGCTAGGACTTTTCAGCTTGGAAAAGAGGAGACTAAGGGGGGATATGACAGGTATATAAAATCATGAGAGGTGTGGAGAAAGTGAATAAGGAAAAGTTATTTACTTGTTCCCATAATATAAGAACTAGAGGCCACCAAATGAAATTAATGGGCAGCAGGTTTAAAACACATAAAAGGAAGTTCTTCACACAGTGCACAGTCAACCTGTGGAACTCCTTGCCTGAGGAGGTTGTGAAGGCTAGGACTATAACAGTGTTTAAAAGAGAACTGGATACATTCATGGAGGTTAAGTCCATTAATTGCTATTAGCCAGGATGAGTAAGGAATGGTGTCCCTAGCCTCTGTTTGTCAGAGGGTGGAGATGGATGGCAGGAGAGAGATCACTTGATCGTTACCTGTTAGGTTCACTCCCTCTGGGGCACCTGGCATTGGCCACAGTCAGTAGACAGGATACTGGGCTGGATGGACCTTTGGTCTGACCCAGTATGGCCATTCTTATGTTCTGTTTACCCTAATAACAAGGAAGGCCAGAGCGGTGAGTTAAAAAAAGCTTCTGTGAAAACGAAAGTTGCCTACATTGTGTTATTCAAACATTGCTATCGAGATTATAAGTGCTACCATGTGCTAGAGGTGTTCAGATGGATAAGATCAGCTATTTACTTTAAAGTGATAGGTATGCATTTGATTTAAATTAGATGGCACTACACTAATAATAGTACTTAATAACTAATAATGAAGTCTGGGATTTTCAAAGGAGATCAGCAGAGTTAGGCACACATTGAAAGTCAATAGGAATTGGGTACCTAAAGCCGTTAGGCCCCAGGGGAAGCCCTTATCCTTTGCATTTCTAGCAGCACTTGTCAGATCTCAATGCTTTGGTTTTCCAACAGCTTTGTTCTTGTCATTTAACTGCCTGTTGGTAAAGTCTGCAAACATGCAGTCAGTCAGTTGGGTTTTCCCCCATATCTGTTATGGAAAGTTGCAGAGTTGAAAACCCTTAAAGAGAACATCATGTGTATACAAATCCCGGACAAATAAAGGAGGGGGGAAATTGCACAAAGGCCCCCTGCAAGCCAACTCTTCCCAAGAAGGTAATTTGTATGAGAGCTGAAAAACAAAGCTTTGCGGATGTTTTAAAACACACAGGCCCAGATGCACAAGAGTAATTCGGCTCCTGACGTCCAGTGACTTTTTAGGAATACAGCAGAGCCCGCTTATAACTTGATCATAGTGAAATGCTACTTTATAGTGATGTCCCATGGTGCTTCAGGGCATGTCAATGGACTTTGGCCCAGATCCTCAAAGGTACTTTGATGCCTAATTCCCAATGGGGAGTTTGACTTTGAGGCTCTGGTTCTTTCATTCTGCTGTGTTCTCATTTCACTCATATTCCACTCTACTAATTCCCTTCCAATAAAGTCATTGGGCAGATCCTCAGGTAAAGTCAATGGAGGAGGTATCTGAGCCTCTAGCTATTATCTTTGGAAAATCATGGGAGACAGGAGAGATTCCAGAAGACTGGAAAAGGGCAAATATAGTGCCCATCTATAAAAAGGGAAATAAAAACAACCCAGGAAACTACAGACCAGTTAGTTTAACTTCTGTGCCAGGGAAGATAATGGAGCAAGTAATTAAGGAAATCATCTGCAAACACTTGGAAGGTGGTAAGGTGATAGGGAACAGCCAGCCTGGATTTGTGAAGAACAAATCATGTCAAACCAATCTGATAGCTTTCTTTGATAGGATAACGAGCCTTGTGGATAAGGGTGAAGCTGTGGATGTGGTATACCTAGACTTTAGTAAGGCATTTGATACGGTCTCGCATGATATTCTTATCGATAAACTAGGCCAATACAATTTAGATGGGGCTACTATAAGGTGGGTGCATAACTGGCTGGATAACCGTACTCAGAGAGTTGTTATTAATGGTTCCCAATCCTGCTGGAAAGGCATAACGAGTGGGGTACCGCAGGGGTCTGTTTTGGGACCGGCTCTGTTCAATATCTTCATCAACGACTTAGATATTGGCATAGAAAGTACGTTTATTAAGTTTGCGGATGATACCAAACTGGGAGGGATTGCAACTGCTTTGGAGGACAGGGTCATAATTCAAAATGATCTGGACAAATTGGAGAAATGGTCTGAGTTAAACAGGATGAAGTTTAACAAAGACAAATGCAAAGTGCTCCACTTAGGAAGAAAAAATCAGTTTCACACATACAGAATGGGAAGAGACTGTCTAGGAAGGAGTACGGCAGAAAGGGATCTAGGGGTTATAGTGGACCACAAGCTAAATATGAGTCAACAGTGTGATGCTGTTGCAAAAAAAGCAAACATGATTCTGGGATGTATTAACAGGTGTGTTGTGAGCAAGACACGAGAAGTCATTCTTCCGCTCTACTCTGCTCTGGTTAGGCCTCAGCTGGAGTAGTGTGTCCAGTTCTGGGCACCGCATTTTAAAAAAGATGTGGAGAAATTGGAAAGGGTCCAGAGAAGAGCAACAAGAATGATTAAAGGTCTTGAGAACATGACCTATGAAGGAAGGCTGAAAGAATTGGGTTTGTTTAGTTTGGAAAAGAAAAGACTGAGAGGGGACATGATACCAGTTTTCAGGTATTTAAAAGGGTGTCATAAGGAGGAGGGAGAAAACTTGTTCACCTTAGCCTCTAAGGATAGAACCAGAAGCAATGGGTTTAAACTGCAGCAAGGGAGGTCTAGGTTGGACATTAGGAAAAAGTTCCTAACTGTCAGGGTGGTTAAACACTGGAATAAATTGCCTAAGGAGGTTGTGGAATCTCCATCTCCGGAGATATTTAAGAGTAGGTTAGATAAATGTCTATCAGGGATGGTCTAGACAGTATTTGGTCCTGCCATGCAGGCAGGGGACTGGACTCGATGACCTCTCGAGGTCCCTTCCAGTCCTAGAATCTATGAATCTATGAGCACTGCTGATGTATATTAGCTGATGATCTGGCCCATCATCAGCTAGCGTAGCAGTGAAATGCTACATTTGGAGGGGTCTCTCTTCCTGTGAGCTGGCCAGAAGGACCCCTAAGCGCCAGGTTTGTCTATATTGACAGGTTTCAGAGTAGCAGCCGTGTTAGTCTGTATCCGCAAAAAGAAGAACAGGAGTACTTGTGGCACCTTAGAGACTAACAAATTTATTAGAGCATAAGCTTTCGTGGACTACAGCCCACTTCTTCGGATGCTATAGTTGTTCCTAGATGTGGTCTATGCTGGGGTCCTGATTATTTGCTGTTCTCCAGCTTGTGCAGTCACTGACACCAGTGCAAAGCATTACCAGATCAGACTGGTAATGTTTTCAATCTGCATTGCACAGGGGTGAATGGCTGCACCAGGTATAGGGTGGAGGAGAATCTGCCTCAGAGAAGTTTAGGGAATTTCTCCTCCACCACTGTAGTGCAGGTGCGGCTCCACTGCCTGAGTCCAGTCTGTGCTCATGCTCCCAACTGTGGCTTGGGTTAGTAGAAGATTTCTGTAAAATTCTCAGTGTAGATGCAGCCCTGGGGAGAGGACCAGGTTTTGTTACAGCTGTTCTCCACTGGGAGTGAAAACATGGTTCCCCAGAGATGTTTCTACAGCTGCTTGCACCCCCTGAGATCTCAAGGAGCGATGAAAAGTCCTGCTACTACTCCCAGTATTATGAGGTGGGGCTGCTTTTTGTCAGGTAAGGTCTTTCTTGTTACAGTACTATAATCTCTAAGGGTCTCTTTGGGAGCATGGTTAAATGCCAGCTCACCATGCAGATGCCTGTGGCTCTCATTCTGCAAACCCTTAAGCATGTGCATAACTTCACTCTCCAGTAGAGTGTATGAGGGTTATTTACATGATTAAAGTTACCTGTAGGCTTAAGGGTTTGTAGGTTCAAAGTCTAGGGGCCAGATTCTCAAGAGTATTTAGGTGCCTAACCCCCACTGATTCCAATGGGAGTTAGGTGCCTAAATACCTTTGAGGATCTGACCCTAAAGCTTCTAATGTTAGCAGAGCATTTGCTACCTGGAATGGGTACATGGGAATGGAGGAAAATAACTGAATTGGCTGGTGATTTATTTTATGGCTGGGGTATAAAATTCTAATTATTACTGGCCTGCACGTAAAACAATCATGGGTTAAAACCCTTTCTGCATATCAACAAAATGGTGAGCACTAAACTGGGTTTGATTAAATGTTTTAGTGGGGGGCGGGGGGCAATCTAGGAACATAGTTGGAGACTTTGGAAGAAGTGGGAGAAATGCCCTCCGCTAACATGCTGCTGGGTGCTATGCAGGAGCCATGGTGTAATGGCTTGGGAGGCTGATCAACATTGGCAGCTGTGATGATTAACCTGATTAGGCTCAGCTGCATTTTGCTCAGGCCAGGGCTGTCTGCAGTAATCATGTAGTCAAGGAGCTGAGCTTAACTCCTGGGGAAAAGAAGGATCCAGCTTTGCTGGTGAGTGAGCTGTAACGCTACTAGTCTGCGTGTATAGAAATTAGGCTAGAAAGCCCCTATGCAAAGAAGAGCGGTCATCTAATGCAGAGGAGCCTACCAAACGGCTGGTGAAATACAGGTATGCTCATTAGGGTTACCATTCGTCCGGATTCCCCCGGACATGTCTGGCTTTTTGAGCTAAAAATAGCATCCGGGGGGAATTTGTAAATGTCCGGACTCCCCCTATGCAGAGCGCACGCGGCTAACAGGGCAGCCGGCCGGATGGTGTCACTTACATGGGGCTCCGACAGCCAGAGAGAGTCCCTCCTCCACTCCCCTGCAGCAGAGATCACTCCCTCCCTCCCTCCCTGCATTCGCAGATCACCTCCGGCAGTTCGCACCGGCAGTCTGGAGCTCCTCCCCTGCTCCTCCTCCCCTGCCAGCCAGCCTGCCGGGACGAACGGCTCAGAGACATTAGGCGAAGGCCAACAACCAGGGGGCCAGGGGGTTGGAGAAGGGGCAGGGAGGTTTTGGAGGAGGGCAGTCAAGAGACGGGGGGGGTCTGGGAGTTTGGGGGGGGCTTTTTGGGGGGGGTGTGGATAAGGTTTTGGGCAGTCAGGGTACAGGTAGGAAGTAGGGCAGTTAGGGTGGGGGGGTCTTAGGAGGGGGCAGTTAGGGGACAAGGAGCGGGGGGAGGGTTGGGGGCTCTGAGGGGGGTGGAAAGTGGGAGGAGCGGGACTAGGGCGGGGCTAGGGCGGGGCTCCTCCTGTCCTTTTTTGCTTGCTGAAATATGGTAACCCTAATGCTCATTTATTAGTCTCCTGCTAGAAGGGTGAGATCAGGAGTGTTCTGCTTCTGTCTCTACTCTCCTCAGCCTCCACCCCTCATACCACTTGCCTGTGAAATATTAGCTAGTGTGACTGTTGCATCAGAAGTAGTACAATCCTGCTGCACACCAGGGGTGGGCATGACTGATGTGGCTCCCATAGACAGATGTAGCACTGACACCCCCATCTACCCAAAGCTGACCCTCCCATATGCTCCATGCAGGCGGACCTATGCTTGGCAGAACCCCACTGAAGTCAACGGGGCTGTGCATGGCCAGAGCAGGGCTTCAGCTGTGTTCAAGGGGATATTTCCAGGGGCAGGTACCTTCCAATGCATGCAGCTGCTCTGGGGTGGAATAGAGTGGCTATTCAGTGATGCACAGCAATGCTATGCAACAGCTGAGGACAGGAAGTCAAGAATACAAACCATCACCAGTGCAAACTGCATGGGGAAGTCCTAGATTCCAAGGCAGAAGGGACCACTGTGATCAGCTAGTTGGATATGCTGTATAACACAGGCCAGAGACCTTCCCCCAAACCATTTCTAGAGCAGATCTCTTAGAACAACATCCAGTCTTGATTTAAATATTATCAGTGATGGAGAATCCACCGTGACCCTTGGTAACTTGTTCCGATGGTTAGTTACCCTCCCTGTTAAAAATTTACACCTTAGTTCCAGCCTGAATTTGTCTAACTTCAACTTCCAGCCCTTGGATCGTGTTAGACCTTCCTCTGCTGGACTGAAGAGCCCATTATGAAATATTTGTTCCCAATGCAGGTGCTTATAGACTGATCAAGTCACCCCTTAACCTTCTCTTTGTTAAGCTAAATAGATGGAGCTCTTTGAGTCTCTCCTAATGGATGTTTTCCAGGGCTGCCCAGAGGATTCCGGGGGCCTGGGGTCTTCGGCGGCGGGTCCCGGGGCGGAAGAACCCCCCCCCATGGGTCTTTGGGGCACTTTGGCGGCGGGTCCCGGAGCGGAGGAACCCCTTGCCGCCGAAGACCTGGAGCGGAAGAAGCTCTGGGGGCCCGGGCCCCACGAGAGTTTTCCTGGGCCCCGGCGTGAGTGAAGGACCCCACTCCAGGGGCCCTGAAAAACTCTTGTGGGGGCCCCTGCGGGGCCCGGGGCAAATTGCCTCACTTACCCCCCGCCCCTCTGGGCGGCCCTGATGTTTTCTAATCGTTGTTGTGGCTCTTCTCTGAACTCTCTGTAATATATCAAGATCTTTCCTTCTTGAATTGTGGGCATCGGATCTGGACACTGTATTTCAACAGCGGCCGCACCAGTGTCAAATACAGAGGTGAAATAACCTCTCTGCTCCTACATGAGATTCCCCTGTTTATGCATCCCAGGATCTCATTGGCTCTTGTGGCTGCAATGTCATGCTGGGAGCTCAAGTTCAGAGTCACCACTTCCCAGGATAGAGTTCCCTGTCCTGTAAGCCTATGTTCTTTGTTCCTAGCTGTATGCGTTTACACTTAGCCATATTCAAACACCCATTGTTTGCTGTGCGCCCAATTTACCAAGTGATCCAGATCTCTCTGAATCAGTGACCTGTTCTCAATTCTAGGTGGGCAGGATGAAAGAGGGATTTGGTGAGGGCAAGAGGGGTTAAGAGCTTGATGCTTTTTATAAAGGGTGCTATGGGATCTTGACCAAATGAGTGGGTCTGGGGTCCTTTGTTTTTGGTCTCTTCCAGTAATGATGCCGAGGATTTACATAACGCTTTTTATCAGTTGATCCAAAAATGCTTTACCAAGGATTTATGTTCTACTGCTGGGGAAACTAAGGCATGGAGCAGTGAAGTTACTTGGCCAAGTGGCAAAGCTGGAAATGGCACCTGGGTCTCCGGAGTCCTAGCTCCGTGCTCTATCCACTAGATCACACTGCTTCCCTGCTGCTCAGAAGAATGCAATTTCAGTAGCAAACCAAACCACAATGCCATGCTGGAGTACTCATTTGCTGTTGGCTCACTGGCTAGACAGTTACTTACTGAGGCTGGGACTTTTGATGAAGTCTGTATCCCATGGGATTTCAGCATGGAATTCCCTTAGGCTCTCTCGCAATTCCCAGCCTGTGACCACAACCCCGCTTCCTGAAACAAACTTCAAATTAAAATGTAAAAGAGAATGTGTGAATGGAGCCAATGTGACTCGGCAAGATTTGTGGATATAAACGGCCACCTAATCTGGTAGGCTCAAGAGTCTAACGTGGGTGAAATTGTTGGAAAATAAACTAATGGTAGTTTATCCAGTCCCGAAAATGAGATCTTAAAATGTTTGTAATTATCAGATGTGAAACAATACTAGCTCTTCGCTTTTGTCTGTAGCTAAGGTTTATTAATGTTAGGAAGAGAAATCCTGTCTGTAGGTCAGACAGATCTGATGCTTGTAGTAATGATTACCAGGATGTTAAATACATTGTGAAATTAACCTTGCAAAGTGGTTGTAAGGAAGTGTAGTAGAAGGCTTAACTGCTACAGTAAATCTCTCTATGCAGAAGCAGGATGCTAGGAAATCATTAGCAATGTCCATAAAACAGGATCCTGTCCCTATTCTATTCTAGTGCTATTTTATTGTCCTTTGAGTCACATCTGGGTGATGCTAAACCAAAGTGAAGCTTCTTGACTCATGAAATAAAACAACTGATTTTTGCTGGGTCGCAAGATTTCTAGATTCTATGGGCTCATTTTCTGACTCCTGGGAATGAGAGGTGGGATAGGTTAGTGTCTTTTTCACATAGTCCTGTAGCACCTAGTCTAGCTACCATAACTTGACTGCAGGTTAAGGAAACCAAAATACAAAGAAGAAATACATAGAGAGAGAGAGTGTGTGTGTGTGTGTCCCCAGTGATTTCAGTTTGCAACATTCTGCATCTGAACTGCTTCACAAAATGGCAGGGAAATTCCTCCTGTGTTTAAAGAGGCAGTAGCCAGAAAACACCCAGGCATCCTTTTTCAGTTACATACCTGCCTGCAGCTCGGAGTCCCTCTAATCCATCCATGAGGCTGCTGGACAGCTGTTCTCTACAGTGTTTTCTCCAGAGCTTTATCCAATACAGCTGTAACAGTCCCAAACAATAATGCTTCCTCCACTTCCATTAGCAAAGCTGTTCCATAATCAAACATTCTCTGGCTATTTTGTTTCAAGTATTGAGCCTAAAACCTCCTTTTTTCTTCAAGTTCTCCTTGTCATTTCTAATTCAATCCCTTTGACTCCTTAGGGTGTGGCTAAACTGCATTCTAACCCCAGGCTCTGACTCAGGTTTCAGCCAAACCTGCCTTCCATCCACACACACCATCAGCTTGATTTGGGTCAGCAAGCAGGGCTGGCTCTAGGATTTTTGCCGCCCAAAGCAAAAACAATGTTGGCCGCCCCCACCCGTTCTTTACTTACCCCACCCCCGGCCCCGACTCAACTCCGCCCCTTCCCCAAATCCCCAGCCCTGCCTCCTCCCCCCAGGCTCTCAAGCCTGGGAGGGAGGGAGGGGGAGAAGCGGCACCCACGCCACGGCCACTCGGAGTCTTTCCCCTCCCCCCCCCCACGTTTGAGAGCCTGGGATGGAGGGGGAGCAGCGGCGCGCGAAATGGCCGCTCGGGATCTACCCCCCTCCCAGGTTTGAGAGCCGGGGGGGGGGGGAGACTCCGAGTGGCCGCGGCGCGGGCGCCGCTTCTCCTCCTCCCTCCCAGGCTCTCCAGTCTGGGAGGGAGGGGGAGCTGCAGCCGCGAATCAACTGTTTCGCGCGCCCTGGCAGCAGCAGCGGAGGTGAGCTAGGGCGGCCGGGGCACATTTTTAGGGGCGGCATTCTGGCGCCGGCCGTACCGCCCCTAAAAATATGCCGCCCCAAGCACCAGCTTGTTTTGCTGGTGCCTAGAGCCGGCCCTGTCAGCAAGCACTCAGTACCTAGGTGCCTACAAAGGGGTAGGTCAGAACCCAAGTCCTGCTCTGACTCTGGTCCACGCCCTGTTATTTTTGCAGTGTGGATGCAGCTGAAGCTGAACATCCTAGTCAAGTCTGCCTAGTGCAGTATGGATGCATTAGCATGGCTGTGAGACCCGGGTCCAGCAATTGTAAACCCAGGTTTACCCAGGTTTACAATGCAGTGTGGACACTCAAGTGCAGGCTTGGAAACACCAAGTCCACAAGCCCAGGTTCCACAGACTGGGTTTGCATAGCAGTGTAGACCTACCCTTAAAATCAATACCTTTCTGATACTTCTATGTGTATTTAGTATGCTGCAAAAATAATAATCAAAAAGCACTTTCTCTTGAATTGCTTTGAAGAAAAGAAGCTGTTTGCAGTTTTGGAAAATTGGCATCTGTTTAATGAGAGGCTCGTAGAGCCTTAAGGCCTGAAGGGACATTTGTCTGACCATCTTGTCTGACCTCCTGTGTAACACACAGGCCAACAAATCCCACCTTGTCATTCCTACAGTGGAGAAAATTATTCCTCTCTGCTAACTGCAGTTGTTTCACCCACAGCCTTTCAAAAATGTGTTGAGGATCAGGTTGTTTTGCAGATAAGAGAGGACTTTGATATTTATCTCATTTATGATTTTAAAAAAAATACAAAAACTGATTCCTTCTGAGCAAGATCGGGGGTCAGGGAGTGTCTGGGGGGGAGGGAGAAATATCACTGAAAGGTAGAAACAATTACAGAGGTGATAAAATAGGGGCATGCAGATAATTACACCATAAATCACCAGATCACTGCAAGAGTGAATGGAGATACTGTTCCAGTGTTAAGCAAATGTTCCTTAGGGCTTGAAGCCATAGAAATAGGCTGAATGGGATTATGTTGGTCAGAAGACTGGAAAGTAGGTGACAAGGCAGGATGGTCTTGGGGTTAAGGCATGGGAATGGGACTTGGAAAATCTAGGTTCACTACTTGTGTGATCTTGGGCGAGTCATTTAATCTCCGTGCCTCAGTTTCCCCACGTAATGGAAATATTATGCTCATTTCTCCCCATCTGTCTGTCTTGTCTGTTTAGACTGTGACCTTTTTGGGGAAGAAGCAGTCTCTTATTTATGTGATTTATACAGCACCTCACACAGTGGGCCCCTGATCGCAGTCGGACCCTCCAGATGCTACTGCCATAGAAATAAGTTGATTTGTAGAATATCTGCCTGCAGGCTTTAGATTTGTTCAGGTGGGTCCAATCCTTCCAGTGCAACTCCCACAGCAGTCAATGGGAGGCCTGCGTGTGGAGTGCTTGCGACACAAAGTGGGAAGAATTCAGCATGTGTAACCCCCTGATGAATGTGTGCGTTACAGTTCAGCAGAGAGGGGTAACTGAGGGTATGAGTTGTTACAGCCCCAGCTTTGTTCTGTAGCAGCTCTTGTTTTTAGCTCCGGAAGTCCGTAGTTCCGTACCCGGTGTATTGGCCAAGAAGGCAGATGTCACGCATGGAATGTGGAATAGAGTCCTTCCCTTGGTATGGTCCGTTGCACCAACTCACCATGAATCCTCAAGTCCTCCATTCATGGCCTTTGTATTTCTGCCTTTGTGAGAAACATCTGGCCCAACGGATGTATGTTAACTAAGGGGGTTTTGTGTATACTATCCACGTTACCTTAGTGCAGCCGGATTGGAAAGGGAATTTGTGTTGTCTAAGTAAACTTACTAACTTCTCTAGCATCAATATGGCAAACACATTTACACATCAGAATTAATGGCAGATTGCTTGAAGTAAACGCTCTCGCTCTCTCTATCATATTTATAATAGTCTAGACTATCAAAAACTTGAAAATAATCCACTGCAAAAAGAAGTGTAAATATTTTTCTGCACAGCGCAAAGATCCTGGTTGCGATACATGAAACAGAAGTCCTGCCGCAAGCTGCAGATTATTTGCTGCTAATGCAGGGAATTCAATTTTATAAGCAGCCACCAATGAGATCATCATCTAGCACTGCAAAAACCAGCCAAACAAAAAAAGTGTTAGTAGCAGCAGAATTAGATCACAAATTCAGTTTTGAAGCCCAGCAAATGGTTCCTCTGAGTCTGTGTTAATGGCTAGGAAGAGCAGGCTAACCAGGTTAGCTGAGTATATTCTGTTCCCCATTTTTAGCTTCCTGCTTTCCATTCTCTGCCATTTCTCAAGTTATACTCAAACAGTGATTAGTTCAGGAAGAGATACCAGAGAGCGAGCTGTTTAATGATTGATGATGCATGCAGCATAGTGGCTGCAAGGAGTGTTTGGACATGAAACCGGGCAGACTTTCTTTCCCTTCCTGTAGTCCAAGGCTTGATGCTTCACTGTGGTACTTCAAATTTCACGCTGGTGGGTCTCCACTGAAATGATTTCCTGCCTCCCGCGGGGATTGGGAGGGTAAATTCTTTCCTGTACGGCACTGGAGAATCTGTACTATATTCCACAGCTATTTGGATTTGCTTGTAATGTTTCAGCATTACAGGACCTAGGCTGCATGCTTTAGAAGCAGATACAAACCTATCCAAATGCAGCCTAGGAAACACATCCAGGCGGACGACGATGGATCTGAGGAAACCAAATGCCAGGCAGTCTAGAGTTATTCGGCAATTCTGTAGCACTTTCTGAGATTCTTGGGTGAAAGTGCTCTGCAAATATTAAATCCTCACCATCCGGAGGAGGTAGGTTATTAACCTCCTTCTCTATGGACAGGCGATGGTAGTGCAAGGAGTAGGATCCAGGAATCCTATCTCCTAGTACTGTGATCTAACCACTAGATTGTACTAAGGGCCTGACTCAGTGCAAGTCTTCATTGACTTCAAATGGGGCTGGATTGGACCCTAAATGATTAAACACCGGTCTACTGTCTCTTATCACAAACCTCAGTCTAGTGCAGGGGAGGGCAAACTTTTTGGCCTGAGGGCCACATAGGGTTTCATAAATTGTATGGAGGGCAAGTTAAGGGAGGGGGTCATGGCCCGGCCCCCACCTCCTATCTTGCCCTCCCCCCCCCCCCCCCCGAGACTCCTGCCCCTCTGGGACCCCTGCCCCATCCAACCACCCCTTCTCCATGGTCCTGACTGCCCCCTGCCGTCCCATCCAACTCCCCCTCCTTTCTGACTGCCCCCGGGGTCCCCTGCCCCCATTCAACCCTGGTTTTTCCCCCTCGACCCCTATCCACACCCCCACCCCCTGACCACCACCCTGAACTCCCCTGCCCTCTATCCACCCCCTCCCTGCCCCCTTACTCTGCTGCTTGGAGCACCGGTGACTGGCAGCACTGGAGCCGGGCCACAGCTGCGCTGCCTCAGGAACTCCCAGCCCTGCTGCCCAGAGCATTGTGTCGGCGGCAGCGGGGTGAGCTGAGGCTGTGGGGGAGGAGGGAACAGCAGGGGAGGGGCCGGGGGTCAGTCTCCCGGGCCAGGAGCTCCGGGGCCTGGCAGGACGGTCCCGCGGGCCGTAGTTTGCCCACCCCTGGTCTAGTGCCATCTTGGGTAACTTTGTCTTTATTATTGTAATCTAGGCTACAGACAACTTTATCCATGCTGAAGAAACTGCTCCCCTATCATTTGCAGATGCCCTTCTTCCACACTATCGGTCTAACTGTCCTCCTTTCACTTACACCGCTGTGGATCAGAAGTAACTCCAGTGACTTCAATCCCCACACCCTTTTCCGTATTCAAGTGGATGTAGGATTCTTCACTTCTTTTCCTAAACTGCTGTGTCCTGTTAAAACCGTTGCCAAGGTGCATCTCAGAGGTGGCTGCTGTCCAGTGGTGGACAAAGCAAATCCTATATTGTGTCTTCATAGAGTGCTTTGACATGAAAGGCACCATACAACTGTAATTAAGTAGCTTTATGCTGGTAGTTCAAACATGAGCCTCGTGCCTTCCATTAGAATGAAGACAGCCAGGCTCCAATCTTGTTGCTGGACAAGTCTGAGCCATAATGACTGATATTTCATTATCAGAAGTTCTCTAGAGAGAGGCTTTTCAGGAGCTATAGTTACTCTGTATATTAATGGAGACCGGACTTGCAAAGGGGCTATCTACATTGCAGACTGAGCTTTTAGGAAATCCACAACAGCCCAATTTAACTTGATCTAAAGCAGCCGTCACCATGGAGAATAGATAGACTGGGATCATACCTAGGGATTCAAATTTGAATGATAATGAGCCTATTTCAGTTCACTCAATAAAAAGGAGGAGGAAGAACAAAGGGGAAGAGAGAAATGAATTTAGCTGTCAAGGCCTGAACATGCTTGCTGCAGATTAAGTTCTTTTTGATTTTCCTTCTAGTTCTCGTTGCGTCTTAGAGATGGATCTGCCACCAGAGAGACTGGATGCTGCTGAAGGAGAGTAGATATTGAGAGAATAGCTGGCACTATGACATGTTTATCCTTGGTGTAAGATAGGAGGTGGTGGTAGCTGAGAATTGCGACAGTGGACCAAGAATTATTTTTTCTTGGAGCTGTCTGAATGCTGTTCTGGTTCTCAAATCATCACTGTGGTAAGGGAAGGCTTTTAGGAATGTTTCTCATCGCTGTATAGTTTTGGCCAAATATATTATTTGTCTTTTTCTGGTAGCACCAGACAGTCCTACACCAAGGCCCTGTACAAATACAAAACCAAGTATGAGACTTCTTTATGGAGAACTTCTTGATGCAGATTCTTGGCCATAAATGTAACACACTGGCCAAGTGTGGCTTTCTCTCCCTCTAGTTTCTGGACTAACTAAAGAGTAGAGCTGGTTGGAAAACGGTATGCATAGTTCTCGGAAAAACTTCAAGAGAAACGCATTGTTTCTTCTGAAAACTTTAATGGAATTTTTATTTAAATTTGGTTTTCAGAAACCAGTTTTTTTTGTTTTGTTTTTTGTTTTTTAAATGGAAAAACGTCAACCATCTTGAAGCAAGAGGTTAGAGTCTGCTACTGCTTCTGAACAAATGGCACTAGTCTTTTAGCTCAAACAGTAGAGGCTCTGGCCTTTACATCCAGAGCTCCAGGGTTCAATCCCCAAAGGTGGCCTACCCAGGGCATTGTTACGTGAAGAGGTGTGTGGGTTTGTCCTTTTTTTTTAAATATTGCATAAATGATCTCTCTCATTTGAATCCAATCTGGTGTCCTATTCATGTCGAGTGGGACAAGAGGAGTAACTCTGGTCTAACACATGATACCCCCCTCAAAGCAGCATTTAGGGAATATAACACTATTGATGACTTTTTTTTTTTTTTGCATAACTGAGCAGACTGTTGCTAGCAGATGGATTTTTAAGAGATTGGGCCCTAATTCTTGGCTGTGTCAATCTGCTTTTGGTCGTTGGCTTCAAAGAAGGTACTCCCCTTTACACCAGCGAAGGAATCTTCTTTGAAGTCAATGGACCAAGAGCAGATTGACCACAGCCAAGGACTGGGCCCTTTCTGTGGTCGGACATCCAGCCTTGGAATTGGATCACTGCAAGAATTATCACTGCAGTGGATATAGTGTGTCCCAAAGTGGCTACTACAGGAACAAATGGGCCCACACTGTGTTGATTATTTACCCTTTTTCATGTTACCCCGCTGATCCATTGAACAGCTTCTCTGCAGGAATGCCGTTTGAGACTGTGATGCAAAAGAAAAAGGGGCTTTGAACAGCCTGATAGATGGCTTCCACGGGCTAGGAATAGGTTATGCCACTCCTGGCCTTGCGAGCCATTGAACCCCCCACACACACACTCCCTCCCCCCCCCCCCCCCCCGTGTTCATTTAAGCTGATGACATGGCCAGAAATCCGATTATTCACCCACTAAATCAAACAGCCAGTCTCGGAGAACCAGCATTTCCAATCAGAACATGTCAGAGCAGTGCACCCTGGGGACTGACTGCCAGGGAGCGATAGCAAATAGCAAGGACACTGCTAGGCCTCGCACTTTAGACTGCTCAAAAGTGACTTTTCAAAGGAAGGCCTCTTCTTTTCTTGTGCAAACAGGATTAAGTTAAAGGGAGTTGGGTTTTAGCACAAGTAACCTAACTAGCAGCCCATTGGGGAAGGCAGCTTGGCTTAATGGACTGGGCACTAGAGTGGGCCTTGGGAGCCTCAATTCTATTCCTGGCTCTGCCACTTACTCACTGTGTGACCTTGGGCAAGTTATGTCTCTCTGCCTCAGTTTCCCCATCTGTAGAAAGGATGGGGATGATATTTTTGTAATGAGATCAAGGCATGAAATGGATTTATATTATTAGAGATCACTGTATCTTAATGTCCCTGAACTTTTGGTGGTGGTATCAATCCAGATCCAAATTCTGTGGCTTGTACCAGTCTCAATGGGTATATCTACACTGCATTGAAAACCAGGGTCTGAGAGACCTGGGCTTGTGGACTCAGTGTTTCCAAGTCTGTGTTTGAAGGCCCAAACTGCATTGGGTTTATAGTTGCTGGGTCTCTCAGCTGTGCTAATGCATCCATACTGCGCTACGCAGATCTTCTGACTTGGGTTTGTGGCTTGAGCTGCATCCACACTGCAAAATTAAAGCATTTGGACCAGAGTTTCAGTGGGACTTAAGCCCTGACCCACCCCTAGCAGGGTCCTGGGACCCCAGCCTTTAGTGCATGCTGACCAGAGTCAGACAGGTTTGACCTAAAACCCATTTCTATCGACACACAAATCAAAGTCAGAGCCTTTGTTAGTGTGTAGTGTAGACAGACTGTATGCTCTTCTCACTCAATAGTTCATGGTTATCCTAGAATATCAGGGTTGGAAGGGACTTCAGGAGGTCATTTAGGCCAACCCCCTGCTCAAAGCCGGACCAATCCCCAACTAAATCATCCCAGCCAGGGCTTTGTCAAGCCTGACCTTAAAAACCTCTAAGGAAGGAGATTCCACCACCTTCCTAGGTAACCCATTCCAGTGCTTCACCACCCTCCTAGTGAAAAATATCCAACCTAAACCTTCCCCACTGCAACTTGAGACCATTACTCCTTATTCTGTCATCTGCCACCACTGAGACCAGCCAAGCGCCATCCTCTTTGGAACCACCCTTCAGGTAGTTGAAAGCAGCTATCCAATCCCCCCTCATTCTTCTCTTCTGCAGACTAAACAATCCCAGTTCCCTCAGCCTCTCCTCATAAGTCATGTGCTCCTGCCCCTAATCATTTTTGTTGCCCTCCGCTGGACTCTTTCCAATTTTTCCACATCCTTCTTGTAGTGTGGAGCCCAAACTGGACACGCTACTCCAGATGAGGCCTCACCAATGTCCAAGAGAGGGGAATGATCACGTCCCTCAATTTGCTGGCAATGCCCCTACTTCTATAGCCCAAAATGCCGTTAGCCTTCTTGGCTACAAGGGCACACTGTTGACTGACTTACTAAAGTGGTATATGTTCTTGGGAGTCCCAAACAAATTCTTTTGATACCCGGTCTTGTGTGTCACTTGCTTTCTAGTCTGTCTTTATGCCTTCTCTTTCTTTTCTATTCCCTTTGGTAACTTTTCAGTAGCAAGTATACAGGAGTGAGAGACACTGAGTGCTCTGTTTATGGTTAAATTTTTATTTCATTTGAAAATGATGAGCTAGAGTGTTCAGCCTCAAGTCATGCAAAGTAAGGTATAAAAGCTACCAGCTCCCGGCTTGTGCGCACACAACTAAGCCAAGGCACTGCAGTTTGAAGCCAATCAGTATATTTAACCGAAATAAGGCATTATTTCTAATTGTTTTGTGATTATTTTTATTATTTCAGGGAGAAACAGATAATGAGAAGTACGAAAAGGTAAATGTGTTACAACTTTTTTTTGTGTTTCCGAATACTGCATGGTTTGCCCATAGAATTATGCAATTTTACAACTTGTCAAAGCTGCAAGAACAGATAATAGTACAGAGACACATTAGTGGGCGTAAGGGGAGGAGGGTAAAAGTAATAAAATACCTACATGAACAGGAAGCGGGCGGGGGGGGGGGGAAACGGGGAGAAAGGGGAAAAGAGGAAGGTTAGGGGGAATGTTGAGATGGCTCAAATAATTCCAGATCTCCATTTTTATCCAAATGTATCTAGAAATAGGGTCCAAATTTCTTTAGAGTAATAGAATTGCGCTCTCTGGAGATAAGCTGATCTTTCTTAGGCTGATAAGTCGGACAAGCGTGAATACCATTGCTCTGTTCTGAGCATAAGCGTCCTCTTCCATTTTTGTAAAATCACGTGCCCTCAAGAACTGTGGTGGAATTAAACCCAGCTCAGCAGGTTTTAAAAAAAACACCCTAGGATATAACTTTCACTTTTCTGTCCCCCTCTTTCCGCAGCTGCCTGATTGTTGGACAATTCTATAACACATGTGTCAGGGTTTCTTTTTCTTTGTTACAGTGCCCACAAATGTCCAAGGATAAGGTCTTTATCTTGTCCCATTTTAAGGGACTACTTCTTATTATGCTCTCCGGTTCTCTAGCACTTCAGAGCCAAGGAACTCAAAACACTTTTTGTAATATTGTCTAAATAGCAGAAATACCAAAACTGCAATGTCACGAGGGGAGTGCGTTCTAGTGATGGAAGCAGGGGACTGGGAATCAGAACTCCTGACTGTTCTATCAATGGCTTGGTTGCTTCTTAAGGAAACCGATTTGATGCATGCAGCAAATGTTGCTGGAACATGTTTTTCATTTCAAGGGCACACGGCGGCTTTCTTGCTGCAGAATAATATATATTGACAAGGTTGCGGTCCCTCCTGCTTAATTTGATTTCCATTTCTAAAGTGCTTTAACTGTGATGGATGGCAGTGCTGAAGAATGAAATAACATGGTACTGACCCTTTGCAAATGGGAAAGCAAGCCTCAAGGTCATTGCATCTGAAGCTCTCGGAGATCCTCAGTACCCCTTTGTGCACTGAAGCTGCTGTGTGTATGTAACGCCAACAGACTCCGGGTGTTGGCGGGTGGGATCGAACCTGGGACCTCTGGAGCCAAGTGCATTGGCCTCTACTGCATAAGCTAAAAGCCAATTGGCTGTTAGCAAAGGCTGTAGAACAGACTCATTCTATCTCTCTCTTTAAATGGTCTCAGTGCCATTAGATAGGACAGAACACCACACTGAGGAGGTGTGTGGGTTACATGTAGAGAACTGCAATGGAATATTAACCAAGGAAGATCGCTGGGCATGAGAGCAAATTGGACACGAGTTTAGTATGCGGTAGGGCTGCAAAGAAAAGTCAATGCACTGTTCTGCTGCCAGGACCTGATCCAAAGCCCACTGACTTCAATGAAAGTCTTTCAGATGACCTCAGTCGGCTTTCACTCTGGTTCTAAAATGCAGAGGCGGCACAAATGGATGCAGGGATGCAATAGCCTCGCTCACACTGCTGGGAAACTGCATCTTGTTCTGGGAACCTTGTTACTAGTCCACGAAAGCTTATGCTCTAATAAATTTGTTAGTCTCTAAGGTGCCACAAGTCCTCCTGTTCTTCTTTTTGCGGATACAGACTAACACGGCTGCTACTCTGAAACTTGTTACTAGGAAGATACTGGTGAGTTGGAGAGAATTCAGAGAAGGCCAACAACCCTCTTGATAAGCTGATTTATGAGGTGCTATGAACGGGTCAGGTTGTTTTTGTCTAAGTCAGAATCAGACTGATTTGCATAAATGGGTCTGGGTTTGGATCATCTCCTGGAATACACAATTATTTCAGTGCAGCCATCTTGAAATGGAGATAAATCTACGTGGGCGTGCACATCACTTAAACAAAGAATAGTTTCCTGACCAAACACTGGGCCAAATTCCTCCCTGGTGTAACTGAATTGGTTACAATTTTGAAACCCTTTATATTAGTAAGAACAGTCTCAAGCTGACAGATTTGGATCCAGTCATGGAACACACCCGCTTGGGGGTGTTTGGACCTAGATCCTGTGACAGGATTAAAGGGCCTTATTTTCAGCCTACTGGTTTTATGACCTTGTAACTCGTTTAACCTGTAAGGAGTGCATTAGCCTGTAACTAGTGTAGCAGAGTGGCTAGTCGGGACCAGGCTTCATGGGTCTGAGCCTGAATAAAGGCAGGCGTGCAGTGAAGTAAGCTCTCTGGGGAAAGTCCATCTTCTACTTTGTGATTGTATAATGTTGTTCTCTTGGCTGGTCCCTAGACGTTACCATAATAAACATGTGCAAGCAACTGCCTGCCTTATTTGGATGCACAATTAACATGTTTGCATGTAAGGCTGGCTGAAATAATTTCAACAGAAGAGCTTTCCGGCCTGCACCCAGCAAGCCCGAATCAGCAGACACTGGCAAGCCATAGGTGTTTAGACATACCCTTTATTCCACAGGCCCGAGCACAATCGGCATCAGGGCCATTAGGTGTTACATGGATGCAAGCAATATGCAGATGCTTGAGCACGCCTGGTTAGGAGGTCTTGTAAAGATAATGCCCTTCATCAGCTAATCACGCACCTACCCATGATAGGTTTTTGGGAGGAATAGCTCAGTGGTTTGAGCATTGGCCTGTTAAACCCAGGGTTGTGAGTTTAATCCTTGAGGGGGCCCATTTAGGGATCTGGGGCAAAAATCTGTCAGGGATGGTACTTGGTCCTGTTGTGAAGGCAGCGGACTGGACTCCATGACCTTTCAAGGTCCCTTTCAGTTCTATGAGATAGGTATATCTCCATATTCTATATAAGTGCCTTTTTTTTTTTAATTGTTTTTTGGAGCATTCTCTAGAATTGCAAATTCATCTCAAACGATTCCTGAGTCCCTTAATATCTCTGGAAATCTTTCTTTGGGAACCACAGGGTTTCAAATCAGCAGTCGCCAGTGCCCCCAGTAACACAAATGAGTGTTCTGCTAATGAATTTCAGCTTGGAGTGCAATTATTAGTCTCATTATCGAGCCCTCACACAGCTTGACTGAAGAATTTTATCTTTATAATTTATTTCTGCCGGTTGCTCCAAAGCACAGTCCCGTCAGCTGAAAATTAACAATTTAACCTTTTCTCTGAATGCGCCTTGAGCCAGAATGGAGGGGAAAGGATGCTAATGACTTGCATTTCTTAGCGGCACCTCTCAGCCTAAAGGCTAACCAGAAGCACGTCACAAAACAGGAAAGAATTGCTTTGCCCCCTCTGAAGTGTCCCCACTTTTCAAGGGGGAGCATGGTTGAAGAGCGCATGCAGAAGCATTCCTACTGATTAGGACAGGAAAGGAAGAATGTTATTGAAACTGCAGAGGGAATTGAGAGGAATAAAGTCTTGTGGTTAAGGCACTGGACAGGCACTTAGGACACCTAGGTTCAAATACTGGCTCTTTGTGTATGACCTGGGGGTGTCTCTGTGTGCTGAAATTTCCCATCTTCAAAATGTGGATAATAATTCTTAAAAGATCATAAGCTCTTGAGGCAGGGACTATATCCTTCTGTGTGTGGGCAGAACCTAGCACGCTGGAGCCCTGATGGTCTCTAAGCGCTGCCATCATGTACATGGTCAGCAGAATCGTTACATAGGTGCTGATTCAGGAACATACTTTAATGCATGCAAAAAGCTGTGAAGTGCCTTCCTGAATCAGGGCCTGGAAGGTCTTTTTGTTCTATAATGCATATATTCTGTGAAAGAGCCTTTGTAGTAGTCTAAGAATACTGCTATGCAACCTAGGTATTGAGACCGGCTGTATACAGGGCTGGTGCTACCATTAAGGCAAACTAGGCGGTTGCCTAGGGTGCCAAGATTTGGGGGCGCCAAAAAGTGGTGCTCCCAATTTTTTACAGCATTCCTCCCCGAGCTCGCGGTCACCGCTCCATTTCTCCCACCTTCCAGGCTTGCAGCGCCAATCAGCTGTTTGGCGCCGCAAGCCTGGGAGGAGAATTGGAGTGGGGGCGGCATGCTCGGGGAGGAGGTAGAGCAGAGGTGAGCTGGGGGGGGGGGGTGAACTGCCATGGGGGGGGTGCCTCAGGGCTGGGGGGCGCAAGGTGGAAGTTTCACCTAGGGCGCAAAACTTCCTTGCACCGGCCCTGGCTGTATAACTTGTATAAGCATTCCACTATCCCAATGTATGTCTCTATCTATCTATCGATCTATTCAGTTGGAACAAGCTGGAGAGCAATGGTCCCAGGTACAAATATTCAGGCACACGCTTGAAAGACAATGGGGGAAGCGATTAGCTTCGAGGATCCTACTTCTTGTTTGCCAATGCTGAGAGTTACCAGATCAAAGGGTTATAAGCAGTTTAAAAGTTACCCTTCGCAGGAATCGAGGGGTCAGTTGCCAGGGCCTGGCCAGAGAGTTGTCAGTTATCTTTGGCATTGACAAGTTGATGCAGAGAGAGGCTCAGCAAGGAGTTTATGGGGAGTCAGACTTACCAGGGATCCCATGTGCAAGATGGTTAGACATCTGGAAAACTACACACACACACTGTCTGTTTATTGTGCTAAGATCTGCTTTGTCCTAAATAAAGGATACTTGGTTTAGCAAGAGCTGTCTGGTCACTGGTTACCCCTGTCATTGCTGTGGGAAAAGAAATGCAGGGTCTGGGCATAAATCAGGTCTGATTTAGGAAACCATAGTTGGTACACTGGGTATCTGCAACCAGAATCCCTTCACGTGACCTTCCCCCAAAGAGGTGACAGTTTGAGGCCTGAAGGGTGGGGGGTGCCCTCTGAGACTGGGAAGGGTCAGCAGTCCAGTAAACCCAGTACCTGTGACAATTTCCCATTACCCTCAACCCTGTATGTGGTGGGAGAGCCCCTATTGAAAGGGATAATGTAATAGAGAATAAGAACTTCTCTCAAGGGTTTTTAACCATCCTATATGATTTAATCGAGAGAGATCTCTGCTATAGATTTCTACAGGATGGTTCAAAATCCTATAGAGAATCCTGTTCTCTCTAAAAGTCTTTAGGATTTTAGAGTTACTTCTGTAGAATCCCCCCCTTTTTTTTCCCCATCCCTATTAAGTTCTATGGGGCTTTAAATAGGGAAGTGGCTCAGCCCTCCAGCAGAGGTGAGAAGTGCATAGTCCAATTTGGGAGGCTGAAGGGGTAGAAAAGTATCCATAATCCTGGGGTCATCAGTCTGGGCCCTGGTGTTAATTAGAGCAGCCTGAGGGCTGCTCTACCTTAGCTTGCTTACACTGAGGTTGAATGTTGCTCAATAGACTGCCATTTTATTTCAGTCGATCAAGAATAAGTCCTGGGGTATCAGTGACTGTCACCACTGAACAGCAAATGTTGCATTCTACCCAGTAAGTACTGCAGCACTTGGCCTCATCTCCCCCGGGCCCTCGCTTCAGCTGCTGCTAAATATAGACTCCTGCACTGCAGACGGTCTGGTCTAGTTTGAAAGTAATTTTGTTTGAAGTCAAATTCACTTACTAAACTGACAGTGCCTTTGGCAAGAGCACTGTCGTGACTAACCCGCTGCTGGAATCCCTTTAATCTCCCTCGCTGTTGCTCGCCTGGGTCTTATTTAGTAAAGTAGTAAGTGGTCTTCAGTGCCTTCCTGAGTTGTTCATGACTGCTCTAGTGGCAGAGTTCAATTCTCACCCAGAGGCTTTCTGCCTAGGCACTAATTGGTTCATCACTTGTGGTTCTGCAGCAGAAAACAGCCAAAAGATTTGGCAGGTTAAGAATATTCTGGTGATACCTAGCAGGTTGGGCACTGTGGCACCGGGAGATGAGGTGAGATGCAGTATCCCACACAGTAGATCTGGGAACTGACCCCAAATCCCAGACCCATCCTTCCTCTCCGTAATTCAAAGGGAGAACACCTGCTATCAGATTTTTGTCCTTTGATTTTTTTTTTTTTTTAAAGTGTTGGGGAGGGGAAGCTGGATTTGCCCCTAAACCAGCGAACCATGATTGGATCACCTTATTTCATTGTGCGTAGAGATGTGGCTTAGATCAGCGTTAGTAACACCCGAGTATATTTGGGATGGGACAGAATCTAAGATACCTCTGAACTCTAGGGAAAGTTCATACCCAAACCTGGATTTCAAATCCTCAAATTTGGAGGCAATTGGATCTGGAGTTTTGGATCAGGACTCTGCTCTGTCTTCTCTTTGGCTTACGCCGATGAAAAGGGCTTGGAACCTAGTTCTCCCTCTTACCTTCGTCTAAACACAGAGAGATGCCACTGAAGTTACTGGGCCTAATTTTTTCTCTTCATGCCCATCAGTGAGAATCGAGAGTAACTTCAGTGGAGTTAATGGGCCTGATTCATATTTCACTTATGTTGGGAGTCTCAAAAATTGGGAGTTTTATTGGTGTAAATTGGGGGTTCTCAAACTTCATTGACCCCCTTTTGACAACAAAGTTACTACATGATCCCGGGAGATGGGGACACAGCCCGAGCCCTGCTGCCCCGAGTGGAGGTGGAACTCTGATGTTAGACTTGCTGAGATCCAGGGCTAAAGTTAATACTGGCCTAAGCGACCCCATTAAAATGGAGTCCCAACCCACTTTGGGGTCCTGATCCACAGTTTGAGAACCGCTGGTTTAAATAAAAGAATTATGCGCTAGCTCTTTCATTAGGATGTGGAACTCTTTGCCAGACGATGTTGTGAAATCCAAGACTATAACAGGATTCAAAAAAGAGCTAGATAAATTCATGGAAGATGGGTCCATCAATGGCTGTTAGCCAGGATGGGCAGGGATGGTGTCCCTAGTCTCTGTTTGCCAGAAGCTGGGAATGGGGGATAGGGGATGGATCACTTGAATGAACAGAACAGGTCATCATCCCTCTGGGGCACCTGGCATTAAGATCACCACCAGATGTCCTGATTTTATATGGACAGTCCCAATATTTGGGGCTTTTTCTTAAATAGGCTCCTATTACCCCCTCCCCCACCCTCTGTCCCAATTTTTCACACGTGCTGTCTAGTCACCATACCTAGCATTGGCCACTGTCGGTAGACAGGATACTGGGCTAGATGGACCTTTGGTCTGACTCAGTATGGCCGTTCTTATGTCAACTGCTCCAAATTCCTAGTCTGGCCTAAGGCTTTCTTGCCATTCCTTCTCTTTATAGCCCCAAGCCTAATATATCTACCTGTGGTCACAAAATCCCTTGCATGGAGGAACATTTGGCTTTAGTTCTTTTGGAGTGAGTTGGTAGGTCTTGCACATGCAGCTTCTTGGTCTGAGGTGGAACACCAGACCATTACCTGACTGTACACACAAATATAGCTCAAAACATGATTTTAGCTGAATAAATTCAATTTGACAAGTGATTAATCTATAACAGGGGTCTAATTACTTGTGGGATTTAAAAAGCAAACAAACGGAAACATCTGAGGCATTTAATGCCTCCAATCAGGGGCTGAGCACACAGGGTAATTAGCTTTCATCAGGAGTTCCACCACGGCATTCTAATCTGACTTCCATTGCAGGCTTAAATATGCATCTATACTAATTGCCTCACCAGAGGAGTAAATAATAGCTTGCTTTTTTTCTTTTTTCTTTTCAGTTTTGTGTGTCAGGCTGGAAATTACAGCTGGTTGGGAAATAGTGGGTTGCTTTTTTGGAGGGGAGGGGGAGGAGAAGGTGGGTTGGCCCTGTCCCCATCAAAAATCCTTCCTGCCAAAATTTCTGACTTGACCAAAAAGCTACTTTCCATCACAAACGTTTCAACCCACTCTGCCATGAATGCAGCGCTGGGTGAGGAGTTGAGCTGGCTGGCGTTTTCCATCAAACAATTCCTAGTGTGTTGAAATGAGAACTCGCTGTAGGCACATACCAGAGTTCATGAAACTGCCATGGGAAAATGGTTTCTCCATTCCAGGATGGAATTCTGGGGTGGATGGCTCACAAAACAGCCGTGGGGTGAGGGTACACACCTGGGAATATGGGTCCTCCAGGTTCTGCTCTGCCTGATTCAGACCATGGACTTGAGCTTGTGTTTCCTGCATCCGCAGGGAGTGCTCTGACGATTGGGACACCGAATGTGTCTGTCTCTCTCTCTCTTCCCCCCTTTTGGTCCAGTGAATATATAAATATTTATACAGTGCGGAACAGCTCCAACAGGAGAGACTACGACAGATGCTATTGTCTGGTGGCTAACACAGACCAGAGTTATGTGGGAGAATGGAAGGGCAGGGATATAAACCTCACTTGTCCCTAACCATTCAGCGTTGCAGCGCCCACGTCTCCATTTTCAGACATGCCTCAGGCACGCTGAAAGTGAATGTGGGCCTGCTGCAACTTTGGAGCTAGCTGCCTGAGTCCCTTTTGAAAATGAGACCTAGGAACCTAAGTCGGCTGGGTGTTGCAATGCAGAGTGGCGCAAGGCCTAAAAGCCTTTAATAAGCTGAGCCTTACCGATATGCCCAAGGACGCCCAGGAGGTGTAGCAGAGCAGGGAATTGAATCCCAGTCTCCAAGTCCCAGACTCATGTCCTTTCTCTAAGAGGCCAGCTGTATTCTATTCCTGACTCTGCCACCGACTTGCTGTGTGACCTTGGGAAAGTCACTTCAGTTTTTTTACTTTCCTGTGGGTCAGTCTTATCGCTACTGAATCATAGACTTTAAGGTCAGAAGGGGCCATTATGATTGTCTAGTCCGACCTCCTGCACAACGCAGGCCACAGAATCTCACCCACCCACTCCTGTATCAACCCCCTAACCTATGTCTGAGCCATTGAAGTCCTCAAATCATGGTTTAAAGACTTCAAGGTGCAGAGACTCTTCCAGCAAGTGACCCGTGCCCCACATTGTAGAGGAAGGTGGAAAAACCTCCAGGGCCTCAGGCAGAGCCAGTGCAACCACTAGGTAAACTAGGCGGCTATCTATGGTGCCAAGAGTTGAGGGCGCCAAAAAGCGGTGCCCAAAATGTCTGGGATGCTCACCCGGTGCCGGCTAAACGTGTAACCCACTTTCCGCCCCTGTGCAAGGGGGCACTGCAGCTTTGATCAGCTCCGGCAGCCAGGGGTGCTGCGCTGCTCCCTGCTGCTCTGGCTCGGCCACCGGGCCCCCACTCCCCTAAGCTCTGCAGCAGGGCCGGGGCTGCACTCACAGAGACCCAGCCTCAGCTGCGCCACTGGTGAGTGCTGCAGGGTGATTCCCCCCTGCCCCCACAGCCAGCCCTGCCCCCCCCCACAGAGGCCTGGAGCACCACCACCCCTGTGGGGGGGCTGCGTAGGGCCCCAGAATACCTAGGGACGGCCCTCATACCCAACACCCTGGCTGCAGCCAGCCTCACACCCCCTGCCTGCAGCCAGCCCCTGCTGCACCCCCTGGCCTGCCTCCAGCCAGCCCCACACCTCATCTCCAGCCAGCCCCTGCTGCACCTCCGTGCACTGCCTGCAGCCAGCCCTGCACTCCCTCCTTGCAGCCAGCCCCTGCCCCACACCCCCTGCCCGCAGCCAGCCCCACGCCCCTTCTCCAGCCAGCCCCTGCCCGAAGCCAGCCCCACACACCCTACCCACAACCAGCCCCATACCTCGTCTCCAGCCAGCCCTGCCGCACCCCCCTGCCCTGCCCGAAGCCAGAGATAGCTCAGTGGTTTGAGCATTGGCCTGCTAAACCCAGGGTTGTGAGTTCAATCCTTGAGGGGGCCACTTAGAGATCTGGGGCAAAAATCGGTACTTGGTCCTGCTGTGAAGGCAGGGGACTGGACTCAATGACCTATTAGGGTCCCTTCCAGTTCTATGAGAGAGGTGTATATTATTTTATTTTACCTGCAGCCAGCCCCACACCCCATCTCCAGCCAACCCCTGCCGCACCCCCCTGCCCAAAGCCAGCTAGCTCCTACCGCACCCCCTGCCCGAAGCTAGCTAGTCCCACATCCCCTGTCTCTAGCTAGCCCACACCCCATGCCCTGCCTGCAGCCAGCCCCACACCCGCTTGTCTCCAGCCAACCCCTGCCGCACCCCCCTGCCTGAAGCCAGCCAGCCCCACACCCCCTGTTTCCAGCCAACCCCTCCCGCGCCCCCCTGCCCGAAGCCAGACAGCCCCACACCCTGTCAGGTTATTCACTTATTTTCATTAAATATGTAGACCGGGGTTGGCAACCTACAGCACGTGTGCCAAACACGGCATGCAAGCCGATTTTGAGTGGCACGCTGCTGCCTGCCCGGTGAGAGGAGGAGGCGGGGCAGGAAAGCACCACGCTGGGGGAAGAAGCGGGGGAGGGGGAAGCTTGGCTGCCGCAGGACCAAGCTTCTGCCTCCTGTGACCGCAGGGGAGAGCGGGGCGGCTGCTCCCCCGTTTCTTCCCCCAGCGTGGTGCTTTCCTGCCCCTCCTCCTCTCCTTCCCTGCGCCAATCAGCTGATGGCCCTTGAGAGGGGGAGGGGGACGAGTGGCAGCGTGCACACAGCTCCATAGAGGAGGCAGAGAAGAGGTAGGGTCAGGGCCTTGGGGAAGGGGGTGGAACAGGGCATATCCCTTCCAGCCCCCTGCCATGAGCCGCTCAGGGCAGGGGGCTGGGAGCACCCCCACGAGCTGAGCACCCCAGCCTTCTGCCCTGCACCTCCACACACACCCCAGTCCTCTGCCCTGACCCCAGAACTCCCCCCCCAGCCTTCTGCCCTGCACCCCCACATGCCTCCAGTCCTCTGCCTGACCCCTGAACCCTCCCACACACCTAGCCTTCTGCCCTGCATTCCCCACACCTCCCCAGCCCTCTGCCCTGAACCCCCCACCCCGAGGTCTGGGGTCCCGGCTGCTGGCCCCTTGCCAGCCGGGGTCCTGGCCACAGGCCCTGCTCAGCCCGCTGCAGGCCTAGGTGAACAGAACCCCAGGCTGGCAGCAGGCTGAGCAGGCTGGCGGCGTAAGATCAGCATTTTAATTTAATTTTAAATGAAGCTTCTTAAACATTTTGAAAACCTTGTTTACTTTACATACAACAATAGTTTAGTTATATAACATAGACTTATAGAGAGAAACGTTCAAATGTATTACCGGCACGCAAAACCTTAAATTAAAGTGAATAAATGAAGACTCGGCATACCACTTCTGAAAGGTTGCCTACCCCAATGTAGACTAAATAATGAAATTAATAAATTTTCAATCCAAACGTGTATTAATTCTAATGAACAATGCCACATTATGCAGTATTCATTTTTGAAAGTTTATAATAAGCGATGCTCCGAGGGGTGGGGATGGGGGGCACAAGGTGGAAGTTTTGCTTAGGGCACAAAATATCCTTGCACCAGCCCTGGCCTCAGCCAATCTCCAGTAGGGAGGCAGAGGCCGATTTGCCCCTCATTTGGGCCCTGTGCATGTCAGGAATAATTCCACTGGTGTTATGCTGGCTTAAAAGTGATCTGAGAGAAGACTTGGGCCCAGAAAGTAAGAGGGCAGCTACCAATGTTGAGGGCTGCCTAACTCACGTTGACCAGGCTGCATTAATAACTTGTTTCTAAAATTTTCATGAGCCAAAAATAAATGTGAAAAAAATGACTTAGACCTATTGAAACATTCTGTTTAACTTTGGTAGTGTTTGGTGTTTGTTTTTGACTGACTGGTTACGGTATTTTTTAAACACTCTTTACTCCAAATGAATTGGATTTCTAAACAAAAAAGTCATTTTGAACCAAAAAGCAACAAACTTTTCATTTCAAAAATGTCAAAAGGGGACAGCTGGACCATTTCAAAATGGGAATCTCACGGAAACTGACCTTATCTTGCAAGACTTTTTGATGACTTGGTATTCTTCGACCAAAATGCGTCTTCTCAGAAAATTCCCCGACTGTCTCTAGCTTCAGAACCTTCAGCTGTAGACATGTCCAAAGGGTCCAGGTGACTCTTCCCTTCCCCTCCTGCCAACCGTTGGCATTGCTTCTTGTCAGGTAACCTCCCTGGTCGGATGCTTCTGGAGGAGGTTTATATTTTGCAGGACAGAATTTTATTTACTTAGCTGCTCCTATGAAGACTTTCATTCCAGGACTCTCAAGGCTGCAAAATATCCTTAAGCTTTCCCATTGGCTGCTAAGATAGCCAATAACTATGAAGGGTGTCGTCATTTTATCCCCTGACCTGTGGGCATGTCTAGGCTGCGTTAGCTGATGCATAAAAACTCCAGTGCCTGAAACGGTGCCTCCGTGTGTGAGACTGGAGCACTGAGATTGAAATATTGAAAGCGTCATGATGAGTTCGAAGGCGGTAACGCTGCCCTCTGGGGGAAGCATGCCTTTACTTGGCCTACATCGGTAGCGGACAGTTGGCCTCGGAGCACGTAAGGTGCCCCTTAACATCCTGTATGCCCCCCCTGCATTTCCACCCTGCAGATAAACTTTTGAACTCTGGGGCTGCGCTGACCAAGGGCAGAGACTTTTGGGGTGTGGGACTTTGGGTGAATTTTGGGTTGCTGCATTCAAGAACCAAAGGGAAAGGACACGGCCCAATTTGCTGGGGTGGGTCTTTGCTCATGGTTTGGTCTATGAACTCTAGTTGTGGTGGTTTCCCAATTTAATGCTATGTCGTTTACCTCATGTTATTAAACATTTTCTGCTACACCGAGACTCTGTGCTTGCGAGAGGGGAAGTATTGCCTCTTCGAGGCGCCCAGGGGTGTGTGTACGATTTTCCCAGGTCACTGGGTTGGGGCTCGAACTGGTTTTGTGTTATGTTGTTGGGAGGGGACCCCTATGTACTGAACCTGGCCCTTGCTGCTGTCAATTCGGCCTGGCAGAAGGGTTACATGGGCAAGAATCAGTCTGGAGATAACAAGGTTAGCTCAATCAGGGAGGGTGAGGCCCTCTTCTAGCAGTTGGGGTATGAACACCAAGGGAGGAGAAACTGCTTTTGTAGTTGGTTAGCCATTCACAGTCTTTGTTTAATCCTGAGCTTCAGTTCATTTGCAACTTTGACACCATCAGCTCAGGATTAAACAAAGACTGTGAATGGCTAGCCAACCACAAAAGCAGTTTCTCCTCCCTTGGTGTTTCTTCTCACCTAGTTGGCCATGGAAGTCACACAGGGTCAAAATCAAATTCCAAGCATGAAACGATTAATTTAGATGCTATAGATGACCCATTGACTTCATTATATAGAAAGCTTCCTATGTGTCCTTAACATCAGGTCTGGCTCCAGGCACCAGCAGAGGAAGCACGTGCCTGGGGCGGCACATGCTAAGGGGTGGCTTTTTTTATTTTTGCTTGGGGCGGCAAAAGTGGTAGAGCCAGCCCTGCTTAACATACTCTAGGGTTACCATACTTCCACAATCAAAAAAGAGGACACTTGGGGGGGGATCCTCGCCCTGCCCCATCCACTCCCTCCCACTTCCCACCCCCTGACTGCCCCCTCCTGGGACCCCTGCCACTAACTGCCCCCTAGAACCCCACCCCCTATTTAAGCCTCCCTGCTTCTTGTCCCCTGACTGCCCCCTCCTGAGAACCCCCCATCCTAAGTTCCCCCCCCAGGACCCTACCTGTCCCCCAATAGCCCCGACCCTTATCCACACCCCCTCACCCAGACAGATCCCTGGGACTCCCACACCCTATCCAACCGCTCCCCGCCCCCACAGGACCCCCAGAAGTCCCGACCCATCCAACCTCCTCTGCTTCCTGCCTGCCTCAACCCCTCTCCACACCCCTGCCCCCCTGGCAGCCCCCCAGAACCCCCAACCCATCTAACCCCCCCGCTCCCTTTCCCTGACTGTCCCAACCCCTCTCCACACCCCTGCTCCCGACAGCCCCCCCCCGAACTCCTGACCCATCCAACCCCTCCCCCGCTCCCTGTCCCCTGACTGACCCCGTTCTCCAACTCCCCGGCCCCCTTACCATGCCGCTCGGCTTAGAGCAGGTGTTTGGCTCTGCCCCGCCCGAGCGGCGTGCTGAGGCTGTGGAGGAGGAGGGAAGCGGGGGAGGGGCTCTGGCCACCGCTGCCAGCCCTGCTGCCGCGTTCCCTCTGGGGCTTCTGTTCAGCCACGTGCTCCCCCCAAGAGCCAATGCATGAGCAGCTCCTTCGAGAGATCGGTGATGGGTAACGCTCCTCTAGGGCGCAAGCTGGCAAGATGCCTGAGCACTCCGGCGCAGAGCTGGTTTCACAAAAGGACTTAGGTGCCCGAGTGTCTCTTTAGGTGCCAAAGACCAACAGCTCGGCACCACAGGCCTTCACAAAATCACGGCTCAGGTGCCACCTAACCCTGTAGGTGCCTACGTTTCCGCCAGTGGTATTTGCAAAGCCAGCTAAATCCTGATGCCACTAGAGGGCTAACAAGCTGCTCAGAGCCCGCGCTCATGCCTAAACCCCAGTGGGATTCTCTAGCTAGGAGTTCCTCAGCCGATCTCACCTGCAGGGCCTGATCCGGTAGATCTGCTCCAAGCATGCCAGAACCACACACAAGCCAGTCAGCCCGCGGTGTGTGTCTGTGTCCATCAGTAACCTACTGGCCGGGGCACTCACGGGGGGTGTAGGAGACCCAGGTTTCAAGCCCGGCTCTGCCTGATCTGGAGCGAGGGCTTTAACCTGACTTTCCCACCTACCCCATGAGTGCCCTGTGGTGTGGATGAGTGTGTGCGAAGTAGGGGGGAGCTTTTCTCTCTGTTTGTTTTTTCCTGAGAAAGGGCTCAACTGGTTTAGGCATTTAACTC
The DNA here is from genome assembly GCF_011386835.1 of Chrysemys picta bellii. Classification (NCBI taxonomy): domain Eukaryota; kingdom Metazoa; phylum Chordata; order Testudines; family Emydidae; genus Chrysemys; species Chrysemys picta. The sequence goes on from NC_088792.1 coordinate 152,345,660, forward strand.
CCAGAGAGGGTTCACAGCTGAGGACCCAGCGTGGAGAGAGACCCCACCCTCTGGCCTGTCACTCAAGTGCTTGAGACCCAGACCAATGGGAGTTAGGCACCCGGCTCCCTTTGTGGATCTGGGCCCTGTCCTTTTCCTCTGCATTTCACTCTGAGCGTCCGTAGGCTGCTCCCTGCTCAGCACGTTCGCTTCTGAGAACCCCTGTGTAAGGTGCCCAACTTTCACCATGCAATGCGTGAGGAGCCCTGGCACCTAGCAATTAGCTACTGCAAAGCTCAGCATTGTAATGGCCTAGGCCTACTGTGAATCTAGCCCCAAGTGCTCTCGACTCCATTGAAGTCGGTGAGGCTTGCAGGTAGGGTGACCAGATGTCCCGATTTTATAGGGACAATCCTGATTTTGGGGTCTTTTTCTTATATAGGCTCCTATTACTCCCCCACCCCCATCCTGATTTTTCACACTTGCTGTCTGGTCACCCTACTTGCGGGTGCTCCACACAAGCTGGGATCAACAATTCAGGGCCTGAGCCTGCAGCGTGCTCATCCCTCGCAGTGAGTTGAGGGTGCAGAGTATGTTCCAAGGGGCATGTGGCCCCTTTCTGGATGAGGCCTCTAGACCAAATCTAAACCAAGGTGGCTTGAATCGAAAGCAACTGATTTGTCAGGGAGGGGGCTCTGGTTTGAACGGAGCTGAAGCTTAGCACAGAGACGGGTCAAAAGCAGAACCACTGATCCAGACCGCGCCCCACTGGGCCCCTGGAACTCTAAGCTGACATGAACCCATCAGCCTTTGGTTCAATGTAATCTTAGCCCGTTTCCTCCTGTCCTCTCTCTTTGTGCGTTTAAAATCAAAGCTGCCAAAACAAGAGAGAACACAAACCCAGAAGCCCAAGGGCCTAATGACCAAGGGGCGTTAGAGACTGGCACAAGCTGAATTTCAGTGCTATTGCTGGAGTTCAAATAGAGTTTAAACCCTGCATGGTATCTTTTCAGACAGCAGACTCATGTCAGCTCTGACAACACAGGCTCTCACACAGCCCAGTGGCTAGAGCTGTCCCGTCCCCGCAGATATGCTAGAGGTTTGATGAGGCAACTGCCATTGTATTACCAGGCAGGGAAGGCAGCAGCGTTCTGGGCTGCAGTTGGGTATTTCTAGGTCTTTTCCAAGGGGCGGTTCAGAATCCGGGCAATGCAATCTTATTTATTTATAACCTGTTACTAATTCCTTGAGCTACGGACGCTCCCATTCTCAGTCACGTCTTTGCTAGACTTTTTCAGCTCAGGGTCACTGACTTGCTGGAGGTACGGAACACATTTGTAAATACTAGTCAGGATGTTCCTGTCACACTTGATCCAGGTGGCACGTGGTTGTAGTTTACCGTCAGCTGATCCCTCGAGAGAGCTCTCTTGAAGCAAAATCCTACTGGAGAGAAGGCAGTGGTAGCTTTTATCTCCATGTATCTAGTTGGGGCCAACCCTCTTCCCCACCCTTCATCCATCAGGAGTTTACTTTAAGGGGTACATTGGGGTAAAAAAATAAAGCCCTGTGCCTTGTCTCTACTTGGAATTTACGTCGAAGTAGCGATCTCTGCATAAATGCACCTCTTCTTGCAGTGAAGACATAGCGCCAAGTAAGCCACAAACATGCAGAGCCTTGATTAGATGTGTGGGGAGTGTCCACACTAGACTAGACTACAAACATAAGTACCATTGCCCCCTTGGTCACAGCCGTGAGGCAATTTTCAGTCTCTTTCAGTTAGGAAAAGAAACTGACAATAGGTATTTGGTTGGTTGGATCCTGTTTTGTTTACAAAGAAGGCACACACACAGTTTGCTTGTTTTCCCTGAACACAATAGAAACAAAGACAAGCAGTTTCCTGGCTTTCAGTTTCCAAGCCTACCTCTCCAGCAGTTACAGGCCACAAGGAGCTCTCTCTTTGCTCCCCCACACAACTGCTTCTCTCACTGACACACGCGCACACACACACACTTGGGCCTAGCCTCTGTGTCTGCAATCAAGGAAGCCCACATGGCTCAGCTTCTGATCTTGCCATTGAGTTGGGTGGAGTAGGGTTACCATATTTCAGCAAGCAAAAAAGAGGACGGGAGGAGCCCCGCCCTAGCCCCGCCCCTCCCACTTCCTGCCCCCCCAGAATCCCCAACCCTCCCCCCGTTCCTTGTCCCCTGACTGCCCCCTCCTGGGACCCCTGCCCCTAACTGCCCCCCAGGACTCCACTCCCTATCTAAGCCTCCCTGCCTCTTGTCCCCTGACTGCCCCAACCCTTATCCACACCCCCACCCCCAGACAGACCCCTGGGACTCCCACGCCCCATCCAACCACTCCCCACCCTGACAGCCCCCCCCAGAACTCCCAACCCATCTAAACCCCTCTGCTCCCTGTCCCCTGACTGCTCCGATCCCTCTCCGCACTCCTGCCCCCTGACAGCCCCCCCCCCCAGAACTCCCAACCCATCTAAACCCCTCTGCTCTCTGTCCCCTGACTGCTCCGATCCCTCTCCCCACTCCTGCCCCCTGACAACTCCCCCCCAGAACTCCCAGCCCCCCACCCTCCCGCTCCTTGTCCCCTGACTGCCCCCTCCTGGGACCCCTGCTCCTAACTGCCCTCCAGAACCCCACCCCCTACCTAAGACTCCCTGTTCCTTGTCCCCTAACAGCCCCCTCCTAAGACCCCCCCAACTGCCCCCCAGGACCCTACCCCCTACCTGTACCCTGACTGCCCAAAACTTTCTCCACTCCTCCCAAAAAGCCCCCCCCCGTTTCTTGACTGCCACCTCCAGAACCTTCCTGCCCCCTGGCCCCCTTACCCTGCTGCTCAGAACAGGGTGTTGGGCTCTGTGCAAGCCGGACACGTGGCTGCGCTCCCCAGCACAACAAAACCCGGTCCCTGGCCCTGCACAGTGCTGCCGGACCGGGCTGCAGGGGAGAGCTGCCGGCTCAGAATGCAGGGCGGAGCTCCTCTACAGCTGCTCCGGAGTCCAGCCCGGGACTTTCCTGCAGCCCTCCCAGCCGCTCGCTCTGCTCTGCCGGGGGAGGGGGGAAATCCCGGACATTTTGAGTGCTTTACAAATTCCCCCCGGACGCTATTTTTAGCACAAAAAGGAGGACATGTCCGGGTAAATCCGGACGAATGGTAACCCTAGGGTGGAGGCTTCTACTGTTGCCATGTATCTCATGACATAAAGGGGCTTAATTGCTCCTTCTATTGAGCCTGGAAGAAAGGTGCTTAGCACATGCTTTGGCTTTAACAGGGGCTGTGATTGTCTATAGATCAAAGATCATTAACATCCTCCACATAACAGTATTTTGAGTTCCCTGGCAGTCAATTTACAGGAGGCAGATACTCATTCGAGGACCACATTCTAGACCTACTGAAGTCTAATGTTTAAACTCCCATTGACTTCAGTGGCCCTAAGAAAGAGAATGGGAGTTGCAGAATAAATGTGTAACACCTGTGTAAAATCCTGGCTTGCCAGTGCTGAGAAGCGCTGTCCTCTGTTTGTTCTCATTGGGTTCAATCAATACAGTAAATACTGATATATATATATTTTTTAACAGCTAAGTACAAGGGGGAGATAGCTAAGGTGTTCCTACAACTCTGGCAATCCTGACAGCCAAAGTGGCTCATATGGGGTGTGGGTGGGCAGGGTGCAATTTAATTTAATTTTTAATTAAAGGAGATATCCCATCTCCTAGAACTGGAAGGGACCTTGAAAGGTCATTGAGTCCAGCCCCCTGCCTTCACTAGCAGGACCAAGTACTGATTTTGCCCCAGATCCCCAAGTGGCCCCCTCAAGGATTGAACTCACAACCCTGGGTTTAGCAGGCCAATGCTCAAACCACTGAGCTATCCCTCCCCCCTAAGTGCAACTATAACCTGCACAGGGGGCAAAGAAGCCTGAGTATAAGGGAAGCACTAAATCTGTCGTGTGATGAGTGGAACTTGAGAAAGAGGGTCAGGTTTCCGGAGGGATCTGATTCAGGGAGGCACCAGGGGCTTAGCAATGCATGCTGGGGTCAGGCTGCTGGGGTACAAACACCGGAGCTTTGGCATGTAACACTGGCCTCTTAGGCATATTTGATAAAGTCTTATCTTTTGCATCTGTGCCTGCCTTCCTCCTCCCTTATTGTTAATGACACCCCCGGCCCTGGTCAGACCTTACTTGCAAACTGTGAACAGATATGAGCTAGAATCACTGCAAGCCAATAAACCTGGCAGCTCCTGGTGCCATTTCGGTCACTTTTCAGAGCACTTGAGCATTTTTGACGTTGAATATCAGTATTTCTTTCCGTGAGCTGGAGGCTCTTCTGCTCTTCCCTGAGGCATGAGGCTGAATAAGTCTCTTAACTTGAATCCTGACAGGTCCAACAGCAGATGCTCTTTGTGTCTAATTCTTCCCTGAATTGTGTCAAGTGTTTGAGATCCTTCAGCAGTGAGTCCTACAGGCTAATCACATACAGGACTTGCCTATACTACAAAATTCTGCCAACCTGAACTATCCTGGTACAATTTTGTAGTAATACAATTCCCCTATAAAGATCAGGGCAGCTTATTCCTTTTCTGTGTGGTTTTAACCACACTAAGGCTTGGTCTACACTAAACCCCCAAATCGAACTAAGGTACGCAACTTCAGCTACGTGAATAACGTAGCTGAAGTCGACGTACCTTAGTTCGAACTTACCGCCGTCCAGACCCGGCAGGCAGGCTCCCCCGTCGACTCCGCGTACTCCTCGCGGCGAGCAGGATTACCGGAGTCGACGGGGAGCACTTCTGAGTTCGATTTATCCGTCCAGACTAGACGAGATAAATCGAACCCAGAAGTTCGATTGCCTGCCGCCGAACCAGCGCGGTAAGTATAGACAAGCCCTAAGGTAAAAGGCAAAGCCACATCTTTGTCCGGCCTGACTATTTTGGAACAAAATTGCACCAAGCAAAATAGTTTGACTGGTCTCACTTTCAAGTGTTGATGAGGTCTTAATGGGTGGCCCTTCTGCAGTGATAGTGTTAACCTGTACCAAAAAGAGCCAGGAAATATGGGGGTGGGGTGTTGGATGAGAGAAAATAAGAGAGAAGGGACTGGAGGGGGGGGGGGGGGGGGAAACCAATTCCACTGGGCCCTACTGCTTTTGTTCTGAAACTTTTTCGCCAGAGTAGACCTGTTGGCAAATACTTGGATGTTATGGTCTATGAAAAAGCTAAAGTCAGCCAACCAATCGACCAAATGTTTTCACTGACGTTTTTTGGATGATTTTTTATTTTGTTTTAAATCCCGCTGTTTTGCTCAATTTTTTTCTTGCAAACTTCTCCATTTCATCCCAAAGGCATTTAAAACAAAACACAACAAACTTCAGACAGCTGACCCAAAGTCCTTTGACGTCAATGGGAGTTGTTCCATTAGGATCAATCCATGAAACTATGTTGGCTACTGAAGTGTAGAAAGCGGCCAGCAAAACCGTTCCTTTTGGTAGCCCGCTGGCCTCCTGGGGCCACAGGATAGATGTAGCTGCTCCCCAGCTCTGGTCCTTACTTTCACAAAGGATCCTGGGTCCCCGAGGTGGTTTTCATGTCTCCGTGCCAGGGCAGAGCTCCGTTTGTGGTGGAGGAAAGCGGTGTCCCATCGAGGCTGATCGGGATCCGTTTGCTTTGTTGTGCAATTAAATAATCATTGTCGGTTTAATCCTTTAATAAACTTCCCTGGGACACAGAACGCTCGTGGGGTGCCTTGGGGCTCTCTCAGCCTTGTCTCGGGCATCTGCTGCCAGCTGCGCTCAGGAAACCCGAGAAAGAGCTGGGAGAGGTAATTGTCTACCTTAATCTCCTTTCGAAGAGGTGATTGATGGGAATTGAATTCTGATGAAAGACTGCTGGGTTGGCAGCCTTGGAGATGGGATGTTCTCTATCAGCCCCATGGGAGAGATACAGGGCGGGAGTCATCTGCACCAACGCACCATGCCACCCATGGCGCAAGCCCTGATCTTGTTGAATCAGTATTTTGGGATGAGAAGGGGGCGAATTTCCAACCAGGGCCTGAGATCTAAAGCTCAGTGTTGGCACATGAGAGTGCAGGAGACGGGAGAGGACAGCTAGAGAGAAGAGCAGGACATTGGGAGAACAGAGGTGCATGCAAAGTCTTGAAAGCAAGAGGATCTGGAAGTAGAGACGCACAGCAGGACGCCGGCGAGCGGGTGGGAGCTGGGAGAGGAGGGATGGCTTGACTGAGGACTTTAGCAATGTTTTGGCTAGATGGGAGAGGGAGGCAGGGAGCCCACCCAACTACGGGCTCTCTCATGTACTGATCATCCGATAGCGAGAGCAGATTAAACACTGATGCTCTTTATGCATCCGAAGAAGTGGGCTGTAGTCCACGAAAGCTTATGCGCTAATAAATTTGTTAGTCTCTAAGGTGCCACAAGTACTCCTGTTCTTCTTTTTGCGGATACAGACTAACACGGCTGCTACTCTGAAACCTTTCAAAAACAAGAGACCCCTGGTGCTACAAGGGGTGGTGCAGCTGTGTTCAATCCACCCCAGGGATCCTGCCTCTTGACATAACTCCTGCTGGGTCTACACTTCTCCCCACCTGCTTTCTCTTTGTTCCAAGGCAGGAACAACCATGCATAAGTGCTGGTTAATCGGTTTGGGTCGGACGCCGCGTTTGCTCTTTGTCGCTATGTTCTTTGCAGGCAGGGCCATGCCGGCCTCCACTCTTGGGTAAACGCTTTAATTAAAGCAGGCTTGGTACAGAAAGGGCTCTCAGCGGCTCTGTTCCCCACCCAGCCAAGGCGCGGCTTGGTGTCAGCAGAATGCCATAGCCCAGAGCAGATGAACATGTTTACAAGGTTGAGTTAATGCTCAGGCAGACGTTAACAGCCCGGGAAGTTAGTGGAAAGAGACCCATTGAATTTAACGGATGTAGGATCAGACTCTTTGTTAGAGCGAGAACATGGTAATTCCCGAAGACTTTGCTGGAGCTGGTAGCAAAGAGAGAGACAAAGACATTTAGCCTATTAGAGGTGTGTGGATGTTTATTGCAAACCCATGAAGGGCAAGAGCACATCAAAACTAATGTTTGAAGTGCCTATGAGCCTATGGATGTTGGTAGTTTTGGTGCATGAGCCCCCAGGGACCGGTGCAGCAAAGGACGACCTTGTTATCCCTGTCTAAGCATGTACCCAAAGCCTTTTTAGTCTCCAAGGCAACAAAATATTCCATGAGTCTTGGCTCTGCAAAATTGCAGCTGAAGCTCTCTTCCCCGGGGTGCCGTGGGACCCTTTTAACAACCGAATTTGGGCAGGAGTGCCACTATGCACCGTAGCTGAAAGGTGGCATCGTGGGCACCACAGTACCCCCTAGTGCCAGGCTGGGTTTGGCTTGACAGATCCCAAGCTATTGAGCTGGTGTAAATCAGTGTAGCTCGTTAGCCCCAGAAGTGTGGCTCTGGGGAAGATTAGATAGCAAGCGGTGATGCGTCTATTGCTTTCTTTGCAGTCTCCCCCAGGGGCCATTCAGGAAGCCATGGAGGTAGCTTTAGATGCTGGATATCCGCACTTCAACTGTGCTTATTTTGACCAGAGCAAGGCCGACATCGGAGAAGCCCTTAAAAGGAAGATGGGGGAAGGGAGGCTGAAGAGAGATGATCTTTATGTGGTGAGCAAGGTAAGCCCCGTTTTCCTTCCAAACAGAAGCCCAGGATTGGCAATTCTTTCTAAGTTACCCCAAGACTTGGGATACTGGGTGGTTGTTGTTTTTTCTCATGGCCTCTGCACCTGAACTCATGATACGGTGAAAATTTCAGCCTCCGTTAAATAAAAAATCATTTCCTAACCCTCTTGGTTATTCATAGAAGCTGCAAAATGAGATCCACGAAAGGCCAGAAGGCAAATAAGACCCTATGGCTTTTTAAGCCAATCTCATGGATTCTGGGGGACCTGACTCATGAAGGCTTGATGTTGGCTGTACTGTATGCCTTGTGGATTGAAATGCAATTATCAAAGAGCTGCCACTCCCAGTGCAGAACAACAACTTTATTAAACTTTCTAACTTACTAGAGATGATCAAAAATGGACAATGGGACCGGTTTCCATTGGAAAATGCAATTTTGTCAAAATCTAAACCATTTTGCAGAAACATCTCAATTTTGGTGAAATTGCGATGGAAAAATGTCAAAACACATTGTTTTGACTGTCTCATTTCATTTAACTTCCACTTGCATATTTTTGTGTTGTTCCAGACTGTATTATGTTGACCTTAGCAAAATGAAAAGTTTCAATGTTTCCAAATAGAAATTTTTCAGAATTTTCACCCTACTAGAAATTTCAATTCGTTGGAATTTTCCACAGGATTCAAATTCCGTTTTTTGCCCAGTAGTGCTCCATGTTCTTATATGCCATTCGATAGTTAATAGAATTAGTGATAGCTACATATATACAAACATCTCACTTTTGTGGAGCACACCCATAGCTACTTTAGAATCAAAAAATGTCAGGCTGGAAGGGACCCTAAGAAATCATCAAGTCCAGTCCCTTGCACTGAAGCAGGACCAGGTAAACCTTGACTATCCCTGACAGGTTTTGTCCAACCTGGTCTTAAAAACCTCCAGCAAGGGGATTCCACAACTTCCCTTGGAAACCTGTTCCAGGGCTTAACTACCCTTAGAGTTAGAAAGGTTTTCCTAATATCTAAGCTAAATCGCCTTTGCTGATGTTTTAACCCATTACTCCAATGAACATGGAGAACAATGAACATGGAGAGCAATTGATCACATTTTTTTATAACCGCCCTTCACATATTTCAAGACTGGTATCAGGTCCCCCCTCAATCGTCTTTTCTCAAGACTAAGCTATATTTATGATATTATCTCAGACTCTGTTTATGATGCAAGTAACAAAGGCCCATGGTAGGTTCCTACAACAATAAGCGGCAATGGAATGCTAAATAGAAGAGATTCCCAAACTGGGTGTACCTGAGAGCGGATTGGTCACATGGTGCTGGCTCCTCCTCCTGGTTTCTTGCTGAGAAGAGCAGACCAATAGGAGCAGGGATATGGAATGAAGAGCAACATTTGACTTGTTGCTCTAAGGCCCGGTGGGAACACATAATCTGTTTAGAGTAAAATGCTGGGGAAAGGGATGTCGGTTTTGCTCTTGGAGAGGAAGGATGGTGCTGGGGTGAAGTCACTGGACTGGGATTCAGGAGATCTGGCTTCGGTTCCTGGCTCTGTCACACCCTCCCTCTCTCTGTGCCTCGGTTCCCCATCGATACAGCTCATTATACTCCCGTTCTCCTACTTTTTGTCTGATTATGCCCCCATATCACAGAGGCAGCCTGGTCCCGTAGAACAGATGGTGGATTGGGAGTCTAGAAATCTGGGCTCTATCCCTAGCTTTGCCACTGACCTGCTATGTGACCTGGAGTAATTTACTTCCCCTCCACGTTTCTCCTCCCACCCCGGGTCTGTCTCTTCTATTTAGACTGAACTCTGCAGAGCAGGGACTGCCTCTCTACATGTGCGTATAGCGCCCAGCATAAGGGGCCCTCATTTTGGTTAGGTGCTCCTGGAATACAACTAATAATGCAACTATCTTCTCTGGGCAGCTGTGGAACAGCTTCCACGCCCCACAGGATGTGAAGCTGGCTTCCCTGGAAACCCTGAGTTTGCTGAACCTGGATTACCTGGATCTCTGTCTCATGCACTCTCCAATGGGCATTGGGGTAAGGTGGATTCTCTCTGAGCTCATGGCATTTATTTCCCTTTCTTCCTTCTAGCCACACAGCAGTTTACATGGTAATGAGTCAGTGCAGGACAGAACTGGGTTTCCGTTTGTAATTGTCAAGAGGCAAAACAAGGAAGGCTGGGTTGTCCCTCCGTGGCAGGTCGACAGCCCCTGAGTGTGTTGTCTGGTTTCCTTTTGCACTTCTAGGAAGCATGCTTGAGTGGCTAAAACGCGAAGCTGGGACTCAGGATTACTAGGTTCAACTCCCAGTTTAACCACAGACTTATGACGCGACCTTGGGCAAATCACTTGATAGACCCTGGGCCTCAGTTCTTCCTGTGTCATATGGAACTAACATTACTGTCCTGCCTCACAGGGGCATGAGGTGCTCAGATAGTATGGTGATAAGATAAAGGTTCTGTTGCACCTTCCATCCAAGTAGCTAGAAGGGCTTTAGAAAATTGGACTAATGGGGCCACATTGCCTGACTTAGATGGATGGATGGCATAAGCTGACAGAGAACTTGGCTCATGTAGGCCCAAGGTGCCCATGGGAGACAGTTAAAGGATCGCTTCCCTGGCAGCTGGAACGCTGCCACCTCTGGGGTGGCACACAGCAACTATTTAACAGCAAAATAATCTAGGCTGGGAAATGAAGAAAATGAGAGGATCCAGTTGCCACCTCTGGGGTGGCACACAGCAACTATTTAACAGCAAAATAATCTAGGCTGGGAAATGAAGAAAATGAGAGGATCCAGTTGAACTGTAGGGGAAATCGAGGGTAATCGGGTGTAGGTGGGTCTTCTGGATGGGACATAGAAGAGTCATCCTGACCAGGCATGATCAATGAGGATCTCTTGGCGATTTTGGTAAGAGGAGGGGGACTTGTGAGAACACCAGCGTTACACTCCATTGGGGTAATTACGCTTACTGCTGAATTGGATCTGCACTGACTCAGCAACACCAGAGCAGGGGAGTCTCCTATCCAAGTCGTGACCCAGCCTCGTTCTCCTTTGAGCTCAGGAGCCTGGACTGCCTCGCCGTGACTGGAATAGCGGGAGCGGGGTCAAGCAAACAGGCCAGGATATTCACTCTCTAGAAAAGCCTCATGCAGACCTCGCTGACGCTGCATCATCCAGCGCCCCTGCCTTTCTTTAGCATTTCCTATTGCAGTAACTCTGACAGAGGTGGTGAGTGTTCCCCGGGGATGGACGGGCCAGCTGGGGTGTTTGATGCCTCGCCACTCATTCAGGTCAGGACTCTCAGCAGTTCCAGAGATGCACATGGGATGCTTCCCCCTAGAAAGTGGCCCTTGATCAGTTCCCCTGCAGAATATCAACAGGGAGCTCGTGCCTCAGAAGGACGGGTTGCTTCTGCACTCGGATGTGGACACCTGGCGGGTAAGAGGCAGCGCATCAGGCCAAGTGCAATGATGTTCTTTGCGGGTCACGAGCAGGAACAGAACCTGGGACTTTTTACATCTCAACCCAAGCTGCTACCATGTGAGCTAAAGGCGCAGTAGCAATAGGATAAGGCACCTGAGCTACATGGAGGTATTTAGGATGGAGGGGGTCTCTCTAGGGTTCCTTGAAGGGGTCCCTTACCAGAGGAAGCCCTGATTTCCCACCTCATACATGCATTGGTGACGTGCACTATTGATGGATACCATAAGCACACAGGGCCTGATCCAAAGCCTTTTGCAGCCAGTGGAAAGACTCTCATTGGCTTCGATGGGCTTTCCCATAGCGCACAGTGAGCGGAGAGGAAAGAGCAGCGTAGACTGCCCATCCCCCTCCAGTCGTAACGATCTTCATGGCTGGCTCGTGTTCCTCGCATATATTTCCCATCAGCAACCTCTGCTGTCTGGTTGCGAGAGACAGAGAGACAGGCTGAACGCGCCCGCCGCTGTAGCAATTGTTAATTACCAGCAAGGTTAAGAGCCACGAGCTGGGGCAGGGTTTTCATCTGGCTGGAGATAATGGAATGGCCTCATTTAAAATGTACAAAGGCTACGAGAAGGAGCTAATTCGTCACGGGAAGAGACAGGCGGCGCTCGCATGCAGACGGAAATATTTTTAAACCTGTTCCGATGGGGAACTAGAGCTACGATTCCAGTCAGCTCCATTTCACCTCTGTCGTTCTGGGTGTGTGCAGAAGGCCGAATTCGGGCACATCACTGCAGCTTCAGTGGCAAAGCTGTCCTGTGCGGGTGCCCGAGGCGGAGGCTGCGTTTCAAGGTGCTCTGTTCTCGGCACTGCCTGAAGGCCCAGCCTAAGTACGTGGAGAGATGGAGATCTGCCACTTGAATCCGATTGATCACAGTCGTCCCAGAAGCTGCATGCCTGCCCTGGGTGGGCGTGGAGGACAGAATGGTGGGAAGGATGATCGGGACCCTCTTCTGCCAACGTAAGCACCAGGGCAACATCTTCTGTGGCACATGAGAGCACCGGTCGCTGGGCCTGGTCCAGGCACCTGGGCCCATCTCCTCAAAGGTATACAGGCACCAGTGCCTCACTCCCTTGGAGGATCTGGGCCGACGTTCCTAAGGAGGTGGTGGGCTTTGACACAGGTGCTGAGCACCCACAGCTCCAGGTGGAGCCAGTGGCAGCTGCAAGGTTCCAGCACTCTGGCAAAGCCAGCCAGTGCATTGTCACTCGCCCGTTATTCCAGCAGCCCTCTGGGTTTCCCCAGCTGTGCGGGTCCAGCCCATGACCTGCTGCATAGAATCCTAGAAGATCAGAGTTGGAAGGGACCTCAGGAGGTCATCTAGTCCAACCCCCTGCTCAAAGCAGGACCAATCCCCAACTAAATCATCCAGCCCTTCTTTGTTTTCTTGGCAGGCGATGGAGAAGCTGTGGACGAAGGCCTGGTGAAATCGATGGGGGTTTCCAACTTCAACGTCTCCCAGCTGGAGAGGCTGCTGTCCGTATGCAGGATCAAACCTGCCGCCAACCAGGTAAAGGCTTGTGATAGGGCAGCGTCTGAGTTACACCTGTAACGGTGTAGTTTGCCGTGGTGGTCTAGGCTGGTCCCCGGATATGAGAGAGACAAGGCGGGTGAGTCTCCTTCAGCTCTGTGCAGCTCGAAAGCTTGTCTCTCTCACCTGCTCTGCCTGTAGCAATGGTGTCTCCGCTCCAGGGAGTGCTTATGCTAGCTTTGCATCGGGCTGCTTATAGTTGCAAATAGTAATTGGGAAGCTGCCACTGTGGCGTCCTCTGTACTATGCTAAGCAGATTTTGGGTGCTTCATGCAGCATTCGAATGCCTGGGTTTGTAGCTTGGGCAGAGCCAGAGAGGTTGTGCTCGCTCTTTGAGGGCTTGGCCCCAAAAGGGCTTCTTTGTATCCCAGAAGCACAGAGCCCAGCCAAGCTTGGGACCCCACTGTGCTCAGTGCGAGACAGTCCCTGCACTGAAAAGCCAGCGGTCCAAATAGACCAGATGGGCGAAGGGGGAAGTTACTTGCTCAAGGTTAGTGGCACAACTGGGAATAAAGTCCAAGTCTTGTGGCTTCGAATCGCCCCTAACTAGGCCAAGCTGCCTCTTAACGTGGGGGGCGTGGCGTGGTGTGGAGAAGGCTGAGAACCACCGGCCTAATCAATTAGGTTCTGCCTTCCTGCGGCCGGTCATGTGTCCTTTCTCCAAGCCAGCCGCTGTCACTGGCCAATAGCTAACGCTGCAGAAGGAGGCCCTGGGGAATGCTGTGAAGGGGGATTGATCTGGCCTGATCTGGCAGAAAGCTGCAGCCTGAGCCTTGCTTCCCCTCTCTTAGGCCAGGGTGTGGAAGAATGAGGCTTTATCTGATGCTCTGTCCAGCATTGGGCAGTGAAGAGAAGACTTGCCCAGGGCAGGAGGGAGGCTCATCTGACCCTGGGGCTATGGGGGCTCCTAATAGTCAGCAAACCAGGCCCCAGCTTTGGGCTTTCCAATGAAAGCTGCACCCGTCCCTCCTTCCCGGCACTTCAGAACCCACTCCTGAGCACCTTGAGGCAATGGGATGTGGGCATGAGATACAATAACTGTTTCTCCACCAGGTGGAGCTGCATCCCTATCTGACCCAGCCCGAGCTCGTGGAGTACTGCAAGTCTAAGGGGATTGTCCTCATCGCATACAGTCCCTTCGGCTGCCCTGCCCTGCCCTGCCCTGCCTTGCCATGGTAAGTAACCCCTAACGTGCGCCCTCGGAGGGTAGATCAAAAGCAGTGGGCTAATCTGGAGGGTGAATACACACAGGACCCAGGCAGTGCTGTTGTCAGTCCTGTCTGCTTGTTAACATTCAGAGATCAGCATTTCCCCCTGCTAGGGAGCCGGATTCCAGTCTGGCTCGGGTATCCCTAGAGTAACCACCGCCTGCATTCCAGCAGGAGCAACTGCCTTGTGAGCGTGGGTACCGGAAGGAAGCCAGGGTGGCTCTGGGATCCCGGGGTGAGGTTTGCACGGCTGTTAGAGGAACACGGTGCACGTGTGATCTGGAGTCACGGACTCCAATGATGTTGATTTCTCAGAGTGGAACCGCCCAGTGAGCTAATCAGAGACGAGCGGGAGGTAGAAGGGGTAGGGGTCTTGCTGCTCCACAGTCCATGCTGGTGACTGGCTAAGCAGCAGTTCTGCAGAAAAGGAGTAGGGGTTACAGTGGACGAGAAGCTGGATATGAGTCAACAGTGTGCCCTTGTTGCCAAGAAGGCTAACGGCATTTTGGGCTGTATAAGTAGGGGCATTGCCAGCAGATTGAGGGATGTGATCATTCCCCTCTATTCGGCATAGGTGAGGCCTCATCTGGAGTAGTGTGTCCAGTTTTGGGCCCCACACTACAAGAACGATGTGGAAAAATTGGAAAGAATCCAGCGGAGGGCAACAAAAATGATTAGGGGGCTGGAGCACATGACTTATGAGGAGCGGCTGAGGGAACTGGGATTGTTTAGTCTACAGAAGAGAAGATGAAGGGGGATTTGATAGCTGCTTTCAACTACCTGAAAGGGGGTTCCAAAGAGGATGGATCTAGACAGTTCTCAGTGGTGGCAGATGACAGAACAAGGAGTAATGGTCTCAAGTTGCAGTGGGGGAGGTTTAGGTTGGATATTAGGAAACACTATTTCACTGGAAGGGTAGTGAAGCACTGGAATGGGTTACCTAGGGAAGTGGTGGAATCTCCTTCCTTAGAGGTTTTTAAGGCCCGGCTTGACAAAGCCCTGGCTGGGATGATTTAGTTGGGGATTGGTCCTGCTTTGAGCAGGGGGTTGGACTAGAACCTCCTGAGGTCCCTTCCAACCCTGATCTTCTATGATTCCATGACTCAGAAAGCACCCGCCTGGGGACAGTAGATGCCCACAGCACACAGTTGTAGCACAAAGAGGCAGTTCTGCCCTGAATTGCCATCGCAGGGCTCTGTGTTGACTGTCTGGCAAATGGAGTGAGTGTGAGCTGGAGGCCTGAGAGGTGTTTCTATAGCCTGGGCTGGCTCTGAGATACAAGCTGGGTCCTCCTCCTTCATGGCTGGTCACCCTGGTCCACCCAGCCAAGGTCTGGCTGAGATCTTCGCTAGGCTAACTGGGTTGGATTCTGCTCTCACTCCAGTTTGATTTCACTGACTTGGGTGGAGTTGCTTGGCCCAAGAGCATTTATTGGATTCTTTTATCTTTATCAAGAGCCTGGCCAACGTAACAGGGGTCCCACTGCGTGATGAGTTCTGGGGTACAGACCCGCCACACGGTGACAAAGCAGGGGAGAGGCTGAGTGAGCTGGGCCAGGGAGGGGTCCTGGCTGTTGTTAGCAGCTGTTGTTTGCACAGCAGCACCAAGGGGCGTTTGTCGACCCTGTCGCTGGCTCAGGGGGAGTGACAGACTCCCTCAGTGCCTTCCCTTCCCTTCCCCGTTTCTCCAGCCAGCAGCAGGAGGCTTTGCTGCCTCCCAGCGGTGCTGTGAAGGCGACTCCCCACCAGCCTTCTGTTTGCAAAGTGCTGCCTGTTCTCCGAGAGCAGCAGCCCTTGTTCAGGACTCTCCATATCCTCTTCCCTTAGCCCTTCGGGGGAGAACAGCCCTGTGCCCCTCCTAGAGAATCCCGCGGTGAAGGAGATCGCTCAGAAGCATGGAAAAACCAGCGCTCAGGTGAGGGGGGGACAGCACTGGCCCCAGTGGTGTTTCTCTATATAGACGTGTAACATCCTCTCTAAGCTACACAGAGGGCCGCGGGGGTTGTGGGTGCAGTGTGGAAAAACCGGTCTCTCTGTCTCTTCATGCTGACTGTGCTCCTCCTGGCCATCGCGCCAGCCACGTATCCTGGCTCACCAGCTCCTGCCCTCTCCGTAGGTTCTCATCCGCTTCCACATTCAGAGGGGCATCACCACCATCCTGAAAAGCAACCTCCTGGCCCGCATCGTGGAGAACGCAGAGGTAACGGGGATGGCTAGCAAGCCGGAAGCCCTCTTCCGCTCCTGGCGATTGGCTGAGGTGTTACTATCACCAGAACAGGGTGAGACGCTTCACACAAGCGACAGCTGGGGACTTGTACCAAAGCCAAGCTGTACCCAGGAGGATTTGAATGGCTAGTTCAAGGGACCCTTAAGTATTGCTAGCCTGAGGATTAGCCCCTCTGTTCGGGGATACGTTTGTAGGCCCTCCGCTTGGAGATCTAAGTGGGTTTGCTCCTCGTAAAAGACACAACACAGAGCAAGGTCTGGCTGTTAAACAGCCTGCGTTGCATGCACGCGCCTCCCGCCCCCTTGTGAGAGGTGGCTCCAGCTGTGACGATGTGGATGAAAACACGTCCAGGCCAGGGAAGCAGCTGTGGGAATAGATTGTGGCCCAGACATCTGGGCGCAGGATTTTTGGCCTTTCACTGAGGAGATGAATGGGTGGCCATGCCCATTTGGTAGAGCTCTGCTGAACAAATGCTCAGGGCCAGGCACCCAACAGAAAATCTGCCCTTAGCCTCAGAGAGAGACACATGCAAAACGTCTGGGCCTGTCTGCTGCGGGGCAAAGCAGAGGGTGAATTTCAGCACAGCAGCTTGCCACACAGTAACCTCCCGTGTGTGCGCTGGGCAAGTCCCACGCCCACACCCTGCCATTCCCCATATCCAGCCTCCTGGTACCACTCTGACTCCAAGGGGCTGCATTTCCCAGCATTATAGAATACCCACCCGTGTCTTCCGTGCTTTGCTGAGGACTTGTGTCTCCCTGTAGACTTGGGAGCACAGAAAACCCTGGCCTTGGAGTCAAAGGCTGTTTCTTCTGCATAGGTATACAACTTTCACCTGACACGCAAAAAAATCCAGACGCTGGAAGGACTAGACTGCAACACGCGATTTATTAAATAGAACCTGGTGGGGTGAGTGATTGAAACAGGCTTGTCTAACTAAAAAAAACGTAGCCTTCAGAGCTCGGCTAACAATATTACACAGGGAAGCTTGCAGGCTAGGAAGCAGTGGGTGCTTTCAGTCATGTGGCACTGAATGGGGATGCAGGAGACCTGGGTTCTATTTCTAGCTTTGCCTCTGGCCTGCTGGGTGACCTGGGACCAGTCACTTCCCATCCTTTGCCTCAGTTTCCCTAAATGCAAAATAGGGATAATGATCCTCTGTTTTCCCTCCACAGGGCTCAAGGTAGATAGGCGGTAGATATTCAGTAGCATCTACTCTTTAAGGCTCTCAGAGCACCTTCCCAACATTAATTAACCCACAGTGAAGTAGGTAAGGGACCAAACCCAGCAGGGATTGTCCCCGTTAGCTTCAGGTAGGGTTGTTCCCAAGCCAGTGTGGTTCTCCCCTATTATAAAGGGAGCTGTTTCCTTTCGGGTGTGAACCCATTCAGAGGCAAGGGATACATCACAAAGGTTTGAGCAGCACATTGACGCTCCAGTGTAATACGTGAGGAGTATTGCTATTGTTTATTTAAGCACTGACCGTAGGCTTGGCCCCCGTGCAATGCACACAATCAAATCTTCCCTCGTGGCAGGGCTCGCAAATAAGGCCCCGATCCTGAAATCGGAGAGGCCAGCGTGGGACCCAAAGAGATTTCATCTGGGTGGAGGGCAGGGGTCGGTAGATGCATAACCCAAGCTAGGAGAATGTGGATTTGATGCTCTCTAGTGGCTGGTGCACAGAGATGTTTCAATCCGCTATAGAGCTGGTTAAAATATAAAGCTGTGTCTTTCTTTCTGAAAATATAAACAAAATGACCCCCACCCTGAAAACCTTGCTACAGAAGTTCTGTTTTTTGACTATAGGAACATTGGAAAAATTTCCCTTCCTCTTCCCTGTTTCCACTGAAAAGAGGGAATGGACCCCAAAAAGAAAACCAGAAGTTTTCAACAGCTGAAAATTTTCAATCAAATTACATTTTCATTTTGATCAAAAAGCCATTTTTAATTGGGGAGGCAGCATTTTTGGTGAAAAATGCTGACCAGCTAAGGCGTGGGTTCCCAACCTTTCCCCTACTGGGTCCCCTCTACCATCTAATCAAATTTAGCTCCTTATATAACACTTTTCAGAAGTAGATCTGAGAGGTCCAGATTCATGAAGGTGCTTAGGCATCCCAACGTCTTAAACCACCCCCCACCTCCCCTGGGGCCCTGCCAACAAGTGGAATTCTCAGCCCAGCTTTGTGAATCTAGTCCAAAGTGACTTGCTTCAGAGTCATCCAAGCAAAACCCACATCTCCCGTGTCCCAGTCCGCTCGGCCATGCTGCAGGAAGGGCAGGGATTTCACAACCAAACTCTGTTGGCGGCCCATGAAGTTGAGCCCCTTTTAGGGTGACCAGATCACCCAAGACAAATATCGGGACGCGGAGGGGGGGGGTGACGCGGGGGGGGCGTGCCCCCCCCCCCAAAAAAAACCCCTTCCTCCGCAAGCGCTGGAGGGAGGCCCGGGAGACGCAGGGGAAGCGCGGGGCCGGGTGAGTAAGAGTCCGGCCTGGCCCCGAGCAGGCAGGACTCAGTTGGGTGGTTGGGAGAGGAGGGGGGCGACCCGCGGGGCCAGGCGGCGGCTGTTGTTGTCCCCCCGGGCAGCGGGACTCAGGAGCAGCCGCTGCTGCAGCTCCCACTGCCGCGGGGGCAGGAAGCGGCCATGGCGCTCCGCGGCTGCAGCTCTGGCGCCCCTGAACCCCCCGAGCCGGGGCCTGCTGCGGGGACCCAGCAGCGCGCACGCTGCGCCCAGCCCCTGGCCAGTCGCGTCTGGGCTGCTGCCCAGCTGGTGCTATCCCGCGGCGGCCCCGGAGTGGGGGCAGCAGGCCCCAGCCCCCCCGTCCCGCAGGGGAACGAACGGGGCTGGGCTGCCGATGCCTCCGCCCCGGGGCCGCCGCGGGATAGCACCAGCTGGGCAGCCCAGACGCGACTGGCCAGGGGCTGGGCCCAGCGTGCGCGCTGCTGGGTCCCCGCAGCAGGCCCCGGCTCGGGGGGTTCGGAGGCGCCGCAGCCGCGGAGCGCCATGGCCGCTTCCTGCCCCCGCGGCAGTGGGAGCTGCAGCAGCGGCTGCTCCCGTGTCCCGCTGCCCGGGGGGACAACAACAGCCGCCGCCTGGCCCTGCGGGTCGCCCCCCTCCTCTCCCAACCACCCAACTGAGTCCTGCCTGCTCGGGGCCAGGCCGGACTGTTACTCACCCCGGCCCCGCGCTTCCCCTGCGTCTCCCGGGCCTCCCTCCAGCGCTTGCGGAGGGAGGGGGAATGGTGAGCCCAGGGAAGAGGCGGGGATTCGGGGAGGGAGCCAATCGGGGGAGGAAGGGGCGGAGTCGGGGCGGGGGGGGGGGGGGTGCAAGCACTTCCGGGCTCCAGGCTCCGGGGCATTTCCTTGTTTGTCCAGTGTCCCGACCGCATGTCGGTCGGGACGCGGGACAAACAAGGAAATATCGGGACAGTCCCGATAAAATCGGGGCGTCTGGTCACCCTAGCCCCTTTTTGTTGTTAGAGGTTGATATTGCACTGGGGAAGTTAATGGGAGTTTTTCTATTGACTTAATTGGGAGCAGGATCAAGGCCCTTAAGTCTTTGAATGCAACAGGGGCTAAAAAGCAGGATTGGCTCATCCTTTTAGTTGGAGAGATTCTGGGTTTAAACGCCTCTGGTGGTGCAAGGTATCACCAGCAGATCCAGTTGCAGGATGGGCGCCTGACGGAACAGAATGCACCGGCAAATCCAGAGAGGGATGGGCTTAGTTTATTTGTGTTTCTTTTAATTAAACTCATGGGTTAATGTATTTTAAATTAAAGGTTTGAATTCCACTAAAATTCCCTGTTTTGGCTATTCCTATCACATATATAGAAGAGGTGACTGGCTACCTGCACTGTTTGCTTCTTGAAAAAGCTTTTACATGGAAGATTCTGAATGGTTGTGATAATTATTTACTTAGGATGTATTTGTCTCTTATTCCAGGATGGAGACACACAAACACTTTCCATTCAGTGACAAGTAATTATCGCGGCCTAAAGAAATGGCAAGTCAGTCCTGGAAGATCCGGTTCCCAGTAAATCAACTGCATGTATTGGCAAGCTTTTGAAATGATCCATATCAGCCTCTCAAAATCCTTCTGAAATGTCCTAGGCAAGGTAAACTAAAATCTACTTGCCTACCTGTACACTGGGGTTAAAACTAATTATGTTTTATGCATCCATTTTAAGTGACGTGAGAATGGAGGAGAAGAATTTTACAAGGGTGATTTTAAATATTTGCTCAGCAAAGGGTAAGGGGGGATCTTGATAAGCTATTTGTTCTCTGGAGACAGTTTCTAGATGTGGGGGTAAAGGATTAGACCAGGGGTCGGCAACCTTTCAGAAGTGGTGTACCGAGTCTTCGTTTATTCACTCTAATTTAAGGTTTGGCGTGCCAGTAATACATTTTAACGTTTTTAGAAGATCTTTCTATAAGTCTAGATAATGTTGTCACCCCTCAGCTCATAGAGAGCTGAGAATAATATATAACTAAACTATTTTTGTATGTAAAGTAAATAAGGTTTTTAACATTTTTAAGAAGCTTCATTTAAAATTTAAATTAAAATGCAGAGCCCCCTGGACTGGTGGCCAGTACCTGGGCAGTGTGAGTGCCACTGAAAATCAGCTTGGCATGCGTGCCATAGGTTGCCTACCCCTGGATTAGACCCTTCTGTAAGGTTCCCCTGATTTTCTTTCAGTAACACAATAAAAAACAGCTGCCCAATGACAGCATTTAGCATTCCCGGGTTCATGTGTTGATTTTTCAGGGGACTTTCACCATGCACTGAACATACTGAGGTTTTGTTAAACAGCAGACTGTACCAATGCGCCTTTAACTTGATGCAACATGGGATTTGCAGTCTCCTGTTCAAAACCTTCAGCAATGTAAATGCTTCAGCTATATTCTGCACCACTGTGTTATAAATCAGTTAGTTTACTGTGGGGGGAACCGGAATATTCCTATCAATTGGAGTCACAGATTTTTTTTACAGTGGGCAGAATTCACCCCTGTACTGAAGACCAACCTGATCACTTCAGTCCCACTTAGGTTGTGCCTGTTCTGGCCCCTTACTCCTGATTAAATGGGATGTAAGTGAGGTATAGCCCTTGTGCTGGATAGCCCTGGATGCATAGGTGAATGTCTGATGGAGACAAGAGTCAGTTTTCACTGTATGTTGCTTACCTTTTGAGGTAAGGATATGTTGGGTATGTTGCTTACCCTTTCCCTTCAAGTGCTCAGCAAACAGGCTAGTTCACTGAACGCATGTGCATAAAAGTCAGCATGTCCTGATGGACTGCACAGTACAGCAAGCTGACCTTGACAGATCACTGGGAGCAACAGTTTTGCGGTGGACTTCAGTGAATGTATGGTCAGGCCCAGTATTAACTTGGAGAGACTTAAACCCTTTAATGTACATTAGATTTATGTGTATTTGGGTTTTTCGCCTTCCTCTGCAGCCTGGGGCATGGGCCACTTGCTGGAGGATTCTCTGCATCTTGGAGTCTTTAAACCATGATTTGAGGACTTCAATAGCTCAGACATAGGTCAGGGGTTCGATACAGGAGTGGGTGGGTGAGATTCTGTGGCCTGCGTTGTGCAGGTCAGACTAGACAATCATAATGGTCCCTTCTGACCTTCAAGTCTATGATTCTATGATTTGTGTTTTTAAGATACAAAAGTTCACATACCTCAGGTGTTACAATACACTAGCCCCTGCTTAGTGTTGTTCGTTCCGTTTGTTTGCCAGATCGATGACCATTATGTGTGTTGAATGGACATAGCGTAAATTTGGACGTATATTCTAGGAGTGCAAAGCTCTGTGTCATGTGGTTAGAATGAAAACAAAATGGAAAGATGTCAGATGAAACTTTCCTATGGACCTAGTTGAAATAACTTGCATATAATTACTGTAGTTATCACGGCTGTTTCACATTGAATTGGAAAGGGAAGGATTCATTTAGATAGCTAATAGAGTACTTAGCAATATTTAATACTTTGTACAGGGCTTTGAAGATGCGATGTCTTTAGCTGAAATCTCACATTTAAACTTCCTCTCCAGCCTCTTCAGTTTGTTACTGCACATTGTTCTCACCGGGCAGTTTGTTTTAAATTGAGAAGTTATTTGTTCCTTAATTATAACAGATGTGCAAAAACATCTCTCTAGGTTGCCCTTCAGCCCTGTCTGTTAATGCTCTCTTGTGGGGTAAAGGTAATTCACTCCCTGTCTGGTTTAAAGTTGAAAAGTTACCCCAACCTGCTCCTCAAGGACACCCTTTGCAAGATGGGGATCCTACTTACTTGATCCTGAAGTCTGTAGTTTTCCTCCATCTCTTAAGTCGGAGGCTAGGAGCCCAGCCTTTCCCACGGTGCACTAATGCAAAATGTCCTGTGGGAAGCCCAGCTCCAACCAGGGCTAAGCATGCAACTGAAGCTCTTTCCCTTCTTCCTTGCGTAGATCGCACAGAGCCGGCTTCTTTTGAAGCCAGGAACAGCTTTGTTGGACTTAACTGAGTCCAAAACAAGGCCTAGAGCTTGAGGAGTTGCTTTGAAGGGGTCTGATTTGTGACAAATGCAGGAATTAGCCTTGTTTACATGGCAAGGAGAACAGAGTTTGGGCAAATACAAAAAAGCAACTCCCCCTTCTCAAGCACCCAGCATTTACCTTTTAGCCTACAGCCAGATTTAAAAAGGAGTCTTATTAATGAGTTAGGGTAACCCATCAGCTAGAAAAATGTCATTGCGGTCACACATTAGGCACAGAGCTGGTGGTCATCACTAGGGTGGATGGAGATGCTGGAAATGGTGCAGTTTTCCCCATCACATAATGTTTAAAGGTTATCTGGCATCCAACCTGGAAAAATCATAAAATCCCAAAAAGGGCCATAACTGGAAGCAACATTGGCTAATTTTGACCAAAATTGGCAGAAATCTTCTAAATATAATTGATAATGCAACTATGTACCTAAAATAGTAGTGTTTGGGACCTGTTTAGCCCCAAGTCACAGATTTTATGCATTTCCCTGTACTTTTTTGCCTTCAGTTAAACAAAAGTCTGTAGTCACATGACAGTAGGAGCCTCTTTTTACCATGTATTACATCAACATATTGGCCATTATTTGTCATTATGATTTGAGACGTCGGCTGTCTGCTATTTTATAAATGTTGGCTACTGCTCAACAATTCCTGCACCAGCAACTCATGTTAATACAGCGTACACCATGATGAAATATTTTCAGGCTATGGTCCAGTCTCTGGGCCAAGACTGGACCTGTGTCATCTATGATGAAGCAATCTCCTGCAAAGCACGGTTGATGAAATGGAGGAATCAAAATGAATTGGACAATGACCACCTCGAGATGGGAGACAAGCATTGTGCAGTGAATTTCATGTGTGATGGAGGCAATGTGATGCAAGACAGTGGGTTTGAAGACATCCTTGTGGAAAGTAGCCTCTGTAGTGCTCCAGTCATCAGCCATGCTGTAAGAGGGAGCCATCTAACCATGGCATTAAAGCTCAAACGTAGAAATGTGTTGATAAATCAATTGAAATGGATGGCACTTGGTGATTCCATGGACAATGATATTGTCCCAGAAGATGAAAAGAGACATCTTGGAGAAAGCGCAAACATGCACGGAAGCATTTGAAGATGTGGAGAAAGCACAGGACGAAAACAGAGTGGAAGCACAGAATGCTCTGGCAGGCTTTATGAACTAAGCCCAATCACTCCACCGGCTCATGGACACTTACCTTACAGTACCGGTCTCGGGTTCCCACCCTGCTGAAGCTGTTATACTAATTCAATCTTATTGGGCTGACAAAAACCTGTCTCTCCCTGTATAATGCAGGAGAGAGGCTGCTCACCTAGGTAGCAGCCCTGGTGGGTTCAAATCTGCCCTCTACTTCTCATGGAGGACTGTGAACAGGGGCTCCAGCCACCCAGGTGTCTGGTGTATAGGGTTGGGGAGCTCCCTTGCTTTTCCCTGTGGAAACTGTTCCACATGAATTAACTATTGTTTGAGTGACAGCACAACCAATACTCCAGCTATAGGCCAGTGGTTCAGCTAGGTGCTTCAGTTCTAGGAGCTGCAGATTCAACTCAACCCCTCCCCTGTGTTAAGTAGGGCTTGGGGCAGGTGTTGAATGCAGCTATGGTGGGTGTGCCCTGAACTTTGGGCTCTTGCCTCTGGAAGCTGTTCCACTTTAATTAAATGTTAGTTGGGCCAGCAACTACCTGCAGTCCAGTAGCTAGGGTGTGGGAGAGGTGGGTTCAAATATGCCCTGGTGTTTGTATACCCTCATTTTTTTGTTAGACTGATGGGTGGGGGGGGAGGTAGGTGACCTCCCTCTTGCCTGTTGAAGCTGTTTCACGTTAATTAATGTGATTTGGGCCAACACAATCCCCACTCTCTAGTGCAGTGGTTAGGATACTCACCTGGGTTGTAGGAGATCCTGGTTCAAATCCCCCAGCTGCCTGTTCAGCAGGGGTTTGCACAGGGATTTCCTGCCTCCTTGGTGATGTCCTTTGAGATGGGCCATCCTTGTCTGAACCCCCCTCTCTTTCTCAGGAGGCCATTGTCTTCTTGGGACAGGGAGGGGATTTGGACAGGGATTGCCCCCCTGTGACTCTCCCCAGGAGGTGGGAGCCCCCAGTTCACATCCCTCAAAAGAGCAGGGGAGTGCCCTGGGGTCTGCCATAGCCTGGGTGTGTATCCTCATCATGGTGGATAAAGAGTGAGTGAGTGGGAGGGGGGGAGAGGTTGCATCCAGCTGCAATTAATCTTTAATTAAAAGGAACAAGAGGCCCTGTAAAATGGCCCTTGTCCCGGGCTATTATCTCATCAGCTAGAGACCCTCTGAGCAGGTAGAGTGGGGATTTGAACAAGGGTCTCCCACCTGCTAGTTGAGCACCCTAATCCCCACACCATAGGGGGCTTCAGTAGGGTATGTTGGCCCAGTTAATATGTAGTGAAAGTGGAACAGATTCAACAAAGGATTAAGGCAGTTCTCCCGTCAGATTGCCTCCTAGCCCAGCACCAAGGTCATTCATTTGAGTGGGAAGAGATGAGGTTTCAAATCAAGCAGAAGGGGGAAGTGAACCTAAACCTCCTACAGCTGTTGTGTACTTCCTGTTTGATTTTGATCCTGCCACTCTTGGTCTTGAGTGTTTTGCACACACCCGAGCTGTTGTTGAACAGGAAACACGTGACCAGGGCTTGGAGGAGGGACCTGATCCAAAGCTGTGGAAAGACTCAGCCATCAACAGCTTTGGTAGGGTTACCA
This sequence comes from Chrysemys picta bellii, assembly GCF_011386835.1. Lineage (NCBI taxonomy): Eukaryota > Metazoa > Chordata > Testudines > Emydidae > Chrysemys > Chrysemys picta. Next base: position 152,371,082 of record NC_088792.1, read on the forward strand.
CACGTCCGTTTTTTCCTGGACATGTCCGGCTTTTCGGCAATCAAACCCCCGTCCGGGGGGAATTGCCAAAAGCCGAACATGTCCGGGAAAAATACCGGCCGGGCACTTCCCCTCCCGCGGCTGCTCTGCTCCTCTCCGGACTCAGACTTCGGCTCTGTTTAAGAGCCAAGCTGCCCAAGCCAGCGCTACCGGCTTCGGGCAGCCCCCGTGCCTCCAGACCCTGCGCCACCGGAGCAGAGCAGCTGGAGCCGGGGAGGAGAAGTGCCCAGCCGGCGGCTGGGATCCGGAGGCACGGGGGCTGCCCGAAGCCGGTAGCGCTGGCTTGGGCAGCTTGGCTCTTAAACAGAGCCGAAGTCTGAGTCCGGGGAGGAGCAGAGCAGCTGGAGCCGGGGAGGAGAAGTGCCCGGCCGGGGGCGCAGGGTCCAGAGGCATAGGGGCTGCCTGAAGCCCGAGTGCTACTGGTTTCATGGTTTGCCGGGCAGCCTCCAGACCCTGCGCCCCCAGCCAGCACTTCCCCAGCACAGCTGGAGCCCGGGAGGGGGAAGCGCTGGCCAGGGGCACGGGGTCTGGAGGCTGCGCGGCAAACCGTAAAGCCGGTAGCACTCGGGCAGCCCTTTTCGCGTGGCTGGGAGGGAGGAGGGGGAGTTAGGGCGGGGACTTTGGGGAAGGGGCGGGGAAAGGGCGGAGTTGGCGTGGGGCCGGGGGTGGGAAAGGGGCGGGACTAGGGCCCGTGGAGTGTCCTCTTTTTTTTGTTTTTTAAATATGGTAACCCTAGCTTTGGGATTAGGGCCTACAACTGGCAGGAGAAGGAAAAAGCAGCGGCCGTGCACTGTATTGCTTGGTGCAGCTGCTGCTCTCTGAAGCAAGTCTTACGAACCCTGCTGTAGCCGAGTTCACTCGCCCATCACAGGCATGACTGGCTACAGGGCCGGCTCCAGCTTTTTTGCCGCCCCAAGCGGCGAAGAGGGGAAGGAAAAAAAAAAAAAGATAAAGCCGCAATCGTCGGCATTTCGGTGGCAGCTCTACCGCGCTGCTTCATTCTGCGGCGGCAATTCAGCGGCCAGTCCGGACTGAGGGACTTGCCACTGAAGACCCGGACGTGCCGCCCCAAGCACCTGCTTCCTGCGCTGGTGCCTGGAGCCAGCCCTGATTTTAGTGACAACCATACAACACAATCTCATAACTGCATATGCACTAATGATATACATAGTTAGAACAGTGGCTTTCAACACATAATAACCTTTCCCATGATACCTTACATGACATGCTTTATGTGAAATATCACCATTATATACAAATGATGAATATGTGGGTTACAAGGCGCTCTCTCAAGGTATAGAGTGTCACAGTCTCAACTGCAGTCTGCAGCACCATCTGTTATATTAGTCCTGGACCCTGTCATATGGACAGATCAATAGTTTTGCTGAATTAATGTCAGTTCTGGTAGTGATCCCCTCCGATACCCTTTGCTCAGAAACGCCAAGAAACAGGGTGAGAGCACTGAACTCATTCCACAGATTTGAGCCCAGTTTTCCAACACCAAACAATGGATTTTTTTTCTCCATTTGGTGTATCACTCATTCGTCAGCACACAAATACCATGGTGATGGACATGGTATAAGAATTTAGATTAAATCCAGCTCTTATTTTTGGCTGTCAAACTGGGACAGATGCCACATTTTGAAGAGGAGACGACAACCTTATAACCGTACAAAATCATAAATGTTCTGAACTTTAGCATATTTTGGATTCCTTAGTTGTTCTATAAATGCAAGATATTTTTATATTATTATTCTATTGCAGTATGCAATTAACACAAGAAATAGGCAATGTATAAACTTTGGTTTGTATCAAGTAAATTGCAATGAAGAAGACACCAAAAAGCATAACAAAGGCATACAAGCATAAAACAGATAGAGCCGCCCCGGAGGAAGACTATGTATTTTGCCACCCCAAGCACAGCAGTCAGGCGGCTTTCGGCAGCATGCTTGCGGGAGGTCTGCTAGTAATGCGGATTCAGTGGCATGCCTGCGGGAGGTCTGCTGGTCCCGTGGCTTCGGCGTACCCGCTGCCGAATTGCCACCGAAGCCGCGGGACCAGCGGACCTCCCGCGAGCACGCCGCCGAAGACTCCCTGACTGCTGCCCCCACAGCAACCGGCAGGCCGCCCCCCGTGGCTTGCCGCCCCAGGCACATGCTTGGTGCGCTGGTGCCTGGAGCCACCCCCGATTGGCTAACAGCATTGTAAGTCCAGAGACAGAACGGACAAAGGGACCTTATTACAGGGGTTTATCTCCTTTTAAAACTGCCTTCCTCCTGCCAAAAGAGGTTGAAATAAAAAAGCAGCACCGTTTTCCAGTGTGCTTTATTTAAAAAAAAATATTTTAACGTATGGCATAAAATCAGACTATGCCATGATGGTTCATGTAGTAATACAAGGATCTAGCTCCCTTCGTAATATACTGTGAGCTGTAGATAAGTCTGTTTTCCAGGGGGAAGCGATAGAAAGGAACTACAACCCAAAGGTTTGAATGCGTCCTGGTGACTGGGAATGCAGAGGTGTGTTCTGAATACAGGACAGTTTGAGTGAAGACTACATGTGAAGCAGCATCAAAGTATGCTATTTATAGAGCAGGTGAGGTGTCTTTCTTCTAGTGTAGATCCGGTGACTATTTAGAAATCAGTAAACATCAGCTTTACAGAGCAGTTCACTACGGAACCCCGTACAAGTTCAATGCTAATACTGCCCCGGGCCGAGAGCCCACGGAACAGGGCTGTGCAAACTTAGCGGGGAGAGGAGCTGGGTGTTAGGTCAAGGAAAGGTGATGGTGGTTAGAGGCGTCAGCTCCAGGGTCTGTTCTAGTGAAGGGCGTTGCTCCTGGTATTCAGTGGTATGTCCATTCCTGTGATGGCCATATTCAAACTTAATCCTCAGCTCACCAATCTTGGACTGGGGTAAAATATCTGGGCTCCATTCAATAGTGAACGGGGTCGGTTCCTTCTGATCAGGTGATGTGTTGCCTGGGGGAAAAGAAGCAAGAGGAGGTAGCATTTCAGCCGTATCACGCTAACAGTGTATTAGCCGGAGGTAATAAAATGACCTCATAGACAGGCCTGGTTAAAGCTAGGCTGAAAATTAAGGCTGGGTATCTGTAGGCATAGCCAGTCATTTAGATGTCCAAGTACCTAATCTGTGGGCACACCCAGGTTGCCCAAGTGGCATTAATTGTGCCATAATAATGAAGATTGCTTTAAAAAATGAACCCCACAAACACGGGCTCAAACCAGAATTCCTGGCCACTTTCGCCACAGAATTAAATCATGTCACCTGAGACTCAATGCCCCGCCCCTTCATTAGAATAACGCTTGCTTGCTTCCAGTCGTTGTCTTGTCTGTTAGACTGTAAGATTTTGGGTGGGCCACGTTTCAGGACATGATTATACAGCACCAAACACAGTGGGGCCTCTACGTACTACCATGATGTAAAACCATCCCCATTTTGCAACGAAAGGGTTTTCTCAAAGGTCTTTAACAGGACAATGACACGAGTGGTGAAGCTGACAGTACTTGGCACTTGATTTCATCCAACACACTTACAAAGGAGGACAAAGCATCACTAGCCCTGTCTAGCTCTGGGGACACAGAGAGGTGAGGCCACTCGCTCAGACTGAGGCAGGGTGAAGTTTATCAGCACGAGGCCTGGACACTAGTGGAAATAAGTGGCGCCTAGATCTTGTTCCGACCCTCTGCAAGGATGTGAATTTCACCCACAGCGTCAGTGGTAGAGCTGGGCTAGATGGACAAGTGATCTGACCCAGTATGGCCAGAACTAAGGACTCCTCACACACAAATGAACCCAGGTGTCCCGTCTGTTTCCCCCCCCCCCATCCCCCTATGCTCAGACCACTGGGTGACAGTTCTCTCTTTTCTCAAACAAGAGTGGTAGGATCCGGTCAGGAGCTAACAGCTGCTTAGGTTGATTTCACTCTTCTTCCCTCTGTTATAAACTTACCAACTTTGAGGAAGGTTTTGAGTTCCAAGGGCCGGAGAATCGGCTGCTTCTCCAGGTGCCCGTATGTCTCCGCGATGCTCTCCACTTCAACCTTCGGGCACTTAAACAGCTCATAGGTCCCATCCCGGTTCTGGATGATGCTGCGTGTGATTTCCAAGGGCATCTTGCAACAGAAGCCAGGCACAGATGATCAGCATAGAGCTTTAGTGGCCGTCAACCACCACCAAGCTGTATTTGGCACTGTCCCTTAGCCTGCAGACTCTCAGGAACAAGGCAGAGCGGGGGTGTAAAACCTCAGCTTCACACGCGCCTGCCCACCACCTCTACAAACCCAGAAAGTGGACAGTGAGGGGTAAGCCCATCTGAGCTTACAGTCCCTGCCCAGAGCTCCAGAAGAAAGAAGAGAGAACCCTCCCCTCCCATCCATCCCCAAAGCCCTTGCTTCTAAGCTGTTGGGAGATATTCCTGTCTGACCCCAGCTGTGGTGATCAGTTAGTCCCTCTAGCTGAGGCTGGACTAGGCTCGCCTGATCCCTGCTCAAATGTTCCCACCGAAGGAATTCTGCCAAATAATGCTTTCCGCTGATTGCAGACTTTCCAGCTCAGAATCACTCTGTTGTGAAGCAATTGAGGGCCCCAATTCTGCAAACTCTATGGGCTTGTCTGCACTATAAAGGCTTTGCCAATATAACTAAACCAGCAGCGCCCCCTAGTGGAGAAGCAGTTCTTTTCCAGGTATACTTAAGCCACCTCCCCTCCCTGAATGACACAAGCTATACCAGCAAAAAGACACTTGCTGGTATAAGCTGAGTCTACATAGGGGGGTTTCAGGCTGCTACATGACAAGGCCATGCTGATAAAACGTGGTTGCAAATAGATCTGACTTTACCCAGGTGAGTAGCCCCGTTGAACTCAATGCTTGTGTTTGCGGGAGCAGTGTCTAGCTCTGCCCTGTCTCCTCTCCAGCCTGCTGACCTAACCAGCTGGGCTCCCTGCTTGGTCTTTAGAGAGGAACCAGGAGAACAAACAGGCCTTACCTCAGGAGTGTCAAATCTTTGCTTGACCTGCAGGATGTTGGTAATGTGCCAGGTGTATTTGGAGAAGGTACCCAAGGGCAGGGCATCTTTCCGGACAAAAGCTGTGAACAGGAAGACCATATTACAGATGTAGGGCTATCGCTGTTCTATATCCGATGGCAAACTAATCTAGTAACAAGAGGAGCGAGGCCACTGAAGGGGACACGACTAGCGTAGTCAAAAAATGCAATTTAGTTGAAACTAAACCAGTTGGATGGTGATGACACTAGATTTCTTCCAATGAATTTTAAATGAGACTTTGTTTCAAACTGAAAATTGTTGAATTTTGGTTTATTAACCACAATTTGGGGGCGGGCAGATGTTTGTAAAAAAACAAAGATTTTCACACATAACAATTTATTTTTCATCAGGCTACTGGGTTCTGTCCCTGGCTCTGCTACTAACTCAGTGCATGTCCCTAGCAAATCACTTAACTTCCCTGTGCCTCATATCACTCCCCCGTAAAACAGGGATAGTAACGCTGACTGGCTGTGCCTCAAACGGGTGCTCTGGGACTACCTCAATCTATGGTTCTAAAGATGTGCAAATAAACATATTTCTTACAAGATGTTGGTAAACTTGGAACAAAAAATAAATACCCTCAAAGCCACAAAGATGAAAATATGAGGGAGGAGCTGATGAACTGTAACAAGTCTGGGCATCTGAATGTTTGCTACAGGGCCACCTTTGGTTTGACTAAAGACTTCTAAGCGTTGTTCTTCCTACTGTTTCCTGTGACAGAACCTCACCTTTGAGGTCAGAAACACAAGCTCTATAGCCAGGCCTACAGGGATACTGAAAGAGAATGTAGATGCAATGCGCTCCATGTCTAGGAAACCAAAACTACGTTGTTTTGAAGCATCTGTGATCCCCCGAAACTGGTCTCCTGTTGAGGAAAGAACTGACAAGCAGCGTGGCAAATATTTATGAAGAGGGGTTTGCCCGTGAAATATTTCACTTTAACATCTCAAAGTAGTTAGACATGAAAGCAAGCCTCAAAACACGCCTGAGAGTTAGGTCAGTGTTATCACACCGAAGTTACAGGTAATACACTGAACCACGGAGCGGCCAAGCAACCTGCCCCATGTTCATATAGCAGAGCTGTGGCTCGATCTAGGAGTCCTGCTTTTCAGACCCATTGCCCTGCCATTCAACTGTACTTCCTCCACTAAACATTTTGGGTGGCTAGAGCAGGGGTAGGCAACCTATGGCATGTGAGCTGATTTTCAGTGGCACTCACCAGGGGCCTCTGCATTTTAATTTAATTTTAAATGAAGCTTCTTAAACATTTAAAAAAACGTAATTACTTTACATACAACAATAGTTTAGTTATATATTATAGACTTATAAAAAGAGGCCTTCTAAAAACGTTAAAATGTATTACTGTGGCACATGAAACCCTAAATTAGAGTGAATAAATGAAGACTCGGCACACCACTTCTAAAAGATTGCTGACCCCTAGTCGCTAGAGGTTGGAGGAAGTGACTTAAAAACCTTTTCCATGTAGACAAGACCTACTGTTTAGACAGGTGTACCCTCTCTGAGGACACTCTTATTCCAGTGTACGAGCTTTTTTTGGTTCAGCTTAAAACCCTTTTCCCAAACCACACAAGCTAAACCGGAAAAATCTGCTCTTATGTCAGACTTGTATCGCTTTACATTCACGCCTTAGATTATATTGAAAAAAGCTTTCCCCACATGCACAAGGCCTTAGAGGCAGAGAGGTGATGGCTTTAAATTGGCTAAAGCACGGTTGAGACTTTGAGCAAGTCACTTGTCAGACAATTCCAGGTAAAGGTAAGTCACACACTGCTGTCAGCCCGAATGATTTTCAGAACCCTGTGAATCGTAAAGTATTTCCCCTTGTCACCTGATTTACTATTCTCTCCTAATCAAGGCTGAAGGCTAGCAAAGATTCATACATAGATGACACACTGCAGGCTATTGCCTCTGATTCCACATTTTTAAACTTAAAAGAGCAGGAAAACAATATTTACGCAGCTGCTACTGCTCCGGATGAATGAACACGGCGTGAAATTCGCCCTGACCAGAGGGCCAGCACAACACCTCAAGAGAGATTTAAGCCCTTTGCTTATGAGTGAATTCGTCCCACTGGCCTAAGGATTTTTAGTATGAATGCAGAGAATAGTCCCTGGAATATATTGAGTATTAATTACACTAACGCGTGTTGCTACAGCAGACTGTTACGGTCTGTCACATCAATAATCCACAGTCTTAAGAATCTTAAATACACATTGACGTAGCAGCCCAGAGTGGACATGGAGCCATCCCAATCTGCGGACTGACTTCACCAATAGGCATTGACCAAGTGGACTGGATTGGAAAGCCACCAGCGGCCTTATGTCTGAAAGAACTGTAACCATGTAACTGTAACCATTCCACTGGCCTGGGTCATGGCCTGGGTCACAGCCAGGGCTGGTGCAAGGATATTTTGCGCCCTAGGCGAAACTTCTAGCTTGTGCCCTCCCTCCACTCCCCCCCACCCCCCGCACATCGGTTCATTGAGGGGCAAATCCCAACAAGCCTTTATAGACCCCAGGGGCCAGCTGTGCCCAGGGACTGCTCCCCAGACCAGGTTCCCTCCTCCTCACCCCCTGAACTCCACTGGAGGGTGCACAGCCCCCCCGCGAGCCCTCCCCTCCTCACCCCACCCCGGCAGCCCCTGCCCTGAGTCCACTCACTGGGTTTGCTGGGCTTGGGCTGCTGCAGCAGCTCGGCAGGGAGGAGCCGCCATCCGGAGGCACCAGAGAGCCAGAGTGTCGACTTGCGGCAGCGGCAAGCCCCAGCCATGGAGGAGCTGGTGCGGTGCAGGGGGGCAGCAGCCCTGCAAAGGCGGCAGCGCGGCTAGCGGAGAGCAGCCGCACCTCTTGCCCCTCCTGCCCGGCGTGCCCCCCGCCCCCTCCCGGGGGCTCCTGCAGGCTGCAGCGGATGCATACGGGCGTCGGCTCCCCATGTGCCCCCTGGCTGTCCCTTCGTCGTGCTCAGGCTCTGCGGCTCCCAGGAGTGTGAGCCACCGCCACCGCTGCCCCTTCTGGAACAGGCTCAGGGCCCCGCGCCCCAGCGGCTCACATGCCCGGGAGCCGTAGAGCCCAAGTGTGGCGAGGGGGGAGACAGGGAGCGCACGGGAGCTGGGGGGGCACATGCATCTGCTGCAGCCTGCAGGAGCCCCCTGGGGGGGGGGGCACCAGGCCACTGCCTGGGTAGGAGGGGCGGGGGGGGCAGCTGCTCGCTGCTAGCAGTGCTGCCGTCTTTGCAGGGCTGCTCCCACCCTGTACCATGCCGGCTCCTCCATGGCTGGGGCTCGCTGCCCCCGCAAGCCGACGCTCTGGCTCTCCGGTGCCTCCAGAAGGCAGCTCCTCCCTGCTGAGCCAGGGCACCGCTTTTTTAGGGTTACCATATTTCAACAATCAAAAAAGAGCGTGGGGGAGAGCCCCACCCCATCCACTCCCTCCCACTTCCCGCCCCACTCAGAACCTCTAACCCCCCCCGCTCCTTGTCCCCTGACTGCCCCCTCCTGAGACCCCCCCACCCTAACTGCCCCCCTACCTGTCCCCTGGCTGCCCCAACCTTTATGCACACCCCTGCCCCCAGACAGACCCCCAGGACTCCCGCCCCATCCAACCCTCCCCCTGCTCCTTGTCCCCTGACTGCTCCAATCCCTCTCCCTCCCCCTCTCCCCACCCCGACAGCCCCCACCCCCGAACTCCCGACCCATCCAACCCTCCCCCTGCTCCCTGTCCCCTGCCTCTATACTATAATTGGCTGGCTTGTGCACCGCTGCCCTCTACTGGATGGGATCAGATGGGATCAAATCTTCCTGCCATCTCTGTCCTTTCCTTCTCTCTATCCCCAGACACTCCTCTTCTGTCTGTCTGTCCACCCCCTCGATCTATCTATCTACCCATCCTCATACACCGCATCTATCTATCTATCTATCCCCATACACCCCATCTATCTATCCCCACGCACCCCAACTATCTATCTATCCCCACGCAACCCATCTATCTATCTATCCCCATCCACCCCCTCGCTCTATCTATCTATCCCCACCCACCCCATCTATCTATCCCCATCCACCCCATCTATCTATCCACGTGGCTGAGCACGAGTATGACACAAGACGTGCTGGTGATGTGTAGACGGTGGGTGAGCGAGTCTCTCAGCAGAGGCAGACGGGGGGAATCCCAGGCTTGCAATGCCCGCAGCCGGGCACCAGAGGCCGCTGTTCCCCCCAGGCAGGGACCCCCTTTCCCCCCGCCCCCTCGGAAGCGCCGGGCTGCGCTGACCCGGAGGTGAACGCAGGGGGCGGCCGGTGTCCTCTGGCCCATGTGCGCGCTGCCGGGCGGGCGGTATGGCCGAGGCTCAGCAGAGCAGGATGCAGGAGGCCATCGACAGCATGGTGCAGGGGCTGGAGCGGGAGAACATCCGGAAGATGCAGGTAAAGAGGAGGGGAGGAGATGGGGTCCCCACCGGCCCCTCTCCGCCCCTCCTTCTCTGCTGCCCGCCCCAGCACCTCCCCCATTTACTGCCCCCGAGATCTACCTGCTCCTCTCCCCCCAACAGCCCCCATTAGCACCCTGCTCTCTGACCCATTGCCATGCCTGCCCTGGGGGCCTGGCCCCCTCTGGTAATGGGGGGAGGAAACCAGTGAGCCTGGCTCCCCCCTCTTCTCTCCCCCCCCCCCCGTGTGTGTGTAGAGGGACCCTGGGGGAAGGGGTCCGTGAGCTGTGCCCCCAGGCCCACTGAAGTATGTGAGCAGGGATCTAGGCCCCTCACCGAATTGGGATGGGTGGGCAGCAGCTCCCCCATTTACTGCCCCCCACATCTACCTGCTCCTCTCCCCCCAACAACCCCTATTAGCACCCTGCTTTCTGACCTATTGCAATGCCTGCCCTGGGGGCCTGGCCCTTTCTGGTAATGGGAGGAGGAAACCAGTGAGCCTGGCCCCCACCCCCGCATCCCCCCATGTGTGTATGTATGTAGAGGGACCCTGGAGGAAGGGGTCAGTGAACTGTGCCCCAGGCCTGCTGAAGTGTGTGAGCAGGGATCTGGGCCCCTCACCGGATTGGGGTAGGTGGGTGGATGGGTCAGTGCTATGCTCAAGGAGAGTTGGGGGTCAAAGCCAGACAAGTCTGGTTGGGAGGTCTGCACTATATGCCCAGGGCCCCCACTGGATGGGATATGTGTATTGGGAGTGAGGGGTTCAGATGCGCGTTGCTACAGGCAACAGCTTTGGAAAAGCCCAGCCTCTGGTGCCACAGAGCCCGCAGCCCGATCCCAGCCAGCATTCTTTCCCGCTCTTTGCAGGGTAACATGTTTCGGTGCAGCGCCGACTGCTGCGAGAATGACACGGCCTCCATGCAGCAGGTGCACCATTGCATCGAGCGCTGCCACGCACCCCTGGCCCAGGCCCAGGCCGTCGTCACCAAAGAGCTGGAGAGGTTTCAGGTGCGGAGAAGGTGACCGATGGACCCTGTGCGGGTTAGCACTGACGTGCCATAGGGAAATAGCATCAACAGTGGCGGTCTACTGGGCCCCAACTCCAGATGGAATCTTCTCCCGGTTTAGTCTCAAGCCGTGTGCAGAGGTTTGCTGTGGATGTGGACGGGTTTGGGATGTGGGGCGAGTCAGTGCTGTGCCAAACCCCGTTGCAAAAGTAACCTGGACAAAAGGGGACGCACCCAAGCAGAGAGTTGGTAACATGAATGGCGCATCTCATTTTGGAAAAGAGACGGCTGTGAGGGAGGGGGGTATTGGATCCTCAAGGTTCTGCTCTGTGTTAAATCCAGGCTCATTATGCAGCACAAGGCTTGAAAGCTCAGGTCATCAGGAAGGAGAACCTCCTGCAAAGAGAACGTGTCTCGTTAGGATAGATTTTTTTTTTCAGTGCTCCAGTTCTAGTGCTGGTGAAAGGTGCTAATCTGAAAGCAGGGAGGCTGGAGCAGGCGGGAGTCCTTGGAGCACCTATGGAGTGGGCAGAGGGAAAGCTTTGATCTATCTGAGGTATTTTGATGGCCCCTGTTACCATTGTATCTCAGAGCCTCCCAGTCTGTTCACACATTCCCTTCACAACACTCTGGGAGGTAGGGCAGTGCTGGTCTCAATTTACAGATTGGGAACTGAGTCACACAGAGTCATTCGCCCAAGATCACACAGGACGTCTGTGGCCAAGCAGGGACTTATACTCAGGTCTCCCATGTTTTAACGACAGGACCGTCCTTTCTCTCTTTGCCACACTACTGAATTTGACTCTGTCCTGCTTCAGAAGAATGGCATTTTGGGGTCATAGAACAATGTGATCTGCAAGGGCCTCTCTCCTGAGAATCTCAATAGGGGTCCCAGCAGTGGTACAGCTAGGGTGACCAGACAGCAAATATGAAAAATCAGGACAGGGGGTGGGGGGTAATAGGAGCCTATATAAGAAAAAGACCCAAAATCAGGACTGTCCCTATAAAATCGGGACATCTGGTCACCCTAGGTATAGCTTTTTTTATGCAGGGGAGATGCCTACTAGGAACTGGGCTGAGACCCACCAAGCGTATTTCCCATAGAGCATCATGCAGCCATTGCAACATCTCTAAGCTGCTACCGACCTGAGTTTGGTTAATACTGATGACCTAGAGGTGAAATGCCCTGTGTCAAATACATCATTCAGTCCTCGGTCTCCATGTAAACTGCTAGCCACGTGGAACAGTGAGAGTAATTAACCACTGGAACAACTTCCAAGGGTTTTGATGGATCACTGACAATTTTAAATCAGGATTGGATGTTTTGCAGAAAGCTCTGCTCTAGGAATTATTTTGGGGCATTCTCTGGCCTGTGTAGTACAGGAGGTCAGACTAGATGATCACAATGGTCCCTTCTGGCCTTGAATCAATGAGCTAGGCTGAGACACCCTGCCCGACTTATTGCATGTAGACCACCGCATAGCCTCTGATAGTTGTTGGATAACCTAAGCATGATAACCTAAAATGAGTTTGGAGGTCTCATTGCAAATGGTAATAAACTTCCAGCCCGCAGCAAGCTTCATTCTTCTGCCATCCATCCCCTCCATTAGAAATAATTTTGTTCTGTGCCCAAAGGCATGACCGCCACTTCTTAGATGGCAGGCTAAGAGCTCATTTGTCCAGCCACTCCACCACCCAATGCATTTTGCTCGCAGCTGCATGAACTCTAACTGTCTGGAATTCTCGTTTGCAGGACCGTTTGGCTCGCTGCACGATGCACTGTAATGACAAAGCCAAAGATTCCCTGGATTCAGGGCGCAAGGAGCAGCAGGTGAAACAACAGCTGGAGAGCTGCGTGACGAAGTGCGTGGATGATCACGTGCATCTCATCCCCAGCATGACCAAGAAAATGAAGGAGACTCTGGCAGCCATTGCACAATAAAGCTGTGTCTGTTTGGGGAGAGAGAGGGAGACATGTAGTTCCTATTAAAAGAGAGACGTGCACACGGAGATTCGTGTTGGAAATTGAGGAATGAAACTGGATGACAAGGGTGATTTTGTATTTTCCAAGTATTGCAGTGGTCCATTCAAGAGCTGGTTTGGTTTAAGGGCTTGGTGGTCTGGGGCTGATTTGAGGAGTGTCACCAGTTGTGGAGAGGACAGACTAGTGACTTTGCCCCAGTCCTCAAAGGATTAATGGTTAGTGTATATACAGACCATGCTGATAATAGCAGTGTCCTCCACTGACCTTGACGTCCCTCGTGAATGTAGAGCTGCTGGAAGGCACCAGTTTAACAGGCCTGGAGCCTGAAGGGCCTATATCCCTAAGAAGGTATAACAGCAATGCAAGCTTCCCCAGTGCTGCCTAACCAATATGCCTCAATTGTGCCCTGCAAGAGTTAAGGGCCAGGTTCTCAGCAGATGTAAATCAGTGTAGCTCCGTTAGTGTCAGTGGAGCTGTGCCAGTGTTAACCCACTGAGGATCTGGCTCCAAAAGTCCAGTCTCCATATCCTTTTCATGGTGGTGATGTGAGGGGGTAGGAGGATTTGAAGTGAAACTATCACTGGGTTGGGTTTGAACTGATGCCCTAGAGTTCAAATGTCCAGTGTCCCTGCCTCACTTGTTCTCCAGGCTGTTGTGAACAGGGGGACAGGAATTTCTCCTCAGCTGCTCTCACATCTGCAGAATTTATTGTCTAGCACTGACAGGTTCCCCTTGTCCCTCTAGTGCAGGTGCCTTTTGTTGTTGGAAGGAACAGTTGAAAAGGGAGTGTATGCAATGTATTAGATAATCAGTCTGTTTCTCTTATAATGTTTCTTCCATCAGGAGACACGAAGTAGTCAGGGAGAGTATTTTTGCATTGGTAGGTCAAGTCTGTGCAGTTAAAACACCTTCGGCCTCTACTGCCACTCACACTGGTATAAATCAGGAGTAATTCCACTGGAATAAATAGAGATTTGCCTGTGTGTAAACCCAGTGTGCCTGAGTGGAGAATCAGCCCCTTGACTTCCTCTGATCTCATCAGGCCACCAGCCCTGCAGTGTCTAATTCTACTAAGAGAGCAAGGTCATCCAGTGCCGATGAGTCACGAGAAGTAGCATGGTGTGTTGGAAAGGAATGGCCAATGCCACTTAATGATCCACTCCTGCTGGTTTTACACCAGTGTGACTCTATTGGCTTTAGTGGAGTTACTCCTGATTTATAGTTGGGTAAGGAATAGCAGTGTTGGGCCTGAAGTCTATCATTAAGAGTTATACCAGGTACATTGTTCCATGCAGTGTGGCATAAATAACTGTCCTCACCTGAGCCTCTGCAAAACAACCACTGAAGGTTTTAATAGTCGGATTCTCTTCTCCTTTTTGACCTGATATTCCTAATTAAACACACAGAGAGCCTGTCTCTGCTCTCCTTCATCCTGGTATAAATCAGGAGTTTCTCTGCTAAAGCAATGGATTTACAGCAGCGTAAATGCACAATCAGATTCTGCAGCATGTTGCAGTGCAGGCTTGAGGTCGATTTCAGACCTTGTTCTTCCCTGGAGCAGCAGGGACAGGAAGCAATGCAGAGGAGGTTGGCTTGAATGCTGGGGCAAGGTTAATGCGCTCCATTAGTCATGGCGCAGCATTACTGGCTGCCTCAGATGTGGAACTACTCAGCTACAGGAGGAGGCAGTTTTGAAATCTGTGGTCCTCAAGGTAAATGAGCACAATACAGAGATGATCACCACCAAACTAAAAAGGGGAAATGACATCCAGTAAACAGCAGCACCACCACCTTGTCCTGTCCTTGTGGCTGGAGACACTGTAGCAAGTATCTTAGGATGGTTCTATTTATTGTGAGCTGAATGACCTGTCTGTACCTTCTCAGGAACAGCTATAATGAACACAACCATTTTGTTCTGTCCTTTTAAAAACTGATTTATTTTCTAAGTTTGATTCAAAAATAAATTTTAAATGACAACTCCTCTGTATTTTTACTTACGCCAAGGCTCGTCATGGCTTCATTGTGAGAAGTGCTAGATTTTGATTTTACATGTTCTAGTGTGTTTTCCTCTCTTGAAGTCTTCATTTTGTATTATAGCTGTAGGAGTGAAACCCACTGGCTAACATTTAAAACAGCTCTAGTTCCAACTCACTGCTTGGGAACCAAAAGGCAACCTTATTAGCAATCATGTTTAGTGCCTAGTGGGAGCAATGCAAAATGGAGCTCCATCGTGCTAGGGCAGGGGTAGGCAACCTATGGCACGCATGCCAAAGGCGGCACGCGAGCTGATTTTCATTGGCACTCACACTGCCCGGGTCCTGGCCACCAAGCCGGGGGACTCTGCATTTTAATTTAATTTTAAAGGAAGCTTCTTAAACATTTTAAAAACCTTATTTACTTTACATACAACAATAGTTTAGTTATATATTACAGACTTATAGAAAGAGACCTTCTAAAAACGTTAACGTGTATTACTGGCACACGAAACCTTAAATTAGAGTGAATAAATGAAGACTTGGCACACCACTTCTGAAAGGTTGCTGACCCCTGTGCTAGGCGCTTTGCAAACAGAATAGTGGAGAGTCCCTTTCCCAACCAGCTTACAATCGAAATAGACAAGACAGGGAAAGAGGTGGCAGCAAAGGCTTCTCCTGCATTGAAATTTCTGATTGGTTTCCAGTCACCTCTAAATCAGAGCGAGATCCACATTTTGGACGTGTTTGAAACCCGAATTGGCATTTGGATTTTGTAACGTTTTAAGTGAGACGAACCAAAAACGTGGATCCAAACCTCCTGCGTTTGGGCTGCTCTGGCTCCAATATAAGCTGCTGTAGGTGGGCAGCTAAATACTACAAGCAGGGTCGTATTGCCGTGGGGAGTCGCGCATCAATATTTTTGGTGCTTCAGTGTTTATGGTGCAATGGCAAGACGGCTGCTGACGGCTCCGTGTGGTGAACATCTGCTGTCAAGGTGCCTTCGGCAACTATGTTGCTCACGAGCTGCCACTAACTAGATAAAGCTTCTATTCTGAGGAATACGGGGGAATTGAGTCACGTGCCCTCGCTGTGGCGCTGCCGGGAGGGAGGGGAGGAAGCGGCACGGCCCGCATTGGCTGTCGGGTCAGTGAGGTCACCCGCAGAATATACCGGCGATCACGCTGGTTGGCTTAAGTGATTTTTAAGTCATACGTATGCGTTCCCGGCGTTACTGTTGATTGGCTGAAAAGGGTTAAGCACGCGGCCTCGGCGTAAATCCCGATTGGTTGATGAGTCGCGGACGTGGTGACGCCAGAACTGGATCCGTGCGGAGGAGCGCCAGGCGGTTGTGGTGAACTGAGGCAGCACCATGAGTAAAGCGCACCCGCCCGAGCTGAAGAAGTGAGTGCGGCCGGGGGAAAGCGGGGATCGCCGCCCCGGGGCGGGGGGGGATGTGGAGCCAGCGGGGGTAGCCCCCGGGCCATAATTTCAGTAGGACTCACCTTTATTACCTACTCCCCCAGCGTCCCGGCATGCACTGCGCTGACCAGCGGGGCCTCTCTCTCTGCGCGGGGTGGGAAGTAACCCCTCCCCCTCCCCCCGTGCTGGGCGCGTGGTGTCACTTCGGGTAGGGCCCTGGGGCAGCCCCGCCCCATCCACCCTGGCAAGGGGCACGTGCGTAGGGACCGCCCCGGCCCCCCCCCCCCCGCTCAATTCTGGGTGACATTAGCCTGGGTGTCCCAGAGGCGCCCCCCCCCCTTCCCCAATACATGTAGAGCTACAACTGGCTGTTTGCCCTTGGTCAGGCTGGCTGCAGTGCAGTGGTAACATGCCCAGCGAACACCGCACTGAGCCCATACATTGCCCATGGCTTGACACCTGCGTACAAACCAATGGGATGCCAGGGAGAGGGCCTGTGGGCCAGGCTGTTCGTGTTTTATGTTAACTCGTACTACCTTTCTGCCCCGTTAATGTGTGTCTCTCTCTCCCCCTTATGCTTTCAGATTCATGGACAAGAAGCTATCACGTGAGTTATTTATGTGCCTAGATTTATTCTAAGCATCACTGTCGTTTTAAAGTTCCCATTGTAGTAGGAAGAGAGCCTGAGACATAAGCTCTTGTATTAAAGGCCTGGTATGAGGCAGGACCTGCTCACAGAATCCGGCAAGAACAGGGCTGATACTGCAGAAGTACACATGCCTAAGAAGTGCTAGTCAGTGTACTCGCGCAAACACATCCTGATATCAAGGATGGTACAAAAACATTCCCCAAGGATAACAGGAACACATCAGAACAGTGGTCACTAGCACACTAAATGCCTAACCACTACGAAGCCTTAATGTAACTTTACTCCTGCATTTTGAGGGATATTATACGTGATAATATCAGACCACGGTCTGCTAATATCGACCACCATCCAGACTTCCTCGTTATTATACTGCATTTTTGCATATGAAGCCTGTGGTATGGGGAATACTAGTCTTAGTAAGCAGTGGGCCGTTCACATGCAGTATGACTAAATAGTGTTTCAAACTGTCATAGCATTAAAAGATGGTTCTAAAGCTCCGGTCTCAAAGGTAACACTTTGTAACCAAGAAAGCTAAGTACTACAGCTGCATGCCGGTAACTTTTGTTTTTTATTATTATTATTATTAATCAAATATTTTTTCTAGTGAAGCTAAATGGTGGCCGACATGTCCAAGGGATATTGCGAGGGTTTGACCCCTTCATGAATCTAGTGATAGACGAGTGTGTGGAGATGGCACAAGGTGGACAACAGAACACTATAGGGATGGTGGTAAGTATAAAGTTTTCACCCCTATTGGATGGTATGGATTGAAACATTTTTAGAGGGGGGGGGGGGTGTCTTTATTTCAGACTCTTTCCCCAGTCCCCACCCGTCGTGGTGATGAGCAATATTTTCTAGCAAATGTGCCTGAACCAGGTGAATTCTAGGAAACTAGCTAGTCCACACCATATCTGTCACTGAATAATCTCTGGGCAGTTTATGGGTCAAAGTTAATTGCTGTTCATGTTTCTAGAAGAGCTAATCTGGAGAAATATACATGCTGTAGACCGCTTCCTAGCTGGGGTTTTTTGGTAGTATTAAATACTCCTGATCTTTGTCCCATCTCTAGTTCTGCTAAACCACATTAGTCATTATAGAATTTTAATCTTTTTATATTCCTTATTTTTAGGTAATACGAGGAAACAGCATCATCATGTTAGAAGCCTTGGAACGAGTATAGATTAAGCAGTGAACTCCTGCCTAGAGCTGTGATAAACCTCCCCTTAACGCCAGCTGTCTTGCTAACTAATGAGGATTCTTCAGGACCTGTACATTCCTCATGTAAACTTATTTTTGTTAAATAAATTTTGTAATGGTTAACATAACTTGAGTAAATTAATTTAACTTCCTCTTAAAACTGGTGCCAGTTGCCTGCTGAAGTATCTTGAGCATATTCCAGGAAGTCTTGGCTCTTGAGTGCAACAGAAGTAAGTGAGAGACTTGTGTTGATTTATATTTCTGTGGTAGTACAATAGGTGAGCTATACTTTTTTTATTTAACCATTTTATTAATATACAAGCTTTTAGGCCAGCATGACTAGAGACTTTTTATCTTTCCTCTCCATTATTTCAAGTGAAAAATGTCTAGGAACAGGTCTCCAGTCTTCACAGCAGAAGAGAGCCAGAATCTGGACCGTGAATCTTTTCCTACGTTGTTACTAGTAGCACTGTGAATTTCAATCTGCCTCTTTCCCATCCATTTTGGCCTATTTTTAAATGGCTTTAGGGCAGAAAGGTACTGAATTACTAATCTTTTTCCTTATCCAGGGACTGGGGAAGGATGGTCTAAAGGATTTAGGCTATCCTAGTCCGGTCACAAGTCCAGCTGATGGAGTCCGGAGGGGATGTGAAAAAGCCCAGAGACTCTCTGCGTCTCTAGTAAAGCCTCCGGGTTCACCTTCAGTGATTACTACATGAGCTGGGTGCATCAGGCCCATGGGAAATCAAAAACAGTAAACATGGTTTGTCTTGTGTAGTGGTAATACTACTACTTCATTGTGATGTTTCTGATAGTCCATTCCAGCTGGTTCTGATAGTCAAACAGCAGTGTATTTACCATCGTGAACAACTCTAGCACAGTATAATAGATGAACTCCTGCACAGTGAGCTGTTTCCTCCTCATGTGAGCTAACAGCTATAGCTAGTCGAGTTACAGTAGCAGATAATTTGGCCTCTGGACATGTGATTCATAGTTCAATTTTGCTACTGTGGTGCAAAACCTCTCAAACAATGAAATTCTTTACTAGGCTAGGGTTTGGCTGACGCATTTGCCCCACCTTTTGCTTTACATATAGGTGCACCTATTTAATTACGCAAAAATCAAAACTAGTTCCATTACTGCTGAATCACTTTCACAGACATATGGGCTACTGGAAACAGACTTAAAAATGCTGAAGAAAGAATATGCCAGTCTTAAGGATCTTCAAAAGATTAAACTATCAATAACTAGCATGAACATAAATATTCTGGTATGAAGGTTGTGTGGCTTTACACTTTTCTCCACAGTAGATTAGAAGGCACAGACATGACTCATGGAAACAACCTAATCTTCCCAGGATATGCATCTACTGTTTAAAGGATGATCAAGCCCCTGCTGCAGCTTGCTTCTCAATATCATCCTCTACTCTGGTAGTTTGTTTCAGAGGAAATGTTTATATTTAATTACCTTTAAACATAGAAGATTCAGTTGGAAGGCTTTACTTATGCTGCTACTAACACTGCATCTTAGTAATATTGAGTTTTAAAAGCATAGATTACGGAATGAAATGCAAGCGCTAAATGGGGCATAAACAGGGGAAGGTAGTCTTATGAGAAGTCAATGGGCCTAATCACATCCATAAGCATTTGCAAGCTCAAGAGCCCAGTCAGTTTCAGGTTATTACTGTTGCAAAGATTGAAAGCTATTGGGACTAGTTAATGGTTGAAGAACAGGTGTTAGTGGAAAAAAATCCAAGGACAAATTAAGTATTTCCATAAAGCTTTAATTTTACAAACTAAAAAAAACTGATAATGTTTTTAATTCAGGGCTATGTTAAACAAAATTCCCTTTTGATAAGCACCTTTAAAAGATTCCTTTAAAAAGAGAGGGGGGTGGAGGGCTTCTGTTTCCGTGCTGATGTCTATTCAGCAAGACATTGCCTGGGGATAGGTGAAATACTATTAAATCACAAAGTAAAACTGAAAACAATATTTTATTTAGTCACCTTAGCTTTCATAGCTGATAAAGTTTCAATCAAATGTGATTCTCCTTCCCCCCCAAATTAACAGTGCTTCATTAGGTATCTTAAATTTCTGTTGAAATTAGCAGGTAGAGCTACAAGTAAAGAACCATAAAAATGTATGCTGAGCATTGAGTATCACTCTTTAAACTACTTGTAGGACTTCAGCTCACTAATTGGTTAAAGCAGCCTGATTTTTAAAAAAAACTGACCACTGACAACCATGTATTTCTGCAAACATTTCATAACCTCTCTGGAGCTCTGGTATTTAAAGCAAATAAGATTTAGTTAAGACATGTTAGATTTACTGTGCTTGATCAGTCTGTGTAAGCTGTAAAGCTATCGAGAATTAACACATTTAAATTAGCCTCATGTTAGAGGGGGCTGCAGCAGGCCTGCACAGGCAAACAGCCAATCAGAAAAGGACTTATTGGCAGCCAATCAGGGCCCGGCTCAGCCCTATAAAAAGGCTGTTCAGGGAGCAAGCAGTCAGTCTGTCCCAGGCCTTCTAGAGGGGAAGGGCCTGGCCCATGCAAGGGGGCCAAAGGGGAAATGGCCCAGGGACGTGAACAGATGGAGGGAGAGAAGGAGGGCAGGATGGCTGCCACTAGAGGGTCCCTGGGTTGGGACCTAGAGTAGTGGGCAGGCCTGGGTCCCCCCCCATCCTCCTTGCCTTACGCCTGGCCGACAGGAGTGGCCGTCTTGGGCTGCCCCAACCCCCTGCCAAGAGGGGTGTGACTTTGGGGGTGCAGTTGCCCACATTGACCAGGGTGCAGAGGGACAGCTGATTGACACACAAACACACCCCCGGAATGGGGTGAGGAGGGACTAAGAGGCACTGCCGGAGGGCAGTGGCTCAAAGAGGATGCTACGAGTTGGGAGCAATGCGGGTCCACACACCAATTGAGGGTGAGACAACGGATGTGACACCACCAGGAG
This sequence comes from Chrysemys picta bellii, assembly GCF_011386835.1. Taxonomy (NCBI): domain Eukaryota; kingdom Metazoa; phylum Chordata; order Testudines; family Emydidae; genus Chrysemys; species Chrysemys picta. The sequence continues at coordinate 152,391,820 of NC_088792.1, forward strand.
AGGGCGCTCCACTGGACTGAGCTAATTCCCGAGGGTGACCAGCAAGAGGCTCTGAGTGGTGAGTCCCAACACTGCTACACCTCACTTGTAAAAATATGGCCTTAGTGCCCTATGTCCTACAAGCAACAGAATTTACACAAGGTGTGCAATCAAAAGAAACAAGAGCCCCCCCTCAATCCCTCCCCCAATTTACAAAGTAAAATCCCAAAATTATTTGGATCTCCCTTTTTACTGCATAGCTGGCATGGCTTTGATTTTATTGACTGCTGACTTTCATAACATTTCTGGTGTGTCTCAACCACTGTGACTAGTTAGAATTCTGTTGCATTAATGTGTTTATCATCATGTGTAGCACTCACACCATCTCCCATGCTCCTACTGTAGCCCTCTATAAAAAAAAATTCTTTCTCCTGTTAAATACCCCCTGTATTCACTCACCTGAAAAGCATGCTTTAAAATAAATTACAGTACTGTTAATACATGCCATGTCAGACAAGTACTCTGTACGGAGATTGGAATCTTACCTTTTGACAATGTATGAATAACCAAACTTTAAAAAATACAATTGCAGTTCCTGGTGAGCCCATGACTTAGGGCCTTTTTCAAAGCTGTATATTAACTTCAGCTGGGAAGAAGCCACATTCACTGTTATCCAAATTATATTCAGGTTCTCTACTGTAGAACCTAACACTAGAACATAAGGACAGCCATACTGGGTCAGACCAAAGGTCCAGCCAGCCTAGTATCCTGTCTACCGATAGTGGCCAATGCTAGGTGCCCCAGAGGGAGTGAACCTAACAGGCAATGATCAAGTGATCTCTCTCCTGCCATCCATCTCCACCCTCTGACAATCAGAGGCTAGGGACACCATTCCTTACCCATCCTGGCTAATAGCCATTAATGGACTTAACCTCCATGAATGTATCTAGTTCTCTTTTAAACCCTGTTATAGTCCTAGCCTTCACAACCTCCTCAGGCAAGGAGTTCCACAGGTTGGCTGTGTGAAGAAGAACTTCCTTTTATTTGTTTTACAGATTTGGCTTCAAAGATTACAATAAAGCTAGAAGAAGAATGGGGGGAAAAAAATCAATATTACAGAACATGCACCCAGACTGCGCCACACTTTAAAACTAAATACAGAAAACCCCTTTAAAACCAATTTAAAATTATTTTCCTTAAAAGAAGCAAAGTCACATCTAGTAAAAGGGCTCTCAAAACCTTTTCAGATGGTAGAGCATTGCCTCTTTCTACTCACATAAGACCCCTGTGGCAACAAAAGCAATTGCTTAAGGAAAGCTGATACTATATTAGGAAACCATGGAATTAATTTGTACTGGACTTAAAGGTTAGCAGTTGGAAATGAAGTGAGCCAATAACATGGGACCAGACAGCCTCTTACAGGCTAGTTTCAGAATTTGATTTTGTCAATTTTTAAAATAACATTAATATGTTACACCAGGCTCCACATCCCTCTGCCTTTTTCCTATATTTAAGAGTTTCTGTCACACCACAGGAGACACTAAGGCCTTTTCCTGCAAATACTTAACCACATGCTTACGTGTCAACAAGATCGGGGCCTAGGTGATTGTACATAAACGGGTCCTGATCCAGGAACGTATCCCTATTCAGGACTGCACTTAAGCACATGCTTAACTTTAAATACTTGCTTAAGTGCTTATCTTGAATAGGGATGGGCTTTAGCACATGCTTAAGTGCTTTCCTGAGCTGGGGTCAGAATACATAGGAGAAGGAGCAATTTAAAAATCCTACACCTCTCTGGAATTTTTCCACCTTCACTATTGTAATAGGTAACACTTGTGATTACTGTATCAGGTTAGAGGGGAAAATATTGCCATATATTCATTTTTAATAGTAAGGTGGGCCAGAAAGATGTAGCAGTTGATCAATACCATGATTAATTTCCTCTGGCCCTCACTGGGCAATCTAGACTCATCAGCCACAGGGATTTGCCGCTCATACCTGGGTAAAACTCACAGCTCTGTTTTGAGTTTCTCATTTAAGTCCTCCTGGTCAATCATGTCCACGTTTCCATACCAGCGATGGTAAGAAAGGAGGGCTGCATTTTTGGCGGCAACTGCGCTCATTTCCATGGCACTTGCCGCCCATTCTATGCCATTAAGGTAGTATATTCTATCATGCAGGATTATAGGTGGGCATTTCTTCGGGAGACTGTAGTGTGGGTAAGCCAGCCACTTCTTCTCTTTCACAGAGTCGTAGGATGAGAAAAGCAAATTCATCTGCTCCTTGGTGAGAGGTTCTTTCGAGAACACTTTCCAAACGGCAGGTCCCATGGGTTGCTTCACTTCCTCGTGTGTGTTTTGGACAGGAGACACAACACCTATGCTGTTGATAAATAGATTGGGATTTTCTGTTGTGACAATGTCGGCTAAATGAAAGCGGGATGGGTCCTTGTAGCCGAAGAAGGATGCATTTATGCGCCCGTGAACAAAAGTTGCCACCATCTCATGGTAATGGTCTGAGAACTGTGCAAGAGGCGGGTTAAAGTTTCGGAAGGTGATGTTGGACATTTTACGATTCAGTGGTGTAGCAATAAGAACTATATCGTACATGTCTGTAGCTGACCCTGATGCAGAGTTGTAGCTCACTTCATACAGCTTAACCGTACTTCCTGGAAAAAAAAAAAAATTTTAAGAAAATGCAGAATCCTCCTGGCAACAGGACATGAGTGTATTTTTTTGGGTTAATGCTTTTGTAAACTAGATTTTTGGGGGGAGAGGTGGGGAGAGAGTGGGGGAAATTTTCCCTTATTGGACTAAACTTTTGCGTCACATGTTGCACACCGGATCCTTTATTGACATAATTTAGAACAAGTCTTTCAGACTAGTGATTTTTGGGTGCCCAATTTGACTCCTCATAAGAGGCCTAAAAATCAGACGGGCCTTATATGTATGTAGTGACCTGAATACCAGGGCTCTTGAGATGGGCATCCAAATGTTTCAGCATATGCCGATCTTTAGTTTTAAAGCCTTTTCCTCTTAAGTCCAAAGAAAGCGAGTGCACCTCACCTGTGCGTTTGGGCCGCGTTCTCTCCTCTATAGAGATAACTGTGCCAGAGATAAGTTGTGCTTTGGAAGCATAAAGAAGGCCAGTGCAGACAAGTTTGTTGCCACCTTTTACTGACCAAAGTCCAGAGTCAGCACCTGCCAAAGACACCACGCCTGCCAGGGAAGAGAATGAAATTCCAAACACACTGTTCTAACATCCCATTCACTGAATTAAGCAGGGGACTGATCTTCACTCAGGGCTGGAATAGTAAAATGGAGCTAAGAAAACTATAGGTCGCTAGGAAAGTGACACACAAAACTTGCTAAAAATAATGGTACCAAACAGCTACTGAACAATTTGCTTTCCTATCAGAATATCACAGTGAGCGAAGATACTGTTGAGCAATAGAAGTAATCCCCCTTTCCTTAAGGTTGAATGCATCGCCTTCAAAGCCTACCCATGTCTAGGGAGCAAGAATCCTAACAATGAAGCCAGAGTTTTCACTATAGCACAACAGAGGTCACAACACCCAGCCCTTTAATGACAGCTTCATCTGCCAGCAGAAACAGAACTATGTAAGTATGGAAGACAATTAAACACGCACCTACAAACCCATTAATGTTGGCACCTTGGCCGTAATTGATTCTCATGATTGGAGTAACCACCTCATAGATAAACTTCTGGGAGAAGCCAGCCTTCTGCATAGTCTCATCAATGGTCCGATTCAGCATCTGGATAAAGTCATTCCCTCCGAGTGCATGAAGCAAGCCCTCCGTGCTGCTGAAGGAGTAGTCATGAGACTGATAGCGGTAGATTCTTTATCCAAAAGGAGAGAGACATATAAATCAATTAATAAAAGACTAATCTGGACTATACAGATTAGCACAGAACAATTGATTTGCAGACACTGACTTACTGTAAATGAAAAACATTTACAGAAATAGCAAAAATTCTGAGTGCAGTTCCAGTTTTTTGTTTTTCTCTGCAAAGACCAGTATGCGGAAGGGTCTGACCATTTTAGATTCTGTCTTCTGTCCCACTGCTCCCTCCTGACAACTGAGATCAGCTGTAGTGTTCGTGCTGATAGTCCTTGGAGGGGCGTTCTTGGGAACTGGAGACAAGGGATTCTCAATGGGACCATCAGAATCTCTTAACCTTCAGAAACAAGGGACAAGGCTCATCTTGCCAGCCAAACCATAGCCTAACACATCTAAAACAAAGCCCTTTTGGGTCTTTTCATAAGTTTCCTGACTTCTTTCCAAGTGGGTGGGTACTTTTGCTCACTGCAGGCAGTTATAAATTAACGCCTGTTTCTGTGTTTTATGCACCCAAATGCCAGTGTGATGGACACACTACGTTAGGGCAAATTGTACTGATGACTCCTTTCGCTCAAAATTATATTGTCTGGTTTACATTGTACAATGTACAAGTGGTGATTGCTGTGTTTGTGCTTACTACTACAAAGTAGCACTGTTTAAATGGTAATCCTGTTTTAATTAGAACAGTTTACAAAGTAAAAGGGCAGGCAACAAAAACTACTCTTAGATATCACCCCACTGCCATGAGGAATGAATCCTGGGTTGCCCTAGCTATATTGTGACGTACGCTCGTAGGAAAAAAGACCCAAGAAGATCACATAAGAGAAACAGAAAGAGGGTCAAGAAAAAGAAAACTCAACTGCCACTCCTTTATTAAATGTTTCCACAGTATTCATCATCATAGATAGTACCTACCAGTTTTTAATCACTCCAGCAGGAGAATTAATTTAGTTCAGGCTTTATATCATTACCTCATAAACTTGTCCAAGATGTCTTCCACCCACATGTTCATTCGCAGAGGATTGAATCCATAATGCCACAGAAGTTTCAGAATATTGATAATGTACCAGCTACTCTCCTCAAATACAAATTCATCTCCATTGTAAATGCCCAGAAGGCCATGTCGGTTCTCAGGAACAGAAAGTCCTGCAAAGGAAAGAAATATCTGCCATAAGCTAACAGGGCCTGCTGGCATAATTTAAAAAGGATTAGGTCTATCTATTGCACTGTACTGCTTCAGGAAGCATACAAGATGCATCATTATAAGCAGTAACAAGTGCGATAATTTTGACTTATCAGTTCACACTGTCTCTAGATTTTTATTATTTCCTTTTACAAATCTTAGCAACAAAGCTGGCTCTGAAAAATGTGAGTGGCGCCCCAAGAGTGCAGGAGTTCGAAATGACTTCCTCTAAGATTATACCAGGATTATTTCAACTCAAGTAAATGATAACGTAATGAGCAGGATAGTGTGTATGTTCAGTATTTATCTTTGAGTGGAGAGAATCAAAGCTATTCAAACAGGCCCCTAGCTGCTAACAGAGATTCCCTTTCAGCTCAAGCACTATGAACCTGGGCTTTGAATCAAGAAGCTCTGAGTTCTAGTCTCTGTCTAGCTTTAAAATTCAGAGTGGCTGTGGTATACAGTATAGCAATAACCAGGAAGTTCATGGATTTGTTACAATATATCTTAGATATTTTGCTGTGGTCATCCCATTTAGTCAAGAGCACCTAAACACTTAGAAGGAATAGAGGGATCTTGCAAAAAAGCCTATAAACAAAAATCAAGCGGCCCAACCCTCTAAAATAATATCATGAGTAATACACATGATTTGTTTGTTTATAACAGTCACCAAACTGACTCTAATACGTTTTGTTAGTTGGGCAGATGTAACGAATACACCCCTGGGTTCACATTATACACACTATTGTAATAATCTTTGTACAAGATATGCCTTGTGAGGTATCATTTGAAAACTCTTTACTTGCCAATCAGTAATGTCATGGTAAAATGTGTGTAACAACTTAGAATCATAGGACTGGAAGGGACCTCAAGAGGTTATCTAATCCTGTCCCCTGAACTTGCTGCATAAAGTTATATATTTCCCCTGTATGATGTTAAAAATACATGTTTAGACTCACGTAGCAACAAACTGGTCAAAGGGACCTGTCTTGAACAAAGGAGTGTATGCTTGTCTTAATTTGCATTTAAGCAGTAAACAGAGACCTCCAGGAGAAGGGGAGAAACAAGAAAATAAAGAAAGCTCACGTAAGTGAAAAAGACCAGCAGAGACCATCCTTCCACACACTTTGTCTCCTGGTTCTCAGCTGAAAATGTTTTTCAAGAGGGGGCTGAAACTATAAAAAGCAAACACACCTTTGCCCACCTCATTCTCTGCACCCAAGAGAGAAAGGAAACAGCCTTTGGACTCTGTGGGAGGAGTCCTGACCCAAAGAGTTTGGTCAATAAAACTCTTTGAAGCATATGGCAAGAAACTTTGCTTGAATCCAATATCGTTTGTTAAATTAGGCACTAGAAAGCATTTTATCTTAATTTTTCTTGTAACCTTTGTAACTTTTATGCCTCATTGCTTGTACTCAAAATCTCTCTCTTGGTAGTTACTAATCTTGTTTTATTGTTTTTTCCAGTGTGTTTAAGTTAAAGTGTCCAGGTAATTCTAAGATAATAGGCTAGTGTATATTATTCCCTTAAAGGACTAACAGACTTAGTATATTTGGACTGTCCAGGAGAGGATGGGACAGTACAAGACATATGTTTCTGAGGGGAAATCCAGGACTGGGAGTGTGTTGGGATCACCCTGCAGTATAACCCAGGCTGGTGAGAGCCAGGGTGTGACTGGCAGGCTGCAATTACACAAACACATCTGGGAGTGACCTGCATGCTGGAAGGCTGTTTGTGAGTAGTCCGGGTTGGAGGCTACATCAGCAAGACATTGCAAGGCACTCCAGGTTAGAAGGCAGGGGTGACACAGCCCTCCACTGGTCTGGATTGCACCCCAGTATGTCACAGCAGCCTGATGGATTGTCCTTTCATGTATACCAATGTAAAGCCATTGACTTAAATTGATGTTCCTCCTTATTTGCATTGGTGTGAGTGAAGAAATGAGCCCAGTGACTTCTGCTCCTTAGGAAAAAGACACGTACCTAGCTCCTTGACGAAATGCTTCATATGTAGGTTAAGAGGATGGATGATGGACCCTCCTGCTTCATAGTCTTTTCCTTCCACGTTTATAGTAGCCAAACGGCCCCCTACCATCCCTCTCTCAAACACGTCAATCTGTACCTCTTTCCCAAACTTCTGGCGTAGAAAATAGGCTGCTGAAGTGCCCCCAATACCAGCTCCGATAACAGCTGAAAATACATTTTAAAAAGAAGTTATTTTCCCCACTTTAGTTAATTTCCACAGACACATCCCAAGTCTCTGAATTCAGGCAGCCCTCCTGTTAGTGTCAATTGTGGCTCTCTTCCTCCAGTGCTGTCTCTATTGTTGGGACTATAGAGATGGAGTTTTCATTTTGAGGGTAGAATTTTCAAAAACGCCTACATGACTTGGGCTCTTAAATCTCTTTTGTGCTTTTGAAAATCCCACCCTAAATTATTTAAAGCCACAACCCTTCAGCTGAACATTAATTTGAGAGAAGCAGGAAACCACTCCAAAGGCCTGGTCTACACTAGAGAATTAGTCAACTTAACTATGTCACTCAGGGGTGGGGAAAATCCACATCCGTGAGTGGCGCAGTTACGCCAACCTACCCCCAATGTAGCAAATTCTTCCATCGACCTAGATACTGCCTCTCCCGGGAGGTGGATTGCTTATACTGATGGGAGATCCCCTCCCATTGGCAGAAGTAGTGTCTGCACTGAAGTGCTACAGTGGCGCAGCTGTGCTCCTATAGCATTTCAAGTGTAGACAAACCCATTATGATTATGAGTTGCTCACATCCACATGGTAACACGTATCCTGTAGGTAATGTAACTGGCTGTGTCACGTAGCTGGTTCAGCATTCCAGGAATGTTGGCAAATTTTGCTGCAGGGCAGGACTTGCAGCATCAATTAGTAATTCATATTTATCATTTATGGTAGCAAGATGAGGGACTTGCAAGCACTTGATGGACTTGGGCAAGTTGCTTAGGCCCAGATCCACAAAAGTATTTAGGCTCCTAACTTCCTGGACCTTAGGCTCTCAGTGTTTCTCAAGGTATCCCCATACTACAAAGACTATATCTGTGTAGCTATGTCAGCATAGCTATGCCAATATAGCCCCCCCAGAGTAGATGCAGGCTCCACTAGGAGAAAGGGTTTTCGTGTCAGTATAAGGCCACCCTCTCCCCGAATGAAGTTAGCTCTGTCGACAGAAGTCCCCTTCTGTCGACAGAGCTCCAGCTACACTGGAGTTATGTCAGCATAACTACATTGGTCAGGGGTGTGGTTTTTTCACACCCCTGACGGAAGTATCGCTTTCCACTGTAGACCAGGCCTCAGTTCCCCAGCCGTACAACAGGACAGTGCTGTTCTCCCCATCTCACCAGGGCATGATGAGGATAAATACAGTACAGATTGTGGGACTCAGATGGCAGTAATGGGGGCCAGATAAATTAAATACCTTAGATAAACGTGTATAAGCCTACCTAAATCCCAGCATAGACAGTGCTAGGTAGAGACTACCCTCTCTTGGGGATGTGGATTGTGTAGCCTCATTTGCAAATGAATGAAAGAAAAAGGGGGGAAAAAAACACTCAGGCCTGGTCTACACTAGGCTTTTATATCAGTGTAACGACGTCTCTCAGGGGTGTGAAAAATCTACACCCCTTAGAAATGTAGCTATACCAACCTAATCCCAGTGTAGACAGTGTTACGTCGCTGAAAGAATTCTACCTCTCAGGGAGGTGGATTACCTGTGCTGACAGGAGAACCCCTCCCAGCAGAATAGGTAGTGTCACAGTGCAGGTGCAGCCGTGTAGTTGCACTGCTGTAGCATTTTAAATGTAGACAAGCCCACAGATTATTCAGGAGACAACACATCGATACGTTGTAGGATGTATTAGTATAAGGTGGATAGAAAAGTGGTATTAGTATAAGTATAAAAACATGCAAAGTGAGAGTATTAGTATAAGGTGGATAGAAAGCTGGATAGATCATCGGGCTCAATGGGTAGTGATCAATGGCTCCATGTCTAGTTGGCAGCCAGTATCAAGCGGAGTGCCCCAAGGGTCGGTCCTGGGGCCGGTTTTGTTCAATATCTTCATTAATGATCTGGAGGATGGCGTGGATTGCAACCTCAGCAAGTTTGCAGATTACACTAAACTGGGAGAAGTGGTACGCTGGAGGGTAGAGAGAGGATACAGAGGGATCTAGACAAATTAGAGGATTGGGCCAAAAGAAATCTGCTGAGGTTCAACAAGGACAAGTCCAGAGTCCTGCACTTAGGACGGAAGAATCCCATGTACTGCTACAGACTAGGGACCGAGTGGCTAGGCAGCAGTTCTGCAGAAAAGGACGTGGGGGTTACAGTGGACGAGAACATGAGTCATACAGTGACTGGATATGAGTCAACAGTGTGCCCTTGTTACCCCAGATGTCCCAGTCACCCCCTTCCCCTCTCCCTGGCAGCTTGTCCCCAGACTCCTTTATCCTTGCCCCCCTCCCCCCAGTAACTGTGCCCCAGACCCATCTCTCCACCCCTCTCACCATCAACTGTGCCACAGAACCAGTAGTCTCCCAAACCCAGGAATTGACCTGCCCCTCCCCCCAGCCTTCCCAAAGCCCCACCCCAGAGCCCCTGCCCCCACAACCTCCAGCCTCTCCCCAGCAACTGAGCCCCAGCCTCCCCGAACCCCAGATCCCCTGTATCTCTCTCCCCTGCAGCTGGGCCCCTGCCTCCCTGACCCTCCCACCCTAGAACCCCTCCCCCCTCTCCTCAGCCTCCCTGAACCCCCCCCACCCCAGAGCCCCTGCCCCCACAACCTCCAGCCTCTCCCCAGCAACTGAGCCCCAGCCTCCCCGAACCCCAGATCCCCTGTATCTCTCTCCCCTGCAGCTGGGCCCCTGCCTCCCTGACCCTCCCACCCTAGAACCCCTCCCCCCTCTCCCCAGCCTCCCTGAACCCCCCCCCACCCCAGAGTCCCTGCCCCAGCAGCTGAGCACCAGCCTCCCTGAACTCCCCACCCCAGAGCCCCTGTACCCTTCTCCCCTGCGGCTGGGCCCCTGCCTCCCTGACCCCCCTCCACCCCAGTGCCCCTCCCCCCAGCCTCCCTGAACCCCCCCCACCCCAGAGCCCCTGTACCCTTCTCCCCTGCAGCTGGGCCCCAGCCTTCCTGAACTCCCCACCCTTCTCCCCCGCAGCTGGGCCCCAGGCCTCCCCCCGCCCCCCAGTACCTATCTTGCCGGGCGGGTAGCGCAGCTCGCTGGCCCCCGGCGCCCCCCGCCAGAGGGAGGCGAGGAGCAGGAGCAGGGGTGCAGGCAGTCGGGTCCGCATGCTCGCTCCGGGCAGGAATCCCATCAGGTGCTCGGGAGGCGGCGCCCAGCTGGCGGGGGCGGGGCTAGGGGAGATGGCCGGCGGGGGAGGATTTCCTATGGGCCGAGGCGAGAGAGCCGGGAAGACAGCGGGACCTAGGGAAGGGATGAGTGGAGGGCAGGGGGAAGCCCCTAAACGTCCCATGAGGGGGCATCCCAGGGAGCCCCCAGCCTGAGCCTGGCTGCAGTGTGTTTGCCCCACTTGGATGGGTAACAACCTGTTCAGAGTGTACCTAGCGCACACCCATCACCGCAGTGTCTGGCCCTTATGCCTGGTGGGGACTTGAATTCCAGCCCTTGGCTGGTAGGGAACTAAAGTTTTGGGTGTTTTTTTTCTCGTCTGATGGGTGACATAGGTGGGTGTCTGGCTTTTCCCAGTGAGCAGGTGTCCCTGTCCCCAAAATAACTCACCAGCATTGATTCTAACTCATCCTTTTTGGCAGCCTCAACAGAGGAGCTCAGGATTGAATAAATTTGGGAGACTGGACTAGGCTCTCAGGGGAAGTCCCTCCAGGTCAGGACTGAGGTGCATTAGCAGTGTAGTGTGGTCCCGGGGTGTACCTCAGGGATTCTTAAACTGGTGGTCAGGACCCCTCAGGGGGTCAAGAGCTGTCCGCCTCCACCCCAAACACCGCTTTGTATCCAGCATTTCTAATAGTGTTCAATATATAAAAAAGTGTTTTTAATTTATAAGGAGGGGATTGCACTCAGAGGCTTGCTATGTGAAAGGGGTCACCAGCACTGTTCCCTCTAAGCTGTGCACGTGTGCACGCACACACAGATCCTAAACACCGCGCACATGGCGAAACACCGCGTGCACAAAAATTTGCACAGAAGCACAAAAATTTGCACAGAAGCAATTTTTTGCGCACACGGACTGTCAAAAATTAGAGGGAACATTGGTCACCAGTACAAAAGTTTGAGAACTACTGGTGTACCTCAACTCATCATATGCACATGCTGTTGTTTTCCCTTTGAGGGGATTGCCCCTAGTGCTAGGTGGCTGGCAATTACTTGATTTTTAAGAAAAAATAAACCCAACGTTTTTGTTGAACAGAGAAAAACACTTACATAGGCTTTGAAAAGGTTTGTTTTTTAAAGGTAAAATCTTGTTTTTGACAATCACAAACAAATTTGTGTTCTCAGTGATAATCTGTTTGAGCCAGAGAACACTAATTCCAGGATAGCAAAGACATTTTTTGTTGTTAATCGAGGAACGAGTCAGGAGTGCTTTGTTATCCTCACTATTATGTCCGTTATGCTAACTTCTTATGAAAAGAAGAGCTTGTCAGAGCCAGATAGACCTGGCTGCAGCTGTTTGCAAAAATTATTTTACTTTTTTTACTGTCAAGGTTCCAGTCCTGCAATTGAATCTATACAAGTGGCTCTTCACACTGGCACAGAGTTCCACTTAAGTCAACAGAGCACACTGCACAGGTTCAGGAGTCCATTGGTATGGAATAGTTTGCAGGATCAGGTCTTTAGAGTGAAAATCACGCAGGACAGAGAGAGAGAGGGTTACTGCATTTAGGAGTCATGGTGAGGTGGTGCAGGAAAGACATAGTAGAGCAGGCACATAGGGGTTTCTGCATTCCCTGCATGCCACGAATGGGAGTTTTGTTCCAGCATCAAATATTCCAGGAGGTAAACACCTCCAACATATCTGTACATTCAGGCACCCTCTCCAAATAAGCATCAGAGCCAGCTTCACACCTGGAGTATTCCCCCAATTTACACAAACGGAAGATCTGGCCCCAGGGGTTGATGTAGCAGAGGAAAGATAGGGGAGAGAATGCAGAATTCATGATTGTGGCTATTGTGCTATAAACATCCTGCTAGTTTTCCACACAGAACCTAATTGGGTTGAGTGCTAAGCTCTGAAGAACTGTTGTCTTAACTAAATGTCATGTTTTTTTGTTTATATATTTGTATTTATATATGAATATATTTATGTATATTTGTATCTTGCATAGTTGGTATATATGGTGCGTGTTTTTAAATTGTGTGAAGATGCCATGACAGTAGGGTCCACAAGTTAACAGCCTTGTGGATCTGGGCCTACAACTCCTGTAGAAAGAACAGGATGAAATAAAATAAATATATTCAAAATATCTGCCTAAATGTTATACATTATTAAATATAATGTTTGAAAATTTCCAGTGTCTATGCACATATAATCTTCATATTTTCATACCTATATAGGCCCCAATCCTGCAAAGATGTACACACTTGTTTAACATTATAAGCAGTAAATAACGCTAAGCATATGTGTGTATCTTTCCAGGATTAGGGCTCTGTGTGTGTGTGTTATATATGCCTCTATGTTAACAGATATCAGATATATTTCTACATACATAGTCAAATAATACTTTATTAATATATTGATAAATAGGAATATATCATACAATGCATTTGTAGATATACTTCTACATTTTCATTAGATCTTACATGTGCCTTTGAATATATAATGAAATATGATGTGCATTTACATTTTAATATGTAATATTCTACTATTTGCATGTTTATTTCTGTACATAAATATCTGCAATGGATGTTTTTGTAATTATAATTCTATACATGTGAATATTGTATGAAATTCAGTATAATCTGTTTGCTTGCAAATATACAGTTGCAGATATGTGAATATGCAATGCCAGTTATGCATTTGTACACACATGCACAGCTTTAACATTTATGCCTTTTATGCACAATTCTACACAATGCATATATATAATTCTGTATTTGCATATGGGAACATTTGTTACGTAAATAGCTGATATAATGCATGTTCACACTGTACAGAATTATAATTATGGGCAATGCACGTGTATGTTATACCTAATACTGTATGATGAATTTGCATATAGGCACTGTTTATTAGTGTGTTGTAAGGCATGTGAACACACGTGTGCAAGTACAGGCACAGACAAGGTGCCTATTATTACATACACACATAGATCAATGTGGATACCATCAGTAGGTACCACATAATTGGATTGTGTGCATAATTTCACGTCCCTTCTGCTTTGTAAAGCTTATGAAAGCTGCGGCTAGGCAAGTTTCTCATCCGCGCCGCTGGTGTAGTGGTATCATGCAAGATTCCCATTCTTGCGACCCGGGTTCGATTCCCGGGCGGCGCATGGAATTTTTTTTACACCCTTCTCTTCCCCACCATAGCTTAACTATAGCAGCAGAGGAGCCAGCCATAGCAGCGCACCGTCGCGAATGGCGGAAGGGGGTTGCGGTAAAATTTAGGAGACCGGAAAGAAAGGAACCGCCACCGGACGGTAGTGCGCATGCGCTGAGGGAAGGCGGAGAGAAAAGAAACCGGCGGAAGGAGAGGGCTAACGTATGATGCAGCGCGCATGTGGTATCTGATGCCAGAGCCGGCGGAGGGAACGGCCCTGAGAGGTTAGTAATACGCCTGCGCTTGTTGCCGGTCGGCGGGCTACCCTCTGCGCATGCGCTGTTGCTTCCCCCCTCTCTGAGCCGGCCGCGCCGGGCCCCTTCCCCCGCCGCCGCCATTTTGAGAGGAGCATCGGGGCTTATTGTCCGCCTTGTGGGCTTCGCGGGGCCGGCGGCGCTCGGGCTCCCCAGGCGCTGACTGGGCCGCGGCCGGCGCGGCAGGAGACCCCGGTGGGAGGGGCAGCGGTAGAGCCATGGAGGACGAAATGCCCAAGACCCTGTGAGTGGGGAGGGGGCGATCGCGCCTATTGTTCGGCATTGCGGGGAGGGGCCCCCTCCTCACGCCTGGCCGGGCGGGAACTGGGCAGGGGCTTCCCCTCGGGGTGGGGGTGGGGGGCTGGGACTGCTTCACCCCCATCTCCAGCCGTCACTGGCGAGGGGAGCTCCGTCTCCGCCTCCTCAGGCAGCTCTGGGGGGGGGGGGGTCTGCTTCCTGGGGGGAGGGGCTGTCAGGGGAGGGGAGCTGCTGGGGGGCTGCTTCCTTTGGGGGGGGCTGTGAGGGGAGGGGAGCTGCAGGGGGGGCTGCTTCCTCGGGGGGGAGGGACTGGGAGAGGCGGGGGCTGCTGGGATTTTTTTCCCAGGTTAAATGGGTCCCTAGTTACCCACTTCCTCAGAGGGAGCTGGGGGCGAGGGGGGTGAGGAATTGACTCAAACTGCACAGCCCTTTCTCCATTAATTATCTTTTACCCCCTTCCTGTTTTTAAGGCTTTGTTCTTTCCCTATTCAGGGTTTTTCTGTCATCTTTATTTTTCTCTCTTTTTTTCCCTCTGTTCTTTCTTTCTTTCTCATTCTCTATCTGAAAGGCATTTTTTTTGTAGATTGAATGTATGTACCTTTTCATGAGCATATGACTTAATTTGTGTCTGCTTGTATCTGTGTTGTATTAACCCAATTTGCAAATGTGAAGCCTGATCTCTTAAATGGATTTAAAATAATCCTGACTTCTAATTGAGGGAAAACCCCAAAACAATAATCAAATGCCTGTATAGTTAAAAAAAACAACAACCCAACTTTGTGGTAGGTTCCATTTCATGAAGAGTGATAGTAAAGCTGTTTAGGAAATGAACAAGAGGGGTAAATCTGTATAGATTCAGAGGTATTTGCTATAATAGGGCAATGTACTGTTAAAATAAACAGAGATGGCAGAGGGTTGTAAATTATGAGGAATTTTCCTTGTAATGTGGGTGTAGTTAACACACTGCTTTGAAAATCTATCAGCAATTTACACAACTGGCTCCATTTGAAATACATAGGAGAGCTGGAGGTATAACTCTTGTCTACATTTCTTCCCCCTTCCCCTTCCTCTTCCTGACAGATTTTTTTTATCTGGAGTGATTTCTAATGCTTTGACTTCATGATTTCACTGAGCTCTAGCTTTGCTTTTCTATTAACTTGTTCTCCCGTTTAGGCTGCTGCCACCATCTATTATGTCTTACTTTTAGGAGTATTGCTGTATAGGTAGGGGTTGTGAGGGGGGAATCAAAAGGAGGGGGTGAAACATTCCAAAAGTGACGGTAAAGTTCCTGCATTTGCCCTTGAATGATGCTTTGCACATGTCCCATAGGCATGATAAATGTCTTGGCTGGCTTGCTGCATAGGAAAACAGGACTCTTGTGACTTGTGCCACCTTTTCTAGTTCGATTCCCTAAGTGATAAAGTAAACACTATTAAAAAATATTAAGGTCCCATTGTCTTTTTATCCATTTGAACTGCTTGAAACATGTGACCTATCTGTTTTCAGAACATTCTCACCCCCATACTCATGTTTTATTTTTGTACTCCTTATTTTTCCCTAACTGATTTTCTCATATGGAGTTTTGATTAATGATCTTACCAGTTACTCCGAGAATACTGCTTCTGTTTTAAAGAATGAATTATCTGCACTCAATACATGCAGCTTATTGCAAAAGCCTGAATGTGTTTCTGACCTGCAAAAAATAGCTATTGAGCAATATTCTGAGAATTGTATTTTCTTGAGTCAGTTTCGGGGGAATTACAGTTAACTCATCTGGAATATTGTGCCATTAATTTAAATTTCAATCTGTAATATTCACACACTCAGGGTTTTGACTAAAAGGCCAATTTCCAACATATGAGTCTGGAGTTTATTTGGAATAGCTGATAGGATTTTTGTGTACAGTTTTACTAATACTAAAACCTCCATCAATAGAAGGATTAAATTAGTGTTCAGTCACACTGTCTTGCTACAGTTGGATAGGACACTAATGTCCTTGGGTGTTTGCCAGCTTCTAAACTTTATCTTTCTGGTTTTCTTAGAATAGTTGTTTTTAGTAGCTCTTTCTGGAGGACATAGGTTGGTTTTAAAACAGCCTTTTCTTTATAAAGATATTTGTGTAATTCTAATGCTTTGATATAAGGTTGTTAAAGCCTTGATATTTTGAAGCTCAGCTGAGCTGGATTGATAGCTATATTGTTTAAGTAACTCAATCACTGAGTAGCCTATTTATGTTTACATAGTAAGCTATGTAACCACTGCTTTTGTTTAAATAAATGTTTGAGCATTCAAGTTTTAAGGTCACTTGTAGAACTTCACAGAAACAGTTTGCTCACAGAAACAGTTTGTAACTATCTGGTTCTTTAATGTTGTTCTTATATTCAAAAAGATCAGTTTCAATGTATGTCTGCTTGT
Source organism: Chrysemys picta bellii (assembly GCF_011386835.1). Taxonomy (NCBI): domain Eukaryota; kingdom Metazoa; phylum Chordata; order Testudines; family Emydidae; genus Chrysemys; species Chrysemys picta. Next base: position 152,408,314 of record NC_088792.1, read on the forward strand.
TTAGCAACACACTTTTCAAGAAGATATATACTGAAGCCTATACTGAGGAAATAAGTACCAGTTAATTAATGAAGCGTATAGTTAGGAGGGTATGAAGATCCATAGTATTCCCATATCTGGAGAGACTTTCCCTCCTCTGATGGAACTGTTAGCCAGTCCAGCTCAGAAGAATCATTGATGTTGGTGCCTGCTCCTGCAGTTGTTGCATGTACATGCTTATTTCTGACTTCAGTTGAGTTACACTTAGGAGTGCAGGACTGGACCCTTAATGTACTTAATCTGTCATTGCCTCTCCACAGTAGCTCTCCTGTAGCTTTGTCTCCTTGTGAAAAAAGCCTGTAGAAATGATAGTGGAGTGTAGAAATATCTATGGGTAATGACTGTTAATCTAAAATATTAACACAATGAAGAGTTATAGTGTAGCAAGTGAGCCTAATCTACACTCCAGTATACATGTGCAATGCCAATAAAGCAGGGGTTCTCAGTCAGGGTGAAGCGGTGTCACAACCACTATGTCGTTCTCATTTTGCTAAATGGGAGACGGGTCTTGGGTGGATGGCATTGGTGAGAACCACTGTAGGAAAGCAGAGTGTCCTTTCCATACCAGAGATGCTGTTTTCAGTTTGCAGGCACATGGCATAGTTAAGACCCATTTTAAATTTCACTAGTTATTCAGTACTTAATTTGAATTCTCTAGTGTATTTGTGAAGGTTATTCAATGTAAATGCAATATAGCAACTTATTTCGCCAGCAGTCACTCCACATAAGGTATTGTTAATTTATTTCTATAAAGCCATCACATCCCCCCAGTAATACACCTCACATACTTTAGAGTGCTACCATTTTATGTCTTGTTGTGAATTTGACATGCATATAAATGTAACACTGGAAGTAAGTTAATTTTTTTTTTTAAACTTGGCACTCCTTGCAACTGCTGAAGTAGTATGTTAGTTAATTTGTCACCAAGCAATACTGTCTTCAGAACTACATTTTTTTATGATTACACCTTTGCTGTTGCCCCAAATCTTAAACTAAACCACCCCGTTAACATGTTAGAGAATTCATTTAGCATATTTGACTTCAGTAATAAATATGGAAAAAACATCAGTCCACTTTTAGGAACATTGGTACCTGTCAACTTTAGAATAGCGTAGTTTTTCTCTGTTGGTCTGTTGAAGCAGCAGCTATGGAAAACCACCTTTTCTACTATGTTTTATATTGATTAGCTTGGCATAGTGCAAGTTTTTTTAAAAATAGTATTTGGGAATTCTTTATTTCAAATGCATATGAAATATTTCTCTGACAAATCTGTTTTTAGATTTACTACGCATGCATAATTTTAAAACATAGTTTCCCAATTAATATCATAGCAGCTGGTCCATTTATGAACACTACATTTATGAACTCTTTCACATTTTTGCTTCTTGTTAACTCTTTGAGCAGAGCTTTTAATATTTTAGGAATGTTTGATACCAGCCCAAAACTTTGCATGCCTTTCTTTAGCCAGTAAGTGCAAAAAATCTGCAAAGTTACTAGCCGTTGAGCATAGGTAGCAAAGGTACACAACTATAGGAGTTAAGCTATAATGAAAAATAAGGGAAGTGGAAATACTCTTGATATTTGATATCTTTAAGCAGTTTTTCTACTTCACATTTCTGAGAATACTTGCATGTTTTACAGCTTCCATTTTGGCTTTCTCCATTAACCATCACTACCATTTATCAAGTTGTGTGCCTTTTCTGATGTGTTATACCTCTTGAATGCCCATTAAGACATTCTGTATAAGTATACAGAAATTCTAGACATCTATGCACAAAGAACTGAGTTTTGATATTTGACATCACTGACACTAAAATGTCAGGAAACTTGTTGCACCATTCATATTGCAGATATTGATACTGCAGGAACATATTTTTGCAGCTCCAGCTGATATAAAGTTTTATATGGCTGCCAAGAGATTATCCAACTAAATCCGACATCCTAGAAACCTCTTAAGTTGCTATGTAATTCTGCAGGTGAAAAGGTGACATTATTCACTCAGTGATCAATTTGTAGATATTCAGTTTCTAGGAAACATTCTGACTCTGGGGTTGTTACTCAGCCTATTACTGAACATCTGGACTCTTCTACAAAAACTTTTATTTCAATTACTCCACTTAACGTCACTTTAAACATTATAATAGCTGCCCTATTTATAAGAGAAATCTTTATCACTCAGATGCAGAGAAATCCTTGCTTTAATCAAAACATCCACACACACATTAAAATCTGATCCTGATTAAATTTTCCATGTGTGTAGCTTTTTAAGGGCTGGTTTACACTGGGGGGGAGATTGATCCAAGATACGCAACTTCAGCTACGCTATTCGCGTAGCTGAAGTTGCGTATCTTGGATCAAAGTATCTTGGATCGAATTACCTGGGGTCCACACGACACGGGATTGACGGCTGCGGCTCCCCCGTCGACTGCGCTACCGCTGCTCGCTCTGCTGGAGTTCCGGAGTCGACGGTGAGCGCATTCAGGGATTGATATATCGCGTCTTAACGAGACGTGATATATCGATCCTGGATAAATTGATTGCTACCCGCCGATACGGTGGGTAGTGAAGACGTACCCTAAAATTCAGGCCCTGGCTCAGACTTGAGGTTGCCATTTTTCTTAATGTATTACTTTGTTATTCATGCTTGCAGATGGCCAAAATACATTAAATTCCAGTAGAAGTTAATTAAAGGCATGGTAGCTGAGTGGACGAAGTGTCTGCCTTCTACTTCTCATATACCAAGTTCCTATTCTGTTGTGGTTTATAAATTATTCACCGATCCAGGCCAATGGGGGCTGCGGGAAGCGGCACGGGCCGAGGGATGTGCTAGTCGCGGCTTCCCACAGCCCCCATTGGCCTGGAGCGGCGAACCGCGGCCAGTGGGAGCCGCGATCGGCCGAACCTGCGGACACGGCTGGTAAACCGGCCCGGCCCGCCAGGGGCTTTCCCTGAATGAGCGGTGGACCGGCTTTGAGAAGCACTGGTCTAGATCAGTGTTTCTCAAATGTGGCTACTGTGGCTGCCTGCGGTAATTGGGGGGGATGGGGAGAAGCAGCGGCCCCTCCCCTGGGGCCACTGGCAGAGGTTGGATCCTGCCCCCCTCTGTAGCAAGAAACGCTGGAGGAGCAGGCAGCCAGTGGAAATCAGGCTTCTGGCTTCAGCTCTGGGGTGGCAGGCAGCAGGCTCCAGCCATGGGGCGGTGGGCTCTGGGCTCTGGTCTCCGGCCGCAGGGCTTCGGCCCCCACTGCCTCCTGCAGCCCCCATCCATCGCCCTGGCCCCCGCTGCCTCACTACCCACCTCATCATCGAGGGCTTAATTTGTCCCCCAGCTTGCTGGGGCTTTGTAAATGTGAAAAATATTTGTATGTTAATATCACTTTTCACTGCCTCCTAACCAACTAGCAAGTCTGCTACTGTGAAAAAAGATATTAACAAACATACAAATATCACTTTTCATAGCAGTAGACTTACTAGCTAGCAAGTCTTAAGAAAAAGCAACAAAAAGGCAAAAGAAACAACAACAACAAAAGACAAGAGCATACAAAGCACCTTATTTTTGTTTCTATTCTGGTTAGGTCCAATAAAGAATAGAGACAACTGTACATTATTTGAATAATTGAGTTTAAAAATAAAAACAAAAAAAACCCTTTACATAAATAAATTACAATGATTTGGACATTCACATGTGCATATTTATTTGTTGTTCCTAAAGTTAATTAAGTATTTTAGGAAAAATTGTCAAAGCGACCACCAGCAAGAGTTGGTGGCTGCACTCTGAGGCCACCAAAAAAATTGTTGTGAGAACCCCTGGTCTAGATAATACTTAGTTCTGCCTTGGGTGCATGGGAGTGCACTAGGAGACCTCTCGAGGTCCCTTCCTTCCTATGTTTTTCTGATTCTGTATCAAGTATTTAATAGGGTAACTTGTTAAACTGTTACATTAGTAACCATTTTTGGTTCTGTTAATGGAATTTGAGTATGTAGTAAAAGGAGGTTGATTCTATTTAATACATTTGAAATGATTTTAATCATTTTTAAATTCTGATTTGTCTTCCATTATTATCCAGATAGAAATTTGTGGCCTTTAGAGGTAGAACCATCATAGAGCAGTAAGATTCAGTACTAGGTACTTGAGGTTTGCACAGGGATTTAACCCAGCTCCTCTTAAACGTAATCTACTGTTCATTTCCTAATAAAAATATCACACACTTAAGTTCCTTTTTGAATTGGGGCCTTAGCTTTGGTTTGGTTTACACTTAAAAGTTAGGTTGACATAGCTAGGTCGTTTGGGTTTGGTCCTCAATAGCTATGCCTACCTCTCTCCCCAATGCCCCTTGTGTAGATGCAGCTATGTTGACAGAAGAATGCTTCTGTAGACTTAGCTAAGTTCCTTCAGGGAGGAGGTAGTCTTACACAGATGGGAAAAATCCCTGCCATCAGTATAGGCTGCCTGCGTGCTGTGGGGTTCTTTCCATAGTATGGATTCAGCTTTTTGTGTCTTTCTTACCTCTAAATGGGAATAATTCTCCATTTCTCCAACCCTTTGTCTTATTTATTTATAGTGTTGGCTCTATAGGGCAGGGACTTCTGTATTTTTGCTATATGTCTGTACAATACCTGGCATAATGGAGTCTCAGTTGAGGATTAGATACTACCATAATACAGATAATATGTATGGAGATGGCTGTGGCTCTCATCCATGCCAGAGCTGAAGCACGTTGGTGAGGCAGCCCATATTAAAGCTTTAGTCCTGCAAGGAGCTCCTCGTTTGGAGAGTCCTGTGCTCACATGGAGCTCCACTGAAGTCAGTGAAGATGTGCCCAGGCACAAGTCTATGCATATGGACTTGCAAAATCTGGGCCTAACTGTTCCTTAAACAGCAGATGACTTCTGTCTCCAAAGCTATCAGTCCAACATTTCTTGCAAGCATTAGGTTTGAATGGGAAAATGTAATCTATGCTGTTTAGGTTTTTATACTGTACTCATCACTGTAGTATCTGAACACCTTAATATTGGAGTATCTCCATAATCTGAAGTTAGAATGTAGTTTGCATCTACGTATATTAAAACTGAAAAGCTTTCAGAACAACTGTTGAATTTGCTAACTCGTAGTAAAATATTTTGCTAAATTAAGGGATTGTGCTTGGCTCAGCAAGAAGTTCCTGCTTTCGTTTTTAGTAATGCTGAATGAAGTAAATAAAAATTTAGATATTTATATGTTCCTTTTAATCTTACAGATATGTAGGGAACCTGTCAAGAGATGTGACTGAGGCACTAATCCTCCAGCTGTTCAGCCAGATTGGACCATGCAAAAACTGCAAAATGATCATGGATGTAAGGGCCTTTTACTTGGATAACTTTTCCCACTCCTTGTAGCGTGTCAGTTTAAAGAAATACGTTTAACTTTTCATGAGTACAATGAAGACATTTAAAGAAGGATGCTGAAGAGCTTAACTTGCTGATGCAAACTTCAGTGATGGGTATGATATTGTAAAAGGAATAGAGCATATGATGTAATTGGACTCAAACGTTACTTGCTAGTGTTTTGTTATATCAAAAGGGCGGGGGGTGGCACAAAACATGCTAACCAAGATGCCTACCATAGCACAGTTTTAAAATATTTTTCTAATATGTTGCTAATATTGTGACTGGCTTAAAGCTGTCTCTAAATTGCTAAGACTTTCAGACATAGATATAACTGGGCACCAACTACGATTTGGTTAAAATTTGAGGGGATGATAATGTTTAATAACATGTGCTTTTTTTAACAGACAGCTGGAAATGATCCATACTGTTTTGTGGAGTTTTATGAACATCGTCACGCAGCTGCAGCATTAGCTGCTATGAATGGACGGAAGATAATGGGTAAGGTAAGCTGTCATGTCTAAAGCGTGAGTTGCGGTGGAAATAACAATATATACAATGATATGGATGAAACATCTTTAAAATAAACAAAACAAACCCCCAAGCAGAACTGAGCCACAAAAGGTAAACACTTTCTCCTGTTTTTTTTTTATCTTGTAAAGTGAAGAACTTTTAACTTCATTCGAGCTTTACGATTGTGGTGGTAAAAACTGGATAGTGACAGTTCATAGGAGCGTTGGGTACAGAAGTAGGACGGAAGAAGTCAAAATGGTTGTAATAAATGTTTTAATTCCATTTGAAGGTGAGGGAGACTAGCAGAGCAATAAAGCAAGATAGATTAGTTATCTTCATTGTAAAATGGCTTAATGTAGCTGGAAATAGAACATTTTACCAAGAAACTTCAGCCACTTAGACTAATGTCTTTAACTACAAACTTGTGTACCTTCTCCCCCTGCAGTATAGAAATTAATAGCTAACAAAATCAGAATATGGTTCCAATATTTACTTTAGCAAATGTTATTTGTAGGAGGTCAAAGTGAACTGGGCAACAACCCCCAGCAGCCAGAAGAAAGATACCAGCAGTAAGTGCCCTTTATGCTTTTGAGTAATTTTTTTTATTTGCACAAATAGTTTTTAAACGTAAGCAATAAGCATCATACAAATGTTTGCAGTAATGTTTTGATCATTATCCTAAGATGATATTAAATGTGTTTGTGTTAATAAACTTAAGAACAAATCTAATCTTTGTCATCAGGTAGTACCGTTGTCAGCACACTGCGTTCACAAGGTAATTGTATCTTCTTAAACATAAAATGAAATCTCTCAAGGGTATTCACTAACCAGCTGAAGCTATTTTGGGGGTTTTTGTTCTGTTTTGTTCTTACGTTTGTGGCAAGTTTTCCCTCTCCTTTCCCCATTGCATCAGAATGTGGTCTGTTGTCCACTCTTTTTCATTCTGGTGCTGCTTCCTATAGTCCTTTGACCCCATTAGTCATGACTGCTATTCTAGAATTTCACCTGCTATCAGAGCAAGAAAATCAGCTGCCTTCAAGGCTGTTATCTGTGCTGCTCCATACAAACTCATTTGGAGTACTTAAATTGCTTCTGAAATTCCCCTTTCATGGCAACCCAGTGTGTTGCTTCTGTACTTGGCCAGCCTTAAACTGCTTTTAAGAATTTGCGGTTTAACCAAACTAGTATTGTAGTGGATTTGTAAGTTTCACACCTGCTCTAATAGAAGTTAGTCTGTATAGTGTTAACTATTAAAATATGCTTTATGAAAAATTGTTTAATCAAAGTGGAAAAAATCCTGAGATGTGGGATCTTTATTTCTCTCCAGTGCTCTTTTTAATGTCTGTGACATAAAGTGAAGGATTACTCTTTTCATCTGTTGCCTTCAGTCTTAGTTCACTTGCACATGGATTCAGTTGTATTGAATACACATGGATTCACATGATGTAATGGCTGGGCAACCAAAACTGTTTGACTTTTGAGAAAACTGTCAAATTCTTTAACATCAAACTATTGCAATGCAGGGTATTTCTTTGTTCTTCACAAAATATGGTTACACCAAACATTTTGTAGCTAGGTTCAATATCCATCCTACTTTTAAAGCAAATTTTATTCTACATTGCTCACAAAACCACTAGATGCTTTAGTTGGTAAAGTTTTGGATAGTTAATGAACTATCTGTAAATGTGTTTAATTTTAACATTACTATTGTAACATTAAGATTTTAAAGTAAGCTTTGGCTTTTAAGTAAACAATTGCAATCTCTGGTAAAATAGTGACTGGTTATGAACATAACTACAAAAACAAAATTTGAGTTAAATACTGTAAATCACAGCATTATCCTTAAAATTATTGCTTTTGTTATACTGTCACCAAGTGATGGTTATATTTGAAGCAGTGACAAATGTTACCTTTGATAGGTAAAGGATTTTAGTTTCCCATGTAGCTCTCAGGTATATGGAAGTTAATGCAATATAAAGTTGCTATACTGCTTGTGTTTCCAGGAACATTCTTCACACTTGTAAATTATTTTCTCTCTTTTTCCCAATAAGACCATTTCCATGTCTTTGTTGGAGACCTCAGTCCAGAAATTACAACTGAAGATATAAAAGCAGCTTTTGCACCGTTTGGAAGAATATCGTAAGTGATTTCTTAGGGCAAATAAATTAAATGTTACCTTTTACTGGAGGCAAGCTTACAGTAAGTAAAAGTCCAGTCAAGTTGCAGAAATGACTGCAACGCACACTTTTTGTGTTCATAAAGAGACTTCAGAGTTCTAGTACTTGAGTAATAAGTAGGGATACATAATAAAATTACCCACCAGCAGTCAGTTTTCTTTTTTTAGAAAAATTCACTGTATATGTAGCTTTGTTTTTATACTGTAGAAATCCTTGTGTAACTTGGAGGATGTCATACTGGGTAGTTTCTCTGACATGGGTCTTGTATGATTACATTTAGTGGCAAATGAAATACATGTAATCATTCTTAAAAAAATAGTTTAATATGGATCAAATTCCATGTGCATATTCAGGTCCAGTCAGATTTTGGCTTTTTGATGATAGTCTAGGTATTTAATACAAAAGTTCTGTTAAATAAAATAGTTTGTACTTCTAGTTTAATAATCAGTTTGGTTGTTTAACACTTGCCTTGTGGTTACATCTAAAGGCCACAACCAGTTTGGGCCTCATTGTACTAGTCACTATACAAACAGTAAATAAGAGTCCCTGGCCCAAAGAGCTGAGTCTGAAAGACAAGATTTAACAGGTGGATAGGGAGAAACAAGTGAGGTGGGGAGATGGGTTAACAAGTAGAACAGTATGTGTAAAGACTTAGCTGATCAGTGGTAGTGATCACAGCTCTCTACCTGCCTACTCATTACTATTTGCTGTATTAACATACAGCTGTAATGCTTATAGTTTGAAAAGCATTTAAAAATACATGCTTTGTAGCAGGGCTAAGAGCGGCTTGTTTGTTCCTTCCTCCAATTTAAACTGTTCATTTACCTTGAACTAACTACTTGTATTTGGATTGCTGCTCCTTGATGGTGAGGTACCAAGATAAGTGCTTTGAAGTGTTGTGTAGTGATGCCTTTATTTGAAACAAGTTTTTCTTATGAACTCCAATGTATTGGACTTAAATCCTAATTTCGTTTCTTATGATAGGGTTTTCAAACTTGATCTGCAGGAGATTCTCATTTTAGAAAACACTAATTTATATTTCAGATTTTTTTTTTTTTTTTAATTTTAATCACTGTCTCTCTCTGTAGAGGTAGCAGGTATACTTACTTGCAGAGGAGGTTCAGTGCTTCACATAGCTGAACATCTACTCTCCTGAATGACACATGGCTTCTAAAGTAGGTCATATTTTCCTCATCCAGAAGGATTAGTCTGGGAAGGAGGAAGTCGTACACTGAAATGTAGGAGGGATAGTTTTAGGCAGATCCTCTTTCAGAGCTGCAATCATCTTTCCACCCCAAAATACTGGTCTAGCAGTCAACTGCACAAGGCTTTTTTTGAGAGCTGGCTTAGTGCTGGTCTACACTGAAAAGTTACGTACCTTGGCATAACTACATCTCTCAAGGCTGTGAAAAATCCATACCTCTGAAAGATGTAGTTAAGCCAACCTAACCCTCAATGTAGACAGCATAGGGTACTGCCTCATGAAGAGGTGGATTATCTGCAGCGACAAGAAAATCCCTCTTGTCACTGGTTAGTGTCTGCACTGAAGTACTGCAGCGGTGCCAGCATAGCTGTGCCACGCAAGTGTTTTAAGTGTAGGCATTGCCTTACTTTGCAGTTTATATACTGATACTCAGAGTGTAAAGAGGGCGGTTAGTTCCAAACATAGGCTATTTAAATTGCTGCCTTCATTTTTTTTTTTTTTTCAGTTCCTCTGAGGGGCGTCTGTGTATAAAATAACTCTTAAAACTGTGTACCGCATGTCTGAAAAACAGGATTACTAGGATCCTATATATCATTCCCTTTGTTCCAAAAGAGATTCTCTTAGTGGTGATTCTCTCTGCAGTGAGAGAGCTGATTATCCAGACTTTGCAGGGCCTAAAGGTGTGTTTTTTTTTTTTTTTTTTAAGTCAGGTTTCAAATAACTTGTGTGAGCGACCCTCTTATCCTTTCTCTTTGGGGTATTCAGTACAGAATCGTAGGGCTAACTATCTGAAAAACCTTTTAGGTCACCTTGGCTCAAGCTAACTTTTCATGGGGGGGGGGGGGGGGGGAGGAGGATTTAAGATCCCTCTTTGTTGTAAACTGTTGTCCTAAAGAAGTAAGGGTAAATAGTAATAGAGTGGACCTTGATTTCACACAGTTACTCAATTAAATGTGTGAAGAATACTCCATATTTATAAAACGAAATTAAAAAAATATTTTTTTGTATATTTAACTCTTCTTAGTCATTGACTAATTCTTGGAAATGTGATTTGAGATTTTTTTTCTGATTTTCTGTGAAATAATCAAAGTTGAACCAACGCATGATTAGCACGTAAGAATTTTTGGTAGCTTTATACAACTTAATCTTTAATATAAATACATCTTTATTGTGGTCTCCCTTTATGTTTGGTGTATGCATGTTTTCACTTGTTCAAGTCTTATTTTCAAAGTTTTCAGTTGAGGGTAAGTATAGCTTAGTTTTTATTTCCTTTTTAGGCTGTGCAGAGCAAACTGATCTAAGATTACATAAATGACTGTTCTCAGGCAATTTGTAACATTATTATTCAAATTTTCTTAACACAGAAAATTGCAAGCAGTTTAACACTTTTTCATGAAGGGTTTAAGGTACATTTCATTCTGTAGTGTGTGAAAGTGGTCTTAATTTGAGCTTTTCAGTGATCTACATATTCTCTATAGCCGTATGTGTAGAAGAACTAGATTTTATTACAGAATGCAATTATTTTAAAAGGTTTTAAAACTGGCATCATAAAACTCTCATTATGATTTTTCTGCCAGTCTTGGAATACTGAATATTGTGCATCTAGTTGATCTAAACCATATTTTATAAAGCCTTTACATTACACTGCATGACTTTGCTGACTGGTTTTATTTATCTTGTTTTTTCAAAAGTGCCTGTAATTTTTTATGGGGTTGGGGAGGGCAGGATAGTGGTGTGTGTGTATACTTCTTGATATTTGGCTAACTGTACACGAATTGCCTGAGAAACACCATTTAATAAAATCAGACTTCCCACAAATGGGGTTTAGCTATTGTAGCTGGGTCTCTCCTTTTTTTACTCAATCTCAAATAATAGGCCTCTGGTTATTTTGCAGAGTGTCTCTGAAGAATGGACAGAATTGCCATGGCTAACTACAAGCTACAGTTCACAGTGGACAAACGTTGTAGTTTTCTTATTTACTTTTATAAATTTTGCCTTTTATATCTTGTAGTTTCCAATCAATCCTGTATGATTGCTGTTTGCGAATGCAGTTTTAAATTCTTTATAATAGTATATAGTTTAAAACGTAAATGTCTTTAGTGTTTTATTTCCTTCGATAATGCAACCATTTCTGAAAATGTCAATTTTTCAAAATTTACAGCTGCCCACAGTCCAAAAAGGGGGTAACGAATTGACCTGAGAAACTTAAAGAATTCAGTTAACAGGCGACGTATGCCTTTTAATTCCTATTTTTTTCATTTTTCTATTTCATATTTTTAATGAGTAGGTAGAATGTGTTGGCAATTAGCAAGCTATAAATTGCATGGTTAAAGAGAGCCATTCAGCTAATGTTAGTCAGCTGTGTGGCTTAAATGAGTCATTTGAATAGCTGCTTTGACCATGCTTAGTGTCTTAACAATATGTTAAAGCATTTTGAACTGGGAACCATCTATTGTAAGATATGTTTATTAGAGAAACTATTGATTTGCATGTTTACAAAATTAAGTTTAATTTTGCTACTACATGACAAAACACTAGTAATGTTTTTGTTTAGAAAAGGAGGAATTTGTTTTGAATATGTTGCTGGTGCATTAAACAGTTCACTTTAATAAAGGTGAAACATGAAAATGAGGTCTGTGTGTTACTCACTTTCATTTTATTATGTTTTTTTAATATGCTAAATTGGCCATTGCTTCTGCTTTTTAGAGATGCACGAGTGGTTAAAGATATGGCAACAGGGAAATCTAAAGGATATGGCTTTGTTTCCTTCTTCAATAAATGGGTAAGTAATGGCATTATAGATAGTATGAGTTCTAAAATCTTGGTAGTTGCTTTAAAGAGAACAGCTGTGTAAAACATGTACATTTTTGGTCCCTTTTTATATCTGGTACTGTATCTGTTTCCCCTTCTGTAAATAGGTAAGTAGTATTTTTTCCATCTATCATGTGATATTATAAGGCTTCATTCATGTTTGGAAAGTACTTAGCACTTTCTAAGCATCATCCCTATGTAAGTGCAAAGTATTTATGTACAGAGATGAAAACTAGAATACTCACTCAGACTGATATTTGTATCTGAAAATTTTACTTTTTTTCTTACATTAAATACAAATTACTTTGGACTGAGTTATTTGGCTCTGGCAGAATGGCAGTGTTTTAGTGCTTAAAGGTCTGGTGCACTACTCTCTAAAGCAACTTGTATTTGGAAATACTTTTATAGGATTTGCATTACATCATTAGTCAGTTTTTATACAGCCTTATTAGTGGTCTGGGATGGAAGGTATTCAACATAAAGGGAGAAAATGGAGCTAACCAGTTTAGTATTAAACTTAGAATAATCAAACATTCCTACTTACAGCTTCTTTATGGGCAGGGTACTAATAACTTATAGCTCCAAATCTCTCTCTCTCTCTCTCTCTCTCTCATTCAGAAATAATACACTTTGGAGGGAAGAAAGAGTAGGGCAAGCCATTACGTGGTCTCAGTATATTTTGAAAATGGGAGATTGGGGGAGTTTAAAAAAACAACACCACATACTTTTCGTGGTGGTAGGCCAGACCAGTTTGAAATATTGGGTCTGAGAGATTTATTCTAAATGCAGATGAGGGAGAGCTAGAGACTCAGCTGAAGGAATGTTCCTACAGCCTTTCAATTTAGTGGAGCAACTGCACAAACATGCTCTATAAGAGTGCATGACTCTTCTTGGGATACATTCAGTTTGGCCTAAAATAACTGCCTTAATCCTGTATTTTAAACATCTTTTTGAAGAACAGATTTTATTTCAATATTTGTTAGAAGTTGGCAATATCTGAGTCTGACAGACCTACGATGATTCGCTTTTAGTATGGTGTTGCTCAAAAAGAATTTGCTGAAAAATGTTTTTCCCCTATGGACAGGATGCAGAAAATGCTATTCAGCAGATGGGTGGACAGTGGCTTGGTGGAAGACAAATCAGAACTAACTGGGCAACACGAAAACCTCCAGCTCCAAAGAGTACATATGAATGTAGGTTTTTAGTTTCTGTCCGCCTTGCCCCCACCCAAATAAGGAAGAAATGAAACTTCTTATTAGTTCTAAGTATTAGCGCTTCTATCATGAGAAAATTCAATGCCCTGTAGAATTCAGAAGTAAAGATTTTGCTTGAAGAAATATGATATGTTAAATTATAAATTTACACAAATTTCCTTAAATACTAATATTAAAATTTAAAAACCTTTCAGTTACTTTTCAGCACTTATTCAGTCTTGCATTTCAGTCAGCTTGGACAATGAAAGTAGTGTTTTTGATTTAACTTATTTTCATGCACTGCCAATGTTTCAGTTTTTGTGGTGAAAATACTGGGTGGGGGAGGAGTGTATTTAGACTTAAACTGATGGAAGAAAATATTTCCATTAAGTGTATTTAAAAATAGATTTATAAACCTGAATTTTGGGCTTAATTTAAATGACATCCCTCTAAACATTATATGCATCAGTAATCCATCCCATTTATCTTTTGGGAGTTGCATGTCTCCTGTTTTGAGATCATCATGTATTTTGAATGCACTTTTGTTTCTTTATTTTGTGAAAATGACTCAGTTGGGAAACCTCACTGACTTTTCATGTCCCTTCTAATGCTTTTAGTTCTTTGCTTCACATATCTCTCACTTCCTAAACTACCACTTGGGAGGATGTTATAGCTGTATATTTTGTAAGCTAAGTCTAATGGTAAAATTAAAGATTTACAGGAGAAAATGTATTGGTCTCATTTAGGCATCGCCCAAAAAACCCCTAGGATCCTTGCTATTTGTAGACTTCTGAAGACAGGAGGAAAGTAAATAATTTGTTTAAATAAAAAACTTAAAAAACATTTTTTTTTACAGCAAACACCAAGCAGCTGTCTTATGATGATGTTGTAAATCAGTCGAGCCCAAGCAACTGTACTGTATATTGTGGTGGTGTTACTTCAGGACTAACAGGTATGGCATCTTGTAAATTTTGGGGTTTCCTCATAAAATGTATCTAAAAATCAGAAGTACTTCCTAATTTTGATTGTCTACTTTTTCTACACTGCAGAACAGCTAATGCGCCAGACCTTTTCTCCATTTGGGCAGATAATGGAAATTCGAGTCTTCCCAGATAAAGGGTACTCTTTTATACGGTAGGTTACATTTTGCTCACTTTTAAAAACGTTACTTTTATCTTTCCCTTGAAAACACGTTAAGCACTGGTGTCAGAATGTTTCTAGTAGGAAATTAGCCTAGACAGACTTAGACTATCCTTCAGTATCTACAGTTTAAACTATAGTCTCATCTTGTTTGTGTGGTAATGTTGATCTGAGTTAACAAAGATGTACTACTTTTCTTTTTATAATTTCATAGTTGTAAGTATTGGATATGATTCTTGCAGATTCAGAATCCTATTTTTAAATGCACTTTCTTACATTATTTTCACAGACAGCGCTGTAGATAATCAAAAATGTAGCTTAACACAATTTCAGATTTTACCTATCATGCATGCTATTTACTTTTTTGCAGCTCACTCAAGATGAGACAGTGAAACTAGATAGGTCAGTTTTGCTTTCTGAATCTTTGTACTACTACAATGCTGCAGTATTTGAGTTCCCTTGCAAAGACTAGTTTCTCCTGCAAACAATTATTTTTCATTGTTTTTTTTCTTTTTCTTTTTGTAATCAAACTTGGAAACTCTTAAAACGTAAAGTGCAGGCACACTTTTAGGCTGAAAGTCTCCTTTTAAGTGTCTTGTCTATAGATGTATGGAAGGTGGGTTTATATTGATGTTCCTTTTGTATCTTAACAGGTTCAATTCTCATGAAAGTGCTGCACATGCAATTGTTTCTGTCAATGGAACTACTATAGAAGGGCATGTTGTGAAGTGCTATTGGGGCAAAGAAACACCAGATATGATCAATCCAATCCAGCAGGTCAGAGAACAAACTTACACTAACTTGTAAGATGGTGATTAGTGTGATCTTATTAATGAGATTCTTAACATATTTCTAGCATGGAAATACATATTAGTTTCAGGGTGGTGGGTTGTGGATTTCATGTGCCATGTGACCTCCCAAATTAATTCTTGCTTCCATGATATCTGCCTTTTAAGATACTTGATCAAAATTAAACTGTTTGGAACTTGTGGAAACCTGCTTTGGACAATGATAGAGAGTGGGAAGAGCTTTAAGTTTCTGTCTGAATTTCAACTTTGCTCTTTCCAGCAGAGGTCTCTGGAAGAGTTATCTGTAATATTAGACTGCTGTACTCCAGAGAATACTCAGCAAAATATGTGTGTGCAGGAGGTGGGGTGATTTTTCATATATATAGCGTTAGAGGGCGTTGCCCAGCTAAATTTTATAATAACTTTCAAAATGAGGTATTAGAATACAAGCCCTTTTAAGTTCTTGATTAAAGGCTAGCTTGATAGGTAGGAGTTTCTACATCAATAGATACATATGACTGTTATTAGTGTATTCAATATTTCAACTTTCCTTGCAGAATCAAATTGGATATCCACAGGCTTATGGCCAGTGGGGCCAGTGGTATGGAAATGCACAGCAAATTGGTCAGTACATGCCTAATGGTTGGCAAGTCCCTGCATATGGAATGTATGGACAGGCATGGAATCAGCAGGGATTTAAGTGAGTATGCATGCTAACTGATCTGTGTGCTATAAATAAATTGTGAAGAATGATGCTTCATTGGGGGAAATCATCAGTTTAATTTGGGATTCATTGAAGTACAAGGAAGTTGTACCATTGTAAACTGGTGTAAGAAGATCAGGTCCCATATCTATCTGAAAGTACAATAGGAATTTTAGGTTGGCAGAATAATTACCATTCTTGAAATATTTTCAGGGTGTAAGGGACTACTACCCTTGCAAAAATGCCAGAACTACCTTTTAGAGTAGGGGATGTATACCTCGGTGTCCTGGTCAAACTAGTACTCTCTTTACTAATGGTCATCTTGAACTTCTTGTAAATATAGGCACATTTTGTTCCTTTGCCTAGCCAAATTCTAACTCTGGTAATTGCACCATGCCTACTTACAATTCCTTTGAATTTTAAATTTAAATCAGTATTTAGTTATTTCAAACAGCTGCTATTACTTCCCAGTTGTGGGTGAAGTGATGTCGGTGCATGTGCACTCATGTACCTGAAAATTGATTTCTTACGCAGAATATTTCAGGGTTTAAATGTTGGATCCATTAACCCGTAGTTAAACTCAGATCTACTGTAGCAGGGGTCAGCAACCTTTCAGAATTGGTGTGCCGAGTCTTCATTGATTCACTCTAATTTAAGGTTTCGCATGCCAGTAATACATGTAAATGTTTTTAGAAGGTCTCTTTCTATAAGTCTATAATATATAACTAAACTATTGTTGTATGTAAAGTAAATAAGTTTTTTAAAATGTTTAAGAAGCTTCACTTTAAATTAAAATGCAGAGCCCCCCCGGACCGGTGGCCAGGACCTGGGCAGTGTGAATGCCACTGAAAATCAGCTCGCATGCCGCCTTCGGCACGCATGCCATAGGTTACCTACCACTGTACTATAGTGACCTAAATCCATTGAACTACCCCTTCTGAGGGGTCTGGTGGCAACAAGCTACTTGAGCTCTACTCTTTCCTCCCCTCTGTTCCCATGCCAGCCCAGATATAACTACAGATGTTTATAAAACAATCTGGCCCTCTTTAAAATTCAGCTACACACAACAGCAGTGAATTCCTGCGTGGATTCTTCGTTTTTTACACTTACTGCCTTTAGTTGTCAACAGTTTTCCTCTTTTGCTTATGCTTATATCTGCACTTTATAAACATTTAAGTAACACCAGTCTAACTGACAAGTGTTGTGAGGGATTTTATCTCCACTGAACTTGTCTGTTTTCCCATCTGTAATGGGCCTGCCTTTTTTTCAGAAGTGCTGAGCATCTACAGTTCCAGTTGACTTCAGTGGTGCTTAGCATGTCTTAAAGTAAGGTCCTAAATGACTTGCCAAAAGCCGTGACATCAGTGTCAGAACTGGGGTTACTTTTAGGAATTTTTCTGTGTACTAGGCAAGTTTCTGTTGGCCAAAACTTGGAAAGTATCTAATTAGCTTTCAGTGTAGTGTGGCAGTTCTTATCCTCTCCAATCTCTTTATGTAAATTCAGTCTTTTGGAACTATACGTTTTCTGTAATCACCTCTCTTCCCCCTCCCTCCACAACAGTCAGACACAGTCTTCTGCCGCATGGATGGGTGCAAATTACGGAGTTCCACCACCTCAGGGGCAGAATGGAAGTGTGTTAACTAATCAAACTGGATATCGCATGGCAGGTTTCGAAACTCAGTGAGAGAAAAGGACTCTGGAACCTAACACCAGTGACTTGAGGCAACAAGGAGTGCTGTAAAGCCTTTGTTTACTTAGATTTATCAAGTCAGTGCAAATGTCCGATACAGTGTATTTATTTAAAGAAATCATTTTAATCATGAAACTATTTGTCATCCACATTGTTTAAAGAAACAAACAGGAAAAACTAGATGCTGGATGTCTGCCAACTTTTGCCTTCTTTTCCTCCTTTTGATGTGTGTTTCTTAAGATCCTTGTTTGAAACACAACAAATGCAGGGATTACTGCCACTGTTAAATTGGGGCAGAAAATTGCACAAAGTCAAACTTTTTTTTTTCTTCTGAAGTAGTGTGCAGTTTTAGTTTGCATTCCTAATGGTTTAAAATGTATTATAAACAGTTGTACAAAAAAGCCAAAACTGTGTGAATTCTGAAGGTTCTTTACAATCTTCAGCCTGTGCACAAATTAGTTTTAAAAATAGCCTATTGTATAAAGTGTCCATCTCTCCACTTTTGTTTATACCAGGGTTTTCAAATATAAATTATTTTACATCATTTTGTATCTAGACATTTTTCAAACAGTTGTCTTTGCCTTATGTCATGAGGAAAATGTGATGCTCAGCATAAAATTGTGTGCACAACTCTCAGATGGATCTAACTGAAGTCACATTGTGTTCTACGTGAGAAGGTGCCTAGAGAAATCTCTGTTGGATTTGTTCTATAGGATTTTTATCTTCAGTGATAAACTTTGATGTGTACTAGGGAATATAAAATCCTGTTACAAATACCACAATGTGACAAATTCCTAAGAACCAGCTTTTTTCTGTCAATCTACATTTACACATATCCATTATCATGTAAAATATTTTAGCAAACTAATATTTTGCACAAAAGTTAGAAAACTTTGTATGTTTCCTTATTTAAAGGTAGGATGCAGAGTCCTTTCACGTGATTTATGCATAACATTTTTAAGGTTTTTTTTTGGTCTTGCATGTGAATATCAAATACACACTTTGGTAGTCTTTGAATACAAAGTCATCCGCTCTTTTTTTAAAGAAACTGTAAAAGACACAAAGTTGTATGTAGAAAACAAATCAGTCTTACTGTTTACTGATAGTAAATTTTACTCAAATAGAGTAAGTTGACTTGATTTTAACATGTACAATTAGAGCTGTGAAAACTGTAGCATTGTATGTGTAAGCATCAGGCGGGGGGGGGTATGTGGAATGCTCCAATTTAGCCTGAAGGACCAGCTGGGCAAAGCATTTTTAAATGTTCAAAGGCCAAAAAACTTTCTATCCTACCTCCTTGACCAGCCTTCAAAGAGCAAAAACTTCTTCATTGTGTAATGTTATTTATTATCCCTATTAAGCTTTGGCTTCTGGAGTTCCCATATTCCTTTCTCTCCTCTCCCCCCCCCCCCCCCCCCCATCAGTTGCAGTTGGGCAACTCAGAGTATCAAGGGATTAAACTTTTGCTATATTTGACAGTTATGTGACAATGTATTTCAGGGTCTTATATGAAGTAATAACAGAGTACAGTGGGGATTGGGACAGGAATGAGGTCAGGCTCCCCTTTTCCCCCCAATTAAGGATATAATATTGGACTGTTTAAAATTTTGAACATTTTTATTAGAAAATGGGAGGGGTGGGGAGAGGGGGAAGGCAGGCATAGGGCAAATCTCTTAGGAGATTGTGTTGGCCTATATCTTGTAGCCAACGTTCTGTAAAGTGTGGAGGACCTGAGTGTGTGTGACTCTCTGGAGAACTTTTCTATGCAGCTGTTTTTAAAACTTGGCTTTAAAGATAGGTGAATACAAACCAACTTTTTTACTTGGAAATGTTTTCCTCCTTGTAACTCTTGCAAATAGGACTCGCAACAAAAAAAAGCTTAAAAGTGAAATGTTTCACAAAGTATATCAGTATCTTTTTAACTTCTATGGATTATTCTAGGTTAGGGCTCTATTCTGACTTTAATTATGCAAACATACATTTTTACTTTCTGCTTGACCAGCTGTGCTGTATCATATATTTTGCCCAAAGAACATCCATATCTGTGAGTAGGCTCTGGAGTTTAGCTCAATGCTGTATTTGAATACAGATTTTAAAACCAATATATGCATAATGTGTATTTTTACCTCTTTTATTTTGACTGCATGAACAGCATCTGTCTAAATTTAAAAAAATGTATCGTGATTCCTGTCATTAAAATGTACACATTACTGCTTGGTTTAATTAAAAGCAGAGTGGGGGAGGGCTTCCTGTGCTGATTGCTGAGGACTGAAATACCTCTTGAATTATAGGCTCCAAGAGACAAGAACACACCTTTTTTTAATGAAACAAATTGAGAGGTCACATGCAATATGGAAAATCTGATCTGTAGATGGAGAAGATACCTCTTTATTTCTCTGAGGCCTAGAGTTGTGAAGAGTATTGTCAGAATGAGACACCTCTTGAATTCTCCCAATGCACTGGCTCTTTCCTTGCAATGGCCTTGGTGTAAACAGCTCTATAAAAAGCTTGCTAAATGTACATTATGGAAGTTACGCCGTTCTATTTGTTATCAACCAATGTTTAGAACAAACCTATTAAGTGAAATAACTTGTGACATGCTCTTTCACAAGTCTTGCATTGGGAGCCAGAGAGGGCTGTAAGTGATATTTGTATTAGTGTTGTATCCCTTTTGTCCCCACCCACTCCACAAAACACCTAAAGCAATATTGAGGTGACAATCATTTGAACACATTCCTCTGCCCTACCAGTGCTCTCCTTGCTTCCTCACCCTTTTTTTTTTTTTTTTTTGTTCTGAATATTTGCACTTCTATCAGGCTTTGGTGTTTACAGAAATGACACAGCTGCCTTGATATGTAAGGTATGCGTTATAGAATCCCAAACACACAACAGAAAAGGATAAAATGGCTTATTTCCAAGGTAGCAGCCTGGACTATTTTTGCATTAGCAGCCCACTTCATATTTGTATGAAACATTAAATTTCACTTGAATGAATGTATTTTGATATTTGTGGTTAGGGGTATAAGACTCTTAACTCCACAACTGGTGACTTTTTTTTTTTTTAAGCTGTTAAGGATGTTAATAAAACTCTGTGAACTTGCATATTCCCAACCTTATCAGTTTTTTTATTTTGCTTGTCACAGTGGAGGTTCCAGTACTTCAGGGGAAAAGCAGGCACTAAGAGGATGCTTCCTTTATTATAAGCCTTATGTCAGAATGCAGTAGGGATGTATATACTGGCAGTGAGCGGTTTTCCTGTTTCCTCAGAGGGAGATCATACTGGCTCTGAATTTGTTTGTGCTTAAACGTGTAGCCCGGGTACTGTGTTGATGCATATAATTTTCGTGATTTCATATTTGTGTTCCCTTTGGCCCAGCATGCCTGACCAGTACTCTTGTTACATGACTCACCAATAGCTATATGCAGCATTTTAGTAATTCAGTACATCCTATGGGATGGAATTAAATTCTACTCTTCAAACAAAATATTTGTTTATGCAGTGATATTAGTAAAGCATGCTGCCCAATCCTTTAGGAGCGCCATACCAAAGATGTGGTGAGCTTGATGTCACTTTCACAACTTGTTAGCTTTTAGTTGGATTGTTTCCTCTTGTGAATCAATTAATGGTTTGTGCATGTGTCTAGGGTAGAGGTCATGGATAAACTAATTTAAGTATTTCTAGCACCCCAAGATGTTTTTTTAGAGTCAGAAGTCTTCAAATAACCAGTTTGTCACTTACCTTCCTCTCCAAGTAACAAAATCAGCTTATGAGCTCTACTTAATTTTAATATAGAAAATCTATAATAGAATTTGCATTAAAGTAATGAATAGTCTCTGCTTCTGTAATCACAAAAGATGCAATCCCCTTACCAATGTAAGTGGCATTGGCTGACAATGCTTAGCCTCTAGCATGCCCAAGCTCTAACTGTTGTCAAATACTAGGAGGCTGATCTGGCATTTCTTTTGCAGGCATAATGCCCATTGACAATAAGAATGTGGCCTGTGTTTCACTGTCACCAGACTAGAGTAGACTAGTAAAATAGCTCATCAGCACTGCTGGCAAACGGATATATGAGTGGCACACTATTTTAATATTTGGTAATTGGGGGAATTACACGTAGGAATTTTTTCAGCCTGAAACTTTTCTAACACCATAGGAACTTAGAGGCTCTTGCTCATGCCTGGGACCTTTGTAAATCTCAGGGCCATGGTCTGTTACCGACTTAATATAATTTAACTCTCATTCCAGTCCTACACTTGCAGTAGTTTTGCTGCTCCTTGTAGGGTAAGTATGTAGCTGGATAATTGTTGCTTCATTTATCTACAGGAATTTTGTGAATGACTTCTTATAACTATATATCTGAGGACCAAACGAAGACAGTGATGCATTGGAGACTTATACAGGAAAAACCCACGTTCCCACACTGCACCATGGTGTTACTGCTTTAGAAAGGGTCACACTCTTGCCACCTCTCATGATTGTACAAAGAGTCTTGCTTTGTTTTTCTTGAAACCATAGCTCTTGGAATCCTCAGCTTTCATTGGGGGGAGAAAAAATTCTAGCTCTGTGTTAGAGAAAAGCTTGACCAAGCTGTACCAGTAAGCTTCAAAGTTAGATGTCAAATGAAAGAACACCTTTTATTTTTAAAATTAGTTTTAAACTAATCTCATGATTTTTAGGGGTACCTGACATGATTTTTGGATAGTTGGGGTTGGCAATACTTGTGAATACCTAGGCTAAGATTCACAGTTATTTAGGCTTCTTCCAGTGAAATCAATGGAAGTTAGGAGCCTAAATGCTTCTGAAGATCTGGCCCTGAGTCCACTGTGAATGTATAATTCACCAACACGTAAGTGACAGTGTGCTTTTAATGAGGTTTTTCTCACTAAACTCAGGTGCAATCCTGGGCTCGTTGGGGAAAGTTACACCCCTGTAAAGTGATTTTAAAGCCCCATGCCACTATAAGTGCCCTTATGACTCCCCTTATTCTGGTATAAAAGCATGTGGGGGTGATCTTTAGTTCATCTGACCTTGAAAAGCGATTAAGCTAAATTGCAAAAAGCCACTTATTCTGGAACAACTGTTCATGCATGTTTTATAGTGATAGGTCCAGGTGGTTTAATTATGTTGGTACAGTATCCTAAATTGTACAAATTTTCTTATTTAGACAAGCCCAAATTCACGTCTACACCTCTGCACACTCACTGTGACATAATTACTAATTCACACTCAGCTACACTCCCACCCATTAACTCACTGACAAAGTTACATCTATACTTAAACAGCTACAGTGATAATGCTCTTAAGGGTGTCAGTATAGATCAGGGGTCGGTAGCCTTTCAGAAGTGGTGTGCCGAGTCTTCATTTATTCACTCTGAATAAAGGTTTTGCGTGCCAGTAATACATTTTAACGTTTTTAGGTCTCTTTCTATAAGTCTATAATATATAACTAAACTACTGTTGTATGTAAAGTAAATAAGGTTTTGAAAATGTTTAAGAAGCTTAATTTAAAAGGACCCCAGGCAGTGTGAGTGCCACTGAAAATCAGCTTGCGTGCTGCCTTTGGCACACGTGCCATAGGTTGCCTACCCCTGGTATAGATGCTGTTGGGAGGGGTTCTCCTGTTAGTACAAGTAATCCACCTCCCCCAAAGGAGGAAAGGAATTCTTCCATTGAGCTAGCACTGTCTAAGCTGGTGGCATACCTATGTGTCGCAGGGGTGTGGCGTTCATCCTTGAGAGACATAACTATGCCAGTGAACTTCATATCATAGACCAGCTAGCAGTCGCATTAAGTATGGCCATATTGCATCAGTCCATTGAGCCCAGTATCCTGTCTTCTGACTGGCCAGATGCTTCAGGGCTAATGAACAGGACAATTTTGAGTGACCCATCCCTTGTCCAGTCCCAGCCTCTGCTAGGTTTAGGGCAGAGGTTCTTGATCTGGGGGTTGTGAGGTTATTATGTGGGGGGAAAGGGGGGAGTCATGAGCTGTCAGCCTCCACCCTAAACCCTGTGTTGGCTCCAGCATTTATAATAGTGTTAACTATATTAAAAGATGTTTTTAATTTATAAGGGGTGGGGGTTGGCAGTCAGAGGCTTGCTATGCAAAAGGGGTCACCAGTGCAAAAGTTTGAGAACTGCTGGTTTAGGGATACTGGAGTTAGGTCCCTGATCATACTGGCTCATTCATCCACTCGTGCTAATTACACTCGCACCCATTAACTCACTGGCATGCTAATTCACGCTCATTCATTAATTAGATTAATTACACTCCCACGCATTACTGAGCAGGAGCCAGAGCGGGCTCACTCGCCCCAGCGCGTTAGTCAACTACAAGCGAGCTACCCCGCCAACAGCTGCCAGGCGGAACTACACTTCCCGTCATGCTCAGCCTGCCCACCACGTGACGGACGACCGACCAATGGGGACTGCCGTTACAGCCGAAGCCCACTGGCCGTTTGTAAGGAGCCATGGCGGAGGCCGCTCGCTGACTCCCCTCGCAGGCGGCCCGGCTGGGACCCGAGGCCTGGGGAGGCCGCCCAGGTAAGGGCGACGCGAGGCCGAGGTCTCGCTCAGGAGAGGCCCGGCTGTGGTCCCCCCGGAACAGGAAATGACATCAGGGAGGCCGAAGAGGATACTGGGAAATAATGGGGGGGGGGGGGGATGATAGGGGGCCTCAGGCCCCTTTCTCCGGGGCCTGGTATGGGAGAGGTGATGACATCAGTATGTGTCGTCGATGCTGTCGCAAGCACCCTCCTTACATCACTGCAGCACATGCACCAATGTGACATCAGCGACACTGTCACTGTGACACAACCAGGGTAACCATGGTGCTGTGGCGCATGCGCCCATGTGATGTCATCGATGTCGCTGTGACACAACCGGGGTAACCATGGTGTTGCGGCGCATGTATCCATGTGATGTCATCGATGTCGCTGTGATATATCGGTTTATGGTGATGCGGTGCATGTGCCTGTGTAATGTTATTGATGTCGCTGTGACATAGAGGTGTAACCATGGTGATACGGCGCATGCGCCTGTGTGATATCATCGATGTCGCTGTGATATATCGGTGTAACCATGGTGCTGCAGCACATGCACCTGTGTGATGTTATCAGTGCCATGGTGACACGGAAGTGTAACCGTGGTGCTGTGATACCGCTTGTGTGATGTCATCAGTGTCGCTATGGTGCTGTGACGCATGTACCTTTGTGGCACTATGCTGTGTCATCTCTGCAGTCACTGTGACACCGCAATGTAAAGATGCCGCAGTGCATGTGGCTACGTTTGGTACCAAGTGATGCCATGAAGTCACTGTGGTATGACATCAGTATCCCATCACAGTGTTTGGCCTCTTGATGTGATGATGTAGACGTGCACATGACCAGGTTGTGGATTCTTTATTATCTTCATGGCATCATTGTATTGTGATGTCATATCATTTGGTATAGTGATGTGATGATGCCTTGAAGACACAGAATTTGCATCTTTATGGTAACTTCACAACAGCTCTGTGCATTGTTGCTACATTGTAAACATCAAAACACTTGGGAAATCACAAACCTTTGTATCATGATGTGGCATCACCATGAAATGCCACTATCAGGTCAACCTGTGCTGTAATGTGATATCCTCCAACTATCGGAGGCTGTGACTACCCAAGGGTTTTGGGGGTGGGAGGGTTGGTAAAACTTGCTCATTTTTGTTAAAAGTGATGCAGATCCGTGATAGTTTTAGTACAGATAGACAAATCGCCTGTGGTCACTTTAAGCATTGTGGTGTCTAACCCTGATCTGAGCACCTGCCAAATGATAGGGTTTTAAAAACACTGGGAGCCTTGTCTACTTTAGTGTCTTTACTGTAAACACCAGCACTCCCAGTATTAGCAACAGTGGGTTTTGTTTGTTTGTTTGTTTGTTGTTGTTGTTGCCAGAAATGCCTAGAGTAGCCATTGAGTTACCATGATGTTACGCTATAGCAATCTACACAACAACTTCTTCAATATTTGGTGATGTGATGGTGCAGAGGTTGTTATATAACAATATTTTTGCCTCACGTTCATGTAATCAATTCATAGTGGCAAAGCGAAAGGAACTTTATCCCAAAGAATGCTGGATCAGGATATCGTGTGCTCTGACTCATCTGATGTACCAACTACCCTTCTGTATTAGAGGCTGGATGCAAACTGCTTCATGATTATGCTAAATAGGTACAGCCCTCGGGCTCCTGGCATATTGACAGTGCAGCAAAATTTGGACTCACTTAATTTAGGAAGATCTAAAAACTGTAAATGATTTGGATCAATCTGTTCAGTCTAGCTTGTAAATTATCTTTTTATTTAATTCAAGGCATGTGTGATTAAGGAAGGAAAGACACCTAGCAAACAACTGCATTCAGACACACTGCTTACATAGTACTTCTGTGCTCTTCATCTGCATCTTTTAAATATAAATCAAGGAACAAAGACCAAATAATCCCTCAAAATAATCTTTCAAACTATATGACATTTCCTTCTTCAGTATTTTCTGAGCTCTTATTATCTCTGTGTATCAGCTGCATGCTGTTTTTTTATATATATATATAAATAACAAAACAGAGATTCCTCTGAATTTGTAACATTATAGGATTACTTTACGAGAGCCAAGTTTGTACATGTTTGGTAGCTGTTCTTCAAAGTTCCATAACTTCTCATTCAGTCCTTGGTGAATCTGTCATATTGCCAGCCTTATTCCATTGAAATCCTTCCTCGGCCCTCATCTCTTTGAATGCCTACAAGTGAGTCGACAATATTACCATACAAATAAAAACAAACGTCCAATTTATTTCTTCATCTGGTTCCCAGTGTTGACTCTGTCTTGCTTAGATTGGAAGCTCATTGGCACAGGAAATGGCTTTATTTTTGTGTCTCATCTTTTGTCATAGAATATCATAGAATCATAGAATATCAGGGTTGGAAGGGACTCAGGAGGTATCTAGTCCAACCCCCTGCTCAAAGCAGGACCAATCCCCAACCTAAATCATCCACATGCACATTGCTGGCACTGAACGGACAAATAATAACACTTATGACAAGGTCCACATCCTGTGAAATAAATTGACATCATCCTTTGCTCCATCATAAGATAGCTCTGAGCACAAATAGGTGAATAGGTCTCAGTGCATAGTGTTTGTGTAGTTGGCGAGGACTCAGTTCAATTTCCCACCTACAAAACATTGTAAGAAAACTGAAATCTGCCAAAGTTCATTGGGCTATTGCTAATGGTCTCAGTAAGGATTTGTTCTCTGACCTAGTAATTTTGGCTATATTTAGACTTGGAACAATGAGATTTTTTGGGGTAATTTATCGGTAAATGTCGATTTCACTGTACACTGAAGTCAATGCAAAACTATTTTAATTAATGATCAAAATGTACAGATAGGCAAAGTAAGAAAAGAACTATTTGAGAACTTACTAGAGTTTGACTTAAGGGTATTTACTTTGTGTATTTTGACATGTGACGTTGACAATTTGTATTTAACAGTTATAAAACTTTAACTTTTAATCTCAACAGTTACTGTCATTAAATCATTTTGGTCCTCCCCTCTCCCCCACATAATTTCCTGCAACTGTGAAAATTTAAATAGATAAAAATTAAAAAAGCTTACAACGAACCATTGATATTACCAGTCAAAATTATAAATAAAATCTGATTCTGCCTAGCCTAGTTTATTTCATTTTGTATAGTAAAAGCCATTAGATCACTTGGTCCTCTCATTTTTTTTGCCAAAGTCCTAGCCTTATACATTCTACTCCTGGATGTCCAGTGTGTTCCAAAGGTCACTTTCTGCTGCATTAATTGTAGATCCAGGTTTCACCCTCTGTGCAGCTCTGCTCTGTTGTGCCCTCACAGCAACAGCATGACAGTCTGCCACCAACAGATCTAACGGAACTTCTTTATTATGACACCTAAAATTTAGAGGCTAGACACTGGTCAGAATTCCAGGAAGACTTGAAAGCATCAGATCGCACCTTTTCCCATCCCCCCCAAACATAGAGCCCACATGAGACATTCTTAGCTGAAGATGTGAGTACAACTTATGGCCTATGTTGCTTTTCCTCTGAAGGAAGCGTCAGCAGCATTATTGGGTGACGTTGTGGTGGTGTGGGTGGAGGCAGAGATGGATTTATAAGCCTGTTGTATATAACGTTGACTTTTTTGTCTGCACCTCCCAGCATGCTGGGAACTCCAGCTGTAATGCCCACAGATATATATATAATCAAATGTGGAAAATAGTTCATCACCCCTTATCTTCACCTTCAGGGCTCTGCACAACTGTTCCCTCATCTCACTGATTTTTTTAATCCGTTTTCCTGCTCTCATATTCACCTTATCTTTCATGTCATCCCCCTATTCACTGCTACACACAGGACTGACTCGCACTCTCTTAATAACCACTAAGGATGTACCCTTACATTTCTAAGTGCCTTTCCTCCTCCCAATTCAGTTTGCTATTGACTACTTCCTGCAAGCCACATATGGAACTCTCATTGTCAGCCCCATACAGACAGGGGAGGCTGCCATCATGGCAGGAGGCCAGCTGTCATACAGAGAACCAGTGCACAGCTCACTCTGCAGCAGTGGGGAGTGAGCAGACTTTGGCCATGAGCCTGGAGCAAACCCTTACACTTTGAAAGCTGCTGGGGGATTGTTAATGTCCATGCAGAGGAGAAAGGAGATTTATATTTATTTAAAGGACACATTAAAAAGACCCCTTATAACAAGCTGTATAGAAGTCAGTGTTTCTGCCTTAGAAGAGCTGAGACAACTCTGCCCGCATTTGACACCTGGGCCCAGATCATCAAAGATATGTAGATACACCTCTACCCCGATATAACGTGACCCAATATAACACGAATTCGGATATAATGTGGTAAAGCAGTGCTCTGGGGGTCGGGGGGGCTGTGCACTCCGGTGGATCAAAGCAAGTTCGATATAATGCAGTTTCACCTATAACGCGGTAAGATTTTTTGTCTCCCAAGGACAGCGTTATATTGGGGTAAAGATGTCCCTACCTGCATTACAATCCCATTTAGATGCCTATATACTTTTGAGGGGCCCTGGTGCTTAGAGTACTATCCAGATTGCTAGCAAGGGGTCAAGACCCTGATCCTTGCAGCCTTAACTCTGAGTTGTCTCGTGGGGCCTGATTTGCCTCTAACACAGTTTTACACTGGTGTAATTCCATTGACATCAATGGAGTTATTCCTGATTTACACCCAGAGGGGGGAGGCTCTGTGTCTTTAGCAGACCTACTTCTGAGTCAGGGCTGAAAGATGAGATCCCTACTTAGTAAGAATATCATAGCAATGCCATTCTGATCAGAGTTTTAAGTTCAGACCTTGTCTACACACAAAAGTTATACTGCTTTCATTATATGGGTATAGGTAATACAGTACCGCCCTCCTCATGTGGATGCATTTATACCAGTATAAAAGTGCTTATACTGGTATAGCTTTTTCCCATATGGGACAGAGGGAACAGGAGTAAGTTATACTGGTAGCTTATATATATAAGGCACCTTTATGTTGATGTAACACTGGGTATAATTGGTAAAACTCACACACCTCTAATCAAAATGATTATACCAGTATAAAACTGTGTGTAGACCAGGCCACAGGGTGGGCGGAGTAGTATTATGGATATATAGGCTCCTTTGTTTTCAATTTAAACTGGTTTTTACTGAAAAAATCTTGGGTTTTACAAAAAATATTATTAGTTTTTTTCCGATTTTCATCCTACTGTTGTATCATTCAAATATATAGAAAATAACTTGCTTTATTAGGAAAATACATATGTCACATGCATTGCATCTTATTATGATAATA
This sequence comes from Chrysemys picta bellii, assembly GCF_011386835.1. Classification (NCBI taxonomy): domain Eukaryota; kingdom Metazoa; phylum Chordata; order Testudines; family Emydidae; genus Chrysemys; species Chrysemys picta. Next base: position 152,437,806 of record NC_088792.1, read on the forward strand.
CATTAGTCTGTGTGTATATGCAAAGCAGCCTGTGGTAGTAACGCTAGAAGGTAGACACAATAAACAAACAGGCACCCACGCAAGCCCTGAAGTGCCTGCGCATCTGAACGTACTGATGAATTTCACGCCCACCACGGACACATTTCAAGCTGTTAGCAGGGAACGGTTTAAAGATCTGACCCACTAAAATGGGAAGAAAATGAAAATTGGTATCAGCATGTGTTCCAGCACACAAGGAAAGTTTAAAAACAAAAACAGGAGGAAAGGATGAAGTGGAATGTATGCGCTACAAATTATGTGACTCAATTCTTAAATGTCAATATTTATTGGCTAATAGTTCTGTGTTTACAACAGCAAACTGTTTATTCCAATGAAAAGTTTTATTTGGGGATTAGAGCGATATTGTTTTCTTAAACTCAGAGGAGAAACTGTGTTTTGAGTTCTGTTTTAGTTCTGCAGCAAACCACATTAAATTCCATTCATCAAAGCATTAATCTACTGCATACTTCCCCCCCCATCCTTCTGTCCACCAAAATAAACCCTGATATTTACTCAGAAAAATTATTAATAGTTTTTTCCACCAATTTTCACCTCTTTTTGTTGTAGTAATAAACATCAGTAAATTCCTGGGGAAAATTAAATAAAATAAAAAACAAAAATGAAGGGCCCTATTGATATAGTAGGTGTCTTTAAACTTTACTTTCTCCTGGACTGAAGAGACTTAAAATAACGTATAGCCCGAACATGATGCCGTGTGTGAGCCAGAGAGACAGCGCTGTCTCTCTGTCTCACACACGGCATCATGTTCGGGCTATACGTTTTTTTTGAAAGAGCTCCCACCATCACCTCCAGCTAAAGAAGCACTAGGATCAATCGGCCACCACTATTTTAACCAACGTGACTGAGATTTTCAGAGCTGCATAAGGGATTTGGACACCCAGTTCTCAAGGAAATGGAGGGGAATAGGGCATCCAGATCCCCGACATGGGTTTGAAAACACCAGCCCACCTTCAGTGCTGCTCTTCAGGTTAGATGACATGGCGACGAATATGCTGGTGGCTGCCCCGCTTCACACAATCCAAGTCTCTCAGCTTGGAAAGTGGCTATGTATGAATGAGGCTGACTGCATCTATGGGGACCCTTTGTAGATTTAGTCCTAAATTCTTTTCAGTTCTTTGATTAAGAGAAGCTGTGATGAACAACACAGGTAAAGACACTCTTTGAAATATAATCTTTAATCCTTGGATTCTGTTCCTAGCTCTGCCACTGACCTGCAATGTGATTTTGGGCAAGTCACTTCCACTCTCTCTGCCTCTGTTTCCCACCTTTTGTCTGCTTTGTCTGTTGATCTGCTGAGGCCAGGGGCTGTCTCTCACTATGTGTTTGTACAGCTCCTAGCACACTGGGGCATTGAGCTCCATTGCGGCCTCAAGATGCGATTGTAATACAAATAATAATAATATAAGCAGCTAGGGAGTGAAGCAGGAGATCCAGTTTGATTGACTTCTTGAGTTCTCTGATGTTTCAGGCTCCCTGGAGGATGGACCCAAACTCAGTGAGGACTAAAGTCCCAGCCTTCTTATCAGACTTGGGAAAAGCTACGCTCAGGGGAATAAGGAAATGTCCCCGCTGCGGCACTTACAACGGCACCCGAGGGCTGAGCTGCAAGAACAAAACCTGTGGGACGATTTTTCGCTACGGCGCTCGGAAGCAGCCTGGCGTCGACGCCGTGAAGATCATCACAGGCTCGGATCTGCAGATCTACTCAGTACGGCAGAGAGACCGGGGGCCAGACTACCGGTGCTTTGTGGAGCTGGGGGTTTCAGAGACAACCATCCAGACTGTGGATGGAACCATCATCACGCAGCTCAGCTCCGGACGCTGCTATGTCCCGTCGTGTTTGAAGGCAGCCACTCAAGGCGTGGTGGAAAACCAGTGCCAGCACATCAAGCTGGCTGTGAACTGTCAGACCGAGGCCACCCCTTTGACCTTGAAAAGCTCCATCTTAAACTCCATGCAGGCCTCCCCCGAAACTAAGCAAACCATCTGGCAGCTGGCAACGGAGCCCACCGGCCCCCTGGTTCAAAGGATTACCAAGAATATCCTGGTAGTGAAGTGCAAGGCCAGTCAGAAGCACAGCTTGGGGTATCTCCACGCCTCCTTTGCTCAGAAGATGAGCAATAAGAATGTGCCAGAGCACAGGTTTCTCTGCTCGTGCCAGACTCTGAAATCCAGCAAGGCCAGCTCTGCCAAGGAAGAGGCTGCCCAGAGATGCATTCACTTCTTCGCCTGCATCTCTGCCTTTGCCAGCGACGAGACCCTGGCGCAGGAGTTCTCGGACTTCCTCAGTTACGATTCCAGCGGTAAGCGGGGCTAGGGCAGGGGTGGGCCTGCGGGGAGGTTTAGAATGACGAAGCGAGTGAAAGAAGATGGCGGGGCGGATGCGGGAAATGAGAGAGCGCAGGGTTTGGTGAGCAGTATTCCAACTGATGGGGAATGTCTGCATGGGGATGGATTGCCTGAACGCTGCTGTCCGTTCCCCCATCTGACGACTGCTAAACCATGCCGTCTGCAGAGCATTTCTATCTCCGGCTCAGAAAACAAATGTGGCCTGCAGCAGATCAGAACCACAGGGGGCTATCGCCCCCTTCCCGGGCTTGATTACCCACCTCATCCCCATGTACGTAACTTACTTTAGAAGAGGAAGCAGAAACCTTATGTGGATAGTCTGGGTGGGAGTACTGAGTCAGAGGCAGTAGCACAGTGGATCATTGCTGGCTGGCTTCCTTCCTGTTGGGCTGTCTTATGTGGAAGAAAATCAAGAACCCAGGAGTGGGAGGCAGATGAGTGTTTCTTTTGGGGTAGCTAAACTGGGAGGGAGCATCTCTCCATTCAGCGGTTATGGGTACACAAGTCTAATGGGCTTTAAAGGGTTTTTTTGGGTAGGGAGGTGGATTTGGGCCTGTAAGTGATGTACGTTAAGAGATGATTGTCTAATCAACCTGCTTAAATACGGCACTGTGCTGTTTTGGCTTTGAAAGAATCTATTCTCACAGCCTCTGAAAGCTCCTTACTGGCCTGGGTTAGAGTGGATAAGTTCTTTATTTTGCAGGGAAGGATGCCTGGTTTGGGAGAAGTTAAAAAGTTTCACTAGGATAGGAATATAGACCTCCATCGGGCCTGGATGAATGACAGTTTTAACCTGAGTTTGGATGTTAGCACAAGTGACAAGCCCAAACTATGTGGCCAGAAGAAGAGAGGATGAGAAAGAAGGATTGTTTGTGTTTAATCGGTAGTGACCCTTGAAATACCAGGGTTATCTTCTTTAAGGTTTAGGTGAGGTAACACGCTTAATTGGACAGAAAACTTTGATGAGGTTCATCAGGTCTTCAGTGGAAGGGAAAGGACAAAATTCCGCCCTAAGCTGCTTCTTCTGGATTTAGCTAAGGTCCAGTAACCAGCAATAATGTCATTTATTATAGTGTATAAAAAGCAAGGCTTTAGGGGTTTCTTTGTCAAAGCTGTTCCTTCCCCTTCTGGAGTCATGCCGTGACATGAATGTATCTCCCAAGGTATACTGTTGTGAGTATTTGGCCAGTGCTTCTAACTATATTGTCACTAGGACATAGTGTAAAAGTGGGTATATGTTTGTATTTGTATTTTGGAGGTAATCTACATCAAGTGGCCTTTGGACTAATAAAAGAACACTTGTGTGGAAGCTGAGTAAACTAATTATTTCCAACATCTAGCTAATCCAGATTGGCTACGTGAACATTAAGGGCTTGATTTTGCTCGTATTTAGGGGCCTAAAGTTAGATAATGGGAGTTAGGCACCGAGGTGCTCTTGAAAATTCCAGTTGGCATCTAGCATAAATACCCTTACTAAATTTAGGTGCCTAAATACCTTTCAAAAAGTTGGCCCTACGGGACTAATTCTGATTTATGCCAGTGTAATTAAGATCAGGAACAAAACTACGCATTGGTGCTACACCAGTGTAAATTATTATCTGTATTGGGGAGCAGGGGAGAACCCCCGTCACGGATCAAGGTCGCATTGTGCTAGGTGGTGTGAAATTGGTGTATGATCGGAACCAGGCTCTAACTGGCCAAACTATATTAACATGCATTAACGCTGCTGCTGACTTGCTGTGTGACCCTAGGTAAGTCTCTTAACCCATCAGTGCCTCACTTTCCCCATCTATAAAATAGAACTGATCATACCTAGTAACTTTGGGGGCTTAAGTGATTAGTGAAGTGCTTTGAGATCTTTGTGTGAGAAGTGCTAAAGAAGTGCAAGGTATTATGGTTATTGTTCAGCCATTACCATGTCCATTTTCACTACCATTTTGCCAACATGTACATACTGGGCCTGGTTAATCTCTCATGTAACACCGTTTAACCTGCTGGGGCTACCCCATGAGAGGAATTGGCCTATTGAGTTCATTACCTCTTAAATTACAAAGCAATCCTGTCAGCCGTATTTTGGAAATCAGCTAACCCTGGTGCAAACAGGTATAGTTCCTATTGAAGTCAGAGTTGTATCTGTTTGCACTGGGAATGAATGAATCTTGCCTTGAATACTGTAGCTGTTGTGCCGGCCATACAGAGATGTGTTGTGGTTTGATATTAGTTAGGATCGCTAATATGGAAGCAAAAGCCGCCGCACACAGAAGGAATGGAGACCTAAGCTTACACTGACATCTAGGGTTACCTAGGGAGGTGGTGGAATCTCCTTCCTTAGAGGTTTTTAAGGTCAGGCTTGACAAAGCCCTGGCTGGGATGATTTAGTTGGGGATTGGTCCTGCTTTGAGCAGGGGGTGGGTCTAGATGACCTCCTGAGGTCCCTTCCAACCCTGATATTCTATGATTCTATGATTCTTATCCATGTCTGTATTCCTTTTGATTTGCCCCTCCAACGTCACCGCCGCCACCTCTAATATCCTAGCATTTCCTTAGTAGCAAGTGTTATTGTTAAAATGGAAAATGCTTTTAGTTATGACTCCTTCCCCTCAATCCCTCACCCTATTTTCACTTTTAACTTGTCAAACAATTCTCTTTTGGGGATGACCAAAGTTGTTTGTTTGTTTTGTTTTAATTCTAACAGTCGTGTACACGTGGGAAGGAAGCTCTTTTCTCACTCTAAAAGCTGCTACATATTTTTTTCACACCTGTAACTCAAGGTAGCTGGACTCTGGATATGTGGCTTATTGACAGTCCAAGATCCTTACTTGTGTGGTGAGTAAGGATTTGCAGAAACAGGCCCCTTATTAACGTGGAGAGGGAGAAATGGTTAGAAATGATCAAAGCTGTGAATGTTTGAAAATACAGACTAAGTTTAGATCTTGCACTTTCAGATAAGGAACCTCACACGTGGGTAGCCCCACTGAGTTTAGTTGGATTATGCACGTCTGTCAATTTAAGCATGCACATACATGTTTGCAGGATGGGGGCAGGGATGTTGCATTAACCTAGCGCTTAATTATAATTGATTAGTTATAAAGACTCAAGGGTTGTTTTTTCCAGGTCTCAAAGGGATCAGAGTGCCCCAGTTAGTTTGCCATCCTGAATCCACCGTGCAGGCTGGCGAGCCCACTGCTTCCAAGCCAAAAAAGAGGAAAAAAGATGAAGCATCTGGTAAGGGACCATTTCAGTTCTTTAATAGGGGTTTCAGTGGGTGTCTGTAGATTGGACCAGGTCATTGCTGATTTGGAGGAACATTTGAATCTTCTAACCGGCCTGTGATTTTTTTTTTAACGGGATTCAATGAAACTAGATGTTTCCTCTGTCTTGTCTCTGTGTGCACTTGGAGTGCTGGTTGTTAGAAGTGGAAGCACCTTGTCGATTCCATCCCTATGCAAGGATGGAGCCCCTGGGGATCTCAGTTGTTAAACTTGACGATCAGAAGCTACTATTCTAGCTCTGCAGGTTACAAAGAGTGTGTCGCTAAAGCTTTTTTAAATTGAACCTAAGGTACACAAGGAAATAGTCCACTCCTGGCTCAAGATCCAGCCAACTGCAATCTGAAGAAAAGCGGACTGAAAAAGCCAGCTGTTGCGTCTTCACTAAAAAGACAAGGTAAGTTTCATTTCTGCGGTCTCTTTCGCTCAGCCATAAGAGCAGCAGAAATACAAAAATACCTAGTGAGTGGGGAAAAAAATGCTGCAAACCACGGGCCAGATCCTTAATTGTGGTGAATTAGCATAGCTCTATAGAAGTCAATGGAGCCGTGCATATTTACACCAGCTGGTGATTTGGCTCAAAGTTGTTATAACCCATGTGAAAGAAACATTATGGGCCCGATTCTCCTCTTGCTTACGCTGGTGTAACTCCTTTGGAATAACTCCAGGTTTGCAAATGAAAATCGGACCCTATATTCCTAAGCTCTCTTATTGCAATTGATGGTTCCATGCTGCTCTTCTGTAATTCCTCCTGCATATTGGCAAAACTATACACCTGAATAACAGTGTCTGTCTGAAAGATGGTGCTGACGCTCTCTTGTGTAGCTGCTTGGGTTTGTGCCTTCTCATACCGAGTTTTTAAAAAAAACGTGTCTGTAGCGGGGATAGTGTTGTGTTTATATAAAATAAAAAATTGTTGAAGATGAAACTGAACAGTTTGGCCAAATGGGAATAGAAAACTGACTTGAGTTTTTATTTTGGCCTTTGTCACTGTCTTTGTGTCGTCTCCCAGCTGCATGTCTGTGTGAGATGATTCTTTGCCAGAATCAGTGAACAGATGCATTTTACAACCACGCGGTGGCAAATATTTGTGCAAAAAGACAAACCAGGTTCTGTCTCCTGATCTTCTAAAGTCTGGGGGCCTGATTCTCCTCTCCTTTACTCTTGAGTTACTGCATCAAAGCCAGAAGAGTTACACCAGTGTATTCTATGTAAGGGAGAGCCAACACTATCGTTCTGGCTGGGGACACACCAAGTGCAAACGGCACTAACTCAAATAACTCCTGGCTTTCTTTGGGTTATTTATACATGTATATTTTAGAACTGTTTATTTACCTCTCATTTTAGGATCGCTTATTTCTCTCTATATTTAGGATTATTTCTGTTTACCGTGATAGATACTTAGGGACTTAAGGTTCAATCCAATTCCCTTGGAAACCTGTGAGACCCTTTCTATTGACATTAATGGTATTTGGATCAGGGTCTTATAAAATAAACATTTTCTTTTCCTATTTATTCATTTTCCTTATTCACATGAAATTCATGATTGCCAGTGGTTTGTTAGATTTTTCTTAGTACTCTAGCTCTTTCCTAGAAAAAGTAATGAGAGCAAAGACCGAACAAATCAGTTTTCCTTTTCTCTGCTTAAAACCAGTTACTGCAATCTCTGACTCCCTCTTGTATCTCATCAACTCTCAGCTGAAAATATCTTTGTTCCTTGTCTCTGCATCTTACTTTTTCTTATTTGGGGGCCTGATCCTGCTACAGTTCAATGGGATTACGAGCAGTAGTAAGAGGAGTTTGCCCATTTTTGACCCAATCGGACAGTTAGAATTCAGGGCCCTGGGAATGTTCCAGTTGGAAATAGACATTGATGGAGTCTGGTGTTTTCTCTGATGCAATCTTGTGTATTCACAAGGAACGAACAACGTCCTGCTCCTGTGAATGCAAGAGGAACCAAGAACAAAAGGAGCAGTTTCTTAGCTTATAGTCCTCAAGCCTCTTGGGCCAACACTAGACCCGAAAACACTCTCTAGCTTTTTCTAGGGTCAAGCTGTTCATACAGGCTCCTACTTGGGTATCTTGCTTTTTGCCTCTGCCCTTGTCTGTGTGTACGTATGTACTACACACACACACACACACACACACACACACACACAGCCAAAATAGGAGTCACTGACCAGGTACACACACACTTTTTGTCTTAGATGGAGGCTTATGATTACAGTTATGTTTACTGAAGTGTGAGTTTGCACCTATCAACCTCAATGGGGTTTTAATTCAACGTGTAGCAAGGTTTCTCCCAGCTCATAACAGGTGCTTACCCTTTACTGACAGTGCTTTCAACTCTGGATTGGATATAGCAATTTGTTTAATAGCATACACTGACACTACGCAGCCATTTAGGACAAGAAGCAAAAGCACCACAGCCAATTGACATTTCAGGGAGGATTTAGTTGAGCAAAATGTAATTATGTCCCCAATCCTGCAAAGACTTACATGCTTGCCTAACTTTATGCACTGTGTATAGTTCCACTGACTTCAATACAATTTCTCACAGCATGTAAAATGAACCACACACACAGGTCTGTGCCGGTTTGAGTTCCGACTCTCATTTTGGGATATAGTTGATATGAAAGTTCATACGCAATATGAAAGGCCTGATTTTTCTGTGAAGCGGAGCACCTGCAGCTCCCATTGAGTTGAGCTCAGCATTTCTGAAAATCAGGTGTCAAGTTGCAGGGGTGTGTGTGTAAGTTACACAAACACTTGGCTGTACATGCCAACTGTCGGGCCCCAATGACTTGTAATAGTAGAGCTGAGTGAATAATGGCTTTTTAGGTTGGGGGCTGCCCCAAAAAATCTGAAAAAAAAATCTGGTTCGATTGGAGCCAAAGTGAATATTTTCATCAAATTGACCCAAAATGTCTTGAGTCCTTTGTTTCATTTTGGGCATTTTCCACCTTTTTTTTTTAAAGTTTGTTTGTTTTTTAAAGCCGACAACGTTTTGCTTTTAAATTCGGTCTTGAAATGACCCTGTTGAAACATCAGAGGGGTAACCGTGTTAGTCTGGATCTGTAAAAAGCAACAGAAGGTCCTGTGGCACCTTTAAGACTAACAGAAGTATTGGGAGCCTAAGCTTTCGTGGGTAAGAACCTCACTTCTTCAGATGCAAGTAATGGAAATCTCCAGAGGCAGGTATAAATCAGTATGGAGATAACGAGATTAGTTCAATCAGGGAGGGTGAGGTGCTTCTACAGAAGCAGTTTCTCCTCCCTTGGTGTTCACACCTCAACTGCTAGCAGAGCACCTCACCCTCCCTGATTGAACTAACCTCGTTATCTCCATACTGATTTATACCTGCCTCTGGAGATTTCCATTACTTGCATCTGAAGAAGTGAGGTTCTTACCCACGAAAGCTTATGCTCCCAATACTTCTGTTAGTCTTAAAGGTGCCACAGGACCCTCTGTTCCTGTTGAAACAGAATGTTTCCGAATTTTCTTCCCCGGCCGAAGCTATTCATCATATTCAACCCAAATTCAGAAATAGTTTTGGATCCCGAAAAAAAATAATTTCGGCAGAAAAACAATTAGTCAAAAAACATTCACTCAACTGTAATTATAACCCCCTGAAAATGGGATGCATAGTGGATACAATGTCTTCTTCATCATAGCAGAAATGTTGCTGTTCATTGCTCTCACATACTCTGCACCCTATATTTCTGCTTTGCATTTAGTGAAGGGCATCAAGTTCTGGAAACTGTCTGATAAATGTAATGCTGAATATACTTTGGTATATATGTATGCACACAGAAAGCTTCTGGTGAATCCAGCATGTATGTGGCCTTCCATTGCTTATTGTTTCCTTTGGGAACCGCATTGGAGAAGTGAAGAATGCTCATCCTCTCTGTTTAAAGAGAGCAATTGTATTTAATGAAGGGTTTCCTTTTCTTTTAGCCTGTAATCAGCTGCTGGATGAGTCACAGGTGACCTTGTCCTTCCAAGAATGGCTGGCCAGTGTCACCGAACGCATCCATCAAACCATGCATTACCAATTTGATGGTAAGTGTTGTCTGGGAACCACCTCATGAGAGCCTAGAATCTTGTCTTCTTGCTGCTTCATTCTTAAAGCAGCAACAATAGTTAAGCAGCTAAGTTGTGATCAGCTTTAAATATCTGCTGGGTCAAAGAGAGAAGAGCATGTGGCTGGGGTGGGGCAAGTGTTTCATTTGATATGGGTGTTTTCTTCAGTCTTGATTTTCTCTGCAGTGGTTCTCAAACTTTCCAGACGACTGTACCCCTTTCAGGAGTCTAATTTGTTTTGCGTACCACAAGTTCCACATCACTTTAAAACAACTTGCCTACAAAATCAGACACAAAAATACAAAAGTGTCACCGCCACACTAGTACTGAAACATTGCTGACTTTCTCCTTTTTTCCATAGAACTACAAATCAGCTGGAGTATAAATATTGTACTTACATGTCAGTGTGATACTTGAGCCTGTGTTTCACTTGGGAGCCTTGTCTGAAGCCGGAGCCTTGCGTGGCAGGGCTGAAGCCCGAGCCCCCCTCACTGCCCGGGGCTGAAGCATGTAACATAGCTTCATAGGGGTCCCTGTGGCACGAGACCCTGAGCAATTGCCCTGCTTGCCACCCCCTAACACCGGCCCTGCACTTGCAATTCCCCTAAACCCATCCTGTGACACCCCCACTCCTGGGAGTCACAATCCCCCAGACACTGATCTAGATGAGTTGAGTACCCCCTAGAAAACCTCTGTGTGCCCCTAGTTGAGAACCACTGCTGTAAACATCAAACATGGTCTGAATTGTTGCATGAGGCTTTGTTAGGGTGACCAGATGTCCTGATTTTATAGGGAGAGTCCTGATTTTTGGGTCTTTTTCTTATATAGGCTCCTATTACCCCCACCCCCATCCTGATTTTTCACACTTGCTGTCTGGTCACCCTAGGCTTTGTGCTGGCCTTCTGCACTGGGATGAGTTTTGTCCTTAAGGCTAGATTGTGTCTTTAGGCGAAGGAGTGGTGCATTAGCTGCAGGATGCATTGTGCCGTGGAGACATCTCAGATACACAGCTCCTCCCCTGTTCTCCTCTTGTTCGGGGAGGTGTGTCTGGAATAAAGAACGCTGATGCAGTCCTTACAAGGGTGCATTGAGTTGTTCCTCTGACAGCTGGTGGCGCGATTGGGGCAGGTGAAGCTGGGCCGAAGCTCCATCCAATCCTAGCTCTTCTCTGTCCTCTCCCCACCCATGGGCTCACAGGGATATGCTCTGCACCTAACTTGGACCCAAAATCTGGGTAGGCCTTATTGGCTGTGCAGGGCAGCGGGGTGCTCCGCTGAGGAAGCACTAGGGACAATCTAACCATTCATGATTTGGGATCTTAAACATTATGATCTTTAGCAACCAAAGATTTTCCAGTACTGAGGAAATTCAAGTGTGGGGAACGCCAACCTTATCGCTGATTTTCTTCCTGAAAAGTCTGGGTGGGGTTGGGTGAAAGATATGCCTCGGCACAGTTTTTATGAGCCAGTCCAGTGGCTGAATAACTTCTTCCGGCCAGCAGGAGTTCTAGGTTTTTTAAAACAAAAATCCTTTACTGGCACATCATTTGTAGTCTGTACATCTCCATTGTTGCCAATGCACCCTGGGTAGTCAGGGTCTGCTGCAGCAAACGTTAATGAGAACTAGATCACTTCAGTATAGTGCATGTCATTCGGATAGGCCTCAAAGTCCTTTACAAACCTTTGCTTGTTCACACTTGGTACATGGGTTCATAAGTGGTGTTAGAAGCATGCTACAGATATGGGAGGAAGGTGCTACGGACGGATATAAAAACCCGTCAGTAGCAGGTTATTGTAGTTGGTTACAAGCAACTTTTTGGACTCTACGGCTATTGATTAACTGTTTATTACACCTGTTAATCATTTATGAACTCTTTGTAAAGGGAATCTTATTGTAAAGTGGGACCCGTTTACTGATCCTCGGTGTAGACTGAAATCAGTGGATTTATACTAGCTGAAGATCTGTCCTCGCAACCATGAATCATTTCACCTTCTACTGAAAGTGGATGTGGCAGCTTAGTTAACAGCACACAGCAATGCTACACTGCCATTTAGGGCAAGAAGCAAAAAGCTCCGTAGCCCATTGAAATTGCAGGAGCAATTTAGTTAGGCAAAATGTAATTGTCCAAGTAGGAATTTGGCCAGTGCCCCCTAATTCCATGCTGGGACACTGGTTTGATACTGACGCAGAGGGTACGTTCCCTCCTGCAGCACCCAATGTTAGCTAGGGAGGTCTGCCATCCAGTTACTTACCGGGCCCTGACCCTGCTTAGCTTGTGAGATCTGACAAGACCTTAAAGGGAAAACAAAACTGATTATCTCTTGTGCTAGTGAAACCAAATCCTTGTAGAAGCACTTAAGAATATTTATTCATATCATGTCCCATACCACCTGTTTCCAGTCAAACTGCTCCTTTTTTTTCTCCTCGTGGTTTAATGTGCAGGCAAACCAGAGCCACTGGTGTTCCATATACCACAGTCTTTCTTCGATGCCCTGCAGCAGAGGATTTCCATAGGAAGCACAAAGAAACGGCTGCCTAATTCCACTACAGGTACAAGATCTTATGATCTCATTAGCGCAAAGCTTTGGAAATCTAAACACCAGGAAATCTCTGGTGGTTTCCATGCAGAAATCTGACTAGTTTAGTGTTTTTAGGCCCTGTATTGGGAGTGTGAGTATAAAAGCTATGGGTGAGGTTGGGGGTACACTGTTAGCCGGGCTGCAATGCACCGTGCTTCCTTCAGGTTACAAAGAAAATGAAAGGACCACTGGCTATCTCTGGGGATTGGTGATGGGATATGGAGCCATCGGATATAGAACAGCGATAGCCCTACATCTGTAATATGGTCTTCCTGTTTACAGCTTTTGTCCGGAAAGATGCCCTTCCCTTGGGTACCTTCTCCAAATACACCTGGCACATTACCAACATCCTGCAGGTCAAGCAAATATTTGACACTCCTGAGGTAAGGCCTGTTTGTTCTCCTGGTTCCTTGCTAAAGACCAAGCAGGGAGCCCAGCTGGTTAGGTCAGCAGGCTGGAGAGGAGACAGGGCAGAGCTAGACACTGCTCCCGCAAACACCCGCATTGAGTTCAACGGGGCTACTCACCTGGGTAAAGTCAGATCTATGCAACCAAGTTTGATCAGCATGGCCTTGTCATGTAGCAGCCTGAAACCCCCCTATGTAGACTCAGCTTATACCAGCAAGTGTCTTTTTGCTGGTATAGCTTGTGTCATTCAGGGAGGGGAGGTGGCTTAAGTATACCTGGAAAAGAACTGCTTCTCCACTAGAGGGCGCTGCTGGTTTAGTTATATTGGCAAAGCCTTTATAGTGCAGACAAGCCCATAGAGTTTGCAGAATTGGGGCCCTCAATTGCTTCACAACAGAGTGATTCTGAGCTGGAAAGTCTGCAATCAGCGGAAAGCATTATTTGGCAGAATTCCTTCGGTGGGAACATTTGAGCAGGGATCAGGCGAGCCTAGTCCAGCCTCAGCTAGAGGGACTAACTGATCACCAGAGCTGGGGTCAGACAGGAATACCTCCTACAGCTTAGAAGCAAGGGCTTTGGTGATGGATTCGGGGGGGGGGGGGGGTTCTTTCTTCTGGAGCTCTGGGCAGGGACTGTAAGCTCAGATGGGCTTACCCCTCACTGTCCACTTTCTGGGTTTGTAGAGGTGGTGGGCAGGCGCGTGTGAAGCTGAGGTTGTACGCCCCTGCTCTGCCTTGTTCCTGAGAGTCTGCAGGCTAAGGGACAGTGCCAAATACAGCTTGGTAGTAGTTGTATTTGGCACTGCCACTAAAGCTCTGTGCTGATCATCTGTGCCTGGCTTCTGTTGCAAGATGCCCTTGGAAATCACACGCAGCTTCATCCAGAACCGGGATGGGACCTATGAGCTGTTTAAGTGCCCGAAGGTTGAAGTGGAGAGCATCGCGGAGACATACGGGCGCCTGGAGAAGCAGCCGATTCTCCGGCCCTTGGAACTCAAAACCTTCCTCAAAGTTGGTAAGTTTATAACAGAGGGAAGAAGAGTGAAATCAACCGAAGCAGCTCTTACCTCCTGACCAGATCCTACCACTCTGGTTTGAGAAAAGAGAGAACGGTCATCCAACGGTCATCCAACGGTCTGAGCATAAGGGGGTGGAGGGGGGGAAACAGACGGGACACCTGGGTTCATTTGTGTGTGAGGAGTCCTTAGTTCTGGCCATACTGGGTCAGACCAGTTGTCCATCTAGCCCAGTGGCCGGGGTCAGATGCTTCAGAGGGAGTGAACAGAATGGGGCAATTTCATAGCTCTACCACTGACTCTGTGGACGAAATTCACATCCTTTCAGAGGGTCGGAACAAGATCTATGCGCCACTTATTTCCACTAGTGTCCAGGCCTCGTGTTGATAAACTTCACCCTGCCTCAGTGTGAGTGAGTGGCCTCACCTCTGTGTCCCCAGCGTTAGACAGGGCTAGTGATGCTTTGTCCTCCTTTGTAAATGTGTTGGATGAAATCAAGTGCCAAGTACTGTCAGCTCCACCACTCGTGTCATCGTCTTGTTAAAGACCTCTGAGAAAACCCTTTTGTTGCAAAATGGGGATGGTTTTACATCATGGTAGTACGTAGAGGCCCCACTGTGTTTGGTGCTGTATAATCATGTCCTTAGACAGGCCCCATCCAAAAATCTTACAGACATGACAACAACTGAAAGCAAGCAAGCGTTATTCTAATGAAGGGGCGGGGCATTGAGTCTCAGGTGACATGATTTAATTCTGTGGCGAAAGTGGCCAGGAATTCTGGTTTGAGCCCATGTTTGTGGGGTTCATTTTTTAAGCAATCTTCATTATTATGGCACAATTAATGCCACTTGGGCAACCTAGGTGTGCCCACAGATTGGGTACTTGGACATCTAAATGACTGGCTATGCCTACAGATACCCAGCCTTAATTTTCAGCCTAGCTTTAACCAGCCCTGTCTGTGAGGTCATTTTATTACCTCCGGCTAATACACTGTTAGCGTGATACGGCTGAAATGCTACCTCCTCTTGCTTCTTTTCCCCCAGGCAACACATCACCTGATCAGAAGGAACCGACCCCGTTCACTATTGAGTGGATCCCAGATATTTTACCCCAGTCCAAGATTGGTGAGCTGAGGATTAAGTTTGAATATGGCCATCACAGGAATGGACATACCACTGAATACCAGGAGCAACGCCCTTCACTAGAACAGACCCTGGAGCTGACGCCTCTAACCACCATCACCTTTCCTTGACCTAACACCCAGCCCCTCTCCCCGCTAAGTTTGCACAGCCCTGCTCCGTGGGCTCTCGGCCCGGGGCAGTATTAGCATTGAACTTGTACGGGGTTCCGTAGTGAACTGCTCGGTAAAGCTGATGTTTTCTGATTTCTAAATAGCCACCGGACCTACACTAGAGGAAAGACACCTCACCTGCTTTATAAATAGCATACTTTGATGCTGCTTCACATGTAGTCTTCACTCAAACTGTCCTGTATTCAGAACACACCTCTGCAATCCCAATCACCAGGACGCATTCAAACCTTTGGGTTGTAGTTCCTTTCTATTGCTTCCCCCTGGAAAACAGACTTATCTACAGCTCACAGATGGGAGAAGACAATATATTACGAAGGGAGCTAGAGCCTTGTATTACTACATGAACCATCATGGCATAGTCTGATTTTATGCCATATGTTAAAATATTTTTTTTAAATAAAGCACACTGGAAAACAGTGCTGCTTTTTTATTTCAACCTCTTTTGGCGGGAGGAAGGCAGTTTTAAAAGGAGATAAACCCCCGTAAGAGGGTCCCTTTGTCCGTTTTGGTTTTGGACTTACAAAAATGCTGTTAGCCAGTCATGCCTATGATGGGTGGGTGAATGTGGCTACAGAAGGGTTCTTAAGACTTGCTTCAGAGAGCAGCAGCCACACCAAGCAATGCATTGCACGTCATGGCACGGCCGCTGCTTTTTCTTCTCCTGCCAGTTTTAGGCCCTAATCCCAAGGCTGTTGATGGCTGAGTCTTTCCACAGCCTTCAGTGGGCTTTGGATCAGGCCCTTCCTCCAAGCTCTGGTCACGTGTTTCCTGTTCAACAGCAGCTCGGGTGTGTGCAAAACACTCAAGCCTACCGACCAAGAGTGGCAGGATCAAAATCAAACAGGAAGTATTCAATGGTTGTAGGAGGTTTAGGTTCACTTCCCCCTTCTGCTTGATTTGAAACCTCATCTCTTCCCACTCAAATGAATAGCTTCAGTGCTGGGCTAGGAGGCAATCTGATGGGAGAACTGCCTTAATCCTTTCTGTTGAGTCTGTTCCACTTTCACTACATATTAACTGGGTCAACAGACCCTACTGAAGCCCCCTATGGTGTGGGGATTAGGGTGCTAGCTAGCATATGGGAGACCCTTGTTCAAATCCCCACTGTGCCTGCTCAGAAGGTCTCTAGCTAATGAGGTAAAGCCCTTGTCCCTGGAGAAGGGCCATTTTACAGGGCCTTTTGTTGCTTTAATTAAAGAGTAATTGCAGCTGGCTGCAAAACCCCCCACTCACTCTTTGTCCACCATGATGAGGATACACACCCAGGCTATGGCAGACCCCAGGGCACTCCCCTGCTCTTTTGAGGGGGTGTGAACTGGGGCTCCCACCTCCTGGGGAGAGTCACAGGGGCGTGATCCCTGTCCAAATCCCCTCCCTGTCCCAAGATGACAATGGCCTCCTGAGAAAGAGAGTGGGGTTCAGACAAGGATGGCCCATCTCAAAGGATGTCACCAAGGAGGCAGGAAATCCCGGTGCAAACCCCTGCTGAACAGGCAGCTGGGGGATTTGAACTAGGATCTCCTACACCTCAGGTGAGTATCCTAACCACTGCACTAGAGAGTGGGGATGGTGTTAGCCCAAATCATATTTAATTAATGTGAAACAGCTTCAACCCCCCAATCAGTCTAACAAAAAGGTGAGGGTATACAAACACCAGGGCATATATGAACCCACCTCTCCCACACCCTAGCCACTGGACTGCAGGGAAAGCTGCAGGTAGTTGCTGGCCCAACTACCATTTAATTAAAGTGGAACAGCTTCCACAGGCAAGAGGACATGAGCCGAAAGTTCGAGGCACACCCACCACAGCTGCATTCAACACCTACCCTGCTTAACAGGGTGGGGTGTTGGGGGGGAAGAAGTTGAATCTGCAGCTCCTAGAACTGAAGCACCTAGGCTAACCACTGGCCTATAGCTGGAGTATTGGTTTTGCTGCCACTCAAACAATAGTTAATTCATGTGGAACTAGGCAAAAGCAAGGGAGCTCCCCAACCCTATACACCAGACACCTGGACGGCTGGAGCCCCCGTTCACAGTCCTCCAGGAGAAGTAGAGGGCAAATTTGAACCCACCAGGGCTGCTACCTAGGTGAGCAGCTATCTCCTGCATTATACAGGGAGAGACAGGTTTTTGTCAGCCCAATAAGATTGAATTAGTATAACAGCTTCAGCAGGGTGGGAACCCGAGACCGGTACTGTAAGGTAAGTGTCCATGAGCCGATGGAGTGATCGGGCTTGGTTCATAAAGCCTGCCAGAGCATTCTGTGCTTCCACTCGGTTTTCATCCTGTGCTTTCTCCACATCTTCAAATGCTTCCGTGCATGTTTGCGCTTTCTCCAAGATGTCTCTTTTCATCTTGTGGGACAATATCATTGTCCATGGAATCACTAAGTGCCATCCATTTCAATCGATTTATTGACACATTTATACGTTTGTGGACTTTAACGCCATGGTTAGATGGTTCCCTCTTAGAGCATGGCTGATGACTGGAGCACTACAGAGGCTACTTTCCACAAGGATGTCTTCAAATCCACTGTCTTGCATCACATTGCCTCCATCACACATGAAATTCACTGCACAATGCTTGCCTCCCGTCTCGAGGTGGTCATTGTCCAATTCATTTTGATTCCTCCATTTCATCAACCAGGCTTTGCAGGAGATTGCTTCATCATAGATGACACAGGTCTAGTCTTGGCCCAGAGACTGGACCATAGCCGGAAAATATTTCATCATGGTGTACGCTGTATTAAGGTGAGTTGCTGGTGCAGGAATCGTTGAGCAGTAGCCAACATTTATAAAATAGCAGACAGCCGACGTCTCAAATCATAATGACAAATAATGGCCAATATGTTGATGTAATACATGGTAGAAAGAGGCTCCTACTGTCATGTGACTATAGACTTTTGTTTAACTGAAGGCAAAAAAGTACAGGGAAATGCATAAAATCTGTGACTTGGGGCTAAACAGGTCCCAAACACTACTATTTTAGGTACATAGTTGCATTATCAATTATATTTAGAAGATTTCTGCCAATTTTGGTCAAGATTAGCCAATGTTGCTTCCAGTTACGGCCCTTTTTGGGATTTTATGATTTTTCCAGGTTGGATACCAGATAACCTTTAAACATT
Organism: Chrysemys picta bellii; assembly: GCF_011386835.1. Lineage (NCBI taxonomy): Eukaryota > Metazoa > Chordata > Testudines > Emydidae > Chrysemys > Chrysemys picta. Next base: position 152,456,008 of record NC_088792.1, read on the forward strand.
ATGTGATAGGGAAAACTGCACCACTTCCAGCATCTCCATCCATCCTCGTGATGACCACCAGCTCTGTGCCTAATGTGTGACTACAATGACATTTTTCTAGCTGATGGGTTACCCTAACTCATTAATAAGACTCCTTTTTAAATCTGGCTGTAGGCTAAAAGGTAAATACTGGGTGCTTGAGAAGGGGGAGTTGCCTTTTTGTATTTGCCCAAACTCCGTCCTCCTTGCCATGTAAACAAGGTTAATTCCTGCATTTGTCACAAATCCAACCCCTTCAAAGCAACTCCTCAAGCTCTAAGCCTTGTTCTGGACCCAGTTAAGTCCAACAAAGCTGTTCTTGGCTTCTAAAGAAGCCGGCTCTGTGTGATCTACGCAAGGAAGAAGGGAAGCAGCTTCAGTTGTGTACTTAACCCTGATTGGAGCTGGGCTTCCCACAGGACATTTTGCATTAGGGCACCATGGGAAAAGCTGGGCTCCTGGCCTCCGACTTAAGAGGTGGAGGAAAACTATAGCCTGCAGGATCAAATAAGTAGGACCCGGTAGTGGGGCAGCTACCCCACTCCCTGAGAATTTAGGCTGCAGCAGGCCAGTGCACCTGTGCAGATGGGCAGCCAATCAGAGAATGACTTATTGGGAGCCAATCGGGGCCCAGATTGGAGACAGGCAATCAGGGCCAGGTTCAGCCCTATATAAAGGCTGCCCAGGAAGGGAGTAGTCAGTCTGTCCCAGACCTTCATGGGTGAAGGTCTGTCTCCAGAGGTGGGGAGATTAGCACCTAGGACAGCGCAGTGCTGGGCAGGCCTGGGGGAGCAGAAGGGAACTTCATCCCGGTGTCTGCCAGATTGCAGGCCCTGAGGGGAAGGGCCTAGCCTGTGCGAGGGGCCGAAGGGGAAGCGGCCCAAGGACGTAGACAGACAGAGGGAGGGCAGGATGGCTACTACTAGAGGGTCCCTGGGTTGGGACCCAGAGTAGTGGGTGGGCCTGGGTTCCCCCCCCATCCCCCTTGCCTTATACCCGGCTGACGGGAGTGGCTGTCTTGGGCTGCACCAACCCCCTGCCAAGAGGGCTGTGACTTTAGGGGTGTAGTTGCCCACATTGGCCAGGGCACAGAGACAGCTGAGTGACCCCTCCCCCAACCCCCCCGGAAGGGAGCGGGGATGGACTAAGGGGCACTGCTGGAGGGCAGTGGCTCGAAGAGGATGCTGCAAGTTGAGAGTGACACAGGCTCAGACGCCAACCGAGGCGGAGACAATGGCCGGGACACCACCAGGACTGGGCGCTCCACTGGACTGAGCTAATTCCCGGAGTCACCAGCGGGAGGTTCTGTGGTTAGTCCCAACACCGTTATAGACCCTCATCTTGCAACGGGTGTCCTTGAAGAGCAGGGTTGGGGTAACTTTTCAGCTTTAGACCAGACCGGGAGTGAATTACCTTTACCCCACAAGAGGGCACTAACAGACAGGGCTGAAGGGTAACCTAGAGATGTTTTTGCACATCTGTTATAATTAAGGAACAATTAACTTCTCAATTTAAAACAAACTGCCCTGTGAGAACAATGTGCAGTAACAAACTGAAGAGGAAGTTTAAATGTGAGATTTCAGCTAAAGACATTGCATCTTCAAAGCCCTGTACAAAGTATTAAATATTGTTAAGTATTAGCCATATAAATGAATCCTTCCCTTTCCAATTCAATGTGAAACAGCCGTGATAACTAATTATATGCAAGTTATTTCAACTAGGTCCATAGGAAAGTTTTATCTGACATATTTCAGTTTTGTTTTCATTCTAACCACACACACAGCTTTACACTCCTAGACTATATGTCCAAATTTACACTACATCCATTCAACACACATAATGGTCATCATCTGGCAAACAAACTGAACAGACAACACTAAGCAGGGGCTAGTGTATTGTAACACCTGAGGTATGTGAACTTGTGTACCTTAAAAACCCAAATCATAGACTTTAAGGTAAGAAGGGACCATTATGATCCCTTCATAATGGACTAGGGACCATTATGATCCTTGCACAACACAGGAGGTCACCCACCCACTCCTCTATCAAACCCCTGACCTATGTCTGAACTATTGAAGTCCTCAAATCGTGGTTTAAAGACTGCAAGGTGCAGAGAATCCTCCAGCAAGTGACCTGTGCCCAGTGGTGAGCTGGAGCCGGTTCCCACCGGTTTGCAGGAACCGGTTGTTAAATTTAGAAGCCCTTTTAGAACCGGTTGTCCTGGTTCTAAAAATCAGAGGGATAGCCGTGTTAGTCTGAATCTGTAAAAAAGCAACAGAGGGTCCTTCACTTGCATCTGAAGAAGTGAGGTTCTTACCCACGAAAGCTTATGCTCCCAGTACTTCTGTTAGTCTTAAAGGTGCCACAGGACCCTCTGTTGCTTTTTACTGGTTCTAAAAGGGCTTTTACATTAAAAAAAAAAAAAAAAAATCTCTGGCAGCTCCCTGCCCTGCTCCAGGCCCCAGCTCACCTAGGTCCGCCTCCTCCCCTGACATCCCCCTCCCCCCCCCGGCTTCTCCTCCCACTCCCCTGCTTCCCGTGAATCAGCCGATTTGTGGGAAGCAGGACTTCCTGCAGGTGAACTGGGGCGGGGGTGGGGCGTGAGGAGGACTCCAGGCACCGCGTGGCCCAGCCCAGCTCCGGCCCAGCCCTGGCTGTGCAGTGCTGCCTGGCTCTGGCCTGGCTCCAGCCCAGCCCCAACTCTGGCTGCACGGCACTGCCTGACCCCGGGCCCCGGCCCTGGCGCCGGGCTGGGCCCCCGTGGGAGTAAGAGGCTGGTAGGGAACTGGTTCCTAAGATTTTGGCAGTTCATCACTGCCCATGCCCCACGCTGCAGAGGAAGGTGAAAAACCCAAACACACAAATCTAATGTACATTAAAGGGTTTAAGTCTCTCCAGGTTAATACTGGGCCTGACCATACATTCACTGAAGTCCACCGCAAAACTGTTGCTCCCAGTGATCTGTCAAGGTCAGCTTGCTGTACTGTGCAGTCCATCAGGACATGCTGACTTTTATGCACATGCGTTCAGTGAACTAGCCTGTTTGCTGAGCACTTGAAGGGAAAGGGTAAGCAACATACCCAACATACCCTTACCTCAAAAGGTAAGCAACATACAGTGAAAACTGACTCTTGTCTCCAACAGACATTCACCTATGCATCCAGGGCTATCCAGCACAAGGGCTATACCTCACTTACATCCCATTTAATCAGGAGTAAGGGGCTAGAACAGGCACAACTTAAGTGGGACTGAAGTGATTGGGTTGGTCTTCAGTACAAAGTCTGACTCCAATTGATAGGAATATTCCGGTTGGTATGACTCTTCTCCTCCCCCCCCCCCCCCAGTAAACTAACTGATTTATAACACAGCGGTGCAGAATATAGCTGAAGCCTTTACATTGCTGAAGGTTTTGAACAGGAGACTGCAAATCCCATGTTGCATCAAGTTAAAGGCGCGTTGGTACAGTCTGCTGTTTAACAAAACCTCAGTATGTTCAGTGCATGGTGAAAGTCCCCTGAAAAATCAACACACGAACCTGGGAATGCTAAATGCGGTCATTGGGCAGCTGTTTTTTATTGTGTTACTGAAAGAAAATCAGGGGAACCTTACAGAAGGGTCTAATCCTTTACCCCCACATCTAGAAACGGTCTCCAGAGAACAAATAGCTTATCAAGATCCCCCCTTACCCTTTGCTGAGCAAATATTTAAAATCACCCTTGTAAAATTCTTCTCCTCCATTCTCACATCACTTAAAATGGATGCATAAAACATAATTAGTTTTAGCCCCAGTGTACAGGTAGGCAAGTAGATTTTAGTTTACCTTGCCTAGGACATTTCAGAAGGATTTTGAGAGGCTGATATGGATCATTTCCAAAGCTTGCCAATACATGCAGTTGATTTACTGGGAACCGGATCTTCCAGGACTGACTTGCCATTTCTTTAGGCCGCGATAATTACTTGTCACTGAATGGGAAGTGTTTGTGTGTCTCCATCCTGGAATAAGAGACAAATACATCCTAAGTAAATAATTATCACAACCATTCAGAATCTTCCATGTAAAAGCTTTTTAAGAAGCAAACAGTGCAGGTAGCCAGTCACCTCTTCTATATATGTGATAGGAATAGCCAAAACAGGGAATTTTAGTGGAATTCAAACCTTTAATTTAAAATACATTAACCCATGAGTTTAATTAAAAGAAACACAAATAAGCTAAGCCCATCCCTCTCTGGATTTGCCGGTGCATTCTGTTCCGTCAGGCGCCCATCCTGCAACTGGATCTGCTGGTGATACCTTGCACCACCAGAGGCGTTTAAACCCAGAATCTCTCCAACTAAAAGGATGAGCCAATCCTGCTTTTTAGCCCCTGTTGCATTCAAAGACTTAAGGGCCTTGATCCTGCTCCCAATTAAGTCAATAGAAAAACTCCCATTAACTTCCCCAGTGCAATATCAACCTCTAACAACAAAAAGGGGCTCAACTTCATGGGCCGCCAACAGCGTTTGGTTGTGAAATCCCTGCCCTTCCTGCAGCATGGCCGAGCGGACTGGGACACGGGAGATGTGGGTTTTGCTTGGATGACTCTGAAGCAAGTCACTTTGGACTAGATTCACAAAGCTGGGCTGAGAATTCCACTTGTTGGCAGGGCCCCAGGGGAGGTGTGGGTGGTTTAAGACGTTGGGATGCCTAAGCACCTTCATGAATCTGGACCTCTCAGATCTACTGCTGAAAAGTGTTATATAAGGAGCTAGATTTGATTAGAGGGTAGAGGGGACCCAGTAGGGGAAAGGTTGAGAACCCACGCCTTAGCTGGTCAGCATTTTTCACCAAAAATGCTGCCTCCCCAATTAAAAATGGCTTTTTGATCAAAATGAAAATGTAATTTGATTGAAAAATTTCAGCTGTTGAAAACCAGAAGTTTTCTTTTTGGGATCCATTCCCTCTTTTCAGTGGAAACAGGGAAGAGGAAGGGAAATTTTTCCAATGTTCCTATAGTCAAAAAACAGAACTTCTGTAGCAAGGTTTTCAGGGTGGGGTCATTTTGTTTACATTTTCAGAAAGAAAGTCACAGCTTTATATTTTAACCAGCTCTATAGTGGCTTGAAACATCTCTGTGCACCAGCCACTAGAGAGCATCAAATCCACATTCTCCTAGCTTGGGTTATGCATTTACCGACCCCTGCCCTCCACCCAGATGAAATCTCTTCGGGTCCCACGCTGGCCTCTCCGATTTCAGGATCGGGGCCTTATTTGCGAGCCCTGCCATGAGGTAAGATTTGATTGTGTGTATTGGACAAGGGCCAAGCCTACAGTCAGTGCTTAAACAAACAATAGCAATACTCCGCACGTATTACACTGGAACTTCAATGTGCTGCTCAAACCTTTGTGATGTATTCCTTGCCTCTGAATGGGTTCGCATCCGAGAGGAAACAGCTCCCTTTATAATAGGGGAGACCCACACTGGCTTGGGAACAACCCCACCTGAAGCTAACGGGGACAATCCCTGCTGGGTTTGGTCCCTTACCTACTTCACTGTGGGTTAATTAATGTTGGGAAGGTGCTTCGAGAGCCTTAAAGAGTAGATGCTACTGAATATCTACCACCTATCTACCTTGAGCCCTGTGGAGGAAAAGCAAAGGATCGTTATCCCTATTTTGCATTTAGGAAAACTGAGGCAAAGGATGGGAAGTGACTGGTCCCAGGTCACCCAGCAGGCCAGAGGCAAAGCTAGAAATAGAACCCAGGTCTCCTGCATCCCCATCCAGTGCGCTAGCCCCTGGGCCACATGACTGAAAGCACCCACTGCTTCCTAGCCTGCAAGCTTCCCGGTGTAATATTGTTAGCTGGGCTCTGAAGACTTCAGCACAGTTGCACAGGGCTAAGTTTTTTTAGTTAGAAGAGCCTGTTTCAATCACTCACCCCAGCAGGTTCCATTTAATAAATCGCGTGTTGCAGTCTAGTCCTTCCAGCGTCTGGATTTCGGTGTGTGTCAGGTGAAAGTCATATACCTACACAGAAGAAACAGCTTTTGACTCCAAGCCCAGGCTCCCGAGTCTGCCAGGAGACGCAAGTCCACGGCAAAGCATGGAAGACGCGGGCAGATAGTCTGTAAGGCTGGGAAATGCAGCCCCTTGGAGTCTGAGTGGGACCAGGAAGCTGGATACGGGGAATGGCAGGGTGTGGGCATGGGACTTCCCCAGCGCGTGCATGGGAAGTTACTGCGTCTCAAGCTGCTGTGCTGAAATTCACCCCCAGCCTTTGCGTGTGTCTCTCTCTCTGAGGCGAATGGCAGATCTTCTGTTGGGTGCCCGGCCCTGAGCATTTGTTCAGCACAGCTCTACCAGATGGGCATGGCCACCCATTCAACTCCTCAGTGAAAGGACAAAAATCCCACCCCCAGATTTCTGGGCCACAAGCTATTCTCACAGCCAACGCAGGCTGTTTAACAGCCAGACCTTGCTCTGTGTTGTGTGTTCTGCGGGGAGCAAACCCACTTAGGTCTCCAAGCAGAGGGCCTACGAGCGTATCCCCGAACAGAGGGGCTAGCAATACTTAAGGGTCCCTCGAACTAGCTGTTCAAATCCTGCTGGGTACAGCTCGGCTTTGGTACAAGTCCCCAGCCGTCGCTTGTGTGAAGTGTCTCACCCCGCTCTGGTGACAGTAACACCTCAGCCATTTGCAAGGAGTGGAAGAGGGCTCCCGGCTCGCTAGCCATCCCCGTTACCTCTGCGTTCTCCACAATGCGGGCCGGGGTGATGCTTTTCGGGATGGTGGCGATGCCCCTCTGAATGTGGAAGCGGATGAGAACCTGCGGAGAGGGCAGGAGCTGGTGAGCCAGTATATGTGGCTGGCGCGGTGGCCAGGAGGAGCACAGTCAGCGGGAAGAGACCGAGAGACCGGTTTTTCCACACTGCACCCACAACCCCCCCCAGTGTAGCTTAGAGAGGATGTTGCACGTCTATATAGAGAAACGCCACTAAGGCCAGTGCTGTCCCCCCCTCACCTGAGCGCTGGTTTTTCCATGCTTCTGAGCGATCTCCTTCACCGTGGGATTCTCTAGGAGGGGCACAGGGCTGTTCTCCCCCGAAGGGCTAAGGGAAGAGGATATGGAGAGTCCTGAACAAGGGCTGCTGCTCTCGGAGAACAGGCAGCACTTTGCAAACAGAAGGCTGGTGGGGAGTCGCCTTCACAGCACCGCTGGGAGGCAGCAGAGCCTCCTGCTGCTGGCTGGAGAAACAGGGAAGGGAAGGCACTGAGGGAGTCTGTCACTCCCCCTGAGCCAGGGACAGGGTCGACAAATGCCCCTTGGTGCTACTGTGCAAACAACAGCTGCTAATAACAGCCAGGACCCCTCCCTGGCCCCGCTCACTCAGCCTCTCCCCTGCTTTGTCACAATGCGGCAGGGCCGTACCCCAGAACTCATCATGCAGCGGGACCCCTGTTATGTTGGCCAGGCTCTTGATAAAGATAAAAGAATCCAGTAAATGTTCTTGGGCCAAGCAACTCCACCCAAGTCAGTGAAATCAAACCGGAGTGAGAGCAGAATCCAGCCCAGTTAGCCTAGCGAAGATCTCAGCCAGACCTTGGCTGGGTGGGCCAGGGTGACCAGCCATGAAGGAGGAGGACCCAGCTTGTATCTCCGAGCCAGCCCAGGCTACAGAAACACCTCTCAGGCCTCCAGCTCACACTCACTCCATTTGCCAGACAGTCAACACAGAGCCCTGCGATGGCAGTTCAGGGCAGAACTGCCCCTTTGTGCTACAGATGTGTGCTGTGGGCATCTACTGTCCCCAGAAGGTGTTTTCTGAGTCATGGAATCATAGAATATCAGGGTTGGAAGGGACCTCAGGAGGTCATCTAGTCCAACCCCCTGCTCAAAGCAGGACCAATCCCCCAACTAAATCATCCCAGCCAGGGCTTTGTCAAGCCTGACCTTAAAAACCTCTAAGGATGGAGATTCCACCACTTCCCTAGGGAAGTCATTCCAGTGCTTCACCACCCTCCTAATGAAATAGTGTTTCCTAATATCCATCCTAAACTTCCCCCACTGCAATTTGAGACCATTGCTCCTTGTTCTGTCATCTGCCACCACTGAGAACAGCCAAGCTCCATCCTCTTTGGAACCCCCTTCAGGTAGTTGAAAGCAACTATCAACCCCCCTCCCCCCCCCCATTTTTCCTCTTCTGCACACTAAACAATCCCACTCCCCTCAGACACTCCACGTACGTCATGTGCTCCAGCCCCCTAATCATTTATGTTGCTCTCCTCTGGGCTCTTTCCAGTTTTTCCACATCCTTCTTGTAGTGTGGGGCCCAAAACTGGACACACTACTCCAGATGAGGCCTCACCAATGCTGAATAGAGGGGAATGATCATGTCCCTCGATCTGCTGGCAATGCCCCTACTTATACATCCCAAAATGCCGCTAGCCTTCTTGGCAAAAAGGGCACACTGTTGACTCATATCCAGCTTCTTGTCCACTGTAACCCCTACTCCTTTTCTGCTGGACTGCTGCTTAGCCAGTCACCAGCATGGACTGTGGAGCAGCAAGACCCCCACCCCTTCTACCTCCCGCTCGTCTCTGATTAGCTCACTGGACATTCTCCCTTTACAGGTCACTTTTGGAGCACAGTTCCGCTCTGAGAAACCAACATCATTGGCGTCCGTGACTCCAGATCACACATGCATCGTGTTCCTCTAACAGCCGTGCAAACCTCACCCCAGGATCCCAGAGCCACCCTGGCTTCCTTCCGGCGCCCACGCTCACAAGGCAGTTGCTCCTGCTGGAATGCAGGCGGTGGTTCCTCTAGGGATACCCGAGCCAGACTGGAATCCGGCTCCCTAGCAGGGGGGAAAACGCTGATCTCTGAACGTTAACAAGCAGACAGGACTGCCAACAGCACTGCCTGGGTCCTGTGTGTATTCACCTGTAGAGGTCTGGACTCACCCCTGCGGCACCCCCTACTGGTTGCTTCGGGGAATCAGCTCTTCCAGCGTCCTGGAGTGCCCCCTGCAGGCCAGTGATCCGCCTGTCCTCTGGCCCCCCATGTCCCTCCTGGACCCCGGTGCCCTTGTATCTGGGGCACTGCCCCCTGGCAGTACATCCCTCAATACTAGGGTCTCCCCTCCCTGGGGAACCCCCACCCACTATCCCTACCTCACTTCAGAATAAGGCCATTGCCAGTCATCAACTAGCGCCCGTTCCCTGGGGCAGACTGCAGCATAGGCCACTCATCACTGGCAAGGGGGGTTTGGACCTGCTGCCTTGGACTAGCCCTGGGCTGCCCTCTGCAACCCCCAGTACCCCTTGGCCTGGGGGTTTCCAGGCTGGAGTTCCCCAGCTCCTCAGCCTTTCCCCAGCCCTGCTCCACTACAGGTACCCTGTGTCTAGCTCCCTGCAGCCAGGCCCTTCTCTCCCTGAAGGCAGAGAGAGACTCTTGGGCTTCTGGCTCCCAGCCTCTTTCTAGGGCCTGCTGAGGCTGTTTGGGGCATGGCCCCAGCTGCAGCCACTTCCCCCAATCAGCTCAGCCTTCATGCTGTCTGCTCCCTAGGCTCTCTCTCAGGCCCTTCCAGGCAGGAGCAGGTGTCCTGCCTGCTACATCACCCTCCAGCATAGCCCACTGCTTTCGATCTACCCTCCGAGGGTGCACGTTAGGGGTGACTTACCAGGGCAGGGCAGGGCAGCCGAAGGGACTATATGCGATGAGGACAATCCCCTTAGACTTGCAGTACTCCACCAGCTCGGGCTGGGTCAGATAGGGATGCAGCTCCACCTGGTGGAGAAACAATTATTGTATCTCCTGCCCACGTCCCATTGCCTCAAGGTGCTCATGAGTGGGCTCTGAAGTGCCAGGCAGTCCTTCCCTAGGAGGGATGGGTGCAGCTTTCATCGGAAAGCCCAAAGCTGGGGCCTGGTTTGCTGAATATTAGGAGCCCCCATAACCCCAGGGTCAGATGAGCCTCCCTCCTGCCCTGGCCAAGTCTTCTCTTCTCAGCTCAATCCCACATGCCTCTCCCAGCATTCTGGACTGAACATCAGATGCGGCTTCCTTCCTCCACACCCTGGCCTAAGAGAGGGGAAGCAAGGCTCAGGCTACAGCTTTCTGCCAGAACATAGAATCATAGAAGATTAGGGTTGGAAGGGACCTCAGGAGATATCTAGTCCAACCCCCTGCTCAAAGCAGGGCCAATCCCCCACCTAAATCATCCCAGCCAGGGCTTTGTCAAGCCTGGCCTTAAAAACCTCTAAGGAAGGAGATTCCACCACCTCCCTAGGTAACCTATTCCAGTGCTTCACCACCCTCATAGTGGATCAGGACCGATCAATCACCCTTCACAGCATTTCCCATGGCCTCCTTCTGCAGCGTTAGCTATTGGCAGTGACAGCGACCGGCCGCAGGAAGACAGAACCTAATTGATTAGGCCGGTGGTTCTCAGCCTTCTCCACACCACGCCACGCCCCCCATGTTAAGAGGCAGCTTGGCCTAGTTAGGAGCAATTCGGAGCCATGAGATTTGGGCTTTAACTTCCCCCTCTCCATGATTGTTTCCCCTTTGCCCATCTGGTCTATTTGGACCGCTGGCTTTTCAGTGCAGGGACTGTCTCACACTGAGCACAGTGGGGTCCCAAGCTTGGCTGGGCTCTGTGCTTCTGGGATACAAAGAAGCCCTTTTGGGCCACGCCCTCAAAGAGCGAGCACAACCTCTCTGGCTCTGCCCAAGCTGCGAACCCAGGCATTCGAATGCTGCATGAAGCACCTAAAGTCTGCTTAGCACAGTACAGAGGACGCCATAGCGGCAGCTTCCCAGTTACTATTTGCAACTATAAGCAGCCCGATGCAAAGCTAGCATAAGCACTCCCTGGAGTGGAGACACCATTGCTACAGGCAGAGCAGGTGAGAGAGACAAGCTTTCGAGCTGCACAGAGCTGAAGGGGACTCACCTGCCTTGTCTCTCTCATAGCCAGGGACCAGCCTAGACCACCACGGCAAACTACACCGTTACAGGTATAACTCAGACGCTGCCCAATCACAGGCCTTTACCTGGTTGGTGGCAGGTTTGATCCTGCACACGGACAGCAGCCTCTCCAGCTGGGAGACGTTGAAGTTGGAAACCCCCACCGATTTCACCAGGCCTTCGTCCACCAGCTTCTCCATTGCCTGCCAGGAAAACAAAGAGGTGCTGGATGATTTAGTTGGGGAATTGGTCCTTCTTTGAGCAGGGGGTTGGACTAGATGACCTCCTGAGGTCCCTTCCAACCCTGATCTTCTATGATTCTATGCAGCAGGTCATGGGCTGGGCCCGCATAGCTAGGGAAACCCAGAGGGCTGCTGGAATAACAGGCGAGTGACAATGCACTGGCTGGCTTTGCCGGGGTGCAGGAACACTTGCAGCTGCCACCAGCTCCACCCGGAGCTGTGGGTGCTCAGCACCTGTGTCAAAGCCCACCACCTCCTTAGGAACATCGGCCTGTATACCTTTGAGGAGGTGGGCCCATGTGCATGGACCAGGCCCAGCAATTGGTGCTCTCATGTGCCACAGAAGTTCCTACCCCTGTGCTTACCCCCTCCCCCCCCCCCGAGCACTGCCCCGCTGAACCAAAACCAACCAACCCCGAGCGCCGCCCCGCCACCGCAAGATTGGCTGCCCCTTACAAGGTGTCGCCCCAAGCACGTGCTTGGTCGGCTGGTGCCTGGAGCCAGCCCTGATTCTGTCCTCCATGCCCACCCAGGGCAGGTGTGCAGCTCCTGGGATGACTGTGATCAATCGGATTCAAGTGGCAGATCTCCATCTCTCCACGTACTTAGGCTGGGCCTTCAGGCAGTGCTGAGAATGGAGCACCTTAAAACGCAGCCTACACCTCGGGCGCCCACACAGGAGAGCTTTGCCACTGAAGCTGTAGTGCTGTGCCCGAATTCGGCCTTCTGCACACACCCAGAACGACAGAGGTGAAATGGAGCTGACTGGAATCGTAGCTCTAGTTCCCCTTCTGAACAGGTTTAAAAATATTTCTGTCGGCATACGAGCACTGCTTATCTCCTCCCATGACGAATTAGCTCCTTCTCAGAGCCTTTGTATGTTTTAAATGAGGCCATTCCATTATCTCCAGCCAGACGAAAACCCTGCCCTGGCTCGTGGCTCTTAACCTCGCTGGTAATTAACAATTGCTACGGCGGCAGGCGCGTTCAGCCTGTCTCTCTGTCTCTCACAGAGAGACAGCAGAGGCTGCTGATGGGAAATATATGCGAGGAACGCAAGCCAGCCATGAAGATCATTACGACTGGAGAGAGATGGGCAGCCTACGCTGCTCTTTCCTCGCTGCTCACTGTGCGCTATGGGAGAGCCCGTCGAAGCCAATGAGAGTCTTTCCACTGGCTGCAAAGGGCTTTGGATCAGGTCCTGTGTGCTTATGATATCCATCAATGGGGCACGTCACCGAGGCACGCAGGAGGTGGGAAATCAGGGCTTCCCCTGGTAAGGGACCCCTTCAAGGAACCCTAGAGAGACCCCCTCCATCCTAAATACCTCCATGTAGCTCAGGTGCCATATCCCATTGCTACTGCGCCTTTAGCTCACGCAGTAGCAGCTTGGGCTGAGGTGCAGAAGGTCCCAGGTTCTGTTCCTGCTTCTGACCCCCAATGAACATCATTGCACTTGGCCTGATGTACTGCCTCTTACCCTCCAGGTGTCCACGTAGTCCACATCAGACTGCAGAAGCAAGCCGTCCTTCTGAGGCATGAGCTCCCCGTTGATATTCTGCAGGGGAACAGACCAAGAGCCACTTTCTAGGGGGAAGCATCCCATGTGCATCTCTGGAACTGCTGAGAGTCCTGACCCGAATGAGTGGCGAGGCATCAAACACCCCAGCTGGCCCGTCCATCCCCGGGGAACACTCACCACCTCTGTCAGAGTTACTGCAATAGGAAGTGCTAAAGAAAGGCAGGGGCGCTGGATGATGCAGCGTCAGCGAGGTCTGCATGGGGCTTTTCTAGAGAGTGAATATCCCGGCCTGTTTGCTTGACCCCGCTCCTGCTATTGCAGTCACGGCGAGGCAGTCCAGGCTCCTGAGCTCAAAGAAGAACGAGGCTGGGTCACGACTTGGATAGGAGACTCCCCTGCTCTGGTGTTGCTGAGTCAGTGCAGATCCAATTCAGCAGTAAGCGTAATTACCCCAATGGAGTGTAACGCTGGTGTTCTCACAAGGCCCCCTCCTCTTACCAAAATCGCCAAGAGATCCTCATTGATCATGCCTGGTCAGGATGACTCTTCTATGTCCCATCCAGAAGACCCACCTACACCCTGCCCAACACCCGATTACCCTCGATTTCCCCTACAGTTCAACTGGATCCTCTCATTTTCTTCATTTCCCAGCCTAGATTATTTTGCTGCTAAATAGTTGCTGTGTGCCACCCCAGAGGTGGCAGTGTTCCAGCTGCCAGGGAAGCTATCCTTTAACTGTCTCCCATGGGCCTACATGAGCCAAGTTCTCTGTTGGCTTATGCCATCCATCCATGGAAGTCAGACAATGGGGCTGTAATCAGGCGTGGACTCACCCCTGCAGCACCTCCTGCTGGTTGTCTTGGGAATTAGCTCACCCAGCATCCAGAGCGCCCTCTGCAGGCCGGTGATCCGCCTGTCGTTGGCCCCCGTGTCCCTCCCGGACCCCGGTGCCCTTGGCTTGGGTGCTGCCCCTCTGGCAGTACCCCACTCTCTTTCTGGGTCTCCTCACTCCTATCCCAATGTTATCTCATTCGTGGCTACTGCCAGTCACCATCTAGCCCCCGCGCCCTGAGGCAGACTGCAGTCTATCAGCCAATCATCACAGGCAACAAGGGGTTTGGACTGGCTGCCTTTACCCACCCTCAGGTTGCCCCTCTGCAACCCCAATACCTATATGGGCCTAGGACCAGGCCCTGCAGACTGGGGAGTTCCTGGCCTAGGGCTTCCCAGCCCTGCCTCACTCTAGGTCCCAGGTGAGTTCCCTGCAGCCAGGCCTGTCTCTCTCTCCTGTCAGAGGGAGACTTCTCAGCTCTTGCTATCCTGGCCTTCTTATAAGGCTGAGTGGCTCAGTTTGGGGCGTGGCCCCAGCTGCAGCCACTTCCCCAATCAGCTGGGGTTTTGCTCCTTTACAGCCCCAGCCCTCTGCAGGGCTTTTCCAACCCCTTCAGGGCTGGAGCGGGTGTTCATCCCGCTACAGGGGCCCAGTTATTCCATGTTTCTAAAGCCCTTGTAGCTACTTGGATGGAAGGTGCAACAGAACCTTTATCTTATCACCATAATATCTGAGCACCTCACACCCCTGTGAGGCAGGACAGTAATGTTAGTTCCATGTGACATAGAGAGAACTGAGGCCCAGGGTCTATCAAGTGACTTGCCCAAGGTCGTGTTGTAAGTCTGTGGTTAAACTGGGAGTTGAACCTAGTAATCCTGAGTCCCAGCTTCGCGTTTTAGCCACTCGAGCATGCTTCCTAGAAGTGCAAAAGGAAACCAGACAACACACTCAGGGGCTGTCGACCTGCCACGGAGGGACAACCCAGCCTTCCTTGTTTTGCCTCTTGACAATTACAAACGGAAACCCAGTTCTGTCCTGCACTGACTCGTCGCCATGTAAACTGCTGTGTGGCTAGGGGGAAGAAAGGGAAATAAATGCCATCAGCTCAGAGAGAATCCACCTTACCGGAAAGCCCATTGGAGAGTGCATGAGATAGAGATCCAGGTAATCCAGCTTCAGCATCGTCAGGCTTTTCAGGAAAGCTGGCCTCACATCCTGTGGGGCATGGAAGCTGTTCCACAGCTGCCCAGAGAAGATAGTTGCATTATTAGTTGTATTCCAGGAGCACCTAACCAAAATGAGGGCCCCTTATGCTGGGCGCTATACGCACATGTAGAGAGAGGCAGTCCCTGCTCTGCAGAGCTCAGTCTAAATAGAAGAGACAGACCCAGGGTGGGAGGAGAAACGTGGAGGGGACGTGAATTACTCCAGGTCACACAGCGGGTCAGTGGCAAAGCTAGGGATAGAGCCCAGGTTTCTAGACTCCCAATCCACCATCTGTTCTACGGGACCAGGCTGCCTCTGTGATATGGGAGCATGGTCAGACAAAGAGTAGGAGAACGGGAGTATAATGAGCTGTATCGATGGGGAACCGAGGCACAGAGAGAGGGAGGGTGTGACAGAGTCAGGAACCGAAGCCAGATCTCCTGAATCCCAGTCCAGTGGCTTCACCGCAGCACAATCCTTCCTCTCCAAGAGCAAAACCGACATCCCTTTCCCCAGCATTTTACTCTATACAAATTATGTGTTCCTACCGGGCCTTAGAGCAACAAGTCAAATGTTGCTCTTCATTCCATATCCCTGCTCCTATTGGTCTGCTCTTCTCAGCAAGAAACCAGGAGGAGGAGCCAGCACCATGTGACCAATCAGCTCTCAGGTACACCCAGTTTGGGAATCTCTTCTATTTAGCATTCCATTGACGCTTATTGTTGTAGGAACCTACCATGGGCCTTTGTTACTTGCATCATAAACAGAGTCTGAGATAATATCATAACTATAGCTTAGTTTTGAGAAAAGACGACTGAGGGGGGGACCTGATACCAGTCTTGAAATATGTGAAGGGCGGTTATAAAAAATGTGATCAATTGTTCTCCATGTTCATTGGAGGTAGGACAAAAAGTAATGGGTTAAACCATCAGCAAAGGTGATTTAGGTTAGAAATTAGGAAAATCTTTCTAACTCTAAGGGTAGGTCTATACTTACCTCCAGGTCCGGCGGTAAGCAATGGATCTTCTGGGATCGATTTATCGCGTCTTGTCTAGATGCGATAAATTGATTCCGGATCGATCCCGGAAGTGCTCGCCGTCGACGCCGGTACTCCTGCTCCGCGAGAGGAGTACGCGGAGTCGAAGGGGGAGCCTGCCTGCCACGTCTGGACCTGCGGTAAGTTCGAACTAAGGTACTTCGACTTCAGCTACGTTATTCACGTAGCTGAAGTTGCGTATCTTAGTTCAAAGTGGGGGGTTAGTATGGACCAGGCCTCAGGGTAGTTAAGCCCTGGAACAGGTTTCCAAGGGAAGTTGTGGAATCCCCTTGCTGGAGGTTTTTAAGACCAGGTTGGACAAAACCTGTCAGGGATAGTCAAGGTTTACCTGGTCCTGCTTCAGTGCAAGGGACTGGACTTGATGACTTCTTAGGGTCCCTTCCAGCCTGACATTTCTGTGATTCTATAGTAGCTATGGGTGTGCTCCACAAAAGTGAGATGTTTGTATATATGTAGCTAGCACTAATTCTATTAACTATTGAATGGCATATAAGAACATGGAGCACTACTGGGCAAAAAACGGAATTTGAATCCTTGGAAAATTCCATCAAATTGAAATTTCTAGTAGGGTGAAAATTCTGAAAAGTTTTTATTTGGAAACATTGAAACTTTTCATTTTACTAAGGTCAACATAATACAGTCTGGAACAACACAAAAATATGCAAGTGGAAGTTAAATGAAATGAGACAGTCGAAACAATGTGTTTTGACATTTTTCCATCACAATTTCACCAAAATTGCGATGTTTCTGCAAAATGGTTTAGATTTTGACAAAATTGCATTTTCCAATGGAAACCGGTCCCATTGTCCATTTTTGATCATCTCTAGTAAGTTAGAAAGTTTAATAAAGTTGTTGTTCTGCACTGGGAGTGGCCGCTCTTTGATAATTGCATTTCAATCCACAAGACATACAGTACAGCCAACATCAAGCCTTCATGAGTCAGGTCCCCCAGAATCCATGAGATTGGCTTAAAAAGCCATAGGGTCTTATTTGCCTTCTGGCCTTTCGTGGGTCTCATTTTGCAGCTTCTGTGAATAACCGAGGGGATTAGGAAATCATTTTTTATTTAGCGGAGGCTGAAATTTTCACCGTATCATGAGTCCAGGCGCAGAGGCCATGAGAAAAAAAAACAACCACCCAGTATCCCAAGTCTTGGGGTAACTTAGAAAGAATTGGCAATCCTGGGCTTCTGTTTGGAAGGAAAACGGGGCTCACCTTGCTCACCACATAAAGCTCGTCTCTCTTCAGCCTCCCTTCCCCCAGCTTCTTCTGAAGGGCTGCTCCGATCTCGGCCTCGTTCTGGTAAAAATAAGCACAGTCGACGTGCCGATATCCAGCATTTAAAGCTACCTCCATGGCTTCCTGAACGGCCCCCGGGGGAGACTGCAAAGAAAGCAATAGATGCATCACTGCTTGCTATGTAATCTTCCCCAGAGCCACACTCCTGGGGCTAACGAGCTACACTGATTTACACCAGCTCAATAGCTTGGGATCTGTCAAGCCAAACCCAGGGCCAGGCCTTGTCCACACTTGGGTAGGAGGTACCCCCACGGAACGGCTAGGTGCTGCAAACTCCACACGTGGTGCTCGTACTTCCAAGTCAGTGTTCAACCAAGGCCCCAGCATGGCACTAGGGGGCGCTGTGGTGCCCACGATGCCACCTTTCAGCTACGGTGCATAGTGGCACTCCTGCCCACATTCGGTTGTTAAAAGGGTCCCACGGCACTCCGGGCAAGAGAGTTTCAGCTGCAACTTTGCAGAGCCAAGCCTCATGGAATATTTTGTTGCCTTGGAGACTAAAAGGGCTTTGCATAGACGGGGATAACAAGGTCGTCCTTTGCTTCACTGGTCCCTGGGGGCTCATACGCCAAACTACCAACATCCATAGGCTCATAGGCACTTCAAACATTAGTTTTGATGTGCTCTTGCCCTTTATGGGTTTGCAGTAAGCATTCACGCACATCTAATAGGCTAAGAGTCTTTGCCTCTCTCTTTGCTACCAGCCCCAGCAGAGTCTTCGGGAATTACCATGTTCTCTCTTGATCAAAAAGGCTGATCCTATGTCCGTTGAATTCAATGGGTCTCTTTCCACTAATTTCACAGGCTGTTTACAAGGTTGAGTTAATGCTCAGGCAGATTCATCTGCTCTGACACCCAGCCGCACCCTGGCTGTGTGGGGAACAGAGCTGCTGAGAGCCCTCTCTGTACCAAGCCTGCTTTAATTAAAGCATTTACCCAAGAGTGGAGGCCGGCATGCCTCTGCCTGCAAAGAACATAGAGACAAAGAGCAAACGCAGTGTCCGACCCAACCCGATTAACCAGCACTTATACATGGTTGTTCCTGCCTTGGAACAAAGAGAAAGCAGGTGGGGAGAAGTGTAGACCCAGCAGGAGTTATGTCAAGAGGCAGGATCCCTGGGGTGGATTGAACACAGCTGCACCACCCCTTGTAGCGCCAGGGGTCTCTTGTTTTTGAAAGTGATCAGTGTTTAATCTGCTCTCGCTATCGGATGATCAGTACATGAGAGAGCCCGTAGTTGGGTGGGCTCCCTGCCTCCCTCTCCCATCTAGCCAAAACATTGCTAAAGTCCTCAGTCAAGCCACCCCTCCTCTCCCAGCTCCCACCCGCTCGCCAGCGTCCTGCTTTGCGTCTCTACTTCCAGATCTTCTTGCTTTCAAGACTTTGCATGCACCTCTGTTCTTCCAATGTCCTGCTCTTCGCTCTAGCTGTCCTCTCCCGTCTCCTGCACTCTCATGTGCCAACACTGAGCTTTAGATCTCAGGCCCTGGTTGGAAATTCGCCCCCCTCTCATCCCAAAATACCGATTCAACAAGATCAGGGCTTGCGCCATGGGTGGCATGGTGCGTTGGCGCAGATGACTCCCGCCCTGTATCTCTCCCATGGGGCTGACAGAGAACATCCCATCTCCAAGGCTGCCAACCCAGCAGTCTTTCATCAGAATTCAATTCCCATCAAAGACCTCTTTGAAAGGAGATTAAGGTAGACAATTACCTCTCCCAGCTCTTTCTCGGGTCTCCTGAGCGCAGCTGGCAGCAGATGCCTGAGACAAGGCTGAGAGAGCCCCAAGGCACCCCACGAGCGTTCTGTGTCCCAGGGAAGTTTATTAAAGGATTAAACCGACAATGATTATTTAATTGCACAACAAAGCAAACGGATCCCGATCAGCCTCGATGGGACACCGCTTTCCTCCACCTCAAACAGAGCTCTGCCCTGGCATGGAGACATGAAAACCACCTCGGGGACCCAGGATCCTTTGTGAAAGTAAAGGACCAGAGCTGGGGAGCAGCTACATCTACTCTGTGGCCCCAGGAGGCCAGCGGGCTACCAAAAGGAACGGTTTTGCTGGCCGCTTTCTACACCTCAGTAGCCAACATAGTTTCATGGATTGATCCTAATGGAACAACTCCCATTGACGTCAGAGGACTTTGGGTCAGCTGTCTGAAGTTTGTTGTGTTTTGTTTTAAATGCCTTTGGGATGAAATGGAGATGTTTGCAAGAAAAAATCCTCCACGGCTGTCAAATTTGTTGAGCAACAAAAACAATGGGATTAAAAAAAAAAAATCAAAATCCAAAAAAAGTCAGTAAAAAACATTTGGTCGATTGGTTGGCTGACTTTAGCTTTTTCATAGACCATAACATCCAAGTATTTGCCAACAGGTCTACTCTGGCGAAAAAGTTTCAGAACAAAAGCAGTGTGGGCCCGGTGGAATTGGTTTCCCCCCCGCCCCACAGTCCCTTATCTCTTATTTTCTCCCTCTCATCCAACTCCCCACCCCATTTTTCCTGGCTCCTCTTTTTGGTACAGGCTAACACTATCGCTGCAGAAGGGCCTTCCATTAAGACCTCATCAAACACTTGAAAGTGAGACCAGTCAAATTATTTTGCTTGGTGCAATTTTGTTCCAAAATAGTCAGGCCGGACAAAGATGTGGCTTTGCCTTTTACCTTAGTGTGGTTAAAACCACACAGAAAAGGAATAAGCTGCCCTGATCTTTATAGGGGAATTGTATTACTTCAAAATTGTACTAGGATAGTTCAGGTTGGCACAATTTTGTAGTATAGGCAAGTCCTGTACGTGATTAGCCTGTAGGACTCACTGCTGAAGGATCTCATCAAACACTTGACACAATTCAGGGAAGAATTAGACACAAAGAGCATCTGCAGTTGGACCAGTCAGGATTCAAGTTAAGAGACTTATTCAGACTCATGCCTCAGGGAAGAGCAGAAGATCTTCCGGCTCACAGAAAGAAATACTGATATTCAACGTCAAAAATGCTCAAGTGCTCTGAAAAGTGACCGAAATGGCACCAGGAGCTGCCAGGTTTATTGGCTTGCAGTGATTCTAGCTCATATCTGTTCACAGTTTGCATGTAAGGTCTGACCAGGGCCGGGGATGTCATTAACAATAAGGGAGGAGGAAGGCAGGCACAGATGCAAAAGATAAGACTTTATCAAATATGCCTAAGAGGCCAGTGTTACATGCCAAAGCTCCGGTGTTTGTGCCCCAGCAGCCTGGCCCCAGCATGCATTGCTAAGCCCCTGGTGCCTCCCCGAACCAGATCCCTCCGGAAACCTGACCCTCTTTCTCAAGTTCCACTCATCACACGACAGATTTAGTGCTTCCCTTATATTCAGACTTCTTTGCCCCCTGTTCAGGTTACAGTTGCACTGAGGATTGGTCCTGCTTTGAGCAGGGGGTTGGACTAGATACCTCCTGAGGACTCTTCCAACCCTGATATTCTATGATTCTATGCACCCTGCCCGCCCACACCCCATATGAGCCACTTTGACTGTCAGGATTGCCAGAGTTGTAGGAACACCTTGGCTATCTCCCGCTTGTACTTAGCTGTTAAAAAAAAAAATCAGCATTTACTGTATTGATTGAACCCAATGAGAACAAACAGAGGACAACGCTTCTCAGCACTGGCAAGCCAGCACTTTACATAGGTGTTATGCATTTATTCTGCAAGTCCCATTCTCTTTCTTAGGACCACTGAAGTCAATGGGAGTTTAAGCATTAGACTTCAGTAGGTCTA
This sequence comes from Chrysemys picta bellii, assembly GCF_011386835.1. Classification (NCBI taxonomy): domain Eukaryota; kingdom Metazoa; phylum Chordata; order Testudines; family Emydidae; genus Chrysemys; species Chrysemys picta. Next base: position 152,476,893 of record NC_088792.1, read on the forward strand.
GAATGTGGTCCTCGAATGAGTATCTGCCTCCTGTAAATCGACTGCCAGGGAACTCAAAATACTGTTATGTGGAGGATGTTAATGCTCTTTGATCTACATACAATCACAGCCCTGTGATTAAAGCCAAAACATGTGCTAAGCACCTTTCTTCCAGGCTCAATAGAAGGAGCAATTAAGCCCCTTTATGTCATGAGATACATGGCAACAGTAGAAGTCACCACCCAAGTCAATGGCAAGATCAGAAGCTGAGCCATGTGGGCTTCCCTGATTGCAGACACAGAGGCTAGGCCCAAGTGTGTGTGTGCGTGCGTGTGTGTGTGTGTGTGTGTCAGCGAGAGAAGCAGTTGTGTGGGGGAGCAGAGAGAGAGCTCCTTGTGGCCTGTAACTGCTGGAAACTGAAAGCCAGGAAACTGCTTGCTGTTTGTTTCTATTGTGTTCAGGGAAACAAGCAAACTGTATGCGTGCCTTCTTTGTAAACAAAACAGGATCCAACCAAACAAATACGTATTGTCAGTTTCTTTTCCTAACTGAACGAGACTTGCCAGACCCTGAAAATTGCCTCACGGCTGGGACCAAGGGGACAATGGTACTTAACATGTTTGTAAAGGCTAGTATGGACACTCCCCACACATCTAATCAAGGCCGTGCATGTTTGTGGCTTACTTGGTGCTATGTCTTCACTGCAAGAAGAGGTGCATTTACGCAGAGATCGCTACTTCAATGTAAATTCCAAGTAGAGACAAGGCACGGGGCTTTATTTTTTTACCCCAATGTACCCCTTAAAGTAAACTCCTGATGGATGAAGGGTGGGGAAGAGGGTTGACCCCAACTAGCTACATGGAGATAAAAGCTACCACTGCCTTGTCTCCAGTAGGATTTTGCTTCAAGAGAGCTCTCTCAAGGGATCAGCTGACGGTAAACTACAACCACGTGCCACCCGGATCAAGTGTGAGGGGAACATCCTGGCTAGTATTTACAAATGTGTTCCGTACCTCCAGCGAGTCAGTGACCTGGAGCTGAAAAAGTCTAGCAAAGACGTGACTGAGAATGGGAGTGTCCGTAGCCCAAGGAATTAGTAACAGGTTATAAATAAATAAGATTGCATTGCCCGGATTCTGAACCACCCCTTGGAAAAGACCGAGAAATACCCAACTGCAGCCCAGAACGTTGCTGCCTTCCCTGCCTGGTAATACAATGGCGGTTGCCGCAGCAAACCTCTAGCATATCTGCGGGGACGGGACAGCTCTAGCTGCTGGGCTGTGTGAGAGCCTGTGTTGTCAGAGTTGACATGAGTCTGCTGTCTGAAAAGATGCCATGCAGGGTTTAAACTCTATTTGAACTCCAGCAATAGCACTGAAATTCAGCTTGTGCCAGTCTCTAATGCCCCTTAGTCATCAGGCCCTTGGGCTTCTGGGTTTGTGTTCTCTCTTGTTTTGGCAGCTTTGATTTTAAGCACACAAAGAGAGAGGACAGGAGGAAACGGGCTAAGATAACATTGAACCAAAGGCTGATGGGTTCATGTCAGCTCAGAGTTCCAGGGGCCCAGTGGGGCGTGGTCTGGATCAGTGGTTCTGCTTTCGACCTGTCTCTGTGCTAAGCTTCAGCTCTGTTCAAACCAGAGCCCTCTGCCTGACAAATCAGTTGCTTTCAATTCAAGCCACCTTGGTTTAGATTTGGACTACGTGGCATGCAGAAGAAGGGGCAGAGAGCCGTCCACGAGAGAGCGCGTGGGCTGGGGTTAGAAGTCAAAGAAGCAGGCCATGTATCCCACGTGGCAGCTGGTATCCAGGCCTGCAGGGTCTTGTTCTGATTTGCCCAGCACCCAGCCTGGCGCCCAATAAAGGGGCAGAACGGTGATGCATACGCTTAGCAGGGTTTGAGAGCCATTGGAAATTTTTTATTGAATCTTTGCTTTGATGAAAAATTGGGGTTTGGACAAAGTGAGAAATTTCATGAAAAGTGTCTAGAAAATAGATTTGAAAAAAATACTTTGAACTTTTTTGTTGGAAAACCAATCGTTTTGGCAGAAAACCAAATGGTTTTGCTAACAGTGTTTAGCTGAAAAAGTCCCTCAAATCACCCTCCCCAAAAAAGAGAACATTGGAGAAAAATTGTCAGAAAACTTTTAGGATTTTGGTAGAAAATCTTCAGTTTCGGGGGCTGTTTGATTTTTCTGAGTTAAAAATCCAAACGTTCACTGGGGATGGGACCCACTTCCCAAATAGCTCTAGTTAATAGAGCAGAATCTCAGGTCCTAGAGGCAATTTGGGATATGTGGGAAGATCCATTCTGTATTGGACCATTGTTCTATCTTGTCTCAAACTTTGCATTTTCCCACAGCTATTGGCTCACACTAAAATCCCAAATCCACCATCCACGAGTTTTGGAGACAGATCCAAACTGTGTGGCTTGGGGTCTTTTCTTGGCATCGCTTAGATATGTGGCTCTTAATACACTTAGCTGGAAATCTGATTCACTATAATGAGGAAGAGGAGGGGCAGTGGTTAGCATGGGTTGTGGCAGACCTAGGTCCAATTCCTGCTCTGCTGCAAACATTCTGTGAGAACCTGGGCAAGTTGGCTTAGCCTCTCTGCCTCAGTTTCTGCCATCTGTACAGTGGGAGTAATAGCACTGCCCTGCCTCACAGGGGGTTGTGAGGCTAAAAATATTCAAGGTTGGGAGGTGCCCACACCCTACAGTGTTGGGGACCAGATAAATACCTCACCATGGAAGTCACACAGGGTCAAAATCAAATTCCAAATATGAAACGATTAATTTAGATGCTGTAGTCGTAGAGCACAGAGGTGTGACAAGATTCAGGTCCCCTCTGCAAACATGTAGATGCCACATTCTTGTTTTAAGAGAACCATCCTGTAGCTGACTATGCCTGGGAGTTACATGCCATGCAATAGGCTTTAAATTTGCATCCAATGGATGCTCTGGACACCCAAGTGCACAGAAATTCAAAGGCTAGGGTGACCAGATGTCCCGATTTTTATAGGGACAGTCCTGATTTTTTAGGGCTTTGTCTTATATAGGTGCCTATTACCCCCCACCCCCGTCTCGATTTTTCACATGTGCTGTCTGGTCAGACTAAGAGTAAAATGGGCTCCGTCCTACGGTGATTTGTTTCTGTTAGATTATGGGAACGTGCAGAAAGACATACAGAGATGGGGAAAGACACACGTATAGGGATGACACTGGTTTGTTACACTGGAGCATTGCCAGACGTTAGCTTTCCCTGGTTAGCTCTCCAGCACATCAGCGCTATTGGAGGGGGAGGGAATCAGAGGCCCCCTTGCGCCAGAATCCCAGCACTTAATACCTTGAGTTTTGCAGCGTTTGGATCCCAGAACTGGATCCAGCAGTACAGACCCATCTCCAATACGAAACATTCTGAAACAGGGCCAGTGGGAGCTGTGGTCACTCTGCCCTTATGAAAATCAAACAGTTTAAAGTGGCATTGAAATATCATAAGCGCTGGGCCATAATATTTGTCGTCTCCATCCACAGGCCCACAAACCCGGCATTTTTACTATATAATTATACAATAAATCAATTGGAATATAAATATTGTACTTACATTTCAGCTTATAGCATATAAAGCCAGGGGCGGCTCTATGTATTTTGCTTCCCCAAGCACGGCAGTCAGGCAGCCTTCGGCGGGAAGTCCGCTGGTAACGCGGATTCGGCGGCATGCCTGCGGTCCCGCGCCTTCGGCATACCCGCCGCCGAATTGCCGCCGAAACCGTGGGACCGGCGGACCTCCTGCAGGCATGCTGCCGAAGGCTGCCTGACTGCCGCCCTCACGGTGACTGGCAGGCTGCCCCCCCCCGCGTCTTGCTGCCCCAGGCATGCGCTTGGTGCGGTGGTGCCTGGAGCCGCCCCTGTATAGAGCAGTATAAACAAGTCGTTGTCTGTATGACATTTTAGTTTGTACTGACTTCACTAGGGCTTTTTATGTAGCTTGTTGTAAAATGAGGCAGATTATCTAGATATCAAAGCCCTGGCTAGGATGATTTAGTTGGGGATTGGTCCTGCTTTGAGCAGTGGGTTGGACTAGATGACCTCCTGAGATCCCTTCCAACCCTGATGTTCTACGATTCTATGAGTTGATCTACCCTCGGAAGACCTCTGCGTACCCCCAGGAGTATGCGTACCATCCCTGGTTGAGAACCACTGCAAAACAAGCAGACTCTTCCATTGTCCTCCAGTCAAAATTTAACCTCCAAGAGAATCTGCTTTGAAAACACAATTGCCAAAACAAACAGATACCAAAATAAAATGTCCAGTTTCCAGGAAGCTCTCCACTCCAGTAATGCTTCTGTCACCTTTCAAAAAAAAATTAATTACAAGCATGGCAAATGCATTCCTAACCACATTGTTCATTTGCCAGGTCGCTGTAGTAAAAATGAAATACTGGGAGTACAATCAAAGGCTAAATCTTTAAAAACCAAAGTAAAATGTGCTAAGGAGTATTTTATACAATTGCTTGAATGAGGTCATTTCATAAACTAGTCACATTTATAACTCCTGAAGAAACAAGTTTTAGAAAACTTAAAACTCATCCCTACCACCCTCACCCTCCCAAAAAAGAAAGACACCTTGCCTAGTGGTTAAAGCAATGAACTGTTATTTGTGAGTTCTATCCCCGGCCGTGCAATCTTGAGCAAGTCATTCTGGTCAGCTCCTCCTCTGCAAATGGAGAAAATGCTTCCTTTGCCTGTCTTATCTAGTTACGCCCTGGTCCTGCAAACGGTGGGCTGCTGTGCCCAATACAGACCCCCAAGGAAGCCAATAGCGCTCTGTCCATGCATAGTCGGTTGCAAGATTGGGACCTTAGATTGTAAAATCTTTGGAACAAGAAGTGTTTAATACAGCCCCAAGCTCGGACAAAGCCTTTACATGCTACCATAATCCAAATAAATTATTATAATCCTTTAGATAGCTAACAATCCATCAGCAACAAAGTTCTAAATCTTACTGACTCTTTTGATAAGTCATCTGCTCCCTTGGGATTAAGAGAGATGTGGCAAACACTTCTACGGGGTTATTATAGTTCATATATTTCGGTGTATAAAGTGAATTCTAGGGGTAGTGGAAGGTGGTGTATTTCAGGGCCTCATCTTGCAACCACAGGATTGGGCCCAAAATAGTATATCAGTGAAAAATAAAGAAAAGGGAGGAGATAACATGGCTCATTTGACACTGGGGACGTCTGCCTTTCCCCGGCAGATGAGACTCTCCTTTTGAGAAAACGACAAAGCCAAATTCCGTATACCAGGCATCTTGCTGAATTCCCAGCCATCGACTGACATGGCGGCATGTATTTTGACAGACTCCCTGCTTTTGCCAAACGTCATCTGGCTCTCACATTTAGCAGTGGAAGGCAGGAGGGAGGTTGATGCGATACTGACCAGCACACTGCGCCAGTAGTTAGTTAGCCAGCCCCATAGCTTTTTGCGGACTGTAAGCTTTTATATTTAAAACATTCTAACCTCTTATAGTTGAAGAAATTTTCCCCAACCTGATCCTCCACAGTGCTGACTTCCTGAGTCTTCAGGTAGCAATATTTCTAAAGCAGTAGTTTCAAGAGGTGTGGATGCCCCATTCAGCACAATTGTGGGTTAACTCTGAAGCCTACTGACCAACTAAAATGCCAATTTGCTCCTTATTTCAGCGCTGTCCATTTCAGCAGAAGGCTCCAGCTATTTTGGGAGAAGGGGTGTTGTTTCAGCAGCACCATTTTCTCCTTCCCCTTCTGACTACTGATAACAGGTGTAGCGAGGCGGTGGGATACCCCCCGGCCCCGCTGAGGGATGAGCCTCCCCTAGCACCAACGTGGGCGGAGCCAGTGGATCCTGCGCCCGCCCCCCAGAGGTCATGGCGCAGGAGAGGAAGTAGAAAAGCCCAACTGCAGAGCTCACTTGAAAGCCAGCCGCCGGACAGGCCAAATGCCTGTGGCCTAGCTCCGGGTTGGGAAACGCCGGCAGGCTGCGGCGGAACCGAGGACTGGCTGGGCCAGCCAAGCCTACCCTTGGCCAGCTATCCAGAGGAGCAGCCGAGCCTACCCCTCACCAGTTACCCGGAAAAAACGATTGTGCTGGAAACCTCCAAGGACACCGCCCTAAGCCAGCTACCTTACGAAGGGGAGTCCGGAAGTAGCCCGGGGACAGCTGACCCTGGTCTGGCCACAGCTCTGCCAGAACCAATGTCAGTGTGTTGCGGTCAGGATCCCCATTGACACAGCAGCGAGCCTTCTGCCGCTGCTAGGGCCCCGGGCTGGGACGCAGTGGAGTGGGTGGGCCTGCATCCCTCCTGCTACCCCACTCATGGGTGGCAGTCTCCCCCTCGCCCCAGATGCTCAGAACCCCCCTGAGCTCCAGACTGTTTGTTTGCTGCCCCGCCCTGACCCAGGGCCTTGGCTCATATTGAACTATTGGCTCAGCCCCTGCCTAAGGGCCTGAGCTCCTGACTGTTTGTTTACTGGCCCGCCCTGACCCAGGGCCTGGGCCCATAGTGAACTATTGCGAGGCGGTGGGAAACCCCACAGCCCCGTGGAGGAACGAGCCTCGGCCGAGCCCCTCTATAACAGGGTTCTTTCGGTAGGTGCTACACAAGAGATTTCAATGAGAAGTCCGTATAGCTCGTTGGAAGACGATTGTGTCTTACAGCACTGCTAGGTTTGCGGTGCGAGCTCTCACAGGCACCGTGGTCGGGAAACTTAAATGGATTGAGCTACAGGAGACCATGTGAACTTGAATTATTTTCATGTAATTAACTTTTTTTTTTTTTAAATCCAATGCACCCTGAAAATCTCCAGTTAAGCAGACTATCTTATCTTGCCTGTCTGACAAAGAGACGGTCACATACCGCCCACTGCTTGCTACCCAACGTGGTGCCAGACAAGCCAGGCACCAACTGAACACCCAGTGTTCTAACACGAACAGCAGGGGAAAGAGGGCTCTGGGATCCCTTGTTAGATATAATATTTTCTACCGTAATAATCTGTTTGGCCAGAGATCTCCAGCAGCTTTACAGCCGTTTGATATACAGCTGTTTGCTGTTATTTAATAGCTAGTAGGCAAGTAGAATGATTCGTATTGCGGTAGCACTTCGAGTCCCTAACCAAGATCAGCGCCCCACTGTGCTAGGCACTGTACGAACATCATAAAAATGCGTTCCCTGCCCCAAACAGGAAGGAGAAAGTTTAAGTGATTTGCCCAAGATCTGGTCTGCACGAGGGTTATTTTCCAAGAGTGCTGGGTGTGCAACAGCTGCTGATTTGGCCAATGTACTGGGAATGGAGTGAGCTGAAAAGCATCAACTGCTACAGCCAGAACTGAACAGCCAGATTCGCTAGCTGCAGGTGTAACCGCTTTCTATGCTGTGTAGACTGAGCAGAAAGATGGACCCACCTGGCACATGTTCACCAGCTGGCTCCGGTGGGAGCCCAGGGTCTGACTTTAAGGTGAGCTCAGCAAACAGCAGCTCCTGTTTCCTCTCTCCATCTATGCGCTTAAAGGAGAACGGGGCTCTTAGGAAAATCGGGCCCCCTACTAGAGCGGATCCACCAGCCTTTTAAGCACCAAGTCAATTAGACCTCCTCTGAGCAGAGCTAGATGGCCGTAATTGCCTCTTAAAGGCACAAACCTGTTTTAATGGGAACGGTTCGCAGACTCTCCCCCACCCCCACAACAAATTCTCCCTGTAATATTGACTTGCCAGATCCAGAGCTGCAGACTTTGGCAGCACAACCATTAACGTGGAGGAGAATTACCCAAGTAAAGATCGCCAGCTCAGGCCGTTCCGCCCTGACTGTACAAACATGCTGTGCAGGCGGATTAACCTGGGAACGAGAACTGTCAACTGTTTTCCTTCACTTTTGTCTGTCTGATTCTGACCTACACGGAGGCCATTTTGCATCACGCTGGCAGGGTAAGGCAGCCTGGCAGTGGCAGTGAATATTAACACTTAATTCCCAGCCTCTTGGCATGGCCAGAGTTACGCAAAGTGGCCTGTAAGACACTGCCTTCCTCACCAAGCTTGGGAATCGCCAGCCCCACCCAGAGTCTCTTGCCAGACAAAGTGTTGTTCTCCACACCTAAGCCAAACACACACAAACAGTTCCTCAGCCCACCCTGGGCTACAGCTCCCAGGAGAATTCTCCCATTGACTCTCTGTCCGTGTCAGGGCCTATTGCTGGATACTTCCTTGCCCTTTTCATTGAGCAACACCTCCCATGGCTTTGTCCCTGCAGGACCTTTCTGCCCCATAGTTCCCCTCTCCCCCTTCCTTAGGGACAGTCTGGCTCTTATGTAGTCCCAGCTGCTGCCCCACCCTCTTAATTGGGAGCCCTTGTTCTAACACAGGTGTGCTGGTCCTGCCTCGTTTAAAGGGGCCGGCCACCCTGTGACATGGCTTTAGTGTAAACAGGAACCGGCCTTTAGGGGTTTCGATTTTTAAGCTTCCCGTTGCTTTCCTACAGCTTTCCACCCTCGCTCTATGCGCACTCAAGTGATCAACCTCAGGAATTAAAAGAACAATTAGAAGAGCATAAATGGAGGATTTAAAAAAACAAACCCAACAATCACCCTGTCTAATCCTGCCACCTGTGGGGCCCGGGCTATTCAGAAAGCTTGCCAAGGATGTATTTCCACAGCGCTTTTCTCCCTTCGGCTTTCAGCTGCTCACCACAGCGTCAGATACACCTCACCAGAAACTTCACTCTGCCCCAAGTGCAGAACGGTCCGATGAGATTAACTTTGGGTGTGTGTCTAGTTCCCTGGGAGCCAGGACACTACTGATGTTCTCTTAGTCTGGAAAGAAAATGAGACCAGAGAATTGCTGCTATGGAGCTTACCTGCCAGGTCCCTAGGCCAAGTAAAGGCATGCTTCCCCCAGAGGGCAGCGTTACCGCCTTCGAACTCATCACGACGCTTTCAATATTTCAATCTCAGTGCTCCAGTCTCACACACGGAGGCACCGTTTCAGGCACTGGAGTTTTTATGCATCAGCTACCGCAGCCTAGACATGCCCACAGGTCAGGGGATAAAATGACGACATCCTTCATAGTCATTGGCTATCTTAGCAGCCAATGGGAAAGCTTAAGGATATTTTGCGGCCTTGAGAGTCCTGGAATGAAAGTCTTTATAGGAGCAGCTAAATAAACAAAATTCTGTCCTGCAAAAAAAATAAACCTCCTCCAAAAGCATCCGACCAGGGAGGTGTTTAAATGTAAACAGATCCTTACGTACTGTCCTGAATAGGGATCTATTCCTGAATCCATACTACTACCTTTCTGAGGCTCACCCTTCACTGACTCAAGAAGTTTTCCGTTACCTATTGTTATTTTAGGGTTATACCTCTCAACCTTCCAAGGCCCAAAGGTGCGGGGGGACAAAGACCCAAAATGTGGGATGCCAATAATTATTCATTTACTTAGACTGTACGCTTTTCAGGATTGGGACTGTCTTCAGTTGCTTTGCATCCCTTGGTGGGGTACAGACAGGGCCGGCTCCAGGGTTTTGGCTGCCCCAAGCAGCCAAACAAAAAAAACAAGCCGCGATCGCGATCTGTGGCGGCAATCCGGCGGGAGGTCCTTCGCTCCGAGCAGGAGTGAGGGACCGTCCGCCGAATTGCAGCCGAACAGCTGGACGTGCCGCCCCTCTCCGAAGTGGCCACCCCAAGCACCTGCTTGGTAAGCGGATGCCTGGAGCCGGCCCTGGGTACAGAAACCAACAAAGGAACTTCAAGGGGCATAAAAATGGAACCCTAGAACAACATGGTAGGGGCAGAAGAAGGGGTACGTGGGATGAGTTGGTCCTGCACAGGCTTTGAGGTAAGTGTTGAGGAACAGCTAAAGCACCTGGGGCCTAACTGACTAAGCATCTCAAAATCAACAGGAGAAATTGCTGACAAGGTTGTTTTTTTAGGGTAACTGATGTATGATTTACAAGCATAATTGCTAAACTTTGAGCAAAAACCCCCAAAAAACCTGTATTAGGGAAAAAAATGAAAATATGCTGACAGTATGGCAGGGCGTTTTCCAGAACTTTTCTATTCAAATAAGAAAAAGAATGGTTATGCTAATGAATAATTTAGAGTGTGTAATAAACTACAGCACTAAAAATGGAAAATTGCTGATTGAATGGTAAATTGAATGGTTAAAAATAAATGCTACATCTTGTTAGTTCTCCACTATGTGTTCAATTTCCGCTCCGCATACCATGCAGACTTTACCAGGGGGTTTGGCAGTCATCTCTGCTTTGGATTCACTTATTTCTTAATGTTGGGATGAAATGTTTTTATTTTCCTTTAGGTTATCAAGGTTTTTTCTTTATTTTTGTTAATGAATGCTCTTAGGAAGAATGGCCTAGTAGTTGGGGCACTAGTGTAGGATTTGGGAGACCTGAGGAGCTGTTTAGAAGCTTGTGCAGAAGGCTTTGTTAACTGCAGACCTTCCTGCATGTGTGCCCAGACTCCCTTAATTAGAAGCTGGAAGTTCCTGATCAATCAGCAGTGAGTTGTGTGAGGTGTGCACATTGGCAGTCATTTTGAGCACCAGTCTGAGCTAACCTAGCCTATGCAGAAGATAGAGCTGCAGAGGATGGCCCAGAGTGAGTCTGTGGAGTGAATCTCAATAGAGTTTCCTGTAATGTTACAGGTTAGTTGGACCTTATTTGTCTGCAGCCTTTATATGTTAAGGTATCTGTAAAGTCCTTCTTCTCAAGAAGGAAAATAAATGCTTTTTTTATATTGCAATAGGGTTATAGTTAAGGGGCTAGGGAAGTTTGCTACTTGCCTAAAAGGCTGTTGCCTTACTCTTCTTACTTTAAGAAACAAGTTTAGAATTAAGTAAATAGGGAAGATGTACTTGTGTGGAATATATATTAAGAAGCAATGCATGGCCCTGCACCCAGACTGGTAGATCACCATTCGAGTCCAACCCAGCCCTGGAGGTAGAAGATAGAGCTGCTGGGGTAACCCAGGGTGAATCTATAGTTTGGATCTCAGTACAGTTTCCTGGAATATTACAGATGTCAGTGGGATTGAGACTGGGAAAACAACCATAAAGGATGAATTGTAGACTGGAGGCCAAATGTCTTTGTGAGCAGTAGTACAACATTGACCCAGAGGACTAGTCTACACTAGAATCACCACAGTGGCACAGCTGTTCTGCTGCTCGTGCTAGAACGTCTCCCACTGACACAGCACCAACCACTCTGGCGCTTAGGTTGGTATAACTTGCATCGCTCGGGGGCTGGCTTTTCCATACCCCTGGCTTAAGTCGTACCCATGTAAGTGCCAGTGTGTACAAGCCCAAAGACCCCTTGTGCACCTAGCAGTTACAGTAATTGTCAGCTTTTCTTATTTAAAGTGGTGTGTGCACTCAATATTGTGGATGCTGAAACAATTGATTCAGTGGTATACCTAGTACACCATAGCATGAGAAGAATCCATCTTTTTAAACCAAAAGTGGCTCTGTATTAATACAACTATTTGCAGAGGTACTGCAGCTGGCATTCCAGCCATGAGAACACAGACTGGCTTTCTAGTACCTCCCCTAGACTACTCCTCCCTCCAGGTTCAATGCAGATTGCTACAGATGGGATGGGCTTTACCTCTGTGTAATTTGGCTACTAATACTTAGTGATGTTATTGTTATTTATATCCCCAAAGGCCCCACTGAGATCACAGTCCTATTGGGCTTGGCACTGTACAAACATCCCTGCCCATCCTGGCTAATAGCCATTGAAACCAAGTTCTGTGCCTTAACCCCAAGATCTCCAATTCTCCCGAAGGCAGTTGCCTATCTTTAGTACATAGAAGCATTTGTTGGTTGTTATAGAAACCACACTTGCTTTCTAAAAAATTAAGCTTAGTTAAATAACCATTTTAGTCCGTGAGTGGAACAATCAGCGTTCCCTATGGAGCTTGCCATTGGGTGAACTATCACTTGGTTCCAAATCAAGTATCTTTAGCTGTAAACACCGCACTGTAACGTCATGATTCATTACAACCGGTATGTGGGATATAAATCATCCCTGGCAGTTGTTTTCTCTGAGAATAAAATAACCACATTACTGTAACAAATGGGTGTACTCAGAACTGGTCAAAACTAATGAGTGGCAGCCGCTACAGCGGAGAGTGATATATTATCTGTAATATAAGGTTGATCATGAATTACTATCTTCATTTCTGCTCATCAGAGTCCTGGTTTCTCAGACTACTGAGCAAGGTAACTTTGAACGGAATCGAAGGAGGATTCCATAGTGGGACAGTGGGGAAATTAGAAGCCATGAAAGAATCACAAATTTATTTCTTTACTTAATTCAATAGCTCACTCTTCCTTTTCTTCTTCTTTTGATCTGGGGTCAGACTCAGTTATACGTAGGACAAAGCAGAGACCTTTAAATAGGCATCAATATAATGTACTCACTTCATAGCCCTTTTATGCTGCCAAGATGGAGTAAAGGGATCTTGAGAATTAGGCCCTCTTTTATATAATTACAGTCCCAGATTGTCTACCTGAAGTGTTGAGGCTATCTTGATAGGTATAAGAACCCAGAAAGAGGGGTGGGTATGCAGATGGACACACAGGTTTAACTGCTCTCTTATTGCCTGATTCAAAGCATTGAGGCTTTCCATTGACTATAGGATCCTTTGCTTAAGGCCTGATACTGATCTCACTCGTTCACAATGATTTTACACTGGTTTATCTCATAAGAACATGAGAACGGCCACACTGGGTCACAGCAAAGCTCAATCTAGCCCAGTGTCCTGTCTTCTGAGTGGTCAATGCCAAGTGTCCCCGAGGGAATGAACAGAACAGGTGATCATCAAGTGATCCATTCCCTGTTGCCCATTCCCACTTCTGGCAAACAGAGGCTAGGGACACCATCCCTGCCCAGCCTGGCTAATAGCCATTGATGGACCTGTCCTCCATGAACTTATCTAGTTCTTTTTTGAACCCTGTTATAGTCTCTGGTAAAGAAGTTCCACAGGTTGACTGCTTTGTGTGGTGAAATACTTCCTTTTGTTTGTTTTAAACCTGCTGCCTACTAATCAGTGGAGTTCCTCTGATTTACACTAGAGTTGATGAGAGCCAGATCAGGCATTTAATGACCAAGGATGAGAAGGAAGAACCAGATGTTATCCCAGTGCTCGTGGACAACACCTACAGTAACTCCATGTCTAACAGAGAATTGAAAATGCTCATGAATCCCTTTTTGAATTATTGGCCATATCTAATTGCGATTATTTAATAGCAATCTGCACTATTTCTGGAATCTGTTGTATGCATAGGTGATCTACACATTATGCTACTAATGGGTATTTTATTTTACTTTCACGGGCTCTGCTCTAGCAGCTCAAATACATTTCTTACCTGTAGAAATTCTTCAAGGAGATCAATGACACCACCAGCAGCAGAGGTCTGAGTAGGAGCAGCCTACTCTTCCCATGTTGTGTTGGTGGCTCTGATGGCAACTCTTTGGCAAAGTAGGATGCTTGCTGGAGCCAAGAGACCATGGTCTGACTTCACTTGTCGCAATTTTAGGTATGTGGGGGTGTGTGGTTTTATTTGCAGAGCTATCTGGCTTTTTTTCGATTATATGTTAGAGAAAAAGAGCGAGAATACTTGGTGCGTATATAGCAATGGACACAATCTAAAAAATCAGCTAACTAATTCTCCCATCATGCCAGAGAGGTAGGTTGTTATCTCACTTGCCCACAGAGGGGGCTGGAGGAAGATGACTTGACCAAGGTGTCGCAGGACGTGCTAGAGCTTGGAATAGAACTCAGGTCATCCTGCTGTCGAATTCTGTGGTCATTTCTTCGAGACGTTAGATGAGAGCTCTTGTTGCTGAGAAACAACCATAAACCAAAGCTTTCACAGAATTTAATTAGGGAAAAGTGTGTGGCAGGGGAGCTGAGGGTGGAAAGATGCTGCTATTTTGAATCTCATCATTCTTAGGGATGGGGAGAGACCGAGGGAGATAAGTGGCTTATCCTGGTTCAAGATGGTGTGTTTATACTAGGGATTTGCCCCAGCATAACTACTCCGCTGTAAATATTCCCCTTGTAGACAAGTCCTCAGTCATACATGGGACAATGGTCCAGAAGAGAGAGTTTTGAGGCTGCTCTCAGTTAAGAGATGAATGCACTAATGTAGAAAGGTTTCCTGAAAGAAATAGTTTGAGTGATCTGAAGCAGGGGGAGGGAAGGCATTTGCAAAGGGGGATGTTGAATTTTGAAAATGCACAAAGCCAATCTCTCCCGGCATGTTCACGTCGGCCTTGTTATTGGGGACTGGAAGGATTGTGAAGAACATTATTCTTATTTAACCTTTATTTTGTGGTACACCCTGGCGGCGCTGATGGAAATTGGGCCTCCATAGTGCTGGATGCTGTACAGGCACATAGTCAATGAAAATCCCTGTCACAAAGAACAACATGTGATGCACACTGACCGTAAATCATCGTCAGTGAGCCGAGTTAAAACGAACACAGGCCGGTTGAATTCATTCGGCTAGATTGAGATCCTGGCTCGCCGATCATCTGAGCAAGCAGAGTTCATGCATATGGAATGCAACGGTATTTCCAAAGCTCACTGGTACTGCCAAGAAGAACTCTCAGATGGGCAGTTTATCTGGTCTCTAAGGAGCATCTGTTGCATATAACTGTGTGCATGAAATAATTCCAGGTGCCATTATTGTTTTGAAAACACCTAACATTTCATTTTCACTCTCAATGAGATTTTTCACTCCCCTGGCCTATGCACCACCCACTTCCCATTTAAGCCCTCAAAATAGGGCCAAAGGAGTCAATTTCATCCGGAGTTAGTCATAGCAGTTTAAAGGGCTGAAGAGTGCAATAATGATTCATCTCATTCTTCAAAAGCCTTTACAATCCAAGGTTTCAGAGTAGGAGCCGTGTTAGTCTGTATCCGCAAAAAGAACAGGAGTACTTGTGGCACCTTAGAGACTAACAAATTTATTAGAGCATAAGCTTTCGTGGACTACAGCCCACTTCTTCGGATGCATCTAATAAATTTGTTAGTCTCTAAGGTGCCACAAGTACTCCTGTTCTTTTTACAATCCAAGTCGTACAACCAGCTGCCCACAGGCACAAGGAGAACTGACACCCTTCGGAGGAAGGATGGTATAATGGATAGAGCACTGCACTTGGACTAAGAAGTCTAGATGGTGGTTTGATTAGACAATACATTCATTTGCCTGTACATAGGTAAAACTCCCATTGGCTCTGTCGGAGAATAACAGAGTTCTCACTTTTTGTTTGGGTACAGCAAATCAGATACTTTATTGTCTCTCTATCAATTGCATAGAGGGAGAGAGCTAAACAGGTCTCTCAACAGGTAAACAATTACAGCAAGCATTTATACCTTTTGTTACAGACAATAATGAGCAACAGCTGCATTTTGTTTATACAAAGGTCATTCTGATATCTTGTTTTGCTCACTAATGTAGACTCATAGTCTACATTCCATATTATCTACACAAGGTCGCAACAACTTCTCACACAGTTCTTTCCCACTCGCCTCACACATTCCTTGCTTCTACAAATCTCGCGTTATTAGGGTTACAGTTAGCATAACTCTTGCTAACGAACTGTCATGCATTGCATCCCCTTCCTGTCAGTTCTTTCTCTGCTTCCACAGCTCCAACAGATCTACCCACAGAGGGCTTGCAAAATCAGGCTCTTAGTATTATTTGTATTATGATACGGCCTATGTCCTAGCCAAGATCAAGGTCTCAATGTGCTAGGCTCTGTATACACATACCAAGAGAGGTCTTACCCCGAAGAATTTATGGCTACCATAAATAGACATGATAGACAAGGGGTAGGAGGGAAAAACAGTGAAGTGACTTGCCAAGATGGCATAGGAGAACTGGCGATAGAACCCCAAATCTAGTGCCCTATCCTGAACAAAACATACTTCCTTTCACTGACGTCATGCAAGGACTTCAGGGAAGGTGGTACATGCATTGAATCAGAGACAAATTGAGACCACTACCTCCATTCAGCTTACAATAGATTTGTTTTTTTGATACCAATCCATGGACGACCAAAAAACTATTAGTGATAACACCTAGCTCTGAGATAGCAATTCCCATCAGTGGATCTCAAAACACACTCTAATGGAGGTCAGTATCATTCTCCCCAATTTATAGAGGAAGAGAGACAGGCACAGAAAGGTGAAGTGACTTGCCCAAGGTCAGCCAGCAGACCAGTGGCAGAGCCAGGAATAGACTCCAGGGCTCTTGAGTCCCAATCTACAGCTCTAGTAGGCAGTAGAAAGTCTGATTAATAGAGAGAGAGTTTCTGCAAAGAAACAGACCAATGGTTTTTTGGTTTTGTTTCGTCACAGCTGCTATTAATGTGACAAAGCCCAAGAGCTTGTGCAAACGAAGCAAGGTGTTTACCAATGAACTTTCAGTCTGGACTATGTATGTGTCTTTGATTAGAATTACTTCTGCGTAGCTATTTACATCTCCTTCCGAGTCTGATCATGGCCATATGCTCCCGAGACCATAGAACAGAATCACAACAGCTATTTTATGTTACAATAAGAGGTTTATTACCAGGCTTGTAACTAATGGATTCATTCCTTCCCTTCCCCCCCCCCCCCCGCCCTTACACTTACTTAAAGGGCCAGCGTGTGGCTGTGTGGGAGAAGAGCATGCAAGACAATTGCCTTACCTGGTACATCCAAGAGATTGAGAGACCTGAGATTTTTGCGACAGGGACATTTTTTAATTCAGCTGAGATTTTTCAAAGGAACCTAGTTGAGATTCAAAAGCTGTTTGGCACCGAACTTCCCCAGGCACCTTTAGGAAACCCCAGCCTAGGTCCCCAGGCACTGCCTAGCACAACTGGGCCCCATGAAAGGGGGGTAGCTTTAGCACCCTACTCACTGCAGCACAAGGAAGGCTGCAGGCTTAACTGAGGTCAATTAACCCGTTTCTGCTGGGGATTACTGATGCTTGGAGGGCAATTGGCTCAGTAGTTGGGAGGATCTATTTTTGGGATGGAAGAGGAAGTAAGGGGAGCGCAGGTGGTGAGGCTGGGAGAAGAGAGAGCTGTGTGTGTCTCCTTCTGCTGTATGCCTGGGGAACGTTCTCTCTTGCTTTGGAACTGATGACTGAATATGCATGTGGTGAAAGGGGAAACAACCTGTGTGTGGTTGTGATTAGGGGACCACAAGAACAAGCTAGGCAGTGATACTCAGAAGGTAGGAGAAGGTCTGCCCTGTGACGGGACCTGATCCCCGATGGGGGAGTCAGGCACTGCTGTAATAGAATGATGTGTAAAAATAATAGCTGTTCCTTTAGCTTGGGGAGCTCAAGACCTGCTTGACCCAGTTACCGTCTCCCTCTTCACCCTGGGAACAAGTCACCGAAGAAGGAGGGGTGAGGAGGAGGTGGGGTCATGGCCAGTATGGAATGTGGCCAGTGCATCAGAGAACAACCTGCTTCCTCCATTATGGAGCAGATTGCATATCCCAGCTATTTATGTATATCCTAGAAAATGGGTTGGCCTAAGACACAATCGCCTCCATGTTGCTTCTGGAACAAGACGGCTTTGAAGGATACAGTGGCATAAATACCACATTAATAGTAGCCATGGTAATAAGTATGAGATATACTCCTCTTGTACAAGAATCTGGTCCAAGAAGGGTGCCTAGCCCCCAAACGGAGAAGGAATGCATGCTACCTGGGTAAGGTAAATCTTGCTGTTGTTTATAAATCCCAGAGGGATCAAGAATTTCACCAAAGAGATTCTTATCATGAATTCTTGTAAAATTCCCTAGGTTTATACCAAGTCATATACTTCTATAGGGACTCCACCCCCTCCCCCACCTTAACTTAGAGGGTCAACGTATACCTGAAGGTTGGCATAGATGTGAGTGTATACACAGGTAAACTGAGAGGAAGGGAATCAACCAGTGATGTATGGTGCATATTCTTTGAGGGATGGTCTAAGACTTTGGCCCATGCATGAAGCATGTGGTCTGAAAAAGGAACCATTTTGAGGACCAAGCACTGGGGGGATTGGAAGGTGGGGTGGGGTACCACAGGAGAATCTTCCTAGTGGGAGGAGAAGGTAACCGCAGAAGGAAAGAACTAGCGATACACTGGCTTAAAACCTCATGGCCCCTGTGAATTAATTTGTAAATTGACCTGAGAGGAACACCTTAGTGAGACACCATGGGGCAGATCCTTGGGTGATGTAACTCAATGTAGCCTCACTGACATAAGTGGAGCTTCACTGAATTTTATCAGATGAGGAACTAGCCCCTTGTTTGGAGTGATGGTTGGAACTTATAATTTGAGTTCAGAGAAGCATTCAGAGAGAGGCTGGACTTCTTGAGGCTCCAACATTGGGTCCTGAACATGAAATGCATGGATGTATGCAGGCAGCAACCTCACAGTGCTGCAAAAAGCCATGTTTAGCCTGGGGCACAGATACCTCTTCCTGGATCTCCTTCTGTATGATTGAGCAGCTCCCAGGCTATGGCAAGTTAGGGGCAGAGACTGGATGCGCCCATTGCACTGATGCTGAGCCCTAGTTGCAATATGGGAATAAGTGACTCAGTCAGTGCCTTGAAAAATGGGTACTTATGTTAAATTGGATAGTGCTGTCATCAACTTTTATGATAGTAGGCTGGTACCAAAATGATGGTACCTTAAATTAATATAATATATATGGAGATATACCTATCTCATAGAACTGGAAGGGACCTGAAAGGTCATTGAGTCCAACCCCCTGCCTGCACTAGCAGGACCAAGGCCTAGTCTTCACTTACCGGCTGGTCCGGCGGCACGCCATCGATGTTCTGGGATCGATTTATCGCGTCTGGTTAAGACGCGATAAATCGATCCTGGATCGATCCCGGAAGTGCTCACAGTCGGCGCCGGTACTCCAGCTCGCCGAGAGGAGTACGCGGCGTCGACGGGGGGAGACTTCCGGCCGCGTCTGGACCGCGGTAAGTTCGGACTAAGGTACTTCGAATTCAGCTACGTTATTAACGTAGCTGAATTTGCGTACCTTAGTCCGAAGTCCGGACTAAGTGGGGACCAGGCCCAAGTACTGATTTTGCCCCAGATGCCAAAGTGGGCCCCTCAAGGATGAAGTCACAAACCTGGGTTTAGTAGGCCAAACCACTGAGCTATCCCTCCCTCCACCTTCTTAGTGGTTTACATAATGCACATCCCTCCACCTGTGTGGGGCAACAAACCCTTGGTCTGTAATTTCTGTCACCTTTGTTCCTTCTGTCGGACACCAAACTGGGAAAAAGAAAACATTAGACCTATGATTTTCACCTTGGGAGAGTTTCTCTTCCAAACTAATGCTCTCTGCCCTTGTTAGCCCAAACTAGAAACCCCAGATCCAAATATCCTAGAACTTCGGGGAAATCTACATTTGAGCTCTGAAGCTCGAGGCCATCTCTAGTTTTAACCCACAAAAATGAACCTGCAGGACTCTTTGCATAGTAATCTGCATAATTTCGGCCAGTTGTCTCAAACCAGTGAAAGGACCTTTTTACTTTTAAGGAGGTTGCAAGCTATATTCACATTCCAAATACTCTTTGACCTGCTTCTTGGAAAAGATTGTGGCCTGGCTTCCATCTCACTGGGCTATAACTGAAGCCTGGACAATTGGGGCTGACAAAGCCGAGTCATGTGCAAAACCGACTCCCACAGTCTGTCAGTATCCCGGCTCAAACCAAATTCTCCGTTCATGCACATCTTTATGATTCTTTATTATTCTGTGCTCTATACTTTTAAGCTCCTTAGATAAACTCAGGCAGCCATGTGTGTGAAATTGACAGCTCCGGAGAGTGAAATCTTCTTATTCAAAGAGGTTGAAACTCACCCTTATGCAGAGGGGTCATGTCCCCACTGAAGCCTCATTATGAGATTTAACTGATTCAGAGACTTTGTGCTGCTCCTCTGCAGAGTGGTGAATTTCACCCAGAAAAGTCCCACAATGGGCAAAAGCTTCTCCACAGTATCTCTGATCATAAGAACTTACACATGGCCATACTGAGTCAGAGCAATGGTCCATCTAGCCCAGTGTCCAGTCTTCCAACAGCAGCCAGTGCCAGATGCTTCAGAGAGTGAAGAGAACAGGACAACTATCGAGTGATCCATCCCCTGTTGTCCAGTTCCAGCGGATGTTTTCAGAGAACTATCCATGATGACTCCAAGATTGCTAAAGACCTCCAGACAGCTAACTTAGACCCCATCGATTTATATGTATAGGTGGGATTGTTTTCCACATGTATTACTTTGCACTTAACATTGAATTTCATCTGACATTTTGTTGCCCAGGTGACTCTCAGGTTAGTGAGAACCCCCCCTTGTAACTCTTCACAGTCTGCTTTGCACTTAGCTATTTTGAGTAATTTCCTCACTCTTTACCTCCTTTTCCAGATCATTTATGAATATGTTGAACAGCATAGGTCCCAGTATAGATCCCTGGGGGATCCTCACTGTTTACCTCTCTTCATTGTGAAAATTGACCATTTATTCCTACTCTTTGTTTCCTATCTTTTAACCAGTTACAGAGCCATGACAGGACCCTCCCTCTCATCCCATGACTGCTTAGTTTACTTTAAAGCCTTTGGTACGGGTCTTTGTTAAAGGCATTTTGAAAGTCCAAGAACGTTATATCAACGGAATCACACTTGTCCATGTGTTTGTTTACTTCCTCAAAGAATTCCAATAGATTGGTGAGGCATGATTTCCCTTTACAAAAGCTGTGTTGACTTTTCCCCAACATATTGTGTTTGTCTGATAATTTTGTTCTTTACTGTAATTTCAAACACTTTGTTTGGCATTGAAGTTTGTCTTACCAGCCTGTAATTGCCAGGATTGGCTATAGAACCTTTTTGAAAAATCAGCATTGCATTAGCTACCCTCCAGTCATCTGGTGCAGAGGCTGATTTAAGTGATGGGTTACAGACCAGAGTTAGTAGTTCTGCAATTTCATATTTGAGTTCCTTCAGAACTCTTTGGGTAAACACCATCTGGTCCTGGTGACTTCTTATTGTTTAATTTATCAGTTTGTTCCAAAACCTCCTCTGATACCTCCATCTGGGACAGTTCCTCAGATTTGTCGCTTAAAAAGAATGGATCAATGTCCTACTGCGACACACCATTAAACTCTAGATTCAGCCATATTTTTTGGCAGTGATGGGATACTGCACAAAGCATATCTAAGTCAAATGCCACTTTAAGAAGAAGAAAATACAGTTGTCAAGGAAGGTTTAGAAAGCCATGGAAGAAAAGCATAAGTGCCTAGGGTCAGTTCAGGCTTATTCATAGAGTCATAGACTTTAAGGTCAGAAGGGACCATTATGATTGTCTATTCATCCAGGCAGTTCAGAAAGATATTTTCATAAAGGGGCGGGGGAAACCTTAAAACTTCTGATTGCTCAAAAACAGTGCTCACCCTTCATCCTCACTGCAGGTGCTTATTTCTTTGGTGTTTCTACTGCAGAAAGATGGACTCAAACTGCAAAATTAGAATCTGGAGGGGGCGTGACATACTTTGGTTTAAGGGTTGGGGTTGAGGTAAGAACCCTTTGCTGCCGAGGAGCCTCATGATAACTAGATTTTATATAGCAGTTTTTATCAGTAGATCTTAAAGCTCTTTACAAAAAGAGGTCAAGATCATTATGCCCATTTTACAGATGGGGAAACTGAGGCATGGAACTTTGTCCAAGATCACCCAGCAGCAGAGCCAGGAATACAGCTCATGTCCTGAGTTCCAGTTCAGTGCTTTATCGATTGGGCCACACTGCTTGTTCTCTCCAAGGGGGAGATTTTACCACATTGCAATAGATGAAACCATTTAGGATCTTCATTTGGCTTAACTGTAAACAAAAGCCTGCTAGGCTCTGATTTAGCTCCACTGTAATTAAAAAAGAATCTTTATAGCAGCTGCCTGGCTTGGTCCCTTTTTTGTGCCAGAAATCTGAGTGCTCCTGTCAATAAATGTGAGGGTACTAGAAAGATCTGCACTGCCAGGGACGAGAGACTAAGGTCTGTTAGGAGAACTAGGAATACATGTTAGAGAATTTATTCCTTCACCCTCTCACGTCGATGTTTATTGGGGTGAACTTCCAGCAAGCTTAAATCCAAGTTCCTTTTTCCTTATTTTCGAATCCCAACTTGCTTCCTGTTTGTCCCTAATATATATAGTAATATTCACAGCTATACCTTAACCAATCATTCTACTAAAATTTACCTAACCAATCCTAACATATTGTAACATGATTAGCTAACCAATTATATCCCACCACCTTAATTAGTTTACACCCAGCAAAATTAATTCTACAGCAGACAGAAACCATCTCAGAACCAGACGGAAACCATGCAAATAAACATACGGAAGTGAGGATTTCACAACTACATCTATACAGACATAAGTTTTCCAGCTGTGTCTATTGATAAGTGAGTTCATACCAGAGAGAAAAATATCAAACTAAATTTTCTTTCACATCTTCTAGGCTCTTCCCTTTCTCTGGAGGTGATAGATCGGATCATCTTCCTAACAGCCCCAGATTGCCTTATTTCAATATGACTAAACAGGGCCTCAGACTGTCACAGTGAGTGATGGCCCTTACACAGATAGACAATGATTTTGATTCTTTCTTTTATACCTCTGTAACTAGCTAAGAATTTAGGTATATTCTTATCACTTAAAGTATAGGCCTTTGCAGACAGGCCTGAATATCTATATCCTAACAATCCACCCCATTTTTTCTTTTGGGATCCTCCTGCCCAGGTATCCCTGGAAAAGCATAGGACATATGGTAGGGTTACCATATCTCATAAATAAAAAAAGAGGACCCTCCACGGGCCCTGGCCCCGCCCATTTCCCCATCCCTAGCCCTGCCCCAACTCCGCCCCCTCCTCCCTTCCACTCCCAGCCAGGGGGAAAGGGCTGCCCCAGTGCTACCGGCTTCAGGGTTTGCCCGGCAGCCCCCAGACCCTGCACCCCCAGCTGGCGCTTCCCCAGCGCAGCTGGAGCCCGGGAGGGGAAGCGCCCAGCCGGGGGCGCAGGGTCTGGAGGCTGCCCGGCAAACTGTGAAGCCGGTAGCGCTCGGGCTTTGGGCAGCCCCTATGCCTCCGGACTCTGCACCCCCAGCCGGGCACTTCCCCTCCCGGGCTCCGGTGGCGCAGGGTCCGGAGGCACGGGGGCAGCCCGTCTCTTAAACAGAGCCGAGCTGCCCGAGCGCTACCGGCTTCGGGCAGCCCCTATGCCTCCGGACACTGCGCCCCCAGCCGGGCACTTCCCCTCCCGGGCTCCGGCGGCGCAGGGTCCGGAGGCACGGGGGCTGCCCGAAGCCGGTAGCGCTCGGGCAGCCCGGCAATTAAACAGAGCCGAAGAGGAGCAGAGCCTCCAGCCGCGGGGGCTCTGCGTAACTTACACTGTGTCAGTTACACAGAGCCGAAGAGGAGCAGAGCCGCCGCGGCTGGAGGCTCTGCTCCTCTTCAGCTCTGTTTAAGAGCCGGGCTGCCCGAGCGCTACCGGCTTCGGGCAGCCCCCGTGCCTCCAGACCCTGCGCCCCCAGCTGGGCACTTCCCCTCCCGGGCTCCGGCGGCGCAGGGTCCGGAGCTGCCCGAAGCCGGTAGCGCTCGGGCAGCCCGGCTCTTAAACAGAACCGAAGAGTCGGGGAGGAGCAGAGCCGCCATTTTCCCGGACATGTTCGGCTTTTTGGCAATTCCCCCCGGACGGGGGTTTGACTGCCGAAAAGCCGGACGTGTCTGGGAAAAAGAGGACGTATGGTAACCCTACATATGGCGACACATTTCCTGATAGGGCCAGGCCTCAAGGTGGAAGGTGTCAATGCTCCATCTGTCCCACTGCCCCTTGTGTAGTACTGTGCCCTGCACCTTCTCTCATATGGGCATACCACACCGATTCCAATTAGTGTTCCAGACTTCCCATTATAGCGGGCCCGAGAAAGTTGGGTCCGGGTTGTCTAGTACACTGAGGGGGAGGGCTTACTACATTACGTATAGGTTATAATTAGTGGTTGTGCCCCCCTTAATGGTTTCCATATACAACGTAACACAAATACAGTTAACAATACACCAGTTGCTATGATAATCCACAGCAACACTGAAGAGTCCTGACCACTGCAGTATGATCCAACATCCTGGCCATGACCAAAAACACTGCTTCTCCTCCTTTGATAGGGTTAAAATTTTGTCAGCACCATCCTGGAGTGTGTATTGTAAGTGTGTCCAACTGTTGGCACTTGCAGCAAGTTGCTCTTGTAATCTTTGTGTACTTTTGTCCATATTGTGTGTCCATTGAATATCAACAGTGAAATTTGGTATTGTCCAAACCAGTTCAACTACTTGGTACGACATGGGGTAGTAGGTGCTGGTTTGATTGTTTACAACCATTAAGTCCACTGATCCATTGGTGCACCATAGTCCAGGTGGCAGTGGATAGAAGTTCATAATTTGGTCATATACTGGAAGGATTTTGCCTCCTAGTGTTATATTGCAGGATTGCATACATTCCCAACAGAATACACTGTACCCCATTTACATTACCCCTAAATGCTTCCCCTTTGCAATAGGCCATTGATCTTGCTCCTCCATAGTCCTAGGAGAGGGGAACATCCATATTCCTCCTCTGGATATACATCTGCTTAATGTGATGACAGTCCAATTTACCCCATTCCACCCGCCCCCCATCTATTTCCTAGTGGCTCCCACATGCTCCCCCTTCCCTAGTTACTCCCATAGGGTTCAAGGGGACCACCTTGTTTGCATTTCCTTCCTTGTGTATAGTAACAATTACACAAGAACTCTCCCCACAGGTGGGGGAAGTTATTTTCCAGGTAGAAGGGTATGTTTTTGCAATTGTGGATAAATATGGGCTAGCCTCACGCTTTAATACTGAAGGCCATTGTTCTGACCAAGCATCTCTCAGAATATCCATTCACATTATTAAGTGAGCATTTTGAATACCTACACACACTTCTCCCCAAGTTAATCTTCTGAAGCCATCCCCCACCCATGTCACCAGCTCTCCTACCCAATGAGTGAACTGCAAGTTTACGTCTACTGCTGTCCTCCACCCTGTGGCAACTGCTGCTGCTGTGCCCTTAATTCATCGTTGAAATTTTACATTTTGGCTTACTAATTGTTTGGTTACCCACTCGTCCCCCAGATTACATTTACCCAGCATAGTGTTCCCCGCTGCCCACAATCCCCTTTTCCGACAACAATTCCAGGTGTGTCCCCTCACCCACCAGTTGAATTGTTGTTTCAATCCCTTTATGTACATACTACAATTAGGATGAATTTGGTCCACCCACCATTCCTTGGGGTACCTCCCATGTAATAGAGTGAAAGGACATGTTAAAAAGTGCTGGCTGCACCCGCTCCCAAAATGGCTCCCATACATTTGCTTGTCAGGGAATATTTTTGGCTCCAGGCTGTGGCCACTTTAAATTTGGATTCTTCCAACTTGGCATCCACATCACCTGTAGGGTTACATTCTGTAAAACGGGTAACTCCTCATACACCCAGCGTCTCAAAGGGGATTTTACGCCCAATGTAAGATGTACATAATCACACCTTTGGGGATTATCTTCCATGGAAATACCATTGTGGTTACATATGGTAACATCACACCCTAAATGTGGGGCCCTATTTTCCCCAGAGGGTTCATTTGCTCCAGGAGACCAGAGGGTTATATTCTTTGGACCCTCTGTAACAAACCACATAGCTGGGTAACTGTGTTTTCCACTATCATTAATCATGGCAGCAGCCAGGGAGTTCCATGCAATATTTCCTGATAAATTTGATATTCTCCACCGGGTTGGGATTTCCCCATCTAATCCATAAACCATGTACCGACACTGCCAAATTCCTGTTTGGAGTATTAGTGGCACATCTTTCTAGGGGGAGATTCTCATAGTCTTCATTAGCTTTATTACCACAGGTTGCATGTGTAGCTGTCCAGCTGTTTCCTCCTTTTGACCCTTCACATTGTGTGATCTGAATAGAATTTGTAAATGTGACAATTGTGATTAGCACTAGTAATTGTTCCATTCAGGGCCAGGGAATTTTCATCCTTTTCTATTTAACCTATAATACACACACAACAAAATTTACACGTCCCCTTTTCGTACCTTTTTATTTGCATGCAGTGAACCCACTCCCGTCCTCCATTCTTTGTACCCAATAATACCAGACTGGGCCCTAGTTGGGCAAGGAGAAGATAGGGGCCCTTCCATTTGGGAGCTGGAAATGGATGGTGTTGAACTGGAATCTTGTATATCACAGGATCTCCCACCATGGGTAGATCACGCTCCCCGGGCAGGTCATACCATGCTTTGACTCTAGCTGTTCCTTGTTGGTCTCACCAGGCCACTGCCTGCTGTACCTGTATTACATGGTTGATTAGAGTTAAAATCCATTCTTGTGTTAAGCCATCTGTAGTGACTTCCCCAGGTATTGGGGTAAGTAGATTTTCCCACTGTTCCATGGGCCTTCCCCTGAGAGCCTCCTATGGAGAAAATCCTGTGCCCTTTGATTCTTGGGCCCTTATTCTCATTAAGACAAAGGGCAATAATTGTGACCAGTTTTTTCCTCCCATTTCCACTTCCTTTCTTAGCTCACTTTTACTGGTACAGTTCATGCGTTCCACCTGTCCCGCAGCCTATGGGTGATAAGCAATATGGAACAATTGTGTGATTCCAGTTAGCTCCCCTAGCAGATCTGACTGGAAAGCAGCTCCTTGGTCTGAGTCAATCACCTTTGGGACCCCCCCAGTGAGTGAATACCTCATTTACCAGTATTTCAGCAGTTACCCAGGCAGTTTGATACTTTGTAGGGAAAGCTTCCACCCACCTGCTGAAAGCATCCACTACCACCAACATGAACCGGTTTTTCCTGTGAGCTGGGGGTAGGGGTCCTGTGTAATCAATTTGTATCCTTTCCCAAGGTCCCCTTGGGGCTTGTCTCATTAATTCTCCCCTTAGCACCTTGTGAGGTGGGTTGTGCCTGGTATAGTCCAAACAATGTTCCAGATGTGATTTTAAATCAGCTGGCATTCCTGGCCACCAGCACAACCTTTTTAAAGTTCCCCGTGCCTCCTCAAACCCGGGGTGTCCCCCTGCCAAGCTCCCATGCACCCAGCTTAAGAAAGCCGTCCAGCTTTCCTGAGGGCACAGCATTACTGGTCCCTCAGCTGTTAAGACACACCAAATCCCTTCCATTAGTTCCACCTTTGGCACATGTCTGTCCTCAAGTTTTATGATGCCTGCCAGTCCTGGGTCAGATCCTTGCAACTCTCAAATTCGCCCTCCCCGATCTGTATCCACCCCACTTCTTGTTATCATTGCTATAGGCACACTCTCTTCTGGCTCCCAGGGCCATGGGCGTGCCTCTGTTGCAGCCCGCTTGGCCTCTGCATCGGCCAGATTATTCCCTTTGCTTAGGGATCCCATTTCCTTGTGTGCCTTTACCACATTGATCCGTGTAAAACAGTGACTGAGCTCCTCCACTCGCTTCCACCAGTTAGCATGCTTGATTGTGGAGCCATCTGTTGCCCTGAAATGATTCTCCGCCCACCATCTCAGCATTAATGTGGCCCCACGAAATACATCATCTGACTCTACCACCACCCAACATTCTGGCTCAAATTTGGGATCCACTTCATTTAAAGCTGTTAGCAAGGCTGCCAGTTCTGCCTCCTGAGCTGACCTTGCTTCTAGTGAGAAACCAATGGTGCTGACTGTCTCCTTTCCTCTGATTCCCACAACAGCTAAGCCTGCAGTTTTCCATCCCCCCCTCATACCTACAACTTCCATCCAAAAACCATACCAGTGTCCCCTCCTTTACCTGATTGGGGTTAGCCGCCCGAAACACCTGATGTTGGGTTTTACCTGGGCTGGCTTCATATTGGTGTGGGGTGCCAGCCAGATGTAATCCGGCTACCCAGACTATGGGTTCCTTTAACACTTCTGCTTTCATGTTTTCTGCCTGTAGAGCCAGCAACCATTTGGCAATAGGCTGCCCACTCACTGGTCCCTGTGAGATAGTATGCATGTTTAACAGCCGCAGGGGGTCATGATGAGATTGGACTATTACTGTCTGCATTCCCGTGAGGTATTTGAGTTTCCCTACCCCCCACTATGTGCACAACAGCACCCTTTCACACCATCCATACTTCAGTTCCACAGCACTCAAAAGTCAAGAGGCAAAGGCCACAGGTCGGTCCTTTGCTCCATCCTCCTGTGTTAATGCACCACCAATGGTAGTGTCAGATACCAAAGGGTACAGATAAGAGTTTCTCCCCATCGGGGGAGGCCAGCACTGGCCAGGTTTTCCTTTAGTACTCTCACTGGCTCAGTACACTCTTCTGACCACTTCCAAGTTGAGGCTCGGGTTAGCCCAGCCTCTATTTGACCTATTTCTGCGTAATTGGCCACAAAATCCCTGCAAAATCCAGCTAGACCCAGAAAACTTTGCAAGTTTTTAACATCCATAGGCAGTGGCAGGGACTGGATCAGTTGCACCCGTCCCTTATCGATTTCCCTTCCCATCTGGGACACTTCTACTCCTAAGTAGGTCACTCTTGTCTGTCCCATCTGAGCCTTTTTTCCATTGACCTTCAACCCTGCTCTTGCCAAAGCTTGCAGGACCTGCTCGGTTAGTTCCCGGTCTTCCTCCTCTGTCTTTGACATTAGCAACAGGTCATTACATATTGTATGCACCTTGCTGAATCCACCCCCTCCAGAGCCTGTCTCATGTATCTGTGAAAAATTGCAGGGGAGTCCCGATATCCCTGGGGTAGGACTGTCCAGCAGAATTGTCTGCCCTCCCATGTGAATGCAGTTTTATACTGCCATAAGTTAGCTAGTGGCAGAAACCAAAACCCATTCACTATGTCCAAAATGGTGAAAATTTGGAATTGGGGTCCAATGCGGGCTGGCATTTCAGGGTACGCTGCCACTACTGAGGCTGGTGAATTGGCCAGAGCATTTAGTACCCTGTAATTCACAGTGAGGCGCCAGGTACCGTTTGGCTTTCTTACTGGCCACACAGCAACATTACAAGGGGATACAACTGCTCTAATCAGTCCCCGCTGTTCCAATTCTCCAATAGTTACCCCCACTTCTGCCAATGCCTCCTGAGGAATAGGATATTGTTTCTGTGGGGGAGGGTCCCTTCCCTCTAGCAGTACCTCCATACTGCTCCTACCACAATCCAAGTTAGCTGTAGCCCACACAGGGATGTGTTCCCACCCAGCTGGGGGTGGTATGTGCCGCTTTAATGGTCATAGTGGCTATCCCCATAGGAATGGTATAGCCCTGACTGTCCCGCCCCAGTAAACAGACCCAATTGGCTAAGTCCAGTACAAGTCCCAGTTTGTGTAAATCTCCTGCCCCCAACAGATTTAGCACATCATTACCACCCCACATAATCTTCCCTTCTCCCCAGATTCCTTTGATCTGTCCCCGCTTCAGGGTTAACTGTGTCTTCCCTCCCGTTTTCCCTACAATTGTCACAGTTCCTTCTGAGGGCCTCTCCTGCCCCTATGTGGTTAAGCTGATGGCTGCTTCAGTGTTTATCAAAAAATCCCTCGTGGGACTCCCTTCGATCGCCCCCGGGAGCATAGGGTGACCAGATGTGTCCCATCCTAAACTGAGAACATGGACAGGACGCCTCTCAGGGCACCCCTAAGTCACAGCACCCACCTCTGTCCCTCCCACTGGTTCACAGGGGGGGGGGGGCAGAGGGGGAGGAGGCAGGGGTCCTGGCACTGAAGACAGTCCTGTCTCCAAGCAAAATTGTGTGTCTGGCATTTCAGGCAGTCCCAGTCCCCTGGCCTCCGGGGCCACATTCCCCCTGATCTGGTAAGATCCTGGATAGTCAGTTTAGCCTGCAGTCTCTGGATCTGTTGCTCTATAGCTGCCCGCTCGTCCCTGACTACCCACCCCCCAAAGCCACGACCTCACCCTCTACCTCCTCTCCTCCGGGCTGACCCACCCCTTTCCACCTTGTACTGATCCCCTGCAGTAATAACATGGACCGGCTCTCCCCCATCATGCATCTGCCTGTCCCAGAAACTGGGGTAGCTGATTGGAAGCAAGTTGAGGGTGCTGCAACCTTACATGCCCCACGAACTGAGGATCACTTAGCTACAACCGTTTCTCCAGCAATTCCACACCCCTACCATGCTCCACACCCCCACCAGGTCCTGGTGCCCCTGTCTGGGGTATCACCCATGGACTGTCCAGGGGATCTAGCCAGCACTGTGTCCATGCCTGTATGCGATTAAGTGCATCCTGGCCTGTTTCCCCAGGGATTCACTTAATCTTATTCGTCCTCACAGTACGAGAGTACACCCCAAACAACTGTTTTGCCACCTGTCCAGGATTAGAAATGGGTGTGCCAGTCCTGCCACATCGATTCCTAAGGTGCCCCATCCCAAAAGACTGTGCCATATGATCCTGGTCCTCATGAGTTAGACCCTCCATCTCCCTGCCCACCTCCACTAGCCACAGCACAAACTGATCCCAATCCTCCCGGGGTACCTTTCCCAAACGGCCCAGTACTGCCTCCCGGTCCTTCAGGGACAAGGGGCGGATTTCTGCCTGTTCTACTACTTGTGAAGCATGATCCCCCACCCTGCAACCAGGGCCACTATTCCTGCCTCCTACAGTTCCTCCCAGGTAGCCTCTCTCACAGGGGCTGTAACTGTGGATTGCTGGCTTACAACATCCACTGGCAGTGGTGGGTACAGTGTTTTTTCAGGGTAGGGTGGTGGAGGTGTCTCCTTCAGCTCCATTAGTGGGGTAGATGGTTTGGAGTCCCCAAGTCCATTGCTCTCATGTTTACATTGATACAATTCCTCCTCTAAGTCTCCTACTCTCCCCAGCAGTTCATCCCTTTCTCTCCGGATTGCCTCACAAGACTCCTCTGTCCATGCAGCATCCCGTGCCTTCAAATCTGCTACCTCTACCACGGATTTTTCTGTTAAAATCCGTTGCTGATCCACAATCCCCTCCAAATCCTTAATGTGTTGGAGATTGGCTTCCCTTCCCAGCACACAAACCTTGTAATACCATTCCCTTTTTCCTACACTCCTTTCCCTTGGGGTCTCCCCAAACCTCTCCCATCTCCTTCTCAATCCCATCCCAGGTGGATCCCTGCACCTGGTATGGGCCCTGATTCTTCCTTATTCATTAGTTCAAAAAATCCGTTACCCCAGCTTGCGAGAACCCGCAACTACCATCACAAGAGTTTGCCATACCCCCTCCAAGCAGCTGCACGGACTGTTGAGGAGGGGGGGACTTAGAGGCTGCCTCTCACCTCTCTGATGTGATGTATCCAAGTCACTGGCACCAAGATGTTAGACAGCTTATTCCTTCACCCTCTCACATCCCTGGTCCTTCTCGCATGAACAGAAAGCAACAATACCCGAAGTCTGACTTGAGTAGTTTACAAAGGTTCAGGAAGGGGAGGAGCAGAATCATGCTGTTCTATCACAGACAAGGCCTGTGGCTGTAGTGATAGTTCATGGTATGTATCTTCTTGAGTGACTTTTATTCATAGACCCTGCACCTATTTCTCCATGGTATTAATATGGTTCCTGTCATGATGTGGGTACAACACCCCTGTGTGGCAGGGCAGTGCTACAATCCTTTTTTCCAGGGAATTGAGGCTCAGAGAGGAAGTGATTTGCCCCAGGTCTCATGGGAAGTCTGTGGCAAAGCTAGGAATTAAACCCTGCTCTTAGGAGGGAGGGAAAGCTCAGTAGTTTGAGTATTGGCTTGCTAAACCCAGGGCTGTGAGCTCAATCCTTGAGGAGGTCACTTAGGGATCTGGGGCAAACACAGTACTTGGTCCTACAAGTGAAGGCCAGGGGGTCCCTTCCAGTTCTAAGAGAGAGGTATATTGCCATATATTTTTTATTTATTCCTCACCACCACATGGTTACTACTTGTACCTCCAACTGTGTGGAACATTAGTGGGAGAGTGGAGGGGGGGCTGCTGCCCTGTCTGTACTTAATGTGTGGGGAAAGAAAGGGCCTCAATAATCTGTACTGTCACTCTGGCACTAAATCATTTAGAAATGAATTCAAGTCCTGGGGTATTTTTTCTTCCAGGATAAGTTTAACCTTGCCTAGAAGTAGCAATTTCACGTGAGAAGTGCTCTCCATGTGACGACACTCCTATTCCATGCTCAAGGCTCCTGCAAATAAATAATCTTGATCATGAATCAGAACAAGACTGAATTATTTTTGGATAATGAGCAGCAACAAAAAATTAGCATTTTCACTTCCTATTGTTATCCACATTTCCCCTGCATGTTAATTTGAAATGGGAGAGGAAACCATCAATTAATGCTCCTTCAGAGGAGTGAAATAGACCAAGAAAACCCACAAACCTTTATTCAGATGCCAAGTTTTCCTTCAACATTATTCAAGTAATTTAATGATGAGAATTTTATTTGAAGATTGTTGGTTCTCAGTCTCAGGGGTAGAAGCCTGGCCCCCTTGGAATTAATGTCAGTTTTGTCCATTAATAATACTTAGCATTTTTATCTGTAGATCTCCAAGCACTTTGCAAAGAAGGGCAGAAGCATTAGACCCATTTTATAGAAGGGGAAACTGAGGCAGAGGGGGCAGTGACTTGCCCAAGATCACCCAGCAAGCCAGTAGCAGAACCCAGGTCTTCTGCATCACAATCAAATGCTTTGTCCACTAGGAGACACTGTCTCCCTTTGTCTCTAAGGCTTGGTCTACACTACCCCCCCTAATTCGAACTAAGGTACGCAACTTCAGCTACGTGAATAACGTAGCTGAAGTTCGAAGTACCTTAGTTCGAATTAGTTCAAACTTACCTTGGTCCACACTCGGCAGGCAGGCTCCCCCGTCGACTCCGCGGTACTCCTCTCGGCGAGCTGGAGTACCGCAGTCGACGGCGAGCACTTCCGGGTTCGACTTATCGCGTCCAGACTAGACGCGATAAGTCGAACCCAGAAGTTCGATTTCCAGCCATCGAACTTGCGGGTAAGTGTAGCCAAGGCCTAAGAAGGCCAAGATTTCACCCTAGAGGTGTAAATCCACAGAACTATAGTAAAAGCCAGGTACATTCTGTCTCTGGTTGTACATTCTCTCTCTGGTTGTACATTCAGAAGGTTCCTTGTCTCTTGACCTACATGGTCATACAGCAGAAAGCAAACATTACAATTAAACATGTTTCATGTATTGTTTTCATGTGCATTCCTTTTTCAGCTAGTTCAAAGTTAACCATTTAGTTAAGTTTAAAAATGGTCATCACCAAGAAAGGGTTATTTAAGTTTTTGGGAAGATTTTAATCACTCATTTGGATCTGACTAAATTCCTATGAGAATGTATGTTAGATTGTTTGCTATACAAGTGGAATGAAAACACCTACCACCTATAGGGGTCAGTGATGGGTACTGGCAAGAGCTCTGCTTTAATCCGTGTCTAAGTTAAATGGCTATAAATAAGAGCTTCACAGCACTCAGTCTAAATGCTGTCTGGAAAGCTCTGCCCTTAAAGGTGCAGTGCCCAATGCTACACTACCTATTGAAGTACCCTGTCTGTGCTATATTTAATTATCCATTCTGTTGGCTACTTGAAACAAAAAACCCCCAACCTTCAAGAATGGACTTGAGTGGATTGCTAAAACATGCAAATAATTCAGTGCTGTATAAGATTTATTAATAGTTCCCTGCACTTATAGCTCCTTTCTTTTGAGAATGAGAGTGCGCTTTATTAACACCAAGGGCCAGATTTTTCAGAAGAGCTCAGCCTGCAGGGTGGAGAGTGGCAGTAACACTGGCCAGAAGTGTCACAATGGGAGTTGCTGTGTGCTGAAAAATCTGGCCCTCTTTGAGGGGCCTAAGTAGGATCTGAGAGTCAGATTGACCAAGGCATATAAAGATACAGCTAGGCACCTAGTTCAAAAGCACTAAAGCAGGTTAGGTGTCCAACTCCTATTGAAATTCCCACTAGACCCCTAGCTGCATCTTTAGACACCTTTGAAAAATCTGGCCCTGAACTCCTTTGTAAACAGGGCTCTAATTAAGTCAGGTGATATGTAGATAGATTTGTATCTAGGATGGTCACCTGCATGTGCCTTCCGACCAGAAAATGACCAACCATCAATTCAAATTAAAAATGAAAATTGGTTGGATGGCATTGGCAAGGCCTTTTATGTGCTTTCTGAACATGTTGGTACCATAGATTTTTTTCAACAGTAAGATTGCAGAAGGAAGTGAGTGTTGAAGACAGAATGTGTGATGCAAGTGTTGAGAGGCACAAGCTACTAGCAGTGTGTGGCAGGGGAATAATGCACCTAGGGAGCAGAAACAGTCTGATTTAGCTGATACATCACACAATAAAATAGCAAATTATGAAAAGTGAATGCTTGAAGCAACAGTCACAGCAGAGTTTGTGAACAATCTTAGACAAACTTATATCCTCCTCAACCATTCTTTGAATGATTTCAAATAGCTCAGCTGTTCAACATTGGACAATCTGCAAATAGTTCTCTACCACTAGCTCATCCAACTCTCCAGCTATGTATAGTTCTACCCCTTCTACAGCTGGGTAAATCGAGGAACAGATTAAATGACTCACCTGAGATCATACAGTAAGTCAGTGGCTAGAAGTTGTCTCCTATACCCTGAGCTTTAACTAGTAGCCACAGCTTATAAAGGGGATGTCTAATCATGTACAATTATCATTCACCTCTCAGAAAAAGTGCTGGGGTCAGAACCAAATCAAATGTGGGTGCATTCCAACATGTTCTTAAGGGTAATTCTAAAGAAGAATAGTTAGGATAATTCCATATTTCTCACATTAAATATTGTTGGGCAAAAACAGTTCCTCTATAGTCTAGTGGTTTGGCTACTGGCTTGGGTTCTGGAAGATGTGGCTGCAAATCCCTCCCCTGCCTGTGTTAAGATGTCCAGGGCAGCCCAGATGGGTGGGCCGGGCCCTGATCTTTGGGGTGTAGGAATGGGGGAGCTCAGTCCACTCTTAAAGTGGAACAGCTTCCACAGATGAGGGCTGGCACAAGTAACACTTGTCTAAAGCTTGGTAGTCTAGTGGTTAGGCTACATGCCTGGAGTGTGGGATCAAATCTTCACTGGTATATTAGGTCATGAACTTTTCTGGTAGAGTGACAGAGGCTGGGGACCTTCCATCTTGCCTCTAGAAACTGTTCGGTTTTAAATATCTGAGCAAGCTAGTCAACCTAGCTACTGTCTTTTGGGCAGGTGAGCTCCCCTCTGCCAGCAGGAGAAGCCCTCCCATCGGTTTTGGTAGTATCTACAGTGAAGTGCTACAGTAGCTCTGCTGTTGCCTTTTAAGTGCAGACATAGCCTCAGTTAGTTTCCCAGCTCTGCACGCCTGCTCCATCAGCATTGTCTGGAGTTCACCTGCTCATTTGCCCCATTGTAAAGACAGGTCCTGACCTGGAAAGGAGTGGCTTTATTCACCAACCACCACCACAATTGTACCCCATTGGGTCCTCATCTAGCATACCATTTCTCAAACCAATCTGGCTCTGCATTTTAAAATGAGCTGCAGGTCTTTTGCCAGGAGGGGAAGGACACCCTCGACCATGACCCCAAGTTTGCACCACAAATGGTAGCCCACAGCCTTCTAACATACACATTTCCAAGCTCATTTGACGGTCTCTGAACTTTAGAGCACTTTGTCAGTTTACCTTTGAAAAGAAATGCAAGAGCCATACGAAGGCTGCAGTAGCATCGGTTGGCATTCCATGCAGCACCTCTTTGTAGGCCCATAGTGATGTCTAACAATGCATGGATTATGGGGGTGTGGAGCTGGGGAAGGCTAGTGAAATACGTCCCAAGATCAAGCACGGAATATGAGCTATGGTGTGTTGGTAACCTAACTGCATGATGGCATTTATAATCCTGCTCCCATTACCTACAGTCTGAGTAGTTTTGAGGGCAAAGAGCAGAGAAACTGTCATACATTGAAGAGGATTGTCTAGGAGGTAGGACTGTCTCTGCTTGTTGATGGCTTTTTAAATTAAATGCAAAGTAATAGTCCTATGGCATGGGCAACCCTCATTAATTCTCTGGTTATTCAAGATTCATTAGCTGAATCAAATAGTCCTTGCTCAGTACCAATTTAAAGGTACGTAACTGCAGTCCAGCCCAATTGAAGCTTTTTCAGAGCAATCAGCCTATGTCTTATGGGTAGCTTTATTGCACTGCCATAAGAAGCACGCATTTCTGGCTAATGTGCGGTGTTAAGTTGTTTGCTAAGGAGAACAAAACAAGTGAGAAACTGCCATCAACACTAGCCTCCTTCAGGCAGCCCCTGAAATATGCAAATTGTCAGTCCTACATATGGACTCATGCAACAGTTAGGTATCGTCATAGGTCCCCTGTCAGCAGGGAATGGGTGACATATCATGGGACATATTCCTAATATGCTGCTCCCGAAACCATCCTCACCTGTGCAACAAGGAGGTGCAAATGCTGCAGGGAATATCTGGTGTGCTCTGATGCATGCAGCTGTGACAGTGATGAGCATAGCAATAGAGCATTGAACACAGCAGAGACAGATTCCGGGTGGGAGTAGAGACGTTTCAACTGACCGACTTTTTTTTATTAGAGTAATTATAGCTCGAAGGGATGTTACGTTCGACAGTCAATAGTTATACCTAAGAGTTGTCACGCTGTCTGGTATGGCTTACAATGGAGAGTCCCAGGCTTAGATCAGACAGTCAGAAAGCAGGGCAGATACCCCAAACTGGTGGTGTAGTCTAATAGGTTTCACCACGCTAGTAACAAATGCGCACTCTGGAATTACTATATTAGTCTTACCATGGAGCCAACAACAGTCCCCGAGGCTCTCCAGCCCCTCTACCACCCAGACAAACTGGATTTTGAGATGAAAGGTTATTAAAACCAAAAGTCATCTCACATTAGGTTACTTCCAACCCCAAAGGGTCAGTCACTTACCCCAGGTCAATGGATACTTGGGATCTCACACCAAAGACAACCCTGACGACCAGTTTCTGTAACTAAAGATTTGTTAGTTAAGAAAACAAAATGAGTTTGAGAGGTTAAAGAAGGTAAAATACATTAACAGCTCAGCCAAAGTTTGTAAATCCAATAGGATAGCAGAGATGTAGTAATCTGCTAGTTTTTCCATAAGTATCTCAGGGTTCCCTAGAGTAGCTCCAAGGAGCTCAGCATTGCACTCTGTCAGAATCCATCAGTCCACAGATAAAGGATCATACCCTAGATCCATTCTTTTACAGCTGTTTTTCCCGGAAGGCAATCCGGCAAGTTTCTCCATCACGGGATGGGCTTTTCCTCTGTTGACTAACCACAGACTGGGTCTGAGGATCTCCCATCCTTCAATGCAATAACTCATTGCTTTGAAGTTAACATGCTGCTTCATTTACAGTTCCAAACCTCCAATCCCATTACAGATATTTACATAATGCATTTAGTTACAACAATCCAAACAAGCTTTCGTTAGTTTTCATGAAGTTTAAGCATCAAGTAAATACATCTCTAGGGATAATATAAGTACGGTGTGTGTGTGTGTGTATATATATATAAAAAATAAATTATGTAATTAGATGTAATGTGATAGCAGACAACAGAATACAGATAGGCAAAAACCAAAAAACACACACACAACCCACCCCATCTCCTTTTGATCTACTTTAAGAAGGGAATTGGCTTGAACACACCTTTTAGCATTTCTTTGCTATTCATTCAGCAAGCGAATTGCCCTGTTGCTCTAGCCTGAGCTGGCAATCTGTTAAACAGCATCACGGGAGTTACATCAGAGTATATACTTTGTTATTCACATGAGATTCATAAGAGACATTCTGCAGCCCTTCTACTAAGAATCATTACTGTTGTATAATCAGTTTACACATTGTCATTGTATTCAGTGATAGTAAGATGATCATTACAGTTGTACCATGTGTGCTTTAGACTTATGTCTCCAGTCAAGCAGACATGAACATATATTTTATAATTAGGGAGTAGGGGTCTTATCTGCATAACTTCATAAAAATACACCCCAAAAAACAAACATTTCCCAAATCAGTCCATTCTACAAATAATGACAAATATTTTAATGTCTTCCAGGGTACAAACAAGGTCTAGATAATTCCTAGTCCTGCCATAAGCACAGGGGACTGGACGAGGAGACCTCTCGAGGTCCCTTCCAGTCCTATGATTAAGTTTATACTGTCATGTAACTACAGACTTTTGCTTTAACCAAAGGCAAACAAACTACAGGAAAATGCATAAAGTATATCACCTGGGGCTAAATATTTAGCCCTGAGTACTATTTTGAATACATAGGTGCATTATTGATTGTATTTAGAAGATTTCTGCCAATTTTTATCAAAATTAGAT
Organism: Chrysemys picta bellii; assembly: GCF_011386835.1. Taxonomy (NCBI): domain Eukaryota; kingdom Metazoa; phylum Chordata; order Testudines; family Emydidae; genus Chrysemys; species Chrysemys picta. The sequence continues at coordinate 152,515,367 of NC_088792.1, forward strand.
GTTTTCTGTTTCTACAAGTTTTGGCCCTTTGAGTTGATTTTTTCAGTTTGGATGCTCAACATTTAAACATTACACAATAGAGGAAAAACTGCCCCACTTCTAGTATCTACATCTATGCTGCTGGTGACCACTAGCTATGTGCCTAACTTGTGGTAGCAGCGTAATTTTTCTAGTTGATGGGTTACCCCTTATTGCTCCAAATGGGTCCAAGCTGGGAGGCTAGTTCCTTGAGTAAAATTTCCTACCCCCATGGCAATAACAGTTGAATATATTTTTACTTCATCTGCTGAGTTTGGCTGATGGGCAGCCAGCGGGGAATTAGGCCCAGTCACTTCAATTCAGTCTGATTTGTTGAGGGATCAATTTGATTTAGGTCAATTTTGTGTCAAGCCACTGGGAGATAAGAACACTGTATAGCGGCTGCCTGCAGCCATCAGCAGATTCCTGCCACCAGCCGAGCTCAACTTTCTACCCACTCTTTTCCATGCTGGCATGAAATCCATCCTGCATAATAGCCCTGTGGTGTTTATTTGAGCTAAAAATAAAACTGCAGCACATGCCTCTCAAATGGACCACATTGAGGGACATCATGATTTTAGTCCCAAAGGGCCAGATTTTTCAAAGGTATTTAGTTGACAAAAGATGCAGCTGCGCATGACTAACAGATTATAGTCTAAGACTGTAATCTCTTCGGCACCAGGATGCCTCTTACTAAGTGAAGAATCAGAACCTAGCACATGGGGCCCTGATCTCAGTAAGTTCTTTAAGCACTGCTGTAATGCATAGAATTTTTACTATAGCTATAAAAATAATGCATGTACATAATTAATGTGCAAGATTTTAATGTGCTCAGAGATAGATGAAAGATAGTAGATGCAGTAAACACAAGGTTATTATTGGGTATTAGCGTTAACTTCACAAGGAGCCTGCTCCTATTGTCTAAATACATTAGTGTCATACCAGCAATGATTCAAGAGACTGCTAGATTATAAACTCAGAGGCTGGGACTGCCTCTCACTATGTGTTTGTACAGCACCTACCACAATGGAGCCCTGATCTAGATTTGTATTACAAGAGCATCTAACATCAGCCATCAATGTACAATTGGAATTCTGCAATCAAAACAAAATACTGAAATATCCTGAAGGATATTGGTAAAGAGAGATGGGCAGTAACTTATGGTTGATAAATGTCTAATATACTTAGAGCCTGGTCCCAAGCCCATGGAAGTTAATGGAAAGACTTCCCACTGAGTTTCCCTTAGTGCTGTCAGTAGAGTACAACTCTTACAAATATTGGCACTGAAGCAATATTGCTGTTATAACCTTAGCCTAATTGTAACATTGTATAGGACTTCTTTCCCCACAAACAGCCAGTCAAAGAAAGTCTACTGGATGCTCACCTGAAATGCTGTCAAACTCAATTACTTCCAAATCTCCTTTAAAAAACTGACTTGGTCATAATAGGGTGTGTTATTATGGAGTTAAAGGGGTCAGGGTAAGTACCAAGTGCTAATAAATCAATTTATCGAGCTTACATGAATGAAAGGGATACTAGTAGTAAGACTGGGTCTCCATTATGGACCAGATTAAGCAAAGGCTCTCATGCATCATTGATTAAGCCAGTAAATTGCAACTGGTTGCTCATTCTTTCTTGAAAGTGAGGGTGTATAAACTCCTGCTACGGGCTGATATAGTAACTCTTGGTCAAATTCTTGTTACAGCTATTCTTACTGAAAGGAGAAGTGATAGTTGCAGGTTGTTGGAGAAAACCAGTGTTTTTATTTTTAGGTTGGGTGCAGCAAATTAGATACTTTATTTTTTTTTAGCAATTGCGTGGAGGGAGAGAGCTAAACAGGTTTTTTTGGTAAACTGTTACAACAAGCACATATAATAATGAGCAACAGTTGCATTTTGTTTATATATAGGTCATTTTGATATTTTATTTAGACTAGTTTACATTTTATACTTATTTAACACAAGGTCACAACAACTTCACACAGTTCTTTCACACTCGCTTTACACAGTCCTTGCTTCTACAGATCTCACGTTATTAGGATTACAGCTAGCCTGACTCTTGCTTAAAGAGAGACTGTTTGCATTGAAATCCCCTTCAATTCTTGCCACACACACACACCTTTTGTGCTTTTAGCACAACTAACATTTTTAAACCTTTATTTGCATTAAGCCTTTTTTAGATTTTACATTAAATACTTTAATTTTAGGGGTTTTAATTGGATGCAATGACAATGCAGGATTAGCATGGACATGAAAGGTATTACTTTTTTTTACAAAAACAACTTTAAACTAAATAAAAGCTGTAATATTTTTGCAGTAATATTGTTGTTGTACAGTTTGTTACAAAGCACAATATATTATACTTAGTATATAAAGTAGACACTTAGCTATATGAAAGGCATTTTAAAAATTTGCTATGTATTTTGAAACATATGGATTTGCCCTTGTAATTTGGAGATTCTTTGAACCTTTGGTAGCAGCGAAAGCAAATTTTGAAACCAATTAGGTACTAATGTAGTCCAATTAAAGGATGTTTGAAACTTAAGGGCTAATTGTAGAATTTTATTTGCAGGCTAATAAATGATTTCCTGCAGCAGTGATGAGATTAAAATGTATATTTTGCAACATGGTAGCCTTAACATACACACAGCTATTATTAGCTTGAAAAAGTAGGTGTCCTGTCAGGGTAGTTTTTTGCTTTATATTTTTTTAAGCAAACGTTATGAACAGTGACAACTTTTTTTGGCTTTAGTTTACATACACACTGAAGCGGTGTGTGTGTGGGGGGGGGGGGCAGGGAGGTGTTCTAATGGCCAAAATATTTATTGATTTATTTTTATTTAAATGTTAGGTGTTCTACTAGGAGCACTGACTAGAAATCTATTAAAAAAAAATAGACCACCTAATAAGACTAATGTTTTAGTGAATTATTCACTTTTACATGCATGTTTTTTAAATGGACCCAGGATTTGGTATGTGGGAGCCCACACCCCTCCTACTGGCCCATATGCTTAGATACCAAACCAGCACAAAACTTCTATATTACCTTACTGGTTACTCAGAAGTCCAAACAATGCAGTTCCCTTAAAGTATCCAGCCTTGGGCCTCCATCCAGACATGTCAGATATGATGAGGATTACTGAAAATCTTATCTCATCATATAAAAGAAAAGTTCTCCTGATCCCAAAGGACCAAGCCCCAGACCCAGGTCAAATTTTAACTTAGATCTTATCCAAAATACATGCTTCGAGCCAATTCTTATTAAGTATCAGAGGGGTAGCTGTTAGTCTGGATCTGTAAAAAGCAACAGAGTCCTGTGGCATCTTGTAGACTAAGAGATGTATTGGAGTATAAGCTTTCGTGGGTGAATACCCACTTTGTCAGATGCATGTGGTGGAAATTTCCAGAGGCAGGTATAAATATGCAGGCAAGTTTCAGTCTTGAGATAATGAGGTTAGTTCAATCTGGGAGGGTGAGGTGCTCTGCTAGCAGTTGGTGTGAACACCAAGGGAGGAGAAACTGCTTTTGTAGTTGGATAGCCATTCTACAGTCTTTGTTTAATCCTGATCTGATGGTGTCAAATTTGCAAATGAACTGGAGCTCAGCAGTTTCTCTTTGGAGTCTGGTCCTGAAGTTTTTTTGCTGCAAGAGGGCTACCTTTAAATCTGCTATTGTGCGGCCAGGGAGGTTGAAGTGTTGTCCTACAGGTTTTTGTATATTGCCATTCCTGATATCTGACTTGTGTCCATTTATCCTCTTGCGTAGTGACGGTCCAGTTTGGCCAATGTACATAGCAGAGGGGCATTTCTGGCACATGTAGACATTCAGTCCTGGCCCTGCCCACAGAGTGGGTACCTACCTTCTCCCTGGTTCTAGCCCATTTTCTTCACCTCTCTGCACTGAGGAGGGTGGGGGTGCACTGAGCACAGGGCTGGGGGTGAAGAAGCAGGCTGGGGGTTGGGGTGCAGGGTTTGGCCAGGAGCTAGAATGAGGGAGGGGGCTCATGGTTCAGGCAGGAGGTTTGGGTGTGGAGCGCTTACCTGGGCAGCTCCCATTTGGTGTGAGGTGTGCAGGAGCTCCCATTTGGTGCTCAGGGTGGGGGTGGGGATGTGCAAGAGTGGTGAAGGAGTCAGGGCATGGAGTTGGGGCGGGGGTTGGGTATATTGGGAAAATTTATAATGAAGTTTCTTGGTAATGATTCACAAAGAAACTGGAATTTGAATGAAAGTCATGTTTAAAGATTAATGTTGACATTAAAGAGAGTATGATCTCCAAACTCCTCTGCCCAAGTAGATAAGGATAACATGTGCAGACATAAAAATGAAGGATTGCTAAATGGTAAAATTAAAAGCTCTGTCAGCTATATTTTAAAGATTTGTAATTAGACAGTGAATCAGTGTAGAAGAAACATAAGCCAATGTTTATTTTTATTTTTAAACACACAAAGTAGCTGATGAAAGGTTTCAGAGTAGCAGCCGTGTTAGTCTGTATCCGCAAAAAGAAGAACAGGAGGACTTGTGGCACCTTAGAGACTAACAAATTTATTAGAGCATAAGCTTTCGTGGACTACAGCCCACTTCTCGTGGGCTGTAGTCCACGAAAGCTTATGCTCTAATAAATTTGTTAGTCTCTAAGGTGCCACAAGTCCTCCTGTTCTTCTTTTTAAAGTAGCTGATGGCTCAAATTTATGTTGTTATGGATAGTAACAATGTGCTACAAGTTCTGAGGTAAAGACAACTAACAGTCCTTTTTCTGGAAAGGCCCTGAGCAAGGGGCATAAAATGACATGACAAACTGGAAAACCAGCAGGAAAAATGCAAAATTTGGGTAATTGAAGCATGCACATGCAGAATCAGAACTGGAAGGGACCTAGAGAGATCTAGTCCAGTCCCCTGCACTCAAGGCAGGACCAAGTATTATTCTAGACCATCCCTGAGAAGGTGTTTGTCCAACCTGCTCTTAAAAATCCCCAATGATGGAGATTCCAAAACTTGGCAATTTATTCCTGTGCCTAACCATCCTGACCGTTAAGATGTTCCTCCTAGTGTCCAACCTAAACCTCCCTTGCTGCAATTTAAGCTCACTGCTTCTTGTCCTATCAGAGTGAATTTGATTTAAAATCACTAGTCAGGAAGACTCAAGTTAATCATGGTTTTCTACATAAAAGTGCATTCTTGTTGTTTGTTAGAACCTTATTCTTCACAGCTTGGACATGTGATCTTCTACAAATGAAACCTACTATACTTTTTAAAGAGTGATTTTGAAAGCTTTTCAAATAGTTTTACTGCTATTTCATTTACCAAAGGTAATTGAAGCAGTTATTTATGAAGTCATTCGGAGATGAACTCTCCAATTCAATGGATTAATCAATATTTGGAGGATTCTTGCCATGCTGCATTAGGAGGAGATCAGATAGATGTTTAAATGGTTGTTTTAGTTAACTAAAGCCACCATGTTAAGTATTCTGGATTTTTCTCTTCAACAGCAAACATAATATTTTAACAAAAAAGCATGTCCCTTGCTTCACATTTATCTCCAGATTTATCCTTGTCTAGATCTATTCTGCCCCCAACAATCTTCTAGTCATTGAACTTTTTGAAACTTTTCACTTTTAGAGAAGTAAGGAATTGATGTGGTATATACAAATTTGCAGCGGGACAATAGAGTTGGTCTATTCTCACCTCTATTTAAAAACAACAACACTTTTTGCTGTTAACATGTGTAAGCAGAGTCAGGATGAGCTCTACCCTGACATCTGGTGGTGAATTATGGCGAGTGTGGGAAAAGAACTCCAGGGGCTGATCTTGTTTGCATAGGCACACCCACTCGCCTGGCATGCAACAGCAACTCAAAGTGCTTACTTTGGCTGGTGTGGGATCCCCAGTTCTCTGTTATTGGGGCAGGAAGAATAAAGTTTTGTTACCCTGATTCTGTGAATCAAGGCCAGTGGAACTGTTGTATGACAGAAGGCCTGAGTGAGTCCTTCACCATTACCTAAGTAGCACTTGCTTGACAAGGGTCATGGGTTACAATTCCCAGTGAATGGAGAGAGGATGGGGATAGGTATTTGTACCTGATGGTATGGGCCTCCTCTGAGGGCTCAACACACCAATTGCACTATTTCCTTTCTCCATTGTTGAATGTCATAGCTAACTTTGATTCCATTAGGAGTCTAGTTACAGGCTGCTGAGCTGAATTCACTTTGGGCCAATGGTGCACTAGCACTGGGGCTCCCCTACTACGAGCTGAAATTGCTAAGAGCTGAAATCACAAAAGAGCTAAGATCACGGAGTGCTGTGTTAACTAGTGGGGGAGCCTGAATCTATATTGCTAAGCAGCTGGTAGAGCAATTTGTGGGGACAACTAGAGGAGCAGCAAGCGGTGTGGAGCCTTGCGGGGCTGGTTGGAGCGGCCCAAGGAACGGCGAGCGGAGCTGTTTGTGGCTCACAGGTTGGTGAGCGGAGCAGCTTGTAGAGCGGAGCAGTTTGTGGGACAGCAGGAAGTGGACTGGCTCGTGGTGAAGGCTGTGGCGGAACCTCACGGAGAGATGGCTGGCTGGCCTCGGATCACGTAAGGTGCCCCTTAACACCCTGCGTGACCCCCCCCCCCTTTACTCTGGGGCTGCACTGACCAGGGACAGAGACTTTGGGGACTCTGGGTGATTTTTGGGTTGCTGGATTCAAGAACCAAAGGGAAAGGACACAGCCCAATTTGCTGGGGTGGGTTTTTTTGCTCATGGTTTGTGTTATGAATCCTGTTTGTGGTGTTTTTCCAACTTAATGCTGATATCGTTTACCTCATGTTATTAAACACTTTCACACTCAGACTCCGTGCTTGTGAGAGGGGAAGTATTGCCTCTTAGAGGCACCCAGGGGGTAGTATGTAATTGTCCCAGGTCACTGGGTGGGGGCTCGAGCCAGTTTTGCATTGTGTTATTGAAACGGAACCCCTAGATACAGAACCCGGCCCTTTTTGCTGCCAACTTAGATGGGCAGAAGGGTTACAGGGTTCCGTTTCAATAACGCAATGCAAAACCGGCTTGAGCCCCCAGGCCTTCTGTCATACAACAGCTGGAGCCCGGGAGGGGAAGCGCCCAGCCAGGGGTGCAGGGTCTGGAGGCTGCCCGGCAAACCATGAAGCTGGTAGCACTTGGGCTTCGGGCAGCCCCTATGCCTCCGGACCGTGCGGCCCCAGCCACGCACTTCTCCCTGGCTCCAGCTGCTCTGCTCCTCCCCGGACTCAGACTTAAGCTCTGTTTAAGAGCCAAGCTGGCCGAGCCAGCGCGATCGGCTTCAGGCAGCTCCCTTGACTCCGGACCCCAGCCGCTTGCTGAGCACTTCTCCTCCCCGGCTCCAGCTGCTCTGCTCCAGTGGCGCAGGGTCCGGAGGCACGGGGGCTGCCCGAAGCTGGTAGCGCTGGCTCGGGCATCTTGCTCTTAAACAGAGCCGAAGTCTGAGTCCGGGGAGGAGCAGAGAAGCCGCGGGAGAGGAAGTGCCCGGCTGGTATTTTTCCCGGACATGTTTGGCTTTTTGGCAATTCCCCCCGGACGGGGGTTTGATTGCCGAAAAGCCGGACATGTCTGGGGAAAAAATGGACGTATGGTAACCCCAGGCTATAACAATGGCCTTCACACTTTTCCTGATGCATGCATCCGTCATTTACATAAACAGTCTCACAGAAACCTTCAAAGGTATACAGACAGCAGTATTTTATATTCAGTGATTTCCCTACACCCCCCCTGAATTTTCCCAACCCCCCCAGTTTTGTGAACTAGTTACATGCCAATTTAGTGACTGTTTGGACATTTGAATTTAAATTGAAACAATACACACTTTAAAAGAATATACAGTGTATGATAAAATACATGCATCTGAAAAAAGTATCATAGATTTGAAAAGTATGAACATAGACTAGCTTCCTTATACAGCTCTTGTTTTTTAGGAAAATGTCAGTGCATTCATTTTGGTGATGTTGGCCAACCTAATAATTTCACATCGTGATTTGTAAGCGAAGTCTAAATGAGCTCTCTGACAGCTAGTGATGAACTGGGGCTGGGGGAAGGCTTCAGGACCAGATTGTATTTACAGTCACACCTAATCTACCTAGGTATCCAGCAAACAGAGCTGTGTTGCCCAAGTGATAGATTTTGGTTGGGTTACAAGTCACTTGAATGGGGGGGAGGGGGGGGAAGAAGAGAAGAGAGATGAAATGTTCTTATTGTATAAACAAAGGGCAGTAGAACTGTACTTAGCCTGTGCTGATTGAGGTCATCAAGAGAGGGTGGGGACCTGTCCCTCTCCAGTGTTTAAAGACAGAGCTGATTAGGCTGCATAGATAGTCTTCTGTTCTGTTAAGTGCACACTGCAGCTGAAATCACTGATAATCAGGTCTAAGTGCTTAGTCCTGCTGTGGGACAGTGTTTCTGTGGCAGAGATGGCCCAGACTGCACTAGCAGCAAGGTTCCCCTCCTGAGAGCTCAGCTGAAATAACTGAGAGCTGATGGAACCTCAAGAGACCAACTCGCAGAGGTCACAGTGGAAGGTGACAGCGCAGGGCCATTGACAGAGTGGTGGAGTGAACGGTGGCACAACAAACAGCAGTGGCCAGAGCGAACAGTGATCATCTGGAGGAATGAGCAAGGAGCCTTCTTGCTCCCCACCTGGGAGGTGTACTCATGTGAAAGCACCTCTGAACTCTGAGTCTCCACTGACCAAGGAGAACACCAGTGAGTGCGGTGGAGGGAAAGTGAGGGGCAAGTTAAACATTTGTTTGTTGGACTATATTTTAGTGACTTTGCTCCAGAATGCAAGATTTGTGACTGGGAATGGAAACTTATATAAATATATTTCCTAGTAGGCCAAGATTTTTAAAATGCATTATTTGTGATCTTGAGAGGTCAATTATGTTGGGGAGTTTCTGTACTAAACATATTATTATAATTAATTTTTACATAAGAATGGTCATACTGGGTCAGACCAATGGTCCATATAGCCTAGTATCCTGTCTTTTGACAGTGGTCAAGGCCAGGTGCTTCAGAGGGAAGAACAGAACAGGGAATCAAATGATCCATCCCCTGTTGCCCATTCCCAGCTTCTGGCAAACAGGCTAGGGACACTCAGAGCATGGTGTTGCATCCCTCCCCATCCTGGCGAATAGTCACTGATGGACCTATTCTCCAGGAATTTATCTAATTCTTTTTTTAATCCTGTTATAGTTGGTCTTCACAGCATCCCCTGGCAAAGAGTTCCATGGGTTGACTTGTGTGAAGTACTTCCTTTTTGTTTTTTTAACACCTGCTGCCTATTAAAACAAGAACTAGCAGTCACCCAATGAAATTATGTGAAGGATTAAACAACATTTCCTTATTCACTTTCTTCATACCAGTCAAGATTTTATAGACCTCTATCATATTCCCCCTTAGTTGTCTCTTTTCTAAGCTGAAAATTCCCAGTCATTTTAATCTCTCCTCCTATTTCATACCACCTAATCATTTTAGTTGCCCATCTCTGTACCTTTTCCAATTCAATATATCTTTTTTGGGATGGGGTGACCAGATCTGCACACATTATTCAAGGTGTGCCTATACCATGGATTTACAGAGAGGCAATGTGATATTTTTCTGTCTTAAGGATTCCCAACATTGTTTGCTTTTTTTGACTGCTGCTGCACATTGAGTGGATGTTTTCAGAGAACTATCCACAATGACCAAGATCTTTCTTGAGTGTTAACAGCTAATTCAGACTCCATCATTTTGAATTTATAGTTGAGATTGTTTTCCAATGTGCATTACTTTGCATTTATCAACATTGAATTTCATCTGCCATTTTGTTGCCCAGTCACCCAGTTTTGAGAGATCCCTTTGTAACTCTTTGCAGTCTGCCTGGGACTTAACTATCTTGAATAGTTTTGTATCATCTGCAAATTTTGCCACCTCACTGTTTACCCATTTTTCCAGATCATTTATGAATATGTCAAACAGTAATTGTCCCAGTACTGACCCCTCTCCATTCTGAAGATGGATAATTTATTCCTACCTTTTGATCCATGAGAGGACTTCCCTCTTATCCCATGAGGGCTTATTTTAAAAGAATTTTTTTAGAAATCTAGACCTGTTAAGGATAATGCAAGATACACCAAAACATGTTAAATTTGCATTATCCTAACAAAACATTTACTTGATTCATATCTTTTATATGTTGCAGGTCAAAGTGAAAAAAAGACAAAACCCAATACAATACTTTTTCTACTCAAAGGCCTCAAAAAACCAAGGTGAAAAACACATCAAGAACTAAGAATCTCTCAACAGGTCATCTGAAGGTTCAAGTGGTATATCTACATCTGACTAGCCCGGAGCACAAATACAGCTACCTACTGAAGAAACTGTCTCCAAAACCTAAAGGCAGTTACCGATGTTTGTTGGTCAAAGGGTTCCCATTTATTGGGATTACAAAAGATGGCTACTGGTGCCCCTCTTGCAAAAAAGCTTAAGAAGGAAAACTTCCCAATGCTATAATTGGTAAAAGTAGATCAGCAAAGCCAGTGCTGACAAACGACGCAATAAGGCTGCAAAACACCAGGTCTCTGGAGTTTATCAAAATGCAGAAAGCCTTATAAGCCCACTTTCAAAGCCAGTTTTAGAAGTACTTAATGAGGCTGTTAAGAATGCTGGAGAACAAACACGGCTGTGGCATCCTACTTTCTATTTAAGCAAGAGATACCACACACTACAAACTGGAGGCCAATGTTAAGTGCATTGTCACTTGTTCAGAACCACTGTTCAACTTCAGGATGAACAAGACCAGCAAGTGCTCACTATCCTTCTGCAAGACAGTCAACTGACTGGCTAGATGCATGTGGTACAACAGTGAAAGACTCAGTTGAAAAAGCAAGAACTCTCACCACATTCAAAAAATGTGCATACATGGCTGATGAATGCACCAATGCAAATGGGCATCAAGTACTAAGTAATTGTGTACATTATCTTAATGTCATTGGTAGGCCAGTAGATTCATTTCTAGACGACACATCAGCTGCATCTGTGACAACCCACATCTTAGAAGAGTTAAATGCTTGTCAATTGGACCCCAAACAGATGGCTGCTTGTGCATTTGATGGAGCTGCAAACTTCTCTGCAAGACATGGAGTACAAGCTTTTCCTCAGAGAAAAGTGTAACCCTAATCTCTCCTATACACACTGCAGAAGCCATCTACTCCAACTAGCGCGAGTATGAGCTGCAGAATCTTCAAGACATTTGAAAGCTATAAATTTAATGTCTTCATTATTTTTCCCCAGAAAGAGTCCAAAAAGACTGAGTATCTTGGAAGATAAAGATACACTGGGACTGAAGTTCAAATTAGTCCAACCTGGAAAAACTGCTGGCTCTCATGAGCGATCCTTGGCTGTTGTCTTAAAATTATTCCAGCTGTTATTACTGGCTTTGGAAAGCATGTACCAAGATGGGATGGATCTTGATAGTGAGGCTGGTGGATTACATTTGCTACTACGTTCAGAGAAGACTATTGCCATTCTCTCTCTTGTGAGAGTCTACTTTTGAAACCACTTGGGTTGTTAAACAATGCAATCCAGGCATCTGCTACAACAGTAGATTTGTCCAGCAATAGAAGCTACATTTGGATCAATCAGAGATTGATCCATTGAAAAAGTACTGGAAGAAGCAAAGACTTCAGTCCAGAAGTTGACTAATGAAGGCATTTATATTGACTCCTTAAGAGAAGACAAGTGTTTAAGACAACTGAAGAAGTACACAGACTTGATTCTTTAAAATCAACAACAGCGACTTCTAGATTCTACTCAACCTCTACATAAGTTTTACAGATGCCTGTCCTGTAAAACACCAACAGTTGAGTGGAGTGAGGCACTACCAGTAATGGGGCTGCCATGTGATTAGAACAGAATAGAGAATTTGAACACAGAGTGGAATATCATATGACGAATGAATGAAGATTTGACTTCAACTTTTCTCATCACTAGTGGCTTGACCCGATCTTTGTATTCTGTTTCCTGGGATGAAAGAAGTAGGAATTCATCTCTTGCTACTCCCAGTCACAGCTCCAGTTGAGCATTCTTTTTCATCATTGAATAGAAATTGTGTTCTGAAAGAAGTTGCCTTTGCTGATCATGTGAATGAACGAATGAGCATATCAACTGAAAGAATGGAAATACCGGATACACGAGAAGCCACCAAAGATGAACACACTGCATTCAAGAAGTTCATTAACAGAGTTGTGTAAAGTTATAACAAGAAACCAAGAAGGATGTAGATGTAGTGCTTCATAGAAGGCTTGAGTAGCCAACTTTAATTTGTGTTGATTTTAAAATGTGAATTAAATCTAATAAAATGGTCATGAAACATTTCATTTTTGACTATGGTGCCATACAGCCCACCTTCACCCTCAGTCTCACCCCTCATCGGCCCTGACACCCCCCCCCCACCCCTAATTTCAATTCCTGAGGAAGCCACTGAGCAGAATACATTGTAACTCAATCCTTGCTAAATCTTATAACTAAAACAATTCACATTGGGGCTTCAGGCCCTGGACATTTCTCAAATCTGTGTCATAGACACACTAGAAAGTCCTGTCTTTTACCAACTCAACTTTATAATAGGTCCTACAGTTATCATATGGGAAACAGGATCCCAGTCTCAGATAGTCTCTTTTGTTATTCAAAAAGGGTGGCTGGTAGAATGAAAATCAAAGTTTACCTCAGTTCTTTTAGTACAAGAATAAAATCCTGCTCCTACACCCTATTAACTATAAAGAGGTCTGAGCCTCAAATGATAAGCAATAGAGTCAGTTAATTGTATACACTATTAAGGCCTTAACTTCCCCAACATTGTTGAATCCACAATATTGCTGCCTGGACAGTTTTGAGTGGGAGCCCTTGGTGGCCACTCAAAATTGTGGCAAAGCAAAGAGGACTTTATTACCACAAATATGGTGCAATTTTACTTCCCCCCCCTCCCCCAATTTTTCATTGCTTCTCTACAATTCAGAGAATTTTTTTGACAGTTGCCCACAAGTACAGCCTTGTGTACAATAAAAGTGCATTGAGTGAGGTCTTTTATAAAAGCCAGAGATAGACATTTCTAAATATCAATGTATTAGTACTATGAGGAATTATGGATAATCATAGATATGCTTTATACTATTCACCTGCAGCCATTTTTCTGTTGCCAGTCTTAGATTTATGTAAGCCCCACCTGTTCCCCCACAGGTGGGGGCTTGCTTCCAATTAGTGGATTTCTCTTAGCCTAGATCTCTCCCCTATTTGCTGCTTAATTGGGCCTGCCTGGCCTAAGTCAATCCTCTGAGGTCCTGTGTGGGGAGTAAACCCGACCACAGAGGCAAAAAGACATTGGAGTTATCCATATTTAGGGGACTCAAGGAGCCTGGTCTTAAAAAAAAAAAAAAAAAAAAGTCAGGCCATAGGGTCCTTCAAACAAGGAGGTTGAGGTCTCTGGGAAGTGAATGCAGTTGAGAAACCTGCTTCGGAGAAGCTTTTAAGTTGCTGAAGTTTGTCCTAGAAGCACACTTTTACTTTTGTTTGTCACCCTGTCTAGCTTTACTCCTCATACTTGGAGTCACTTAAACCTTTGACCTAGTCTTTAGTGCACTTATTTCATTTACTATAAAGCAATTCAGTGCTGTGATTACATTTAGAGTTATTGTTAACCACAAATAATAAGCTATTGCTACCATCTCTTTAAAGGAGCAGCAAGTTTAATTTTGGTGAGTGTTTCCAGAGAAGGCAGGCCACTGCAGGGAAAAATTTAAAAAACTTTTGGGGAACTGAGGAGTCGGGGTTTCTGTTGGTTAGTGGCAAGGCAAGGTTTGGACTGGCAGAGTCCTGAAGAGTTTCCTAACAGGACAAACAGGTACATCAGGGAGCTGTCACAACTTAGCAGTGGCAAAACTCAGATCATACCTCCACCTCCCCACCAATATCTCCTGTCGCTCTGGTGATCCATTCCAGATTTTAATACCTAGGGCATTTGAAGTACCATGCACTGTCCCCCTGGATGTGTGTCAAGTATTGCTACATCTTTGTGATTGTGAACTATGGGGCTGAAGCCACAGTATTGTAATACCCCAACCCCCTACTGGACTCCTTCAACTTTTCCCTCCTCCATCCAGGCCCCACACTGGTCCATCCCAAAATGGTCCCCAGGCTAGATAGATATCAAAATCATTGACTTATAAACTGACAAACCAGTATAATAGCTGAAGTTATGTCTCAAATATATTCATGAATAATAGTTGTGCTACTGTACCCATGCATTTCTTGGCCAGCAGAAAGGCAGCAATGGCCCCAAGCCACACAAAGGCTGCACTATTTTGAGTGCAAGAGCATTAAGATCTTACACTGGGTTTGCAGGGCAATTGTTTTGCTTGGCACATCAACATGACCCATGATTAAATAAGCATGGGAAAGGTGACCCAAACCCTTCTTAAAAGGTAGTCATTAGATAAGGGATGTGACAAAGGGCCAGAGCCAAGAGTGGGGGAAAAGGAGAGACCTACATTCCCGCAGTAGCCAGGCATCATTTCACCCAGCAGTTACCTGAGACCCAAGACCAAGAAGCTAGATTAGGGGGATTGTGGGTTGGCAGTATCCCTCCCCTTCCAGCTCAGTGGGAAGGGACACCACCTCACTATACCCCTGGGACACCACCCCTTACCAGAAATTAGGGGTCAGGTCCTTAGGTGGGACAGTGCAGTCCAACAGTCTTAAGGAGCCCAAACCCTTAAGTAGTCTAGTATTTGGCATCCTGACTCCATCAGACAAAGTTCAGAAGCCTGAGTTAAGGACTGCCACCCCAGGGTGGGGATAGCAGCAGGGCATGGGGGACCTAGGCCCACCCTACTCCACCAGGTCCCAGCCCAAGACCCCAACCTGGACAGTGTTCCATGACTGGGTCAGTAGGGAGCCAACCAAAACACACTGACCAGCATCCAGGCAGTCACAGACCTGAACTATACTCCGTTGTCCCTGGGCTACTTCCTACTCTCCCACCATAAAGTACCTGCAGCTCAGGGTCATCCTCCATCTTCTCAAGGTACACAGCAAGCAGCAATCCCAGCAGTTCTTCTCCTGGGTTAGTCTCATCCTCCAGCAGGGTACAATGCAGCTGCAGGATCTAGGAATATCCACTTCCTTTCCTGGCTCAAGTTGAGCTACATTAGTGGCTCCACCTTTTATACTTCCTGTCCCGCCCCCTTAGCTTCCTGCAGGAGGGGTGAGCCCAGCCTGGCGCCGCCCATCAGGAATCACAGAGTGGTCCCTCCCCTCCAGCTAGGGTGACCAAACAGCAAATGTGAAAAATCGGGACAGAGGGTGGGGGGTAATAGGAGCCTATATAAGAAAAAGACCCAGAAATCGGGACTGTCCCTATAAAATCGGGATGTCTGATCACCCTACTTCCAGCTCAGTGGGAGGCCACTCCATTTCAGTATGGGGGTCTGGGAACTGAACACAGGGCATTTAAAAGATTAGGTTCCAAAGGTGTGAAACAGAAAGAGACCTGAGCCCATATTTAAGCGTGGTCCTTGAGCTACAGACATGTAATGGATACCCAAATCATTTGTTTGGAGGCGAAGGAGCTTGATCACTATTTACAGGGAGGTCCTTCTACTTGGCACTTCTAGGGGGCTTAAACCCACTGAAACAAGTGTTTAAGACCTGAGCCCTCGTTACAGGGGAGTGGGGGCATGCATGCGGTGTATCTCCATCCATTCTCCAGGGCTTTTTCTTCCCATCTCTTTTCCTGCCATTTCTTTGGTGCTTCTGCGGTCTTGTCCATTTTGTCTTTAGAGTTGCTAGAAAGAGAACAAGAGAGAAAGATTAGGAGTGGGCTGAGTGGATATCATGATTACAAGGTCAATTTAGATTAATCTGACAAGCCTCTCCTGCCTCCTAGTCTTCCGTTCCCGTCTGTGTATCCCCGGGGAGCAAACTGGCTGGGGATGGGGGAGCTGCTGGGCTGGAGATCTGCTCCTGCCTCTGCTTTGGGAGTAGACACCCCCCAAGTCTCTGCAATACTTGCCCAGATGGGTTAACCTATTAACTGCGGGGGCCTGAGATCACTGCACACCTCTATTGTAGGGTTACCATATTTTAATTTTTAAAAAGGAGGACACTCCACGGGGCCCCGGCCCCGCCCCAACTCCGCCCCTTCCGCGCCCCCAACCCCGCCCCAACTCCACCCTCAGCCCCACCCCAACTCTGCCCGCTCCCCTGAGCGCCCGCGCCCCTGGCCCCAGCCCCGTCCGAGCACTGTGCCGACCCCGGTCCCGGTCCTGGCCCTGGGCCCCGGCCAAGTGCCCGCGCCCCTGGCCCGGTCCCCGGGGCGGCCCAGCACCGCGCCGGCCCCGCGCCCCCAGCCCCAGGTCCTGCCGAGCACCGCGCCGGCCCCCGGCCCCGCACCGCCACGCCCTACCTCCCTACTTTCCCGGACATGTCCGGCTTTTTGGGATTTCCCCCCGGACGGGGATTTGAGACCCAAAAAGCCGGACATGTCCGGGAAAATCCAGACGTATGGTAACCCTATCTATTGTTCCCCACCCACTCCTCTCTGCCTGGAGCTCTCTGTGCCCCACTTCTTCCACTCCTCATGCTGGGACCCCCACCCACCCTGGGGAGCCTCTCCTCTGGCTTGGAGTCAGTTCCCCTCCCCCCGACATCAGTGTGCTCTGATCCACTTCTCTGCCCTCCCCCACCCAGGGCTGGGAGCCAGTTCTCTCCATATCCCAGGCTGAGACCCCCACTCTTCCCAGCCCTATGCTCATTCCCCCAGTCCTCCGGCCCTCCCCTGGGACTGCACCCCTGTCCCCATGCTGGCCCCCGGCTACCTGTCATAGGTGCAGTGGGTCAGGACTCTGATCGTGGTGTTGGCACCGTCACCGATCAGCCAGAGGAAACCGGGTCTTGGCACATTCCGGATGGGCTGCAGACCCGCACCCTGATTCAGGTATCTCAGCACCATCATGTTCTGGGGGGACACAGAGAGACAGAAGCCTGGACGCATGGGTCCCATTCCCTACCACCCCCACTCCCAAGGTCTGGGAGCTGCAGAGCCCCTAAAGGAATCATCCCAGATGTCTGGGTCCCATCCTTTCCACCACCACCCGCCCCTTCCAGGAGCTACAGTGCCCCTGTGTAGCTGTCCTGGATTCTGAATCACATTCCCTCCCCATGGGGCTGGCAGCACTGTTGTCCCTCTCCCAGGAGAGCTGCCTCGGACACCTGAGTGGCTGGGTCTGTTTCCCTTGCTGCACCCCACAGCCCCACCCCTGGCCTAGCAGCACTGTGGTTCTGCTATTGCGGCGTCCTCCCTGATGCCTGGGTCCCATTCCATCCCTGTGGGGCCTGGGACTGGGGGAACATGGGGGAGGGGGAGATCGTAGAGATCATAGTGAAGAGGGCATGGGAGGGGTCACAAAGGGTGGAGGGGAAAGTGGCCATGGGGGATTAGAGAGGATGAGGGTCTTGGCGGAGTGGAGGAGAAAGAAGCTGAGGGGGTTATAGTGGTGGAGGGGGCACTGGGGGTTTGGAGGTACTAGGAGGAGAAGTAGTTAGGTGTGGGGGTCTGGGGAAGGGAGAAGGCACTGGGGCATTGCCGGATGGGGGAGCAGCAGAGGCACCAGGGGGCACTGAGGATGGCAGCAGGGAGGTCACCAGGGGTCCCACTTGTGCTGGATGCCTGGAATCTGGCAGCAAAGGGCCTTTTGGCAAAGTCCCCAGCTTCTCCGGCCTCCTCATACCCGAACTGGCACCACTTGGTGACCGACACCATGTCTGACCTTCTAGGAGAGCGCGGTCACAGCCAGCCCAGAGCATGATGGTCTGCACGAGTGTTAGCTCCAATCCGGCCCCAGGGCAGGCAGGCAGACTGGTTGGCTCGGGAGTGTGTGTGTGTGTGAGGGGGAGGGGGCGGGGGAAATGGGACACGGGGCCTTTCCTCTGTAGGGGACACCAGCTCCAATCCAGACCCCAAGCAGGGAGCTTGGCTGGCTCAAGGGGCGGGGAATGGGACACAGCACCCTGACACTGAGGGGTGCTTCGGGGGAAATTTACTGATACACAAAGATGATCTGCTCCTTGTAGGTCCTGTACCCAAGTCTCTGGCTCCCCAACTGGGCGTAGCGACAGCACAGGTTGTACCTGCCCAGGGAAAGAGCTGTGAATGTCACCTCATTCAGCCCCTGCCTTTCCCCACCCAAGCCAGGGATAGCACCCAGCTCCCCTGCTTTCTAGGCCACTAGACCAGGGGTTCTCAAACTGGGGGTCAGGACCCTTCAGGGGATCGCAAGTTTATTGCATGGGGGTTGCGAGCTGCCAGCCTCCACCCCAAACCCCGCTTCGCCTCCAGCACGTATAATGGTGTTAAATATATAAAAAAGTGTTTTTAACTTATAAGGAGGGTCGAACTCGGAGGCTTGCTAAGTGAAAGGGGTCACCGGGACAAAAGTTTGAGACCCACTGCACGAGACCCATCTCCCTGTGAGAACCTGGCTGGGCCTGGTACCCGGTCAGTTCCTTCGCTAGGGCCAGGACAGCCTCTCCTGTGGTGTCTCTGTCCGGCTGCACCATGGCAACGTCACAGAGCACCAGGCTGTGTAGAGACGCACGCTGAGCAGGGGGGCGTGGGCAGCCAGGTACCGCACTGGCTCCGGACAGAGCCCATGACAGACCCGCCCCTCTTCCTCCATCCCTGCAGAGCCAGGCTGGTCCCTAAAACTCCCCTGTGGAGCCAGGCCGCTTTCAGAACCATCCCCCAGCAAGTGCCTCAATCAGTGCTCTTATCACCCGCGCATTGGCCACTTGGCCTCTCCAAAGCAGCGCACATTGAAGGCCCAGACTTTGAAGGTGTCCTGGGCAATGTGCATCCTGAACAAGAACAGGAGCAGGGTGGGAGAGTGTTATAGGAGGGGGTGCCTCAGGCAAGCAGGAGAGGGCCTTGTGGGTCAGTGCCCAGGCTGGGGGGGGGGCAGCGATCTGACTTATTACTGAGTAGGTGGCTGGGACATAGGTCCTTTTGACTGGCAGATCCCAGGACATTAAGGGGAGAAAACAACCTGGGCTGTGCTAAATCCCCTCTTCTCCCCACACCCCATCCATGCTCTGGGAGTCCTGGCTTCTAGCGCCCAACTAGACCCCAATCCCCCCCACAGTGCTGGGAATAGAGCGCAGGCATCCTGGTTTACAGCTCCCGCCATGAGCTGCGGTGCATTCTCCAGCTCTGGCCAGGTTTAAATCAAGATGGGATGTTTTCCTAAGAGATCTGCTCTGGTTCCAGCAGGGATTAATTCAGGGCCTGGGTCAAGCAGGGGGCCAGATGACATGATCACAGGCTTTGAGATCTATGAGAACCTTGAGCTGTCAGCAGAGACCCAGGGCAGCTCATTGTAAGGGCTGACACCACAATCATCATCAGCTGTGGATGCCTTGGTAGGAGGAGAAGCCAGGCTGTCATCTCCAGGTGGACAGGGAGTTGCACCACCTGCAGCTGATCAGTGGGTAAAGCAGGGCCTGGAAGTTTACTTAAGGGCCGGCTCTAGGCCCGGCTCCCTCTTATGGGGAGGGCTATGACAGAGAAAGTGCTCCAGCTTGCAGCTAGTTTGGGCTTTTCCAGACCCTCCCCCCTCTGCTAGTTGGTGGGAACAGTCTTCTCATTTCCAGCCTCAGCTGAGCCCTGGTGAGTTTATCCCCCTTGGCCTTTGGGCCAGCATTGTCCTTTAGCTTCACTGGCTCTTCCCCTTCCCTGATGTACCTACAGGGAGTAACCACATCCCTTCTTTTTAGGCCAAACAAGCCAAACTCTTCCAGTCTCCTCTCGGAAGAGTCGTGGGCGGTTTCCCTGAGCATTGTAATTGTCCTGCTCTGTCTTAGTTAGGATTCCAGATGAGGCCTGCTCCACAGAATTGAAATATCTCAATAGCTCCTGGAAATACAAGGCCTGGTACATCAGCAGAGCATCACCTGACAATGCCAGCAAGAGGACTACCCTGTGGACTCTCAAGTCCCTAAAAGCAAGACCGGGAGGTGAGCAGAGATAGGGAGGGAGTGGGGGAGCGATATGGGCTTTGCTTGTTTTATCTGAATATCTGTGACTCTTGTGTGTGTTGAGGGTAAAAGTTATTGTGGTTAAACTCCTCTTGCTTTGCCTGCTGTGCAGTTCCCAAAGGGTTAAATTATAAACCAGAGTGCCCACAGGGCTCCCTGTATAAACAGCCCCCGCTCCCCACCCCAGATTTGGCTGCATCTCAGCACCAGGCAAGGGAGGTCCCTCACAGACCTGAGTGTGTGAAGAGCTTTTCTTTCCAGCTAAGCGGAAGGAGCAATTAAATGCCCCTTTGTGTAAAGATAGCTGTGAGCAATGGGGAGCCACCACCCGAGACATTGGGCTGCATGGCACAGCCGATCAGAAGCTCAGGGGTTCCAGGCCCCTGGAAGGAAGCAGAGAAACAGCTCCTTTGGGCAGGGGGCGGGCCGGAGAAGCAGGCTTGGGTTTCAGAGCAAGTAAAGCGCCTGGGTGGTTTGATTCCCTCGAGGAACAGGACTCTGTGTGTTCACCGTGAGTAACTCAGATTGCGCCAGATGGAAATAGTTCAGCACAGACTCAAGTAACAGCAAACCATGGGGTCAAAGGAGTTAGCGTAATGTTGCTGATCATGTGTACCTCATAATTCCCCTTCTGCCCCCTGGCGCTACCATAATGCTGCTGACAATGTGCTCTATAAAAAGGGGAAGCTGTTACTATAATGCTACTGATAATGTGTACTTCATACTGGGACACCTCCCAGGTGGTATGATAATGTCGGGGCATGCAAAAGGGGGGACAAGCAAAGGCACTCACCCTCCCCAATAGTTGTCGGGGACACTAAACTCCTCCAGCCCTGAGGCTGCAGTGGTGGGGAGAGCGAGCTCCTGCTGGAGCCGGGGCAGGGGGTGGGGAGGAAGAGAGGGAGGGAGGAGCAAGCCCCTGCCAGAGCAGCAGAGCGGGGGGGAAAAGGGAGCACAGTGCTCCCCACAAAAGGGGTCATAGTTAAATTTCTGCACGTCCCTGGATAATGTGCACTTTGTTCAGGGACAGGTGCTCCCATACAGGGGGTGCACCCCAGGCACTATAAAGAAGGTGAGCCCATAGGTGCTATTGTTGTGCTGCTGATAATGTGCACTTCCTAATGGCCCCCACCTTCAGGTGCTACTGTAATGTGCATGTCATAGGGTCTCCATCTTAGTTTGGAGACCCTATGTGCTACCATAATACTGCTAATAATGCCTATGCCATAAGTGGGCCCTGATTTTGGTCGGTGCCACTGTAGCCCACACAACAATGATCCCAAGCGGCCCAGCTGCGCTGCCTCCTGGCTATCCCCCCCCTTTCTTCTTTTTCTCATTGCTGCTCTCATATCAGTGCCCTATTGTTCCAGGGGAGGAGGAATCACATCACCAGAAGAGCACAGCCCACCTGGATGGAGTTACTAGAGCATAGGGTGACCAGATGTCCCAATATTTGCTTATTTATCCCGCGTCCTGACCTACCTTCGGTCGGGATGCGAATTGTCCCGATATTTTGCCTCCGCTCACAGGCGGAGCAGAGCCCGGAGGGGGCTCACGCCCCCCCCACCCCCGCCCTGACTCCGCCCCCTCCCCCCATTGGATCCCTCCCCAAATCCCCGCCCTCACCCCGCCTCTTCCTCAAGTACGCCGCATTCCTCCTCCTCCCCCATCCCTCCCAGGCTTGCGCTGATCAGTTGTATGGCGGCGCAAGCGCTGGAGGGAGGGGGGAGGTGGAGACAGAGCGGAGGCAAGCTGGTGGGGGGGGGCAGGGCGTGGAGCTCCAGCGATGGTTTTTTTTCCCCTCCCCCCCCGCTGGAGACGCGGAGACGGAGCGGAGGCATGCTGGGGGGGGGGGAGGGGAGGGGAGCGGGCCGTGGAGCTCCGGCTGCCATTTTTCCTCTTTTTTTTTTTTTTTTTTTTCCCCCTCCGTTCCCCGCGTCCCGATATTTCACCTGTGTGAGAGCGGAAAAGGTTAAAGGGTGCAGTGAGGGGTTGCTCCCTCAGAAAGTACAACAGCTGTTTGACTCTGGGCTGGATTCTGCTTTTGATTCCTGCTGTGTAACCCCACCGACTCCACTTCAGACCAGAGATCCCCCTACCCCGCCTCTCCCCATTGGATCATTCTGGTTTCATGGGTCTAATCGGTGCACCATTGACTACTGTATAGCCTGGTCTCTCCAGGAGCCATTCGGGGACCAGGGAGCTTTGCTGAATTCTCACAACACGTTTGTAACCCTGCTGGTATTTCCATACCTTTGGAGGCGTTTTTAATTCACAGAAATAATTCTGCATGAAGAGAGACACTGAGACCAGGGCATATCTCCTTCCCTTCAAAGCGGTATCAAATGCTAGAGGAGAGGACGGTCCTTATTTAAGGGCAATGGGGTGGGGAGGAGCAAAGACCCGGTTTACTTCAGCAGTGAATGTACCAACCATTTAAGGCCAATGTCCCAGGGTGGCCGGCTTCTTTAAGAGGTGCCAGGGTCTGATCTATTCATGATGAGCCTTTTAAAGAAGGAACCTGCCTATAATTAACAGCCTATGTGGCTGGTGGGCAGCGTCGATAAATAATAGTGTCAATTGCTTGGCTACGCTTTGGTTTGTTATGAAATATATAGAAGAGCTCAAATAACCAATATCAGTCAGGTTTATTGTGGAAAGTCAATAATGGCATAGTACAGAAAGAAAAGTTCAATAAGATACCGTGACAGAACACACCCCTGTATTCACATTTGACACACACTTGTAAAAATCTTTGTGCAAAATAGGCCTGCTTGAGGTACCACGTGACAAGTAAAACTTGCCGGTCAATAATATTACGGTAAAATGTACGTAGCGACATTATATGTAAAGTTCTGAACATAAGCTGAAATCAATACTATGTGTTTACTGGACATATCGGGGGAGTGGGCAAACCTGCTTCTCAAACACAAAAGACAAGTTCATACCCCAGGCAAGTGTCATCACCTATCAAGTGCAGGGCCGGATTAATGCAGGGGCTTTAGGGGCTGCAGCCCGGGGCCAAGGGGGCCCCCCGCAGGCCTGCCAGCTGGGTGCAGCCCACTGCTTCTTTTCATCCGGCCTGCGGTAAGTCTCCGCGCCGTGGGCCGGACACCAGTCTCCGAGCCTCGGTGCCCCCATTCAGGCCTGGAGCTGCGAGTGCCGGCTCGCCAATGTGCCCTTGCGGCATTCAGGGAATCTCTGTGCGCTGCCCTCAGCGCTGGCTCCGCAGCTCCCATTGGCTGGGTACCCCAGGAGCTGCCCGAGGTAAGCGTCTCCCGGCTGGAGCCTGCACCCCAATCCCCTGCCCCAGCCCTGGGCCCACTCCCCCACTCCAAACCCTCAAAAATCTAATAGCCCCGGGCCCACAGGAGAGTTAATCCGGCCCTGATCAAGTGGTCATTCTTTGGCAAGGAAGCAGGGCAGGAACACACAGATCTGATCTTGACAAATGACAGTATGAAACCTTTCCCCCACCAAACTCTGTCTCTCCTTGCTCTCAGCTGGAAAGAGCTTTTAACCAGGGGTCACGCCCAGGAACATGGTTTCCAAAGGGTGACTGAGCTATAAAAGAGGGGCAGAAACATCCCCAAGTTATCTCTTCTTGTCCATCTCTCTTTCACCTAAGCAGACAAAAGAAAACAGCCACTGGACCTCAGGAGCAGATCCTGCCCTGTAATTTGGTCAGCAATGCTACTGAAAATCTGCGGTAAGAATTTCACCTTGAACCATGTCTAGGTTAAGTTGAGAACTAAGAAGCGTTTTATGATTGTCTTGTAACCATTTCTGACTATAACTTGTACTTTTAAAAAAAATCTCTTTGTAGTTAAATAAGCCTGTTTTGTTCTTTAATCACAATTCATCCAGCACCTTGAATCGTGTGGGGAACTCCGTTTAAGGTGTTGTAGCTTGATGCCCTCACAAAGGCAACGGATCGAATATATCTGGACAGTGCGGAACAGACCGGGAGCGCGTCGGGATCACTGCGCTCGTAGCAATTGAGGCTGCCAGAAGCCAGAGCGTGGCTGGTGTTTTCTTTCTGACTCGCCGGACCGTGGCTGTGGCGATACACGGATGTTCAGGGAGTGACCCGCAAATCGTTTGGCTGTTTGTCAGTGGCCCTGCTTGGGAGCCACGGCAGCAAGGCATTGTGAGGCACCCCACGTTGCAGGGGAGATTGTGTATTTCTAGGGTAATTGTACAAGTTATAAAACTCTTCATGTCACTAAAATCCAGCTCATCAGTTGGTTACAATTCTTCGACTTGTTACTCCTGGGGGAATTCTGCACCCCTGTGTGCGCACAGAATTTATGTTCCTCGCAAATTTCTTTGCTTCCCCACAGAAAAATGACTTTTTGATAAGGAAGCCGCAAGAGCGATCGTGCAGCCTTCCCAGCAGTACTTTTTGGTGTTCAGGGCAGCCGGCAGAGAGGTAAATCATTGTGGGCCAGGGGGCAGAACTGGGGAAGACCTGCCTGGTAGCTCGTACCATGTGCCAGGCTCAGCTGCTAGTCCCATCTGGGCTGGGGAGGATGGGACTTTCTCTTCCCCTGCACGGCATCCGGAGTCGTGTCAGACCCACTCCCAGATTTCTCCCCCAGCTGTAGGAAGTGCCGTGTGCACATCCCACCAGCCCCGCACTTCCTGCACCCATCGCTCTTCAGCTCCAGGGAGAGGGATCGCTGTAGAGGGAGCTGCTCCCCCTGTGCCCAACCCCAGGCCCCCTCATACCCAGACCCTCCTGCCAAGCCTCACCTCCTGCACTCAGAACCCCTTGATGAGCCCTACTTACCCAGCATCTGGACCCCTCCACTGATTTCTCCCCACACCCAGACCCCCACTTCTGCTGAGCCCCAACCACTTTCACCTGGACACACCGCCCCCTCAGAGTCTCCCATTACTGTTGCACCCAGAACCCTCCAACAAGTCCCTGTGCATCCAGGTGCCCCCCCCCACAGCTGGATCCCCCACTGAGCCGCCTGCACCCAGATTGCCCCACCCAGAACCCTCTCAACCCACACCTGGATCCCCCCCACACTAAGTCCCTCTAGACTTGGACCCTGCCTTGCTGAGCCTGCCTGCCCACAGCTGATGCACCTGGCAAGGAGGGGCAGGGCTCTGGGCTGTTTCTGGGCCAGGCTCTGTCCTTGCGCTGTGTCCAGGTTGGGTGCAGCCTCACCGCTGAGTCCCGGGGGGAACCGCACAGTGATCTCCCACCTCTACGAAGCCAGTGGACCCTCTACATTTATTTGACAAATGAATTTTGCAGATTTTTAAAATACCGTGTACAGAATTTTTATTCTTTTGGTGCAGAATGTCCTCAGGAGTAACTTGTTCTATACCTTTCATTCTCCTTGTTTTGGATACTGGTATTCCAGGTACTGACCCCAGAAGGTACCTTTGTAATTTGTACAGGGGCAAAATAGAAATGTATTTGGATTTTTGACAAGTGACCTATCTGCTTATGTCACAGGCCGAGCGGTACTATCGCAACATGTAGATTACCTCCTTTGCGTTGCCTGGGTGTTCAGTTTGGCCTGCCTTCCGGTTACAATGCAGAGCAATCCCAGGGCCGCCGCAATTCACCTCCTGGGACCAGCGGGTTACTTGTTTGATGGGTTACCGAAGGACTCAGTGGCTAGTCACAAATTCTCACGTTGACTCTCTGCCACCGGTCTGGTGGCCGTGACACAAGAAGATGTTAATGGCAACTGGCAAGGGTGGAATACAGAAACCTCCTGAGTTTGCTATGAACATTCTGGTTCTCCCAAAACATTTGAGGGGAGGTGTTACCTGAAGGCTGGGGACACACTAGTCATTAATATTGCGGTCCAATGTTGTACAGCTACTATGTAAGGAGTTTGTGTGTGTGTATATATACTGGAAAATGTGTTTAAACTCTGTAAGGCGTATATGTCTGTTTAGATGTAAATGTAGCGTTGTAAAATAACAGAAGGCATGCCTGTTTACATACAAAGTCTATGTAATGAAGAGATGTGAACTCTACAGAAAAAGAGCAGGCAGGCGAAAACAAGCCCCGGGGGATTATCCTGCCTCAGAGTAAAGACAATGAATGTTGGAGGGTATATACAGAAGGCCCCCCCTTCATCCTGCACCTAGCAAGCGAACGGACGGCGTGGGTTGCAGGCCGCCTCAGGTGAAAACCCTGCAGCAGACTGTCGGTGACAGAAACATCTACAGCGAGGAGGTTAACCTGCTCGTTTGTGTCTAGAAAGCGTGATATGATTTTGGCTGTTTAGATAATGACTTGTTTCTGACATTCCTATTCAACTCTGTTCTTGGTTAATTTTATTCTCATTTTCTGTAATCTCAGCCCCTGTGGTTAAGCCAAGTGTCAGTCCTGAGTTGAATCTTACAAGCCTGTAGTATGTACTGTTTATTTGGGGATGTGTTCAGTGGCATAGGCTGGGCACTGGAGTGGGTGTGGGTACCTAGCTTGGGAGAGCAACTCGCGAGCCTAAGAGTGGGGGTGATAATGAGGTGCCGGTCCCTGGAGGAGCCCTGCTCTTGATGTGTAATAAAACACCCTCCCCCTTGTCCAATGTGCAACCCGCACCTGGCGCTGTCCCCGTCTCCACCTCGGGGTGTCCCATCAAGGTGAAGGGCGATGGCTGGGTTCTCCTTCCCACTGCTCTTTGTACAAGTTCAGTGGTTGGGGGTAATAAAACAAGGGGGCAGGGGCCTGGTTATTGCTCACCTAAGGCCTCTGCCGGTGTCTGCTTTTGTCTGTGTCCACGCAGCGCGTGGCTCAGTGACCGGGTTCCCGACCGGGGGCAGCACGGCCCAGGTGGGGGTACGCGACGCCCAGCAATCGGCCCCCACCCCCGGCGCATGCGCATTTGGGAACCGCGTCCCATTGGGCGACTCCCCGGCCAATGGGGAGGCGCCGGCGGGGTACAAATCCGGAAGCGGCTCCCGCGCGGGAGAGCGGCGGCTGCTCCAGCATCCAGAGCAAGGAAGGAGCCGGAGCGGCGTCAGCGGCGCGTGTCCCGCCGGGCCTCCGTAGAGTTCCCGGGCCCAGCGCCGCACTACAGGACCCGGGCATTGGATGAAGGGAAGATCATCAACCTCTCTTCCCCCCCCCTCCCCCCAAAGGGACTGCTTTCATTCTATGCAGTTCTCTTTTATAGGCCTAGTCTAGCCTTTCTAATCTAAATCAAGGAGTTTTAACAAACAGTCCATGGGAGCAGAGGGGGAAACCCATAAGCTGCTAGGAAATAGGGGGTGGTGGTGGTAGATTCATTAGGAACTGGGGGACAGAGGATAAAGAGTAGAACACCTCAACACTGTGGCATTTAATTTAAGATTAAGGTGCTTTCCCCCCCTTTCGATTCATGTGGATTCATTGTCTTGTCCTCACTCCACCAGGTTTCCAGGAAGCATCTGAGAATAGCTGGATCTACTCTGGCAGCAGAAGTACCATTCACTTGTATGGCTTTTGGCACCACATGTCTATTGCCCCATTTGTCTTTTCATTCTGTACACTCTGTTCATTTTGGAGTGAATGCATTCACTAAAGCATCTAAATTGCCAGATGCAAAGGCATAACAAAAGGGACTAAGAGTTAACCATCCAAATATCAAGTTTAAACTCCTCATAATCCCACACTCACACAAAACCAGAACCCAATCAGGTAAATTATGGTGCACATTTTGCGCCAGCATAAAGGCACTTTCTAACTGCTTATGCTAGACACTGGCAAACAACAACAGGTGAATTGCTGATTGTCTCTAAACAGCTTTTGACAAGGTTACCTCTTTGCTTAATATGTGAAACGTACCTAAGCGCTGTCATTCTCAGTGATTTTCTATATGTCTATAATGAGACCTTCTAAAAATGTTAAAATATATAGCAGTTCTGATCCCATCCAGTAGAGGGCAGCAGTGCACAAGCCAGCCAATTAAAGTATGGCAAGTAAGCACCCTTTTTATTTGGGGATGGGCCTTGGGTCCTTTATCTTTTATTGTAACTCAGCCTGGAAACCAACCTCAGAGTCAGAGCAGGTAGAATTCTAACTTCCGGAGCAATCAATGCTGCTAGGGGCCCCACATGCTAATTTCCTTCTCACAGCAATATGTGAATTCCAGCAGGGCTGTGGGAGTGGAGCAGCCTGAGTTCTTCACTTAACCAGGCCCTGGACTGATAGGGCAGCTTCAAGCACAGGGTTTCATGATTGAATAACCCCAGTTCCCTCAGCCTCTCCTCATAAATCAGGTGCCCCAACCCCCTAATTACTTTTGGTGGTGTAAGTCACATGGGGTATGGTTAACGGGCTTCAGGGCCCCTGCAGGTATACCAAAGTTCATATACAAGCATCAGTTCTGCTGCTTTCATGCCTCTTGGGGAAGGACATGTCCTGATATTATCAGGACATGTCGTCACCCTCCTCATAGGGTTAAAAAAAAAAAAACAAGGTTGTTGTGACTGATCCTTACTCTTGCAGAGAATTCCCGTAACACAGGAACTGCCAGACTGGATCAGGTCCATCTATTCCTGTAACCTGGCCAGCCCCAGACGCTTCAGGGGAAGATGCAAGAATACTCTGGCAGCTCTGCAGGCAGCCGAGACTAGAGCGCGTAAACACCACGGCAGCGCAAAACATATGCAAGGAAGCTGATAGCTCAGCTGGAAAGCATCTCCAAGCAGGCGAGGCACGGCATGTTCCCCGCCTGCTTGGCTCAGATGCATATACCTTTCTGCTCTCTTCTGCACCCACCCTAGCAACGGCCCTTCAGTGAAAGGACTTGCATGAGCTTTTTCCCGACCAGCCCTTCTGAATCACAACTGGAGGCTGTAATGTTTGGCCTTGGTTCCAGGCATTATTGCACATGCAACAGATTTTACTTAAGCACCGAATTTTTTGTTTGTACAACACCTAACACAACGGGGCCTGGTCCGTGACTGGGTGTGAGGCTCTGCAGGGATTAGAACCCAGGTCTGCAGGATGGCCAATGCCTCCACGCCGCTACCCGGCAGCCATGATAGGGCAGTGTGCATCACCATAGAAACCCTATGGAGATAAATACCACCTCAGAAGACCAGGCTGACAGCTTTCCTCCTGGCCTCCAATTGGTCCAGGTGCCCCATTTAAGCCCAGGAGGAGTGCCAGGAAGTGTCTGTGTAACAAAATGGATTCCCCTGCGAGCTGTAGTGACGGACTTGGCTCCCGGCTCTGACCAGCATTGCTCCAACCACTAGGCCTGACCGCCCAAGCCCACATTATGTCATTGGGGCTCCTAACCCTAGGTGCTACCGCAGGACAAATCATAAATAATAAGATTCTGGGGTGAAAAGTTACCCAAGGGAAAGCTACTGTTATGCCAACCGTCCACTTGCAGATCAGATGGGAATAGCAGAGACACCTTCCCCCCCCCCCCCCCCGGCACTCATGGCAGCACTCTCTATGACCGGAAATAGCCGATGACTTGTGTCATCCCTGGGTGAGCCCTCTCAATGGACCGTGCCAGTCCGCTTCCAGCTGAGGGCGCTGGCCCTGCTTCCTTCATAGCATGCAGTGTTGGATCCAGGGGGCCCTTGCCAAGAGCAGCTGGTCAGAATTTTTGCTGCCTGGTGTTTGCCAGGTGAACAGAATGAACAGAAGTCTGCTCTGTCTGCTACATCTGGGAAGTCCCCAGGCCTCAATGGCTGTAGCTGCAGTGAAGTTAATAATTCAGTGCTGATTTACCCTGGCTGAGGTTCTGGACCTGTGACCAAAGTGACTGATGTCCCCAAGATATCAGACATCCTGCTGAAGGAGGTGAGCGACTCAACACAAGGCAAACAGAGTTACATCTTTAGAAACTTTCTTCATTACTCTCTAGATGAGCACACTAGCCTCTCAGGGGGCTGTATAATTAAGCCAAATGCCCAGTGGTGAGTAATTTTGATGAAGAGATTCTTGGTCTGAAGCTTATTCTTAACAGTCCATTGCAAGTGCTGGAGATCCCAAACTTAACCCAAGCTGGTTGGTTCTGATGGGACACACAGATCTCCTGGCATCGGTACCGTTCCATTCCTTGGCTGGATGAGTGTAAGTCTAAGCATCAGGTTTCCGACAGGAATATTTTTGCTTAAAATTTGCGGTTTCCACCAGCCATTCCTGCCAGCGACCTCAGTCACCAAAATATTCATGGAAGGTGAAATCCGCTTTGCATATAAGTAAAATGCATCCAAACAGCCCAAAACAAGGTGATTTTTTTTTAAATCAAGCAAATAGTCACAGAAATGGGTTTTGAAGTATCTACCCAGCTCTGCCTCCAAACCTGAACCCATTACAGCTGTTAACTTTCCCCAGAAAGGCACGAGGTTAGAAAATTGCTAAGTAACTAGTATTTCCATGTAAGAAACAAAAACAAACAAACAAACAAACAAACAAACAAAAAAAAACCCCACCCACCCAATGTAACCACAGCCTGCTGGACACCCACTTAAATAAATACACGGTATTAAAAGTGGCAAGCATGCTGTTATTCCCCCTGACCAACAGCATTCTGCTGCCTAACCAAATCCAACTGTAAGTGGCACGTAACCACTCCTACGTCCTCCTCCAGCCCATATCCTCAAGCTTGAAATACCTCTGCAGCAGATGCCCATGCAAGATTCCAGCCCGAGTGACCTACAGGCTAGCTGCAAATGGGGCATGCATCGTACACGCTTCCTGTCTGCTCCAGTGCCTTCAAGGCATGTCCCACTGGTTCCAGTAATGTGGTTTCTGCAGTTCATCCTGGATCTGCCTGGAGCCGAACTGTCCGTGATGTTACGCAGAGGCTATGGAAGCTAAGCAGAGCATGCTTGGTCTACCATAACTTGGCCAAACTAGTAGTTTTCCTGTAGAATACGTTACTAGCTGCATAGTACCAAAACCACCCTAGCTCTAGTTGCTATGCCTTTTGCCTTAAAGAAGCTGTGACATATCTTGACATTTAAGAGGTCAACATCATAAAATTACAGAAATTGGAAATGGCCTACTAAAGTCACCCAGGCCATCCCTGATCCATAATGCCCAGGGCTGTAATCTCTAGTATATTCCCAAATGCTTAGTCTACTCCTCTTTTGAATTATTCAAGCAAAGGGGCTTCTATTTCTTTAACATGGAGCAATCAATCAAGCCTCAGTCCAGTACCAGAGGCAAGGCTTTCTGCTGGAAAGGGGTAAGGAGAGTCACACTTAGTAGCTTCAGGCATACATAATTTAAATCTTTATATGAACCGAAGAAATCTAAAAGAGATGGAGAACCGGACACCTCTGGGGGTTTGTAATTGGTTACAAAACCTTTT
This sequence comes from Chrysemys picta bellii, assembly GCF_011386835.1. Classification (NCBI taxonomy): domain Eukaryota; kingdom Metazoa; phylum Chordata; order Testudines; family Emydidae; genus Chrysemys; species Chrysemys picta. The sequence goes on from NC_088792.1 coordinate 152,546,767, forward strand.
GCCTATCAAGCAACGGTTCAAATTTGTCCAGTTTGCTAGAGACTAAAAGCCAGCGAGGCAAATTCCACAGTAATGAACATGGCAAAAATGCCTTGATAGATAGCTCTGATGATTGGTCCATGTGAGATAAACCCAGCTGAGTACTTAGTGCATTGCCAAATCTCATGATTTTAGGCATTTGGAGTATTTCTTAAAGCTCCAGCTACTGGAGTCCTGTGATTACATGAGAACATCAGCTTTCATTTAAAACAAAAAGGAAGTTTCTAGCCACTGGGTTGGATGAGAAAAGCTTGACAATGTGAATCCTAAAAGGCTCACACTAAAAGGCAAATAAAAATCTCCAACAGTTATTTTCTAAAAATCTCATGATTTTAGGGAGCCTGACTCATGACATTTGGATGGTTGGGGTTGATAATACTGCAGCTGTAATGGGCTTGGAGAAAGCAAAATGCTAATAACTGTATTTCTTTCCCTTTCCTATACCTCTGTTTACCTTTCTGCTGTGGTAGAGAACACAGAGTTTGGTGTTTTCAGGACTTTCAGATCGACCAATAGATCGACCGATAGATAGATATTATACAGAGTGAAATTTCTGATAGGAGAGTGACAAAATCTCTAAAGGAGAACACTTACTAAATATACCTACCTATATCTGATACATAACAGTTTTCGTATAACCCATGAAGCAATTGTGAATACTGTCCATAACGACTCTTTTAAAGACAACACTTTCAGGGAGGTTTCCACAAGTTTTAGCCCTTGTTCCTATCACAAGTTCAAATGCAAAATCTACGTATGTGCACACAGATACACTTCCTCGGGGCCCTTCACTGGGAGGATTTAACCTTCTTGGTCTCTGGGGAATGGTGGCCCAACTGTCTCTAGGCCAGGGCAGGCCAGCTCCTTGTAGTCTGGGAAACGAGGGATAGCCCCACGGTCCTTCAAGCTCCCTTTGAGTCTCTGCAATGACAATCTGTAGTTTGCACAGCCTGCAGCAATTGTAATCCTCTTCTTTAATGGAGGGGGGGAGGGGGAGCTCGCAGTCTACGTCCATCAAAGTGGCAAAGTCTCTGGAATACAACCTTACTGCAGGCCTTCCTGGTCTTTGCATTGCTCCACCGCTGAGTTCTCCAGCATTGCTCTTGCTCTGCCTATTTACAAACCCCTCCTCCTCCCCTTGAGTTCCCATTGGCTCCACTCTCAGAGAGTGATCCTGGGTGTGTCCTGCCAGGCTACTTGCCCACAATGGAAATTACCCATGTTGCTTCCAAGAGCTAATGAACACACCTTGTACCCATCACACACAATTTCTGGATGAGTCTGGTCTAACTAGCAGAATCATCCCACCCATCTTTGGCAAGTCTGCAGACAGAGTCCCCTAATACAAGCCCTCCCTGTATATCCTTCCCCACTGCTTCTTCCCTTATTAGAATCATAGAACTGGAAGGGACCTCCAGAGGTCATCTAGTCCAGTCCCCTGCACTCAAGGCAGGACTAAGTATTATCTAGAACATTCCTGACAGCTGTTTGTCCAAGCTGCTCTTAAAAATCCCCAAAGATTGAGATTCCAAAACCTCCCTAGGCAATTTATCCAGCACTTAATGTCTCTGACAGTTACGAAGTTTTTCCTAATGTCCAACCTAAATCGCCCTTGCTGCAATTTAAGCCCATTGCTTCTTGTCCTGTCCTCAGAGGTTAAGAAGAAAATTTTTCTCCCTCCTTGTAACAACCTTTTATGTACTTGAAAACTGTTATGTCCCCTCTCAGTCTTCTCTTCTCCAGGGTAAACAAACACAATTTTTTCAATCTTCCCTCATAGGTCATGTTTTCTAGATCTTTAATCATTTTTGTTGCTCTTCTCTGGACTTTCTCCAATTTGTCCATATCCTTGCTCAAATGTGGCACCCAGAATTGGACATAATACTCCAGTTGAGGCCTAATCAGCGCAAAGTAGAGCGAAAGAATTACTTCTCGTGTCTTGCTTACAATACTTCTGCTAATACATCTGAGAATGATATTTGCTTTTTTTGCAACAGTGTTACACTGTTGACATATTTAGCTTGTGATCCACTATGACCCCCAGATCCCTTTCTGCAGTACTCCTTCCTAGGCAGTCATTTCCCATTTTGTATGTGTGCAACTGATTGTTCCTTCCCAAGTGGAGTACTTTGCATTTGTCCTTATTGAATTTCATCCTATTTACTTCAGACCATTTCTCCATTTTGTCCAGATCATTTTGACTTTTAACCTGATCCTCCAAAGCCCTTGCAACCCCTCCCAGCTTGGTATCGTCCGCAAACTTTATAAGTGTACTCTCTAGGCCATTATCTAAATCATAGATGAAAATACTGAACAGAACCAGACCCCAGAACCGATCCCTGCGGGACCCCACTCGTTATGCCCTTCCAGCATGACTGTGAACCACTAATACCTACTCTCTGGGAATGATTTTCCAACCAGTTATGTATCCACCTTATAGTAGCTCCATCTAGTTTGTTTATGAGAAGGTCATGCGAGACAGCATCAAAAGCCTTACCAAAGTCAAGATATACCATATCTACCACTTCCCCCCTATCCACAAGGCTTGTTACCCTGTCAAAGAAAGCTATCAGGTTGGTTTGACATGATTTGTTCTTGACAAATCCATGCTGACTTATTTATCACCTCATTATCTTCTAGGTATTTGCAAATTGATTGCTTAATTATTTGCTCCAATTATTATCACTAATTACTGCAATGCATGCATGTGGGTCACACAACTATCCACAATCACACACATACAAATCATATATGGTGCTAATTGCTGCTTGCTTGCCACAGGATAACTCAACAGCAAGGCCAAAGTTTGAATGCACCATGTAAGCTGATATCCCCTCACACTGCTGGAGGTGATGGCTTCCCACCACAAGAACAAGCTATAATTGGACTGCTGGGTCTCTTGTACTCAACTCTGGGCTTAACAACCCAGCTGTGGCCTGTGCACATTTATAAAGCCCTCAGTTGCTGGTGGTTAGGATAGATGCATCCCAGCACTCTGCGGTGGGAGATCGCCTCCGTTGGACTTGGATATTTGGTGAGATCTGACCCTTAAGCATCTCTCTGGCTTTCAGTTTGAGCAGGGAAGCTCTGAGTCTTCTGACGACTAGGGTGGAAGCTGTATGCCCGGGGTTGGACTTGCAAGGGGGAGACCACCCCAACCACAACGGGGGCCAGTAGGAACTGCTGGAACTCAGCACCTCGGAAAATCGGGCCTTATATAGGCAGGAATAATACCTAAGTCACATGGTGTCACTTGCAATCTCCAATGAGATGGTTCCAGTGCTACTCATCAGAACAAGCCTCCTTTTCTGTCTGCAAACCATTTGCTAACACTCATCCATGGATGACCAATCTCTGCTCGTTATCACCCTCAAGCTGCTCTCCTGATGAGCAGTAGCACCTGTTAAAAGAAAGTGTGGGGACTGAGCTTGCAGAACCTAAGACCTAGAAGTTTGGCATCTCCACTTATCCGAGACACAGGGCAGAATCTGCAGGCTTGTAAGTGAGATTGTGAAGAGAGGAATGTGAAGATTACATCATACAGGGCATGCCTGTAATTTATTTCTCCCCAAGGGAAGAAGAACTTGAATGCAGTTCTCAGTGAGGCTCCCCGCTTCTTACCCACTTTTCTAGTTGGTTTAACTGATACACATGGTGGGGAAGTAACTCCTGCAAAGTTACGAGCAATTAGTGGCTCAACCACAATTAGAAGCCTGGATCTTCCTGGCATCCCATCACACTAGATCCTGAAGCATTCCTCACTTCCTAACTCAGGATAGAGCCGTAGTCAAGACTTCCTGGCAGGCTGCATGCGAATCAGGCAGGGGAACAGCCAGGTTGGAAGGTGCGGTTGCCACCTAAACTTGGAATCCAGCCATTTCTCCAGCCGGGAATAGATTTACAGACGTCGGTTTCTTCAGACTGGTTGGACTAGCTTTGCACATTGCTTCCTGAACAATGCAGGTAGCTAGATGTTGGGGCTGCATGGAAGGACGGGTGTTATGTAGGAGCGACAAGGGTATGATCATCATCACCATCATCCAAGTGATTTATAACCAGCACCTTGTGGAGATGTATAATCCCCTCCATTGTAGCCCCATCCAAGTCAAAGCATTCAAAAGTCACTGGATGTCTCCATGCAAAGAGAACATTCACTGAATTCTGCAGCTTGCTTATTTCTGGGTGGGTCATCATGGGGGTTTGAACCCAGGACTTTTCCATTTAAAAGCACGAGCTGCTACTGCCTAACCAAAATACCTGAGACTAAAAGCCTACCCCCTCTGAAGTCAATGGGAGTTTTGCCATTGACTTCAATGGATTTCACCCAAAATCTGTTGTCTTGGAATTAGGAGATGAGCCGTAAACTTCCTTATGTGACCCCTCTGCCAGGTGGAGCCAGCAGCAACAAGGGCCAGGTTCAGTATCTAGGGGTTCCTTTTCACCAATTCACCACAAAACCGGCTCAAGCCCCCACCCAGTGACCTGGAACAATTACACACCACCCCCTGGGCGCCTCTAAGAGGCCATACTTCCCCTCTTGCAAGCACAGAATCTGAGTGTAGCAAAAACTTGTAATAACAGGAGGGAAGTAACTCAGCATTAATTTGGGAAAACACTGCAAACAGGGTTCATAAACATAAACCATGAGCAAAAGATCCATCCCCAAATAAATTGGGCAGTGTCCTTTTCCCCTCAGGTCCTTAAGTCCAATCTAAATTAGCTCTTTTATTATACCGTGGAGAGAGGAAGGATCAAATGGTGTCTTGGACCCTTAAACAGGGCCCACACCAGAAGCTACAAGTACCTGTCCCCACCCTCTCTCAACTCATTGGGCTTTCCTGTGGCACCTTGGAGACGAATACATTTATTTGGGCATAAGCTTTTGTGGGCTAAAACCCACTTCATCAGATGCATGGAGTGAAAAATACAATAAGCAGTATATATATGAAAAGATGGGAGTTGCCTTACCAAGTGGTGGTGGTGGTGGGGGGGGGGGGGGGATTCCAGTGCTAACAAGGTCAATTCAATTAAGGTGGAAGTGGCCTATTCTCAACAGTTGATTACTTGTGTAGTGCTAACGAGGCCAATGCAAGACTGGGAGTGGATGGGTCACTACAAAAAGTAATTTTCCCTCTGCGGATACTCACACCTTCTTGTCAACTGTTGGAAATATGCTAATTTATACCACCTTGAGAAGGAAGAATTTAAGGATGCATTCAATTTAATATCAAATTAAATAATGCAAGGAGCACTGCACTGATTATATTCGTCACAGTGCTATTTAGTTCAGTAAAACCATCCCAGTCTGTAATAATACCTAGCTCTTATATGGTGCTCTTCACCATAGATCTCAAAGCACTTTACCAAGGAATCAATATCATTAGCCCCATTTTACGAATGGGAAACTGAGGCACAGAGAGATGAAGTGACTTACCCGAGGTCACCAGCAGGCCAGTAGCAGAGCCAGGAAGTGTAACGTAGCTGAAGTTGCTGTAGAATTTGCCATCTGTTGTGCTGGAATACTGAAATATCAGGAACCTTGGTGCAGAATTTAGGTCAAGCTCGTGGTGATAGGGGTGGTGGGAGGGCTTTGCAGAGATGTGCTTCTCTGAGCCATAAAGGCCTGAAGTATTGCAACTGGCGTCTCCTCTTCCACTGCAAATAAGTAGTATTGCCAACCTCAAAAATCAGGAGATAGATACCTCCTTCAAAATAAAAAATAAAAAAATCACAAGGCTTAAAAATCATGAGGGGTTTAAAAAAAAAACACAGGGGGAGTGTCTTTTTTATTTGCCTTCTGGGTTATGAGCCTTTAGGGTGCATGTTTTCCAGTTTTCTTCTGCAGCCATGAGGGCTAGAGATTTTTTTTTTTAAGGAAAGCTGAGATTATCTTATAGTCATATGACTCCAGGAGGTGGGGCTTGAAGAAAAAAACACCAACTTTATGAGAGTTGTCAGCACCCACTAGGCGAGGCTGGGGGGATGGAAAGCAGCTCAAAATGTCTTTGGGCAGTGGTGGCAGCTCTGAGAGGGGCGGGCGCTGCTATGCATAGGCTATGACTGGATTTTAAGACAATCCCCCGCTCAGAGCCTCTGCAGGTTTTTGGCGTCAGTAACTCCCCCCCTTTGCAAACTCATGGCTTCGATTTCAATGGGGGGCAGGACCCCGAGACTCAATTAGGGCCTTTCCCACAGCATGGAGATGATCAGGCTGCACGTACTTTGTTGGGCCTAATGGAGCGTCACCATAGTAATGGAGTGCGGTGACCTGCCGGCAAGGGAGAATTTTCAAAGGGGGCTGTTGCTTCCAGGCCTCTGGACAAAACAGCCCCTACAATACAGCGACTCGGCCTTAATGAGGCTGTCAGGCAAAATCCCCATTAGGCCGGAGCTGCTGCTTGAAGTAGACTGTGCTGTTAATGGCCCCTGGCAAAGAGGATGCTGGGTGCCAACACATTTCAGTAACATGGATCAATCCTGTGCAAGCTTCTGAGGCCTGGATCCTCAAGATATTTAGGCTCCTAACTTCAATGGAAGAGGGGCAACTTCCACTGACGGTAGCAACCTAAATACCTTTGAGGATTTCTCCTCTCCCACTGACTTTAAGGGGAGGGAAGATGCTTGTCCCCTTGCTAGACCAGTGTTCCCCCTACCCCCTCTTTTCCTCAGTGGGACTGTCTAAGGGGCCACTGGGAATTGGGCGCCTGACTTTGGATTCTCCTTTGAACACCCCAGCTTGAAAGCATTGATAACCCAGGGCCAACTCTGGAGAAATTCTCTCCCCACACCAGCTTCTCTTCTCACCCAGCTGTGAGGCAAATATAGAATCAGGGCTGGATGGGACCCCCAGAGGCCATCTAGTCCACCCTCACCCCCATGCCCAAGGGAGGATTAAGTACTCCTGAGAACTGCTTTGATTTCCAGAGTCACTCCCCATTTACACCTGGGACAAGGAGATCAGAATTAGGACCAGGGCCTCCGATTATTATTTGTACAGGAGCCAAAGATGTGCTGGGAAATGAGAATTCTGCCTTGGAAAGTACAGAGTGAGGGTTTGGGGACATATTTCCATCAGGCAATGTCCCAGCTGCATCACACACGGAGTAAAGTACTATTCAAAGTGTAGCAGGCAAAGGGGACAGGATCGGGTCCAAAACGAATCTAGGAAACAATGATAAAACATACCAGGATCAAATCTGGCTCTCAGTTACACTGGTGTAAATAGGGCATAACTCCACCGAAGTCCAGAATGGAAGGACAGTCTCGGGACAAGGCACTAGACAGGGACTCAGGAGAACTTGTCTCTACCTACACTGCAAAAAAACACTCAGAGACCGGGTCAATTGACTGGGCTTGCGCTATGGGGCTTACACAGCAGGGGGAAGGGGTCAGAGCCTGGGCTCCAGCCCAAGCCCAAACATCTACACTGCTATTTTCAGCCCCATACTGTGAGCCCTGTGAGCCTGCGTCAGTTGAGCAGGGCTCTGAGACTCATGGATGCTGTTTCTGCAGTGTAGATGTACCCACAGACTCCCTGGGTGACTTTGGCCAAGTCATGTTGGGCCCTAATTTAAAAAATGCTCAATGGGAACCCCTGGGGGTGGAGCACTTATGAAAATCAGGGCCGTTCATCTCTGTTCCTCAGTTCCCATCTGTAAAATGGGGATAAAAATCTGTCCTTCATCTGCTTTGTATTCCTAGGCACTAAGTCCCAGATCCTCCAAGAGATTTAGGTGCCTAACTTCCCTGGGCATTAAATTAATCCCTACGCAGGGAGACAGCACAAGGCTTGTGCACCCCTGAAGCCCTTGTGCGTGGGTTTAACTGGTGCCAGCTTTCTGCAGAGGGGGGATTTGCACCCCCAAAATACGGTGAATAATAAAAACAGGCTTGCATTAAAAGCAACAAAAAAATTGTAACTCCCCTCGAAAGTAAAGAAAACCATAGGAAGTGTGGCGAAGAGAAAACAAAGGATGAGGGAAAAACAGGGATGAGGCCTGTCACCAAAATAACTTTTGCTGGGGCATCTAGTTAGTCAGGAGCAGGTCAGCGCAAGCAATTACCGAGTGCCCATGCTAATATGTTATTGCAACCGCCGGAGAGTTGCCTGCTATGAAACCACAAGGGATACACATATTCCACGCGTCGCTGGAAATAGAGCACAGCCAGATCTGGCTGCAGACAGTCTGCAGAATACCTTTAAAAGAATGAGAGAGTGTCATGTTGGCTGCTGACAGCCGTAACAAACCTACGACAGTGAAAAGCGGAGCCGAATGTTTATCCGCTTAGGGTAGGAGTGGCCCTTGAATGGCACAGCTCTGGTTACACTCTGGCATTTCATTCTGATCGTATAGACAGGAGCTACCACGCTTAAATTTAGTGCAATGAGGTGGCCCCATTAGCATCCCGCAAATCTACTCTGTCTGCGGATCCTCGTGCCCCAGCGGCCCTGGCCTTACATGGGAAGAGGCTGGACCTATTCCATCACACTGTTCACACCACCACCTCCACATCCTCGGGGCGTGCTAATCCCAGGGCTTTGCAGACCGAGGATGCTGCTTGGTGGTGTTCTCAGGCAGTGGCCGATTAGAAAGGAGGAAGAAAAGAATGAAAGAGCATTGAGCCTTCCACTGAGGGCGCTTTTCCAGGTCTAGTTAAATTCGTCCACTTCCTGGACCTACGCCGAGCGCTGCACGTAGAAGACGTAGGCTGGGATATAGTGTGCAGCGCATGGGAGAACAGCGGATAGGTGCATAGATAACACAGTGATGAGTGCAGTGCAAATTCGATAGATTAGACGGATGCGTATGGGAAGATGCAGACGCTAGGGAAGTTAAACCCTGTGCAGTGGGCCAGCAGGAGGTCTAGGCACCACTTAAGCCCTGAAGTAGCGCATAGACCTTTGCACTGGCTCTCTGCACAGGAGGGATTGTTTCCCATAGCGAAGGAGGGAGAGAAAACTTAATTGCTGGAATGGGTTTAACGGAGGAGAAGGAGACTGGCTGGTGCCTGGGGTGTGAGAGGATGTTCCAGGCCACAGTGTCTGTAGGACAGAAGGCACAAAGCCAAAGGCAGGGCTAACAGGATCAGCAGATCCCTATCTGGTGTAAATCACTGTAGCCCTACTGGGAGTCGATGGAGTGATACTGATCTACACCAGCTGAGGATCAGGCCCCAGGCCCACGAGGACATGTTTGCAGGATCGGGCCCTGCATTGGTAAAACGCAGGCATGGTTTAGAATGGTCTACCTGGCGCTGCAAGGGACCGGGGCGAGGAGTGGAACCGCATCCCCATCCCAGCACCTAGCAGGGGCAATAAAAGACCCACAGCGTGGCCGCGGCTGGTCCAGGTCAGCTGACTGTATAAAACTGCAGTGTAGATATTTGGGCACAGGCTGGAGCCTGGGCTCGGAGGCCCCGCGTGGGGGAGAGTCCCAGAGCCCGAACGCCTACACGGCTAGTTTTTAGCTCTGCAGCCGGAGTCCTGCAAGCCTGGATGCTGAGACTCAGTGCCAGAGTAGACATATCCTTACAGTTCCCACTATGTTGGCCTCAGCGTCGGTAGCAAATCCATCTCCTCCAGCCCATTATTTAATTACATCATTCTTTTATTGCCCTCTCCCGCTCAGTCAATAAAAGGAGCTTTCAGCTGAAAGGCAGAGGACAAGTGACTTTGCCCTCTGCCTCACAGCCCTGGCAAACTCACGAAGGTCAGGGTGGGTGGTAGCAGTGGGTGGCCCAGAGCAGAGGCTGAGGAGGCAGGCATCAAAAGGAAACACGGAATGCGTGAGTTAATCCCTAGGAAGGCATTCAAGGAGCATGACGCAGTCCTGGAAGGAGCGTAGGACAGCTCAGCGCTACCCATGTCGTGTGCCAAGGTTATTCTCTCCCCAGTGCATTCAGCAAGTTCATGGTGTCCGGTGAAAGCTTTTTGATCTCATCCAGGAGCATTTTTCTAAGGGACCTTTGCGATCGCAGGGCGTGTGGGTTTGGAGCCGAACCGAGAGCCGAATTTCCCAGCTCTGGTTGACCTCTAAAGACACACGGACACGGCGCTGGGCCCGACTCTCCAATGCCTCACACCTCAGGCAGGATTCTCCACTCCAGCCAATCTCCGCTTTGCAGCACACAGCAACCATGAGTATTTGGCAAGTGAGTACACGCTGCTACCCAATCAGAATGTGAGCCATGTGCAGCAACCTGGCTCCGGTGCAAATGACAACACAAGGTGCAAGGTGGTGGAGAAGCAACCCAGGGTCATGAAGTTGTCTCTGGGCCTGCTGCATCCATCTGACACTAGTGTAACTAATTCCATTGATGGAGGGTATGTCCACACTTCAATCAGACAGGGCCGCCCGAAGGGGGGGGGGGCAAGTGGGCCCCCACGAGTATGTCGGAGGCTCCCCCCGCCTCCGTCTTCCCCCATCCCCCGGTGTCTCAGCTAGTAAGGGGGCAGGGCTGCGAGCTGCGGGAGCTCAGGCCCCGCTGGAAACACCACGCCGCTGCAGTGCTGTCTGGGGCCACTCCTGGACGTGGCGCGCTGAGGCTCTGGGAGAGGGGGTAAGCGGCATGGTAAGGGGCCAGGCACCCCCCTGACCCCATCCCCCACAGCCCTGACCCCCAGCTCTGAGCCCAGCCCCTGTGAGCCGGACACCCCGACCCCATCCTTCCTCTCCCCCCCAGCCCTGACCCCCAGCTCCAAGCCCAGCCCCTCTGAGCCGGGCACCCCCTGACCCCATCCCCCCACAGCCCTGACCCCTAACTCCGAGCCCAGCCCCACTGAGCCGGACACCCCCAACCCCATCCCCCCACAGCCCTGAGTCCAGCCCCTGTGAACCGGGCACCCCCCAACCCAGAGCCCAGCTCCCCACCAGCCCTGGGCAACAGCAGCACCACCCCCAGGCAGCGACAGCCCATTGGCACCAACCATTACCATCACCCAGCAACAGCCCATTATGTAATTACAAATGTATACATACCATTAAAGCATTTAATGTTTTTAAAGAATGTATTTAGAGTATTTTCAAATTATTACATTCAAAAATTAATTTGTATTTCACTAGTTATTTTTTACATTTCCAAATACATGTTACTATAGTATTGCAACTTTTTTTATGGAAGGGGCCCCCGAAATTGCTTTGCCCCAGGCCCCCTGAATTCTCTGGGCGGTCCTGCAATCAGAGGTGAGACCGCAGCATGTGGAGACTAGCTTTGATCGAGCTAGTCTGGGTACCAATAACATGGGCTGAACAAGGTCAGTACTCGAGCAATTAGCCTGTGTTGCTGCAACTTCACTGCTGTTTTTACTTGATCTAGATCAAAGCTGTAGTCACACCTCTGATTACAGTGTAGACACACCCCTAAATGGAGCTACTCTGGATTTACACCAAGGGAATGTAGAATCTGGCCCTCTGGAAAAGTAACGCATGGGGTCTGATTCTCATCTCACTTGCACCCGTGCAGCCCCACTGAGCCGCGCCTGGTTTATGCCAGTGGAAGAAAGAGCTCGCTTTTTGTTAACTGCAAACCCGCGCAGCTACTGAAGGGATCGGGTTTTGAACATGCGCCTTTCGCATGACTTCACCCTCCACAATTACTGTGCTGCATTCCTAGCCTCTGCGCCCAGAATGACTTCACTGGCAGACGTCCGCTTGGGTTTCCCCTGGCTGCGCTTGGCTGGGAGGCTGAAGTGAAGTGGGAGGTAGGCTTTCAAATGTCAATAAAGCCAGCAGAATGCTGACTCCCAGATGCCAGGCATATCTCGGGCAGGGACGCTGGGCTCGGGCTGCATGCGCTCCTCAGCTGCTAAAAATTCTTTGTGCACACCCCCTGCCCTTCGACAGCCACATAAACAACCCGCACCACGCCGTCCCCGCTCTCGTCATTCTGCTACGGCAGGTTAGCAAGGTGTGAGCCCGCGCTAGGCTCAGGATCTCTATGGAGCAGAGTTTAGAGGAGGGTCCGGGGCTGCAGCCAGAGAGGCTCTGTTTCAGAACAAGGCCTTTCCAAAGTGAATGGGCCCGAATCTCAGTTTTCTTCCCATTTCTGTGCTCGGAGCAGGGATGGAGGAGTTGACTCTCAGCTCCCTTTGTGTTTCCCATATTCTGGGGCTGGTCAAGGCCCTCCCTGGCCCCTGTGTAAGTCCCACCAGCTTGAGGACTCCTCTACCGTATACCCCGTTCCCCATGGGATCCATGAAAAAGAGAAAAGCCACAGGGTACGCTGCTGCACCCTCCTCTGCACCCTATGCTGGGGACTGGGATGGGCTTGGATCCTGCTCTGAGCAATGACCTGTGCTTAATGATGGCACTAGTCCAACTCCTGAGAGAGGCGCCCCCCCCATCCCAGCATGTGTGGGATGATACCCATTTTACCAGAGTGATCTTGAAGCCCCTGGGTGTCCAAATCTCCACAGGGATCCATGAGCCATCACGTTGCATTGATGATTCTGTGACCCGTCTTTTGGGATGCATCCGAATGGGTTACACAGCATTACACGAGGATGCTTTGTGGATGGGACGACGGGACCCAGGGCTGCCCAAGGCAGGCAAAGACCGAGCCTCATCGTGCTGAGCTGTGGCAGGCTGGAAGCAGCCCACTGTAGCAATGGCCAAGCAGCAGGCCAAGGAATATACACAGAGCCGGATTCACCATGGAATTCCTCCTGTTACACGCAAGGAGCATACCATTGATTTTCATAGCTTCATAGCATTTAAGCCAGGAGAAACCATCGGACCATCTAACTGGACCTCCTGTATAGCACTGGGCAAACATTTCCCCGGAATCCCCCTATACTGAGCCCAGTAACTTCAGCCAAGGTTCAGCCGATCAAGAGGGGAAAGCAAGATTTTGGAAGCCCATGCAAAGGGGAAAGTGCTAGGATGCCCAGCAGCAATTGGGATCTGCATCGGCTATTGCCTCTCGCAGAGGGGTTGTAGCCTCTGTGCTAAGCCTAAACGCTGTTGTAGCAGAGCGGCTACACCATGAAGCATTTCAGTCTTCAGAAAACTCAAGAGCATGTCACAGGCAGAGAAAAGGAGAGATTGAAGCACCACCAAGGGCCCTGCCGTGTGTGTGTGTGTGATTTGAGAGCGTAAGGGTGGTTTGAAACAATGGCAGCATAAAACTAGGGATGAATCAGGCCCCAAATATGGCAGCTCTGATTTCCAGAGGTCAAGCCCCGTGTTATAAGTGGCCATAACATTATCTGGATGCAGCTCCAAGAGGCATCCAAACGCATGCTTGAGTCCCCATTGTATTCCAAGAGTTGAAAAAGGATGTTGGAAGCCGACTCCGAAAAGCATGTAAACATGTCTAAAAATAGGGAGGCACAGGCTGGATTCTGCTCGATGTTCCACTGGTGTTAGTCTGGAGTAACCAGGTTTATTCCATCATATCCCTGTACCCGAGAGCTGAGGCTGGCTCTAAAGCTCTCGAATAGGGCCTCTCAACCAACTTCTGTTCCCAGTTACACCAGTGCAATTCTTGGGGTAGCTCCGTTCACTTTGGTGGGGCGGGGGGTGCTCAGCACCTGTCAGGATCAAGCCCTGTGTTATTAGTGGCCATAACATTATCCAGCCCTTTAAAAATCCAGCCCTAGTATTTGTATCAATGACCTCATGCAGCAGCGAATTCCACAAGTCGACAGTTCGCTTGCGTTTCATGGGACTTGAGTGGCTGTTTTAAGCTCTTGAGAGCCTGGTTCTGATTTCAGTTGCACTGCTGGCAAGCTGGACTAATTCCTTTGAAGTTGGCAGAGTTACACTGCTGGAAAGGACAGCAGAATCAGAGGGACCTAGAAATCACTGGCATTAGATCCATTAAACTATTATTCAGTATCTGACCCTGCTGCAGAGGACACCATCAGCAGATCAAGGGAGAGGAAGCAAGATTTTAGAAACCCATGCAAGGTGCAAAGCGCTCGGCTGCCCAGCAGCTCTTTGGATCTGCATCGGCTACCGTCCCCTGCAGAGGGGTTGTGGAAGCTACTCCGGAGAATCAAAAGTGGTCACAATGGAACTGACAGACAACAGGGGATATCAACCTGTTTCAGAACACTAGGAGCTTGGGGGAACGGGGCTGTGGATAACAGAGGCTGCACTGAAGAATTCAAAGCTCCTGCAATGAGAAAGCCATGGAAAAATCTGGAGAATGTGTGACATAGCAAAAAATATCTTCTTCCCTTCTCAGGGAAGTGGGAGTGCAAAGCCCAGCTGAGTTTCTAGCTCCTTCTTGGAGCGCTGGAGCTTGTTAAAGGGACAGGGTAAAGTTTCGGCACAGCTGCACACTAGCTGCCCAGGGATCCTCATTCCTCCTGCCTCAGATTCTCAGCTTAGTTGACGGTGACAATATGCAGTCAAGCTGCTTTCTTTTAGGAACTACACCCTGTCCCATCTCCCCTTGCAGGGCAGATTTGCAAGAGCTCAGCTCCCCTGTAGGCATCAAAATAAGTGGCCATATTTTTCAAAAGTGCCGTGCAGATTGGGGGGCTGGGCTCTTTGGGCATGAGAATCTGCCCCTATAACTCCACCGATCATAGTCCACATTTCGACATGGCCTTTCGTCCAGAAAGACCCCAATGCCCATTACAAACGGCACACACATGCACAGTGCTACCGGAATGTAGCCTCCTCTGGGGTGGAGGGTAGCAACTAGCCTTTGGAACAACACAGTGAGGGAGGGGACATTTCTGGCAAAGACACCAGGTCAAACCCCTATGCTTATGAAATGGGGCCACGTCACATGCACTGACTGAGGCGGAGCAGACAGGACCTTGATATTTAAGGTCTCCCGTAAAAGACCCTGCCGCTGATCAAAATGAAATGAAACACACACACACACACAAACATGGAGCTAGCCTAGGCAAAACATGTTCATTTTACTGTTGATCTCCAATTATTTCTTTCACCCACCTCCTGCATCTTGTCCTGAAGACCGTAAGCTCTTTGTGGTGTGGACTCTTTTTACAATACATAGACTCATAGAAGATCAGGGTTGGAAAAGACCTCAGGTGGTCATCTAGTCCAACCCCCTGCTCAAAGTAGGACCAATCCCCAACTAAATCATCCCAGCCAGGCTTTGTCAAGCCAGGCCTTGAAAACCTCTAAGGATGGAGATTCCACCACCTCCCTAGGTAACCCATTCCAGTGCTTCACCACCCTCCTAGTGAAATAGTGTTTCCCAATATCCAACCTAGACCTCCCCCATTGCAACTTGAGACCATTGTTTCTTGTTCTGTCATCTGAGAACAGCCATCCTCTTTGGAACCCCCTTCAGGTAGCTGAAGGCTGCTATCAAATCCCCCCTCACTTTTCTCTTCTGCAGACTAAATAAGCCCAGTTCCCTCAGCCTCTCCTCATAAGTCATGTGCTCCAGCCCCGTGATCATTTTCGTTGCCCTCCGCTGGACTCTCTCCAATTTGTCCACATCCCTTCTGTAGTGGGGGGACCAAAACATTTGTACAGTATCTCCCACAACCAACCTGGAATCTCTAGGAGCAACAAAACACAAACAATAAAGTGAGTTCCATGCTGTTTACTGTGCGTCTTAGTCACCTACCCTGGAAAGCTGAAGAGCTAAGTGGTAGGATTTGAACCTGCAGTCCCAGGGATTCTGCTTTTGCTCCTGAGGCTTGGAACACTCAGCCATTGCTTCCAGCTCTGCCCCCTCGCTCTGCTTAAGTGACCTTTCAGTATAACCTCGGTGATAAGCATGTAACAACTCTGTATCCTGCCTGAGCAAGCAGTTAAAAAACCCTACTGTAAAGCACGTGGGAAAGGGACAGAGCTAAGATGGGGGTGGAAATCTGAGGTACTTATACCACCCCCATTACTCACAATCTTTAATGCACTTTCCTCATAACACCCCTCTGAGGCAGGGCAGTGTTATTACCCCTTTTTTACACATGGGGAACAAAGGCACAGAGAGGCTAAGGACAACCAAGAAGCCTGTGGCACAACAAGGATTTTAACACAGATCTCAAGTCCTCGGCTCATGCCCTAACCACTGGACCATCTTTCCCCTGAAATGTAAGCTCCTCTCATGCAATTAAAAATCTCAACCTTCGGGTCAGCTGGCGTAGCTCCCCCTAGCTCCGTTAACGTCAGTGGGCCTATGCCAGCTGAGGACACGGCCCTTAGCGCGGATTTAACACCATCACAGGCAAAACGCCAATGAGAAGTTGGCTCAAATAAGAACTTGGACGCACTTTGGACCAGAACCTCACTTGGCGTAAATGAGCAGAACTCCACTGACTTCTGTGGAGCCATTCTGATTTACTCCAACTCAAGATCTGACCCACAGTTTTCATGAAAACAATGCTGCGGAAAGCACTTAACTAGGGAGTAACTGGGAGCTTACATGAGGCTGAAGGGGCCAAAGCCTGGAGTCCTGATTCAGCCCTGATGCTCTCTCCCTACACTGAAGTCAGTGAGAGTTTAGCCTTAGTAAAGACTGCGTAATTATTGAGGGCTAGATTCTAGGATCTTACTCCATGAGCAGCTCTACGTGATGGTTTTCGCTTTGGGGTGTGATCCAGACCAGTGAGGAGTTGCATCACCACTTGCTCTGACACCTTGGGTACCTCACAATGTTTGGCTACTGCAGCTGTAAGCCTGGGTCACTCAGAACCTGCCTACGAGCATGCAGGTCACTCCCCGAGTATCTATGTCTAGCTGCAGCCCAGGCCCAGCAGAATAGGACCCCCGCACCCGGCCAGTGACACACCAGCCACACTCTGGCTTTCAACAGCCTTGATTATTAACAGCAAGATGACCCTAACGCTCTCCCAGTCCTGAATTTCCCCAAAACCATGTGCCCTGAAGTGTTCACCCTCTCCTGGACAGTTCAGAGAAATTATAAGATTTGCTGCACTTGTAAAGAGACAAAACCACATCACAACTTATTAACACAACTGAGTTGCTTCATAGTAAGATTAAAACAAACGTACTAACAATAGGATGTAGGTTAAATGATGCCAAGTAAAAAGAATAAAGTTAGAAAGGGTTACAAGCACATAAAAGTGAAAACACACATCTAAAAGTCTAAAACTTAATCTAGCAAGATACGGGCTTTCTTCAAGATGGTTCTCTCACTGGTCATTCTTCTACCCAACCATGGCTGACTTTCTCTATCAGGATCGCCCACAAAAACACACAGGGAAGGTTTCCCTTGTCTTCCTAGGTGAAAGATCTTTGCCTAAGGACCCATCTTTCTCAGTGTCTGTCTAGTGATGGATGCCAAAGATGGCTTCTCTCCTTGCTTACATCTGCCAAAGTTCAATGAACTTGTTTCATGAAGCAGAATGACTTCATGCTGTTCTTTCCTTGATGTGAGTTTCCCATCCCCCTGTATGATTTCTACGTAAGTGGGGCTTCCCTTGTTTCTGATTCTACCTGCTTAATTTACATAGGAGACAGGTAGATAGCTGTGCCGTTCCTATAACCTAGTATCAATGAGTATCCGTAATTCCTTACATAGTGTTAATACATCCATTTCACAATGATATTAATCACCAGTGTCCTCAGCTTTCAAAAAAGATCTTACTCTACACTTTTATTATACAGTAATATTGTATACAATCTGCTGATTCAATTGCTTCAGCACCCCCTGTCTTCATAGACCAGTAAACCTTCGCAATGTATTGTTTGAAAAGTAAAACCCAGACCAAGCTTCTCCCTCCTGCTGAATGTAGATGCCATTCTGTCTTCTCCCCTACTCCTTAGGCTACGTGTACACTGGCAATTGAATGACAAAACTTTTGTCTTTCAGAGATGTTAACCCCCCCCCCCCCGTAAAGACAAAGCTTTTGCTGCGACAAGTGCCAGTGTGAACAGCATGTTGTCGGCAGGAGTGCTCTCCTGCCGACACAGCTAACCTTGCTTGTTGGGGGTGGAAGTTTTTTGTCGGCAGGACAGTCGACAAACAGTAGCTACACGGCACAAGTTTTAGCGGCACGACTGTGCCGACAGCGT
This sequence comes from Chrysemys picta bellii, assembly GCF_011386835.1. Classification (NCBI taxonomy): domain Eukaryota; kingdom Metazoa; phylum Chordata; order Testudines; family Emydidae; genus Chrysemys; species Chrysemys picta. The sequence goes on from NC_088792.1 coordinate 152,564,778, forward strand.
AGACAAAGCCTTAATGTGAGGTTTGCCTCCACCCCTTGTTCACTTGATGGGTCTGTTTACACGATATATAAATACATTCGCATTGTCTTTCAATGTACTTTGGAAGTATCAAACACATTCCTTTGTCTGGGGCAGACCTGTTTACCAACCCCCTTAAACACACTTTAGTAATCCTTCCAGCATATGTCATAACTCTTAACACCCATTGCGTACATACATCGTGCAGGAATATTAATGATTAGTGACTTTTAGTTTTCAAACGATACCCCCTAAGGCGTATTTCATACAAAGATTATTATACAATAGTGTGTGGGGCGTGTGAACTAGGGGAGCTTAGTGTCACATCCTGTGCTCCAAGCATCAACTCGTGGAGTAAGATGCTACTCAGTGTAAGGGGATCAGGATCAGACCCTGAGTAAGGACTGAGTAATTAGTGAGTAAGGAGCATCAGCCCCATATTTTGTGCATTAGATTTCAATTAGCCTTTGGTTATTGATTGTGTTGTCTATGATTCCAGGAAGCAGCACCGATCTCGGCCCTCATCCCCCCGCACCCTCAGCCCACACAGCAGATCAGAGCTCTCAGGAATGATGGGAAGGCAGATGGATTTCTGCATGGCCAGCATTGGGCTAAAGACTGAGCTGCCCCCAGCGCACTCCCAACAAGAGAGCAGAGCCCTGGAACCAGGAATACATTGAACCAGACATATTAGCTCACATTGCTCTTCCGAGGCACTTTGCATGCATCAATCCCAAAGCACTTTACAAAGGAAAGAGATGATTAATTATCCCCATTTTATTGATGGGCAAACCGAGGCACTGAGAGGAAAAGTGACTTGCCCCAGGTCAGTGGCTGAGTTGGGATCAGAACTTGGCTCTCCCAATTCCTAGCCCAGGGCCCAGGCTGCCTCCACAAAGGGAGGGACGCTTCTTACCCATGAGAAAGGAGTGGTGCTAGGCGGTTTCCATGGAGATCGTGAGTCAAATGCCAGTGGCACATGCTGCCTCAGTCAGCACCTTACACCTTCTCCACCTTCCAAACATCTTTGGAAATTGACCACAGCAGGAGCCACGTAGGGTGGCTACAAGGTAGGGGCTAGAGCACTGCAAATACCCAACAACTACGGTTAGCTCAGCAGCACCAGCTGAATGCCTGGCCTATCTCAGGGCCTCCTCACTGCTGTATCCGAGCAGCTGGTAATCACTACAGGATTGTATCCCCTCAGCACCCCTGTGGGAGAGGAAAGTATTTTCCCCATCTTACCAGTGGGAAAGACTATGTGACTTGCCCATGGTCAAACAGGAAGTGTGTGGCTGAACAAGGAATTGAATTCCAGTCTTACAGATCCCACACTTGGATCCTGGCCACTAGGCCATCCACCCTACCACAGCACTGTCCTACAGAGTCTCCCCATTCAATCATTCAGGACGATGGGCCCCATTCTAAACTGCCTTACACCCCGTACTGTCATATGCAAATGGGCCACAAAATACCTCCAGTGGTGCATAACCACGCTCTGATTTGCTAGCATTTTACACCCCACTTTACACAGGTGTAAACAGCCTGCTTTTCATTGGTGCTGAACACCCACAATTCCCATCCAGATCAATGGGAATTGCAGGTACTCAGCACCTTTGAAAACAAATGGCGTAATTATACTGTGGAACTCAATGCCACTGGAAGTCACAGAGGCCAATAATTTAACACAATTCAGAAAGGGACTGGACATCTCTATGGATAACAAAAATACCCAGAGCTATGATAATTAACTAAAATGATGGAAGGGATAGAAACTATTAGAGATCAGGATGAGACCTAATGTTGGCAGAGGGGAGATTATCTCATAGATGCTACTGTGGGATTCTTACATCTTCTTGAAGCATCTGTTGCTGCCACGGTCATACAAAATACTGTACTAGATGGTTCTTGGGTTTGGTCCAGTCTGGCAATTCCTATCTTCCACGTTGAAACTGTACAGCTTCATTCCTAGAAACAAACAAACGTGGCTGGATAATTTTATGACCAACGATAATATTGGCAGCGATGGATTAGGGAGAAGAAACCTCATGCATCAGGGTATCAGCTGATCACAACGGGGGGTCAGGAAGGAATCTCTCCTACATGCAGCATCGCACAATCAGCCAGGTGCAATATGGAGAGCCAGCACAGATACCAGCCTTGATGGGCCAATGCTCTGATCCAGTCTGGCAGTTGCAGTGTTTCTGTGTTCCATAAATGATGGCACAACACCATGAAGAATCAGGCCCCACATGTCGCCATGGCAGATACTAGGGTGATTAATAAATAAGGAGCTGAAACAGATTTAGGTCAGTGGGGGATGGACAATTCTTGGCTAATCAAAGGGCACAGCATTGACTATTCGAGCAGGAAACACAAAACCCCGTGTGGACAGGAAGGGTTTCTTCACACAATGTCCGGGCTGCTATCGAAACAGAGTTTTGCTGTAAACATTGATTTCACAATATTTAGCACTTTGGATGCAAGTAAATTACGGTTAAAAAGAAGGAACCAAAAAGACTAAGTCTGGATAACTGGATCCCGCACTGTTATTTCTGTACTTAGAGCTGCCCTTTGTACTAGGTGAGCTGTGCTAGACAAGTTTCTACCCGGAGGGGCTCACAATGAAAGGTCATGGGCTGGCCCAGTGCAACTACAGATAGCTCAGAGAGCTCCACGGTCTTTATTAGAAGGCCACAGGAGAGTGAAATTCATCCGTGGCCTGTATTTTCTGCACTTCCCTAGTCTAGCCACACTCAGGTCCCCATCACTGGTGAAGTGAGAGAACGAAACGAGCGAAAACAAAACCAGTAATTAGCCTTTCTGGAATTGATTGCTCCAGGGTGGCTGGGCTGGTGGGATCTGGGCAGCATTCTGCACCCCAGCCAAGAATTCCAGTGAATCAGGACACATGCGGGGGGTGGGGGTGGGTTGGGAAGAGATAAAGGAGGGGCAGGAGGGCATGAATGTTTCTCCTTTGCACCCTGGGCCTCCTTCCCAGCTCACGTTAGGTAGGACCGGTACGTGACGCGTTCTGTGGACTAGTTATCCAGGGCGGGGATCAGAGTTACTGTAACAGAATGCTGGAATCAACAGCTGAGCCAGTTCCCTGGTCACTTAAGCGACAATTAATTCCTCCCAGCGTGGGCATGATGGGGCCCAATGAATGGATTAGAATGGGCTGGGGGGAGAATTAACGAGCAAACTGGCCCATTAACACAGGAGGTATAAGGCAGTGCAGGAAGGACGCGTAGGGGAGAGAGATGCAGGTTAGCAGAACCAGGCCAAATCTCTGGGCGGAGAGATCTTGTCCCTCTCCTCGGCAGAGAACTGAGGAGAAAGAAGCTGTGAACAATGCGGTGTATGGCTCAGTCAGGGGGTGGAAAGAGCAAATGTAAATAAACTGCACAAGGGTGTGTAACAACGGAGATCTCCAAATCGGTGCAGACAGAGCAGCAGCGGGATGTCGCCCTGACGTGCTGCATTTCAGCGGCGTCCGGGCACAGATGGAGATGCACATTAAACCAAAGCCTGGCCTGAGCAAAACCACGGCCCCCAAGCCTGCTGGTGTATTTCCAAAGGGGCAGGGGAGTCGCATGATTCTGGGGTCTTGTGACACCCAGCAGAGCCACTTCAGAATGGTGAGACCCCCGCTCCATGTGTATTTTGAGGGGAGTGGGAGGGAACACTGAGGGGCCCCTTTAATGTGTGGGGGCTGGCTTGGCCTCTCTTTTCTCTCCAGTCCTATCCTGCTGTTGAGCACAGGTCCGATCCCAGCAGCAGAGTGGGGTGCTGTGCTGAGGACAGCTCTGGCTGCTAGAGGCCCCAGTGGCTGTGAGCGGCTTTCAATCAGGCCCAGCCGTCCAATCAGCCACGCCGCACTCTGCATGAGGGGAAGGGGGAAATCCCGGACATTTCTACTTTATTAGAAATCCCCCCTGGATGGCCATTTAAAGCTGAAAAAGCCGGACATGTCCGGGGAAACCCGGATGGATGGTAACTCTAGCCCAAACCCTGTCAACAGAGCTCTGCCTTGCCAGTATTGGAAGCATGCCCTGGAGCACAGCAGAATAGAATGGTGTGAAATAATGATTTTTTGGCTCTGGTTGGTACCAAACAATTTTCTTTTTTTAATTTTCCAGCAAAATGAAAAGGCCAAAAAAAAAAAAAATCAACCCAACTGTTTTGTTTTCAAGGTTTTTTAACCTTGACTTTATAAACCTGAGTCAAATTCTGAAACCTAAACCAAAGTCTAATCCTTTGAACATTCCAGATTTTTGTTAATCACCAAAACCAGCCTGAAATTTGCAAATTGTTTCCATCAACCTGAATCTGCCTTTTACGGCAAAAATGGATTTGCAGGGGGGGGGGAGGAGTGGTGCGGTCGTACAGCAGAAGTCCTTTCCCCCTTTAGCTATTTGCAGTGCTACCTTTCAAAGATCAATTGAGGTGAAGGCAGTGGGACGTTGGCATGGAGTTAATGAAAGAACAGCTAATAACACTTTCCCCCCCTCCTAATCAGCTCTGTTGGTGCTAAATTAACAGAGTGGCCCCTGGAGCAACCCATAAACTTGGAGGGACGAGACTGGATTTCATTCCATCCTCCTCCTCCTCCGAAGGCCACCCCTGTCATTTCTAAGAAATCCAGAAAAAAAAAAAAAGTCCCAAGAGGCTTTTGCACGAAATACACCAGCACCAGCAGTGTATTTACTGCCCAACCCATGGCTGGAGAGATATTCTGCCTATCTGAGGTGTGGAGAGCTCCCTGAAACCGGACTCTGCTATTTATCTGTAAACGGGAACTTTTGCATCAGTTTTTTTTCCCACAGCCACTTGTTTCTGGCATCCGTTTTTAACCCTCTTGGATTCTCTCCCTCCACAGGTTCAAACCCGGGGAGAGGCAGCTCAGACGGTAGCCCATAGGGCAAGCTTGCCCAGGAGCGGCACCAGGGTTTTTGCTGTCTAGGTGGCAGTGCTCCTTCTCTGAGCATTCGGCGGCGGGGGTCCTTCCGCTCCGCGTCTTCAGGGCACTTCGGCAGCAGGCCCCGGAGTGAGTGAAGGACCCGCCGCCGAATTTCTGCTGAAGACCCGGAGAGGAAGGACCCCCCTGCCACCGAATTTCTGCCGAGGGCGGCAAAATGCCGCCCCCCAAATCCTGCTGCCCTAGGCAACCGTCTAGGGTCGCCTAGTGGAAGCGCCGGCCCTGAGCTTGCCTATTATATTCACTAGCTTGCCTTCATTATAGGTAGCTGCTTTCATTATATTCAGCCATAACACAAGAAACCTGCTGGCCGTATCCTGTAAGACATTAGCTGAAGCATAAGTTAGCATAAGTGTGGTTAAGTAGGCTGAAACCCTTGGCATAGATTAACACAGGGCCGTAGCAACAAAGAACGTTGCCCCCTCCGAACATATTTCCGGGCGGGGCCCCTTACCATGCAGAAACTGGAATGCGGTATTTCTTTTGCCACTTTTAGGGGCTCCCTTCCTTGCGGGGCCCCCTCCGGTCGGAGGGTATGGAGGGCGCTTGCTACGCCTCTGGATTAACAGCCCACCGGTTACCTTTAGATGTTGGAAACTAAGGAGAGCTTGCTCAACAGTAGAAGTTAGAGTGTTCCAGTCAGAGTGAGTGCAAAGAACATGGAAGTAAGAACCGCCAATCCACTTGCGCAAGGGGAGACGGTATGATCGTGAGCTGAAACGGCAGCTACACGTATCAATCTGTTAACCTACAGAATAAGTGCAGCTCTGTGTTACGTCAGTGAAATATGGCCATGGAGGACCCAAGCATGAGCAGACGATGCTCAGGCCCAATAACAGGACAGTCACCATGTAGTCTGGGACTTGTTCTTTCCTGGGCTTCTTCCATTGCTGTCTGCTCTTCTACTACTTCGACTCACTGAGGAACTTGGACCATCAGCCACCGTGGCATGCCAGAGATAGGGCTGGTCCTTTTGTCTCTTACCACCCGGTCCTCAATCAAGGGTATGAGAATGCAATTCTAAGAGCCTATGCATAGAATGATACCACAGATAACCCCGATACTGTATTATCTCTATCTTGTTATGTGGCTTGGATCTTTTCTAGCTTTACCCATTTTAATAAAGACATCTAAGGTTTTCCTTTGCCCTCAGTGTGTGTGTCCTTATCATCCACCCCGAAACTCCTCACAAGATATTGAACTCCATAGTGCTAGTTCTGTGTGGCTTGATTCGGGAGGAAGAACTTAATCACAATCAGATCAATTGGCCACCAATCCAAACATTACCACCCTTCCAAAGGGTCAGACAACAAGCCACAGCTGCATTCGAGGAAAATATAAACCACCTGGAGCTTAATTTGCTCTCTAGGTACTTTTACAGCCTCATCACTGTAATATCGGAGCACCTCACAAAGGATGAATTTATCCCTACAACCCCTCCTTCCCCAGTGAGGTAGGGAAGTATCATTATCCCCATTTTACAGATGGACAATAGGGGAAAGCAAGCGACATGCCCCATGTCATACTGGAGGCCTGAGTCAGAGCCGGGAACAGACCCTACGTCTTCTGAGTTCCAGTCCCAATCACAAGTCCATCCTCCCTGGGAGCGGGGTGGCCCTTTTAGGGGAGATCTTAAAAATATAAGGGTCTCTCTTGCTTTCCGGGGGAGGTGGGAGCCCACTCCCACTTTGGAAGGGACTCAGGGTTTTCCCTGCTATCCTTGGCCAAAATTTCCCTTCACCCCAGTGCTGAACCAAGAGCTGGTGGATACATTGTAGTGGTGGCTTAATGTGTAATCAGAACTGATCAATAGTGCTTTTATGTGCCAGGTTAAAAACACTTTTATAGAGGTGGGTGAGCATCATTAGACAGATGGGAAATGGAAGTTAAGTGACTTGTTTAAGTGGGGGTGGGGGTATCGGGGAAAGGATCATGAATAGAACCCAGTAGTGCTGACCTTCAGCATCCTGCTCTAATCATTCAGGCAGATGCCCTGCTACTACGGATAGACGCCCATCTTAATTTGTCCCCCATAGAGCTCAGAGTGAGGCATGTTGCAGGGAATTTAATCAGGTTATACAGGTTCTTTTCCACAGTTGCACTTCTGAGCAACTGTGCCAAGATCTCTCCCTTGGCCAAGTTTCCAGAACTGATCTGGCACCTGAGATGAAACAATCTCTTTCAAGTAACTCCTCGGTTCCTGGGACGACTGTCCCCAGGCCAAGGAGGATTAGGATACTCTTTCAAGTTCCTAAACAGGCAGGAGGCAGACAAAGGTGCACGGATGTTCCTCTACGAGCAACTGATGTTGGTCACTGGTCTTTAACATTCCTCTTGGCTCAGCCTGTGTGTTTGGAGTAAACATTCTGGGTCAGAGGAAGAAACAACCAACCAACATCACAGGCTCTTGATGGTGAAGGGAACACTTGAGGGCATGTCGAGAGGACAAGATAAATCAAAGAGGGAGCACTACTGAACGAACACCTCAAGAGCCCTGGCCTTCATTAAGGACCCTATCCTACACTAAGTAGGACCTGGAGTGCGATTAGTTTCATTGGAATGACTCAGTAAGGTACGCAGTGTGACAACAAATGGCAAAAATCAGAAGCTGTAGAGGTTTGCTTTGGTGGGTGAGGGTTAACAAAGAAAAAATAAGGGTCAGGTGCCTCTTGGCACCTAACTCCCATAGGCTCCTTTGAAAAGCCCAGCCAATGGCTTTTACTACTCCAAGCTCCAGTTCCAACTGAGTGGGTCAGAAGATCATCCCTTCTGCAATAAGAATGGAAAGAACCTGATTGGAAATACAGCAGAGGGTCTTCAGGGTGGGAAGTTCAGGTCTTGCCCAACATGTTTCAAGAGAGACAGCATCATCGCCACCTGCCACTTGGCTCCAAATACACAAGAGTCAGCTTTCCCTCCCTGCCTTCCTACATTGGCCTCCAGTGCATTTAAAACAAATGGCTTGCATTATATACACACAGAGAAGTCAGATAGAAACATATATATTCTTGCTAGAAGCTTGCAACATAACTTCATTTCTAAGAACTCAGAACAAGAAAAACACAGTAACCAAAACCAAAGAGAGACAAAGCAGGCTGCTCCCTAGAACAGAGGCACAACTCACCCTTCCTTACTATAGGCTGTCTCCAGATGCTTCTCCGCAGAGCTCTCAAGCTTGCAAGCAGCACTAGGAACCTCACCTCACTCCCCCCTCACAAACTTAAAGTGATAGCTTGCAAATCCAAACACAGTCCTCAATACACCACAGCATGTTGCACAGAACAGGTACCACAGTGAAAGGTGAACTCCATCCAAATGGATGATTTATCAGTTGCATTGTGCTGTATAGTATAATTCCCAATCAGTAAGGCCAGAATTTCCAGAAGGGCTCTCTGTTATAAGGGGTATATGTCAGATTTTCAAGATCTCAACTCTGGGGTGCCAGAACAGGGGGCGCCGGGGGCCATTCCCCATCACTTTTACTATCCATAAGGGCGAGAGGTGGCGGGAGAAGGGGCAGAGAGGAGCAAGTGGGGGGCGGGATCTTGGGGGAAGAGGCGGTGCAGGGGTGGGGCCTTGGGGAAAAGGGCGGGGCCATGGTTTGGGCACTCCCCCCACCCCCCGCCACACACACACTTTTAAGGAGCTTCCACTGCTCCTGTCTCAGCTTCCATTTAGGCAGCAAGATAAATGACTAGACTTTCAGCATCTTGGGTGCTGGGCTCTTTGGAAAAACTGACCAAAGATCTTACAACAGTTGGCAGATGTTAATGAGCTAAGCCTCCCGACACTGCCCTGGGACACAGGTAAGTTTTATACCCATTATACAGCTTGGTGAACGGTGCCCAAATGGAAGCAGAGGTCTTTTGAAAATCCCGCCCCAATTGTGGGTGTGGAGCACTTGAAAATACATCCCGAGCTCTTCTGAAAATCTGCCTGCACACAACGAGAGTGTGCCGGCTAGCTCAGCCAAGACCCACGTTCTTACATTACAGAGCCCAGCATTTATCAGAGCTCGGGTGTCATTACAGAGCACTTCACCATGTGGTAGAAATTCTTACGGAAGAAATAAGTATCTGACAAACGTCCTTCCACTTTACACAAACATTGGGCTCTTCCAAACCACACGGGTTTCCTGCTATCAGCTGGAGTCCTCTTGTTTTATGAGCAAAGCTCAGGCCTCATCTACACCCAAAGCTTACGTCGACCTAGTTACGTTGCAAAGGGATGTTAAAAATTCACACCTCCCTCCTGGAGAGACGCAGCTATGCCGACCTAGCTTCTGCCTCTAGGGGAGATGGATTTACGACAGCAACAGAGACGTAGCATTTCCAGCGAGACATACCCACAGTTATTGCAAATGATACCTTAGCAGGGAAGGATCATTCACTTAAAAAGGATATAGGGAAAAGAACAGCTCTCAGATCAGCATGGGGTTAATTACATTAACCTGGCTACCAGCAAAATGTGTATTTCTAGCTGGACACTGGTTGGACTATAAGGACTCTGAACAGAATTTATAAGCTCTCAAATCTGCGCTCATCACATCTAGCTAGGTATTTATACGACCCTCATGCCAATAGTATGTCAATGTCTCATGACAATTAATGGATGTTAGCTTCACAACAACATGAGATACCAAAGTCCTAGCCCCATTTTACAGGTGGGGAACTAAGGCTCAGAGAGATTAAATGACTTGCCTCAGGTCCCAGAGGAAAGCTATGGCTGAGCGAGGGACCTGAACCCAAGTCTCTTGAGGCCCAGTCCAGCAGTCTAGCCATGAGATTATCCTGCCTATCTAGGCACAACACTTACATGGAATTCACTGAGACGTGATACATGCCACCAAATACAATTTTGCATTGCTGTCTGTCATAAAGTGCTTTATAATAGATTTAAAAGCTAAGTACTGCAGTGACCCTGTTCAAGTGCATGCACCTTACTGTTCTCCACTAGAAACAATCAGAACTGCTCAGTTGTCTGTCACAGACTCCCTATACCGCAGATACAAAATGGAGATTCTCCTTTAGCTCCAGCACTTTGTGATTTCAAGGCAGGAGGATCCAGGTTCTATTTCTGCAGTCAGGGGCAAGTGCTCCGTGACTGTGGTGAGCAGCATAGTTCGGATCCACCTACAAACTTCCCCGATGTCTGAGGTGTTCAGAGGCCAGCTGTGAATTCAGATCCAAACCTACTCCAAGCCCAGGGCTGCTTGGAACCAGGAATTTCAGTTCAACTGCTGATGAGATACGTGAAATTCACATCTGGGTATCATCATTGGGAGTCTCAATCCCCATAAAGTTTGGGGCGGGGAGGAGAGGTTTGTCCAGTTTGAGATCCAGAGCTGTCTCTAATTTCAGGGCGATCAGAAAAAGGCATTAATCTTGCTGCTATCTGACCCTCCTCCGTGCTGAGGGCCCATTAAAACAGCCTGCAAATTACTGTTTGTGCCTGCGCGAGGGAAGCGCGGCCTCTCTTGATCCGGTTTGACCGGACAGACTTCCCCGAGCAACGGCAGGAATGCGTGCGAAGGGAATCTCTAGGCAACAAGCCTGTTTGCACTCGTGAGCACACGCCCTTTGGCTTTGCACTATCGTTAGGGACCACTTGTCCCCCCAAAGCAGCTATGTGCGTGTGTGCATGGACGCACCCTAGCAGCATTAGCTGTCACTGTGCCCGAGCATTTTGAACAGCAGGAGATAGGGCAGCTCAGAGGCTCTGGATCGGATTGCATTCAGAGGGGCTTGGATACAAAGTATTATATTATTAATAGCCCTGCACAGCTCTTATCGGCTATCCAGACAGTTTAGGTACCAGAGTCCTATAACAAATCCATCACTGCTTAGTGCGAAGATCTTCATGTTTGTCGCTATGCTGCACCATATGACAACACAGAACTTCACAGCAGCAAAGGGGACAGCGCCTCGCTCTTCCTGCTCCTAAACCAGAAGGCCCTATGGCTTAAGCCAGGAGTTTTCAACCTTTTTTCATTTGCAGACCCCTTAAAAAAATTTGAGGTATGGACCCCTTTGGAAATCTTAGACATAGTCTGCAGACCCCCAGGTTGAAAACCACTGTTCTGTGGCAACGACAACATTTTGCAGACCCCTTAGACATAGTCTGCAGATCCCCAGGGGTCTACAAACCACAGGCTGAAAGCCACTGGCTTAAGCTAAAAGAGAATCTCCATTACATATTAGCATTATAGGACCTATGACACAGAGGATCAATTCTGATGCCATCCAGTAGATGGCAGTGGTTCTCATTTACACTAGCCAGCAACACCTTGTTTTTCCACTTCTTAGAGCACCTTTCATTTGAGGATCTCCAGGTATGTCAAAGCTATGAATGATTTAAGCCTCACATCACTGTTTTGGGAGATAAATCTGATAGCTGTGGTATAGATTGGTAAAGCAAACAGAAAGGTGAAGTGGATTACAGAGGCAAATTAAAGTAGGATCCTTGGGATGTGGAGCTAGTGGTGTGAGAACTGAGGCCCTAATCTCATTGTGACTCAACTCCCCATCTGTAAAATGGGAGCAAATAACACCCCTTCCTTTGTCTGACTCATCTATTTAGATGGTTTGTATAGCACCTAGCACAACGGGGCCCTGATTTTGGTTGGCCCCTCTAGGTCCTGCTGCAAGACAAATAAAATAGGGAGGATATTACAACAGACTTTGGGGAAAAAACCCCAATCAGTTATTTAATAAGAGCTCTGTCATCTAACTTTCTTACTGCTTCTGGGAAAACTAACTCCGAGTCACGTTACCAGAGCGTGGAACCAGCTGGGCTTGTGTGCCATGGAACTTTTAAACGACCTGCTTCCCCACTGCTCCTTTCCCCACACATACCAGATAATTACAAAGCTTACAGTAGTCAGCGCAAGGAAGATACATGCACATTACAAGTAAAATAACACAGATTTACTGCAGGGCCTCATGTTTGTGTAAAGCAAGCTCTCTCTCTACGTGTATTACATTGCATGTGCAAATAACTTGCCATTAGACAGGGTACATGCTCGTACAGGGCCTCCATGAAAGCTGAAGGAAGTAAACACCAGACATACTCTTCCTCTGGAATTTGATCATAATCCTCAAATCAACCCTGAGCTTGATTCTTTATTATCTAAAAGTAGCTTCAGTCCTGAGTGGATAGGATGCACCTTCAGTGCTTCTGTTCAAAATGGCTGGTAAGATTGGCCACGCCCAGTGCTAGGGATGAGTAGGAAAAACCAGTGGCTCTTTCATTTTATGAGAGCCGGACTGAGCCACCCTTACTTACATGGAGTAGCACCTTGGTGTGCAAGGAATTCCACTGATTGCAGGCCCATCGTGACGGTAAAGCACCGAACTGCCTGAATGGATGGTGATGAGCGTTCAGTAGGACAGTCGTCATCATTACAGTTCTGGCACTAAATGTAAAATTTATGCCTGTGAAGAGTAGGCAGCAGAGAGACAATGCATCAGTTAAGTCCCCCCTCAGCCCTATTCTGGAAGCTTAAATGGTGCACGGGCCCTTGTGCTGGTCCTCTTCAGTGGTGAATTTCACTCTCACGGAGATGCTGCTAATCCAGAGATATAAGGAGAGTTTCTTAGAGCGACACACCATACCTACTAGGCAGGGCAGCCTAAGGAGAGCGTACGAGACTCAGACTCCAGACAACTTTGCTTCTAGGCCCAGATCTGGCCTGCTGGCTGACCATGGGTGATACAAGGACAGTACTGACCCCTCCCCCATTTGTAAAGCCATTAGAAACCAACTGATGAAATGCTCTATATAAGAACTAGATTGTTTCATTATTCTAACTGTACCATTAATTCCAATACATCAGTGCAGTCCATGCCCGTCACACTGATTAAAATATGTGATTGATCTTAGACCCACACAGCCACCCAGGTGTACAGCACAACTTCCATACCACAACGGAGAGCTTATAGGCCTGGCTTTCAGAACAAGCTGAGCGACTTGCAGCTCCCCTAGGTTCTGCCTGGGTGCTCAGCACTTCTGAAAACTGGATGACTTTCTAACAAAATATGCTGCCGCTCGGCCACAAGATATGGAGTGGATGCAGGAGTCACTGAGTGAAATGCTCTGGCACAGGGAATGCAGGAGGTCAGACTAGAGAAATCATAGAACCATAGAAGATTAGGGTAGGAAGAGACCTCAGGAGGTCATCTAGTCCAATCTCCCGCTCAAAGCAGGACCAACACTAACTAAATCATCCCAGCCAGGGCTTTGTCAAGCCGGGCCTTAAAAACCTATAAGGAGATTATACTACCTCCCTAGGTAACCCATTCCAGTGCTTCACCACCCTCCTAGTGAAATAGTGTTTCCTAATATCCAACCTAGACCTCCCCCACTGCAACTTGAGACCATTACTCATTGTTCTGTCATCTGCCACACTGAGAACAGCTGAGCTCCATCCTCTTTGGAATCCCCTTTCAGGTAGTTGAAGGCTGCTATCAAATCCCCCCTCACTCTTCTCTTCTGCAGACTAAACAATCCCAGTTCCCTCAGCCTCTCCTCATAAGTCATGTGCTCCAGCCCCCTAATCATTTTCGTTGCCCTCTGCTGGACTCTCTCCAACTTGTCCACATCCCTTCTGTAGTGGGGGGGGGGGGGATCAAAACTGGATGCAATATTCCAGCTGTGGCCTCACTAATGCCGAATAGAGGGGAATGATCACATCCCTCGATCTGCTGGCAATGCCCCTACTAATGCAGCCCAATATGCCGTTGGCCTGCTTGGCAACAAGGGCACACTGTTGACTCATATCCAGCTTCTCATCCACTGTAATCCCCAGGTCCTTTTCTGCAGAAAGGCTGCTTAGCCAGTTGGTCCCCAGCCTGTAGCAGTGCATGGGATTCTTCCTTCCTAAGTGCTGGACTCTGCACTTCTCCTTGTTGAACCTCATCAGATTTCTTTTGGTCCAATCCTCCAATTTATCTAAGTCACTCTGGACCCTATCCCTACCCTCCAGCGTATCTACCTCTCCCTGCAGCTTAGTGTCATCTGCGAACTTGCTGAGGGTGCAAGCCATCCCTTCATCCAGATCATTAATGAAGATATTGAACAAAACCAGCCCCAGGACCAAGCCCTTGGGCACGCCACTTGATACCAGTTGCCAACTAGACATGGAGCCATTGATCACTACCTGTTGAGCCCAACAATCTAGCCAGCTTTCTATCCACCTTATAGTCCACAATGGGAGCATAATGGTTCTTTCTAGGCTTAAGATCTATGAATATCAGGCCCTGTATATGTGAGTTGAGGACACAATTACTTGGAGCATGCAGTGTCGGTCCTAGGATTTGAGAGAGAGTAGGGTGAGGTAATATGTTTTATTGGACCAACTGCTATTGGTGAAAGAGACAAGCTTTCAAGCTACACAGAGCTCTTCTTCCAGTCTGGGTAAGGTACTAACTGCGTCACAGCTAAATACAAGAGCCAACAGATAGTTTAGCATAAGTAGTTAGAGCATGCACTAAGTAGCACCAACTAATGATGATAAACTATCTGTTCGACCTTGTATTTAGCTGTGATACTTAGTCCCTTTCCCCAGACCTGAGGAAGAGCTATGTGGGCAGGGACTTCTACTTGTTTGCACAGCACCAAGCACACTATGTTTAGATTTACAAAGGGATTTAGGCACCTAAAGATGCAGATAGGTGCTTAGTGGGATTTTCTAGCTCCCCTCCTGCTGTTCTAGCATCAGTTGCCAGATTTACAAAGGTAGTTAGGCACCTAGTGGAATTTACTTCAGGGTGTTTGAATCCTGACTCAGATCCAGATCCGTACGATGCATCATGAGCCCCTCTAAACTGTATCTGCTCTTGCTTTTCCAGTGCCCCAGTGCAAGCAGTTTTGGTTCCTGTTTGACTAACATGCAGTCAACTTGTTTCCCTCTTCGGTGATTAGAGCACCGCAATCTCCAGCCATGTTGTTTTATACTCAGTAATGCCCTTCTCTAAGGCCTGGTCTACACTACGAGTTTAGGTCGAATTTAGCAGCGTTAAATCGAATTAAGCCTGGACACGTCCACATGACGAAGCCCTTTTTTTCGACTTAAAGAGCCCTTTAAACCGGTTTCTTTACTCCACCTCCGACAAGGGGATTAGCACTAAAATCGGCCTTTGCGGGTCGGAATTGGGGTAGTGTGGACGGAATTCGACGTTATTGGCCTCCGGGAGCTATCCCACAGTGCTTCATTGTGACCGCTCTGGACAGCACTCTCAACTCAGATGCACTGACCAGGTAGACAGGAAAAGCTCCGCAAACTTTTGAATTTCATTTCCTGTTTGCCCAGCGTGGAGAGCACAGGTGACCACGCAGAGCTCATCAGCACAGGTAACCATGATGGAGTCCCAGGATCGCAAAAGAGCTCCAGCATGGACCGAACGGGAGGTACGGGATCTGCTCGCCATATGGGGAGACGAATCAGTGCTAGCTGAACTCTGTAGCAGTAAACGAAATGGCAAAATATTAGAAAAGGTCTCAAAGGCCATGAAGGACAAAGGCCATAACAGGGACGCACAGCAGTGCCGCGTGAAAATTAAGGCGCTAAGGCGAGCCTACCACAAAGCCAGAGAGGCAAACGGAAGGTCCGGGGCAGAGCCGCAAACATGCTGCTTCTACGTGGAGCTGCATGCCATTCTAGGGGGTGCAGCCACCACTACCCCAACCGTGTGCTTTGACTCCATCAATGGAGAATCACGCAACAGGGAAGCGGGTTCAGGGTATGACGAAGATGATGATGAAGACAATGAAGATAGCTCACAGCAAGGAAGCGGAGAAACCGGTTTCCCCAACAGCCAGGATATGTTTATCATCCTGTACCTGGAACCAGTAACCCTTGAACTCGCCCAAGGTGTGCTCCCAGACGCTGAGGGCACACACGGGACCTCTGGTGAGTGTACCTTTGTAAATATTACACATGGTTTAAAAGCAAGCGTGTTTAATGATTAATGATTAATTTGCCCTGGCAATCACGGCCAGTACAGCTACTGGAAAAGTCTGTTAACGTGTATGGGTATGGAGAGGAAATCCTCCAGGGACATCTCCAGAAAGCTCTCCTTCATGTACTCCCAAAGCCTTTGCAAAAGGTTTCTGGGGAGGGCTGCCTTATCCCGTCCACCATGGTAGGACACTTTACCACGCCAGGCCAGTAGCATGTAGTCTGGAATCATTGCATAACAAAGCATGGCAGCGTATGGTCCCTGTGTTTGCTGGCATGCAGACAACATCCATTCCTTATCTCTCTTTGTTATCCTCAGGAGAGTGATATCATTCACGGTCACCTGATTGAAATGGGGTGATTTTATTAAGGGGACATTCAGAGGTGCCCGTTCCTGCTCGGCTGAACAGAAATGTTCCCCGCTGTTAGCCACACGGTAGGGGGGGAGGGGTGAAGGGATCATCCCAGAGAATTGGGTGCGTGTGTGTGTGTGTGTGTGGGGAGGGGTGTAGTTGGGTTTGTGCTGCATGTTAATCCGGAAACCACAGCCCCTCCTTTTACATTGCAAACCCATTTTAAAGGCCAACCCAATGGGTGCTTGGTATGGGAAATGAGGGCACTACTGTTTGAAACCATTCCCACATGTTAAGAAGGTTAAAAAAGCCAAAAGACTGTGGCTTACCATGTCTGCCTGCAAGCCGAAATCTGTTGCCTGGCACTGCGTGAGTGATCTCTCACACCAAACCGGCAGGCCCTCAATATAAGAGGAAAAATGCGACCTTGTAACGAAAGCACATGTGCTGTGTAATGTGAACAGCAAAATTTAACGTGAAAGAGTGTACCCATTGTTCTCTAAAATGTGTCTTTTTTAACCACCTCTCCCTTGTCCTCCACCAGCTGCAAATGTTTCTCCTTCACAGAGGCTAGCAAAGATTAGAAGGAGAAAACGGCGAACTCGGGATGATATGTTCTCGGAGCTCCAGATGTCCTCCTACGCTGACAAAGCACAGCAGAATGCGTGGAGGCAGTCAATATCAGAATGCAAAAAAGCACAATATGAATGAGAGGAGAGGTGGAGGGCTGAATTGCGGGCTGAAGAGAGCAAGTGGTGGGCTGAAGAGGATAGGTGGCGTCAGCTTGCTGACAGAAGACAAGAGTCGATGCTCTGGCTGCTGGAGCATCAAACTGATATGCTCCAGCGTATGGTTGAGCTGCAGGAAAGGCAGCAGGAGCAGAGACTGCCGCTACAGCCCCTGTGTAACCAACAGCCCTCCTCCCCAAGTTCCATAACCTCCTCACCCAGACGCCCAAGAACGCAGTGGGGGGGCCTCCGGCCACCCAGTCACTCCACCCCAGATGATTGCCCGAGCATCAGAAGGCTGGCCTTCAATAAGTGTTAAAGTTTTAAAGTTTTAAACTGCAGTGTGTCCTTTTCCTTCCCTCCTCCCTGACCCCTCCCGGGCTACCTTGGCAGTTATCCCCCCTAGTTGTGTGATGAATTAATAAAGAATGCATGAATGTGAAGTAACGATGACTTTATTGCCTCTGCAAGCGGTGCTCGAAGGGGGGTGGGGAGGGTGGTTAG
The DNA here is from genome assembly GCF_011386835.1 of Chrysemys picta bellii. Taxonomy (NCBI): domain Eukaryota; kingdom Metazoa; phylum Chordata; order Testudines; family Emydidae; genus Chrysemys; species Chrysemys picta. The sequence continues at coordinate 152,582,319 of NC_088792.1, forward strand.
TTTACAGGGAAGTAGAGTGAAATGGGGGGTGGGGGTGGCGGAGGGTTCATCAAGGAGAAACAAACAGAATTTTCACACCGTAGCCTGGCCAGTCACAAAACTCGTTTTCAAAGCTTCTCTGATGCGCACCGCGCCCTGCTGTACTCTTCTATCCGCCCTGGTGTCTGGCTGCGCGTAATCAGCGGCCAGGCGATTTGCCTCAACCTCCCACCCCGCCATAAATGTCTCCCCCTTACTCTCACAGATATTGTGGAGCACACAGCAAGCAGCAATAACAATTGGAATATTGGCTTCGCTGAGGTCTATCTGAGTCAGTAAACTGTGCCAGCGCGCTTTTAAACGTCCAAATGCACATTCCACCACCATTCGGCACTTGCTCAGCCTATAGTTGAACAGGTCCTGACTACTGTCCAGGCTGCCTGTGTACGGCTTCATGAGCCATGGCATTAAGGGGTAGGCTGGGTCCCCAAGGATAACGATAGGCATTTCAACATCCCCAACGTTATTTTCTGGTCCGGGAAGAAAGTCCCTTCCTCCAGCTTTTGAAACAGACCAGAGTTCCTGAAGATGCAAGCATCATGTACCTTTCCCGGCCATCCCACGTTGATGTTAGTGAAACGTCCCTTGTGATCCACCAGGGCTTGCAGCAGCATTGAAAAGTACCCCTTGCGGTTTATGTACTCGGTGGCCTGGTGCTCTGGTGACAAGTTAGGGATATGGGTTCCGTCTATCGCCCCACCACAGTTTGGGAATCCCAAAGCCATCCACTATGACCTGCACGTTTCCCAGAGTCACTACCCTTGATATCAGCAGGTCTTTGATTGTGTTGGCTACTTGGATCACAGCAGCCCCCACAGTAGATTTGCCCACTCCAAATTGATTCCCGACTGACCGATAGCTGTCTGGCGTTGCAAGCTTCCACAGGGCTATCACCACTCGCTTCTCAACTGTGAGGGCTGCTCTCATCTTGGTATTCTGACGCTTCAGGGCAGGGGAAAGCAAGTCACAAAGTTCCATGAAAGTGCCCTTACGCATGCGAAAGTTTCGCAGCCACTGGGAATTGTCCCACACCTGCAACACGATGCGGTCCCACCAGTCTGTGCTTGTTTCCCGGGACCAGAATCGGCGTTCCACGCCATGAACCTGCCCCAGTAACACCATGATTTGCACATTGCTGGGGCCTGTACTTTGTGAGACGTCTATGTCCATGTCAATTTCCTCATCACTCTCGTCGCCGCGCTGCAATCGCCTGGTTCTGCTTTGGCATGTTCTGGCTCTGCATATACTCCAGGACAATGCGCGTGGTGTTCATAGTGCTCATAATTGCCGCGGTGATCTGAGCGGGCTCCATGATCCCAGTGCTATGGCGTCTGGGCTGAAAAAAGGTGCGAAACTATTGTATGACGGAGGGAGGGAGGGGCGAGTGACGACATGGCTTACAGGTACAGGGATTTAAAATCAACAAAGGTGGCTGTGCATCAGGGAGAAACACAAACAACTGTCACACAGAATGGCATCCCCAAAGATTGAACTCAAAACCCTGGGTTTAGCAGGCCGTTGATTTCACGGAGGGAGGGGGAAGCAAATGAATACACAACAAATCTGGTCCATCTATTTTTTACATCTTAAGCTGGCAGCAGACGGTGCAGCATGACTGATAGCCGTCGGCATCTTCTGGGTGTTTGGCAGAAGATGCTGTACTACGACTGCTAGCCATCATCGTCAAGACGGTTCAATAGGACTGCCGGCAGGACTGAGTCTCCAGAAGACAAAACTTGTCTGTCCAGGTGCCTCTGATCGAACTCACTGAGGAATATGACAATGACGGATATCAATCATAATACACCATCTACTGCCAAAAGGCAAGGAGCTGCTGCTGTATAGCAATGCAGCCCCACGTCTGCCAGCACCCAGAGAGCCGATGACAGCTACCAGTCATACTGCACCGTCTACTGCCAAAAGGCAATTAGCTGCTGCTGTGTATCAATGCAGTACCACGTCTGCTGGCACCCAGATGACATATGGTGATGGTGAGCTGAGCTGAGCTGAGCGGCTCCAGGCTTGCCGTGGTATGTTGTCTGCACAGGTAACCCAGGTAAAAAGGCGCGAATCGATTGTCTGCCGTTGCTCTGACGGAGGGGCAGGGGCCTGACGACATGTACCCAGAACTCCCCGTGACACTGTTTTGCATCATCAGGCATTGGGATCTCAACCCAGAATTCCAATGGGCGGCGGAGACTGCGGGAACTGTGGGATAGCTACCCACAGTGCAACGCTCCGGAAGTCGACGCTAGCCTCGGTACTGTGGACGCGGCTCACCGACTTAATGCACTTAGAGCATTTTATGTGGGGACACACACAATCGACTGTATAAAACCGATTTCTATAAAACTGGCTTCTATAAATTCGACTTAATTTCATAGTGTAGACAAAGATGCCGCCAATAAAAGCATGAGGTGGAAGGCTGGCCCAGTGGTTAAGTCTCAGGAGAGCTGGATTCTATTTCTGGGTTCAGAAATAGAAATAGTGACCAGGGCCCAGGCAGTAGGTCTGTCTGTGATTTAGTTTCCCATACGTAAAATACACTGCCCTGCCTCTGTGAGGTATAAATACATGAAAAAGGGTGAGACACTCAGAGTCTATGGCAGGGGTCGGCAACGTTTGGCACGTGGCTCGCCAGGGTAAGAACGCGGTTCGCCGTCCCGGGCCAATGGGGGCGGCGAGAAGCCGCGGCCAGCACAACGCTCGCCCACACCACTTCTCGCCACCCCCATTGGCCCGGGACAGCGAACCGCGGCCAATGGGGGCCGCGATCGGCCGAACCTGCCGCGTCAGCAGGTAAATAAAACTGGCCCGGCCCGCCAGGGTGCTTACCATGGTGAGCCGCGTGCCGAATGTTGCCGACCCCTGGTCTATGGTAATGAAGGCCATAAGTACTTAAGTGAGGTATAAGTGTCTAATTCATCAGCTGATGGAAGTTAAACCACTGTGTACATTTTAATGGCCGTGTCAAGGAGAATTTGCTGTATATTTTTGTGCATAAACTGCACAGAGGTTTTTAAAAAATATTGTCTTAAATAAACTATTTTGGGTCATAAATTATAGCAGCAACATTTAACTGGATGCTTTAATTCAACCCTATACAGTGCTTAAGGAAGAATTAATCCTTTCCTACTTGTTGCTCTGAATGTTAAAAAGTTCTTCTAAGGATCCCACTAGCCAGTTTCAATAGGAGGTCCACATGGGCTTAAGATACAACATTTAGATCTATTATTACTATTATTAAATGTTTATATTGCGGTAGCATCTGAAAGCCAGAACTGGGAGGAGGCCCCACATTATGAAAGGCACAGTACAAACACACAAGTGATTGCCCCTGACTCACAGAGATTACAATCTAAATACATTTGGACCTAAAATATCTGGATTATGCCTTAAAGTTAAGGGAATTTGGTGTAGGATAGAGCTGGTTAGAAGTTTTGGGGAAAACGTCTCTTTTTTTGGATAAAAAAAATCCCACTTTTGTTGAAATGTTTAAAAGCATGTCACTGACAAAACTTCATTGAGAAAAAGTGTAAGATTTTGATTTTTTTTTAAATTTCAAAATGAAGTTAATTGTTTTTTATATTAGAAAAAGTTTAAGATTGAAATTGGAACAAAATGTTTCAGTTTTGTCAAAATGAAACATTTTGATCACCCCAAGATGATTTTTTTGTTAATTTCATTTCATGAGTAGTTTCAAGTTTTGGGTTTTTTGTATGTTTGTTTTCATTGTTTTTGTTTTTGTTTGTTTCATTTCAAGATTGTAAAAAAAAATTCAAAACTGCAGAATTTCCCATGAAACAAAAAAATCTGGTTCCCACCACACTCTAGTTTAGAATTCTGATTTGACCTATTATAGGGATCAGCAGTGAAAAAAACTCTGATTTGGATCAAGGCTCAAAGACAATCCATTTCCCAAAATTTCAAGAGATTTCTGATCTGGGGTTTTGGTTCAGCTGCAAAATGCAGATCTGGATCCAAGTTTGAATGAACAGTGAGGGTAATTAACCATGGGAACAATTTATCAAGGGCTGTGGTGGATTATCCATTATTGGGGATTTTTACATCCAGATCTGCTCTAGGAATTATTTTGGGGAAATTCTATGGCCTTTGTCATACAGGAGATCAGATTAGATGACCACAATGGTCCCTTCTAGCTTTGAAATCTATGTAGCTATGAATTCCAAGTGCTCCAAAAGCTCAGATGTGGGGGGTTTAATTTGAGTTTATCTAGAGTCAGAGAATAGGTCTTGAAATTGTATATCGTGTACGCTTCATTTTGTTAGGGCCCTTAAAAAGGATCTGCAATGGGGGGAAATCATGACACTTTGCACCTTTCATCAGAGAATTTCAAAGCACTACTGAGACACTGATTAATTCACAGACCCTCAGTGGAGCTGGCAAGCATATTAACACCATTTTACAGACACGGGTTTTGAGGCACAAAGTCTGGAATTTTCAAAAGGGTCTTAGGGAATTGGGCAAGCAACTCTCTGAAAAAAAAAAATCAAGGGGATTTGGGCACCTAACCCCCTTTAGATCTCTTTAAAAATCCCACTCTATCACTACAGACTATGACTTGTTCCAGTGTTGGGAGTCTACCACATAGCCAAGAGCAGAGCCCAGGAATTGTAACTCCAAGGCCACTAACTAGATCACAATATCTGTAGTGGCAGATTCAGGGCCGGTTTAACCACTAGGTGAACTAGGCGGCCGCCTAGGGTGCCAAGATTTGGGGGTGCCAAAAAGTGGTGTCCGGTGTCACGGGAGTCAGCTGAGCGGGGCAGGGCGGGGAGCGAGGCCTCCATAACAAACGGTCAGTGGGAGCCTGTGGCGGAGCAAGGAGGAGACAGCCTGCCAGGCGTGGTGACCAGCGTGGCCGAGGGATGGAGCCGTTGGGGGAGGCAGGACACGATTCTGAGCTCAGGTGAGCTTCGCCCTCCAACGTGCCATGCCTGGGGCCGGGCGCAGCTGCCCCCTGGCGCGAGGGAAAGTGAAACTAAGAGGGTAACTTCACTCAGGTGTTCACTAACCCCCACAGTGCAATGGAGGGGGAAAGGGCTGGCGCAGGTGCCACTTCCAAACACCGACCCCCCCGGTGGCACTGTGCCAATGCAGGGAGCTGGCCCTGATCCCCAGGGAGATCCTCACCTGTTCCCTGGGAGAGCCCGGCTCTGCCCTCCTTGCCCCTGGGTCCCACCCGGAAGGTGAAGTACTCAGAGCCTCAGGGCCGACCAGAGGGGGAGGGGGCAAGTGGGGCAATTTGCCCCAGGCCCCACAGGGGCCCCCATGAGAGTTTTTTGGGGCCCCTGGAACGGGGTCCTTCACTCTCTCCAGGGGCCCTGGAAAACTCTTTAGGGGCCTGAGCCCCCGGAGCTTCTTCCACTCCGGGTCTTCAGGTGCAATTCGGCGGCGGGGGGTCCTTCCGCCCCGGGACCCGCCGCCAAAGTGCTGGGTCTTCGGCGGCAATTCGGCTGCAGGGGCCCGCTGAATCCTCTGGGGAGCCCTGCAGTGCCTGGGAATGTTTAGACACCCTGCGAGCTGGGGGCGTTCTCAGCCTCCTCCTTGCTCATAGGTTCCCCCGGGGCCAGAAGGGACTGTTGTGATCATCTCCTCTGACCCCCTTGTATTAATTCTAATGAACAATGCCACATTATGCAGTATTAATTTTTGAAAGTTTATAATAAGCGATGCTCCGGGGGGGGGGCAGGGAAGAGGGGGGCGCAAGGTGAAAGTTTCGCCTAGGGTGCAAAATATCCTTGCACCGGCCATGGGCAGATTTGTGCCTTGCACAACCTCCGGAGGGAACAGGAAATCCATTGGTTAAAACAAAACCACAACATTATGACTACAAGAGCGACTAAAAATAATGCTTAGAAGGTGGCTAAAACACTGTACACTTGGTCTACACAGTCTGGACAATTTAGAGCTAACGTCAGCTCAGTGAAATGCCTATGGAGAAATGTATAGAAAGAGAGGGAGTGGGGGAAAAAATACATTCCCTTCTGGGAAGTTAGTGAACACCTGAGTGAAGTTACCCTCTCATGCAGAGAGGCAGCACAAAGCCTATGTCGTCTTAGACCCTGGGAGCAGATGGTTTAAGGGGAAGGGGACATTTCTCAGTGTGGCTTGCCCCATGGGCTGGAGAGTCTGGGCTTAAGCCAACCCTGATGACAGGATGAGCCCCACCTGAGAGAGACAGTGGATTCCAGTATAAAAAGAGCAGAAGCTCAGGAAGCCATGGCAGAGGCTTCAGAGAGTGAGGAAAGCTCTCCAGGCAGGGAGGAGGAACAGAAACCTTGTGTCATGTGGACTTAGGAATGGACTTTTTAATAGTAATAAATCCAGTGCTCCAGGAGGGGTATTTTTTGCTCAGGAAAGTCTGAAGCTTGAACAGTCAACGAGGGGAAACTGAGGCAGGCTGCCTGCAATGTGACCCTAGGCCACGAGGGGGAACACAAGAGGCAACCAGCTGGCTTACACTGTCTTCTCCACCAAGAAATCACTAGAAGTCAACAGAAGTTCCACAGAAAGACTGAGAGCAGAATGGGCCAGAGGTACCTGCAGTACAGTTGGCAGAGAAAAAAGAAAAAAACTTTCCTCTGCATGATATAAAGACAAACGCTACACCACCATTGAAAGAGGGGTGTGTAGTTTTAGGCTGGTCTCTCGATTGGTTTGAATGATGATGTGGGCATCCTACCAGAACCACCCTCGCATTTTAAAGTAAACAAAACACAGAGTATTATGGATCATGCAGTGTGTGTGCACGGGTGTGTTTCTAGGATATAAAATAAAGATAGATCCCTGATCACGGCACACACAAATATACTGCAATTCAACTTTACAGCAGCTTTCAGGCTAATTTTACCCTTGATTCTTTGCAGAGATAAATACTAGAATTACAGAGATTAGTAGCTAATAGAGACAGAGAGAGAGACAGTCAAGGGTGAAGAGAGATGTTTCCAGCTGTGATCGCATCAGCTGGAAATATACCAGAGGGCGGATTCCAGACAAAGAGCTTCAGTAGAAAAAGTACTTGCACCACCAACAGACCTGCTTGCACCTTGTACAGTCATTTCTTCACCAGCATAAAGTGGGGATGCACATATGCTACCAAAGCAGACGATTTGCCATGGGGGTAAGCCCATTAGAGTCAATGCTACTTCTACTCTGACTTCAGTGGGCTTCAGGGAGAGTCTGAAGTGATTACACACAGCGCTGGACAGCAGCGAATCGGACCCAGTGCTTCGATGCTACAGAGATGCACACTATGGAACACCCTTGGAGAGACTGTACAGCAACAAGACAAAAAGGAAAGGAAGCCAGTGGTAAAAGAAGAGAGGAGGGTAGGGAAGGCGACTACAGCTTTGTTTTGATGGGTATGATTAGTTAACTCAATTTGTTATTGAGTTCTTCAATGGATTTGTCAGTTTTAAGGTCGGATGGGATCACTATGATCTGTGAAATGCAGGCTAGGGAATTGCAACTAGTGATACCTGGAGTGGGGTCAGAATTCTTCGTGTAGTCCCAAGGTACAGCTGCCCACTACGGAGGGATGTTCAGCCTGTCAGCATTGTCCCCCGTTTTCAGTCCAAACTACAGAACCAGAGGCCTGAAAGTTAGATCTGCCTGTTTTAACTGTTTCCCAGATGTGTTCTTGATCCTTTTACTGGAGCCGGTGATTATAAAGGTCCATGATACAAGGGAACTCTGTAAATGATTAATAAGCACGCTAATAATTAGCCACATGTACATTGGTTGTTCATAGTCGTGCCCTCGCGATTTAAAATAGCCTATTACACAGGGCTGCACATGATGTTTAGTCCAGGAGAAGGTGTTGTACAAAGCAATAAAAGGGAAGGTGTGAGGTGAGCACAGGACTAGGAGCAGGGAGCTCTGATCCCAGCTCAGATACTGACTCTGTCTTTAGCCTGGGGCAAGTCACTTAATCTCTCAGCTTCAGTTTCTACATATGTAAAATGGGAATGCTACCCCCTTCTTTACAAGATGGCTGTGAGTATTAATCAACGTGTACAGAGCTTTGAAGATGGCCAATGCTCTGTAGGTGCTAATGATAATTAAATGTTTGGAGTAAAAAAAATCTGCCTTCAGAAACACAAGTGTATCATCCATTGACTTCAATGGGAGTTCTATGCACATATCCAAGGACAGCAGACAAACAAGAATTGGCTGAAAAAATGCCAATTTTCATGGGAAATTTTAAAACGTTTCAAATTCTCAGGAAAGTTTGGGGAATTTTCAGTGACCCCCACCTCCCCCCAAAAAACAACAACTGAAGACATTTGGCTTTTTGAATCCTCCTTAAGCCTTTCCTTTCCCATCCCACAACTTTTACTTTTTTCTTTCTCCCACTTGCTTTCCAAAGGGGGGAGGAGGAACGGGACAACAGGGAGGGGAATTAAAATTGAAAAAAAAAACCAAGGGTGAAAAGCTGATTTTTTTCTGTTTTTTGCTGAAAAACATGAAATATTTTGAAAACAAGTTTATTTGTATTAAAAAGGCCATTTTAGTCCAGAAACACTTCACAAGCATTTACTAATATTTACAGCTAGCTGCATATTATCAGTATAATTATTCTTATTTTACTATAGATCTTATTAATTTCTCCTCAGATTTTATGAGAGTGTCTTGGGTTTAAATAAACAATAAATACTTTCTATTTCTAGGATATCTTTCATCTGAGGATCTCAAAGCACTATATACACATTAATGAATTAAACCATGATACACCCCTATTATTACATTCTTAAGTATTAGTTGTTATGGTACTAATATAAGGTGCTAATATAATCATGCTAATAATTAGCCACTTGCACATCAGACACACAGAAAAGTTAAATAAAAACCATCCAATACTCTTGCTGGAAGGTTGCAATGTGACACTATTGTATCTTACAATCCAGAACAATACCACAGAGTAATCAAAAACAGAACAAGACAAAGCAGGCTGCTCCCTTAAGCAGAGAGGCACATTCACCCCACCCTACTATAAGCTGGCTACCGCTTTCAGATACTTTCCTACATAGCCCCCAGGAGGGCCAGAAAATCATCCCCACCCCAGCCTTAAAGTAGTAACTTGCAATTCCAAAACCATCCTCAGTACTTACCTGTGTGCTGCATTATCTTCCACATTTTGCAGGTGAGGCTGAAATCTTGACCCATTACTGCAGTGAATGGGGGTATTCTACGAGTACCTCCACATGGGGATAAAAACCCATGGGTGGCCCGAGTCAACTGATGTGGGCTTGCAGGGCTGATGTTTGGGCTCCGGATAGAGCCAGATCTCTGGGACCTGTGAGGGGAAAGGGTCCCAGAGCTCAAGCTCCAGCCTACGCCTGAATGTCTACACAGCAATTTTTAGCCCCACAGAATGAACCCCAGTAGCCCAAGTCAGCTGACCCGGGCCAGCCACGCTGTAGGTCTTTTATCCTTGTGTAGACGTTCCCCAAGAGACCTGCATAAGATCACACAGCAAGTCACTGGCAGACCCAAGAACAGAACCCAGGAATCCTGATGACACAGTCCACGGCTCTAACCACTAGACCACACATCCATTTGTTGTACATTTGATTCCCTAGAATATTTTTGTGCATGGCAATGCTGAGAGTGGGATATGAGAGAGAGAGAGAATGAATCTCAACTGTGAATGGGACAGCTTGCAAAGAATTTTTCAAACCATTCCCCTCCACCCCACCTCTCTCCATACAAGACATACTTGGCTTGCTTTCCCTTTCGGCACCAGGCACATTCTATGCATTCCAACGCCTTGTACCACCCGAGGTCTTTCACCTGTCCTAACAGGCACGGTGGCATATACCTCACTCGCACACAATCCCCATAAGCCTAACCCAGGTATTACTCATTCAGAATGAAGCCACTCTGCTTCCTCCTCGACAACACGAGGCAGCAGCAGAAATCACGAGCTTCTGTCTATATTCCCTCTGTGAGCTGAGGCCATGAGCTTGAATGGCATCTATACAGGAGGCAAAGCAGTGCTTCTCAGCCTTTTCCCCACCCTGGGGCACACGTCCCATGTAGCCACTACCTACCGATATTGGGAAAGGTGTGTGTGTGGGGAGGGTGGTCGCATGACCCATTGACACACATTTGTGACTCCCAGGTTGAGAATCTAATACTGCCCTTTCCCCCTGACCACCCAACAGGACCATTAGAGGAAACCCCTCACAGGAGTTGTAAGGGACAACCTAGTCCTTTGAATTTCCTTCCCTGACCCCCTCAAAGAGAATTCAAGGCACTGGGTTTCCAAGCTGCTCTGTCTTTTGTCACACATGTTTGCACCGAGGACAGTCAGGATGAAGGGCAGTCAATGGGAGTTGGGTGTCCAACTCCCATGCGAGTCTCCAAAGAGCTCCCTCTAAACAAAAAGCCAGTCCTCTGGCTTGGCTCCTCTTCTGAAACTGTCAACAAGCATGCTGATTGGTCGTGGTGCTTTTACTGGAGATGGGGGCACCTCCATTAAGAAACATATGGCAGCGGCCAGCTCGGTTCCCAGCACAGAACAACACTCCGATGATAACCACTTGTGGTCACCACCAGCCAGGGTTACATATGAACTCGTGACCTAAAGGTGACAGGCTCCATGTGCTATTAGCAACCACTTGAGCCAATCAAATCCCATGGAATGAAAGGATTCTGGGGTTTAACATGAAAACCCATCCAGTGCGACACCCCATTCAATTAACTGTACAAATTGTGCACGATTGCCTCGGTGCTGAGCTTGGAAAACGTAGGGGCCAGAATCTTAGTTGGTACATGCTGGCATTGCTCAATGGAGCTACATTGATTTACACCACGTGAAGATCTGAGCCTACCATCCTCAAACACTGCTCCATAGAGTCTGAAGAAGACACTGAAAGACTGTTCCCTCCCCGCAGGCTACTATTAAAGATTGGTTAGGTCCAAACAGTCCTTCGGAAACAAAATTCAGACATTTCCACTGAACTGAATACTTCCCTGTGTCTTACCTTCTGGTTGCTCAGGTCTCTGAGCTTGGCTACTTTAGGATCTTAAGGCAGCCAGTCGAAGCCTTTCCTGTGAATCATGGAAAAATAATGTCACTTGATTCTTGGGATTAGATGTTTGTTAATCAAACAGAAACATGTTTTTTTTAAAGCAAAGTATCCTCACAAAACACGTACAAACCAAGGCAAAACATGCCAAAGAGAACCAGCTGCTGTCTTCCTGATACCTGCCAGACACCAGGGTATTTTTTCCACCTCTTTGCAATAAACAGGCTGAGGGAGATTACAAGAATTTTCACTCTGCGTGCATGCAGGCAAATCTGCGTCTCTGTAGAATCCACTCCCAGGGCCTGATTCTCCTCTCAGTTTCACCATTAGAACGCCGCTGAAGGCAGTGGAGCTACTCCCAATTCTCAGCGTAAGTGAAAAGATGAATCAGGCTCCGTTATCCTCACGTTCAACCATTCTCTACTGTGGAGTGTATCTGCTACAAATGAGCAATCAAAAAGATCCAGCTGGTTTATGTCTGGCTTCGGTGGAGCTATAGCAGCTGAGGATCTGACCCAAAGGCAGATGGTAGTTACCTCTGGTCACTGCTGAGTTAGGCTGGATTTGAACTGGTGACCTAAAGGTGCGTGTATTAAGTCTACAATGAATTCCTAGAACTGTTTTTAGGTTTACTTTTAAAATATCATTTAAAATATCATTTCTACCCCTTCTCTCATGGTCATTGGATAAAAGAGTGATGGGCCCAATACAATCAGACCCATATAATCAGTTTAAATCTGTCCTATAAAAGACTGTCCACACACAAAATTAACTAAGTTAACAAAATTAACATCACTCCTTTAGGTCTTCTCTACACACAAACTTGCACTAGTTTTAATTCAACCCTGTGTGGATGCTCCTATTTCAGAGTTTAAGAGGGGTTTGTTTTGGGTTAGTTTAAACCTGTTCTTAAGTAACTTAGAGCTTGTCTCAGCAGTGCGACGCTGGGTGTGAATTCTAACTGCATAGCAACTGACCCATGTAGACCCTGCTGGCATGCATTCAAAGTTCCCTAGTGCACTTTAATGACTACTGTATTACATTAAAGCACACTGGGAAACTTTTACTGTATGCCACCAGGGTCTACACGGCCCAGTGAGTGTATAACACATTGGTGCACATTAAAATGCACACCCCATCATGCGCATTGCATAATGTAGACAAGCTCTGAAATTAAACTGAATTAAATCTGGTTGAAACCAAAGAAAGAGTGTCCGCATGGCCTTTTGCACTGGTTTAACTAAATCAGTTCAATATCACACCTTGTGTTAAACTGGTGCAACTGTATACAGACCAGGCCTTAGAGAGGTTGATGGGGCGGTTGATAATGAGCACGTACTGTGGATTCCATGGGGAAAATGTATGATCTGAACTCTTTGCCAAGGAGGGCAGTTTCTATTTCATGACGCTGATGAGTGGAGACAGACAGTCTGCCCACCGCCACTGTTTAGAAGTGATTAATGGCACATTAAGAATAAAGTGGCTAATTGTATTTCTGATCCTAACTGCTGTTTTCATCGTCATTCTGGATTTATCCTGCAGCTTTGACAACCGCTTCCCTCCCCGCTGAAGGGAGCAGAATGGCCAGGCTTGGCATATTCGGTGACTCACTGCAGCGAGAACCACACAATGCTGACTTTTTACATGCCACCCCCATCTCCCTGATGGGCACCGTTTTGTTTTGCTGGGCTACAACGTCCATCTCCTTGTAGCCAGCTGTGGGAGGAAAGGGCAGCAACGGCTTAAACCAATCTGCACGCAGAATACTGAAAAGGTCAATGAGGCGGCGACGGAAAGAACGTCGGGGCCACAGGAGAACATGGGCTGCAGAGCAACAAGGGGAGGTCACCTGGCAGGAGACAGAAAACGGCCCCCTCCAAAGTCAAGGTCAATCCATTGCACTCTGGCGTAATCGCTTCGGTGTCTTTACCCTCCAACGGGGATTCCAGGACACCTACTACGGACCAACAGCAGAGACTTGGCTTTAAGGTTGCAGTGTCCCACCACTGGATGATAGAGAGGAGGGTCTGCCAAAGTCTGCCCCCTGCAATCACAGCAAATGGACAGCATGCCTTCCCCCCCGCCCCGTCCTTCCTAACAACTGATGGTAAGCATGGTTACCGTTTCTATAATGCCCATGGGCCTGATTCTCCACTGCCTTCTCCCCCGTGTGACCATTTGCACCTGAGCAAAGTGCCAGTAGCATTTTACACCAGAATAACGGCAGGGGTCAAATGCCCCAACCAAGATCTGGGACTGGCTGCTCGACACAAACACACACCAGAGACAGCCTCTGCCCCAGAGAACTTACCTAAATTGACAAGGCCAAGGGTCTATTGTCCCTGTGGCAGATATGCAGAACACAGACCGATGAGGTGGCCCAAGGTGACGGGGAAGTCTGTGGCAGAGCTGGGAACCAAACCCGGATCACCTGCGCCCCGAGGCAGTGACTCAAACACAAGAGCAGCCTTCCTCCGACCCACTTGGCACGGATGCCAATAATCACACCCTACATGCTCATACCAGTGGACACAGACTAATGCTCACACCAGATCAGCATCATCTCCACTTTACAGATGGGGAGGCCGCAGTACGGAGGTGACACAGAGAGTCACACAGAGCTGGGATTAGAACTCGAGATTCACCAGCGCCTAGCACAACCTTCCACTGCTTTCCTGCAGACGGCTCTGGAGGAAGATGCAACCTCTAGGAAATTGCTTATTTTTAGTCATCGCTTTAATGTTTCTTTTAAGATTTTAATAGGTCTCTGGATCCAGCTGTGAAACAGTCTCATGCATCCCTTCCATGACCACCTGTTTTCTCCTTCTGACCCTTTCAGCCTCCAATTAACTCCTGTTTTTACCATCAGATTGTGCTGCATCTCCCAGGCATATGATAACTCCACACCCCTTTACCTGCAGGGCCCCTCAGTCCCTTTTGTGCACCGCGACAGTATTCCGCATTTTTCGGCTTCGTGGTCGGAGACACCTCAACACCCTGATACCCCAGAGTCAACCAGCCTTTCATCCTGTCAAGAGCAGCCTTACTTCTAGGCCAAGTAGCCATCCACCTGGATCAGTGCATCTAAGAATAGCATCAGTGCCATTCAGGCAATCCACCACGCAGGCCTGCCCCAAATAGGGTTGCCAACTTTGTAATATTTAAAAACTGGACACTCCAGCAGAAGTGACGGAACCTCCCCTTCCATCCGAGAACCTGCCTCTTCCCCCAAGGACCCACCCCTGCCCCTTCCCCCAAGGATCCGCCCCTCCCCCACCCCTTCCCCAAAGACCCACCCCTGCCCCACCGGCCCCACCCCTGTTCGCTCCTCTTTCCCCCTCCCTTTGTCGCTCACTGCTTTTCCCCCCCTCTGCCCCTCCCTGTGTGAGTTGGGAGGGACTCGCCTGCAGGTAGGAGGTGGCCCCGGCGATGACTCAGTGCCTCCCTGCCTCCCCTGCCCGCAGTAACGGAACTTTGGGTGTCTGGTCAGTAGATCTGACTGGGCACCCTCAGGTCCCCTTTTTGACCGGACTCTCCAATTGAAAACCGGACCCCTGGCCACCCTAGTCTCCAACCACTCTTCTTTGGTGGCAGAGCATCTGTCTAACAGGCTCATTCCCCACCAAGAGGGGTTCTTCCGGTGCACCCCTGAAGCCTTCAAGCCAGCGGCTACCATGTCTCCTGTGGAACAATCCCATAGCCAGCGTAAAGGTTTCTAAGGGCCTACATTACACCAGGGATATTCAAACCTCAAAGCTATCTTCTTTAAAGACTTACCCTGAGATTTCCAAAGGAGTCTAAGGGAGTTGGGCACATGACTCACCTTAGGCTCCTTGGAAATCCCTGCCTAACAGGTGAGGTTACGCCCACACCTACTTCCCATTGTCCTAGCTAGGGGATGCACATTCACAGCAGAGGGTGGAATTAGGCCAAAAAAACAACCTTGCTTGCTCTCACTTGCACTGGTGGGAATCAGAAGCCCATTGAAGACTCTGGAAACACACCAAGGTAAAACTGGACTAAGGAAGATCAGAGGCTACCCCCAAAGGGTTCAGTATGAATTAAGGAGAGGCCTGTAAATAGATTATGGATGGCTGAAAGTTCACTGTTAAAGTTCACCAGGTCCCATTGACTTCAGTGGAAAGACACCTGAAGGGGACCTAAAAAATAATAATAAAAAAAAAAAAAATCAGGGAAAGGGTACTTAACTTTAGCAGGTGCTTAAATCTTAATGAAGCTTAACTGTTAGCATGTGCATTGGTTCCATATAGGTCCAGCATACACTTACATGCTTTCTTGAAACAGGGCCGCATGGCAGAGAATCAGGCCTCAAAGGTACCGCATGCCACAAGCTACACTGAGCATCAGCTCCACAGAATAATCCCATTATTAGACCATCTTGTAGCTTTCAATAAGTTTCCCTTTGTCAAACTAAAATTGTGTTGGGGACACTGTGGCAGCAACAAGAGGCAGTTGGGGTGATAAATGACTAGTGAGGGTTTGATTTCCTGCTGGGATCTCCAAACTCCTCTGCCTGAGGAGCATATTTCTGTCCCCCCACTGTGCATATGTATATGCAATTAATGGGCTCCCCCTGCCTTCCAGATAATACTTTAAGTTAACTCCCATGAGGCCTTCTAATCCTCACCATCTGCAGGGCCTTAGATAAACAGCTGAACTTCAGGATGTTGGCTCTTGGAGAAAAGGCTTGCGTTTCTATAGGATACCCGGGCACAAAGCAGGCGATAGCAGGCTGACAAAACGGGAGAATGCTACCCGATTAGCTACACTGTGCACAGCCTCTGAGATAACGAACATCACAGGCTCTCTCTCTCTCTAGGCAGCACCGTGGAAGGGCTCCTGATTCTGTGCAGTGTCCCCTGGAAGCAACAAGGTTTCCTTGAAAAAGCCACCCAGAGCACAAAGTGTGCATATCCCAGCCTCTGCCACCACTACTTGCTCTCTGGTTTAATACAAGGCTTAAAATGCCCATCCACCGCCAATCCCATGGCATCTGAAATAGGGGAAGGGATATTGGGCTCCCTCACATGGATATTCTCCCCTCCCCACTGTTTTTTCTTTCAAATAAACTGTTGTCACAGGCTAGCCTAGAGAATTAATGATTCTCACTGAGAAGCAGCAGCCTGCATGTGGTGGTGACATAACCAACAGCATCGCTCCACTGTTAAACTGCTTGGCAAAGGTACAACATAAAGTCTTTTGTTCAATCAGACTGAAACACAACCCTATCATTCCCCACCACCCCCTCCCCATTATGCTAGAGAGCCGGTAAGCAAAAAGCAGGCTGCCTCTTGAGAAAGCATATTCCCTGGCAGATAACCAGTTCCACCACCCTAGATCCTGTTGGATTAAATACAGCTCGCAGAGGGGACGAAGAAGGGAAAAACAATGCAGCCAATTGTCTGGCACTTATTTGCCTTGCGCTGCGGAGATCGGTAAAACGTTGATTGGCGGGTTAATGGAGCAGCAGCAGAACAGTGTCTGAACTGTTAGAGAGACTCCAGCTCTTGGGAAAAGCGATTGGTAATGTTAAGAAGTCAAGGCTACTTGACGTTTACACTAGTAAATAGACCTAAGTGGAGTGACTCTGAATTTATAGCAACGGGGCTGAGATCAGAATCTGGCTCCATGATTTTCTCTCTCAACCAAAACACTAGGTCTTTTCCCATCTCTTCATTTCCCACAATTCTACCCTTCCAGTCATTGTCCTCACTCTGTGCTAACATAGGGGGCAGGGATAGCTCAGTGGTTTGAGCATTGCCCTGCTAAACCCAGCGTTGTGAGTTCAATCCTTGAGGGAGCCACTTAGGAAACTGGGGTAAAAATCTGTCTGGGGATTGGTCCTGCTTTGAGCAGGGGTTTGGACTAGATGACCTCCTGAGGTCCCTTCCAACCCTGATATTTTATGATCTGTGTGTCAACATACAGCCGCCAATTCATTTTTGCGGACGAGTGCAGCCCAGTTCAGGGAAAACCTCTAACTCCAAGCAAGAAACCCCCTAATGGTGGGTTTCGTTATTTTGCTTCATACACAAATAACAGCCAGTGCTTTTCCTACACAGCCCTCTATGCACTACCATCCCCATTTTACAGATGGGGAAATGGAGGCACAGAGAGGTGAAATGACTTGCCCATGGTGACACAAGGCGTCTGCAGCAGAGCCAGGGACTGAACATAGATCTCCTGAGTCCCAGTCCAGTGCTCTATCCTCTAGATGATTTTTAACTGGATATTATTCAAAATAAAACAAAAACTATGGGCTGGATTCACCACTGATTTACACCAGTTTTATACCAGGGAGACTCCCCTGAAAACAAAGGCATCCAGCTGGCACTAAACTGGTTTCAATGGAGTTACAATGGCACCGAGTGGTGCACTGGTGAATCAGGCCCCATAGTTCAGTTTTTAATCAAAGCAATAGCACTCCCAGGACTTTTGCTTTTCCATTGTGTGTCGTTGCTACTGGGAGGGATCAGCTCCCCGCCACTTCCCAGAGCTCTCAGCAGAGTCTGCTGGAAAGTGACTGAATGAGTGGTCTGGGGCCGGATGCAAGACAAGCCAGTTGTCTCCTGGGCGTCATGAAAGGCAGGCAAGTTGCCTTTGGCACGGCGATCCAGTCTGCAGCGGAAATGCTAATTTCTCAGGTTAGACAGGAGGACACCCACACAGAGCCAAGTTACTGCTCTGGGCGTGTGCACATGCGCAGGGAGACCACACCGACGGTCACAGGAGCTGCTCCTACACTAGCTAGGATCCAAATGACACAGTGCTCCTAACCCCGAGTTGACACTGATCACTGCTTATGGTCAGGAAGAGATTTCTCCCAAGCGTGCAGGGCTCCCCAATGAACATGCGAGCAGAGGGGTTATGCCTTCCTCTGAAGTGTTCAGTAAAAGATTGCAGACAAGATGGGCCATTGCTCTGTTCCCTAATGCAGTGGCTGTTATATTCCACCCTGATCAATGCAGGGTACAGCAAGGAACAATCCTGCACTGACCCCAAGGAGATAGATGAAATAATAGGCCTTCCCCTCCGCCCACCACCTAATTTCTACTGTTCTGTCTAGTTCAGGTGAGCTCTGATAGGGTTAACCAACTCATGCTTCAGGGAATCAGCTGATCACTGCAGGGGACAGGAAGGAATATGCTCTATTCCCAGGAACCTAGTGGCTAGACAGCAGTTCTGCAGAAAAGGACCTAAGGGTTATAGTGGACGAGAAGCTGGATATGAGTCAACAGTGTGCCCTTGTTGCCAAAAAGGCTAACAGCATTTTGGGCTGTATAAGTAGGGGCATTGCCAGCAGATCATTCCCCTCTATTTGGCATTGGTGAGGCCTCATCTGGAGTACTGTGTCCAGTTTTGGCCCCACACTACAAGAAGGATGTGGAAAAATTGGAAAGAGTCCAGCGGAGGGCAACAAAAATGATTAGGGGTCTGGAGCACATGATTTATGAGGAGAGGCTGAGGGAACTGGGATTATTTAGTCTGCTGAAGAGAAGAATGAGGGGGGATTTGATAGCTGCTTTCAACTACCTGAAAGGGGGTTTCAAAGAGGATGGATCTAGGCTGTTCTCAGTGGTACCAGATGACAGAACAAGGAGTAATGGTCTCAAGTTGCAGTGGGGGAGATTTAGGTTGGATATTAGGAAACACTATTTCACTAGGAGGATGGTGAAGTACTGGAATGGGTTACCTAGGGAGGTGGTGGAATCTCCTTCCTTAGAGGTTTTTAAGGTCAGGCTTGACAAAGCCCTGGTTGGGATGATTTAGTTGGGGATTGGTCCTGCTTTGAGCAGGGGTTTGGACTAGGTGACCTCCTGAGGTCCCTTCCAACCCTGAGCGGTTATTAGACAAATGGACCATTAGGTCTATCCTGATATGACAGATCCCATGCTTTTACATTACTATGTCCGACTTTTAATCTCCATGTTTCTGAGGTACAGATGGGACCGATCATTTTATGGCACACCAGGATTTTATGATGAGAAGTAGGAAGTGCAATGTCTTTTCCAAGCAGAGTCCTACCAGATCTGGAAACTCTTTTAGGTTAATTCTACATAAGATGTGCTATCATGCAACATACGGAGCAGAACCTGCCCTGCGTAATAGCATCCCTTCTGAGAGACAGGCAGTTTTAAAAGCGCTACCTTCCGTTCATTCTGCTTTGCCAAGAGGGAGGATGCGGGAAATATTTGGATGTCTGTATACACTCTGGGTTACTCCGAGCATTTGGTCTAGGCCCAAAACTGCAAAGAGCTGTTCCATAGCTTGGTTTGCATGAAACTCGCTGCTAATTTTACAATCAGTCTTTGATCATCTCTTTGAGCACGTGTAGAGAGAGATGGTTTTGCCTGTGAGCACATATGGCTTGCAAGATTTGTCTGGGCCAGGAAGATTGCCTTTGTTGCCATGTATGAGGGTGACCAGAAAGCAAGTGTGAAAAATCAGGACAGGGGGTGGGGGGTAATAGACGCTTGTACAAGACAAAGCCCCAAATATTGGGACTGTCCCTATAAAATTGGGACATCTGGTCACCCTATTTACCCAACAGCTTCCTATCTAGGGAGGCAGTGTGGTCCACATGGAGAGAGAACTGGACTAGGAGCCTGGAGATGTGGCTTCTCTTCCTAGCTCTGCTACCAGCCTTACGTGTGACCTCTGGCAAGTCACTTCATCTCTCAGGGTCTCAGTTTCCTTATCTAAGAAATGGGGACAAAAATACTTGCCTTCCTTTCCAGAGGCCTGGATTTTTAAAGGTATTTAGGCACTGCTGTGCTCAGCATGACAATGCCTTGCTGATTTAGGAGGCTAATTTTCATTTTCAAAAGGCATTTAGAGCCAAACCCTCCCCTGCGCCCCCCAATTAGTTTGATGTTGCCATGCTGACCACTGCGTGCCTCAATACCTTTAAAAATGTCAACCACAGTGCTTTGGAGTTTATAGATCAAGAGCCCTCTATAAAGCTAAACACTGGTTTGAACAACAAGCAGAACTTTTCCCCACTTTCAGATCTCAACTTCAATCAGCCCATTTCTGAGTTTCTAGAGATTCTGGATAACATCTTTGTTCCCCAAAGACCCTATTTTGGATTTCACATGCCTTTGTATTTCCCAGTGAGACACAACCCGGAAATCTGATGGGAAAGGCTGTTCTAGCAAGATAGTCTGTTCCACTCTGACTCATGGGGTTCGGATAATTCCATTAAGTCAAGTGGCTTGGCCACATTTGGAGCCAGATCTGAATTTTCAGCACCTCAAAGTTTGGGGTGTTTTAGACACACTACTGCCAACCCTAAGCACTCGGGAACCCTGACTCAGGTCCCCCAAAACAGGATCAATATGGGCCCGGTCTTTATTTGGTTTTTGACCAGGTAGGGGTCATTTTTCAAGCTTTTCCCCACAATCGTGAGGGCTAGAAACTTACTTTATAAAAGCAAATAAACTCCCCTAAGATCCTCTCATAATCCCCTGACTCCAGGAGCTGGGGCTGCAAGAGAAACGCCAAACATCATGAGAGTTGCAATACTGTCGAGAGGATCTAGCCCATTGTAGAGGCTAACCATGAGATTCTGCTCAGACCACACACCTACGGATCTTATTCACATCTAGGATTTTGATTCAGGCCCATCTCTTACAAGCATCACGACTTGTGGGTGCTCTAGCTAAATTCGCACTCGGAACACTTGGAAATACCTCATTACCAGGTATTGTGTGCCTGAAAACTGATGTCCCCGATTTTCTATAACCCTCACTAACACACTCAAGTGGACTACACACTTGAGTCCAGTTAGTCATGTGCACAAGCCTGAGCAGTCTCAAGTCTTCAGTGCAGCCAAACGTCTGGCATTGTCCTCCCCAAAAGACCCAGTGAAACTTAAAATCCCCAACTCTCAGGACCAGGAGCTTACGCTGTCAAACCGATCGGCCAGTTCAATCACAGGGAATTAGGGTGACCAGACAGCAAATGTGAAAAATCAGGACAGGAGATGGGGCGTAATAGGAGCCTATGTAAGAAAAAGCCCCAAATATCGGGACCGTCCCTATAAAATCAGGACATCTGGTCACCCTACAGGGAATGGGCTGGATCTGTTCCATTTTCAAGAAAGACTCCATGCAAGTTCTAATCTGTTCGGGAAGACAGAATTTACTACGGGGCATGTGGGCCATGTGCTTTCCTTTGTGCGTCTGGCTAAGGACAAAAGCAGGTTTTGGCGGGCTGGAGGGAGGGGCGGGCCCACTCACACATGCTCCAAGGTTTAATGCAGGCTCCATATGTTAGGGTCATTAGGCTGCCATCCATTTATTCTGGCTTTTATGCATCTCTCGACTCTGCTTTGTTGTGTGCAGGACAGGAAAATATCTCCATTCAGGGCTTTATCCTGACAAAAGGTTTTCTCCTTCTATTTACTCTGGTGTCTTATTACAAGCGAGAAATAAATTCCAGATATGGTCAGGTAAATTCCAAGGGCCTGATCCTGCAAACACTTTAAGCGCATGAGTAACTTTATTCCAGTTAGCAGTCCAGTGCACTAGAGTTACTCACACGATCCAGTGTTTGTAAAATCGAACCTTTGCCTCGTGTTCTTTATACACAAGTGGCCAGTAAATCTGGTTGAAAAAATGTTTTTCGGTGGAGAAAAATCACTAAAAAAATTGGCATTTTTTTTTGAGTTTGTCAATAAAATGAAAACCTGAAAATTGAACAATTTCAGGGGCTGGGATTTTGTTGTTGCAAAAATGGAAATTATGTTTTTCAGGGGGATGGGATTGCCCTCCAAGCCATTAGCAAGTAGGACTTTATTCAGGGGGACACAGTAATATTAGTAAATTCCATGAGAAGAGGCTAGAGCAGGGGTAGGCAACCTATGGCACGCGTGCCAAAGGCGGCACACAAGCTGATTTTCAGTGGCACTCACACTGCCCGAGTCCTGCCCACCGGTCCGGGGGGGCTCTGCATTTTAATTTAATTTTAAATGAAGCTTCTTAAACATTTTAAAAACCTTATTTACTTTACATACAACAATAGTTTAGTTATATATTAGAGACTTACAGAAAGAGACCTTCTAAAAAGGTTCAAATGTATTACTGGCACGCGAAACCTTATTCAGAGTGAATAAATGAAGACTCGGCACACCACTTCTGAAAGGTTGCCGACCCCTGGGCTAGAGACTGAGCATTGGCAGCAGGATATGCTGTTTTAATAATGGGCAACATATAACGAATAGTTCTGCATTCAGTTTCCAGAGGTGCTCAGCTCCCTGCAGGGGGAGGATGGGGGAGAAATCAGGCTCAAAATCTGCAATTTTGATTTAAGAGCTATGTAAAAGGTACGTATTAATCATTAATAACCATAGCCCTGGTATCTGATTATGGCTTCTGTCTGATAAGCCACAGAAAATTCCATGTTATAGTTGTGAAAAATATTGACAAACAATTTCACTGAATATTTAGATTTTTTTTGTTTGTTTTAAACACAAAAATGTGTTTTGTTTAATATCAAATTGAAACTGTACATTGGTTTTGGTTTTCAAAAGCTACAATGAAAGAAACATGTTTTGTTTTAAAATTTTTAGTTAACTGCCCCCACACCCAAACATTTTGATTTTAATGAAACTGCAATTCCCCCCCCCCCCACCCCCAGTGAAAAACATGTTTCGACCAGTTCTATACATTGGTATTTTCCAGACTTTAGACAAATGCTTACGAGGACTTACAAGCTCGAATTCTCAGCTTGTGCAAACACACACATCTACCTTGACTTCCACTGCGTTTTACTCATTTACAACAGCAGCGAATTTGACCTATAGTCTCCAAAGGGTTAAAGCTTGAGAGACTAATGAGTAATCGTCACAATACCCCTTTTAGGTAGGTTTCATTGTCCTTCATATTAGGCCCCATGATTCCTAACGCCCAGGCTTCTTACTCGCATCACTGAATAACACCGTATCTCAATTTCCAGGCCAGTGACTGTAAATGTAGCAAACATTTGCCTTTATTTCTTTTTATACCAAGGGTCACAATAGTGCCAGAAATTCTCCAGAAGCAATAGACACTCGGAAAGCCAGTGAGGTCGGCAAAGAGATCTGACTGGGCAACATGCTTATTTTGCTCCAAGCGACATTAAAGTCAGGGAAAAAAGGTGTGTGCACAAAAGTGATTTATGACACAACTGCTTTTCCAGAAGCCATGATGCTTGTTTCTTGCAAGCCCCAGATTGACATCCAGCAGGGTTAACGGTTTAGTGCTGAGGGGAGCTCTTTCTGTGCAAGTGAGTATCTAAGCTCACACCCACATCCTGGGTTTATGACAGACATCTGTGAGGGGTAACAGTCTTGGAAACACTCGGGCATTAAGGAAACATTCCTTAATGTTAGTAAATCATTCCTCTCTAAACACAGGGAGAAGGGGTGGATTTTCACCCTGAGGAAAATATTTATCCAATGGGATTAGGGAAACATCACAGCATTAACCACGCAGCTTCCAGTGTATCCCTGAAATAGGGAGGGGTTTATACAGCTAAGGAGAAAACAAAAACAAAACCAAGCTTAGAATGTTGTGGCAGAACCTACGCTGTTACCATCTATATCCCAGTAGCACCTACAGGCCACAGGTACAGAGCCCCATTGGGCCACGCACTGTACAGACACATAGCAAAGCAGTCTCTGCCCCAAGGAGCCCACCGGTTAAACAGACAAGTCACACAGGGTGGGAGAAAGGAAGGATTATCATCCCCATTTTACAGATAGGGTACTCTGAGGCACAGAGAGATTAAATGGCTTGTCCAAAGCAAGACAGGGAGTCTGCAGCAGAGTTTGGGGAGTCTGACAAGCAGTCCTGGGTTTGCAATGGCGCCAGTGACGCCATGGAGCGGGGCCCATGCTCAGAAGGGGCTCCAGCCTGCTCCACTTTCACTGCACCCTGAGACCTCGCTAGCTCCCCCGCCCACCACTTGCTCCTCTTGGCCTGTCAAGGGCTTCTCTCTGCCCCTTGGCCCTATCCGCCAGCTCCTCTCTGCCTCCTCGCCAGACCCCAGTGCACCTCCGGCCCCGGGCAGTCTCTGTTTCCCTCCACCTGTGGGGCCCCACCAGTCTCCCCAGAGCTGAGCCATCTGGGACTGGTGCAGAAGCCTGACCAGTCTCAGCCAGTTGGGTGGGGAGAACAGTGTGGGGAGATTGGCTGGGGCCCTCCAAGCAAGTGTGTCTTGAGGGAACCCAGCCGAGACAGGCCCTGGCCTGGCTGATTGTGCCACTCCCGAGGGGCCAGAGTGATTCCTGGCCCCGGGACCAGCCCTGGCTGCGCTGCTGGATCAGCCTGGCCAACACAGTCACCTCCCAGCAGGGCTGGTGAGTGCGGCCAGCAGGCAGGGCATGGGGGAGTGGGTCTGTGTGGGGTCTCTCAGGGGTCGCTGGGCTGTGAGGGGGCAGGGAAGATGTGTGTGTTGGGGCACTAGGGAATGGGGGATCTGTGAGGGGTGCTGGGCAAGGGTGGTGTTGTGCAGGGCTCTGTGCATTTGTAGAGGAGGTCTGGGGGGGGGCACTGGACATAGCAGGTCGGGGGGGTGTTCATGTTGGGTGGGTGGGGGGAATATGTGGCACGGCATGGGCGCACCCCCAAGGGGAAGGGACATGCTGGCAGCACAGGGCCAGGCAGGCTAGTGTGCATCTGGCAACTGCCGATTTATAACTAGTGCCCTCGCACTGGGCTGGGTGTAGTGGGGAGGCCCCTGCCATGCCCCACTGCCTCTGCCTGGCCCCTCACTCTGGGGCCTGACCTCCCCACGCTATGGCCTCCATGGGGGCCCACAAAAAGTTAATGTGGCCCTGCTGTCAGGTGTCATTCCAGCCCCCTGTCCCGTCAGGCCATTCTTCCTTCCTGAGGGAAGAAGTCACTCGGTTTTAAACCCCGCAGAGGCGTGAGGTGCTGGCCTCAGGGCCGGCTCTAGGCACCAGCTGAGCAAGCTGGTCCTTGGGGTGGCAGATTGTTGGAGGCGGCATTCTGCCCAATCCTAGGGCGGCACGGCCGCTTTTTTGTTTGTTTGTTTGTTCTTGTTCCGCTCCGGCCGCCCTGTAGGGGGCGGCGGCATGGAGAACCAGAGCGCCCTGCAGGGCAGTCCTCTTCCTTCCTTCCCCGCCGACCGGAGCGGAGCCCTCGCGGCAGGCGGCGGCGCAGCGGGAGAGGCCGCGTGGCAGTGCCCCTGCTGTAGCCCTGGCCGCCCCCTTCCCGCCAGCTCCCTCCCCCCCGCCAGCCGGTCCCCCTGCACCCGCGCTCTGGCCACGCTGCAGGGGTTTTTTTTTTGCCGTTCTGGCCGCCCCATTTTTTTTGTTTGTTTGTTTGTTTTTTGCTTGGGGCGGCCAAAAAGCCAGAGCCGGCCCTGGATGGCCTATCCCCTCAGCACAGCCAGGGCCCACAGCCACACCCAGAGTCTTTCAAGTGCTTCTCCCAGAGCGATTCAAACAGAGCTTGCAAACCACCACCAAACTCACAGCTCAGGCTGACAGGACCCAGAGTCCGATCACTCAGGTCCCCTCTCTCTTTATTTCAGGGTCAGGCACAGGACCCAGCCTCCTTCCTGCAGGTTCCTTCTACAGCGCTGTCTCAGCCCTGTTATAGGGAACACCAGGCCCCTTCCCAGCTGGGTCTGATCATCAAACAGGGCTGGCTGGCCTCAGGCCTTTAAAGAGACAAGACCCCGACCCCACCCCCACCCCCCGACACTTGGGGAAAACATCTTTGTGAAAATTCATTTTCCCACCAGTCCCAATAGAAAGGATTAGGGGCCCTTTTATCCTGAAGTAATAACATTGTAACAAGCAGGCAGCTACAGAGCTTCAAGCATAACCAATCCTGGTCTCTGGACTGGGTAAGAGGTCTCCTAAGTGGAGATGTTAATGCCTCTTAAGAACTTGGCTATGCAATTCCTTCCTCTCCACAGCAACCAAGCAGTTATCCTTAGCACAAAGTGACGTCTTAATCACGCACTATGCTCTCAGTGCGATGAATTTCCCTTTTAAGAGAGGCGAGCGAGATCTGGCGGTCCCTATATTCCAGGCTGTTTTAATTTCTACAGGATGCCGCAGATTAGGACATCAGATAACAACAGTAACAACAGCAACAAACATCCCGATCCCACGGAGGCTTGCAGGCTTCATTTCAGAATCAGGAACATTGCTAAGCGCTGTTGCAAATCCGGACGTGAACTGCACACACAGGGCATTTTCCCATTGTCCCTGCTCAAGCCTGGCTCACACTCTGTAGACACCCGGAATGCCTGAAATACAGACCCATCATCTGACAAAGCTTCACTCCCCAAGGTGACTGGTTTAGGCCCCGATTCAGCAAGATACTTAAGCATGTGTTTAATTTTGAGCGTACATCAACCAGGCTACACCCGCGGCTAAAGGTAGCCGCGTGCTTATGTGCCTTGCTGATTTGCAGCCCTGTGCCCTGAATGATGCGCCTCAGAATGATTTGGGTCTATCCTGCAAAGGAAAGGTGCTGGCTTGAAACCCCAACTCTTCTGTCCACTCATAGAAAAGGAAGCAACAGGTACCCGCACCACCGCTAAGTTTTCTCTGCAGGAATCCCTGCTGGAGCTAGGACAGGATAGATCAGAATCCATGTCCATTGGGTCCCTCATCTTTCCAGGTAGGCTGTCAACAAGGGAGCCGAATAGCACTGACTGAGAGGCTGGGGCTCCTTGGACGCTCGTCCCCCTGGGAAATAAACTGAGGCTCACCCAAAACCATTCCATACAAGGCACCAGAGGGGCCAGCAAATGGTGATGCCTTTTGGTCAATACTGACCCAGGCCTAATTCAGAGATGAAAGACGCCATATCTCATTACCAACCCCACAGTTTTTCTAGTGACTCATATATATTTTTTAAATCTGCTTGGTTGGTGTAGTTCCCAGCATGCACAGATGCTCTTATAGAACCAAGCATTAACGTGTACACGTCCCTGGGCATCTGACAGCACTGAGCTTCCTTCGTCCTTCAGTTACTTGGGCAGCCGTTTGATTTTGACAAATTCGAGGCAGGATAAACTGGAGGAGCCCACGCGGCCACAGCTAAGAGGTCAAGACTTTACACTGGGTGATCCTCTATTGTATGGTATTTAAAGTCGACGCACTGCCTTCCTAACGGTTAACCCATCTGCTGCACAAAGAACGTCTGAGCGCATCAATTGGTTTAGGGGGGGGGAAATTCCCTGTAAGCAGATAAGAGAATCAGTAGCTGCTGTGTAATCTGGCGGCGTTGCTTTCCGACCATTAATACGGCACATTGTCTCCAAGATCCTCAGTAAGACAGCACAGTGAGCTCAATATCCGCTTAGTCACCTACACACCATCTGCTGCGAGCGGCAGCAGGATCAAGGAGATGGATTTGGGGAGTGGAAGCCTCTGCATAGCAGCCGCAAGCTGGCATTGGGGGAAACAGACCCAAAAAATTCCCCTCTGTATTAGTGCACCCAGAACTAACTCAATAAAGCAACGGGCCCAGCAAACAGGGCAACTAGAGTGGGTGCCAGAAGACCTGGGTTCCATTCCTGGCTCTGTCGATGACCTGTTGTGTAACTGTGGGCATCTCAGCTTCCCCATCAATAAAATGGGCATAATAATACCTGTCCTGCAGGGTAAAGTGTGTTGAAACCTGGAGATGAAATGTGTCATATGCTATGTATCATTGATGAAGATGACCTTCCTTGTCCATCTCTCTGGATTGCTCCTGACATGATGCAGTCCAGTTTTAAGAGGATCAAGGTTTGTGTTTCCACCCCTTCCCACACACTAGTATTTGCTGTAGCATTTTCCATGTTATTTTATCAACTTTCTCCTTTTCTTAATTTTATCCCATTGCTCTTATTTATACTCTCTTGTACGACCCATAATCATCCTTCTCTTGGCTTTTCACAAAGATGTTTTCCCCAAGTGTCAGGGGGGGTGGGGTCTTGTCTCTTTAAAGGCCTGAGGCCAGCCAGCCATCCACCTCCCTTAGTTCTAGCTCAGCCAAGTTATATAGAGCTATTTTTCCCCCATAAATTATTCTTTATTATTTGTATTGTGCTAGTGCCCAAGAGCCCCAGTCATGACAAAAAGATAGTCCCTATATCCCAGAGAGAAAACCAATCCTAGAAGCCGCATAGGGCCAGTCTTGTCAGCTGCTCATGTAAGATTTTGGACCCAAATGGTGAGGATGTCACAAATTTAGATAATCTTATGAGATTTCTGGCACTGTGGCTGGTTAAAATCTCATGAGATCAGCAGTTTTGGTGGCCAGATTTGGCTGAAAATGTGGCAGTAAGGCTACTGTGGAGTGATTTCGCTTGCTAGC
This sequence comes from Chrysemys picta bellii, assembly GCF_011386835.1. Classification (NCBI taxonomy): domain Eukaryota; kingdom Metazoa; phylum Chordata; order Testudines; family Emydidae; genus Chrysemys; species Chrysemys picta. Next base: position 152,610,766 of record NC_088792.1, read on the forward strand.
CAAGTCAGAACTAGAAAACAGGCCCCTGCTGCTTTTGAATTAAAATTGTACAGGCAGAGATAGAGTGCCCAATCATCAATTGGCGTAAATTCGCATGGGTCCACAGATTTCAGTAGCGCTACATCAATTTATTCAAAGGGATGACCTGGCTTTCAAATCTGAATGCTCCTGAAATTTGAAAGGGTAGAGATTCAAATTCCTTGTTTTGGGCCCTCTGTACTTATGATGTTTGCCCACAGCCTTCCATCAGGCTAGCAGCATCAGAAATAGAACCCTGGAGTCCTGACTCCTAATCTTATCTCGTGTCCCCAATCTACACTTGTTCTACAGCCAACTTGCTTTAGCCTGACTCCAGTTTTCTTCCCCAAAGCATTTGGACCAGCTTTCTCTGATGCAGCTGTCGCTACAGCTGGGATGCAGCAATTCTAACATACATGATAGTGAGGTCTGGTTCTAATGAAGTCACCCGATCACAGATCATTTTGCTTAGCAAACTGTGCTCCCCAAAAGGGGTGGTGTATTTGCTGTTGGAAGGGCAAAGCCCAGTTTGGCACCAGCTGAGGTGTGTCCGATGCCTCCCCGTCGTAATGACAGGTCCATTATTCTAAGAGACAACATGCGTCATTTTGTCTGGATTAATTTCAGGAGATGAATGTCACATGCACACAGAGCGTTTCTTGTTATATTAATCTGACACAGGAGGGAAGAGGGTCAGGTGATCTTGGACATCCTTAGAGATTTTTTGAGGTTTTTAAGGTCAGGCTTGACAAAGCCCTGGCTGGGATGATTTAGTTGGTGATTGGTCCTGCTTTGAGCAGGGGGTTGGACTAGATGACCTCCTAAGGTCCCTTCTAACCCTGATATTCTATGATTCTACGACTTTGTCGGGACTTTCTCATGGGAGTTTTATTTGAGGCTTTATGTACTAAATATTTCTACAGCGCCGGTCAGCTGCGGATCTCACAACAGCCACCTAAGGGAGATGAGCTATCACCATTTTGCCAGGTAGGTAAAATGACGTGGCGTTGGAGTGACAGGCCCGTGCTCCAATGATAGGCTCAGGAACAGAACCCAGGACCAACTATTGGCCGTCCCTAGCTCCCACCACTGGATCACGCCCCGCTCCCAACTTAGAGAGCTCTGATGGGAACACACAGGGCTTGTCGACACTTGAAACGCTACAGCCCTTGGAAGCCGACGTGAGTCTTTCCATTGATTTCCTCTGGCTTCGGATCAGGCCCTTAGCATCAGCATTGGGGGAGTTCTTGGGGCTTTGTTACTGGCTTGCTGTTCACGCCACACGCCGGGACTAAAGGAGGTCAGACTGCCCTTGCCTGTTTGCAATTTTACTGTCCTGGGAGGGTGCGGGGGGTTGGTTTTTTTGCTGCCCCAAGGCCTTCAGGATACAGGAGTCGATAAGCCCATATTGACCGAGCTCCCTGGCTAATTAGGTTATGTACATGGCTCTCCTCCTCTGGCTACTCCCCCTCTTCAAGGGTAACAGCCCAGTGGCTGGCTGCCCACTCGCCAGCAAGAGCAGACTAAGCAAGTTCTCCTGCAGGCTACCACCTCGTGTACTAGGGGTTTGGACCCCCCGTGCGCTCCTAACATATTTCCCAGGCATCTCCCGCTATCTGGCAGCCTACATGTCCCAGAGACGCTTTCTCTCTTTCTAATGAAAAGCTGTTGGAACTGTCCCTTCCTGGGACATATAGGGATTCAGGGAGGCCTTTGCGGGATGCACCATGTTTTCCGAGCCTCAGAGGATTCTGGGAGACATGGTCTCCTGTGAAAGCTACTAGTGTTGAAAGCAGCTAATGTACTCTCAATCCGGTGGTTCTTTGCACAGTCCCGGTGCAGGCCCACAGACACACGGAAACTTCCAAGAGATCAGCTCCCTTTTAGGCAGTGAGCACAACAGAAGTTGGTGGGTGCTGGAAAAATCTGACCCTAAGTAGCTACCCTGGGAAAACTGAGGCCTAAGTGACTTGCCCAATGTCAACTTGCAAGTCAGGCGTAGAACCTAGGTCTCCTGGTGCTTTCTTGCACACCCTACCCGCTGGGCTATGCCACCTGCCTAACGGGACACAGATAACTGTTAGTCTCTCCCACGGAGAGGTGGGCTGGTGTTTGTTTTTATAGGCTGCATAGCATCTGGCTACCACCACCTCTGATGTGACACAAACCCACAAAGACATTGCTAGCACCTCTGGAGATAGCCTGGGCCTGGAGAAGACCCCGCCATGTTCCATTAGCATGTGGCATGAGGCCCCCTAATTCTGTTTGACCCCCCCTAACATTTTAATCAACACTTATTACTATTTGTGTTACTGTAATGCCTAAGAGCCCCAGTCGGGGACCAGGACGCATTGTGTTAGGTTCTCTACAAATGCAGAACACACAGTCCCCACCAAAAAGGTTTTCAGGTGCCCTGTAGCATGGCCATCCTGCCTTAAATGGAGCCTTTCACTGGAAGGTTTTTTTGGAGTAGACATAAAATGGAGGTCCTGACCATTAGTAACTATTAAAAGAGCTTAGGGCCCCTTATGCAAGAGTCAGGTTATTAACTTTAAGCGTCCTGCACAGATTCCAGCTTTGGTCATTATCTATCACATTACCTTCTGCCTACCTCAGTTCCCCTGGTAGTTTTACTTGAACATGGAACTTCCATCTCACTTGGGGACAACATGTGGCAATGGATGGGACCAGGAATCAGTGAAATTGGGTTCTATTCCTAGCTGCGTCATCTTGGGCAATTCACTGAACTCCTCCGGGCCTCGGTTTCCCCATCTGTAAAGTATTGACTCACCTTAGTGAAGTACTTTGAGAGCACTTTAGCAGCTGCTGTATTTCATCCCGGAGGTGGCTGCACCTCACAGGGGGGTGAAATGATTTTTGTAAGAGTCCAAGACACAGCGCTGGTATCAGCACACACAACTCTACTGACATCAGTTGGTGACAACAACAAGCTTCCGGTTATGGAGTTATTCTTTGTACTGCCCTCTGTACCTGTTTCGACCTCACCTGTCTGACTCTCCCTCTAGACCTTGCCTGCTTTCACATACACCTGGAAGGCCATTGCTATAAATGTGATCAGAGATACGAGAGTATCATTTAGAAACTAAACACTTGCTATAGATACCAAAAAGACACTGCCTCAGGATTCCAGTATTTGTCTGGGGAAACACGGGGCAAACTGCAAAACACACAGGCAAAGTTATCCAAGACAACACTGGAACGTTTTTTTAGCACAATCAGTGTATTTGTGTCCTCTTCAGGTATGTCTACACTGCATACTGACCCCACACTCTGACTGAGGTTTGAACCCAAGCCTCCCTTCTGTCCACACACAAATCAGTCTGACTCAGGACAGCGAGCATTCAGAACCCGAGTCCTAGGACTATGCTAGGGGGCTGGTCAGAGCCTGAGCCCCATTGCATTTTGGGTCCAAGCCTTGCCATTCTGCAGTGTGGATGCAGCTTAAGCAGCAGACCTGAGTCAGAAGGTCTGTGTAGCGCAGTATGGATGTTAGCATGGCCCAGAGACCTAGGTCCAGCAACTGTAAACCCAGGTTTACTATGCACTGTGGACACTCAAGCATGGTCTTGGAAACACCGAATCCATAAGCCTGGGTCCAATGGGACCTAGGCTTAGTGTGCAGTATAGCCAGACCCTTAGCCTGCAGCTGTTTCCATGTCGGCCTTATCTACACTGGGATTTCAACCAATAGCGTAACGACAATTGTGTAGCTGTGGAGTTTGCCACAGGGCACTACACTGCTAGCTGAAATCCCAAGGACCTCATGCAAATATCCAAACAATTCTGATAGGGAAGGGTGTAGTGTAAGACCCGACGCAGCACGGGGAGAACGCCCACTGAAATCTTGGTCCTGAGCAGCGAGGTGATTTTTGCATCCACCTACTGGACTGTAGCATAAAAGGATGAGTCAAGTCAACAGAGACGCCCATTGAGTACAATGGGGTTGGATCAGGCCCTAAGGGAACAAGTCTGGTTCTGGGAAGAATACGCACAATTTTGACTTTGTACCTAGGGCAGTGGCAGTGTTTCTTTCCTGCCAGCCACAGTCAAGACCCCTTTGCTATTAGCCAGGCTCGTGTTTATCTGCTGTTAGGCAAGCCCAGCGGTTCCCAACCTTTTTGCCGGCCTGACCCTACTTTGAGACGTATTGATTCCCGCAACTCCATCACGACACCGCTAGACTGCTGGAGGTTGGACCAGATGCAGCTCCTCTGCGGGCCCCCAACGGAAAGCCGAGCTCTAGAAAATGACCTCCTCCATGCGGTGTGACCTTGCCCATACGGTGCACGCGAGGTCATGCTGCACGGAGAACGCCATTTTGTAGAGGCGGTCCGGACGCGTTCGGATTTGGTTCATACGTTCAGTTGGGATCGTGATCCCATCCCTGATGGCACAACCCCAAGTCCCACAGTTTGGGAGCTGCTGATCTAGCTCTGAATTGCCTAGATTGCTTGGTTTCCAGTTTATGGTGCACCTGGCAGGTTCCCAAGAATCTGCTGTTTCGAACGACACACATTCTTCTTATTTCCATTATCTTTACTCTCTATAAGGCCTAGGATCTGATCTGCTTTCCCCCCTTCACTTACTATTTTTAGTAAAACAAGCATTCTTCATAGCTCTGGCGTTATCTTTATTGCCTTAATATCTGCGGCACATCTCCGTTTTATCACGCTGAGTTATGTGGATAATGCTGGCCTAGGAGAAAGAGCACTGCTATGTCATTCATCCTTAGATAATCGGTTTCTCTCTCTCGCTCAAGCTGCCATGAAGACTTTTCTGCACGAAGGACATAAACAAAAAGTTGGTCACAGGGCTTTTTCTCCAAGTAACTTATAGGTGGGTCTCATCACCCCTGCTTCCCATGGAAACTGAAGTGATGGGCCCAGGATGATCTCTGAAGTGAGGGGTAGAACCTGGAGTTCTACTTTTGCTGCTTGGAGCATTAGACAATTCTCCCTCCCCAAACCGGCCATCTTGACTCCCCCACTCTGCTGCCTTGACCACTAGAGAACACTGTCTCTCTGAACCAGGAAGAGAACTCTGCAATCCTTACTCCATTGCCCCATCCCCCGCCTTCTCATTATTTCAGGCTGCAACAAAATGGCAAAGTAGGAGGAGAATGGGAAGCGGAGGCACGAAAGGTGACCAGAGAAAGGTCTCCCCGAGCCCTCTTGTTGCATCATTGTAGAGTTTGGCGCTGACCAAATGGGAAGCACCATTAATTCAGAGGTATCATCTGTAGATATTAAGACCAAAAGGGCCCATTCTGAACACCTATTCTGACCTGCAAACGCAGGCCAGACAACTAAGGAACTCTGATTACAGATGCTACAGAAGCAAAGTGCAATTGATCAAACCTGATGCTTTTAACGAGACGGCACGCCTACAGAAGGCAAAGGGAGTTGTGCCCACATTAGCCCTGCCAGATAAGGCGTGCTGGACTTTTTCCATGGCAAATCAACATGTGCTTTATGGAGGATGGGGACGAGGGGGAGTTAATTATTAAAGGGAGAGCAGAATTTTCAAGCACTAGGGCTTGTTCTAGCCCTGCCTGGCAACAGGCGTGCCGATCACCTGGTGTGCACCTGGTAAAATCTGCTCCACGCAGGCCCCGCCACAGCTGTGACATGCAGTTGCCTCTCAGACGCACGATCTAGCCTTTCCTTTGCCCGGTTCTCCGTTAGCTGAAGGGTTTCCATTCCCCTTCATGATCCAAACTGCCCGACAATTATAAATCACGCGTGACTCCCAGTTACATATGTTTCCTTGCCACGCCATGCGTCCTGCCATCACCTCTCGCGCTGGTATGCCCTGCTAACAGATGGTGCCCTTTGGCATCACATGGGAGAGTCCCAGCAGTTTCAGGAACTGAAGCCAATGGTGACACACCAGTTTCAGCTTGCTGATGAGCTCAGAGGGGGGTTCCCCCTTGTCACACTCCCATGACATAGGGCCGTGAGACCTCCAGCGGCAGTTGTCCTAACTGCTCAGTGGGGTGTGCTGTGGATCAGAGCCGCACCCCCTGGGGAAACCCTCTAAAGAGTGTCAAGTATCAGAGGGGTTGCCGTGTTAGAGTGGAAGCTGAAGTCAGGGAGGTCTAGGAATGGCTTTCTGGCTGTATGATCTCATCTTGGCCTGATTTTCTCTGAGGGGGACTGAAGTCAATGAGAGCCGTGTGCTCAGCACCTCTGAATCTCAAGTCCATGGCTGCTCTGTGGCTTAGTCTGCCCATCTGCATACTGGGGATAATCCATTCTTAACCACAAACAGGGCATTTGGAAAGTGCTGAGAGCGCCTCTCCTGGGATGAAGCAGAGGCGACCCTGTTACTACAGTGAAAAGAATTATTAACCTTTCTACTTGGGCCAGGATTTTCAAAATTCTCTTCTCTGCCACACATACATCCTCTGCTCCAATCCCTCTTCTCCCAGAGCACACCCAAGCCACCTCATCTATCAACAGGACCAATCACTGTAGTATCTAGGCACTAACAACGCGTAAGCAGTCGGGCTTGATCTAAACCTCACTGAAGCCAATGAAAAGACCCCGATCGATTGCATATGGCAGCCAGATCTTGGAAGCCTAACTCCACCTAAGAGGCAGTGACTGGTCTAGTAAACAGAGTACAAGACTGGGTGTCAGGAGACTGGCGTTCTATTCTCGGCTCTGTCACTGGGTGACCTGGGGCAAGTCGCATCGCTCTGCGCCTCTCGCCCGTCACTTGTCTATTTAGACTATAGGCTCTTTGGGAGAGAGGCTGTCTCTTACTCTTACACCGCCCTTAATTAGTATAGTGGGGCCCTGATCTCAGCTTGCTAAGTGCTTTTGAAGGCCAAGACCATAACAGGGTTCAAAAAAGAACTAGATAAATTCATGGAGGACAGGATGGGCAGGGATGGTGTCCCTAGCCTCTGTTTGCCAGAAGCTGGGAATGAGCAACAGGGGATGGATCACTTGATGATTACCTGTTTTGTTTATTCCCTCTGGGGCACCTGGCATTGGCCACTGTCAGAAGACAGGACACTGGGCTAGATGGACCTTTGGTCTGATGCAGTAGGGCCATTCTTATGTTCTTATGATCGGGGCAGTACATCTGGTCAAAGGACACCAAAGTAGCCGTATTAATTTCAGTGGGATTAATTTAATATAGCAGAGGCGAATTTGGGCCCTACAACTAAGGCTTAAAAGGGGATATTTTGGACAAGCAGCCCTATTAGGCAGTAGAATGCTATAAGATCTTCTGTTCCCTCTGTTTTATATTTCCCCCCAAACAAACAAGCCCTGCAATGCCAGCTAGATAAGTAATAAAGCAGCACCAGGAAAAAAAAATTAAGCAGGTTTGGAGCTGTCCAGTATTTCCCCTTCGAGGTGGTCCAGCAGTGAAATAAGCCAACACTTTTGGTAACCTAACAATCCCTCCAATGTGCTAGGAACCTTCATCTGTCTGGATTCAACAAGGGACTGTGCTGCGTGACTTGGTTTAACACCAACTGCTATTCTGGGTACAGAATGCCCTGGCTCGTGTTTGTTTCTGGCAGCCAGGACCCAAGAAGAATTAAGCTTCACCAGCTCTTCTACAAGAGCTTGATGGACAAAGTTACGGAAATACATAAAGAGGTGGTAACATGTTGGATGAACCTGTGGTTTGTAGTTCTTTAGGCTACCAGAGTGGGATGGGATCAGACCTCCAGGCTGCTTTGCAGAGGGAGGCCTAGATGTTGCAGCATCATGTCATAGGGACCCCAAATCATAGTTCTTAGCGTTTATAATCCATAGAGCTCCAAGTGCTTTACGAAGTAAGTCAGGATCATTATCCCATTTTACAGATGGGAAAACCGAGGCACAAGAGATGTGTCCAGGCTCAGGTCGGAGCCGGCAGTAGAACCCAGGTCTCCTAAGTCCCAGTCCAGTACTGTAGTCACCAGGCCATGCTGCCCCCTAAGAGCAAGTTACTTATGCCTAAGGCCATCCTTGGTTAGCAGCGAGGTGCAGAGGCAAAGAGCACTGCAGGGCAAGGAAAAGGAATTCAGTAGCAGGAGGTGCCAACAACCAGACTTAACAAACAGATACCGCAAAGCTTTACAAAAGCATTTATTAACCGAGAGGTATGTGACCTGGGTCCCAGCGCAACTATAAACGAGATCAGTCCATTGGCATGCCAGTCTCCTCCCCCGCCCAACGTCCTGAGCCCGGAAAAACTCGCAAGAGCAACGGTAACGGTTTCCTCCCCCGCCCCTTGTTAACTCTTTTTAAAGACACCCAGCGCTTCAGCGGCGGGTCGTAAATGTGGCATGAGTTGGCTGCTTTCTGCCCACCTCTGCGCAGCTGGGTGGCAGCTGCTGCTGCGTCGAAGCCTTTGCAGTTCGAATTCAATGACCAAAAAGGGCCTAATGAAAGGAAGGATGGTTCCATAGCCCCAGCCTATGACTTGGGAGCCGTGGTTTCGGTTCCCTGCTCTGCCACAGATTTCCTGTGTGACCTTGGGCACGTCACTTAGCCTTGCTATGCATTAGGCCTCCCTCTGTAAAATGGGGTAACAGCCCCACCCTCTCTTCCAGGGCTGTGTTAAAGATCCCAAAGGGCTCAGATACGATGGAAACGGGGACCCTAGAAATATCTTAGCTAGACAGAATGAGCACCAAAGTCTGAGCCAATTTAAAATATATATATATATTTGTAATGTTAATGTTTGATAGACACGCCTGATCTGATAACTCTGAGGAGAGTCTGTAGTTTCACTCACGTTAATACAGTCACCAGAAGCAGCCTGAGTTGGGTAGTGTAAAGAGGCCCACTCTGTAACACCCTGCTAAATAGAAAGACTGATGACTCTATTACTGCATAATACTTCTCTAAACAAAAAGATCAATTCAGTGTCGTAATGATTAACGTGTTTACATGGCCATGATTTGTGACCCTGTTACAACTTCCTTAATAAATAGTTTTCCTATATATAGAACGTACAAAGAAAACTTTGTATTCCCCGCTCTTTCAGGGGCTCGAGATTGAAAGAGGCAGCGCTGTTAGGTCCAATGGTTAGGGGACTCCAGAGCGCTGGATTCAACTCCCACCTTTGCCACACACTTCCTGTGAGGCCTCAGGCAATCTGCCTCACCAATCTGTCATTAACTTGCCTCTGTAAAGGGCCGTGAGACCTACGGATGGAAAGTGCTGAACATGAAGCTGGTCATCCCAGGTCCACTGCCACTAAAGTCAGAGGCAAAAAATACCGATTGACTTTAAAGGGGAGCAAGACCTGCCTTGGTCCTTAGAACTCCCACGCACACTGTGACCCCCACAGTGTGGAGGCAGCCAGCACAAAGGCTTCTGGGATGCGTTTGGGGAGCATGAGGCACGTGGTTTATTCAGTAGAGGGCTGGAAGCCTGATCGGCAGATATGGCAGCTGGAGATCAGCTCAGGACTGGCTGATGACCCACGCCCGTGGCTGCATACTAATCCCAAATTGGTGTCACAGTCTATCAATGATGTGACATGCTTAGAGAGAGATTGTAGCATTCTGCCCACGCGGAGGTCTTTTGAGGTCAGGAAGGCCAGAAGTTCTTTAATAACCCAGCTGTTCTCCTTTCCTGTGCTAGATAGGTAGAAATCTGCCTTTTCTCTCCTTAGCCTGGTCTGCTGGCATGTGGGGATGGTCTGGCCCCTTGCTCAGAGAAGTAGTCAACATTTAAAACCATGCTTTGTCCCCCTTTTAACTCCTGTGCTTCCGCTGGAGGTAATTCCAGACTCCAGCTCCTCCCCATGTGCTTGCAGAGAGTGTCATTCAGGGGCGGCAGTGTCACCTAGCGGATAGAGCACTGGACTGGCACTCAGGAGACCTGGGTTCTATTTCTGGTTCTGTCACTGGCCTGCTGGGTGACCTTGAGCAAATCACTGCCCCACTTTGTGCCTCAGTTTCCCCCTCTTTAAAATGGGGATACTATTATTTACCTTCTTTGGAAAGAACTTTGAGGTCTGTGGGTGAAAGTGCTCTATAAGAGCTGAGTAGTATTAATATTGGAAGTAGACATGTGGTTCATCCTTCCTAAAAGGAAAAAAATAGTACTGAAGCAGAAGACGGCTTAAAATAACCTTTCCCTTGTGAGAAATCTTGTTACGATAAGACAAGGGAAATGGTACAAGCCTTTCCAACCCTCCTTACAATATCAAGACTGAAACTGTGTGGTGTTTTCTCAGGATCTGAACAGGCGAGTGAGTTTTGAGACATGGTAACATTTTCCAAGAACTTCTGTACCTAAAATGTTTAATAAGCCACTGTAGATTGAGCAAGCGGAAGTGTAACTTTAAAACCCACTCAGATCAGAGATCGCCCAGTTCAATACATCCAAAATGACTGAGAGAGAGGAGGATGCATGGGGGCACCCACCGCAACGCATCTGTGTGAAATCCTGACCCCATTGAAGTCAATGGGAGTTTTGCCATTGATTTCTATGAGGACAGCACTCCACTCTACAAATTTTTCTTGCAATCACTGCTATGGACTGGTTAGGAATTATGCATCCTCTATTAGTTGGTTGATCTGGTTTCCCCTGCTCTCCACCCTGACCCATTTGTTTGTCTCATCCACCTGTTACATCTTGTCTTTTTCGATTTTAAGCTCTTTGAGGCATCCGCTAGGGCTGGTCAGGAACTGGTTTTTCCTTGTCATGACAAATTCCACAATTTTAAAATTTTTTTCATTCCAAACCAGAACGAAAACAAACAAACAAAAATTTTGAAATGTTCTTTGCAATGGAAGTCGGGAGAGGGGGGATCATTTGGGGCCCATTGAAACATTTTGTTTTGCTAAAATGGAAACGTTTTGTGCTGATTTTAACACTTTTTTAAAATGCTTTTTTCATATGAAAAACAATCAATGGTGTTTCAAAATGAAAAATGCGACGTCAGAAGACATCAAACCAGAAAGTTACACCCTTTTCAAGATTCTTTTAAAAAAATTTCCGCCACAATCGACTTGTTCGGTAAAACACGCTGATTTCAATGAAAGTGGCAGTTATCAAAAAAAATTTTTTTGACGCAATATTTCTGACCAGCTCAAATGGTCATTTCTCATATGTCTGCAAGGTGCCTAGCATATGGGAGTCCACCTGGTTGTGGCTTTAAGTGCTAGTGTAACATAGGTGTTAAATAACTTTTTTATTATCCTGTTACTGTTCTCCTTTAAACACGGTTATAGACTCAGGTTTTATTGCTCCTGGGAGAGATCAGAGAGATTTGCCTGTTGCTAGCTCTGGTTTTATTGGTCTTCCAATGTAAACATCATGGAGAGTGCACAACGATTATCTACCCCCGATTGCTCTTTCTTTTATGATTAACTACCCCCAAAATGTGGGCGTGGGTGACTCAGGGATATGAAGCCGCATGGTCTGCTGGCTCCTAGCCCCATCAGACAAGTAGTGACTTGCTATTCTTTGTTTTACAGTAGCAGTAAGGGGCCCTAACCAGGACTGGGACCCCCACTGTGTTAGGTGCTGTGTATGCACATGTTAAGAGACAGTCCCTGCCCTGCAGGGTTGACAATCTAAATAGAGAAGACAGAGGAAGTATGATTATCCCCATTTTACAGATGTGGAACTGAACCACGGAGGCCCTGATTCAGGAAAGCTCTGAAGCAGATGACCTGTGGAAGGTTGATTGGGGGTCTCACTGTGATTCCCACTGACCAGGTCTCAGCCAGGGCTGTCAGAAAGGTCCTGCAAAGCTTCAAAGTCACTGATATCAGAGTGTTCTAGCCAAGCCCACAAACCACCATCGCAGGGCTACCCAATTTGATAGCAGCCTTCAACTACCTGACGGATATTAGGAAAAACTTTTTCACTAGGAGGGTGGTGAAGCACTGGAATGGGTTACCTAGGGAGGTGGTGGAATCTCCTTCCTTAGAGGTTTTTAAGGTCAGGCTTGACAAAGCCCTAGCTGGGATGATTTAGTTGCGGTTGGTCCTGCCTTGAGCAGGGGGTTCGACTAGATGACTTCTTGAGGTCTCTTCCAACCCTAATCTTCTACGATTCTGTGATTCTATGAATTTCAAGGACCTGGATCAATGCAGTTCACTCAGCCCAACTCCCAGCTCTCACTCTCTTCCCCCAAGGCCTAGAGATGTGGGCCCAGATCCTCAAAAAGTATTTAGGCACCTAATTCCCTTTGAAACCAATGGGAGTTAGGCAGCTAGATAACTTTGAGGATCTGGGTCATGTCCCTTAGTGAACCTGCAGGTGGAGTTTCACTGGGAATAGTCCTAAGAAGGAAGTCGCTCTGCACATAGCTTACATTTCTCTCGCATCCCGCCCTCACCGCTGAATCACTGCCCAGGGAACAATTAATACCCGGAGCAAAGAATTCAGTGGCGCTGCCCTTCCTTCGCCTTCTGCTAAGAACAAACATGAGTCCAGACAGCACCCCGGGGATTCCACTGATTGCATAAGTCTCTTCTGGCCACACAAACACGGTCTGCGCACCATTGCTCTGTGTTTGAAAGGCAGAGTACGGGCCCTGATTTCCAGAGGGGCCCAGAGCCTGCAGCTCCCATTGACTCTAAGCCAAAAGGGGAATGTCAGCATGGGCTGCTCCAGCCTGACCCCCACCCCCCCGGGGTACGTACTTGCTTGCGCAGTCCACGCTGAAGCCTGCATTGTGGCATCCTGGCTTCTCTTTTTAGAGAGCTAGCTGGAGAATGCTAGTGTCAGTACGTCTACATGAGCTGCCATTCGGACCCCTGGCTGCAATGTTGATGTACCCTCGAGTCTTCTAGGAGGTGCTTTCAACTGACAGAAACTGCATGGTTGCAATCACAGGTCATCACAGCATGACTACTTATCCTATGCATCCGAAGAAGTGAGGTTTTTACTCACGAAAGCTTATGCCCAAATAAATCTATTAGTCTTTAAGGTGCCACCAGACTCCTTGTTTTTGTAGATACAGACTAACATGGCTACCCCCTGATACTTATCCCTTAGTCAGCATTTTTTATCCAAGGCACTTTATAGCAGTGGGGCAGTGTCAGTATCTCCAGTTTACCAATGAGGAAACTGAGGCACAGCAAGGCAAAGTGACTTGCCCAAATCCATACAGTGAATCAGCGGCAGAGCCAGAAACAAAACTCTTCTGACCCCCCCCCACCCCAAGTCTAGCATCCTTGCCGCTGAATCACACTGCCTCTCCCAAAACCCCTAGCATCCAGAATCAAGAGCGACCGATACTTTGGAAAGGTGTATCCAGAGTCCCATTTCCCAATGACAAGTCAAAAATGAATGCAGCATCAACAAGTTCCCCCCCACTGCTGTTTATGACTTTTTCACATGTTTCCCAAGTACACTGTGAGATCAAAGTGACTAACAAAATAGATTAGGAATGTATCTCTTTGATCACACCTACAACAATCCCTGGTCATTAGTCACACAAGCATATGGAAGTGGCAAACCCACATCCTTTGCAAAATTTGAAGGAAAAAAAATCAGTGACAGAGAAAAACAAATTGCTTCACTCTCGCTGGCTCATTGCAGCTTTGGGTTGCTGATCACGATTCAATATTTTGGGGTTAGAGGCCTTTTAAGATACCCTTCACATAACAAGAACCACAGGATCACCCAATGAAATAAATAGGCAGCAGGTTTAAAACAAACATAAGAAGTACTTCACACAACGCACGGTCAACCTGTGGAACTCAATGCTGGGGGATGTTGTGAAGGCCAAAAGTATAACTGGGTTGAAAAAGAATTAGATACGTTCATGGAAGATAGGTCCATCAATGGCTATTAGCTAAGCTAGTCAGGGGCGCAATCCCATGCTCTGGTTGTCCCTAAGCATCTGACTGCCAGAAGCAGGGGCTGGATCACTCAATAAGTGCCGTATCCTGTTCTCTCTGAAGCATCTGGCACAGGCCATCGTCAGAAGACAGGACACTAAGCTAAATGGACCATTGGTCTGACCCAGTCAGGCCATTCTTATAAGACTCCGGATTGCTAGAAATGAGACCATGCTGCAAAATTCAGCTCCCAATAGGGAATTCAGACATCTGGATTTGGTTTCACTTCCCCCCGAACACAGGAAACTACTGTGCAATTGTGATCCAGGAACACACGTTAGTTAGATCTCACAAGACTTTTCTGCTAGCTTCAAAACTTGTATTAGCTGTGGTGGGCCGATGTGGAAACTGGGCACAGAGACTGGAAGTGCCTTGCAAAAGACCACAGAGTATGTCAGTGACAAAAATGGAACATGAGGCCAGGACTCCGGATTCCCTGCCCCTTTTCTAACCATTCACTAAACCACATATTTGTATAGCCCTTTAAATAATAACCAATTGGGGGGTGGGGAAGGAAGGGGAACTAGACAAGAAACTCTCCTTTTCTGGATGCTACTCTTGGTCATCCTTTGGTTATACAGATGCTTCCTATTACCAGCCTTGCTCCCCTTTCTCAGCCTGTCACTACATCTATCTCTGTTATGGAGCCCATTGCTGGGACCTCAGCTGACTTGTAAGAGCCCACCTTCCTGATGCTAGAACCCATGCATTGAGACTGCATGTGATGCATGTAACTGACTTAGAATCATAGAATATCAGGGTTGGAAGGGACCTCAGGAGGTCATCTAGTCCAACTCCCTGCTCAAAGCAGGACCAATTCCCAACTAAATCCCGACTTGCTTAGCTCCACACACTAGTTATGGGCCTCTGGCTCTCCCTCCCCTTGGCTTAAGTCTATCTGCTTCCTCCACCTTTTCTTTCTTTCTCCCAGTAAGGGTAAAGCTCCTTGGAAGGCCCTGCCACTGATTCTGCTCCACTGCTTGCTATGGCTCTTGATGTCCACCTCTGGCCACAGATGTCTTTTGATTAAGAATGGGCTGAAGACACACAATTTGGCTCCAGATTTCAGATCCAGGGTGGAGGGCCCTTGGGTCAAGGCTCATCTTGTCCCTGCGTGACACCACCCAGACTTGGCACAGTGACAGCAGTGGTAGTGTGGAGAAAGGAGAAGGTCACATACTGGGCACATTAACCTACAAGGGTCTTAATTCTATATTGGACCCGCCCTGCCCTGAAGCCTGATAAGCAAACCCAGGGAGAGGTAGAAAGGAGGGCCTCTCTGCAGAGCTGGTTTCCGTTTCCATTTCCTTCTCCCACCCACCAGGCTACAGAAATGGAGATTTGGGGGCTTTCCTACCTGTGGGAAGCCTTCTCTCCAGGAAGGAATGAGCTGTAACATTGCACTTCCCTGCTGACTCAAGGAGCAGAGGAGAAATCAGAAAACCAGGCAGAGCTGAATGGAAGGTCAAACAGCAGTGGGCTGGGAGTGCAGCTGATTTCTAGCCTCTGACAGCGCTGCATGCTGGCCGAAATGTAGTACTGCAGTCTCCCAGCGCAACAGGAAACTGCAGGTTTCCGCTTGTTTTTTTTTATTTGCATCTACTTTTTTTTTTCTTGGCCCTTTGCAGGAGGATGGTGCGTGCGTCCCTCCTGGCTAGAGCAGGCAATGTATCTTCAAGGTAACTATCTGGAAGAACGAACTGGAAAGGTGAAGGATGCAGACTGGCTCAAGGCAAGGGAAGGGATTGCTCAGAGACCTTATAACTGGTGCGTGGGGTAGGCAAGTCAGTTATATCCATGCTTGTAAAGTGAGGCCCTAATGGGATACAAGGTGGTCTACTGGATGGGGCATGAGATGTCGGTTTTATTCCTGTCTCTGCTGCTGGGTGACCTTGGATAAGTTACTGTGCTGCTTTCTGCCTCGGTTTCCCCATTTGTAAAATGGGGATGATGATACCGATCTCCTTTGAGAGCTACCGATGAAAGGAGCTTCAAAGAGGCAGGTATTCTTATTATTTTTCCCAGCTCTGTTACAAACCTCCTTTGGACCACTCATTTCACCTCTGTGTTTCCCCTCCCACCCTTTGTTTAACATGGCTATTTAGCTTGTAAACTCCTCAGCCCCTGGACTCTCTCTCTCTGTGGCCCTGGTCCTGAAAGCTTTGCTTATGGGACCAAGGGCAGGCCCTGGATTCTAGCCCCACTGGGACCTGTGCCCTCTAGTCACCTGTAACACAAATACGAGCTTTGCCTGGACTTGTCTATGATGATTCAGCTCAATCCACTTTAATATAGCAGTTCAAACAGCCCATCCTGCTCGCTATCTTATCTTAGGTACTTATATGGCCCTCATTACCACAGTATCTGGTGATCCTTCCAGCACCCCCTTTACACATGGGGAATAGAGGCCCAGAAAGAGACTAAGGGTACGTCTACACTGCAATAAAAGACACACAGCATGGCCGGAGCTGGCCCGAGTCAGCTGACTTGGGTTTGTGGGGCTAGAAGTAGCAGGGTAGATGTTCAGGCTTGGGCTGGAGCCCAGGCTCTGAGACCCCATGAGGAGGGGGTGGGTCTCAGAGCCCAGGCTCCAACCTGAACCTCTACGCTCCTCATTTGAGCCCCCCAGCCTGAGCCCCGGTAAATCGGAGATGGGGTGCCCCAGGTTTTCTGACTGCGGTGTAGACATTACCCTAAGTGACTTGTCCAGGGTCAAACAGGGAGTCTGAGGCAGAACAGGAATTTGAACTCTGTCTATGGCCCTAACCACGGGCTCATCCTTTCCCCCCTTCTTGCTCAGTTACACTGGTTTAAATCCAGAGTAGCTCTACTGAAGAAGTCATTGCAGCCCTTCTAGATTTTTTTATACAAACCAGCATCCATACTGGTTCCTATCTTCTTCCGTCTCCTGGCTCTGCAAACCTCACCCCCTGCTTCTCCTCTGACAGCCAATAGCATGACAGGGGCCTTACTCAGCAAAGAATTAACCAGATTCAAAATGCATTTCCCGCCTAGTCGCTCTCCAGTTGTCAGTGCATCTGCAGCCGTTCCTCCATTGTTAGCCTCTCGCCCGACCGAGTAAAAAGTTGTTACTTCTTTGCCCCACCCCCAATGTCTGTTTTAGAGTCTAATGAGAAAGACAACTCCGCCCTGTATGTTACTCTGTACATTTCATATGGATGGTATTGTCATCATTAGGCCTGGGACTTCCCATGGCAACAGAATGCCAGGCCAGGCTAGGGGGAACCCGTGTAATTCTGCTTCAGTGGCTCTTCTCATCTCATCAATGCTAATGAGCTCCCTTGTGATTTAACAGCCTCTAACACCCGGCCCACCGGCTCCATTCACCGGCGCTTTAGACTTAATGCAAATTATTGACTGATAACGCACACAAAGAGAAAGTAGGGCAACCTTCCACTGGGAGGGGAATTAAAAAGGCTGCCAAGCTCCGAGCTGGGTGCAGGGATCTCTTGCTACTGCTTATGAGGCTCTGTCTATCTGCAATGAGCTTATTGATGTGACTATAAAAGGGAGCTGGGCTGCGTGGTTTGGCCAGGAATTTAGATTTTTTTGTTTTGTTTTAAAAATGGCGAACTTAATTGGGGCTTCATCTTGGGGGGAGCACAATGGGAGCTGATGCATGCTCAGCCCTTCATCGCATTAGACCGTGGGTCAATCAGGTACTTAAGCAAATGTCCAACTTTAGGAACCTGAGCACCGCCATTAACTTCGGGGGGCCTGCTTACATGCCTGCTTAGTGTTAGAGGGGGGAGGGATAGCTCAGTGGTTTGAGCATTGGCCTACTAAACCCAAGGTTGTGGGTTTAATCCTTGAGGGGGCCACTTAGGGATCTGGGGCAAAATCAGTACTTGATCCTGCTAGTGAAGGCAGGGTAGGGTGACCAGATGTCCCGATTTTATAGGGACAGTCCCGATTTTTGGGTCTTTTTCTTATATAGGTTCCTATTACCCCCCACCCTTGTCCCGATTTTTCACATTTGCTGTCTGGTCACCCTAAGGCAGGGGGCTGGACTCAATGACCTTTTGGGGTCCCCTCCAGTTCTATGAGATAAGTATAATCTCCATATATTAATTATTATATTACAGCTGCTCAAATGCATGGGCTAACATACCATTGCCAAAGCAGGGCCCAATCCTGCACCCATTAGTTAAAAAAACCTCCATTGATTCCCATGGGAACAAGAACAAACTGTCAAATTACAGGGGTTGTATGCAGTGATGTAACTTAGTGGGGAGTCACCGATCACGTAGACCTGCCTCTTCCCGGGGCTGGTGTGATTCTCTGGCCTGTCTCCGGTTCTTTCAGGTCCACAGTAACTAAGGAGGAGCAAGAAACTAGCAGCAGCAGCTAATCTTTGCCCTCCTTTGTTTGTGTCCAGTTTCCATGAGCTGTATCAGCAGGAGCAGCCAGGAGTCTGAACGTTGGGAACAATTATGATACTGTCTGCAACAAAGGGAGTGTCTGATGTCAGAGGCCTCCCCCATTGCTGGGAAGCTCTGGTTTGTAATCGTGCAGAGGGACAGCTTGTTACCAATTTCTCTCTTTTTTTTTTTTTTTTTTAAAAGAAAAACCCTCACCCCGATGTAGCTTCTGCCATGCTGTGCTGCTAGAAAGGACCCAGGTCACTGCTAGCAGGATCAAGCAGAATTCCTGGGGAGCCATGGGCTGGCTTTGCCACCTGAGAAAAGTCACTGTTGTGAGAAATCAGGCTGTTTTCTAGTCTCTATTTTAAAGTTTGAGAACCCCAGCTACAAACCTGCCCCCAGGCTAGGTTTAAATGTCCCAGCTGTCCTTATTTCATTTGCCATCATGGGTTAACCTGTGACTGAAAGACATAAGGGCTAGTCTACATTAGTGTAGCAGCATTGCACCTGTGCAAAGTACAGATGATGCAATGTAACTTCTCCCTGGGCCAGCCAGGCCCATGCACTGCATCGATCCCGGGGCTTTGCACTATCCTGAGACCAAAATCCCTGATGTAGACAACCATTAGTAACAAGCTGTATTCAAAGCGACGATCAAGGAGGCTCCCTCCGTCGCTTGGAGCGTTTCAGTTCCGAGCGGATGGCTTTCCAAATGGGACACGCTCAAGTTCCACCACATGTGAGCTGGTGGCCAGGTTGTATGGTTCTGCTTTGGATGCATTGGGTTCAGATCTCTCCCAGTCATGTGGCTCTAACCTTGACAGCCTGCCTTTGTGGCGAGGGGTGTGGTGGACACCCCATTGCTATGTCACTCTAAATGAAGAATGGCTGTCTTCCCAAAGGATCTGCTCGAGCCCAAGAAGCAGTTATGGCCTTGATACTTACACTATAGCTAAGCAAAGGACTCCCTCCTGCAAGGCTCTGGGGTCATTTGCCACCTTCCACCATCACTGAATTCCCTACGGGTACGTTTACACTGCAGCTGGGCACGAGCTTCGCTTTCATTGTGCTAGCGCGTTAAAAATAGCCGTGTAACACAGGTGGCAGGTAGGGCTAATCGCCTGAGTACAAACCCACCCAGAGCTATCCTGAGCTGATGCCCATGCGACCCCTGGCTACTCTGCTATTTTGAGTGCACTAGATTGAGCAGAGTTGGCGTGTGTGGTCCACCCACCCTGGGAAGCATGTACCTAGCTGCAATGTCGATGCACCCGATGAAAAATAGATCAACTGTTCATTAGAAGTGTATAGAAAGATGGAAGCTCTGCTCTTTGTTACGATCAGATTGTACATGATCGCCTTCAAAAATCCCGTTTGGAGGGTGTGGCTGAGGAAGGAGATCAGACTTTAAGGTCAGAAGGACCCATTACAATCATTTTGGCTGAACAATCCCTGCCAAATGAGCTCACCTGTTTGTAGAGCACTTAGCCCCGTGCGGTGCTGGTCCATGACTGGGGCTCCTGGGTGCTACTGCCAGATAAACAACAATTGAGGCTATAATTTAGCCAGCCGCCTCTTATACAATCATTCTCCAGGGCCTTGCAAGCCAAGAAGTCAGCTGGCTGAGCAAGGCCTATTCGACACCCATAAGGGCTAAGCACCATCAAAATGGTGTGGGCTGGTTTGTGATTAGTATCTCTTTGAAACAGGCACTGCTAGCAACCGTGGGAAACAACTCAAAGAGGAGAAAAGCCAGGCCAAGAATGAGGCCTCTAGATTCTCACCCACTTTTGGAGGTTGTTTAAAAAGTGCTTCAGGAAGACACCAACGTCTCAACTCCATTTTGTATTTCGAGATTCAGCAAGGACACCTACAGTACAGATGTCCCCTGCACTAGGCTGCTAAAGGACCTTAAACCTGGCCTGCAGGAAAGGACTGACCTCCAGGGGTTGAGAGGCTAGTTATTATTTATATACAACCATAATCCCAGGGTAATCCTGTCTTGGCCTTACTACTGCAACTCTCAGTTAAGACAAGGAGACTGGACAATTACAAAGGAGAGAGAGACCCTCCATCCATTTCAATGAGGGCACCAAATGAAATGCAAAAACTCACTCACCCCAATTCTGGATTGAATGGTCGTTGAGCTGTGAAAAGTTCTGTGCTTGCTTTCCTAAACCAGCTAACCCCTCATCCACGTTAATTGTAGATACCGTTGTTGTTTGTAGTGTTGGTCAGAGTATAAGAGACAAGGTGGGGGAGGTAATATCTTTCATTAGACCGACTTCTGATCCCATAAAAGATATTACCTCCCCCACCTTGTCTATGTAATTAAATCGCAGCACAGAACCAGGACTGGTTCTTTCCACCCAGAACAAGGATCATTCCTTGTAAATGAAGTCACTACAGTATAAGATTCAAAAGGAACCACAGTTGTTTATTTATTGGTGTATTTCAATTGAGGAGCATTTAGAGCAGGGCGATAAACCACACCATTTGGATCCAGATCTTGAATTCTCTCCGTGGATCTGAGAGGTGTTTGGATCAGATTCATGTGTGGATCAGAGGAAAGTCACACAAACAAATACACACCAGCAACAGAGGGTCCTGTGGCACCTTTAAGACTAACAGAAGTATTGGGAGCATAAGCTTTTGTGGGTAAGAACCTCACTTCTTCAGATGCATCTGAAGAAGTGAGGTTCTTACCCACGAAAGCTTATGCTCCCAATACTTCTGTTAGTCTTAAAGGTGCCACAGGACCCTCTGTTGCTTTTTACAGAGTCAGACTAACACGGCTACCCCTCGGATACTAAACACACACCAGCAGTCTCAAACCCAATTTGGTCAGATTGGGTCCATTTGCTCTTCCACCCCAACTATGGATGGTTTTCAACACAAGTTTGCACTATTCTCAATCAGAACCCAGAAGGGAAAAAAATGACATCTTTGGGGGAAAAGAGTGGGGAAGGATCAGCCAGAGACCCTAATAGGTAGGGGCAGCTACAGCAGCAGCCAATGTCTTTGGACATTCAGAGAACTTGCTACAAATTTGACCAGACTTTCACTGCGCTGCTTGCTCCAATCCTCTCCCACCCATTCTTTTCACTTCAGCTCCACTCCACACCTGCCCCTCACCCTCTGCTCTCCTGCCCTTTTCTCCTCATCCGCTTCCCTTCAGTGCCCACCCCCATCTTCACTTTTCTGTAGCCAATTGCCTCCCAACCAAACCCACCCTGTCCCCCCCCAGACAGTGTAGAACTAGCACGACATTTGCCATTCTCACATTGTACAGCCTGTTCATGTGTGTTATAGCCCTTCTCCCACCCACGTGCACCTCCCCCCCCCCCCACCTCAGATTTGCTGCTTGCCTGGTACGGAACATACGCACATGGACTGAGCATGCTCAGTAACACTGCAGAAGACAGCTGGGTGGAAGGGGGTCTTGGACTCAAAACTGAGTCAGACCCCATGCTTAGTGTATGGTGTAGACAGACCTTCAGGGGGCAAGCTTGGCCTGTACTCTGTGCACCAAATTCTGCGCTCCGTTACACCAGTGCAACTATGATGGCGGATTCAGAAGGGGCTGAATTAGGCACCTCCAGAGTTAAAAGCATAAACCGCTACACTTTAGGCTGAACAGCCAAGGCTCTCTCTACCCAGGGGCTGTAACAAACTCATGTCTGCTGTGGATAGGCACAGCCTGGGCCCTGTTACACACACTCACTAGCAGCAGTGCAGGTGTGCAACAAATGTGGCATTACACCTAATTTAAGACAGTGACTAATCGATTTTCAATTGCCTTCCTACCCTACCATCATTCACCATGACCCTCTAATTACCAGCTACCTCCATCCATGTTTTCTTCTCCATCATATTCCAATAAAGGGAGATGTGAATAAAAATCCTTAGTGTTTGAATAGTGCTTTACGTATCTTCCCAGGGATTGCACCAACCTTCGCAAACTGGCTCAGCTCAATCCCAACCCCGAACCTTTACCTATATCTGGAATTGAAACTCGGAGCTTGTTCAGATTGTATCTCAAAAGAGTGTAGACCTTTAGCAGCTAGGCTTGCCTTTACACATGAACCGGTGTGCAAAAAGGACCACCACGGTGGGCAGCTGCTGAACCAAACTTCTGCTTTGCTGGATTATAATTTATTTTAGTAGAGCTGGTCAACATTTCACATTTAAAAGGTTTTTTTGGTTTAAAAACAAAACAAAACCATGACCTGTTTTCAATTAATTTTGTGAAGAGCTTTGAATTGAGTTTTGTTTTTTTAAAATGGAAAAATGCTTATATGGTTGAAAATAACCCATTGAATGGTTTTGCCGACTCCTAAAAAAACCTCATGGTATAAAGAGCTATGACCAAGAATACTTGTAGGATGGAGCCCTTACATTGTAGGCTAGCGTCTTGGAGGAAATGGTGAAGTAATATTGGGTCATTTTAAACTGGAGTGAACATAAGCACTGAGGACTATACTGTAAGGAACAATCTCGCATTGTGCAGGCACGTGGACTAGACGAAGGGCTCTCAATCTCAAGAGGAATTCTAGAATTACTCACTTTCTGTATGGCTAGATGGAAGATTGAAGCTATTTTTACTGATGTAACAGTGGTTAAGAGCAAGGAAGAGATTGAGAACCATTGGAGAGACAAGCTGATAAAGAGTTTTAGCATCTCTTATCTCCAAGGTTCTCTTGTCTAATAATCCCTCTCAGCATATTTTAATATTGTCACACCACAGAAGAAAATCCATTCATTCTGGGACCAAGGAACATTCAAAGTTTCAAGTAATCCTCAGGTTGCTGGAGTTCCTTTCAAAGCAATAAAAATGCGACAAAAAAAAATCTGAAAAAAGTGTACTTTATCACTCTAAGTAACTAGAATTCAGGTATTAAAGAGAAAACAGCCAATCACAACATAGTACAGAAATCAAAATTAATTTAACCACACAAAATAAATTAAAACATTAAATATTAACTTTTTCAGTGCAACATATACAGATGACAGAGTAACCATGACTAGAAAAAAAAGCTTCAGGTTGGTTATTTATAATAAACTTAGAGACTAAAAAAAGGTTAACAATTCAACTGGAGGTTAGAGTACCAGCTGGAGGAAGTTTCCTAGAATTAAAGCTGATTTTATTATTAATAAGAGATCATCGGTCTCAGATGAGCATGGTCCCTGCAATGAGGTGGTAGTTCTGTCCTAGTGCCATAAAATTTCGAGACTGAATAAATATGTGATATTTTAAAAACCGAACAGCAGGTTTTTTTGGTAAAAATATCCAAAATTGGGGGGAAAATGCAAGTTACACATTTCAGGCAATTTGTCAAAACATCAGGGACACTGGGTGAAACGCACACATTATGGGTGCAAAAATGTTCCAAAAAGTGGGGAGATTTTCAAAAGGCACATGTAGAAGTTGGGTGCCCAACTCTCACTGACCTTCTGTGGACATTGGGCACAGATATCCTTTGTGACTTTAAAAATCCCCACCCCTCCCCACTGAATCACATTTATTGATCTTGAAATGCCAGCTCCAATGAGATTTTTTCCCCCGTAGTTAAATTATATAGACCCTAATTTTGCTGTTAAATCTGGATTAACCCCACTGATTTTAAAATATCTCCCCCATGAATGGAGTTACTCTGAATTCACACCAGAGTAACAGAGCGCACTCTAGGCCATGCGGTCTTCTTTTGTAAACGCTCAGGCTGAAATCTCGGCTACACGGAGGTTGAGGGCAAAACAATGGGACCAGGACTTAATGTGCTGAGTCACCAGAAGTGCTCATCTTTCCAACGTTACATTCAACGAGACCCTTTTGCAACATAATTCCAGATTGCCTTAGACCCATAGAGCCGAACCCCTGTGCCAATGAAGTCAACTTCAAAACTTCCATAGGTTTCAGTGACAGCAAAGATTCAGCCAGTAGCTTTTTGTTTTCCTACCGCCAAAAGTCCACAATTTATTTCATCTCCTAGCTCTCCCTCACCTTGCATTGCGACTTTACCAGTAAAGAAAAAGTCGAGGAACAAGCATAATTTTAAATCTCTTATCCTGGAACAGTTTCAATTAATTTAAAGCCTGCAACACAGCACAGGATAGACTATACTTATGTGTATGGAAAAGCCATTGTGGGGAAAGAAAAGAGGAATTAAGATCTTCATTTTAAATTGTGAACCTAATACCCATTGTCACACGAACCTTTATTTCTCCCCTGTCCTTTCCACTCCCTCTTCAACTAGGCAATGATTTTTTTTTAAAAGTACATTCCATATTAATGAAGTGTGATCCCACTTTTTGAGTCAAATATCTAGGTATCTTCTTAAAAGCACCACCATTTTAAAAATCAGATCCTGGAAGGTCAAATAATTGCAAGGAGCAGATCCCAGAATGGATTAGGAGATAGAATATACACATGGTCCTTTCGAATTGCTCTTTAGTGGGGTGTAATTGGGGGGGAGAGGGGGGAGGAGGCAAGGATTCAGTGCTGGAAAGTGTCTGAAAACCTAGATTAAATCCTCAGCTGGGATTGCTCCATTTAAGTGAATAGAAATATGTTAATTCACATCAGCTGAGGATCTTTCCCCCTTGTTTTTAAAGATCGAATTAGTGGATGCATGAACATTCCCACTAGTGGGTCAACTCAGGAGGCATGTGTGAGCTTCTTGCCTATCAATATATTTCTAGGTAATACAGAGGGACAGAGCTGCCCCTAGGGGAGACATGCCTAGTTGAGTATCAGATACCTGTGTGTTAGTGCCATCTTAACATGCGAAACATCCGAGTTGGATGTTAAAGCAGCAGTCAGGCTTAAAACCATGCCGCCATTAGGGATGGGTGAAGAGTGTCAGATCATCATCCACAAGGCAAATCTGACTCGGGCTTTTGAATGAATTTCTATGAACTTCTTGGGGTGCACCCAGCGCTAATGGCAATACATCTTCCTGAGAAGGACCATCCCTGGAAGGTCTGAGGACAAGGTGGGGCGGTCAGAGAACTACAAGCCCAACTGTTAGTCACAAGAACCATCCCTCTGCTCATGTATGTTGGTACGGGCTGCAGGGTCAGGTCTATGAAAGGAACAAGGCTTGTGAAATAAAGCATAACAGCCCCAATGGGCACGTGCATCAAGGCGTGAAGAGAAGCCTAAATAATTTAGGCTACAAGAAATCAATTCTTTAGTCTTATTCCCCATATAAAAAGCAAAACAGAGAGAAAGAGCACTCTCCTGCAGGGTGCGGAGAGCTGGCCAGAGGCAACATAAGGGACTTGGCCCCTTGTGGAATTGGCCCCTCAATGCACAGCTTCCATAAGACATTTTAATGCAATTTTTTTAAAAAGCATCAGCGTGCTAAAAACACCATCCCCCCTCCTCCTGGCTGGAGCATTCTGCATGTTTTACGGTGAAAAGGGACACTAAAAAGGAGGTTGAACTTTTCTTGGGAGCCCTATGTTAGAGGTTAACGCCCGTGTCCTAAAAAGCAGGGCTAAGCTATTTATACAGCCATGGAATTATGGCCATCAGCAACGCCGCTTCAATATTAAGGGCTGAATTTGCCACCAACAGAAATGGTCAGCGTGCCACTGATATCAATAGAATTTATGGCCACTTATGCCAGCAGGAAATTTGGCCCCAAGTTTCCTGAAGTGCTCAGAAACCAAGAACAGACCAATAGGGTCCCTCCCTACAAAACAGAGATTTAAGGGATCTCAGATGGAGCAGAATTATTAAGCTGCTGCAGGACAGTTACATGGCACTTCAGTTCAGATATTTCTTCTCCAGTCATTTTGAGCCAACAGAAGAGAGGGCCCTCGAATGTTTTAGAAGATATCGGAGAAATGTGGGTAATTCAGTAATTACTCCCCGATTCAGGAAAGCGCTTAAGCATCTGCTTAAAGTTTTTAAGCAACTGCTTAAGTGCTTTGCTGATCAGGACTGCTTTACAGAATCAGGACATTAGATGCGTTGGGTTTTTCCTCTTTGACAGACTCCTAGAATCACTGATGGAGTCACATGGACAGCTCAGAAATTGACCAGACCACACACCCTGCTGCCACACCCTCAAGATGCAGTGCCTGCAGCTTCACTGCCAAAGGGAATAATCCAGATCCACCTCTCAGACAGAGATGCTGCTATCTTAAAATTATTTTTTCAAATCAGCTTTAAAAATAAATCACAGAATTAAACTGAGTGGGGGAAAAAATCCTGGGCAGAGATTGACGAAAGCCATCTTGGTTGGGGGTCAATCTGCCTCCATAGGAAATCAAGGGGAGTGGACTTAATAGGTGTAGAATCAGGTTCATTGTAAGTCTGCGTCAGACTCCGAGTCAAGGCGCAAGGTCCAGCAAAGGGTTTAAACATGCTGATCTCTCTCAATTAAGATTATGGCGCAAACCATCACTTGTGTATATCTATTTTGAAATTTCCTCTGGTGCCAGTTGTTAGGTTGCTATATTATAGGAAACCAGAAGTTCATAAGATTGTCGTTTCCTTTAGGTAAGAGTTTGAAAATGAATAAGTAAGGCAGTTGTTTCTCTATACAAGATAAATGGGAAACAAAACTGTTGTTCCTATTTTCCTTACTATGATCTGGGTTAAAGTTGCAAGCATTCCTCCTGTAACATTTTGCTTCTAAACAAAAAGGATGAAATTATGCTCTTCAACAATCAGGACAAACCTAGGGACAAATTCCCCTGTTTACACCTGTTGGGAAACTTCACTGACATCAGTGGAGGGATAGGCCTCACTTAGGCCCATAAAAGTGAATTTGGCTTTAGGACTGTATTTTGCCAGGCAGATCTGGAAGGAAAGTTCAGATCAACATTCAGAAGAATATTTCACAGGTGGGACTGTCAAGTTTGTTATCCAATTGCATCATGTACAGTGTGTGTTTATCCTCTCAGACTCAAAGACCGACTAGGTGTGTGTAAACATTTACCTACAAGTTATAATCCATACTCCAGGGAATAGTCCTATTTACTTAAGAGGACCTGATTCTGATCTCACTCTAGAGTAAACTAGGAGTAACCAATGGAGTTACACCAGTGTAAGCAAGATCAAGATCAAAATCAAACCCCCCTTATCTTATCCAATTACATCTATTCCCATGTGGAAGGGTTTGCAGGATTGGGCCCTAGGTTTTCTGCTGTCATAACATAGCAACTCCTAAAGTTTTCTGAACGGTCCCTAGTGAGCATAAAGAAATGCAAAAAGCCACAAGTCTAAGGGCCTCATCCAAACCCATTACAGACATTGGAAAGACTTTAATAAGCTTTGGATCAGGCTCTAAATGCCTAGATTTCCACCACCCCAATGGCCGCCATTTTGTTATGGTTATCATCTCCAGGTCCCATTTTTTCAGCTTTCCAAGAACACCAAAGACATTTAACCCCCAAACACATTTTTCTGCCTCAATAACTTGGAATATTTTCTGCCATCACATTTAAAATGCAAAGGATTGTGGGGCGTGAACACATTTCGCCCCCCCCCCCCCCCCACACACACACACACTGGCTCAAGCGTTGCTATTTTTCTCTTGCAACTTGTCTCCTGATGAAGAGGAATTGAATATCATCAGAAAGGGACAGGATAACCCTGGCCAGTTCACCTCGTCCCGTATTACCCCCCAGATCTCATCTGGCAGGGCGAATGTCCCAATGGCAGCAGCAGCACAAAGGAAAAAAAAAAAAAAAAAAATCGCAGTCAGGCAAATAGGATGTTCCTTCGAAAGCGTTGGGTTCTCCCTTTTGAAAACAGAGACCTGCAACTGCTCCTCCCAATGAGTATGTAACAAATGCATGAACCAAAGACCCAGCCTTCAGGTAAGTTCCGTAAAGTCTCAAAGCAGGACAGATACTGACAGACTGTTCTCATAAGCTATCTCCAACCTGAACTGTACACACTTTTCCCCCCCCCAATCACTGGTGTCAAACCTACTCCCCACCACACAAATTGTCACATCTACATAAACATGAAGCTGACCCACGTGCAGTTCTCTTGTGTCCGAGTCTGAAGTCTTGTAAAACAGTCTTTAAGATTCCATGGTTGCGGAGACGTGGTCTACTCATTAGTTCATGGCTTCACATTGGGTAGCCCCATGGAGATGGTGCCCTCGATTTGGCAAGGTTCTGAAAGCTCAGCATATAATACAGGATGCATATGAAGAGTCAAGGTAATGTAGCGTATGCTTGATACTAGTCCCCTCCAGAGCATTTTCTTCCGTGGAAAAATGTTCTTCTCTGGAATGGGGTAGGCCTCCTTTATTATACTGCAGTAGTCCCATCTGGCCATGGCAATTAATATATTGGTCAGATCCAATTCTCCTTCAGACCACTGCAGAATAAAAAACACAAGGATTAACCTACTTCCGTGGGAGCAAACGAGGGCATAATTTGGCTCTAGTCTAGCATCAGAAGGCAAGAGTCATAAGAACGGCCATACTAAATCAGACCAATGGTCCATCTAGCCCAGTATCCTGTCTTCTGACAGTGTCCAGTGCCAGGTGCTTCAGAGGGAATGAACAAAAACAGGGCAATTTTGAGTGATCCATCCCCTGTCCAGTTTCTGGCAGTCAGAGGTTTAGGGACACCCTGAGCACTGGGTTGCATCTCTGACCGTCGGTGCTCCATGGTTAAACACATTAGAAATTCCATTACAGCAATAACCCAGAGGGGCTAAATAACTTATGATTTTGGGTGCCTAACTTATGGCATTTAAGAACAGTCTGATTTTCAGAGGGTGGGTGCTCAGCACTTTCTGAAGACCAGGCTGCTTAATTTGGGCAACCAAAATCACTCAGTCAGTCAGTCAAATTTTAATACAAAGGACAGGGAGTAGATAGCTTGTTTTTCCTTCTTGCTCATTCATAAAAGTTCACGTTCAAATGACATTGCTGTTTTACTGCCTAATCTATGGATAAGGGCTCCCCGTCTCTTGATGGAAGTCTAAAGCGCTCTCTCCTTCACCGTATGAAAAAGTACAATACCTCCCCCTACAATCTGTAGCACCTGATATAGCCACAAACCGCTCAGGAGACCACTATATAAATCCAGGACAAATAAAGGCACCTTAGCTGCCATTATAAATAGATCTAATAATCTAAACGCAAAACACTAACAATAAGAGGAGTACACGCTTTCTACAGAATTCTCAGTCTCCTTCGTGAGTGCAATGAATAATCCAGGCTGACTAAGATAAATAATTAGAGCAGAGACAAAATTAAAGAAAAACAGGAAAAGATCCAGAATAACTCTGGCCCCTGCCTAGACGGTATGTCATATGTCACCTTGAATTTATTGCAACGTGTTGTGCAAAAAACCCCTACGCTGACAAAGAAAACGTTGTACCGAACTGCCAAAAGCACAGAAGCTGTATTTTCAGAGATGCTAAAAAAGGTTGTGATTTATTTCAGTGTCATTGGAAATCTCTTGCAATCAATGCTCATTTAGTGCCACAAATGAGACTTGTCTACACGCAGATGCAGTAACCCTAACTAGGCATGCCAAATGGTTTGTAAATCAATTTTAAAGGGTGTAAAAAAACAAAAATCACTCCACATTCAAAAGATGCTTTACTATAAATTCAGGTGGTCTGTAAAAAGGGAGACTCTGAAAATATCCCCCTAAAGATGCAATTTCCCAAGGTTGGTAGCTACCATTGCACATTTGAAATCTTCCCTCAGTTAAATAAGATTTACTAATTTATTAGATTATATTACTTCTCACTCTATGTGCTTTACTATTTCCATTTCTCTCAGCATGGGGTCTAAGCCAGCAACGCTTATTCACATGACCAGACCCAATGGGGCCTGATTCAGTGTTACACCAATGCCATTTTACAATCACCTCCTTTTGATCCTTTGGGGATTAAACATCTTCATCTTTATGGCAACATTAAGATATAGTGAAATAACTTCATTAGGCACTGAACCAGGACTCAGGTGATCTGGGTTCAACTCCCTGCTCTGCCACTAGTTTGATAGGTGACCTTGGGAAGTCACTTCCCCCTCTGTGACTCAGTTTCCCTATGTGTAAAACTGAGAATGATACTGACCTCCTTTGCAAAAGAGCTTGGAGATCTATGGATGAAAATTGCTATATAAGAGCTAGGTATCACCACCCTGCATCTTGGAAATGCCAGCTAAACTCACTTAAGAAACAAAGTTGCTCAGCAGTTCTAACTTACCTGGTAAGTCAGCCTCACCTATCCCTCCCCCAAAAGGTAGGAATGCAATAAAAAAAAAATTTAAATGCATGAAAGGTTGATCTCAGATGCATTCCAAGAGGTAAACAGGGCCATTCTAATAGAGGACGCTGAAGGGTGAAGTGTACTGATGCTCACATTACCTTACCCCATTGATCCTGCTCCCATAACTGCCTACTGCAGATATAACCCCCTGGTAAGTGTGTTACAGGTTGTAGGCCCGGCGTGACATGAGTCATTAGACATAGGTGAGGCCTCATTTCTTGGGAGACAAGATTAGCGAGGTAAATGGAATGGGAGGTTGGGAACAGAATGTCCATGCTAAAACTAAGCTAGGTTAATGGGTCAATAAGATAAGAGACAATGTCTGTACTAGCTAAAATGAGGGGGAACACCCAGGGAGCCATTTACAATGGACAAAATAAGCCTGGAACGTAAAGAGGAAGTCATACATGGACAGTCCGTGTCTAGAGCACGCTGTACAGGGATTGGTACCTCTGCAGTAACCAAGCCAATCCCCAAAACAGTAAATGCAACATAATGTGTATATGTATATAAAAAGGAAGAGGTTTTTTGTGCAACTTTGGGTGTGTGGTATGCTCTATATCCACCCCCTATGCTTGAATCTGATCAACTCAGCACAGCTTTGCTGTAGGCCAAATAAAGATACTCAAGTGAAAAAATCTGGAGTCAAACTGAGTTCTTGGGCAGATGAATGGAAAAAAAAAAAGTCTTGGAGGGAATCCCAACACAGGCCCGCCTCCGTGCCTGATCCACCTAGGATAGGAGTCTGTTGCAGCGCTAGGCAGCCTGGACTCTTTAGCTCAAAAACTGTAGCAGCTCACGCTTTTAGCTGTAGAGGTCCCCGGGTCAAGTCCCCGGGGTGTTGACCAAGATGGTGGCACCTTCCTTTGAAGAATCTGATAATGTCTACTGCCAGGCTTCATACATCATCCATGGGTATGGAGAGAGACAAGTTAAATAATAATAGAAGAGGGATCATTTGGACTTTGCCTGCTACCGACGCCCGCTAAACGGAACTCAGCTCCTTAACAGGATCTCCATCTCCACGGCCAGCCAATGAAACTATTAGAAGGAAGCCGTTGGTACGACAATTGTTCCTCCTACCTGTCTCTGAATGGCAACAGGAAGTTCCCCCCTTCAGGAGCCCGCTGGGCTTCTCGTGTCTGCAGATGAAGGCTCGGCACCACTCACAATGTTTTCTTATCTGACAGCAGCTGAAATGCAATTAAGGGCAGGGGTGTTAGGACGGAGACAAGGCAAAGAGCTTGTGCACAACAATGAAGAGGTCTCTATTGTTCAGCAATAACCATCTCACAACATATTGGGTTTAGTTCTGCTCTCCGCTACCCCAAAAAGCTCCATTGACTTTAGTGAAGATGCCAATGCAGACTGACAGAATAGACTGCGGTCCATCACACACAGCATTCACTTCGCTTAGCACCGAAATGCAATTTCCCCACTGGGGGTGGGAAATGACAGGCGTTACTACAGCACCAACAACGCTACATGAGTGTCTTGATGTAAGGACAAAGGATTTGCCTAATAATTGCAAAGCAAAAGGGGAATTTAGATAGGCAAAAATGGGACAAACTCACCCCTGGTGTAGCTCCATTGATGCACAGGAATGAATTTAGATCTTGTTAGTTACCCGAGATCTGGAATTTGAACCAGACACTGGAGACTCAAAACCCTACTCTTAGGAAAAGTGCCATGAGATCTTTCAGGATCTAGTCTAGACAGGAAAGAATCTAGAGAGGAAGGACAGCCTGACGATGAAGGCACCGGTCCGTGACTCAGGAGATAGGGATTCGATTCCTACCTCTGCCAGAAACCCATTGTATGATCTTAGATAAGCCACCTACTCTCAGTCTTTGGCCCCATCCAGGAAAGCACATAAGCATCTGCTTGATTTTCAGCCTATGCTTAAATGCTCCCCTGAATCAGGGCCTCTGTTTCCCCATTTGTGAAATGGGGGTGATGCGAATACTTCTCTCTCACCCTTTATCTATCTATCTAGGATTGTAAGAAATTGACTGGCACTACGCAGCTGTACAGCTCCTACCGCAGTGTGATCCTGATCTCATTTGGGGCCTCTAGGTGCTACTTTAATACAGATAAATGAACCACAAGTGCTCAGAAACTCTGGTTTAGACCTCAGACAACTGGAGGGGATAAAAGCCCTCAATGAATTTGGAACAAAATGTACACAGCAGCCAATCGCACCAATGGATGTGCTGTTGAAAGATTTATTTACATTTATAAGTATATATCAGCCGCGAGAAAAGTGACAATTATGGCAAGACAAACACACTGGTTTATTGCAGCTGTACCGACTGGTTTGTTTGTTTGAGCCCATCGTGAATTAAGAGTTAAGAGCTAACTGAAAGAAGAGTTAGGACATGCAGAGAGACTCTGAAGCAATGTGTCTCGTAACACAAGCCACTTGAGTTGGGAAATCAACCACAACAACACTTCCTTTAAATTACACAGTGAAGACAGTATTGTTATCTTAACAATATACGCATGTTGCAACACGAGTATATTGTCCACCTGCCCTTAGAATTAACATTGAAGTACTTTACATCAATAGGGATGAGCTGTTCTGTGCAACTCCAGTTATCCACAGAAATGGGCTGTCAAAAAGTGGGGGGGAAAGACATGGCCCTGCACCCCCGGCTTCCTGCAATTCACCCTAACTCTCAGCCAGCCAGTAAAGCGGGTGGTTTATTTAGACGACAGGAACACAGTCCAAAACAGAGCTTGCGGGTACAGACAACAGGACCACCCCCAGTCAGGTCCATATTTGGGGCCAGGGATCCCAGACACTGGTTTGGGCTTCCCTCCCCTTCCCCAGCCAGCTCCAAACTGAAACTCTCCAGCCCCTCCTCTGCCTTTGTCTCTTTCCTGGACCAGGAGGTCACCGGATCTTTGTTCAACACCTTCAGTTGGCGCCTTTGCAGAGGAGGGGCCCAGGCCATCAGTTGCCAGGAGAAAGGGTGTTGGCCATGCTCTGTGCAGACACCATCACACTGGCCCTCTCAGGCTCTGCAACAATCACACCCCCTTATCCCACCACCTAGATACTCAAGAACTGCATAGGGGAAACTGAGGCACCCACACAGTATTCAGAGAGAACATTAAGAACATTCCCACTTCGTCACATGGGCATTCGCACAAGTAATGTTTCTTGTATCACAATAGCAACCAGAAAGCTTTCTACCCTCTAAGAGGGGCATGCAGCGGTCTGCATTTCCCCTGCAACAGTTCCATTCACTAGCACATTAAACGGAATAGGGAGCTTCATCTCATGCACTATTTTGTGTGTTAGTCGTGGCATCAACTTTGGCTGGGGGGGGGGAGGTGAGGGGGAGGGAGGAGAGGTCCAATCCTATTCAGGGGCTCAGCACCACGAAGGGTCAGGTCTAGAGTCAGCAGCTGCCATGAAAGCAATTTTCCACTGTCTACCTGCATAGGGCCAGTTCAGAGAAGAATCTGAAGGAGTCTAGTTCATGTAACCTATAGCTTCTTCCAGTCCTGTAGTATACAAGTTACACACTTTGGATGCCCTTATGTCCATTTACTGATGTAAACAGGCCCCCTCCCTTTTATACCTGTGAATTTGGCCCATATTTTGGTATGGCGTTAAGAACCTAACACCTAGTTTTTAAATTAGCTTTTCTCTCTGGCACTGGAGGTTTTTAAGAGCAGGTAGACAAGCAGGGATGGTCTAGAGAATACTTAGCTCTGTCTCAGTGCAGGGGACTGGACTAGATGACCTACCAAGGTCTCTTCCAGCCCCCCGTTTCTATGGGTCTGTAATGCACGGCAGAAGGGGACTTAGAGTCTGTGTGGATACTTATGCACGGCTAAAACAAATCAACAGAATCTCACCGAGACCCAGTAAAAGTAGTACGCTCGTCCACAACAGCATGTAACGCAGACTTACTGTATTAGTACACAAGCCACAATAAGGATGACGGACGCTACCACTGAAACCACCACTAAGGCAGTGATGGTTTGTTTCTTCTGATTGGCAGCTACCACTGCAAGGAGGTCTGCGTGTTCGCATCGTGTCCCGACGAACCCAGAATGGCAGCTATGAAGAGAGGAGAGAGGTGAATTAAAGAAGAAAGCACAGAAGCCCATGCGCACCCAAGAAATAATGATCCAGTCACTGGGATTCTCAAAAGGCATTTGGCAGTCAGATCCAATGGGAGTTAGGCACCTCAGTCCCCTAGCCAGAGAGTAAAGAGTGGGACAGTGACAGGCTAGCAATACTTCAAATGCCAATTAAGGGGTTGATCCTGCAGCCCTTACTCTGGCAAAGCTCCCACTGAAGTTGTACCTGATCAAAAACCTGCAAAGTAAAGCCCCGAGCACGTACTAAAGCAGCAGCTCCTTGCAGCCCTCCAGGCAAAGTTTTCAGGCCTCCAAAAGCCATCTATTTAGGCTAGATTTTTAGAATGCTGAGCCCCTGCAAACACCCATTCAAGTCTTGGGACCAGCTGGGGCACCACTGAAAAAAAAATCAGGCTAGTAATTTAGGTTATGTCTATGCTGCAGTTTAAAAACCCGTGGCTGGCCCTTGCCAGCTGACTCAGGCTCACGGGGCTGTTTAATTGCAGCATAGATATCTGGGCTCAGGCTGGAGCCCAGGCTCTAGGATCCTGTGAGGTGGGAGGGTCCCAGAGCTCAGGAACGTCTACACTGCAATTAAACAGCCCTGCAGTCTGAGCCCTGGGAGTCAGAGTCAGCTGGTGTGGGCCAGCCATGGGTGTCTAACCGCAGTGTAGACAGACCCTTAGGTAACCAAATATGGATTTAGGAGCCTAACTTTAGGCATCCAGGTTTGACCTTTTTCCCCTTTGTGCCATGAAGGACAAGGGAAGGTGGGTACTCCATTCTCTCTGAAAATTCCAGCCGGTGTGGTTTCCTTAGAGGTAACATGCGACTCCAAAGATAATGCAACAAGTTATATGTGCCAGTTCTCATCCCAAGGGAAATGCAATGGGCACTATACAGTTACATAGGCCTGCTGCCCTGAGGAACAGTGAATCACTTCTCTTCCGTTTCACTTGTGCTCACACAAGCAAAACACTTTGCCACAGGAAGAGACTTACACACATGCTGGCTTCTCCTCTTGCACCAGAAACCTGCAGGTTCCGTGGAAGCAGAACTGACTGTGGGAGTCGGGACAGTCGTTAAAATGGGATCGGACTGCGGCAGCCACTGGGGGACCTAGATGGGGTGAACAAACAAAGATACATTTTTAACTCCATGTGTAACCCACACACCTTCGGGGTGTGGTGTCCTGCCCCATCTAGTGGCACCAAGACCACTAAGAGAGAGCTAAATAAGTTTGCTCTACAGCCTTGGCTAAGAGCCAGTTGACTTTTAGCTCATGCAGTAGGGGCTCATGCACTAAGCTCCAGATGCCCCCAGGTTCAATCCTGCCCACCGACGACCGGGGTCTCTCGATGGGACACATGCATTAGCCAAGTCCGAGACAATTCTCTGCCCACCGGGTTGCGCTCAGCCATGGTTTAGATTTCGCATGATGCAGAGTTTCCTGGGCACAGCACACACATGTTCATAACCCACACAGTAAAGCCCTAAAGAGTTTACTAGGAAAGCATTAACCTCTTTAGAGGGGTTTTCCCCCCCAAAACCACCCTCTAAAATTTAAATAGATAATTGTATCCCTGCCACAGAATTCCACCAGATAGGTTTTCTGAACTATAGTGGTGTTCTCCTTTTCTATTAAGCACTGAAGAGTAATTTTTGTAGACTCCTCTTGGTTTTGCTAGACATATTCAAAGCTACCCAGGAGATTTAGATACCAGATTCTTGTTAGTATTAATGGAAACTGGACACCCAAATCCTTTAGGTGGCTTAAAATAATCTCAGCGTCTCTCTTTAATCAATTCTCCCATATAGGCAGGGCCCTTATTACTATGATTTATTTCTATTACTGTAGCATCTAGGGGTCCTAGTAACAGATGAGGATCGCATTGTGCATGGTACTGTATAAACAGACTCCTCCATTGTGATTTGAGCTCTAAGACTAGCGTAGTGCAGGTGAGGGGAAGGGTGGGCATGAGGGAGGGGCCACAGAAACCAGGATGCACGACTGGCAGCACCAGAGTTTGAAATCCTCCATGGAGCCACAAGAGAGATGCAAGATGGAGCAGAGTAAGGTTCCCCCATGCCACCCTGCCAAGGTGCTTCAAGTCGGTCTTGAAGGAACCACCTCTGGGATGAGAGGAGAGTTCAGTCTCCATGGCCCAGCCAGTTCTTGGTCTCTCTGTTTAGGCTGCCAACAGAAGGTGCGTTTTAGCGACAGCTTGGTGGTCGTTCTCTCTGATGGATGCTTGCCCATGGAGAACCAGACTAAGTTCCCCCATCTCATTTCACACAGGCTACCATATCACCCAAGTAACATTTGGGCACTGCTAGGCTGGTCTGAGTGGGTGATTTAGAGAACAGAGCCCTTTGTTTCTATTTACCAATTCCTTGAGCCAACAAGACACCTTCCTCCATAGATTCCTAGAAACATGGAGGAAGGGAAGAGTTCTGTAGGAGAAGAGCAAATTCCATTTCCCCTTCCAGAGAAGTCTCGCTAATACCACTGCAGGATTGGAGATTTTTAAATAGGTATTTGCAATCCTGCCATTCAGACTGGTGTAGATGGGACAAAGAAGCTGCATCTGTTGACACCAAGTGTGAATTTGGCCCAGAAGCTGTAATGAAAGTGATCGAGACTGCAGGCTGAGAAAAGTCGGGAGAGCCCAAAGGGAAAGGAGATTATCCACTGAACGGGGTCTGGATTTGTTCTTCCAACCCTATGAAATCAGAGGCAAGAAGCAGATATGTTTAAGGGGCCATTAGTGGATCATTTCTGATACACTCACAAA
Source organism: Chrysemys picta bellii (assembly GCF_011386835.1). Classification (NCBI taxonomy): domain Eukaryota; kingdom Metazoa; phylum Chordata; order Testudines; family Emydidae; genus Chrysemys; species Chrysemys picta. The sequence continues at coordinate 152,648,161 of NC_088792.1, forward strand.
ATAAGCCTTTGTAGCACTAGAAGAATTTAGTAAACAGCTTAAAGCTTAAAATTCTTAGCCTGGATGAACTTGATGAATAATCAAAGACTCATGCGCTTAGAGAGTACTTGCCAAAGCTTCACTGCACTCTTCCATTTGTTTTCTTGTTATGAAAGCACCACCACCACAATAGCGTGTCGCGGAGATGTTCTAGGTAGAAGACACTCACAAGAAAGGGGGTCTGCTTTAAAAGGGACCTCTTCCACCAAGCGTGATAAGCACAGTGCTGGCAATTCTATATAATGAAACATTGTGAAGTCAAGTCTCAGTAGTAAGGACAAAGCAGAGCAGAGGAAGAGAAGTGGGACAAGAATCCATCGGAAAATACAAAAGCTTCCCTGCCCCCCCTAATTGCTACACTGTTTTCCATTTTGTCCTGTGCTGTTTTAAATTATCGTTCACAGCCGATACGGAAAACCAATATCCTGCTTTTGGATTAGCCCTCGTAGAAAGCACATCCGATCTCCGTCATTTCAAAGCCCCCCTCGGGTTCCTGTTTCCACACATTTCTGTCGGCCATGGTAATTAAATCCACATCTCTCAAAAGCTCCGGGTCCCAGGGAGATTTTAAACCCGTTTGTGTGTTAATCAAGGATATTGCGCGTGAGAAAAGGTTTTGTTCAAATCACGTATTCACACAAGGTGGCGGCTGGCAGCCTGGTTTGGTACTTGCGCAGCAGTGGGCCAGTATTGCCATGTGGGAGAGACTGATCAGATTTCCAGCCCAGATTGTCTCATGACACGGGTTATAAGTTCTCCATAGATTTGAAAGCCAGAAGGGGCCAATATGATCATCTTGTCTGACTTCCTGTATACCAGACCTCAGAATTCCACCTAGTAATTCCTTCATTGAGCCCTGGGGAGGAGTCAGTCAAGGAGCAGGAGTGACTGCTTCAATCCCTCTTTTAGGGAAGGAGCATCCCCATCACAAAATAAACCCCCATAACGGAGGAAGGCACCACTGGTAACTCCATTGTTACCAGCAGCCAATACTGCGATAGCGGATTTTCTCAAAAAGGGACCGATCTCCCCCAACTTTACTGGCATGGAGAAAAAGCATGGGCAAGCCTTTAGATGGAAAGCAAAGAGGCCAGCCAGCCTCATATCAGGATCGAATAGATTGTACAACAGCTGGTTACCATTTTCGGAATCTGAATACATACAGATAAGAGTCAGGGGGTAGTCATGTTAGTCTGTATCCACAAAAACAACAAGGAGTCTGGTGGCACCTTAAAGACTAAACAGATTTATTTGGGCATAAGCTTTTGTGGGTAAAAAAAGCTCACTTCAGAAGCAGATAAGAGGTTGATCAAACACAAAATGGGTCTTATAAAGGTACTACATACAGATTAGGACAGAGATTGGTTAATAGTGGTGTGCAAAGTTCATGTAAGTTAACAATGAGAAAATAGGGTTGTCTTTAAAAATAAAAACCTCTAATTGGCAGGCAAAGGAATGAATGGGTCACTGTACCGGACTTCTCAGAAGCAGCCCCACACAGTCAGAGAAAAGTTTTTTTCGGAGCAGGGACTGTCTTTTTGTTCTGCTTGTACAGCACCTAGCGCAGTGGAGTCATCTAGGATTAAGGCTTCAAGGCACTGCCATAATACACATACAATAATAATTGACATGGAATGGCAAGAGTGAAGCTTACAATGCTTAGTCCTGCCATGAGCACAGGGGACCTGACTAGATGACCTCTCGAGATCCCTTCCAGTCCTACAATTCTATGAATGGCCAGGACCATGCTGGAACAGTTCTTTGGATAAATGGAGGACTTTAGAGCCATCAATCCGGCAGCTTTTGCCAACAAGCAATTCACTGAGCAGCAAGCAGCACAAATGGGCTTCTGAATGGAGTCTGGCCTGGCCTCTTTTAGCTAAAAGAACAGTGGATGTGATAAAACTGCCCCCCTTCTCATAGCCCAGGCAGTAGGGAAGCCTGGCTGTTTCTAATAAGGGTTCAGAGATACACACACCCCGACCCCCAAGGAACATCTGAATATGGAACTGAAACTTCAGAAAAGGAACATGAACTAAAGCGCATTGGTAGAGGTGGTCCGAAATTTTCCAGTGAAACGTGTGTGTCTGGAAGTGCAGACTTGTTGGAAGCAGAACTTTTTCGTGGAAGTCTTTTTATTTTATATTATTCATTCAAGAAAGTGTCTGAAAGAAAAATTGGGGTGGGGGAAGCTTTTTTTTAAGGTTGAAACAGAACGTTTCGATTTTCCATGTTAAATTTTTTTTTTTTTTACTATAGTATAAAATGAAAACAGAATGAAAATGTTTGATTTTTATCTAAGCAAAATGTTTCAACTGACCTGAACACACACTTTAAAAATTTCAGTTCATGGGAATATTTCAAAAATTGTTCTTTTAAATCCATTTCAGAATAAAACAAGATTTTGAAATCAGGGATTTTCCCGCAGAACAAAATAGCCAGTTCCTGCCCAACTCTGCTCATTACACACTTTTATTATTGTTATTTGTATTAGAATCATAGAAGATGAGGGTTGGAAGAGACCTCAGGAGGTCATCTAGTCCAAGCCTCTGCTCAAAGCAGGACCAACCCCAACTAAGTCAACCAACGCCAACAAAATCACCATAGCACTTCTCTTCCCCTCAAAAGGATGAGAGGTTAAATAGACTCTGAATCAGCAGAATACTAAACAGAAGGTCGGCTTTGTTGAAATCACCACTGTGGCTTGGATTCTTCTCAAATGACTAGCAGTCTATTACAACAGGGCACTAGGTTTTTAAGATATGTGACCCTCAAAGCAGCACAAACATCCTTTGCAGTTTGGATGCTTCTCTGAAGTTCATCTAGGCTTAGGATGACCAGATAGCAACTGTGAGAAAACAGGACGGGGAGGTAATAGCTGCCTATACAAGAAAAAGTCCCCAAAAACAGGACTGTCCCATTAAAAAACGGGAAATCTGGTCACCGTATCTAGGCTAATCAATCTGTCGTGCTTCTTTTTGGTCAGATAATAAACCACTGGAATGAGACATTTAAAACAAATCTTGTCCTCTTCTACAGTGTTCTCCACCTAGACATCTCATGAAACACCGATCAATTAAAAAGTGAAGAAAAATTATCCTCTTTAAAAAGGTGTGAAAGAGGCAAAGGGAGGGGGGGCGTGCGTATCCTCAGCTGATGTAATGTAGCTCCATTGAAGCATCAACATCAAAGGCTTTACATTGAGTTATGCCAGCTGTGGGTCTGTCCTAGAGTTTACAGCTTAGAATTTTCTAAGGTGCCTATTTCCTTTAGGTGCCAACTGAATCAATGGGGACTGTGGGTTCTCAGCTCCTCTAAATTAGGCCCAAAATGTCAAGTTCGGCAGCCAAAATTAGTGTCCGCTTGTGAAAATTTAGGCCTAAGTCACTTGCTGTAGATCACACTGAAAGTTTGAGGCAGAGCTGGGCATAGAGATTGTCCCCTCCACTCTGTTCTCCCTGCATTACCCACAAGGCCCTCCCGTCTCCCTTGATAGTAGCATCCTGGTTTAGCAAAACTTGGGACAGGCAATGCAGACCTGGATGTCATTTTACACCGATCCCCTCAAAGGGGTGGGAGAATTAGCAGGTCCAGTTTTAAGCCATCTCCATCAACCCCCTTGATGATGAGCCACATCGCACATGGAGATTAAATGTAACTTCCGTCCTCCAAACAAAACTCCAGGACATCTACTCTTGTGTGTAATGGCAGCAAGAAAGGAGCAGTCCCTACCGGGATACCTTTCGCCAAATGGGCCTTTAACTTCTTTGTAAGAAAGAATGAGAGGGCAGCTTTAGTTTACGACCTTGCCTCAAGAAGCTGCACCAACTGCAACTTTTATTGTTGTACCAGCCCACATCAAAGGGCTGGGACTTTCATTTTGTTCCGCCAAACCAGAGAGCTTTTCCCATCCTAATTACAATCCCTTGGGGACCATCCATAGACCAGCCGTTTAATCTTCTATTTTAGCTTCACTGGCTTTGCACCATAACAGTCTCCCCATGAGTATTCAGAATTTTAGAATAGAATTCACTGACCATCTGCTTCAGGATTCCTTTGAACTGTGTTGCAGACTGGTAGTTCTGAGTGGTGGAACAAGACCCTGCTGAAATGCTCGTCTACCATCTTTCAAATGGTATTCTATAGATAGTTGCCACATGCCTTTGTGGGCACTGATGGGGATAAGACTCATGTACTGACCTTGGGAAAGCAAGACGGACAATGATACCAGTGTAGCCTAGCCTCCCTGAACTGGTCTTCAGATGAAGCACCCTGCATGAGGCCCCCAACAACCTCGTTCTGTTCTTCATCATGCAATGTCCAACCATCTGGCCATCTCAGCATCTTCATTTCCGTGGTGGAGAGCATCCTGATTTCTTCTCCTGTGGCTGGGCAAGTCTCTCAACCCATCTTAATGTATGGAACACTTACAGTTTCACAGTCTTTGTCATGGAGAACTGGGGTTAGCTCCTACCATATGTGCCACACAGCTTTAGTACGATGCCAGGCATCACTCAGGAGGGCACCATTGTCAGCAACCATTAAACCGAAGTATTTAAATTCTTTCACTCTAAGGGCTCTGCCTGTGATATACTTCATGATGGGCCCTCCTCCCTTAGTTACCATAGCCTTGGTCTGACCAGCTGCACATTAAGCCCAGCCCACTCAAAACTATGTTACCACTATTCAAAGTTGACTTGTAGGGTCTCAATCTTCCATGCATCACTAAAACATCAGCGGACATCTTGTTCCAAGCTGGCTCTCTTCCATATTCTCACTTAGCCCATCCATGACAACCAGAGACAAAAAGGAGCCCTGACGTAGGCCAACATTTATGGGAAATCCTCTATTGTCCCCGATTTGGTTTTGATTGCAGTAGTCATTCCCTCATATGTACCCTGGAGCAGATGGACATATCCTTCTGGCATGCTTCTCCATCACAAGCTCTACCAAACTAGCTCTCCTGGTACATGATCATATGCTTTCTCCAGATCCACCCACAGTCTCTTTTCTCTGAGCTCCTCTATGAAGACTGGTAGCAAAAATTAGCCTCAGTTGTGCTCCTTCCTGGCATGAATCCATACTGACCTTTCCAAATTTCAACCATCCCATGCAGACGCTTTTCAATAATCTTCTCCCATACTTTCATCGCATGCAACATCAGCTTAATTGGATGATAATTAGCACATAAATATCTCCTTTATGTTTAAAAAGGAAACACACTACCAAGCTTATACACCGTTCAGCCAGCATTTTCCCTTTAAGAACACTGAAACTTTTAAGATACTTGAAGCCTTCCATTTCCAATGACTTCACCACATCCATTACTGCTTCATCTGGCCCAGGTGCTTTCTCCATTTCCTTAAATGCCTCTGCAACCCCTCCTTTTTATGCTATCATGACCGAGTTTGGCTTTCATATCCTTAATTCTTCCATTGGGTTCTGCTCCTTCATCCCTCTTTCAAAACGATTATTTTACTGATTGAGTCACCATTCATTTGCAATAGAACCATGTTCATTTATAATGCAGCAAACAAACTTGTTCAAATGCCTCATCGTTTTCTCGCTTGCCTTGGTGAGTCTATAGATGGTCTTCTTTCCCTCATGTCCACCTAGCCTGTTATATAGCTCATCACAGGCCACGCTTTTAGCTGTCAATGCTCTTTGCCTCCATGTATGACATCTTGTCGCTGCTGAAGCCACTGGCCTACCATTTTTCAAAAGTTCTCTCTCCCCCTTCCCGCCCCCAAATAAATTCTTTAGTTCAAGGACTGCACCACCAAGTCTCCCTTCTTATCCTTCCCAGCACTAGGCCCATTGCTTCTAGGACTTCATGTGCTATTTCTAGCAAAGCTGACTCCAGTTTGAACCAGTTGTCCTCCACACCTTGTGTAGACTTCCTGACTACACACACCATTCAGTGTTTGTGAAGATTCTCTCCTTGCCATCTTTAAGTTTCCCCCACTTGAGGCCCTCTGGCACACACAGCTTCAGCTACTTCTCGGGCTCTGCATTCAGAAATTCACCCGTCAGAGCCTGGGGGGTGGAGCTCAGAGCCAAGGCTCCCGCCGACACTTGAACATCAACACTGCTATTTTCAGTCAGCTAGCGCAAGCCCAAGACAGTTGACCAGGGCTTGGAGACGCGCTGCTGCAGGTCCTTTTTGCAGTGTAGACATTACTTCAATGAATACTTAAGGTATCATACAAATTTGAGTAAGTCAGGCTGTGGTCAAACTGGGTTCTAACAAGCTGCCAGTGTGATTGGCACCAAAATGTTTCAGACCACCTCTCCTCTTCCCCCGCTTCCCAGCAGGGTTCCAGCAGAACCTGGCCTTGCTTGTGCTAGACAATCAAACTAGGTTTGAATCCACAACCAAGCCACAGTCATGGTGCAATGACCAGGGACATGCCAGAGCCAAAAGTTTCATCCAGATCTAAAACCTCCCCAAAGTTCAGGGTGCAGCACTACATGCCAGGGCTTTGGATTGGCCCAATACATTGAGAAGAGCCAGAAGCAAAGCTCAACTGCTGATGCCCAAATTTCTGGGGAGTCTACAATGGACCTGTTCTCTAGAAAGTACTCTACGACCTGAAAACACCGCAAAGTGCTCTGTGATAGCACAAGATCCTTTTTCTGTGCCTCTTTTCTCAGCACTCAAGAGAGCAGCCTGTCCACTGACAAATGATGCTACGCAATCCGACAGTTTGTTGCAACCATGTAGTAACATTTGCATTGCCCTTGATGCTTCAGTGTTACAAGAATGCCCCAGCAGGGGAAAGAGTAAAAGATGTTTTGCCTCGTTGAGCCTGCATCCTTGGCAAAATGAGATCAGTGTGCCTAGTCTAGGTACCCACAGCTGACGGTGTTCTCAGACCACCTCTTATGAAAGGGAGGAGCAGCAGCAGAAGGAACATTACTGGGATATATTCAAGCTCCCAACCACCTTTGGGTTTCACACACCCATTTTCCTCCCACCTGATTCTCCCCCTTCCAACTGACCCACAGCATGGCTGATTCCCAGAGTCTGGGGAAGGTCCTTACAGCGGTGAGATCTTATTGAGTTTTCTATTTTCAAGTCCCCCACCCCTAGGGGCCCCTCACCTTCCCCTCTCTGGCTGTGTCCTAGGATGACCAGGTAGCAAGTGTGCAAAAATCAGGATGGGGGTGGGGGGGTAATAGGAGCCCATATAAAAAAAAGCCCCAAATATTGGGACTGTCCCTATAAAATCAGGACATCTGGTCACCCTACTGGGTCCTCTCCCCTCTTTTGCTGGTATATGCCCTTTCTTGGGATCTGATCCAGAGTCCACTGAAGTGCCTGGGACTCCTTCCACTGATTTTGGATCACGACTTTGGTTACTCTCATAGCAACATCGGAACTGCCACACTGGAATCAGGACGAGTAGCCCATCCAGTCCAATAGCGGTCTTAAAGCAGCTGGTACCCGATGCTTCAGAGGAAGGCTGATACTGTTCACAATGAACAATCTGCACCAGTGCCCCTCCACATAGGCCATTCCCAAATCTACTGGTCTAATCCCTCACATCTCTGGCTACAGTGGCTCCAACTCAGCGTACCAAAATAGGCTTAACATTGCTTCTTTCTCTCTCCCCAGATGGAAACCCCGCTCTCCTCCTTGCCAGCTCAAACTAAATCACGAATCCTTGGCATGAGCAGTCTGCTTGCAAGGAGAACAGCCAGGAAAATTCCCCACTTCTAAGCTATCTGATCCCTGCCTCTAGCCCCCTTTCCCCCTCTGCAACAACTTCTCAACCAGGGAATAGATTCCTCTTTCTCGCTCTCTCCCCTCTGCCTATCTTCTGTGGGTTGCATGATCAATGCAACCCCTCTTACAACAGGCCACTTCACTGTATGCAGTTTCAAGACCTTTTCATGGCTTCCCCTCTTTTGGGATTTCCACAAGTCAGTCACCTGCTCAACACTGCAAAGGGGCTGCCCATGACTGACATTGTTCACATAGCGCCAAAGAGGCATATATGGAGAAATCACTGTCTAAAGATCTAATCAGAGCTGAATGTTCACCAGTTTTCCTCCTCTAAGATTTTGAGACACCTAAAGCTGCCCACGTCATGGTACCCATCTGTCAGAGAACCAGAAGGCTCTGCCACTGACTCGGACCTTGAGCAATTCACTGCTCTTGTACCTCAGTTTCCCCATCTGTACAACAGAGGATATTGCTACTTAACTCAGGGGGGTGGAGAGGATGAACCTGTTCTTGCTTGCAAATCATTTTGAGTTCCTCAGGTGGAAGACGCTCTTAAAGAGCGTAGCATTGTGATTAAGAGAAAAGGGAGACATTGCAGGGTTTAGAATAGAATGGGTCTCTTAGGCTTTTGTTATCATGCAACCAACTCGGTCACAGTAACTATGTGAGCAGTCCTTCGGATCTCTCAGGTTCTTGGGCCTTGGCCACACTGGCACTTTACAGTGCTGCAACTTTCTTGTTCGGGGTGTGAAAAAACACCCCCCTGAGCGCAGCAAGTTACAGCGCTGTAAAGCACCAGTGTAAATAGTGCCCCAGCGCTGTGAGCCACGCTCCCAGCGCTGGGAGAGAGCTCCCAGCGCTGGTGACGCGACCACACTCGCACTTCAAAGCGCTGCCGCGGGAGCGCTCCCGTGGTAGCGCTTTGGAGTTTTGAATGTAGCCAAGCCCGCAATGAAATAGCAATTACCTCAAACTACCTTTGACCAGCCCCTCAACTCCTGTAAACTCAAGCTCTATTGAGTTCAGCTGATGGGAACTGAGGCTCAGGGAGGTGAAGTGACTTGCCCAAAGTCACACAAGGAGTTTGTCACAGAGCCAAGAACTGAACCTGGGTCTCTCAAGTCCCACTCCAGTGCCTTACTCACAAGGCCCCTCTTTTTTAGATTAGCATCACTATATATAGAGTAAAAGGAACAACCTCCCGCCCCACCACATAAACCACTGCATTATTGCCATTAATAAAGTGATCTTAAAGATAAGAAATTTACCAAGGGTTGTGGTGGATTCTCCATCACTAGTAATCGTTAAATTAAGATGGGATGTTTTCCTAAAAGCTCTGCTCTAGCGCAAAGAATTAATACAGGGACGTTCTATGGCCTGTGTTCCACTGGAGGTCAGACTGAATGAACACAGGGGCCCGAGGCCAGAAGGGAATCTGTGAAAAGGGTTTTGGATCAACCCATATCAGAAAAGGGCTGGAGCTGTGAAGTTCAGATCCAAACTGAAGTTTGGTTCGTGCCTCTTTCTAAACTTAAAAAAAAAAAAAAAAAACACTGTTTTCTTAGCAAGATTCAGATTTTTTGCTTTGCTAACGTCTGTCCCACAGTGAAATCGCACTGTGAGGCTACATAAACTCAAGGGCAAGCTCTCCGCTCTGCTCAGAGCACAGAGTTTTCTTTTACACACACTTTTCATTCAGCCGGACTCCCAATCCCTTCAGCCTAGAAAGGAGGTTTTATTCCATGGCCAGGAGTGATATTTACAAATTTAACTTCCAAGAGACACAAATGCCTTTCAACGTGGTGCTGGATAAATAATCAGGTACGACTGAATTGGCCCCTTACAAGCCTTCCAGAGTTCCTCCCCTCCCCCCCGCTTTGAACACAAGTAAACCATGAAAGAAAAAAAAAAAATAGATTACATCCAGCTTATTAAGTCTCCATCATTCTGGCCAAAGGACAGGACAAACCCCGTACACATGTGCTCTCCACACAAGCTGTATTTCTTAAGCTTCAGAGGATGCCAGAAAGAGAACGCGTTGACATGTTTGTAGCCCTTTTAAAACCCTACTCCAGCCCATTCATAAAACCCACTTGAGGTTCTGTGAAATGGAAAAGTTATTGGGGGGTGGGGGTGGGAAATCATTTTGTGTTTCAGATTTCACAGTTATTGTACCCGTTTTATGAATGAAGCCATTGATCTAGCATAAATCGATCGGTTACAATGCAAATCGGCACTGCCAACTAAGAGACAGTGCTGGAGCCATGGTGCATCTAGTGCACAACATCCTACTTCTGGCAATGCAGTCCTTGGAGCCAGGTCATTACACAGATATTTCCTTTTCTCCCTAGAAAGGCAGCCAGTGTCCTCCTCCTTTGGCTGCAATGCAAGCATGCAGACAGCAGGCTCTAGCGGGGGATTTGTTCCCCACTGTGGCTTGCTTTTGTTCTTTGGCAGCCGCATTAAGGGACTAGGGGGACAGTGGATACCAAATCACCTGCCATGATTTTCAAAAGCAACTGCTGGTTTTGGGTGCTCCATTTAAGACCTAGCCCTGCACGACAAATGTCCATCGGTGTAACGCTCCAGAGCGACAGTAATACGGACCTAACTCCCAGTGTAGACAGTGCCAGGTTGATGAGAGGGCTTCTCGCGTTCACCTAGCTACCGCCTCGTGAGGAGGTGGATTAACTACGCTTAAGGTAGCGTCTTCATGCTGCTTGCAGAGGTGGGGTTTTTTATGCTGATGGGAGAGCTCTTTCCTTTTGGCATAGACGTGCTGCAGCTGTACTGGTACGGCTGCACCTCTGCGGTGCCGTGTGGATAGACTTACCCCAAGTGGAGACAAGCCAGCAGTTTTCAGACAGTGCTCAGCACTCACTCTGAAATTCAGACCCCTTTATGGTACCTCCGCTTTGGCACCCAAATGGATAACTACAGGGCCTTCTTCCTTACGGAGAAAGCAGTATTTTGAGAGAGATAGATAGCTATAGAAGAAGGCAAAACTCCCATCAACTTCAGTAGGGCCAGATTTTATCTATCTGGTCTACGTCTCCCCGTCTTTGGAAACCAAGGAAATGAAAATAGTAGTACCTAGAGCTCTTTCATCAGCAGAACTCACAACACTTGACAAAGGAGATCAGAATCATTGTCCCCATTTTATAGATAGGGAAAACAGAGGCACAGGGTGGTTAAGTGGCTTGCCCAATGTCACCCAGGAGGCCAGTGGCAGAACCAGGAACTCAACTTGGGTCTCCCAAGTCTCAATCCAGTGCTCTGTGCAGTAGGCCACATTGCTTCCAATACCCATCTTCAGAGACCAGACTGAGTTTGCTCCAAAACACTGCCCATTGCAGGACCTGCTCCAGAAAGTCTGATTTGTGCAGAGGAAGACAAAACTAATTTCTTCTGTTCACCCACAGATATTACAAAGTGTTTGATTTCATGCCCTATGAAAGAGTCAAGGGGCAGTGACTCCCAGACGGCCTATCCAGTTATAAGAATAAACATTAAAAATACACACTGAGGTTGCGGAAAGGACACAACCCCTCATGCACCAGGGCACATGCCAAACTGCAACTATTGGGAGTCAAGAGGAAACTTCCCCGGGGAGTAGGTTATTCTAAACAGACTACTGCAGTCTTTGCGCCTTCCTCTGCAGCAGCTGGTACCGGTGTCTGCTGGAGACAGGACACTGGATTAGACTGACCCTGGTCTGATCTGATCTGGTCCTTCAGACATTCAGTTTGGGATCTCCAATAATACACGTGGTAACGTATCATCTTTGGGGAGTTTGGCTTTCTTAGTCTTGTCTAATGATTGATAAGGAAGATTTTCAAGGTGCCTAACTGACCGCCAATGGGAACTGGATGCCTACCGGCCACATGGGCCTGTGTGTGTGGGGGGGGGGGGGGGGGGAGGGGGGGGGGGAGAAATCACCTCCCACAACTTACGATATCTTCTGTCCTATCATTGGTTCTCCAATGTCAGGAGAAAGGTACAGGCAGGCAAAAGAGCATATTCTGCATAAGCAGAGGTTTTCTAATCGCCTCTCACACTCAGCCAGTGTTTACTAGCTGCCTTATCTAACATGGTCTTAATCTTGGCTGTATTTTTATCCCCTTCCTTACCTGATTACTCATAAGTCCATTTAGCCTTGCTCTGCATATTTCCTGATCGCATCTACACTCCCTCACTCTCGCTCAGAAGCCCAGAGCGACTCTGTGGCACCAGCTATTTCCCAGCTCTGCTTTCAACTGCCACTGAAAGTAGAATTTGGTTCTTGGGCCTTGCTCGAGCTAAGATCCCCACTGCTGGTGTAGCTGCACGAGCGCAAACCTCTAGTGTAGATGCCAGTGCAGCTCACGCTGGTTTCAAACTGGGGTGAACCAGACAGATGGGAAGGCTGCTGCACCACTTCAAATTAGTTCTCTGCTGGGGGGAAACCGGATGATTTACACGCTTTGTGAAGTTTTTGTAATGAAACGATTTCCCACTCACTGGTTACAATTTAAGGATTATACTTCTTTTTGTCGGGGGTGCAAGAATTCCTAGTGGCTGAAATGTACATGAAAACACTGGAAGCTATTGAAGCCACGGGGCTTGATTCCCCTCCCCACCAGCCCTCCCTTAGATGGGTGTAAGCCAGGAGCAGCTTCACCGAAAAATCGGTTGTGTTGCACAGGTGGAAAACAAAACAGGAGAATCGGGTTCATATTCCAATTCCTAGGCATAAGGGTTCCACTAAATGAATAAAAAGCAACCCCTTGCATTTCTCATGGCGATCCTGCCTGATCCTAAATGCAGGAAGCTGCTCTACCAGCCCTCAGTGGTGGTGTGGCATACGGCAATCGCTGTTAGCCAGACACAGCTTCTAGTGACCTATTACGAGGGACGAGCAAACCTTCCAAGGCTGGGAACTTCAGCTAAGCAGCCTCCCCTCCCCCCAATTCTGACCCTGAAATCCAAAGCGTGCAAGTCTCAAGCTCAAAACAGGATCGTCAGGGTTAGAGTTACCTGGGCCTTGTCCCTTAAAGTATTTGAAGTCTGCTGACCGGCTCAAAGGAGATAGCTCTGGAAGGACCGAGCAGCAGTGGGGCTTGTGCAAGCTCTGCATGTGTTTTTAAAAAAATAAAATACTAAGTTTAATAAAACACCAGTTTTTAAAAGACTTATGTTCCCAGACTAGGGACAAACCCAGACCAGAACGTTCATGAGAACAAACGCTCTTGAGGGATTTCCAACCCTTCGGCTGCTGAGGGAGGGAGTGTGGCCTAGTGGATAGAGCACCAATCTGGAACTCAGTACACCTGGATTCTGTTCCCAGCCATGCCACTGACTTGCTGAGTGACCTTGGGCAAGTTACTTCCCCACCTGTGCCTCAGTTTCCCCATCTGTAAAATGGGGATATGGACACGGACCTCCTTTGTAAAATACTTTGAGACCTACAGATGAAAAAATACTATGTATTGTTATTAATCGATGAATGGTCACCCTTCTGAACTAGGCTACTAATCCGTTACCCCCCCAAAATGGACTGTTTTTCCATAAAACCCCCTTCTTGCATTCAAGTGGCAACATTTGTTTTAAAACCAAACAGTCCCCTGCAGCATTTGCAGCCCAATATTGCAGACCTAGTTTAGTGCAAATGAAAAGGAAGTGGACTAGAAACTGATTGTACGCCAGGTGAAACTGACGCATCTGTTCTGGATGTCCGCATTCAGACCTCAACAAGAAGTGAGCAGATTGGATTTTTAAGATTCCTTCAGTCTTAATAAGCTAAGGCCGAATTAGTAGGGCAGGTAAGGTACAAAATTCTTTCCCCTACTGCATTCCCTTGATATTGTAGCAGTGTTGATTGATTTGGGGTGGAATTTTCAAAAGCACTTAAGTGACTTAGGACGACAAGTCTCATTTTCGAAAGCAACTTGGCACGGATGAGCCATTGACATCACTGTCGGCTGGGGCTGGGAGGGTCGCTGGCTGCCACTGGCTATGTAGACATATCTTAAATCACTTGGGATCCCAAGTCCCACATACAATGCTTTCCATCCTCGCGAGGCAGCCCCCCCCCCCCCCATCATAGAGGGCTGAATTTCAAACCTACAGAATTGACACCTCCACACCTTGTCTTATCTCCCCTTCTGACCAAACGCTGCCTATGCACCAGAGGCAGTTTCCCTAAGTTAAATTACTCGCATCACAGCAGCACCCAGAAGCCCCTACTAAGATCACAGCCCCACAGTGCTAGGTGCTGTACAGACACTGCTCCAAAAAGCTGACGGACCGGACAGACAAGGTGGGAGGGCAAATATAGGCACAGACATATGGTGACTCACCCCAGGAATAGCACCCAGGTCTGCTGGCTCCTTATCGGCCACCCTGTGCTGACTACACCAGGCTGTCGCAAACTTTAAGGGGTGCTCTCGCTTGTTTTGTTAGATGGTAATTTTTGGAGTTCGCTTCAAATCACAGGCAGGTGAGATCTATGGATGGTTGGTCTCTTTTGGGGCAAGCTACCGCCACTCCATATGAAAATCTACATGATCCTAACGCTGGGGAAAAAAATCAGCGTATTCAGGCTGAGATCTCCTGCAGGATTTATTGTGTAGACAACGAATGACTCCAACAGCTATGAGATATCCTCCCCCACCACTCCTGCACCCCCCCAGCTTTGTTTGAGAAGCCTGGAACTTTGATTATTACCAGACAGGCACAAGCGAGCCCAGAAACTACCTCTCACAAGTTAGATCTGGGCTTTGATCTCTGTGCCATTATTGACTCTAAAGGCTTTCACAGCTTCTTATGTCCCCCCCCTTAGGGAAGTCAGGCTAACCATAAACTGAAAACACAGCCGCTTAAATACAGACGGGACTCCCTTGTGATTAGAATGAGGTCATCACAAATGGGGAGGGGGAAATCTTTTACAACAAAACATCACCTCATCTCGCACCAGTGGTGACTTCTCAGGACTTTGTGTGTTTCCATTGTGGGGCAGTGCAAAGGGTGCTATCGGACAGAATAGAGCCCATCGTTATGAATGGTCATTCAGAGATAAGTGATCCTTGAATCTCGATACCAAATTACTTATTACTTGCCTCATGGTAGCGCCTAGAGGCCCCAAGAAGCATCCTGTTGTGCTAGGTGCTGTACATGCATAGAACAAGAGAGAGGTGCCTGACCTAAAGTGTTTAAAATGGGAGTTTTGCCCCAACTTCAATGGGTGCAGGATCAAGATGACAGGAGGTTGCCACAAATGGGGGAAAACACAACTAACAGTGGACTCAAACATCTAAACAGGAAGCTCTCTCCTTCCTCACCCATCTGAAATGCAGGACCCTGAAAAGGGAAAGGAAGAGCCCCACATGTACAACCAAAGAATCGCGAAGGGCCAATGATTAGAATCAGGCACAAAAACAGGGGGTGTAGTTTTGATTTGGGTTATCATTCTAAAGCCACAGGTCATTCTCATCCATGGGCCATTCTGCCTGGGTGGAATGAAAGAAGCTGTTTATTCAACCAACTGAACCGGAACCAAATGCTTCCTTTCTAAATTCACGAGACGAAAGAAAGCTGAGAGCTAAGAGGACTTGAGCGATGTAGGGCTTGACCCTCCTCTCACGCCAGTACAAAATTGAGGGCAACGCCACTGAAGTTAATGTGATAAAAATGAAGCAAGTACAAGGAGAATAAATGCATTTAGTATCTAGGGCATGGCAATTCCAGAGCAGGTAACACATACCTGCACAAGAGAGATAAGCTT
The DNA here is from genome assembly GCF_011386835.1 of Chrysemys picta bellii. Lineage (NCBI taxonomy): Eukaryota > Metazoa > Chordata > Testudines > Emydidae > Chrysemys > Chrysemys picta. Next base: position 152,663,691 of record NC_088792.1, read on the forward strand.
TCTAATTTTAGCACAACTCCAGTGCCTTATGGGAGAAAACCCAGGCAGGGAATGGAATGGAGAAGTTGTCGGGAATTTGGAAAGGTGATTGTTGAGCAATAGTATCTCACGCACTGGGACTGGTGTCTGGCTGGCCCACGTTCCACCTATTTGCAAGGCAAAGTAGGTGTTGCAAAAATATCACATTCCTGAGAACTCCATTGCGTGCGTGCATACAACTGCATCCCCAGCTCGCAGCACTTCTCCCACATACTGGTTATCCTGGTCTACTAGGCAGTATTGGACCCAGGAGACTGGATCCAAGTCTCCGCCAGAACTTGGAGGACGTTCAGACCAAGATATGAACTTGACCACTCAGTCCCTTTCAGAGCCAGAATGAGCCACTCTAAGGGCTGTGAAGGAATGGCACTAGTAGTTCCCAAGTGTTTTTCAGTGTGTAAATCTAACAAATCCAATATAGACGCAGGCACTTAATGTTTGAGCTATGAAGAATCTCTGTTAGCAGTATGAGGACTATGACATGCAGTTGAGCAGATCTGATTCCATCCAGCAGAGGGTAGTCATGTTCCCCACACACTAGCCAGCCCACTAAAAGATGCATTCATGTAAAAGAAGGTAACCCAATCCCCTCTTTGCACCACCCCAGACACAGATACCATGGAACAAGGCCACATCCCAGGGGATCATTTACACATGGGGCTACTAGCATCCCATCCACACTGATCAGCAAGGCTCTTCATGGACCCTGTAATTAACACTACAGTAGATCTCAAAAGCCTCAACTGGGATTATGCGAGGTATTGTACAAATACATCAGAGATTGTCCCAAAGGGCTAGCAACAGCATTGTTTGCTCATGGGTACAAACCAGCACTCACCCTGGAGAAGACCTTATTTCACTACAAGCCAGCACTCGGTTAGGAGCTGGAGCATAGGAAAAGGCTATTCTGTCTGTTGGTTATTTTAAATAGCTAGCAGCAGGCTGGAAGTGAAAACCTTTCTGGGCTGGATAAGCAGCACACAGACTAAAGTGAATTCTCTCCTCTCCCAGTGGCTTCATGCTCAATAGGATGGAACGAGAGGCAGAGAAAAGAAATGACCTCTCCTCCACATGGTTCTCTTAAACCAGCCCTGCCACGTCACACATGTGATCTATCCACTTATTAACATGGCCTAGATTAATACATTGAAGGTAGGGTGTTAAACAAGAATCAAATTAGGCCCTGGGGAAGAGGCCAACATTACACTCAGTAAGATAACCACTAAACGTTTCTGGGTTGTTGTTTTTTTTGCACTTTCAAATACAGATCTCAACCCCATGGCTGAGCATTTTCCAAACATCTGTGCTGGGGAAGGGGTCATCTGAGCTGGAGGACTACTGGAGATGGCCAGGAAACAGAGTACAGGGATGATGCGAACATCTGTGGGGACCACTGGGTATGATTAGAAAAGCCAGAAGGGGTGGATGAGAGAGCTAATTCAGAGCTCTGGCTGCAGAAGACATGGTTGAAATTACTATGCAAGGTCTAAGGTTAATATATTAGATCAGTGAACTTACCACTCAAGGCAGATGTTGTGTTCTCCAAGGCATGGCACACAGCTAGTAAAATACCTAGGGAAAAATTTCAAAAATACAGGTCACATACAATACAACAAGCAAAACATTGATTTAAACAGTCAAAAGAGAGACACACAGAAGATCTTATTTCTAGCTGCAGGGGCAGAGTCAAAGATGCAGAAGACCTATAGGTTTTAAAAGGAATCAACAGCTTTTGGGACATATCCATATATTTTAAGGCCAGAAAGGATCATCTCTAACTATACACACACATACACCCAAGATATCCAAGTTTACATCCTTAGACATAGAAGGCAATATACACACACACACACCTGATCTATACATGAATCAGTGGATGGAAGTATTTTCCCAACACAACATACAGTAGTAGGAGCAGCAATAGTACTTTGAATATCCATGGAAACTTTCATCCTAGGATCCCAAATCATATTGAAATATTAAATCTCAGTACCCCGCGTGGTATTGTTATACCCAGGTAGAGATTAGGAAGCTGACACACAGAGAGGTTAAATAACTTGCCTAAGGTCTAGGGTTTGATCCAGTGCCCATTGTGGTCGAGGGACAAGTCAGTTGCAGAACCGGGAAAAGGACCTATGAGTCCTGACTCCCAGCTCCCTGCTCCAACCAGTGGCTCAAATCTATCCAGATGCAAAGAACTGTGTGTACCATAAGCTTTCTTATCCAAAGATACCCCACCTAAATTAAATATCCCTTTATTTGAAACCCGGTTTATCGCATAAATTCCACACTCCCCAATCCTGTTGAGATAAGTAGAGTTCCAGCTCTTATGTTACCAGTTGTAAACAACTGTTCATAAAAATGAATAAAATGTGCACCAGAAACGCAAAGTGGTGGCAACAATGTAAGCACTAGCCGAACAAGAAGCCTACAGAGCCATATGGGTCTGAATGTGAAGGAAGGATTCTAAACAATCCTTGTTTTAAGAGGATTTAAAGGGGGTGGAGGAGGGGAGAAAGCTAAACACACTATATATTTCTGAAGGTCATTCTTTTTCCATGTGGAGAGTTAGGAGGAGGAAATTGACCACCAGAAGCAGAACTAATAGCAAATCCAGAAAACAATCGGGATTAATTTAGATTCAACTTTCTGGAACTGCAGGCACAGTGGAAATGCAAAGCCAGGTTTCATTGCTCTAATAAGACGGGTCCCTGAGCTGGGGAAAAACAACAAAGGTTGGAGCCAGGTTTTGTTCAGGCTAAAGTGCTGGTTAGACCCATCAAGTTTAAAGCCAGAAGGGACCACCAGATCATGGAGTCTGACTTCCTGTGTATCGCAGGCCAGAGGATGAAGAGGGGTACGGTTTGGATGGCTTACATGATTTTGGAGCTTTTGCTGTGAGACTTCAGTCTGAAATGGTGGCTATTTCACCAGATCAGCTTCTCTGACAGAAGGTTAAGCAGGGCATCTCACATTATCAAGAGATGGGTCTCCTTGCAAGAACAACCCACCCTGGGAGATTTTTAATTAAAAAAACAAAACAAAAAAGCATTGGAACTGACTTTTATTCTCTCTTGAAAATAAGGCCATGACAGCAAGCTGGGATCCAGAAATCCGGATGCAAATACCCCTTCCTGAAATGTGGAGGGGTTCAGATTGGAGGTTCTTGTTTGGGCCCTAATTAAGCAGAGCCATGTGAAACTCAACCGTTTCCAGTCTGCAGGATTCTCTAACCTTTTCTTGGTTTCGGTTCATAAAGCATTTAAATCCCTCCCTCCTGAATCTTGGGTCAAAACAAACCCCAAACTTCAACCAACACTCAGCTGAAGCCAGCTAGTTCTGCTGGCTTGGGGTCAAATCCACCAAGACTCTCACCAGAAACCATTCAATGCCTCTTGCTCATTCAAAGAGCTCATAACCCCTAGTGAGATTGGTCTGAGTACTAGTCTGCAATGAAAAACACAAGTCAGATAAGCTGGGAATGTCACAGACAGGTGCCCAGTTATGAACATTCAACTGCCGAGTTGAGATTGGAGCTATGTTGCACCCACAAAAACAGAAGCAGAGATTCAAAGAACAATTGTATGAGGAGAAGGACAACTCACTCCGCCTCCTAGATGTTACACACGTTTGTTTAAAGATATGGCCCTCGGAATGCTGGCATTTCCCCAAAACTCAGCTAGATGGAGCACCCTGCTGGACTTCCTGGTGACAGCACACAGAGTGTTAACAACAAGCATATCCAAACTCAGCTGGGAACCTTTCCAGCACCACCTTTGCATGATTTGCTTCCCAACAGATTCTGCTTTTAGTCTTGGGGAAATGCCTGTTTTGACATATTGGGCCAAATTCACCCGGTCGCAACTTTCATGGAGTTGCGCAAGAGAGAACACTAGCTCATAGACTAACACCTCCACAAGTCACCCTCTGGCTAAGCCAAGCTGTGACCGATAGATATGCCACCAGCAGGTACAGACTTAAGAGCAGAAGGGTTTATACGTCCTTCAGCTTCGAGCTCACATACAGATAGGAGATCCAAGAGAGAGAGAGAGAGAGAGAGAGAGAGAGGTTCTCTCAGCTGGGCTTTAACTCCCATGAAGAAATATAAACAAGCAAAAATTATTAGCTAGATCAGGTGTTGGAACCTGTTAAAAACTGATCATCCCACCTAGTTCAAATATGTGCTGCTCTCTGTGGAGTTTTGTAGCAGGGGGTAGCTGTATTAGTCTGTATCTACAAAAACAACAAGGAGTCTGGTGGCACTTTAAAGACTAACAGATTTATTTGGGCATAAGCTTTCGTGGGTGAAAACCTCACTTCTTTGGATGCATAGAGTGAAAGTTACAGATTCAGGCATTATATACTGACACATGGAGAGAAGGGAGTTACTGGTTCTTCACTTGCGAAGTACCAGTGTTTACAGGGCCAATTCAATCAGGGTTGATGTCGTCCACTGCCAATAATAGATGAGGAGGTGTCAATTCCAGAAGAGGAAAAGCTGCTTCTGTAATGAGCCAGCCACTCCCAGTCCCTATTCAAGCCCAGATTAATGGTGTTGAATTTGCAAATGAATTTTAGTTCTGCTGTTTCTCTTTGAAGTCTGTTTCTGAAGTTTTTTTGTTCAATGTAACTTAAATCTGTAATAGAATGACCAGGGAGACTGAAGTGTTCACTTACTGGCTTATGTATGTTACCATTCCTGATGTCAGATTTGTGTCCATTTATTCTTTTGCGGAGGGACTGTCCTGTTTGGCCAATGTACTTGGCAGAGGGGCATTGCTGGCACATGATGGCATATATAACATTAGTGGATGTGCAGGTGAATGAGCCCTTGATGGTGTGGCTGACATGGTTGGGGCCTCTGATGGTGTCGCCAGAGTAGATATGGGGACAGAGTAGGCAATGAGGTTTGCTACAGGGATTGGTTCCTGGGTTGGTGTTTAATTGCTGGTAAGTATTTGCTTCAGGTTGGGGGGTTGTCTGTAAGTGAGGACTGGCCTGCCTCCCAAGATCTGTGAGAGTGAGGGATCATTTTCCAGGATAGGTTGTAGATCGTGAATAATGCGCTGGAGAGGTTTTAGCTGGGGGCTGTATGTGATGGCCAGTGGTGTTCTGTTACTGTCCTTGTTGGGCCTGTCCTGTAGTAGGTGATTTCTGGGTACCCGTCTTGCTCTGTCAATCTGTTTCCTCACTTCCCCAGGTGGGTATTGTAGTTTTACAATGCTTGATAAAGATCTTGTAGGTGTTTGTCTCTGTCTGAGGGGTTGGAGCAAATTCGATTGTATCTTAGGGCTTGGCTGTAGACAATGGATCGTGTGATGTGTCTTGGATGGAAGCTGGAGGCATGTAGGTACGTATAGCAGTCAGTAGGTTTCCGGTATAGGGTGTTGTTTATGTGACCATCACTTATTTGCACTGTAGTGTCCAGGAAGTGGATCTCTTGTGTGGACTGGTCCAGGCTGAGGTTGATGGTGGGGTGGAAATTGTTGAAATCCACATGGAATTCTTCAAGGGCCTCCTTTCCGTGGGTCCATATGATGAAGATGTCATCAATGTAGCGCAAGTAGAGGAGGGGCACTAGGGGACGAGAGCTGAGGAAGTGTTGTTCTAAGTCAGCCATAAAAATGTTGGCATACTGTGGGGCCATGCGGGTACCCATAGCAGTGCCACTGACTTGAAGGTATAAGTTGTCCCCAAATCTGAAGTGGTTGTGGGTGAGGACAAAGTCACAAAGCTCGGCCACCAGGCTTGCTGTGGCCTCATCAGGGATACTGTTCCTGACAGCTTGTAGTCCCTCTTGAGCAGATGGTGTAGTTTCTTTTGGTATTCCTCAGTGGGATCAGAGATTAGTGGCCTGTAGAATGTGGTCTTGGAGAGTTGCCTGGCAGCCTCCTGTTCATAATCCGACCTGTTCATTATGACTACAGCACCTCCTTTGTCAGCCCCTTTGATGATAATGTCAGTTGTTTCTGAGGCTGTGGATGGCATTGTGTTCTGTACGGCTGAGGTTATGGGACAAATGATGTTGTTTGTCCACAATTTCAGCCTGTGCACGTCTGCAGAAACACTCTATGTAGAGGTCCAGTCTGTCATTTCGACCGTCAGGAGGAGTCCATGCAGAGTTCTTCTTCTTGTAGTGTTGGTAGGAGGGTTCCTGTGGGTCAGTGCACTGTTCAGTGGTGCGTTGAAAATATTCCTTGAGTTGGAGACGATGAAAGTAGGCTTCTAGATCACCACAGAACTGTATCATGTTCATGGGGATGGTGGGACAGAAAGAGAGTCCCCAAGATAGGACAGATTCTTCTGCTGGGCTAAGTGTGTGGTTGGAAAGATTGACAATGTTGTTAGATGAGTTGAGGGTACCACTGTTGGAGCCCCCTGTGGGGGATAGAAGTTTAGATAGCTTACTGTCCTTTTTCCTCTGTAGAGAAGTGAAGTGTGCATTTTAAATGGCTTGTCTCATTTTTGTAAAGTCCAGCCACGTGGAAGTTTGTGTGGAAGGTTGGTATTGTATGAGAGTCTCCAGTTCTGAGAGCTCATTCTTGATCTTCTCCCATCTGCTGTACAGGATGCTGATCAGGTGGTTCCTCAGTTTCTTTGAGTGTGTGGCACAGTCTCTCACCATAGTCAGTGTAGTATGTTGATTGCAATGGATTTTTTACCTTCAGTCCATTTGGTATGATGTCCATCTGTTTGCAGTTGGAGAGGAAGATGATGTCTGTCTGTATCTGTGCAAGTTTTTTGTTGAGGTTGATGGATTTCCACTCCATACAGCTAAATTTAGTGCCTTGCATGGTGTCAAGTATCAGGGGGTAGCCGTGTTAGTCTGGATCTACAAAAACAACAAGGAGTCTGGAGGCAGCTTAAAGACTAACAGATTTATTTGGGCATAAGCTTTTGTGGGTAAAAACCTCACTTCTTCAGATGCATAGAGTGAAAACTCTGTGGAGTTTTGTAAGGCAGCTGAACACACACACACACACACACACACACACACAGTTTGATGTTAGACAGCCAGTGATCTCTTGAAACACTGTGCTGCTGACTGCTCTAATTACAGTTTGCAGCGTTGTTGTATGTATCTGCATGTTGGTCCCAGGATATTAGAGAGACCAGGTGGGAGATGGAATCTCCTATTGGTCCACTTTCTGTTGGAGAAAGACAAGCTCTCCTGCTATGTAGAGCTGGTAACTGAAGAGCAGCTCTGAGTAGCTGGAAAGCTGGTCTCTTTCACCAACAGACATTGATCCAATAAAAGATATTACCTCACCCACTTTCTCTCTCCAGCTCTTTAATTAGGTGGGGTTATAGCCCCCTTTGATTGTAGGAACATAGGGATTGCTAAATCAGATTGGGCTCATAATCCATCCAGACCAATATCCCATTTCTGAGAGTGGCCAGCACCACTTGCTGCAGAGGAAAGTGCTAGAAATTCCACAGCAGGAAGATGTGCTCTCATCCTAATCACTAGGAGTTAAAGATTAGTTTCAATCCCAAAGCATGAAGTTTCACATCCCTTCCAAATCTTTTAGCACTATTCTAATTCTTGATATTCTTGTTATCCAGTCAAGATTATTATTATTATTGCACAGTCCCTCTTCAGCAAGAGTCTTGCCCACCACAACATCCTGTGGCAATGAGTTCCACAGTCTACCATGTTCAGAAAAAAATATTTCCTTTTACCAGCTTTTATTTTCTCATCTCTTGATTCCACTCAATGTCAAGAGGGGGCTACTGGAGGGAGATCTTCTCTGTGGCTTTGGAATTCTATACGCCTCTTTGTCTGAAACAGCCCCAACAGGATTACTTTCAAAGCATGTCACAAAGCACATCTTTTCCACCGGCTGCTGGAAAACTGAGCACGTTTGGAAAAGTGGGGAATTGTTAGAGAGGGAAAGTCGAGCTTTTAACTTGTCTGGCTTGATGGTGGCAGGTTCTACCACATTGTATTGTACTGCATTATTTGTGATGCACTTTCAAGTTACATTAAGGACACAGAGTTTATGTATGGCTGCCCCTTATACAAACACTGAAAATAAGCCCCCAAAGCAAAGAAATGAATTAAGCCACAGTTGAAAAAGTTATCCCAATCCAGGACAGCACTTATGCATAGAATCAGAGAAATGTAGGGCTAGAAGAGACCTCAAGAGGTGAATTAGTTCAACCTCCTGCACTGAGGAAGGACCAACTATACCTAGGCCATCCCTGACAGGTACTTGTCTAACCTGTTCTTAACAGCCTCCGATGATGGGAATACTACAACTTCTCTAAGTAACCTATTCCAGTGCTTATCTATCCTTATAGGTAGAACATTTTTCCTAATATCCAATCTAGTTCTCTCTTGCTGCAAATTAAGACAATTATTTCTTGCCCTACTCCCAGTGGACATGGAGAACAATTGACCACAGTCTTCTTTATAAGACTTATCACCTCTCCCCAACCCCAGTCTTCTTTTCCAGACTAAACTGGCCAATTCTTTCAGCTTTTCCTCATAGGTCATGTTTTCTATACCTCTTATTTTTGTTGCACATGCCCAAGTCACACTGAAGTCAATGAGTGCTTAAAGTTAAGCACGTGCTTCGCTGGATGAGGCCCTAACACACTGCTTTAGAGCAACACCGTGCTGAAAACATACCAAGGCAGACAGCACAAACTTAGCACTATTCTAATTCTCGACATTCTTGTTCTCCATATTGACACCAAATCCCTCTTGGTAACCAGAGATGTAAATACACCTCATCCAGGATTTCAAATAACAGGACCTGCCAGGGACATTACCACCTTGGGCCACAGGTTCCTGTTTCTCATTAAAGGATGGACTTTTCCACTTCCTCCCACAAGTTAGGTTTTTATCCTCTCAGTATCCAAAAGCTTACGTTCACTAACCACAGACTGCCGAGGTTCAGTCACCCTGTGATTGCTTGAGGTCAGTGATTCACACAAGTGAAGCCTGACAGCTGAGTAAATATGGTTTTAGGTTACCTAGAGCAAACTATGGCAAACATACCCGACAACACGGCAGCTAGGGTGGTGAATTTAGGTATGTGCACTGTGGTAGCTGTAATGCAATCTACTGTGGCATCACACTTTCCCATGCACAGTCACCTAGATGGGACACCGGCATTAGATAGAAAGTTGAAAATACCAAGGCCGGGCTTTTCAAAGTAGCCTAATGGGATATTCAGTTCATATGGGATCTGGTTACCTAACACGCTTAAGGTTCTTGGAAAATCTGCAGCTCTCCCTAGACAGAGACTGAGTTTTACAACACGAAACCCTCACCACCGGTTGCTAGCGGGGATCGAACCCAGGATCTACGCCTTCTAAGTTACAAGTCTCTGCAATTTGAGCCAAAGGAATAATGTCACCTGTGTTGCTGGTCCTGAAGGGATAGAACCTCACTGATGACCTGCAATAAGTAGATGCAACAGATACATGGACATTAGGGATATACTGAGACCATCGCCCATGTGGTGAGGCCCTCAGAACATAAGTCCTAAGTAAGATGTGCACTAGAGTAGGCCACCTTCCCCAGAACTCACCCTCTGAGGGGTCTAGGTCTACCACATTAAGACTTAGCTGTCATTGGCTGCGCAAAGGAGGTTCCCTATTTGCATCCACTTATCACGTTTTCCATTTTAAGTGAGTGCAAATGAATAGCCCAACCTATCATTTACTGAATTACAGGGGTCCCTGCACACCCAAACTAAGATTGAGGTCCAAAGAAGTTACTCAGGGCTGCCCTACTCTAGAAAGTTAGGTCAACCTAGCTACACTGCACACAGGGGTGCGAAAAATGCACCCAAGAGACATAGTTAGGCCAACTTAAGCCCCAGTGTAGAAAGTGCTGTCAATGGAAGAATTATTCTGTTGGCCTAGCTACCGCCTCCTGGAGAGGTGGACTACCTACAGCAACGGGAAAACCCCTTCTGCGGCTGCAGCAGGAAGGATCTGTAATACAGCAGGGAAGCGGCAGCACTGCTGTAGTGCTTCTAATGTAGAGGTACTCTCAGAGGTCTAGCTCATTAGAAAGGGTCTTGCCTCCAGAGTAGAGCTCAGCTCCCTCGTGGGCAATGATTATTAAAACAGCAAAGTTCACTTGAAAGTACCACCGGGAATTAAATGCAACCACCACTTGGAAATCAGGCACTTCCCTCCTTTCAGCATAAAGGGCAGAGAGCCACTTGCTGGCCTGAGCTACCTTCCTTATCACAAGGGAGAGCAATCAGCTAAGAGTTTCCAAAGAAAACAAGTGGCTTAGAAGTCTACATCCCATTGACTTTTAATGGGGCTCGGGTGGTTTTGAAAATTGGGCCCCATCATTTAAGACAAGCGCATTGCCTCTTTGGAAAGAAGGGATGAGAGGATACAGGAAAGGGCCAGGGCTGGGGGAAAAGAGGTCCCGGCAGGAAAGAGGTGGTGGTTGCTAAGAGAGGAAGGGAGAGGAGGGGGACTGGGGTTGTGAGAAGAAGTTGAGCAGCAGAGGGGAGGAGGAGAACAGGAAGAAACATGGTGGGAGCAGAGCAGGGGTGGGAACAGTTATTTTTTGAGCACAGGTGCAGGAAAGGGCATCACCTTCGTAATCTATTGGTCAGTGCATTATATGTTCCCTTCTGTGCCTGAACCAGGGAGGATATGAGGCTGTTACAGCTGCCAGCAGCAGAACCAGCTGAGAACTGTAACAGACCCATCTCCTCGGTGTATCGAGCACAGACGGAGGGTGCGTAACATGGTGAACAGTGGATTATTCCTGCACCGGTGGTTGGTTCCCTTTGGGTCAGCCCACTCACAGCCTTAGCATTACCAAGCACAGGTCCAATCTAGCCAACCTTCTGCTGACCTTTTGCACCTGGCTTAGTGAGCCGGCTTCCCGGAGCCCGGGCTCCCTTCAGTAGCTTGTGGTTTGCAGAGCTGCTGAATTCCAAGCAGGCTCTGCCATCACTGAGCTGCACACAGGTTCTGCGCCAGCAAACCTATTTCAGGAACCACCACAGCGCGTGGGAAGTGGTCTTCGCGTAACAGTTCTGAGAGAAGATTCACACATGTTCGTTATGTGGCAGCCCAGAGGGAGACTCCGATGACTCCAAATCCTTTTATTTATTAAGAAAGGGAAAAGCCATAAGAGAAACCAGGAAATATTAGCCTTTGAACAACCCTATATAAAATTAAGAACAGTGATGCAGTCCACTTTAGAACAGTCCCAGGGAAATCATCTTGCAAGCAGTGACCGGCTTGGAAATATCTCCCCAATGCAGTCTTCCCTATAGAACTCCCAATTCCTAAAACAAACCTCAGACCACACCTTTTTGAAAGTTGTCTTGATCCATTGTATTCCCTCCGCTCCAGTTCTGCTCTGAATTTAGCCCTGTATTTGCTACCAAAGGTCTCTGGGAAACTGGCTATTAATCCTGGTGCAGCATGAAGGATTTCTTAAGGACCCTTCGCATTCTTTCCAAGACTGCGCAACATTGCCAGACAATTGTGGCACCCCACTCCAGAGGTGGCTGCATTTCAACGCTGCTGTGTGTGAGGAGTTTGTAAAGGGCTTTAGGATCGTTTGGAGCAAAGGGTGCTCTAGAAGTATACTAGATTAGTAATAATAATAAAAAAAAAATCTATGTATCCAGGCAGCTCCAGTAACAGGAGACCAAAGAAAGATGGATCTTTCTCCGATTCTTACTTCATGTTTCACTGACTCTTGTTAAGGGTTAGTTATTAAAACCTTAGCCCATCTAGATGAACTTTAGTGGGACACAGGGTGAAATTCACTCTTGAGCAGATCATCAGCACAAAGACCTAGGAGTCCAGTCTAAAGCCCTCTGAAATCAGCAGGGCCCAGACTCCCAAAAGGTATTTGGGCTCCTAACTTCCATACATTTCAATGGGAGTTAGGAGCCAAAATTCCTCTGGGGATTCCAGGCCCAGGAGTATTTCAACTGACTTCAATGGAAATTGGACCAGACCTTGTGTCTCCAATTCAAGATGAAGATGCAGATACAGTCTAGAAACAGTGTCATTCCAACATGTTTACTGTTCCCATGTAAAGGAACATGATATTAACATCCTGTCCTTTTAATTATAAGCAGACAACAACCCCTCATTAAATTAAATCTGCCTTGCAACGAATTAAGAGTCTGAGTGGCAGTTCTACTTAGCAATCCATCATCAAAGACCATCCCTGCAAGCAAGGAGTGGCTGAGCAAATAACCCAGAAAGGGACTGAAGCCAAGTGTCCATTGGGTCTTGAATCGAAGGAACTAGAGATTACTTATCTGAAAGTGCATTGTTCAGTTATTATATATTAGTATACAACACAGTAAAAGAAACTGGTTACAGGCATTTGTACAGCGGTGTGTTGGTGCCATAATTTTAGTTACCAAGTTTCATTAAATAGCAGTATTGGTGACAGTACAATAGGATACATACGAAATGATGGGGTCTAAATTAGCTGTTACCACTCAAGAAAGATTTCTCTCACGCTGCAATGGCTCCATTACATGTACAGCAATAAAGAGGTGGACAATAAAATATAAGGCACTATACAAAGCATCAATATAATACTACAACTCTTGTTTATTTAAACAGGGACACATTTTTTTGATAAAAAGAACAGGAGTACGTGTGGCACGTTAGAGACTAACAAATGTATTTGAGCATAAGCTTTCGTGGGCTACAGCCCAGTGCTATAAGAATATAGCAGACGGTAGCATTTTGGAGATTGCTTAGCGTATAGAATTTGGACTAGAATGAATTCTACAAATGAGTCTACAATTCTAATTGTAGCACCCAAGCTCTATTCCGCACACAAAGATGTTTCTCAGTCTCTCCCTCAGAGGCACGTAAACTTGCATTACAAGGCTCTCTTTTCGTGTCCAAAGGAACCAGCAGCACTTTTCACAAGAGCAGGCGTGTGGAAGCCTCTATCATAGCCAGACTGTAATGTGAAGAATTACATTCCTCCTGCCTGAAGTTCCCCAGAGAACTCAAATACTTTGCATATAATACCCTGGTAAACAAACAGTTCAAGTTCCCTTTGGAACAGTCCCTCTTTCCAGAGCTTGGGCTCCCTCATGCAAGATGCTGAATACCCTGCATTTCCTATTTCAATTGCGGGAAGCTGAGCAGGACCTCACAAGACTGAGCTCAGGCAGAGGATGGAATGTTGTTTTGCAATTAGGACTATAGGTAAAATATTAACCCTCTGATTGCTCTTTGGCTGTGGCTGCTGGGATAGGCAGTTAATTGCCAGCACCTCTCTGAAGTTCCATTGCTCTGGGAGATCTCTAGACCCGTTGCTCTGACACACGGGCTTCAGATCTGTAAGGGCAATTCTGCTAATCATACATTGGGATGCAGGTAAACTTACTTAACTTTGATTTTCTTTTTAACTTCCATTCTATTTTGACTTTTAAGCTCTGGAGAACACAACCCCATTTGCAGCAGCTGTAATTATGAATGATAAATGAACGCTAACACATTTAGGAGACACCAGCTTTTCAGAGCAGGTGCAGAGGAAATTCCTGGTCATCACAAGCAGAGACAATACATGAGAGAGCGCTGTGGACTGAAGCACCACACACGCCATGCTCGACAGACAATGATTATGCGGTGTGTTTTACAGTCTCATTGGGCTGAATCAAGCTCTTCTATTTGAGCCAGAAGAGTTCACGGTCCCTTTTAATAGAAGCAATAGAGTTTCTCTGGCTAGGAAATTCAGACCAATCAGATTTTCATTGCTAACAGAGTTCAAAGACCATCATCCTCTTTCCTCCTCTTCCATTTTTAAAGAAAATTATTCATTAGATGGCTTTCCTTGCTACAAGGCTACCACGATCTAACTATCAATTGCACAGATGCCTGGTCTGAACTTCCATCCTTACACAATGTACCTTATAAAAGCACGCAGAGCCCAGAGAACAGCTTTAGAGAGGTGGACCGCTACATAGGGACGCATTTTCAGAAGGGCTGAGCACCTGCAGACCCTACTGATGTTAACAGGAGCTGCCAGTCATCAACACCTCTGAGTAAGCAGTCCCGACCTACACATCATTTGGCAGCCTGGATCAAACTGCTGGCCCATCAAGGCAATACTTGATTCTTCAGAAGAATCAAATTGCCTCATCGTGCACCCAGAATTTTAACTGAGCTCAGTTTAAGTTTAGTACTCCCCAGAACTGGAATTCAGGCTCAAAACAGCAGTCCTAATTCTTCTCTCTCAACCCTGTATAAGTCAGGAGTAACTCCATTACCGCTGACCTACAACAGCTCAAGTGAGAGGAAAATCAGGGCCCACTTTCAACACTTGGCTTTTTTTTTTTTTTTTAAATATATAATCATCAAAGCAAAAGGCACATTCTGTGCAGATGCAGCTCTCCACAGAGTTGCACTCAGGGCTTGTATGCCCTGGTGAAGACTCCCAGCGTAGACTTAGTGCACTGATGTGGTTTCAGCCACAAAGATTTTGCATAGATACAGCTACCCTGGTACAAAAAAAAACAAACAAAAAAAACAAAACAAAAAACCCTCCTGTAGACCAAGTCTCAGTTACACAGAAATAAAACCAAAAGGGGCTGGAATTATTCCAGATTTACACCCCTGTAAAAAGGGATATCAAAATCTGACAGTGTCCCTAGAGGCTTCTGATCTGGATTTTCCTCACTGACCTCAATCGAGTTATTCACAATTTACACTGGTGTAAGGAAGAGGATGTAAAAACCCAACACAGCTAAGTAAATGAGGCAATGTTTGTACATCACCTAGTATACCAGGATTCCTGGTTCACGACTAGGGCTCTGAAGTGCTAGGGTAATACAAATAATAAGTAATACCTCTCTCCTTGGCAGAGCAAGAAGGTTATTTGAACTCCTGACAAGCACAGTTTTTCTAAAAAAAGAATGAAGTAAACTGCAGCAACTCATTGAAAAGTTCTTCCCGGTGTGAAATCCACAATTTCCATGACAATGCCTTCCTTGCAGCAGCCAGGGAGTCACAGAGCTTCCAGGCCCACTCAGGGGAGAAGCAGACAGATGCACTCAGCCCACAGCTTGGTTTCCAGGCTTTGGGGATTTCTAGCCATGTATTCTACCCCCAACCTACAAAGGCCTGCAGCAAAGGAGGGCAGGTGCAAGAACTGTGAAGACATTTGAGGCATTCACTCTACTCAGGAGGCAGTTGCTGCTAAGGAGACATACCCACTTGATAAGCTTTACCTTGCAATGTTTTAAAGCCGTAGGGACCAACCTGCCACTGTTCCTCAGTGTTTCACCTTCTGTACGCAAACCACTGTGAACACTCACCCTCAGTAAGACTGGGCCCAGCCAAAGAACAGACCTAGCTATTAAAATCTGACCCCTTCCAGAGTATAATGTTGAAACCAGCCATGCACGGAGCTCCCACTGACTACAGTGGGCACCAGAACATCCATTGGGCTCAATTCTGTTCAGAGTTTTTACACCAGTGTAACACAACTGATTTAAACCAAGTTAATCCAAATTGACGCTAGTCAAACAAAGAGCAGGATCAGTCTTTGGGGACTTCTAGGAACTCCTTGTGCAGTGTAAACATTCATGGGGTTAACCCTTTACAGGATTGGAACCTTAATATTCCACTTTTCACAGGGGCTCTTTCAGTTACAAGGGAAATAAACATACATGTTTCCAATGCAATAGGGGAAACATGCTTCAGTTCATAGACTCTTAGAAGATTAGGGTTGGAAGAGACTTCAAGAGATCTAGTCCAATTCCCTGCTCAAAGCAGGGCCAACACCAACTATGTTCAATATGTAACAAACTCTCCTCTTGTGGCTGACACACACACTAAATTTTGTGTCATGATCTTGCTTTAAGTTGCCCAGCGCTCATTACACACCTAGTTTAAATTTTAAATGAACATTGCTAATCATCTGGTGCCAACCAGACCCAGTGGAGAGCAAACATGCCAGGGGCAAGCCACACAGGAAATAAATAGGCAAGCAAAAGATACCTAAAGGTATTTGCGTTGTTAAATTCTCAGCCAACTGCTTGTTGACAAGCACAAACTCGAGGGGGGGGGGGGGGGGGGGAATCACAAGGGATCTCACACACACTGGACTGACATTCCAGCCTCCTTATTCAGCCTTGTCAGAAAACAATTGGGAGAACACCCTCTTAAAAGCCATCAAGGAGAGAGACACATTGCAAACTGGACATAAAGGTTTGGGGCACTGAATGGGCATAGGCGAGGGGTAAGGAAATAGTAGCTGGCTGAAAAAAAGTTAGATCTTCTAGATGAGTGATTAGCAAGTACCATATTCCATCTCTCAGCAATTCCGGAGTTTGGAGGGGGGAGAACCCCCTCCGCACACAAATGAGAACACCCCAAAAGCTTGGGTTCTCCCCCCCCCCCCCCCGCACACACGCACACACACACACAGAGCAAGGTTTTAATTTTGTTCTCCTGCTTATATAATTAACCCCCAAGTCCCCTTGATTCATTTAATCCCCCCCCGCCACCCCCACCCCTTAAAGGAGCAGCAGTTGAATAGGCTGGGGTCAGAGTTCTCCTTCCATGGGAACCAGAGAAAGAAGCTAAAGCAAGCGTGTGTGTTTATGGCTGTACGCAGGAGCGAAGGCATGGACCGGGACATGCCACCTGAGAAAGGGAGTTTGGAAAGAAGCGTGCGAACTGGGGGCTGGAACGGGGGTGGAGGGAAGGAAGAGGGGGAAAGGAGCAGAGGGAAAGGGAAGGAGCGAGGCAAAGTGGAGAATGCAGGAGTGGGAAAGCGGGAAATAAAGTGACCGAGGGAGAAGGGAAGGCACGAAAGAGGGGGAAAGTGAGGAAAAGGAGAGAAAGTGAGAGAACAAAGCCAGGCAGAGGCGCCCAGCGCCAAGGGGCTCGACCTACCCAGAGCGACCACTGCAGTCTCCCCGGCGGAGCTGACCATTTTGCAGGCGTCCCCCAGCCCTGCTGCGCCCGGAGTGGCGGTGCGCCGGCTCCCTCTACTCCCTGCGGTGGGCAGGGCTCCGTCGCCGGGCGGAAATGGAGGCGGATTCACCTTTCAACCACTTGGACCTGAGCGGAGCCGACCATCACTCTCCTGCCCTCTCCGAGAGGGGCGCGGCGGGTCTGGCGAGCGGGGGGCGCCCGGGACCCGCGGCTGCTGGGGACGCTCCGTGGAGTCCCGGGAAGGGGCAGGCGCCGGGGGAGAGGAGGAGGAGAAGTGGGTGGGTGCGGGGAGAGATTAGTGCCTAGGCGTGGGGCGCAGGGAGATGCACTAGCTAGGGAAGGGAGATCGGCCCCACATCACTAGCAGCTGGAGAAGGGGGAGAGAGCAGCGCGCACAGGGGCTTCGTGCGCCTCCGCCTCGGGGAGCCCCAGGGGCGCAGCGCGCTAAGGCGCACGCCGGGTCCTTGCCGGGATGATAGCGAGCGAGACTCCTTCACCAACCCACGAGCCCTAAAGTTTAGCAACTCCGGGGCCAGCAGCTGTGCGGGCGCAGCACATGGAGATTTTTATTGGGCAGCCGTGATCGGTTTCCCAGTGGCTCCCCCTCCTGCCACCCACGGCTCTGGCCATTACACCATAGATAGGACCAGCTGGGAGCTACCTCCCACGGTCCCTGTGAGTAGCTGGGATTGGGCCTTTAAGACTGTGGTTTGATCAGCCCGAGAGCTATCTCTCTCTCTGAAGCCTGCCGTGAACTCTAGGCGGCAGGAGAGGGTCAGAAATGTTCTGCCTCCTCTCATCTGCTCCCTCTCCTGACAGCCGGACCTATCTAGACTGGACAAGGCACTTTATCACTTGACTATCTACGGGCTTGTCTACACTTCAGATTGATTGACGGTCAGCCTGAGAGGTTTGGCGTTAAAGTGTCTGGCCTCCACCAACAAAATGTTGTGTTGCCACCCGTCTGGCCCTGGCACATAGGCCATTCACCTTCCTTTGGAAGAGGGTTTCGGGGTTTCACCCGCAGCCAGGCAGATGTGGATGCATCCTAAGGTTTGAGAATTAGAAGGGTTGGCGAATTGCAGGTCCTAAGGCGGTTTCCAATCCCTCTGATCTCTTCCCATGTGTACAAATAAAATAGGTGTTGTAACAATTATTTTAAATTGATTTTTACCATTAACATATAAATAGAGACCTACCCAAGAGTCAGGGGATCAATGCATCCTCCCTGAAACATCCATCAAAGAACATAACATCAACCTTTATATCCCGGTATTAGCAAACTCATCACAGGAATAACTATCCTGCATTCATTTTGCCTGGTGCTCGTTGCCAATGGGATTTGTAGAATTATAGTTTCAAAACTGACCCACTTTGATCTTCATTTTAGCACATCTTCCATTTCCACAGCGCTTTTCATCCTGAATGATCTCACAGTGCTTCACGGCAAATATACAGACATGCAGCCACTTCTGGCAACCAGCCGCCACATAACCCATTGCACAGGTGGGGTGGAGGGGAAATTTTGCCTCGAGACAAACGCCGCATCTCTCTTACAGAAAGTGCTCTGAAAACTTGAAAGTCCACCTGGGTCAGATGGGGTGGCAGCTGACAGAGAGCCCCCTGTCCCCCCAAAAAGCACAAAGGATGAAGGGCTAAGATCACCAAATGAGAGAAAAGAAGTTCTTTGGGTTAGGGTACTGGACCAGGGCTCAAAATATCTGGGTTCAGGTTTTTACTTTGCTATAGACTTCTTGTGCAAATCATTTAATTTCACTGGCCCTCAGATCCCCATCTGTAAAACAGAAATCATTTCTTTTGTCTGTTTTGATTGTAAGGTCTTTGGAACAGGGGCTGTCTCTTACTCCCTGTACGTGCAGCCCCTAGCACAATGGGACCCTGACGTTGGCTGGACTCCCAGGCACTACAGTAATACAAATAAATATGACTGATGCTGAGATGTAAGCTTATGCATCTAAGGTGTTTCAAAGCCAAAGGGTAGATGGTGCTCTTGTGACAAGGAGGTGGCACTGCTCTAATCACAAACCGTAGCTTTAGATACTGAAGTTGCTGAGAATAAATAGGAAATGCAACATGAGCCTGGCCCAGGAAAGCGTGTGTTATTGGGAAGCTATCACTAGGGTGACCAGACGTCCCTATTTTATAGGGACAGTCCCAATATTTGGGGCTTTTTCTTATATAGGCGCCTATTATCCCCCACCCTCTGTCCCAATTTTTCACACTTGCTGTCTGATCACCCTAGCTATTACTCAGCTTTGCTCAGGACTCTTGCAAATCAAATTTCCTTAGAAAAAGAGTACGCACTGAAAGGGCTTTGCCCTCTGTGGGCTGTGGTTAGTTTGTAGGAGGTGGGGATCAGGAGGAAACCAGGGAGCAGCCCTTCCCTTTGTGTATGTATCACAGATCCAAGACTCCCAGATTGCATAAGCCACAAGAACATTCTTTCATTTAGGGCTGGCCAAGTGACTACACCCCTTCCTCTCAGAGGCAGCTCTTACCTTGGCAATCCACGCCTTCGTTACCTCTAATGCAATGGGCTGGGGCTGGCCCTAGCCATGAAAGCCACCTGGAAGCTCAGGTTTATGCCAGAAAGCAGCCGCAGTCCTCCTGCGTGGGGCAGGCAAGAGCATGACATTTCATAGCTTATATGGCTGGATGGAACCAGTGTGATCATCGAGGTCTACACTACAGACCTACGTCACTCAGGGGGGTGAAAATCTCTCCTGCCGGCATAGAGCGGCTACACGGGAGACCTTACAGCGATGTAGCTACGGCTGTGCCACTGTGAGGACTGTAGTGCAGACAAAGCCTCGGAGTGTCTTCATTAAAGCGCTACAGCAGTGCAGCTATATTGATGTGGCTGTGCGGATGCAGCATTTTAAGTGTAGACATACCTCTAGTCTGATCTCCTGTGTAAAACGGGCCTTAGGACCACCCTGAATTAATTCCTGTTTGAATTAGAGCCTAGCCTTTAGGAAAGCATCTGATCTGGATTTTAAAAATTGCCAGTGACGGAGAAGATGCCAGCCCTCGGTACATTATTTCAGCGTTAATGACCCTCACTGCTAAATATTTGTTTAAACTCGTCCAGCTTCAAATTCCAGCCCCTGGATCTGGTTTTACATTTGTGCCCTAGGTCGATGAGCCATCTATCATCAATTCACTGTTTTTTTTACTGGCTGACAACTGACTGCTGGGTGGAATTCACGACATACAAAGCTCTGAACAGTGCAGACCTAGGTTACCTTTAAAACTTGCCTCCCCACTTTATAGACCAGGGACGGGCAAACTATGGCCTGGGGGCTACATCCGGCCCTTCAGACATTTAAATCCAGCCCTTGAGCTCCTGCCAGGGAGCGAGGTCCAGGGCTTGCCTCACTCCATGTGTGCTGTGACTCCGCGCAGCTCGCGGAAGCAGCAGCATGTCCCCCCTCCGGCTCCTACATGTAGGGCCAGCCAGGGGGCTCCGCACACTGCCCCCGCCCCAAGTGCTGCCCCTGCAGCTCCCATTGGGCAGCAACCGTGGCCAATGGGAGCTGAGGGGCGGCACCTGTGGACGGGGCAGCGCACAGAGCCTCCTGGCTGTGCCTCTGCATAGGAGCCGGAGGGGGGACACTGCTTCCGGGAGCTGCTTGAGGTAAGCGCCACCTGGAGCCTGCACTCCTGATCCCCTCCAGCCCCATGACCCCTGCCCCAGCCCTGATCCCCCTCCCACTCTCCGAACCCCTCAGTCCCACTCTCCTGCACCCCAGCACCTGCACCCCCAGCTGGAGCCCTCACCCTCCCACCTGCACCCCAACCCCCTGCCCCAGCCTGGAGTCCCCTCCCACACCCTGAGCTCCTCATTTCTGGCCCTACCCCAGAGCCCCCCAGTTTCATGAGCATTCATGGCCCGTCGTACAATTTCCATACCCAGATGTGGCCCTCGGGCCAAAAAGTTTGCCCACCCCTGGTATAGACTGTGTTTGTCTAGCATATCATATCTAAGTCAGCTGGATTTTGTGAAGCAGGGTAAATAGCAAATCCAGCACTGGACAAATTCATGCCAGGAGCTACAAGATTCCAGCAGCAAAGTCCATCTGGAACACCTGCTGGATTGTGAGATTGTAGGAGTGCAAAGAGGCTGCAATTTCCCCTGGGTCAGGGAGTGCTGCAGGCTGCCTGCATTACCCCCAAACTGGATTGTGCTAGCGGGAAAAAAGGGCATAACCGGCGTGGGGAAGGGGTCAGCATGTTTCCCCAAGAGCATCTTCCCCGGGAACAGTCCAGGAGTAGCATCTCCAGTGATGTGATGGTAAAAAAAAGAAAAAGAAAAAAGAAATGGGTAAACTAATCTAACCTCCATATTCCCCAAATGAGAAGTGGGTAAACCTGAAGTTATCCTTAACTCCAGTACTTCACTACTCTAACAGCAATGTCGGTACCACTGCTTCCCATCCTCCACTCCCCCCCCCATGGGTGAATTCTCTTCTGGGGTGCCCCATGCTGGCCTGTCTCACCTTGTGTGAATCCAGCTCCTCATGCGGGGCACTGAGAAACCTCCTTTCCACGCCATTGCCAGCTCCAGACATTTTCTGACAAATCTTGTGATATTTGGTGTTTTTCTTAATGGCTCAGCCCCTAGAATCATGTGATTACAAGAGAATCTCAGCTTTCATGTAAATAGAGAATAAAGAGAGTTTCTAGGCCTCAGGGCTAAGCAGAAAAGCCAGGGAATGTGAACCCTAAAGTCTCAGAAACTAGAAGGCAAATAATCCTCCCTCCCCCAATTCGAGATTTTTGCAGGCCTGACTCAGAATTTTGGGATGTTGGGGGCTGGCCCTATGACTTCCCATTGCAAGAATCTACTTTCCAACACCTACACCCTCTTTTTAAAAAATATTAGTAGTAGTAGTATGTTGCTGTGTTCCATTTCTTCCTTTGGTGAAACCCCACACGTCATCAGGAAACGGGTGACTATGGGGGGCGACTTTGGAGGTTACTGATGCCAAAGAAGTCCCCGCTGTGTCATGGCTTGTGTGGCCATTACGCCACTGAGGTAACTCCCTGGCAGGGCCGTGACATGAAATGTCTCTGCGCTGGATTGCCCAACAGATGCTCAACTTTCTAGCCACTGGCAGACAAGCCCAAAGAACCACCCTGATAACATCATTTAAAACACATACAAACACAGTTATGTTATTTCCCCCTGGATTTCCTTCCCAGCCCTGACCCCCTCACACATGCCGCTTGCCACACAATTTATTTGTAAATAGAAGCTTCCTCCGTTGCAATCAGCCTCCCTCTCTTGGGCTGATTCATTTGTGGAAGTGCCTGCTGCAGCCTCAGAATCACTGAGCAATACTCAGTGAATCAGGGCAGATTAGCGAAGCTGTTCAGAGGGGTGGGTTGGGGGAGATATCTTGATAACCAGCGGTGAGGAGGAAAGCATCCCCCCTCCTCCACAGCGTGGGAATGATACGTTGAATGGGGCTTTGATTGGGCAGAAAGTTTTGTAAAGCTAGCTGCAGTCTGTGTGTGTAAATCATAATGTTTATTTCTCACACACCACTTTTCATCCACAGATCTCAAGGTGCTTAACGAAAGGTCAGTAGCAGATGTCCGATTTTATAGAAGGGGAAACTGAGGCACGGGGGGGGCAGGGGAGAGCTCATGCCCAAGGTCACCCAGCAGATCAGTGGCAGAGTGGGTAACAGAGTGAAGTTCAGGCTCCATGGCCTACACTCAAGTCTCTCTGCTGGGCCTGCCAATTTTGGAGATGGTGTTTCTGACAGTAACAAATTCCTGCTCAGGACTGAACTGAAACTACTGACTTATTGCATGTCGGACCTTGCACAGCCTTCTGATGACCTGAGTTTGACTGAGTACCAGTCTGGGGTGCCTTTGACTCAGAGACCAAGACTTTCAAGGCACTGTAGCCCATTACCCGAGCAGTCCTTTTAGTTTTTACATTTATTTTGGATTTTTACAATTTATTATGAAACAGCGGACAATTATTTCCTTGTTTCGCCCAGTTCTTGGCAAGTCTTAATTAAAAGGCTAGAAGCATGCTCAGCTTTCTCCCCAAATACTTATGCCTTTGTTCATGGTTTGTTCTGTGTTTCTTGGTTAGAGCGGCTTCTTTTCAACAGGTAAGAGAAAACCTAAGGGCCAAGTTTACTTAGCTCAAAGGTTTGTTCCATTTCAGTGCTGACAAACTTGAGACCAAAAGTAACTGCCATCTTGTTGTCTAGTGAGCCCATGATTCTTTAAAAAACAAGGAAAGCAATTTTACAATGATGAGATTCGTTACTTGTATCACAGTAGTACCTAGAGGCCCCACCTGAGTGGGACCCCATTGTTCTAGGTGCCATAGATACACATAGCAAGAGGGATTCCTTGCTTGGAAATGCATACAATCTTTATAGCCCGAAGGTGGAGGATAGGAAGTAGCAGGGCCGCCCAGAGGATTCAGGGGGCCTGGGGCAAAGCAATTTTGGGGGCCCCTTCCATAAAAAAAAGTTGCAATACTCTAGTAACATATATTTGGAAATGTAAAAAATAACCAGTGAAATACATTCAAAAATTAATTTTTAATAATTTGAAAATACACAAAATACATTATTTAAAAACATTAAATGCTTTAATGGTATGTATACATTTGCAATTACATAATGGGCTGTCACTGGGTGATGGTGATGGTTGGTGCCAATGGGCTGTCGCTGCCTGGGGGTGGCGCTGCTATTGCCCAGGGCTGGGTGGGGAGCTGGGCTCTGGGTCAGTGGGTGCCCAGCTTTGAGCTGAGGGTCTGAGCTGTGGGGAGGATGGGGTCGGGGAGGTGCCTGGCTCAGAGGGGCTGGGCTCGGAGCTGGGGGTCAGGGCTGTGGGGGGATGGGGTCAGGGGGAGGTGTCCAGTTCAGAGGGGCTGGGCTCGGAAGTGGGGGGCAGGGCTGTGGGGGGAAGGGGTCAGGGAGGGCCCGGCTTAGAGGGGCTGGGCTCAGAGCTGGGAGTCAGGGGGTGCCCGGCTCAGAGGGGCTTACCATGCCGCTTGTCCCCACCTCCCAGAGCCTCAGCGGGCCGCGTCCAGGAGCTCCTGCCGCTTGGCCCGCTGGAGCTTGCCGCCCCGCCCCCTTACCACATGGCCCCGAGCGGGAGGACCTCGCCGCTACAGTGCTGCCCAGGGCCATTCCTGGACGCAGCGTGCTGAGGTGCCAGGGGATGGGGGAAGGTGAAGGCGGGGGAAGCCTCCGACATTCTTGTGGGAGCCCCTGTGGGGCCTGGGGCAAATTGCCCCCCTCCCCCCCCCTCCCCGCCCCCGGGTGGCCCTGGGAAGTAGTATCACCTCCAGTTCACAGATGGGGAACTGGATACTGACATGAATGGGGGTGACTCCTTTGCTCTGGAGAGTTTTAAGGAGACAGTCATCTGGGGACATTTCCCACAAAGTCGCTATCAGGTGACAATTATGCTATGTCCAAAGAAAGGGCCTCTCTGCAGTCTTATACTAATTACAGTCATAAGAATGGCCCTACTGGTTCAGACCAAGGGTCCATCTAGCCCAGTATCCTGTCTTCTGACAGTGGTCAGTGCCAGGTGCCCCAGAGGGAATGAACAGAACAGGTAATCATCAAGTGATCCATCCCCTGTTGCTCATTCCCAGCTTCTGGCAAACAAAGGCTAGGGACACCATCCCTGCCCATCCTGGCTAACAGCCATTGATGGACCTATCCTCCATGAACTTATCTAGTTCTTTTTTGAACCCTGTTATGGTCTTGGCCTTCGCAACATCCTCTGGCAAGGAGTTCCACAGGTTGACTGTGCGTTGTGTGAAGAAATACTTCCTTTTATTTGTTTTAAACCTGCTGCCTATTAGTTTCATTTGGTGACCCCTAGTTCTTGTGTTATGAGAAGTAGTAAACAACACTTCCTTATCTACTTTCTCTATACCTGTCATGATTTTATAGACCTCAATCATATCTCCCCTTAGCCGTCTCTTTTCCAAGCTGAAAAGTCCCAGTCTTATTAATCTCTCTTCATACGGAAGAGAGATTAATAATGCAGAGGCCAAGATTCTGCCTAAACTGCTCTCTGCTCAGTTGTACGGATGGATGCCCTAATCATTTAAACCTTATCAGATGGGATTTATCAACGTGAAGTAGGAGTGATATTATTCAGCTTCTTTGCATGTGAGAAGATACCAAATTCATGGCAGGGGGGTTGAGGATATGAGCTAAATGTCACTTATTCTGACTGTTCTCTTGGGGTGAAATTCACCTAGATGCACTACAAGGCCTATGCACTGCTTAAGTTCCACTTAAGGCGATATGATTGACGTGATGCAGTGTCATTGGGCTGGCTCTCAGCACACGGGTGAATGCCACGCTGTAGAAGAGCCAGCCCTCAAAGACAATCTCAATTTTCAAGACATAAGAACGGCCATACTTGGTCAGACCAATGGTCCATCTAGCCCTATATCCTGTCTTCCGGCAGTGGCCAGTGCCAGGTGCTTCAGAGGGAATGAACAGAACAGGGCAATTATCGAGTGATCCATTCCCTGTTGTTCAGTCCCAGACTCTGGCAGTCAGAGGCTTAGGGACATCCCCAGCATAGGTCGCATCCCTGACCATCTTGGCTAATAGCCATTGATGGATCTATCCTCCCCAAGACACAACTCCCTGTAATCTGTGTTTAAAATATTCTGAAGTGGCAGTAAAAGAAAAAGTCCGTCTCGACCCTGTAGCAAAGCAGCGCTTAACACGGGGGCTGTGTGTATTTGCCCAACATAAAAGACTCCAGCCGTGTGTTTATTTTGGATTATAAATGTGAAAATGAGGAAAAGCAAAAACACTGAGTTTTTCATTTTAACCCCCTCCCCCCAACCAACCTCTTGCACAAAAACAAATTGACGCCAGCTCGATTTTTTTGGCTTGCATCTTGAATCAAAAAAATCAGTCAGTCTAGAGCAACCAATGGAGTCTTAAGAAGTTCCCCCTGTTTATTTTTTTAATGTATGATTTTAGGTTAAGATAAATATTATGCCAAAGGTCAGGACACTGGTTGTGTTGCTGCATTGTCTATTTATGGGTACATATTTCCATCCCCTAAGCCTATCAGTATAGTGGCCTTTTAACTTCTGAGATAAAGGTCTCAAATGACTGTGCAGAGTTTTGAGCCATGTCATCCTCATTAAACCCAGTGAGGTTCATGAAGTTAAAGCACTGAGCAATGCCCTCAAAATGTACTGACTAGACTAGTCTTTGAACCAGTTTCATGCAGTGTAGCTCTCCCATGAATGAATTGTCTGTCACATTTACTCTCCTCCCTACTGGATCTCAAAGCACTTTAGACTATTCATAGATCTTAAGGTCAGAAGGGACCATCATCTAATCCAGGGGTTCTCACAACTAATTTTTTGGTGGCCTCAAAGTGCGGCCACCAGCTCTTGCTGGTGGTCACGCTGACAATTTTTCCTAAAATACTTAATTAACTTTAGGAAAAACAAATAAATATGGACATATACATGTCCAAATCATTGTAATTTATTTATATAGGGTTTTTTTTGAAGACTCAATAATAAAAATAATGTACAGTTGTCTCTATTCTTTACTGGACCTAAACAGAATAGAAACACAAATAAGGTGCTTTGCACATTCTTGTGTTTTTTGTTGTTTTTTTTTGCTCTTGGGTTTGTTTTCTTTAAACGTGCTGGCTAGTAAGCCTGCTGCTGTGAAAAGTGATACTTGTATGTTAATATCACTTTTCACAGCCTCCCAGCTAGCTACTAAGTCTGCTGTGAAAAGGGATATTAACAACACACAAATATCACTTTTCACAGCAGATTTACTCAGCCTCGGCAAGACCAGGGACAAATTAAGCCCTGGATGGGGAGGTGAGTAGGAAGGCAGCAGGGGCCAGAGGCGATGGGAGGGGGATGAGCCCCAGGGTGAGAGCCTGGGGGCCAGAGCCCAAAGCCCTGCACCTGGGGGGCGGGAGCCTGTCACCGCACTGTGGGACCCCAAAGCCCCGCAGCCTGAGCCTGCTGCCCGCCACCCCAGGGCTGAAGTCTGACCTGACCGCCTCCAGGAACTCAGTGGCTCCCTGCTCCTCTGGTGTTTGTCTCTTCAGAGGGGGGCAGGGCCTGCTGGTGGCCCCAGGGCGGGAGGGGCCACCCCCCATCACCACCCAGGAGACTGTGGCCACAAGAAAATCCCCTTGTGGCCACATATGGCCACGGTGGCCGCATTTGAGAAACACTGGTCTAATATAATCTCCTGTGTAAAACAAGCTATAGAATTTCACCTGGTTTCGCTTGTGTTTGACTTCAAGCATGTCTACCAGAAAGGCATCCAGTCTTGAGTTGAAGACATGAAAAGACAGAGAATCCATTACTTCCCTTGGTAGTTTGGGCCAGTGGTTAATCACCCTCATGATCTGAAATTTGTGCCTTATTCCTGGTTTGAATTTGTTTAGCTTCTACACTGGATTAAAGAGCCCTGGAGTAGCCAGTATTTTCTTCCTATGAAGATATTTTGAGGCTGTAATCACGTCACCTCTCAATCTTCTGTTTGACAAACTAGATGCTGGCAACATTGTTTGACAGCATTTCCTGAGCCCTTCAATAATTTTTATGGCTCTTCTATGCACCCTCTCCAATTTTACAGCATCCTTTTTAAAAACGTGGACACCACAACTGGATGCAATATTCTAGTGTCAGTCTCACTAATGCCATAAACAGAGGTAAAATCACCTGAGCCATCTCAGGATCAGTGGTCAACAGATTGGAATCTGTTCCCTCTAGGCATAATTCACACCAGTGTGGAAGGCTAGCATATGGCCCCTATAAACAAACACCCAAAGCCTCCAAGATATTTAGGCACCTAACTCCCATTGATATATCCCTTGGAGGATCTGGGCCAAAGAGCCTTTCATCTGTAGATTCCCCAATTTAAATCAGGTCCTGTGTCAGTATTAACCAAAAGTCATTCATCACCACTTGAAAGCTTTTTGCTGGTCCATGTTAAATAGATTGGTTTCAGTCCAGTATCTAATGAATGGTTTCAGAGTAACAGCCGTGTTAGTCTGTATCCGCAAAAAGAAGAACAGGAGTACTTGTGGCATAAGCTTTCGGGACTACAGCCCACTTCTTCGGATGCTCTAATAAATTTGTTAGTCTCTAAGGTGCCACAAGTACTCCTGTTCTTCTTTTATCTAATGAATGAATGTCAATGGTGAGAGGAACTGGTCGGTGTGTAAGCATATCCTGCCCTCTGCTGCGTGGAATCAGAACTGCCCAGTTGTGATTCATAGCTCCTATATGCTAACGGAGATTTTCCATCTACTCAAGGGGTAGGGGCTTGGGCTTTCAGAGAAGGATTTGAGCTCTAGCTGTTCAGTTGCCACCGAGTGGCCATGGCGAGTAACCAAGACGCCACTAGGAGACGGTGGGTTTTGTCACATCCTCACAGAAACCACTTCCGGGGGGTGGGGGGGGGGGTCGTGACAGCCTCAACACCAGGATCGAGGTCTGAATGGGCCATGAAGACTGAACTCCCTCCCACCCTTAGCAGTGCCAGGTTATGGTGCTGGAGTCCTTCCACCCAACACAGGTTAGTGGGACACTCACTACTACGGGGCCTTACACCAAGGCCCCTTTACACTGCTCTGGCACCCACTTTAAGGGCCCCAGCGTGGTGTAAAGGGGGCTTTGTGCACATGAAAGTCAGGCCCTGTGGCTAAACAGAGACCTTCAGTCTCCAGGTCTGTTAATCCAGCGCGAGGGAAAGGAACGGCCGTGGGTCACAATGCTGGGTGAAAGTTGGAGCTTTTTTTATCTGTCCTTGTCCTGCTTGTGTATCTGTCACTCACACTGTGCCTGCCTCCTTCCCCTGCTCCTGGCTCAGGCTGCTGACATAGCTCTGAGAAAGCCAAGTCAGCTAACTGCTTGAGTGCCCACTTGCCATGTGATGACCTCCTATACAGTTAACGAGAACCCTGTCCTCCAGGGGGCTAAGTACCTTCAACTCCCACTTCCGTCAGTGGGAACTGGAGGTGCTTGGCCCCTTGCAGGATCGGGCCCTGGGTTCCTGTGTCTCAATATTTCAGTGGAACTGCCTGTCCACCCTCCAAGCTGCATCAGCCCATTACAAGGAAACATGACCACAGCTGATGTAAGGGAAGGGACAGAGCCGCCCAGCGCTGAGAAACGTGGGAAAGGAAACACACCGCCTCTCTCAGGGCAGCGTGTTAACCAAGGGTTAAATGCTCCTTCTGGCCTGGCTCCAGCAGGAATGAGTCACTGACTGGAGCCACCTTGGGAGCAAAAAAGGGAGGAGCCAGGAGGATAACCGATGTGACTAAGACACACTGGAATGGTCGGAATTCCTGCCAACTATACATGGGCACCATTTCCAGCTTGGCAGGGAGTCCCAACCCTCGGCTTGCGCAACATGTCTCGCTGTGCCCTGAGAACTGACTCATCCGGCTTTGGGGTGGGGAGGAGGGAAACCCTAGAGATCTGAAAACCCTGGGCATTTCAGGCAACCTCTGGGAGCTTTTAGGGTGCAGCACATGCTTTCTCAAAGAGTAACAAACCACTGGGAGAGTCAGATGGTATTTGCTTTTCTGCAGCAGTCCCCTGAAGCTCACTGACCCTATGAGATTGGGGCCACAAAAGCACCCTTAGTGTAGACAAAGCTTTGGACTACCTCAGACCCATAGACACTACCTGTAGACTCATAGGCACTTGTAACTTACACAAATACTCTGAGTTTGGCCCACAAGGTTTGACTGAGACTAAAAGGTATGTCTACACTACAAAATAAATAAAAAAACCCTGTGGCAGCTAGCAGGGGTTGGAATAGGTGATCTCCTGAGGTCTCTTCCAACCCTGATATTCTATGATTCTATGAGAGCCTGGGTCGACTAACTCCGGCTTGCAGGGCTCATGCTACAGGGCTAAAAATGGTAGTATAGACGTTCTCACTGGAGCTGGAGCCCAAGCTCTGAAATCTGGCGAAGGGGATGGATCTCAGAGCCTGGGTTCCAGTCTGAACAGAGATGTCTACCCTGCTATTTTTAGCCCTGTCTCACAAGACCGAGACAGCTGACCCGGGCTCTCAGACTCATCACCATGGGGTTTTCTTTGGCAGCATCGACGTACCCTCAGGCCGGTTAAATTGGTGTAATTCACATTCTGTCGGGGCCAGAAGAAGATACAGCAGCGTAGCCTCCTTTAGAATCACTTTGGCCTTCCTTCTGCTGGCTCTAATCCAAGGGTTCTCAAACTGGGGGTCGGGACCCCTCAGGAGGTCACAAGGTTATTACATGGGGAGTTGTGAGCTGTCAACCTCCACCCCAAACCCTGCTTTGCCTCCAGCATTTATAATGGTGTTAAATATACAAAAAGTGTTTTTAATTTATAGGGGTGGGGGTGTCGCACTCAGAGGCTTGCTATGTGAAAGGGGTCACCAGGACAAAAGTTTGAGAGCCACTGCTCTAATCCGTCACTATCTTCCTAGGCAGGGAGCAGATTTTTTCTCCTCTCTCTTCTATGTCAGTGATTTGCTTTGGGCCTGATCCTGTAAGGCACTGAGCCTCCGCTGACTTCACTTCGGCCTGGAGGGCGTTCAGCCCTTCTCCAGATCAGACCCTGCGTTACGCCACCGTACTTACCTTATTCTGCACTTTGCAGTGAATTTCTCTGCTCTGAGAACCAGTCAGTGGCCGGCAGTGGGAGTGTATTTTATGTAAGCCAGAAGGATAATAAACTGCCCGGGACAGCGTCAAGGTAGGTGGGACCTGCCTGGTGGTTGATTTTGAAGCATCTGTTTGCAAAGTCCAGAAAGTGACGTGGAGGTTCTGGGCAGGAGACAAGATACAGGGAGCGTTTGCTGCCACTCAGCTGCTTTTCATTCAGAGTGCCTTTGAAGGCCTCTTGCCCACAGGTTTAAGGGGTGAACGTCACTGCAATGCAGGGCCCAGTATCAGGCCTGTGCCCCACTTGAGGCCTCAATATGAAGAAAAAAAATCACCCAGTAAGGGAAGACCCAGGACTCTGGGTGGAAACCTAGAAGCTGAACGGCCTATAACTGGTGCATAGAACAAAAACGTGTGCCTGATTCAGCACTGGGACCCTCTGGCTTAAGCTGCTGTCAGCACACTGAGGCCAAAGCATGACTGGAGTGATGTAGCAGTGAATTGGGCCCTGCATGCTTTGGTTTCAGAAGCAGATACAGAGTTCTTTATTAGCACTGTAAAGCAAAGGGGATCGGCTGCGTTTTTGTTTGCAATGGAATGGAGCACGTCTTCCTGAGATCAATGAAGAGCTTATTCAAAGCCGGAGCCAACCTAATGATATGTACCAAGTCGACTGTGAGTGCACTTTCATAGCACGGGGTGTTTTGCAGACGCACATCACGGTCTGACCCTCTCAGTGTCACATCCCCGTGTTTTTAGAAATGGAACAACAGCGAGGGGAGTTGGGAACAACATGCGAGTGCAAACATTTCAGTTGGAGCTGACGGGGAAAGCTGTGTTTTGTTTGCATGCTCACATAATTCAAAAACACTGCATTGATTTTGCTCGGAGTTTCAAAACAAAATTCACTCTTGGGCTGTGACCAAGCATGGAAAATTTCAGTCTGGAAGGAATTAGTTTGACAAGGTTAGGAGCAACTGATAATGGTGCACATGAGAATGGAAACTATATATAAGCTCTGTACACATTATTACGCTGCATTTTTAATAGATAGATAGATAGATAGATAGATAGATAGATAGATAGATAGATAGATAGATAGATAGATAGATAGATAGATAGATAGATAGGGTGTATGGGGATAGACAGATAGGGTGTATGGGGAAAGAAAGAAAGAAAGAATGGAGATAGATAGATAGATAGATAAATAGATAGAGGGGGTGTATGGGGATAGAAAGAAAGAAAGAAAGAAAGAAAGAAAGAAAGAAAGGGGATAGAGAGAGAGAGCGCGTGAGAGAGGGGGGGTGTATGGGGATAGATAGATAGAGTGGATGGGGATAGATAGATTAGATTAGATGGATGTCTATAGACACAAGTCACATTGCAGTCACCATTGAAACAGTCATTCTGAGCTGGAATGTACAATTTGAAATTGTGCAGCAACACTATACTGCAGTTTAGGACAGGAAGGGGAGAGGAATATTGACTTCAGTTGATGTGACAGGAGGAATTTGGGCAGGGAGAATGGAATAAACTCAGCTACAATTTGGACAGGGTACTGCTGCTAATATGGAATTATTTTAATGGCTACAGTTACTTGAACCTTGGGTCTGCATCTGAATGATGGCCCTGTCAGCACCCTTTCGCCTCCAGTACCATCCTGGAGTACTTGTCCATGCTGGTTATTTGTTGCTAGACAGACATCATCTAGTGTCCTGAGGGCAGGAGTGGGAGTCAGGAGTTCCACAGCTCCAATCCTGACTTTGACAGAGACACCCTCTGGGACTGTAGCTCTTAGTTTCTCCATCTGTGAAGCATCACTCGCATCTCAAGGTGCCGCAAAGCTTAGCCAGGTTAATTTGCAGCAAGGGAAATTTAGGTTAGATAGCAGGGAAAATGTTCTAACTATTAAAATAGTTAAGGGTACCAGTTACCTAGGGAGGTTGTGGAAGAACAGGTGAGACAAACACCTGTTAGGGATGCTCTAGGAATACTCTATATCATCCTGCCTTAGCGCAGAGAAATGGCCCAGATGACCTCTTGAGGTCCTTTCCAGCCCTACATTTCTATGATTAGTAATTAAGGTCCATAACGGGCTTTGAAGATGAAAAGTGTGAAATATCATCAGATGTAAGTGAAAAGGCAATTCCACATGTTTTGCTAATTACATCATGAAGGGTAAATCATCCAATTGGGACTTCCCAGCTGTCATGATTCTGCACACTATGGTTACCCAAGACTTCATGGTAAGGAGGGATGGCATTCGGGTGCTTCTGTTTCCAGTCTAAAAGAAAAAGGCCACTGTCATAGTTAAAAGAGAATTCTCCTTAACTGTAGCAGTACTGGGGCCAGGACACACATGTGCACAGCTCTGACATTCCGTCCCCCATAGAGTAGTGTTAACACATATGTCCAACGCTGTATATCACATCCAATAACAAGAGCCCATGTCACCAATTTCACTGCACCTTTTGACAAAAGTGATTATTTTCTCAAGTCGACAGCTCTGTTGGGCTGAAGGTGCAAATCCAACACTCTCCTTTTTGAACATGCCGTGGTGAGGGGGCGGACAATGGTAATCGCCCCCGAACCGGCTGTCTGGCTACCTCAGAGGTAGTCGTTTAAAACCACGGCAAAGAAACCAGAGCGCAAAACTCTGCAGACCATCACAAAAGGAGACCTGACGTCAATACGCTGGGAGGTGAAAGGCTCCAGGCCAAGAGAAGGGAGGCTGTGTTTGAAAAATGACAATTTTTGTCTAGGAAATGTACGGTTCTGAAAGGAGCCCTTCTTCATGGGTTTCCAGGAGCCAGAGACCAGAACAAGAAAAGCCTTTGAATAGCTATGTAAACTATTCAGCAGGCTGCCAGCAAGACTGGAGCTGCTGAAGCCTAGCGGAAAATCTATCTGCACGCTCAATTGCAAAGCTCAAAACACATCCTAAAGCGGTTGGGGAACTCAAGAGGCTACCTCCTGGGATCCTGCGTGAGGCTGTCCTTCATTTACCTTAGGAAGGGAAAGTTTTGGTCCTAAACAGACTGATACAGTGCTCCCCACTTTTAATTTTTTAAAATATTCTTTGATGGTTTCACATGCAGCTCACAGGTGCACGCAGCAGCAAGATAAACACTCTAGGAACAGTTTGTGGACAGAAAGCACTAAGGTCAATGGGCCTTAAGCGTGTGCAGGAAGTTCAGCATGTGGCTAAGGGCTTTCCCGAATCAGGGCCTCTCTTAGCATCCTCAATGCAACAGAGAAGAGTGTGGTTAGCTCTCTAAAAATTAAACTGTAGAAGATCATAAAAGGATTGTAAGCTCTTTGGGTCCGGGACTGGCTTTTCTGGTGTGTGTTTTTTACAGTGCCTAGTACAATAGAGTCCTGGTCCATCACTGGAGCTCCTAGGCACATATAATAAGTTCCTGGCCAAAAGATAATTCTGAGTAATACGTGTGTGTGTGTGTGTGTGTGTGTGTGTGTGAGAGAGAGAGAGAGAGATGGTACAGCACACATATAGGCCCTGATCCACCAAATCATGAAAGCATTTAAGCATGAGCATTTTGTATGTGTGCAACTGATTATTCCTTCCAAAGTACTCCACTTAGGAAGGAACAATCAGTTGCACACATACAAAATGGGAAATGACTGCCTAGGAAGGAGTACTGCAGAAAGGGAGCTAGGGGTCACAGTGAACCACAAGCTAAATATGAGTCAACGGTGTGACGCTGTTGCAAAAAAAACAAACATCATTCTGGGATGTATTAGCAGGAGTGTTGTAAGCAAGACACGAGAAGTCATTCCGCTCTACTGCGCTCTGATTAGGCCTCAACTGGAGTATTGTGTCCAGTTCTGGGTGCCACATTTCAAGAAGGATGTGGACAAATTGGAGAAAGTCCAGAGAAGAGTAACAAAAGTGAATAAAGGTCTGGAAAACATGACCTATGAGGGAAGATTGAAAAAAACTGGGTTTGTTTAGTCTGGAGAAGAGAAGACCGAGAGGGGACATGATAACAGTTTTCAAGTACATAAAAGGTTGTTACAAAGAGGAGGGAGAAGAATTGTTCTTCTTACCCTCTGAGGATAGGACAAGAAGCAATGGGCTTAAACTGCAGCAAGGGAGGTTTAGGTTGGACATTAGGAAAAACTTCCTAACTGTCAGGGTGGTTAAGTACTGGAATAAATTGCTTAGGGAGGTTGTGGAATCTTCATCATTGGGGATTTTTAAGAGCAGGTTAGACAAACACCCGTCACAGATGGTCTAGATAATACTTAGTCCTGCCATAAGACTGGACTAGACGACATCTCGAGGTCCCTTCCAGTCCTATGATTCTATGAGTTCTATTAAAGTCAATGGGACTACCCAGAACCTTAAAATTAAGCATAGATTCTTTGCTGGATTGGGGCCATAGAGAGTAATTATGCATAGGGACAACAGTCAGACACTACAATAATGGGGGCCCATGTCAGTATCTAGCCAGCCAGCCACATGGAAGAAGTAAAGGCCCTTCTTTCACAAAGAACTGCTCAAAACTTTTAAGCATGTGCATTAGTACCTTGCTGAATCAGGGTCTGCTGGGACATCCAGGCTCCTATGCTGAACAGAAGAGGGGGCAGCTTTCTCCACACTCCCAAGTTTATAATGTCCTCCCTCTCCTGAAAGTAACTTTTTTCATTTCATTTGCCACAGAATCATAGAACAACAGAAACAGGGGGAAAGACCACTAGGATTGGTAATAATAGCATAGAAATCAGCAGCTCTTACATCATGGTTTCATCCAAGCGCTTTACAAAGCTTTGTGATTCCTGTGTCACGGATGGGGAAACCAGTGACGTGACTTGACAACGGGTAACCAAGCACACTCATAAGGCTGGCAGTGGGGTTTGAACCCAGTACCTACAGAGCCAAAAGTAGGAGTCGTCTCCACTGCTTGAGCTAAAGAAAAAAGGCCAGTTAACTAAGGGGTGTAGTAAGATGCTCAGGTAGTGCAGCTATTAGAGGGGCACAAAGACCACCCCTGGGTTTGTACGGGATATACAGCAGGTCGATGGCAGAACCTATGACTCCTGACGGCCAGTGCAATGCCCTGAGCCTGCTGCCTCCCTATAATATATTTTCTAGGGCATTGACCAATCTAGGTTTAAATAACAAATAAGATGGCGCTTCCGCTTCTCCCTTTGGGAGATTGTTCCTCAGGCTAATGGAACTTGGGGTTTACAGCGTTCAGGCACTTCAGGATGGTTATCACATCCCCTTTCTACTTACTCATGTTACGTCCAGCCAAGCTAGGCATGTTTCGCTTTCTCAGGCCTTCCTACTCAGTTAACACCTACATTTTGTACAGCAGAGGGTGTGTGTGTGGAGTAACTAGGAAAGCAGGGGGCAGTTAAATGGCTTAGCAGGACCCAGACAACCACTGATTCCTGCAGCTGACAAAAGCCAATGGATTGTAGCAGCTGGGATTTTCAAAGGATGTGTAAGGCACTTGGGGGGTGGTCCTAATTCCCTTTGACAATTAATGGCAGCTGGGTGCCTAACTCCCATAGGCTCCTTTGAAAATCCCAATCTCAATGTCATAGTTGACACCAAAAATCATTAGGGTTTGGCTGGGCTTTTCCTCGTCAGAGTCATCTGGAGCACGGTCGCAGAGGCTGGAAGAGCCAGGCTCTCCTTGAGAAGAAGGGGCAACCAGAAGCATTCATTCAGCTCAGACATGAAACAAAAGGGGGGGTGGATTTTCAACTGAATGGAGCGAAGAGCATCCAGGCCCAGAGGAAGGGCAATGCAGAGTGTTGACAAGGTTCCCTGGGGAAGTGGTGGAATCCCCTTTGCTTGAAACATGGAATACAATAAAGGGATTATACCTGAGCTCACAATCCTGCACTGGCTGGGGGATCTATCATATTTATAGCATGCCAATCATTGCGTGCTAAGATATTCAAAGGTGCCTAGGGGCTTTGGATGCCTAATTCCCATTAAATCCCCTAGGTGGCTTTGAAATTTCAACCACAGGCATCTTGAACTGGAGGAGCTAATCATCTAGCAGGTTTTCCCTCTACAGTGTCTAT
Source organism: Chrysemys picta bellii (assembly GCF_011386835.1). Classification (NCBI taxonomy): domain Eukaryota; kingdom Metazoa; phylum Chordata; order Testudines; family Emydidae; genus Chrysemys; species Chrysemys picta. Next base: position 152,700,411 of record NC_088792.1, read on the forward strand.
GATTCTCTGCAGTTAAAGTTCAGGAGGGGCATATGAGAAGTACTTTGATGCTCCAGAAGTTCTCTTGTTTGTTACTTCTTTAATGTTATTTCTTTCATTGGCTATTGCAGATATTCTCAGCGGAGAACTGTTTCTCTCGGCCTTCCCAAAATAAAATACGTATTCCCTCGCATTAGCATGGCTGCTGTTGCATGGTATCTCAGCAGACCGTCCATTATGGCATTAATCACCCGATGCTGATACTTCGCCGGATGTTCCCTGCAGATAACAACTGAATTCCTGGGTCACGTTGCTTCATTAATCCACAAATTAGTAACTGCAATAACAGACCTGATAAGATTCAGGCCAGAGAGTCACAAAGGAGTAGGAGGTTTTGATATATGGAATGGGGCAAGAGGCATGAGTAAGCATGAGTACAGGAATGGATAATGGCAGAGTGGCTTTCCGTGCTGGGTGCTTTATCCCACTTTGACAGTAACCACATGTAGCAATGAAAGGTATTAGATCCAGTTAAAAACACACTTCAAAGAGCCCCCAGATTAAGCCATTATATTTGCAAGCTTTTTGCATGCATTTTTTACTGATACTGTATTCACTTACTTATGGGAGGCAGGCAGCGGAGTCTAATGGTTAAAGAAAGGGAACTCCGAGGTTCTATTTTCTAGGGTGACCAAACGTCCCGATTTTATCAGGACTGTCCCGATATTTGCTTATTTGTCCCACGTCCTGACCTACCTTCGGTCGGGACGCGAATTGTCCCGATATTTTGCCTCCGCTCACAGGTGGAGTGGAGCCCAGAGGGGGTTCGCGCCCCCCCCCGCCCCGACTCCGCCCTCTCCTTTCCCCATTGGATCTCTCCCCAAATCCCCGCCCTGCCCCCTCACTGCCCCATTGGATCCTTCCCCAAATCCCTGCCCTGACCCCGCCTCTTCCCCAAGCACGCCACATTCCTCCTCCTCCCCCCTCCCTCCCAGGCTTGCGCTGATCAACTGTATGGCGGTGCAAGCGCTGGAGGGAGGGGGGAGGTGGAGATGGAGCAGAGGCAAGCTGGTGTGGGGGGCGGGGCATGGAGCTCCAGCGACCGTTTTATTTATTTATTTGCTCTGCCGCCCGCATCCCGATATCTCACCTGTGTGATTTGGTCACCCTGTTTTCATCCTTTCCACAGATGTTCCTGGGCAAGGCAATTCTGTTCTTTGTACTTCAGTTCACTAGCTGTGGAGTGGGGATCTCACCAGTTTTGTAAAGAGAAATGGAGGTAGTCGGATGAGAAGTGCTACATATCAATTGGTGGAGGGGCATGAGTTTGAGTTCTCCTGGCTTGGATCAAGAGGGGGTTGGTTGGCAGGGCGTTCTCCATGAAACACCCGCTGTTGGAAGCAGAAATAGCTCTCCCCTCCCTACCATCTAGTAATTGTCCCATGGGCACCTCAGCTCTGATCCAGCAAAGCACTTAAGCACATGCATAAATCCACTCTGAAATCAACGGGACCATGCACATGCTTGAAGTTGTGCATGTGTTTAAATGCTTCCCTGGACTGGGGCTGCTGCTCTCCAGCTGAGGAGGTAGAATGAGTGAGCCCAGGGTAAGGAAGGGCAGGGCAGAGGAGGCACTGGGGTGCATCTTCCCCTCCCACCCACACTGCAAGCTCTGGTCTGAACTTGGCTCCGTTGTGCTTCCCGTTTCGGTGGCTTCCAAACCATAATGAAACAAGCCACCCACCGGGTCACAAAGCCAGTCCCCAGCACCCACCCCGAGCAATGGGACTGTGTGCTGGGAAATTCCACAGAGCTTAGGAGTGGGAGAGGGAATGGAGAATCCTACTTCTCTAGGCTATCCATGGGTAAATCCCTGGCCTTCCTTTATGGTATCTCAACCTTGGCCCAGATCCTCAGCTCCCTCCAATAGGAGTTAGGCACTCAAATACCTTTGAGGAGCTGGGCCCTTCTCTCTCTCTTTTTTTTTTAATAGGGAGATATACCTATCATAGAACTGGAAGGGACCTTGAAAGGTCATAAAGTCCAGTCCCCTGCCTTCACAGCAGGACCAAGTACCGTCGCCAACAGATTTTTTGCCCCAGATCACTAAGTGGCCCCCTCAAGGATTGAGCTCACAATCCTGGGTTTAGCAGGCCAATGCTCAAACCACTAAGCTATCCTGCCCCATGGTAGGTCTATGCAGCCACTGATCAACCACCCCTAGGCCTCACTGCATGGCAGTGAGCGATGGCTTGCAGGGCTCCCCAAATCCTCACAACATCCCTGTAAAGCCGGAGTGAACCCCACACCTCCCAAGGCAACAATGCTGGTCCCCTGCCTGGGTAATCCCTGCATGTGGGACCATCTGACCCTGTCACAGGCTTCTCTCCCATTGTCTGGTATGCGCTCCCACTGCATGGAAGAAGGAACATGCGGGGAATCAGGTGTGAAATGCTAGAGCCAGTGAAGTCAAATATTGGGTTCATTAGCCCCCTTTCAGGAGGACAGTATCAACAGGGGAGTTTATGCAGAACTCCAGTTACATCATCCCAGGTGTGGACGTTTAGGCCTGGTCTTCACTACAGAGTTAGATCAACGTAAGGCAGCTTATGCCAACTCAACGCTGTAATCATCAACGCTGAAATGTAGCTCCCGCCGATGTAACTCGCCCACTACACCCCCTGAATTAATAACCTCACCTCCGCAAGCGCTTCAGTGGATGGAGTTAGGTCAATGCAGCGTCAGTGCAGACACTGCACTGCTTACATCGACTGTTGCTGCCTTTCTGAAGCTGTCCCACAATGCCCCACACTGGCAGTTAAATTGGTGCAAGCGCTCCTGATGTGGGCGCGCACCTCCGACCCAAGAAGCGTAGTGTGGACATGCAAAAGCGACGTAACTACTGTGGTGGCCGTACGTAACTTAGGTCAACTTAATTCTGTAGTGCAGACTTGCCCTTAGTGGCTGGCAGTTTCCCAGCACTGGAAATCTGAGCGCTTTCAGTGGTACAAGGCGATAATGAACCAAGTCTTCTCTGGGAGCTTAAGACAAGCAGCAAAGAATTGTGTTAATGCCTGTCTGTCTCCATGTAACAGATGCCGGCCAGGGGAACATGAGAACCCTGTACCCAGTGTAACATTGCTCAAGGCTGGCACTGATGGGATACTCCAGTGAATTTGAACCACACAGATGAACTCGGTGTGGGGAGAGTGCCATCTGCTGGTGGGCAAGGGCGTGTTCTGTTACACAAATCAGGTTTTAAGACCAAAAGGGACCGGTTATGATATCCACTCTGACCTCCTGCATGACATAGGCTAGAGAAGTTCACCCTGCTCACACAGGTTTATTTTATCCCCAATGTGGGCACATGGGGCCCAATCCTCAGATGCTGTATTATCAGCATTACAGCGACAAATGCAGATTTGGTTTGACTGAAATATTTTGCCAACTCACGTTAAATTTGCTGACTTGATTCAGTTGGGGAAGGGGGGGGGAGAGATGCTAAAAGCAACAGAAAAGTTTCATCTGCCCATTTTCATCGATTTTTCAGTCTGACACAACTTCATTTTGAATTTTAGTTCAATTTAATTTTAAAAATAAAATGGTGAAACAAATGCAAAAATGGAATGAAACATTTTATTTCTGGTTGAATGAAAGTCCAGCCTGAAACATTTTTTTAAGAACATAAGAATGGCCCTACTGGGTCAGACTAAGGGTCCATCTAGCCCAGTATCGACAGTGGCCAGTGCCAGGTGCCCCAGAGAGAATGAACAGAACAGGTAATCATCAAGTGATCCATCCCCTGTCACCCATTCCCAGCTTCTGGCAAACAGAGGCTAGGGACACCATTCCTGCCCATCCTGGCTAATAGCCATTGATGGACCTATCCTCCATGAATTTATCTAGTTCTTTTTTGAACCCTATTATGGTCTTGGCCTTCACAACATCCTCTGGCAAGGAGTTCCACAGGTTGACTGTGCGTTGTGTGAAGAACTACTTCATTTTATTTGTTTTTCAGCATACACACTCACTACAGTGGCAGGAGAATCATATAATATCAGGGTTGGAAGGGACCTCAGGAGGTCATCTAGTCCAACCCCCTACTCAAAGCAGGACCAATCCCCAGACAGATTTTTGCCCCAGATCCCTAAATAGCCCCCTCAAAAATTGAACTCACAACGCTGGGTTTAGCAGGCCAATGCTCAAATCACTGAGCTATCCCTCCCCCACAACTAGTAGTCAGATCACCAGAAGAATTCTTATGTCAACCTAGTGCTGTCCACACCAGGGTTAGGTCAGCTTAACTGTCACGTAGGGGGGTGGATTTTTCACACTCCTGAGCAACATAGTTGGGTCAATCTAACTTTTTAGTGTAGAAATTTTGTGCTGATCCCCTCTGCACAGGGGTGAATTTCACCACATAGGCATGTGCCTATGATTATATGGTTAATTACACAATCCTATTAATTAATGGGAATGACACACATTACTAAGACAATATGCTTCCCCTAGTTTTTCATTATGGATTAGTTCAAGTTTCCTTAGGGGGAATGCCTTACCCCAATTTATAATACAAATCAGTAAACCAAACCACACCTGGGAATTTTCAGCCAAAAGTTTTTGTGGCAAAAAAAATCAGATTCAGCTACACTGAAACGTTTTGCAAATTTGTGTCAGTTTCTCCAAATTTTTTAGGTCCAAAACAAATTGAAATGTTTTGTTTCGGCATTTTCAAAACAAAATGCTTAGATTTTTCAATTCGAAAGGACTTTTCATTGCAAGTTTCTCTTTTTTTATTTTAAAAAATCATCAAACATATTTTAACAGAATGTTTCAATTCTGTCTAAATGAAATATTCTCTTTGAGCCAAACTGAATTTTTTTGTTTGGGAAGGGGAATAAGCGATATGAGTATAAAGTCCATTTCTAAACAGGTATAACTGGGTGCACACTGGCGATTGTATTGGTATAACCATTCAGTAAATAATCAGAGCCCTAACCAAAACAGTTACACAAAATCCATCCATAGTCCTCAAAGTGCTTTACAAAAGGGGTCAGTATCATTCCACTCATTTTACTGATGGGAAACTGAGACGTAGGGAGGGGAAGTGACTTGCCCATGGTCACCAAGCAGGTCAGGGCAGAATAGGGAATAGAACGCAGGTCAGTGCTCTATCCATTAGGTTACACTGTCTTCGCTTCACAGCGGTGCTGATAGAAAACATTCTGGCTCTAGTTAATTGCAGCCTCACAAGTATTTAGGGTCGGATCCCCAGATGGTCTAAACTGGCCTGCACTGACGTACACCAGATGAGGTCTGGCCCTTAAAGTCACTTGGGTTGACTGATGGGAATCTTCTGGCAGGATTTCTGTTGACAGTGAAAGATGGCTGTATTCATGTATTTGTAGCCTTCTTTCCTTTTCCCTATGCTACCTGCCACTTCCACACAGAATATCCATCCCGGATCTTCCATTCAGATCACCAGCTTAATTCACACCCACTTTTAAGGCCCTTTTAAGCTGCCGGAACGGGCTACAGGGGCCTTAAGTGACAGTCGAGCCCCTAGAGTGCAGCAGAGAACTGCTGAAGGAAGCTCTGCTATGAAGCACACTGCACATTTACTTGCTTTGGAATGTTGAAGCTCATTAGGTTGCGCTGTCTTGTCCCATCGGTAATACCCAACCTTGTCAAACCTGGGTGGCTAAATTGCAGCTTCTAACTCTGTATTTTGGCACCTAAAATTAAGCAGCCTGCTTCTCAAACGTGCTCAGAAACCTGGGGCTACCACTGAGATCACAGAATTAACTACAATTTGTCGGACGGAGTGAGTGGGAGGCAGTATTGTCCAATGGAGCAGGCCCTTGGCTGGGACTCTGGGACCTCAGTTCTTTCCCTGGGTCGGCCAGTGACCTGGAGTGTCACTTTGGGCAAGTCACGTCCCATCTTTGTTTGCCTTACCATGCTGTGTCTATTTAGATTGTAGGCATCCTGGGGTGGGGATAGTCTTTCACTATGTGTTTGTACAGGACCTAGAACAATCGGGCTCTTTGGTGACACTGGAATACAAATAATAACAATAAAGTAAAGCAGTAAAAACACACGTAAGAGACATATCCTCATGCCAGTTGCCCCAGGGCCCTAGACTTCAAAAACTCAAGTACAGATTTGCCAGCTTTCATGAATTAATTGCAAGAGACGCAACTTTAAAGTAAAATTAAGCCTGGCTCATGATCTCGCGATAGAACTCTCAAATGTCATGATTTTTTTTTCAGCTGGCTGTACAAGAAAAGTAACTTCTAGCCTGCTTGGTTGCAGATGAAACATTGAAAATGTGACCTGAGAGTGCCTTAAAGGCTCAGAAACCAGAAGGGAAATAAAAGGAACCCATATTTCATTAATAAGAAAATAGCCTCATGAGTTTTAAGTCAATCTCATTATTTTGGGGGTTTCACTCGTGATTTTCCAATGGCGAGGGTTCGCAACACTGCAAGTACATATGCATTTGAATCTCTGTCTGGACTCCAATGGGAGATGGGGATCTGGAGAACGCCAATACTTCGGCTCCCCATGCATCACTGTGACTGCACCCATATAAGCAAGAGCTTTTCTTAATGAGCTATTTACTGAAGACGGCAGGGCCGGCTCTAGGCACCAGCAAAACAAGCTGGTGCTTGGGGCGGCACATTTTTAGGGGCGGCATTCTGGCGCGGGCCATGCCGCCTCTAAAAATGTGCCCCGGCTGCCCTAACTCACCTCTGCTGCTGCCGCTCGCGCGCTGCTGCTCGCCCTCCCTCCCAGGCTCTCAAACCCGGGAGGGAGGGGGAGATCCCGAGCAGCTGCGGCCCGCGAAACAGCTGATTCACGCACCGCGGCCGCTCGGGATCTCCCCCTCCCTCCCGGGTTTGAGAGCCTGGGAGGGAGGAGGAGCAGCGGAGCGCGAATCAGCTGTTTCGCACACCGCGGCCACTCGGGATCTCCCCCTCCCTACCAGGTTTGAAACCCTGGGAGGGAGGGGGAGACCCCGAGCGGCTGCGGCGCGCGAAACAGCTGATTCGCGTGCCGCTCGGGATCTCCTCCTCCCTCCCGGGTTTGAGAGCCTGGGAGGGAGGGGGAGACCCCGAGTGGCCGCGGCACACGCGCTGCTTCTCTCCCTCCCTCCCTCCTAGGCTTGAGAGCCTGGGGGGAGGAGGCAGGGCTGGGGATTTGGGGAAGGGGTGGAGTTGAGGCGGATCCGGGGGTGGGGTAAGAAAAAAACGGGGGGGGGGGCGGGCCGCCAAAATTGTTTTTGCTTGGGGCGGCAAAAATCCTAGAGCCGGCCCTGGAAGACGGCAGCATCTGATTTATAGGTTAACTCTGACAAACCCCGATAACGAAATGTGTCATGCAAGGGATTAAGGGCTAGATTGTGACTTGGGTATCTTTACACTACACACTAAGCCTGGGGCTTGCTGACTCAATGTTTCCAAGGCTGTGCTTGAGCATCCACACTGCATGGTAAACCTAGGTTTACAGTTGCTGGACCTGGGTCTCAGCGCTGTGCTAACACGTCCATATTCCACTGCGTAACCTTCTGACTCTGTCTGTGGCTTGAGCCACGTCAACACTGCAAAATGACAGGGCTTGGACCCAAGTCATAGCAGGACTTGGGCTCTGATCCATTCCTCTAGCATGGTCCTGGGTAGAATCATAGAATACCAGGTTGGAAGGGACCTCAGGAGGTCATCTAGTCCAATCTCCTGCTCAAAGCAGGACCAATCCCCAGACAGATTTTTGCCGCAGATCCTTAAATGGCCCCCGGGAGGATTGAACTCACAATCCTCGGTTTAGCAGGCCAATGCACAAACCACTGAGCTATCCCTCCCCCCACTTAGTACTTGCTGACCACAATCAGATTGATCTGTGTGCGGACGGAAGGGCTCAAACCTGAGTCAGAGCCGGGGCTTAATGTCCAGTATAGACCTATCCTTGGACTCCACATATGTGCAAAACAAAGTAACAGCTCCCCTTAGGCCTCTGCCTGGGCTGCCCAGCCCTTAGTTGTGGTGCAAAACTCCATGCTATATGGTCGCTTACTCCCAGTGTGGAGCAAGTGGATGGGGAGGGGGCAGGGAGGAATGGGAAACAGAGTCTTGTCTCCACCTTTTGACTTGCTAGGCAGCGTAACTGAGCCAGCTTTGGGCTGGGTATCATAACTTATTGCTGGTATAGGCCAGCAGCAAGTCATTACAGCTGGAGGGCAGGGGGATTCACAATAAGGGGTGGTTGAAACTTCAGAGTGGAAAAATAATTTTGACAAAAAAATGCTGTGTGTTGAAAATGAAACGTTTTCCCAGAAAGAGCCTGTCTTCAAGGACATTTTCCATGTGTCTGACGAAAAACAGGAGAGGCCAAAATGTTCCGTGGGTTTTTTCAGTTTTTGGTAAAATAACAAAAGAATTTGGGTTTTCAAAAACAAAACGCATTTTAATCGAACACTGAACGTTTTACCAAAAATGGTTTTCGAAAACCAGACATTTTTCTGTTTCAGTTTTTCCAACGAAAACCAAATATCTTCCTGGGAAATGTTAATGAAAATTAAAATAAATAAATTAGAAAAGAAAATTGTACAAAGTTTCCAATGAAAAACAATTGGCATTTTCCAGCCAGGTTTAGTCAAGGTGCCTCCTGGGCTATCCCTGGATAAGTGCAGCCTACACAGACCTGTTGCTCAGTAACACGTAGCCGAATGCATCATGCTTGAGAATATGAATATATTTAAGGTACGCTACAATCGACATTGATGCTACAACAGCCCACCTAGATTTTTTAACCAACCCTACAATATCCTTCTGTTCACTCTGCAAGAGAGTCTGCTTTCATATCACAGTCGATCACCCAAATTCAACAGCCTTGAAGAAAAAAAGGAATCATTTCTTTACCTTGTCAAAATCTTCTCCATTCGCGAGGCCAGGCAAATCATAGTGCTGACCCCAAGGACGTGTGTCTGTCTTTGAAGACAAGACAGCATGGCCTCCTAATGCATGTTGTTACAATGTCGCTAAAATACTTCAGGACTCTTGGGAATCAATATGATGTCAAGCAATCTCCTAAATAATGCAGTATCCTTTCCCTCTTCAGAAGATTACCTAGCAAATTAAGGCCCTTTACTTATTTTTATCTTGTGTCTCAGGCATAATGAGGTGCTTGTTATGAAGACCATTTCCTCGGCAAGTAACATTGCTGGAAACCATTTAGGTGCACAAAATTCCCCCCCCCCCCAAAGTCAACGTGGTTAATGGACTTTCTAAAAGTTTAAGGCCCTGATTCTCACTTATGATCAGGGACTTTTACATTGTGCTATCAGTAATTTACTCCCATTTGAGAATCAGGCTCTGAATACACAATCACAGTGACTACAAAGAAGTTCAGTCAAAGTAACCCACAAGGCCTTTCAAAATGTCCCACAATCCACTGCTTCTGGGAGCCGCCGGGAATTGTGGGATATACCCCAGAGGGCAGTGCAAGCTGCTTAGTTCTCTAGTGTAGACATGACCTAGGAGTTTTGCTGGAACTCCCTATAGTAAAGTCATTCCCTTATAAGTCAGTATGAGTTTTGCTGGAGTAAGGCTTTTGAGATATGAGTCAGTGAGTTCCTATACATTGCTTATGAACTATTGCAATTTTGTCCCATGGCCCCATTGCCATTGTACTATGCTGCACTTGTGCCTCCCTCTGGGGCTGTAACCCACAATAGAGACTTTTCTCCAGGAGTGTTGTGAGGCTTACTCAGTGCCCATAGAACACTTTGAGAGCCTCAGATGAAAGGAGTGTAATGTATTATTGAAAAGTATCAATGAGCTATGCACACAGATACACTCCTTGGTTAGACTCTTCCTAGAGTTTTTACATTTTACATATTGGGATGGAAGTATAAGGGAGATAGAAGCTGGGATTTTCAAAAGTGCCTAAGGGAATTAGGCACCCAACCACCCATTGGACAACGTCAGTCTAAGTGACTTGTCATGGAGATACCGGGAGTCTGGAGCAAAGCAAGAAAATTGAACCCAGATCATGCGGGTACTAATACAATGCCATTAACACAAGGCCGTCTGTTCTCCAAGCTATGCCTATTACAGATCACTGCCAGTGTAGGGAATTATTTTGATATGGGAATAATATGATGTATATTTTTGCTTTGTTCTGAATTTGTTCTATAACCTTGGAGGGTTGATAAGAATCTATAATCTCACATTAACATTTATTTTATATAGTCACATTTTCCTATTTGGAATACATCATGCTATACTTCAAGGCAAGTTACTGTGCAGATCCTAAGAGAATACCTGATATAAATTAAATTAAACAACATTATTAAACTTGGAGGAGCACCACTGACTTCAATGGAGTTACTTCAGATTTACACTGGGATAAGAATCTGGCTCTTTGTCCTTATTTTGTCATCCATATTCAGTTGAGCAACCAGAACTTTCAGTTCCACTCATAAATCAAAGTTTGCCGAAATCTTTATTAGCAGGTTTTTAATTTAACATCTGAGGACTGTTGCAAATGACCAGTGAATGATTCAACAGCAACCGATTGATTTTCAATCGAATTGTACTTTTTTTTCCCCTTTTTCTTTAGCCTAGATTTTCCACATCTTTTACTCAGGTATGCAGGGAGATAGGTGGGAGCTACATGCCATAACTTCAAGTGAATCATAGTAGTCAGAGATGTGAAGCATCCGTGGCAAACCATTTAACTAAACTAAACTAGACTAAACAAAACAAGCAAAACCTAGCTCTTATATACTGCTTTTCATCAGTATATCTCACAGAATGTCAGTATCAACCCATTTTACAGATGAGGAAACTGAGACATAGAGAATGAGAAATAACTTACCAAAGGTCACCAGCAGACGGGGGAATGGGTCCCAGGCCAGTGCTTTATCTTCTACACCCCACTGCCTCCGCTCCTCTCTTCCCAGGGCAAGATTGTTCCCAGTAATATTTTCCAGTACAGCTTTAAGTAGATCAGATTCAATCCTGGTGTAAGCAGGAAAGCTCTCATTGACTTCAAGTGATGGGTCCAATAACATTAGCAATGGGTCTTCTAACTAGAACTGGTTGGAGAATGAGGGGTGAGTGTCTCCACAGAAAATGTTGAGTTTTTGGTGAAAAACAAAACAACCTCCCACCCCCAAAAAAACAGAAATATTTTACCCCAACTCAAACTCTCGATGAAAGAGCATGAGGGCATGGTGCATCATGGGAGATGTAGTCTGGCTGAGGAGCCTGGCCCATACATGAGAATGGGAGCATGAAGCAGCTGAACTACAAATCCCATGAGGCATCATGGAGGCATTTCAGAATTTAAATATTTAGTTTTTGGCCAAAAACTGAACATTTTTTTGGTTGTCAGGCATTCAGTTTTTCTATGAAAAGTTAAAATTTCTGCAGAAAAGCAGACACTTTTTGCAAATAAATAAATAAATAAATAAAAATAAAAATAATTTACACAAATTCCAAGTTTCCACTGATAAATAGTTTTAACAGTAAACTTTTGACCAGCCCTACTTCCAACATTTTCCAAGGGGGATTCAGATACTACAACAACGAGTGCAAGATAGATAGGTAAGTAGCTAGCTAGATGCCTAAATAAATAGGCAGATTGACCATGTTTTCAGGCAATGCTTCCTGATATTTAACTCATATTTTTTTCTAATTCAGGGTTCTCAAACTTCATTGCATCACAACCCCCTTCCGACAATAAAAATTACTACCTGATCCCAGCAGGGGAGACCGAAGCCTGAGCCCACCCAAGTCCTCTGCTCCAAGTGTGTGCATATGTGGGGGGGAGGGCGCAAAGCTGAAACCCAGAGGCTTCAGGCCCAGGCAGGGAGCCTGTAATCTGAGCCCTCCCCCCCCCCCCCCACACACACACATTCAGGGCTGAAGCCCTCAGGCTTCGACTTCAGCCCCAGGCAGTGGGATCTGGGCTTCTGTCCTGGGCGGTGGGACTTGGGCTTGGGCTTCAGCTCTGGGCCCCAGAAAATCTAAGCCAGCCCTGGTAACCCCATTAAAATGGGGTCATGGCCCAATTTGGGGTCCCGACCTACAGTTTGAGAACCCATACTGAAATTATATCCTATTACCTTTAGCAGTCACACTTTGGATTCAGGGCATATTTTTATATATAGTTTATTAAGTGTTAATAAATGATTAATAGGTGTTTCGGTAAATGGTTAATATGTGGTATCAAGTCCAGCATATCAACATAGTGTTGATAACTATTTAACACATTCTAGTGATATGCTGATAATCATCTGTAACACATACTACAATGTCTGTAGCATGCTTGTAACATCTATTAAGCATTTATTCACCTTTTATAAACCACTCATAAATGTAGCTATACTATAAAGTGTGTTCTTCTTAGTTAAACCCCCTTGTGCCATAAAACAATTAATCTCCGTCCTTGGCATCTTTAGCCTTTAAAAGTGTAAAGACAGACAGATTTTATGTTCCGTTAGAGGGAAAACTGGCCCCTGTTACCTCTGAGAAACTGTAACTCCAGGAAACATCTTCCCATACTATGATTTGGCATTTCCAACGAGAAGACAAAGGGTAAAATAAGGCACAAAAAGGTTAAATGAGCCACCCACGACCACACAGTAAACCAATAACAGAGCTGGGAATAGAACCCAGGTGTCCAAATTGCCAGTCCCCTACATTAATAACTAGAGAGTATTAGACTGCTGGTATGGACGCAGCATTTCAGAACAGGGCCGGCTCCAGGGTTTTTGCCGCCCCGAGCGGCAAAAAAAAAAGAAAAGAAAAAAAAGCCGTGATCGCGATTGGCAGCAGCTCCACCGCGCCACTTTCTTCTTCGGTGGCAGGTCCTTCCCTCCGAGAGGGACCGAGGAACCCGCCCCCGAAGAGCCCGATGTGCCGCCCCTTCTCCTTGGCCGCCCCAAGCATCTGCTTGCTGGGCTGGTGCCTGGAACCGGCCCTGTTTCGGAAACATTTGAACTATGGTTATTAACCTGAGTCACATTAATACAAGTCAGCTATAGGTAGGCAGGATTTTATCACAGGTTAGCTAATGTGAATAAAACACACACCATTTTTCCTAGTGAAGACAATGTGTGGGGGTGTCCTGACAGGACATCTTGGTTGAGATAACAGGGCAATTTGTAAGAATCCTGAACTCACTCACTCTCTCTCTCTGTTGTGGATAAAGAGAGGTCATCAGTTTCCAGAGCTGGCACCTGCCACAGGTGTTTAAAATAATAAAATAATTAGAAAAGTTTTCTAATTAGAGAACTCCGCTAATGATGTCATTTATACTGGAGATTCTAATAGCCTGCTTTAGCTAATTTTATTCAGGGTGGAATGGCAGGGTTTATCTTTCTCTGGTGGCTTTTCCTATACTTTGTGTTCAGTGGACATTTTGTTTAATAGAGTCATCTTAAGTGCCAGATTTAACTGAATTTACATTAATTACTCAGACATCAACTGTCCACCCTTGGAGAATGGTGGAACTAATTGCCAGACTGATTAATTATGTGTCTAGAGCTCTGGTTAGTTTTCGAGAGCCGGTTCTCCTCTCTGGGCATGGCTCATGCCTCTTGGGACGGACTGACAATTTCCTGCAATATCCTGAATGAATTCGATTGCATTAAGTTAAAGCTTATTGAATTAGGGCTAATACCTTTGGGGGGATCTATTGTATTAAAAATGCAATTGTGTATGTGTTACTGGGGAATTATATGCATCTCTCTAGTAGGAAGGGAATGCTAATATACTTCCTCTGTTGGCAGCTCTTTAATTCCCTCCCACCCCCTCGAGAGGTGCACCAGGACCAACAGCCAAAGAAAGGGTTTTTGGATAAATGGCCTGGTTTTAAACATACGAAGAAGTGAGCTGTAGCCCACAAAAGCTTATGCTTAAATAAATGTGTTAGTCTCTAAGGTGCCACAAGTACTCCTGTTCTTTTTACGGATACAGACTAACACAGCTGCTACTCTGAAACCTGGTTTTAAACTGGCTCATGGCCTTCTTCCCAATCCAGCAAATGGACAGGACCCCTGGTCCACAGAGGGCCCCAACTGTTAGGGTGTGGCTGGAAGGACTGGGCCTGCTGAGGCCCCATAAAACTGGGTGCTTGTTCGGAGCTGAAATTGTGATGAACCTGAAACCACAAGGAATCTCCTTCGGTGAGGATCTGAAGGACTGCCAGAATCCATGGTAGGATTGGGATGAACCCTATCCTGGTAGGCTTATTAGCAGGCGTCTAGGTTCTTGTATTGTTTTAAATATGTTTTCTCTGTAATGCTTTTACCTTAAGAATCAAACAGGCTTGCGTAGGAAGAGCTGTGTGGTAACTTGTAAGTGTTGACGATCACTCTGTTATCAGACTCTGAAGAGAAAACAAGCAAGTGTGCTCGGACAGCCTGCCTCTGCTGGGAATAAAACAGTCAAGGCAGGGAACTGTGCACCGGAAGATACCCCAGTGTGAAGGGAGTGAGACGTAGATCTCCACCCAAAAAAGGCAACCTCTGGAGAGCTGGCAGCCTGAGAGACAGAGCCCTTGCTCGACCAGTGAGGGGAAACATAGGCGCAGTTGCACTGTGACACCTGTCATGTTTTCTAACACAGCCAGCCAGCTGAGAGTATCTTCCTTGTAAGTATGCTGAAGGCTCTGTACTTCAGGAACCCAGAGTGAGACCTGGGACATTAAACCTTAAACCACCACACGACAGGATGACAAGACGGCTCCAACAGACACTGCCTGAATCATCAAAGAGAACCTTCCCAACAGGAGGCCCTCAGGTGACTAATTTTAAGGAGCACCACAATACACTACAATGCTGGACCCTCTCCTCTTGTTTTCACTCATTTCCTCGGGCTGAACACATCCGTGAGGCTAGAGCATTTCCTTTCTGCAACACGATCATTTAGGGCCAGCCCTACAACTAGTGTGACTTCATTGACCTCCATGGAGCCACACTGATTTGCACCAGCAGAGGATTTGGCCCTTAAAGAGGCACCCTTATTATGAGGCAAGGCAGATGTGGAAATTCATGGACTTGGTGTGCTAAATAGTTAGGTTTCACTTCCACAGTTTTCAGGGTCTATTCATTGACACTTATGCAAGAGACAAGAAGGGGTGTTACGTCGCATTCCTCATGAGACATCTTTGCAATAGCTTGGCACATCATGGTCACGAGTCACTAACAATTGGGTAGCATCGTTAACTAGCCTTTCCATGGTGGCTCAGTTCAAAAAAGGACTTAGGGAGACATTGTTTGATGACATTTGCCGGCACAGGTTGGGATCTAGAGAGCCAAAGAGAAGCACAGAGTCTGTCCAGGGCCAGCAGCCTAATAGAGGTGGATATGAGAGTTTCCCTATCTCATGAGAATTTTCAAGATTTTAATGCTTTTTCCCATCCCACATCGGGACAACGTCTCAAAACTTTTCACAAACTGATGATCCAAAAAAGAAAAAAAAATCAATTCTATGTGTTTTGAAATTAACACAACAAATTTCTTTAGACTTTGACCTTTTAAAAAAATAATCCTGGTTTTGAGTAAAAATTAACACAAATTTCAGAAAGCCAGGACTGTTCCTTACCCCTGTGTGGGAGGTCGGCTGGGAAGAAGCAAGCTCATAACAGTGAATCCTTCTAGACAGGGAGATTGGTGGAAATAGATACACTACTAGCACATCATGGGGAGCTGTAGCAGACAAATAAAATCTAATAACATGACTGGCTGCACATCCTCCCCTCTCCCCCCGCCAATCTTGCAAGCTGCCCCTTGAGGGGTGCTGTATATCAATTCAGCTTCTCTTGAAGTCAGTGGGAGCACTCAGCATGCCCCAGAATCCAGGCCTATATTTGCAAGGGAGCATTTCTATTCAGCACTGCGGAAAGAGGTGAATTAAAAGGCATCCAAGCAAGAGCAGGATTGCAATGTGGGAAACTGAAAGGAGCTCATGAGCACTGGGGTAATGGAGTTTAGAGACTCATTAAGTGAACAGTAATGGGGTCAAAGCCTTATATCTGGGATTCCAGTATCGAAACAGCACCACAGCGGGGCAGCAGTGACGGCCGTACGCTGAGCAATAAGGCCCTGAAATCTGTCTGATAAAGGTAGTGACCAAGTCAGATGAAAGAAGAACCAACACGAATGAGCTTTGTTCCCCTCCCCTGCCCACCCCCACACACAGTTCAAGCAGAAGCTGAAACAAGCCCTTTTCTGCCTCTTTTCGCCCCCCCCCCCTTTTTTTTCTTTTTGTGAATTTGATTTTTTGTCCACAGAGAACTGGGGCAGGGATGATCTCTGTGCTGGCAAGCAGTGTGGTCCAGTAGTTAGGGCACTGGCCTGGGAGTTGGACAGACTTGATTTTTATTCCCATCTATGCTACTGGTTTATTGTGTGACCTTGGACAAGACACTTCCCCTCCTCCCCATTGACTGCTTAGACTGTAAGGTCTAAGAGAACTCTCTCTTACAATGTGCCTGTGCAGCACTGCAGGGCCCTGATCTCAGTTGTGGTCTCTAGGTGCTACTGGAATATAAAGAGATAGAACAATGTGAGACCTCAGTGCCATCTGGAGATATTAGGTCCTCCCTTAATATAAAGGTTTAATAATAATACTAGAGCAGAAACTAATCTATTCAGAGGCTTCTGACCAACCATTCCATTGTAATAAATTCTGGCTACCTCCAGCCCAAGCTCCATTCAGTTAATACCTGTCTAACTCCTTTTTATCTCCAGTGCTCCTACTGCTGCGGAATCGACTTCCCTGTTTCATTTCATGACAATTCTCTGTGTAAAGTTCACTAAAGTTCATTCTCTGTGTAAAGCTCATTTAATCTAAGTTCATTTTCATGCCTGACTCTTATGTGTTCATTAGAGCCTGGGAAAAATCTCAGATCATCTAGCCTTCCAGTTCCCAGTGGTTTTCAAACCAGGGTACGCAAGCTCTCATCCGGGGGTACGTGAGAAAAATCCTGTAATGGCAGACAACTCACTTTATTTAGTAAGAGTTGGCCAATCTGTATTATGACCCTATCTTAGATGGGTGTTCACAGTGGACTACATTCAGATTATAAAAAGTCTGAAAACCATTGCCTTAAAATATTTGCTTCTCTCACACACAGCAATAGCAACGCTGAATGCAAATGATACAAAACCAATAGCAGCAATAATCCTGCTTTGCAACAGGCTTGGTACTTGTTCCAGATCAGACATTTCATTGTATGGTGTTGATTGAATTCTGTTAAGGCACCAAGCCACTCCAGGTGTTTGTGTTTCAGAAAAGAGGTATTAAATTCCTACTTATCCCAGGCCTTGTTCTCCTCCTACTTTAGCTGATGTGAATCAAGTTTCTGCATTGGAAAAAACCTGCCAAATTCTGTTCTTGGCTAGACTGGTGTAAATCTGGAATAACTCCAGTGAAGTCAGTGGAATTACTATCTGAGGATCTAGTCCTCTGAATGTCTGGGCATTGAATCGTGGATGGGGATATGTATCACATCATCTCTGGTTTCACTTAGCCATGTTCCAAACTGAGTTTCTAGCTACATTTTCTGGAGTAGATCTTCAGCTGGTGTACATCAGTACAGCTCCCACTGACTTCAATGCTGATATACACCCACTGAGGATGTGGTCTTATGGCTTTTTACAAGTGATGGATAAACCTGCAAGGGCTCAAAGTTTGGCTTCCGATGAGATAAGGATCCAAAAGTCTGCATGCTTTCCTGAACCTTGACCAAACTCCCTTGAATGTGGAGGGTGAAATCCTGGCCACACTGAAGTCAACGGGAGTTTTGCCATTGTGACTTCAGTAGCATCAAGATTCACTCAGATACCCAAGGTTCAAAATCCTCAGCTGGCGTAAATTGATGGAGCGCTGTTGCATTCAATAGAACTATGATGATTTATACCAGCTTAGGATCTTGTCCATCCAGCTTTTGAGGTGGTGTCTGAAAAATAAAGAAACAAGGATCGAGATAGATTTCACGGGCTTGAATGTCCAGAGCCTTGCACAGTCCTCTACAACCACCCATTCTGATCTGATAGCACTTTGCCCAGATATAACTCTAAGTTACTCATATGACCCCTGCCACTGAGCTATGAATGCCTCAGTCTTTAAGGGATCTCCTTTTGACAGATGGGCTACCGAGGCATGGAGAGGGTAAATGACTTGCCTGAGGTCACTCAGGAAGTCAGTGGACAGCTGGGAACTGAAGCTGGGTCTTTCAAGTCCCAGTCTAAATGGATTAGCCAAGTCACTAGAGAATCCAGCCCCAAGACTCCAGAAGAGGATTCCACCAGAGACAATCTGGAGCCATGTCATAATTAACTCATTTGTTAGGATTATGCCAATAGACTTTCTTATTACAGTTGGATTTCAAATATGAGACTACAAATACCAGATTTCCCTGTTTGCGGATTCGGCAATAAATCCATCGGAACCCTCATTCATTTATGAATGAGGGGCTGAGAAGCCTCGCAACGAACTTTCCAATCATTAATCCTTTCAGGTCTTCTCAATATTTATTCAGTGGTGGTTGTACTTTAATTGGTAGTCTTGGGAGGTTATTTCTGAGCCCTGCAGGAAACTCCTGATTCACACACCAAACGCCTGAACGATTCCCAGGTGGTGTTGATTACCTTGTACTGCTTAGTGCCTTGCAGGGAGCATTCACCACCTGGCAGGACTGCGGTCCTGAATTGCTCATAAATTAGGACTTAATTGTACGGCAGGATTTTTGGCCACTGACCAGGCAATTTGAGGTCTGTTTTCAGCATGCCCAAGGGAAATCAGACTCCACAGAAAGACTGGAGAGAATTAGCATTTGTTATATGTATAACACATCCCGATTTGTACAATATATACCTATGGCTGTTGAAAAGAAGTGAAACCACAGGCTATACCATAAGAGTATGGAGTAATACCAGCTCCATAGGGCTAATACGTGTGGGAATGATAGCTTTTGTGAGATGTGAGCCCAGATGCGAGTAGTACTGTAGCTAAGGTGCAGAGGTGGCTGCATTTCAGTGGCAGGTGGAATGACTCCATTACTTAGAGGGCCTGATCTGGAAAATCTTCCACATGCACAATCCTTATTGTCTTCAGTGGGAGCCATAGGATCAGAAGGCTGGTAGAATTTGCTCCCATGCTTTGCAAAGTGGGTAGAGATGCATTGAGACAAGACCCTAAATTGAATGGTTCACTTTTTGTGACTGTATTCTGAGACAACTCTGCTGGAGAAAAAAACAAATGGACTGAAAGAGGAAGGCGGGTTTCTGTTAAATAGAATCTATCCAGAAACCTACTGATCAGTCGATAAACCCATTGATCTATCTGCCCATGCAGAACTCAGCACTGTAGTGACAAAATACTCCTCATCCCAATATAGAGGTAACACATGGGCTCAGATCTTCTCTCCTCCCCATGAAGCAGCTGGGGGATTCTATCTAAGGTATTTACATGGCACCCATCACCATAGTATCTGGGCACCTCACAAAGCTTAATATGTTTATCTGAACACTCCAGTGCTATTATCCCAATATAACAGATGGGAAACTGAGTCACAGAGAGGCTAAATGATTTGCCGAAGGCAACTGAACTCTGGTCTCACAAGTCCTAAGCTGGCGTCTTAACAACTGGGCCATCCTTCCTCTCTGATCACTCTTCCTCCTCTTTGTTGCGAGGCTAGGAAAGCAAAGTTGAAGGCGTGAGGTCTTCACTTTGTTTTGAACATGGTGAGATCTGTGGCTACATCCATTGCAAGGGAGTCTGTCTACACTACAGGCCCTCTGCCATCATAGCTTCTTAATGTAGGCGTTTGGGCAGCCAATGGAAGAAGTTCTTCTGCCGACACAGTAACAGCAACACCACTTCCCTGAGCCTTGGCTACACTTGGGGATTCACAGCGCTGCCGCGGCAGCGCTGTGAAGCGCGAGTGTAGTCGCACTGTCTCGCAGTGCTGCAAGTACTCCACCTCTCCGAGGGGAGTAGCTTGCAGCGCTGCAAGCGAGCGTGCAGCGCTGCAGGCGCTGATTACACTGGCGCTTTACAGCGCTGTACTCGCTGCGCTCGGGGGGGGGGGAGGAGTTTTCACACCCCTGAGCGCAGCAAGTTGCAGTGCTGTACAGCGCCAGTGTAGCCAAGGCCTCAGTAATGTTAGCTCAGCTGATAGAAGCACTCTGTCGCCTCACTTGCATATAGGCTGGGGGTTCTGCCAGCAGAGTTAGGTAGCCTAGGGGGTATGAATTTTCGCAATCCTAGCGGACATAGCTATGCTGGCACAATTTCCTAGTGTAGACCAGGCCCTATAGCCGGGGGCATGCTGCTGAGATGCATTGTAAATTAAAAGAAGAGGAATCCGATCACCGCCCAGTGGGGTCTCTCTCCCTGCCTTTGTTAGCACATTAATTGGATTACTAGGGAATTCTTCTGGGTCCTCATCTAAGACTGAGACATGGGAAATGAAATGCCAAGTGTTTGACTAATAACAAACATTTAAATAAAATTCACCAGTGTATTAAGTAGCTAAACCTGACCTTTCGTAAATAGTGACCCAGTATTTACATCCAGTCCTTTGTTCCAGGCTCTACAGAACCAAACTCTTCTGTGGGATTGAGCCTTAGCAAGGGTGGGTTGGTTTTTTATTCCTTTCTGTTTGCATAAAGTTTCAAATGTCATCAGCGTTACTGCAGTTTTGCTTCAGATTCATTTCAAGGCTTATTTCATCCTGGCTGCCTGCTGTTCTCCCCCGGACAGCAGTAAATCAGCTTGATTGGTTTTATTTTATTGGTGTAAATTTATGGGATTGAAACTTTTCCCCCCAAGTTTTTTATTTATTTATTTATTAAGGTGATAAATGCCCGTCTTATGTAACCCATTCCCTGGGAAGAGGAGACAGGAAATAAACACTCGGCAAGATCTGTAAGGCCCTGTTCCAGCAACTCCCTTAAGTACGTACTTAACTTTCAGCAGGCGAGCCGTCCCATTGACTTCCTCCCATTCATTGTGGCAGTGAGAAAAGTAAGTTGAAGTTGTGAGTTCCCCACTTGACTTCAGTGGGATTGCTCATGTGCTTAAAGATAAGCATATGTTTACATGGGAATGTACTGATTACAATTTACAGTTTCTGGGGACGGATGATTCCAGTCGGTAGCAGTCCAAGGAGGAGGAAAAGCTCATCTTCAAACAATCAGGGATGGGAACAAGGGTTTCCTGTCTAGGGTTATCATACGTCTGGATTTTCCTGGACATGTCCGGCTTTTTGGTCATCAAATCCCCGTCCGGGGAGAAATTCCAAAAAGCCAGGCATGTCCGGGAAAATAGGGAGGGGTCGCGGGGATTGGATCTGCGCTGGGGCCGGAGCCGCTGGGGCTGGCAGTGCTCGGCCGGGGCCGGTGCCGGTCGGGCTGGTGCCCCGGGGCCCGATCCGACCTGGAGTCGCCGGGGCCGGAGCCGCTCGGCCGGTGCCCCAGGCCCGGAGCCGTTCGGCTGGGGCCGGGGCCCCTACCCCGGGGCCCGAGCCTAGCTGGAGCCGCCGGGGCCGCTCGGCCAGGGCCAGCGCGCTCAGCTGGAACCAGGGCCGGTGCCCCGGGGCCCAAGCCGAGCCGGGCCAGAGTCAATGCCCATGTCCCGGGGCCCGAGCCAAGCTGGAGCCGCCGGGGCCAGGGCGGACGTGCTTGGCTGGAACTGGGGCTGGCGCCCCAGGGCCCGAGCTGAGCCGGGCCCGAGCTGCTCGGCCAGGGGGCCAGACTGGGCCACGCCTCCTTGCGCCCCCCCCCCCCCCCGCCCCAGCTTACCTGCTGCCTGCCTCCCTGTTTCAGGCTTCCCGCGAACATTTGATTCGCGGAAAGCAGGGGAGGGGGAGGAGCAGGGGGCGGAGCGTTCAGGGACTCGCACTGTTCTCTCGACTCATATGTCCTGACACAGTTCTCCTCAGTCAGGTTTAACTCTGGCTTATGTCAGCAGAATCACATCCTAGTGTAAGTGAGAGGAAATTCTAGCCACATGCACTCTTGGGGCTGGTCTACACTGGGAAGGATTTTGTGTTTTTCAAGGGTGTGAAAAGCCCTCACCCCTGAGAGATGAAGCTATGCTGACCTAACCCCCAGTGTAGAGAATGCAAGGTTGATGTGATGGAGTTGGGAATAGGGAGTATTAACCTAGGAATGTTGCGTGGGAGTTTTACTTGTTACTGTTTGAATTAATACTGATGGTGGTGGGATATCAGAGTGTGACTTCACTTGAGGGATGATACTTGAGCAAGTAACCCGAGCCCAGGAGGGGGTTGGGGCCAGGTGATACCTTCTGCCCCCAGAAACTGGACAAAGGCTGGAGAAGGAGCCAGGGTGTTTGTCTGGGGCAGATTGCTGGAGGGGGTTTTAGTTTGGAGCTGGCTGGGGAAACAGAGGGAGGCCCAGCACTAAGGTCTGGGCTCCCTACCCCCAAGATGGACCTGACTGAGGGGTCCTGTTTTCTGTACCTACAAGCTCTGTTTTGGACTGTGTTCCTGTCATCTAATAAACCTTTTGTTTTACTGGCTGGTTGAGAATCACGGTGAATCACAGGAAGTGGGGGGTGCAGGGCCCTGACTCCCCCACACTTCGTGACACCACCTCTCTGGGGGAGGTGGATTACCTACGCTAGTGGGAGAACCCCTCCCATCGGTGTTTGCACCTACACTGTGCCCCTGTAGCATTTTCAGTTTAGACATGCCTTTAGTAAAAGAGATCTGGCCAACTACACCCCTAGGAGGAACTCAGTTTCCTCTAAATCCCTAACTCAGCGACAGCAGAGGAGCAGTCCGTGCAAGCTATCCTGGCACTGTCTTGCCAAGAAGTCTCAGGGTTGGTTCCTATCCTTGGTGTATTTGCTGCAAGTGCCAGCTGTGGAGAAGATTTCCATAACCTGACCACCTGTACAAGAGGCCCTGGATTGCCATCCAGCAAACAATCCTTCCCGCCAGGGCTGTTCAACAGCTGTCAGACAGCGGTGACTTTCAGACACTATTGAACCCGTAACCTACAAGTGAAAGGATCCATCTAGTTCCCAGGTGCCCTCAGCCATATCGTCCTCTAGCAGTATCATATTTATGTTTTCACGGGAGTAAAATGGCCACAGCCCAACATTAATGTTGTTTCTCTCTCACAAGCTACCGGGGGAAAGCCTCAATAACGCTGGAGCCGTTGAACTTTTATTTGCTCAGCAAGTCAGCTACTGATTGGCTTGAGCCAGCGAAAAGTGTTCCATAGAGCGCACATGGACTCTGCGTGATGCCTGCTACACATCTTCATGTGCAACGAGGACCCTATAAACACCACTAGCCTCAGAGAAATCAGGACAAGCCAACCCCATTATCTCTCAGACAAAGCATAATTAGAGATAAGCAAAACCCTGCTTCCCTGTATTGCTGAACTTTGGGTCTGGATGTGGTCTTTGTGCCTTTCTCTTCGGTAATCATTTCCTTTGAATAGCTGCTTGTTTGTGAGGCTGGTCAGAACACTGAGCCAGATCCTATTTAAGGTACTTATGTAGCCCCACATCACCATCGCATCTGAGCCTTTCACAACCTTTATCATCAAAACATTCCTGTGAGGTACAGCAGCGCTATTATCCCCATGCTGCAAATGGGAAACTGAGGCACAGAGGTTAGGAGACTTGCTGAAGGTCCCACAGGGCATTAATGGCAGAGGAAGGAACTGAACTGCTGCCTCCCTCATCCCAGGCTAGTAGGTTAACCGTTGGACCACCCTTCCTCACCCTTCCACTGTCAACAGGTGTAAGTTGGCGCTGGCCATTGATTTCAGCTGAAGTCCACTAGCTGGCCAAATCTCTTGCTTTGTCTGCACAGCCTGGTAACAGATACAGGTCCTGACTCTGCTTCTTAATTACACGGGTGTAAATCCAGAGTGATTCAGGGGCTTCGTTGTGGTCACAGAGTATGTCTACAGTACAGCGGCACAGCTACAGCGCCGTAGTGCAGTACATCGACAGAAGGGGTTTTCCATGGATGGCGTAATCCGACTCTCTGAAAGGCAGTAGCTAGGTCAAAGGAAGAAATCTCCTGTCAGCTAGCTGCGTTCAGAATGGAGTTTAGGTCAACCTAACTACATCTCATAGGGCACAAAATTTTTCACAGCCCTGAGCAATGTTGCTAGATTGACCTAAATTTTGGGTGTAAACCAGGCCTTACACGGCTGTGACTCAGATCAGAATCTACTCTGTTTGGCCTGCTTCACCTCTCATTCACACACGTTTTAGATCATGTAGCTCCGTGGGCATCCATGGAGTTACTCCTGATTCACACAGGTTTAAGTGAGAAGAGAGTCAGGCCCGTTAGTTGAATAATATGGAAGTAATTCCATTTATGCACCTTTCTCAGTGTGCTTACTTTACATATCTCTGGTAGGAAAGTATGCGATGTGGAGGACTCAAGAGGAGATAGTAGTAATAATATTCGATTACGTTATACAGCAACATCCCCAAAGCACTCTTAAAATGAGAAGCAAAACTTTCCAAAATGGACGTGCCAACAAAAAGTCCCGGTTCCCCCAAATCCTCATTTGAATCTAGGCACTTATTACCCTAATATTAAAGTGTTGACTGACATTTGCATATGCAACAGCTGAACCCATACATTGCTAATTGCTTATATAATTAGATGATATACATAGCCAAATGGCAGTGTGAGACTGTAGTAATCAAAGGCAGATCAAAGATACATTGTATTTGTAAGTGTATAGTGTAAGTAAGGCAGAGCAGGCAGTAGCCCTGTAGGGCATAATCCAAAGCCCATTGGAGTCAGCAGAAAGATACTTGTTGAGTTCAACAATCTGTGGATCATTGATATGATTTATTATTGTTTGTGTTCCACTAATGCTTAGTGGACCCAACCAGGTTGGGGCTCTATTATGCCAGGTGCACAACGAAGTGTGTGTCACAAAGAGCTTGTAGTCTCAAAGACAAGGCAGGCAAGCAAAGAGACACTGAACAAATAACTAAATAAGTGGGACTTTGAATAAGCAAAATGACTAAAGCTGTACTGATTTACACCAGTGGAGGATCTGGTCCTTAGTACTGTAACAAATTCATTCCAAATACAGGGGCCTAATTCTCCTTTCACTCACATCAGTTTTACATTGGCGTAACCCTCCACTGGTTTGAACTGAGTTACTTCTGATTTACACCAGTGCAGATATCAGAAGCAGGCACAATATGCTTTGCTTTAAAGCATGATTGTCCCTTGGTTCTATCCGCCAAATGACATTTACATATAAACAACTAATTTGATCAATATATATATATTTTCTGTTGCTGGAGTTACGCCAGAAGAGTAACATTCCTCAGGACTAAGCCTCACCTGCTGATGGCTCATGCAGGGAAGACAAAAATCCTTTGTTTATGACAGAACTGTCTGTGGTGTCACAAATCCAGTAGTCTGGCATCACAGCAGGATAGAATTGGAACAGAAGATTGTTAGAAAGGAAGCTGCTATTAAACACAAAAGAGACAGATCTTCCACTCCAATGAGAATCTAGCTCAAATACCTTTGATCATTAAAAGCCAAAAATAAGTATTATGTGACTGGAAGTGGATGTAAATTTCAAGCTGTGTCTGTCTGGAAGATTTTCTTGGGCTATGTCTGTACTGCACTTTTATCATTAAAACTTTTGTCGGTCAGCGGTGTGAAAAAAACACACCCCTGACCGACAAAACTTTGAATGACAAAGTTTGACAGCGTGGACAGTGCTTTGTCGGTGGGAGATGCTCTCATGCCAACAAAGTTACCTCCCCTTGTTGGGGGTGGTTTTATTTTGCAGGCAGGAGAACTCTCTTCTGCCGTCAAAGAGCGGCTATACTGCATACCTTACAGCAGTACCACTGTAGACATAGCCTTAGAAGAAAAATGGAAGATTCCATTTAAGAGCTGATGGGAACTTTTTCCATCAAAACATTTTTTAATAGAACATGCCGTTTTTGTTCTATTAAATTAGATGGAATTGTATTTAGAAACAAACTAAATGAAGCACTTTGATTTTTCATTTCAAAACTACTTTTTGAAACAAAATAAATTGCTTTTATATAAAACGGCATTTTAAAAAGTTTTAAAAGGCCCAGATCAGAAGGAAACATTTCAATTTTGTCAAAACAAAACATTGGCCTGAAACAACTTTTTTTAATTCAGAATTTCATTTCACAGGAAATTTTCAAGTTTTTTTTATTTTGTTCAGTTTCCCATGAAATGCAGAATCTCTTTCTTGCCCAGATCCATTTCATTTTAGGCCACCGTCCAAAGTGAGCTCTGGAGAAACCAGTGGTGATTCCTAACGAAATCAACTGGTAATGAAATCATGGACATCAGAAATGAACCTGGCCTTAAACTCCCTTTTCAGATGGATGCTTATCTATTTTTGTACCTACCTCAGAATCCTTATTTGCAAGCATTTCCCTCCCCTGAGCTCCAGCAGCTTTGATTTAATTCGTCATTTCCATGTTACTTTTAACAATGCCACATAAGGATATCAATTCCCTGTAGCTGCTTAAAATTTAGATTAAATTTTCCACTTACCATCCATGCAAATGAATAGTAAGACAGGCTTGTTTTCCTTTGGGGTTAGACACAGTAAATAAGAAGCTTGCCCCCTCGTTAATTTTTATTTTAAAAAGGTGGAAACATCGTCCAATTTCATTAACATTTCTTAAATGTTAACAAGACCTAAGGACGAATAAAAAATTTTTTTGCCTTTTTTTTTCTCCAGTTTTATGATTAAGATGACCTGAAAGTTTGTTGGTTTGTTTTAAAGTTTGTTATTTGTTTTATTTACATTATAAATTCAGGTCTTGTCTGCCTGGTTTTTCCTGGAAGACTCTAGGAATGACTGGAGAATTAGGAGGTTTAGAACCTCAATAATATGGGCCCTGATCCAGCAAAGGACTTGAACTGTGTTTAACTTTAATCACAAGAATAGTCCTATTGACTTCAATGGACTAACTACATGCTTAAAGTTGAACACATGCTTATGTGCTCTGCTGGATCAGTAAGCAAGGGGGTAGAGTCTAGTTAATTGAGAGGAGAAAGGATTTTCAATAAAAAAAGTGTTTTAAACTGTTTCTTGTTTGTTTTTAACTCAAATACCTCACAAGCAGCTGGAAGAAAAGCGGTCTGTGTCCATGATTCATCAATTCCATCCCTAGACTATCCAGTCCCCTTCTCTGGGTCATTCAAAGAGACCTCCAGCAAAAAGAGGGAGGAGAAGACTTACTTGTCCTGATATTTCTCGGGTAACCAAAAAAGGCAAACAAACTTTAAATAAAGCAAAATCTTCCTACCCTTTATACAACATGGAGGGACAAAAAAAAGGAGTGGGCTTAAACCATTTGCTTGCCTATTAACTTTCAACGTACAAAGCCACCTTTATAGAGAGACACAAACCCTTTCCCCTGAGTTGTACTGTGCACACCTCAGCTTTGGTTGAAGCTCAGGGTCATCTGAAAATATATTGTCACCACTGAAAAAGAGGATTAGTCTTTGAAGACTATCGAAAACAGAGTCAGCACTCATACTCGGGCAGGCCCAATGAATGAATCTTTCCCTGACCACCCCCAAGCAGGCTGTAGAAATGCAGTGCAGACCTGGTTCAAAGCTATGGGTTAGAGTTATGTTCTATGTCCTTCTGCACCCTTTATATGTTGACTTTGGACCATGTGCAAACATGGCTCCAGTCACCTTTCTCTTGACTTACTCTCCAACCATGCTGGCATATTTAAAGCTAATGAAGAGCCCCCCCGCCACCATCTATAGTGCATCAGGAATGCAGAAGCCTCCCTCTGCAGCTGGTTTGCCTGTGCCCACTCTGCACAGCTTTGGCATGGGGCATGCGCCAAGTCTTTGCAGAGGGATGAGCATTGCACATCAGGTATATTCTGTAAGATGCCAATGCAAAATAATGAAGATCCTGCTGCTACGTACAAACAAACGCTATGCATTCCGCGCTTGCTCCACTAGCAACCACAGCAAAATGGCTTTTAGTCACTGTGAAGAGAAGGTTCTTGCAATTTTCGTTAATGTCAGTGATTGTCACAAAACACAGATAAAAGTGAGTGGAAATGAAATCTCGGCTAAAAGCCTTCATTCTAAAATTCTCGATATAGCTGTTAATAGCAAAACAGGCTGATAATTAACGGCTGTAGTTGTTTATCCTTTAAAAAGCTTAGGTCAGTAATGGGTGCTCAAGATAGATGGACAAGACTAGCTAGGCAGATAGAAATCTAGCTTGCTTTCTAGATATATGGATGGATAGATGTCTAGAGAGATGGAAGTCTAGTTTTCTGGACAGATGGATGGCAAAATGTCTAGCTTGTATGCAGATGGATGGATAAATGTCTAGAAGTCTAGATGGATAGCTAGAAGCTCACTACATTGATGGATAGATAGAAAGGTGCCTCGATAAACAGAAAAGAAAGACAAAGACGGTAGCCAGATTATTATATTTGTTTGTTTCCTCAGATTTAGATTAAATCTGGACCACTTTTATTACCAGCTGAAGGCAGCTCGCAGAGTACCCGGTTCTCTTATCCCACTTTCTCCTAGGGTTTTTATACTGCTGCCCATATAAAACCAATAGTGAAGACCCCAAATCCCAAGCTGAGATCTCTTTAGTGCTTCCCTCAGAAGGCATAATGAATAAGCATAATTTGTAAGCCATTAGGAGGGCCTGTGAACTTGATCTACTTTCATTAAAATAACTCACAAAGAATGTTCAATTTTTTGGGCCCGTAGTATTGTTCCTAACATAAAACCAAAAACTGACTTCTGAATCTGCTTGGGAAAAGGCAACCTGCTTGTAATGCAAACAGCCATGTTTTGCCAAGGCTAAAACAAAAGAAGTGCCACCACAGCAATTGAGCTGCTGCCTAAGGAAATGTATTGCTGACTACAAGACAGCGAGATAGAATGTGCCTCGCTTAATTAATGGCTTAGCCTTTTCTGTTGTGCTGTATTTGGTTGTTTACGTTTCTTATGGACAGTGGGAGGAAATTTGTCGGGAGCCAGTGCCATGAGTGCTTAAATAAAGTAAGAGAGCCCTTTTAGATCAGGTTGATCTAAAAAGACTAGAATCATTGTGTTTATTATTGCAATAAATAAGGGCCCCAGCTGTGCCACCCTTATCCTGAAGTACCTTTGTTCTAATAGTACCTAGTTGTCCCATCCAAGATCAAGACCTCATTGTCCTCAGCTGTTCATACTTTCTACACAAACAATGGAGTAAGATACTATGAGTCATCACCTTGATGGTTAGAATTATGCATGCATACATGCTAGGAGGCACTGTGCTCTAATATACAATTCACAAAGTCCAGTGAGTAGGCCAATGGTCTGGGACTTAGGAGAGATCAATTCTATTATTGGCTCTACCACTGTCCTGCTGCATGACCTTTGTCAAGTCACTTTCTCTCTCACTTTCCCCCCTCTTACTCTTGTGTCTCGATTATTTGGACTGTTCGGTGCTTGGAGCAGGGATTGTGCCTTACTATGTGTTTGCACAGCACCTAACACAATGGAGCCCTGATCTCAGATCGAGCATCTAGGCTCTATCAGAATGAAAAAGAAGTAAATAAACTATAGCAGCTTTCTATGTACTTAGTACCTTTCAATAGAGCAGGGGTAGTCACCCTTTCAGAAGTGGTGTGCCGAGTCTTCATTTATTCACTCTAATTTAAGGTTTTGCGTGCCAGTAATACATTTGAACATTTTTAGAAGGTCTCTTTCTATAAGTCTATAATATATAACTAAAGTATTGTTGTATGTAAAGTAAATAAGGTTTTTAAAATGTTTAAGAAGCTTCATTTAAAATTAAATTAAAATGCAGAACCCCCCGAACTGGTGACCAGGACCTGGGCAGTGTGAGTGCCACTGAAAATCACCTTGCATGCCACCTTTGGCATGCATGCTATATATTGCCTACCCCTGCAATAGAGGATCTCCAGTCATACAAGCAAGCTCTTAACCTTCCCACTAAGATTGATATATTATATATAAAATATAAAAATATTGATTAAATATATCCCATAACAGGAGGAAAACAAACAGCATTTTCTAACACATTAAATTTTACCATCCAGTCTAGAGTTGTAACCAAGAATTTATTAGAGTATCTAATCTTCTGAGATTCTCTGGACTTAGCACCCAGCTATGATGCAGCCAGCCAGAGAACATTAGTCAGGTAAACATTCACTGGCTGCTAGGCAAATCTGAAAAAAACCTGTGCAGCCCTGAAAACAAACTTCTCATTAGGAAGTTGACAGAGCTCATTAGCTGATAACAGCAATGCAAATTGCTATCCTTCCTAATAAGTTCTGGTGGAATCCGTTCCAGGGATGAGTCAGAATGGAAACAGCTGTTTATTCTCCGAACCTGAAGGTTCACCTGAAAGTGATTAATCAAACACATAAAATGATTCTGACAACTAATGCACTCCTGGGGAAAATTATCTTCTCAGGCTGTGACAGGTTATAGGGCCCAACTGGAATAACTATAAGGTTGGTTGAAAGTTTTCCACTGAAACTGTTTTTTGATGGGAAAATTGGGTTTGTTTGGATTTTTTTGCGAAAATGAAATTTCATGCAAAAAACGTCTGCTTTCTGTGGAATATTTCACTCTTACGTCAAGAAACTGAAAACCAAAATACTTTGATCAAAATCCGGATTATTTTGATTCAAATTGGCACCACAGTGCCTCATGGAGGTTGTAGTATTTTTGCTGAAAAGTCAATTTTCTGCAGGAAAAAAAGAAATTATTTTCTGTCAACACTTGATCCTATTCTCTTATGTCCTGGAGCCATAAAAAAATCTCACATGCCCTGTAAAAAGGCAGTGTTTTTATTACAGAAACTCAGTGTCATTCCATGGAATTGGCCACACAGGACAAGAAATCCTCTAAAAGACTGGTGCCTTATCATAGAGGGTGAAATTCACTCCTGTGCAGAGGGGCCAACACAAGCTACAAACACCCACTTAAATCACAGGCAAACCTTCAAAGTAGGACTTAAGTGGTGCCCAGCCCTTGTGTTGGTCTTCTACACAGGACTGAACTTCATCCATAGTCCTCAACAGTATTTACACATGTAAAACTCCCCACCCGGCAGATCAGCTATGCATTTATTTAGATGTAGGCTGCCTGTGAACATTCTTTGATCAGCATGAGGCTGGAGTGCTGAGTTTTGTACTGACAAAATGCAGTGTCAGTGTAATACCTGCTGTACCTTTTGGCAGGAGCCTTGTATCCTGTCCTGGCAGTTGGATGGGTATAACAAGCAAACAGATCTTTTCCATTTCTAATTACTAGAGGATCCTTATAAATTTCCATTGCTAGGAGATCTCAGGCTGATATGCCGGGTTCCACATCAAGTCTAGTCCTTTATTGATACCAACAGCAGAGGCTTTTGCCCATGACAGTGACTCTCAACTTGCTAATCTTTCAGGTGACAAAGACATCAGACCTGAGAATCTGATGCTGAGAGATAATGAAGAACAGGAGTACTTGTGGCACCTTAGAGACTAACAAATTTATTAGAGCATAAGCTTTCGTGGGCTACAGCCCACTTCTTCGGATGCATATAGAATGGAACATATATTGAGGAGATATATATATACACACATACAGAGAGCATAAACAGGTGGGAGTTGTCTTACCAACTCTGAGAGGCCAATTAATTAAGAGAAAAAAAACTTTTGAAGTGATAATCAAGCTAGCCGAGTACAGACAGTTTGATAATAAGTGTGAGAGTACTTACAAGGGGAGATAGATCCTTTACTCTCACAGATCTTGGGAGACAGACCTGTCCTCGCTTACAGACAACCCCCCAACCTAAAGCAAATACTCACCAGCAACCACACATCACTGAACAAAACCACTAACCCAGGAACCTATCCTTGTAACAAACCCCGATGCCAACTCTGTCCACATATCTATTCAAGTGACATCATCATAGGACCTAATCACATCAGCCATACCATCAGGGGCTCGTTCACCTGCACATCTACCAATGTGATATATGCCATCATGTGCCAGCAATGCCCCTCTGCCATGTACATTGGCCAAACCGGACAGTCTCTACGCAAAAGAATTAATGGACACAAATCTGACATCAGGAATCAAAATACTCAAAAACCAGTGGGAGAACACTTTAACCTGTCTGGTCATTCAGTGACAGACCTGCGGGTGGCTATATTACAACAGAAAAACTTCAAAAACAGACTCCAAAGAGAGACTGGTGAGCTAAAATTGATATGCAAACTAGACACAATCAACTCCGGTTTGAATAATGACTGGGAATGGCTGAGCCATTACAAACATTGACTCTATCTCCCCTTGTAAGTACTCTCACACTTATTATCAAACTGTCTGTACTCGGCTAGCTTGATTATCACTTCAAAAGTTTTTTTTCTCTTAATTAATTGGCCTCTCAGAGTTGGTAAGACAACTCCCACCTGTTTATGCTCTCTATATGTGTGTATATATATATCTCCTCAATATATGTTCCATTCTATATGCATCCGAAGAAGTGGGCTGTAGTCCACGAAAGCTTATGCTCTAATAAATTTGTTAGTCTCTAAGGTGCCACAAGTACTCCTGTTCTTCTTTTTGCGGATACAGACTAACACGGCTGTTACTCTGAAACCTGAGAGATAATGGTTCCTTTCTAGTGTATTTCATGACTCAACATCAATGGGGAGCGTACATTCCAAGCTGGTTACTCACTGCAGGTTCTATTTATCAGCCTTGAGCAGAATCACCAGAGAACACGGGGTAACTTTAATCTCAGCTGTACCCTGCACAAGCACACAGCATGACACGGTACAATGAGAAACAGAGGTGCTGAAGTTACGGGCCGAGTCGTGGAGTAGCAGAGTCTCAAGCGAAGTGGAGGCCCGGGAGCTCTCACTAGACGGGTACACTGACAAAATGGCTGTGGAAGGGGCAGAGGCATAGCACACCCCGTCATATCAGGATAGCTTTGTCTGTACTTGCCCAAATAGAGGAGTTTCTCAGGCAGTGCAACAGTCTCCCCCACTTAGGGTCTGACCTAGCACTCACTAACATCAAAGGCAAAAGTTCCCACTGAATTCAATGCGTGCAGAATCAAGCCCTTATCACTTCAACACTGGATGGAGAGCTGCCACTTATTATTTGCATTACAATCCAAGAGGCCCCAGCTGAGATTGGGACCCTGGGGAGCTAAGAGCTATACATGCAGGAGATGGTCCCAAAGAGTTTACAGACTAAGCACACTCAGGGCTTGTCTACACTTACAGCGCTGCAGTGGAGAACTCCTCCAGTTGGCGTAGGTATTCCTTCTCCCTGAGAAGTGGTAGCTATGTAGACAGGAAAAACCCTACCATTGACATTGTGCTGTCTACACCATGGGATAGATCAGTATAACTATGTCACTCAGTGATGTAGTTATGCTGACATAAGACAGTAGTGTAGACCAAGCCTAAGATTGGAAGAAAAGAAAGGAAAGATTGTTACCCCCAATTTATAGATGGGATCTGAGGCCCAAAGATTGAGGGTCGGATTTTCAAGAGTTCAGTAATTGCCTAAGGCTGGGTCTACACAACAAAGTTAGGCTGACGTAAGCTGCCTTGAGTCGACTATTTGTCCATGTTTCTACACTAAAATTTGTCCCCAGTTGATATAAGCCCCTCATTACCGTGATGCAATAACGCCACCTGCCTGAGCAGCGTTGGGCCATGGTTGACCTTCTGACGTTGACACAATGCAAGTGTAGACACTGCGTGACCTTCGTCGACCTTAGCAGTCCTCCAGTAGCTGTCCTCCACAATGCCTGACAATGACTCCTTGGGTCACAACTGTGAACTCCACTGCGTGGAGGTCATGGAGACCGGAAGCCACTCCCATGGGGCACTGCATTGTGCATCAACACATGCACTCCTGGTAAGTATGTGCAGTGCCAATGCAAGAAGCCAAGTGTGCACATGCACAAGTGATAGACCAACTGTGGCAGCTTTACATCTATGTATCTTGTGTCAAGGAAAGTTGGTCTAACTCTACTCACATTGATTTCAGCACCAAGTGCTTTGGAAAAATCCCATGCTAGGTGACTTGCCGAAAAATCCCACAGAGAGTCTGATAAAGAGAGGAAGTGAACCCACAACTCTTAAGTCCCAAGCCCCTGTCTTAGCCACACACCCATCCTTCCTCTTGCTGCTGGATGTTGGGACCTGCAGGCTCCGAGGTAGAGTTTCACCACTTTTTTTTCAGCACACTAGGATCATTTATTATTTCTTTTGCAACCTTTTTGTTCACACCATGCAGCATGTTGAAGAATTCTCCTATTTTCCTCTTGCTGTAGCAGCCTGGCCCCAGCCAGGTGTTCCTGCAAAAGCATAACTTGAAACTTGGTCTCTGCAGCAAAACCAATTCGCCCAGTGAGAGCCTCTCTCTTGTTCTCTGCAGCGGCACAGAGTATGAAATATTTAGCTGTGAAGAGGATTAGATGAAATAATGTTTGGATAGTATTTGGAGCTGCAGTTTCCTGGCCCTACAATATTACCTTTAATTCAGCTGATGGGCTTCAGGGTACAAACTGTGCCACTTCAGGCTATTTTTGCTGTCCTATACTCTGTGGGCCAGATGTGTGAAGGTACTTAAGCACCCAAAAATCCCCATCATTGCTTCTGTATATCTCACTAGGCCCTGACATGAGTTAGGTGTCTAACTCCCATAGGCTTTCAATGGGAAGTTAGCCCAAAGCAATTTAGGGCCTTTTGGAAAATCTCAGTAGGCACCTGTCTGCAGCTAAATACCTTTCTAATTCTGGCCCTACCTTGTCTAGGGGAAAAGTTGGTTTCAACAATCTCAGTTTGAGCCTAACAACATCATATGACTCCTGGTTTCCCTGCCTACTTTCCTAGTGAGTTCAGAGCCTGATCCAGCCCTTGCAGAAATTCACTGGCGTCTTTCTATTGATTTCAGTGGGAACAGGATCAAACCATTTGCTCTTACGAGAGGTGCCATGTTGAAACTGGAGAGTGGAGAACTTTATCAGCACAGAAGCATCTGTAGGCAATGGGGGTGCAAAATGAGGATCTAACCCACTGCTAATAAATATCTCAAGAAATAGGCAACTGGGGACCTGCCATGTGAAAATGGTCATGCTGATTTTCACCTAGCTGAGGATTTGGCCTTGAATGTCTAGGTTCTGATTCTGCTCCCACTTGCACTGGATGGATGTAAATCAGGAGTAACTACAATAGCACAAAAAGGATGTAAGTGAGAGGAGAACCCCTATTAATGTATATTTCCCATCCCCTTACGTATCAACTATTAATCTGGCCCCTGAGTCTAAGAGTCTGAGCTGGTGTAAGTCCAATGGCTGGAATGGGAGAAAAGTGTAGCAAGAAGAATAAATAGCAGGAGGTGGTAAGAAGGTGCGAGGTTAAAGTAGGCCACTTCCTATGGGAGATTTGCCTGAATTAACTAAGTGAGGACCTCAGGATCTGGCCATTACTATGACCTGACCTTGAGTCACTGCTATTCACACTGCCTCATGTGGGTATTTGTGCAGCCTGAATGGTTATACTTGACTTTATGTCTTTTAGCATGTTTGTTTGTTCTTCTTGATCATACTCCTGCAGCGGAGTCAGACTTGTCCTTTCTCTTGATTTATTCATCTTTTGCCCAGATTTCAGCCTCTCTGGGGTTTGTCCATCAGTCTGTGGATGTATTCACCACATAGTTCCATCCACTGGGTTTTATGACTTGGTTCCACTGCTCCTTGCCCTGGGGAAGTCTGCTATAGTTTCATGATGAGCTCATATCTGAGGTGTGGCGATTGAGTAGAGACCCTTCTGTGTCTGAGAGCAGAAGCAAAACTGCAAAGCCTCTCACTCTATCTTTCTTTTGGCAGCCTCTACAGCTCCTGACAGTGGATGGGGAGCTTTCCTGGACCTACTCACCTGTCACTTTCTTTGACCCTTGAAGTCAGCAAGTTCTGTAATTGGGTCCCTCGGCACCTCCCTTGACTAGATAAGTGGCATTGCTTCTTTCTGGCCTGGGACAAAAATCTGCACAGATCTGCTGCTTGTTTCTCGGGATGCTCATTAAGCATGAGCCAGACCCCCAGCAGGTGTACATCAGCATCGCTCGAGTGCAGTTCATGGAATTACACCAATTTACTCTAGCTGAGGATTTGGTTCAATATCTTAATGCCTCATTACTGTCGCTCATTATTATGGATATCAAGTTTATCCAGAATTGTTATAATTAACAACAACAAAAATTGTAGAATATTGTAGATCTTAAACCTCATGCTTCAGGACTTTAGCCTGTCTCCAACTAATAGAGACCAGGATAAGATGTAATGTAAGGACTGTATCTGCCTCTGCTGCATTCTTACACCCTCTAAAGCATCTGGTGCTGGCCACTATCCGCGACAGGATAGATGCGCCCCTGGTCCGATTTATTATGGCAGTTTTCCCGTCTAGACACTCCAGGAGATCAGGGGGTCTGAACCCCAAAGAATAAGCAAATGAATCAACTGGTTGTGTACAGTATTATTGTACTATACAAGTGAATTGAGTAAGGTATCATAAAAAGTGGTGACACGCTAATCATGAAATCATTGTGTGATGAGCATATGGATGGTGTGTAAAGAGTTGTGTGTGTGCTGGAAATAGGTTCCTAAGATATATTTTGTGGCCAGACTTGATAAACAAGTTCGTCTAAACAAAGAATGTTGTTTTGCTTGTGTCTCCAGTGTAAACGGAACAAGGTGATGCTAGAGACAATGGAAGTTACATTTACATACGCGTCACCAGGGGGATAAGAAGTCAACAGGAAACGGCAATCAGCAGGGGAGAAGAACTTTATCTGGGGATATCCTTCAAAAGAATACATTTCAGAGGTTTGTTGAACAGAATCAGGGCCGGCTCTAGCTTTTTTGCTGCCCCAGGCAAAAAAAAAAAAAAAAAAAAAAAAAAGCGGCCGGACTGCCAAAGCAAAAAAACAAAACAAAAAACAAACGGCAGCCGCAGGAAGCGTGTGGAGGGCGGTCAAGGCGGCTTGCAGGGGGGTGAAGGGCGGCACCTGCCCGCTCCCT
Organism: Chrysemys picta bellii; assembly: GCF_011386835.1. NCBI lineage: Eukaryota > Metazoa > Chordata > Testudines > Emydidae > Chrysemys > Chrysemys picta. The sequence continues at coordinate 152,737,534 of NC_088792.1, forward strand.
CCGCCCGTGGGCAGCCAGGCGCTGCAGTCCGCTTGCAGCCGGGCAAGAGGGGCTCCCCTCTCCGGCCTTGGGGTGCCTCTCCCAGCCGGGCAGGCTCCCAGGGGGCCGACACAGGCAGTGCTGGCTGGGATCTGCAACCTCTGCGTGGGGTCGGCATTGCAGTGGGACTCGCACAGTGCAAACGGCGCTGGGATCAGTGGGGCCCGCCTGTCCACTGCCCACCGGGCCGCCACAGAATCCTCCCTCCCTCCAGTGCCCGGGGGCTGCAGGAGGTGCTGGCTCAGCCGCTCCTTTAAAGGCGGCTCAGCCGGGCCGGGCTCAGAGCGGCGTGGGAGGCGAAAGCCGGTGCAGGCGGCGGGGAGTGGCGCGTCCCGGGGAGTCCGGTGGCACGATGAGCAGTGGGGATCACTAGTTCCTGTCCCCTGGGTCAGGGTCTGTGCCCCTTCAGGGCTGGGCTGGCCGCCCCAAGATTGGCCGGAATGCCGCCCCTTACAACGTGCCGCCCCAGGCACGTGCTTTCTCGTCTGGTGCCTGGAGCCGGCCATGAACAGAATGAGGTACGCTTGTGCAAATCCAGTGTAAGCAAGAAGAGAATCAGTCTCTGCTTTCTCTCACACCAGACAACAGATGTGTATTTTTGTCTGAAATCTTTTCAGAGCTCATTGCTGTCTGAAAGCCTCTATCTATATTTTAATTATTGCTGGTTGAATATGTAGTGGTAGCATCACATGAATGGATTCCTAGCAACCAGGCTTTTTTGTAACCACTGTCCACCTGCTCTCTTAGTTAATGGAAAGTCTTGTTATTTTTGAAGATTTCCTTGCAGCAAGAGGATTGAGTCATCTCTCTCTAGCACTAGCCATAACAGACACTGTACACACAAGCAAGACATCTTTGCCCTGCTCAGTGGCAGGGAAGAAAACTGGGCATGAATGGAAGCTTTTTTAGAAAGAACATATACATTTGGGAAGTGGCTGTTAATACAGTGGGTTTAAACTGATTGGGGCCAAATTGATACCTTGTGTTATTTGGCATTGCTCCATTGACATCAATGGGCCAGATCTTCAGATGATGTAAGTTAGCTCATTGACTTCAAAGGAGTTACACTAAGTACTCAGTTGATGTAAATCAGCATAGCTCTACTGAAGTCAATGGCTTGATTTACCCTAGCTGAGGGTTCGACCCATACTTCTCTCATTTCTATAATTCTGTTATATATAGGAAGTGCACACTTCTCTGTAAGGCTGTATTTTCTACAAATTTTGCCAGCTTTGACAAAAGTTCTCATCTTCTAATGGCTTATGAATTCTGTGAAAATCATAGAATCATAGAACTGAAAGGGACCTCGAGAGATCATCTAGCCAGTCCCCTGCGCTCATGGCAGGACTAAGTATGATCGAGACCATCCCTGACAGGTGTTTGTCTAACCTGTTCTTAAAAATCCCCAATGATGGAGATTCCACAACCTCCCTAGGCAATTTATTCCAGTGCTTAATGTCTCTGACAGTTAGGAAGTTTTTCCTAATGTCCAACCTAAAACTCCCTTGCTGTAATTTAAACCCACTGCTGCTTGTCCTATCCTCAGAAGTTAAGAAAAACAATTTTTCTTCCTCCTCCTGGTAACAACCTTTTACATACTTGAAAACTGTTATCATGCTCCCTCTCAGTCTTCTCTTTTCCAGACTAAACAAGCCCAATTTTTTTCCATCTTCCCTCATAGGTCATGTTTTCTAGATCTTTAATCATTTTTGTTGCTCTTCTCTGGACTTTCTCCAATTTGTCCACATCCTTCTTGAAATGTGGCACCCAGAACTGGACACAATACTCCAGTTGAGGCCTAACCAGCGCAGAGTAGAGCGGAAGAATGACTTCTCATGTCTTGCTTACAATACTCCTGCTAATACATCCCAGAATGATGTTCACTTTTTGTGTTATTTTGTGTTTATTGTGCTACAAGACTCAGACATTTCCAAGAATCTATTCAATCTTAATACCCAGCCAATTATTTGAATAGGAATGCTGTATTTAGGTAGGCCCCATAGCAATATTATTCCAGTAATTATTTCTTTGAGCAGATGTTGACATTGTGAAGGCTCTTCCCCATACCTCCTTTTTAACTTGGAGTGAAATTAGCATCTTCATGGAGGGTAGAAAATTGTTAACATCAAGGAGGGCCAGCCTTGGGAATGATTCTTCTGTCACACTTGCTTTATACCATTGGAACTCCACTTGGTCAAATCCTCCATGTAAGTCAGCGTAGTTTCAAGGCTCATTGACAGTTTCAGCCCCTTGCTCTTCTCTCTTTAAAGACCTGATTTTCCTCTCTCTGTCTTCACATCACCAGCTATAGTGCATGTTCCCCCGATTTATACCGCTGCATGTGAGAGAGGAGAAATGGGCTCTAAGGCTTTGCCGTCATAGAAACACTGCTTGATTCTCCTTTCTCACTGACTCCAATGTAACTCAGGAGCAACTCCACTGAAGTCATCGATGTTACTTAGGGCTTGTCTACACTTAAAACGCTGCAGCAGCACAACTGTAGTGCTTCAGTGAAAATACTACCTGGCCTTAGAATCTATGAAAACAAAACCAGGAACTAAAGGCACACTAAATGTACCAGAAATCACTCAACATCCACGTGGGAGAGTCTAGCAGGCCAAAGTCCTTCCAACCCAGTCACATGGTTTGGGACCTCCTTAGACAAAAGAGGCCATCCATTGGCTGAATCAGAAAGAAGACCCGGACCGCATTCAAAACTCAGCGTTTTATGCCAACCATCTTGCTTTATCTCTTGGCTTCCTGAAACTGTTGGGAATGGGCCACATCCATCCTAATTGAATTGGCCTCATTAGCACTGACCCCCCACTTGGTAAGGCAACTCCCATCTTTTCATGTGCTGTGTATTTGTACCTGCCTACTGTATTTTCCACTCCATGCATCTGATGAAGTGGGTTATAGCCCATGAAAGCTTATGCCCAAATAAATGTGTTAGTCTCTAAGGTGCCACAAGGACTCCTTGGTTTTTTTTGCTGATACAGACTAACACAACTACCCCTCTGAAACAGGTAAAATCAGTCATTGTCCCTTTTCCCCCAGGAGATCAAATTTTATAACTAGCCTTGGGATTTTGCATTAATCACCTGTGACAGGTTGGATCACAGAAACCCCCTTGGGGCTGCCAACTGATGTGCCAAGACTACTTATGCCTCTGCTTTCCTGCCCTGGCAGCTTAGGACTTAAGCGCCCTGTCTTGTTGAGCCAGACATGCCCGTCTGCTCCAACACAGACCCAGGGTCTGAATTACTTGCCCCAAAGCTGCAGGCTTCACTGAAAGCAGCTTACAGAAGTGTTCTCGTCATTAACACTCAGATGCTCAACTCCCAATGGGGTCTAAAACCCAAATAAATCCGTTTTACCCTGCATAAAGCTTATACAGGGTAAACTCATAAATTGTTTGCCCTCCATAACACTGATAGAGAGTTATGCACAGCTGTTTGCCCCCCAATCCACCCCCAGGTATTAATACATACTCTGGGTTAATTAAATACAGAAAATAGGATTTAAGTGGTTCCAAGTAGTAATAGACAGAACAAAGTGAATTACCAAGCAAAATAAAATAAAACATGCAAGTCTATGTCTAATACAGTAAGAAACTGAATACAGATAAGATCTCACCCCTAGAGATGTTTCAATAAATTTCTTTCACAGACTGGACGCCTTCGTAGTCTGAGCACAGTCCTTTCCCCTGGTACAGCCCTTGTTCCAGCTCAGGTGGTAGCTTAGGGGATTTCTCATGATGGTTCCCTTCTTTGTTCTGTTCCACCCATTTATATATCTTTTACATAAGGCGGGAATCTTTTGTCCCTCTGGGTCCCCCATCCAATGGAAAAGCACTAGGTTAAGGATGGATTCCAGTTTAGGTGACATGATCACATGTCACTGTAAGACTTCATTACCCACTTGCCACCACACACGTATACAGGAAGACTTGCAGGTAAAACAGAGCCATCTGCAGTCAATTGTCCTGGTTAATGGGAGTCATCAAGATTCCAAACCACCATTAATGGCCCACACTTTGCATACTTACAATAGGCCCTCAGAGTTATATTTCATATTTCTAGTTTTAGATACAAGAGTGGTACATTTATACAAATAGGATGATCACACTCAGTAGGTTATAAGCTTTGTAATGATACCTCACAAGAGACCTTTTGCATGAAGCATATTCCAGTTACATTAGCATATTTTTATAAAATCATAGAGTGCAATGTCACACCGCCACCTAATGATTCCAGATTCTTCAGGTAATCTCTCCACTGAGTCAGGGACACACAAATATATTAACATGCATTGGTACAAAGGACTATGAATATTTCATGGGCTCATACCATCTGGCTCATCTCAATATAATAGTCTTCGAAGTCTTCATACTTTCAGTGTAAAATACAATAATGACAAAATAGGCCTGTGTTCATCATATCTCTCAACTACATAATTCCATCTGTTCTTTAATTTCAGCCATCAAGGGGGTGACTTTTACAAGCATATTGTGTATATTCTCTCCACATTGAGGGAGAGGCAAACTGAGTAATAAATTCATACTGGTTGGGGTTTGGACCGGGTCAGGACCTCTGGGGTCCCAAGCTGGGAAGCTGGTGGTAATTTTGGCTGTAGCCCCTCTATTGTTGGTTCATGCAGTAGCTGGCCAAAGAGCACGCATGTAACTGGAGCTGGGTGTGTCCCTGCCTGTGTGAATGCTGATGGGTGTATAGAATCGGGAGCGGGTCTGCAGCTTATCACAGCAGCACAGTGTGAGCGGGAGCCCAAGCTGGTAAGTCAGAGGGCTCATTGGTAGCCCAGTTTCAGGTGGCACCGTGGGGGTACAACCCTCACACTGCATTAAGTCAATGGTCAGTTGTAAACTCTTGAAAGAACAACCATAATGTTTTGTTCAGAGTTATGAACAACCTTTCAAATCAGAAGGTCTTACGTGGTATTTGCAAATGGTAAAATAATGTGTTGTCCATCCCATGGCCTACAATGTTTTCAGGCCATTACTGAAAGGGGTGAAACAATATGGCTTCTTGAGTGCCCCCGCAGAGCCTTAGGTCACTCTGCAGCACACTGCTTCCTTTTCCCCCTCTTGGACTATTCAAATAAAGTGTCACCCAGGCTTTTTGGGTGGTCGAAAATACCCTGACTGAGGGACTGGGTTTAATAATACAAAATAAAATCCAAATAAAACTCAAAATTCCAGAACAAAGTCCATCCCAAAGTTCACCCAAAACAATAGTTTCTCTTCTTCCTTTCCTGTTTTGGCAGGTCATGCCCAGACCCTACCTGGTGGACGTCTCAGGTCTAGCTCCCAAGACTCTCTGCTACAGCCTGATCACTCCCTGCAGTTTCTGATCCCTGAATATTCCATCCTTCCCCTTGCAGTTTCCTGCTGCTCTTTATAGAGAAATCACCCGATCACTCCCAGATCCAGGCCTTCCAGCCTTTAGGGGCAAGCCACCCTGTTACAAATACCCACCTCTTACATAGCACTTTTTATCAGTACATCGCAAAGTGCTTTACAAAGGGTGTCAGTACTATCATTATCTCCATTTAAAAGTAAAACCATTTGGGAGGGACTACGGAAATGAAGCCTTTCATATTTAGGCCATTGGCACGTTCAGACCAGACCAGGAGCATTGGAACAGGGAGGGGACCAGGGGGCCATGGCCCCATCACTTTTAAAAGTGGACGGGCTATGCCCTCCCACTTTTTACCAGCCATAAAGGTGAGTGATGGGGTGGGAGGGGAGGAGAGACACAAGCGAAGGCAGGGCCTCGGGGGAAGAGGCGGCGTGGGGGCAGGACCACGGTTCAGGCACTCCACTTTTAGGAAGGTTCCACTGCTCCTGGACCAGATTGGTAGTGTCTGAAAGTTATTACCAGACAATGACTGGTTGATGGCCTATATGAACATAAGAATTGTCATAATGGATCAATCAGCTTGTGGCCTCAGTCCAGTTCCTAGTGGTCCTTGATTCTCTTTGTAGCTCTGCTGGCTTCAATGGACTGAGTGCTGGTTTACACCAGTGTAAGTATGAGGAGAATCAGACCCAAGGTGTCTATACCACAAGTGGTGCTCTGGTGGGCTGAATGATGCCACAGAAAGGTCTTAGAGATTGAAGTATCCTATCTGCACTAGGAGAGTTTTTTCCAGGGTCACTGTGGAGGTGGGTTTTTGGGGACTTGATGAAACTTGCATTACGAGTACAAAACAGCCCTGCTCTGTGGATAAACAGAAGAATGTAGTCTCCAGGGCTATAAATCACCAGTATCAAAATTCACTTATGGCTCCAATCGAACAAAGTAATTAAAACCTGATCCTAACCCCACTGATGCTAATGGAAAGAAGCCCTTTGACTTCAATGGGCTTTGGAGCAGGTCCTGAAGATTGTGCATTGCCATTAACTATTTATGTGCAAGTGCTTTGCTGGACCGGAGTCTAAAATATTTAGAGACACTGTAAAGAAAACTTGAAAGCATTTCATTACATTCTAGCATTCCTGTTAAAAAACACAAAACAGCCTTTTTGTCTGCACACTTTTCCTAATTTTGGATTTGATTACATGCCTTGTCACAGATTCTGCTAGCCTGGGAGCTTGGCTGTCTGAGTTTTATTATGTACACTGTGGAAGTTAAATATCTTATTTGTGGAAGCATGAAAGCCAATATATTTCGAATGTACCCAGTGCTGTTTGCATGGCGGCTGGGATGATTTATTAGAATTACTGCACACAAGGTTTGTGTGTTTTTTATTGCTCCCAAATCTTTTCGAATTACACCAGATCGCAAGACCATGTGCTCCTACCAAGGCATCCATGTCTAAGTACACAGACTCTAAAACCTGAAATCTCCCCCTATTCCTTTGCCAACCATAATTAACGTCAGTCAAAATGGTTTTATGGAAAATAGATCTTGTCAAACAAACCTGACTTTGTTATTTGTTGAGATTGGTTGATAAAGTTAACGTTGTGGATGTAATAGACTTTTGTAGACCTAGTACCACATGGCGTTCTGATTAAACAGCATAGTACAATAATGTTCCAATAAAGCATATGTTAAATGGATTAAGAACTAGCTAACCATGATCTCAAAAAGTAGCTGTCAATAGGGAATCATCATTGAATGGGGGTATACCGACTCATGTTTCACAGGGCTCAGTATTAGGCCTGGTGCTATTCAGCATTTGTATCAATGATCTGGAAGTAAATATAAAATCCCCGCTGATAAAATTTGTGGATGACACCCAGGAGTGCCTGCACTAGGAGGTTGGGGGATCGTTCCACAGCTGGCGTAGACATCTTCACGCTGGCTCTCATTGAGCTAACATGCTAAAAACAGTAATGGTAGCACAGGCTGCTGCGAGCAGCGGCATGGCTACAAATCCACCTGAAACCCGTGGGTACTTACTCAGCACAGCTAGCCTGTGCCGCCGCTGCTAGTCCACGCCCATGCTAACCTTGGCTACACTACTATTTTTAGCTCGATGAGAGCTAGCGTGAATATGTCTACGTGAGCTGGAATCACGCCCCCTCGCTCCATAGTGTAGATGTAGCCAAAGACTGACAAAGGTGAATAATGGGCGGGACAGATCTGCATCACTTGGTAAGCTGGGCTCATTTAAACCACATTTATTTTAATGCAGCCAAATGCGAACTTATGAATCTAGGAACAAGGAATGCAGGCCATATCAACAGAATGGGGGACTCTCTCCTGGAAAGCAGTGACTCTGAAAAGGATTTAAGGATCATAGTGGACAAGCAACTCAGCTTGAGTTCCCAGTGGGATGCTGTGTCATAAAGGGCTAATGCAATCCTTGGATTACAAACAGGAGAGTAGCAAGGGGCAGAAAGGAAATGATTTTACCTCTGTACGCCGCATTGGTGAGGCAGATGTTGGAATACACTTGCAGTTCTGCTGTTTGGATTTTTAAAAGGACGTTGTAAAATTGTAGATGGTGCAGAAAAGAGCCAAAAAAATGATGCGAAGGCTGGAGGAAGTGTCTTAGGCCTGGTCTACACTGGGGGGGGGGGTCGATATAAGATACGCAACTTCAGCTACGGGAATAGCGTAGCTGAAGTCGATGTATCTTATTTCGACTTACCTCCCATCCTCACGGCGCGGGATCGACGGCCACGGCTCCCCCGTCGACTCCGCTACCGCCGCTCGCCTTGGTGGAGTTCCGGAGTCGACAGGAGTGCGTTCAGGGATTGATATATCGTGTCTAGACTAGACGCGATATATCGATCCCCGATAGATAGATCGCTACCCGCCGATCCGGCGGGTAGTCTGGACGTACCCTTAGAGTGAGAGACTTAAAGAGCTCAGTCTGTTTTGTTTATTAAAATGGAGTCTGAGATGTGACTTGATTACAATGCTGAAGTACCTTTATGGAGAGAAAACACCAGGTACTAAAGGGCTCTCTAATCTAGTGGAGAAAGATTGAACAAGAACCACTGGCTGGAAGATGAAGCCAGACAAATTCAAATTCGAAATTAGACACAAACTTTTAACAGTGAGGGTGAGCAGCCACTGGAGAAAACTCCAAAGGGAAGCAGTGGATTCTCCATCTCTTGGTGCTTTCAAATAAAGACCAGATGCTTTAGTCAAACACAAGTTACTGGGCTCAATGCAGAGGTAACTGGGTGAAATTCTATGTTCTGTGAGATACAGGAGGTCAGACTAAATAATGTAACGGTCCCTTCTGGCCTGAAACTCGAATGTATGAAAGGGCCAGATCGCCAGCTGCTGTGAATCAGCATAGCTCCGTTTACTTCTGAATTACAGTGATTTACACTTGTCCTGAAAGGTCCTTAGGTCCTACTGGCATCTGTGTGAATGGAGGGCTCTCAGCACTGTGCAGGATCTGACCCTACTGCCCGTTCAACATGTGCCCCTCCTCTCAATTCTCACCTAAGACATCCCTCTCCTGGTCTTAATTTCTCTTGCTCTCTGTTATTGGCTTCATTATGGCTAAACGCCTTATTTATTCATCACACAGTCTCTTAAAATAATTGTTTTCTTCTAATGATGCTGTATGCCGCCCTGCTGTTTTGCTTTAAATTTGTAAAGTGTTTTGGATTACAGTTTGCCTGAAAGACAGTCAGGCAAGCTGAGTGGTGAATTGTCCTTTCTGTTGTCCACTGGAGAGTGCACTGGAATTTGGACTCGGGAGATTGGAGCTCTAACCCATCTCAGGCACCGACCTGCTGGGTGACCTTGTGTAAGACTTGCCCAGCAAAATGGAGCCCTGATCTCAATTGAGGTATCAAGATGCTACTGTAACATGTAAGCACCAAGCTCCAACAACATGTGACATCAGCCAACTTCCCAGATGCCTCATGATTGGGATTCAGACCAGGGCACAGCACAGAGATGGCTCTACTGGCACTAAAAGACAATCTCCACACGACCATGGACACAGGTAAGATCTACTTACCTGGAAGTGTTATTTACTCCTTCTCATAATACAAGAACTAGAGGTCACCAAATGAAATTAATAGGCAGGAGGTTTAAAACAAACAGAATGAAGTATTTTTTCACACAACGCACAGCCAACCTGTGGAACTCCTTGCCAGAGGATGTTGTGAAGGCCAAGACTATAACAGGATTAAAAAAAAACCCTAGATAAATTCATGGAGAATAGGTCCATCAATGGCTGTTAGCCAGGATGGGCAGGGATGGTTTCCTAGCCTCTGTTTGCCAGAAGCTCGGAACGAGCGACAGGGGGATGGATCACATGATGATTACCTGTTCTGTTCATTCCCTCTGGGGCATCTGGCATTGGCCACTGTTGGAAGAGAGGACACTGGGCTAGATGGACCTTCGGTCTGACCCAGTATGACCGTTCTTATGTTTTTATACCACTGGACCTCTCTGGACCATCAGGGGTTACTAACATCCTGACATGCCAGAGCAGGAGTAGATGGCCCAGCACTACACTGGCTCCAATCATTCCTCTCAAACAGAATTCGGAGAGCAGTGACGGGTAACTGCTCCTCATCTCTGAAGCCTCTAAGCTGTGGGCCCTGCAAGGATCCATACCATCCTCTCTTCTTTTCAATGTTAACATGAGACCACTCAGGAAGAGTGAGGGGCTTAGCTGCTGACAGTATGCCAATGACACTCAACTGATGCAACCACCACCACCACCAACCCGTCAGAATGCCTGCAGGAAATCAGCTCTTGGGTGAAGAGCAGGTGGCTCAAGCTGAACCCAGGCAAGACCAATGGGATGCCAGTTGGAAAAAGGAAACGCTTTGAAGTGTTGGCCAAGTCATTACATTCCCCTCTATCACGGGCTCACAGCCCCCATTTGTCCAAATGCTGCTAAGCCCAGGGGTCCTGTTAGATTCCTCATTAAACTTGGATGACCAGGTAGCATCTGTCTCCAAAACTGCCTTCTGTCACCTCCAGATCGCTAGGAAACTTCTTCCCTTCCTCCTGGAGAGAGGCCTGGCCACAGGGATCCCTGCATTTGTCGCTTCCAGGCTGGATTCGTGTAACTGCAATTAGCTCCAGTGATAATGAAAGAGGATGGACAGAGTCCAGCTGGCACAGAACGGGGCTGCTCGCCTTTTCCATGGCTCAGGCCACCATGAGCACTTCAGGCCTGGGCCCAAGTTCTTCCACTGGCTCCCAGGCAACTTCTCATGCCAGTTTAAGGTCTAATTTTCAAAGTAATTAATGGATGAACCCCCCCAGCTACATCAAAGATGGAAATTCGATCTATGATTGGCTGAGACAGCTGTGTTCCACTGGCAGCAATGCAGAACGCTGAGAGCAGGAGGAAGTGTGTGAAAGCTGGGGACATCTTTGGGGCCAGGATCTGCGCATAGAACAGTTTTCCAGAGGAGACCAGGCAAATCTAGTGTCTGACTATCTTTTGACTATGTTGCAAAGCCTTTCTCTTTGAGAAAGCCTTTCTGCCATAAGTGACACTCACGATCTGAACATCCCTTTTATTCCCACCCCCAAACCCTAATAAAACCAAACAGAAAAACCTACCCCAGATAGAGTTCTGAGCCTTTCAAGGGAGCAGTGCCAGGGACTCCATGAAGTGCACTAGTGACTTCACTATTGCTATTGATTTTACATGGTGCTCAGATCCTATGTTGATGGGCAATAAAAGCAGATTAGATAGCTATGTAAACTGATGGTCAATATCAAAATCGGCCCCCATACCAAGCAGTTAATTATTATTATTAAAGATTCTTAACAAGCACCAGTATAATGTTCATCTGAGGATCTCAAAGCACTTTACACAGGAAGTATTGTTATCCCTGTTTTACAGCTGGGGAAACTGAGGTATGGAGAGATGAAGTGACCTGCCTCCCCAGGTTCCACAGTGAGACAATGACAGGGCTGGCAAAAGATCCCAGGAGTCCTGACTCAGAGTCTGATGCTCAGCCCACTGGACCATGGTGTGCGTGTGTGCGGTGGGGGGCAGCACAGGAAAGGTGTGGGTTGGGAGAAGGAAGGTGGAAACAGAGGCAGACTGGGCTCTCCAGAAGCGTCATGGAGCACAAGATGAGCATCGGACAGGATCTGAAAGGCCTCCCCCATCTCCTGAACAGGAGAGGCAGCATGGGCTAGTACATAGGGCAGTTGAGTGGGACTCAGGAAACCTGGGTTCTATTCCTAGCTCTGACACTGACCTGCTGGGTGACCTTGGGCAAGTCACTTCCTCTGTTTTCCCCATCCACTTTTTGTCAGTCACACTGAAAGTTCTTTGGGGCAGGGACAGTCTCTAATTATGTGTTTGCACAGTGCCTAGCACAATCAGCCCTCCTATCTCCATTGGCACCTCTAGACGCTATTACAACTAGTCAGAGATAGGGGGAAGTGAGGATGTGCAGTATTCTGGAGACAAGGGGAAGGCTCTTGAGTTTGCCGCAGTAAGAGCAGAGCCAATCTCAGGTTTGTTTAATGCCAGGCTAACTCTATTGCCTTTTTGTCAAACCTCGCACACAGGCACTTGCTGTTCTGCTGGTGCTTTATGTCTGACAAACATCAGAGGTTCTCAAGTTCAGCTCCTGACTGATAAATATATCTATGTTCTTAATCTCCCGTCTCCATATGGTATTAAAGAAATTTAGTGATGCGGAGAAGGTCACTCAGCTGAGAAAGTCTATTGTTCTGAGAAATGAGGGAGGAAAAAAGCCACTCAGTGCCTTCAGAAAAGCAATAAGAAGAATGCTATTCCCATTACACTACTTCATTGATTTCAACTAGGTGGCCAAGGGAACTGGTAATAACGAGATTTAGGCTGCCAATTCAAATCCAGGCTAGGTAGGGAAAGGCTGAAAGTTATTACCGTCTCATGGCTGTTCTGTGGCCTATGTGAAATGAGTCTGGTGGGTCTCTGCCCGGTTCTTAGTGAACATGTGGCTACAGCACAAAAAACAAACAGCAGAACTGGCACCAATTGTTAGTCAATAGGACCAAAAAGGCCATGGTGACTAAACTGTCCCGCTAACCCCACATCAAGTGTGGACTATACTAGCAGGGCAGTGCAAGGGAAGCCCACCCTGCTGCTACCTACACGCTCGGTCTGATGTGACTAAAGAGCGGGGAGGCTTGCCATTTGGTGCCTTCCACCAGAAATCAAATCACACCAAGAAAAAACAACAAAGCAAAGTCCAAACTCTCCCATTTGAACCCTGACACTTCGAGGCACTCCCCATAAACACCCGCCAGGCTACCTCGCTGTCCTCCTTCAAATCTCTTCTTAAATCTCATCTTTGCTGTGAAAACTACAAAAAAAAAAAAAATCTTGACAATGGTTAGGCAACTGGCATGCTTAGATCACAGCCTATCATGCTGACCAATATTGACCCTCTGTTCCATCCGTCTCTCTCTACCTGTTGTCTCTTTTCTTATATTTAGATTGCAAATTCTTAGTGGCAAGGATCTTACGGTGATGAGCATGATATAAGAATCTAAGTAGACTAAGTCAGTGTAAATTAAAAAAGGATCATCTTTTGTTTGTACAGCACCTAGCACAACAGAGTCCTCATCCATCACTGGGGTGCCTAGGTACTACTGTAATATAAATAATTAAAATAACACTAAAACCATGCTGGGAATTTTAAGAAACATCAGTGTTGCCATATGGATCAGATCAATGTTTCACTTTACCTGGTACCTGGCTCCAAAAAAATCACCAGTATGGGATGCTTCTGAAGAAAGTGTAAAACGCCAATAACATACACTTGAGTAATAACATGCTGTGAAGGTTCACGCCCCTCACTGCAGGGCAATACGGCCTAGTGGCCAGAGTCCATAGAATTGCCCCCGGTTACAGGGTAGCATGGCCTATTGGCCGGAGTCCATAGAATTGCCCCCGGTTACGGGGTAGCACGGCCTAGTGGCTGAAGTCCATAGAATTGCCTCTTACCGCGCCGTAGGGCCTTGCCATGGGCTCAGCTGGGGGGTCCTACTGAAACACGCTGAGGCTTACTGGGGTCTAGGTATCAGTCCATCACCCCCTCCCGGGTCACTTCCTACCGGCCTGAGAGTTGGGGGCTCCCGTGAATCCCTAGGTCCCCCGTGGATCTCCGGGTCCATTGCCTCCTCTGGCTCCTCCCGCAGTAAGGCTTCGTGCCGGCTAGGCAAGGCTTCAGTTCCCAGCAACGTCAAGAATGGTGGCTGGTCCTCCACAGGAGCTTCCCAGTTAGGTCCTTCCCCTGCGGCCGCCAGCCTAGACTGAACTGAGTTCCCTCCCTTTTATACTCTCAGAGCATTTGGAGCATGCCCAGTACGAACGGGGCGGGACTTCCTCCATCAAAGCTATTGATCTGACGCTGCCGGGGCTAGTGCAGGGTGGGGCTGCCCCGTCACACATGTCTATGGGGGAAGTTTTTTCCCAACCACAGAGAGTTAGTGATTGGGTTATGCCTTGAACCATGAGAGTCAACAATCATATGTATTAATCTTAGCTAGTATTACCATGGAGAATATTTGTATTTATATAAATGTCTAATCTTTTATTGGAATTGGCTAAACTGCCTGCTTCCGTAATATCTTGTGTCATTGAGTTCTACAGGTTCATTGTTTACAAATAAACATTTTAAATGTGTTGGTTTTTAATCTGATTGCGCATTCCCCCTATTCTTTTATCATAAAAATGGTAAATGGAAGCATGTGAATGTCATTCTCCACATTGTCTTACATACAATTATCATGGTTTTTCTTATTCATCTCTTCTCTCAGCAAAACAGTCCTAGTCTCTGCAATCTCTCCTCATAACAGAGTCTTTTCATGCCTCTCATTATTAACAATGTCATTCTCTGGACCTTTTCTATTTACACTGTATCCTTTCTGAGATGTGATAAACAAAAGAGAGCACAGCATTTAAGTTTATGTCATAACCCCAGCTGATACCACTGAACAATAATATTTCATCCTTAGTCTCTCTCTCTCTCTCTCTCTCTCTCTCTGTCCATATACAGTCTAACTTGTTTACTTTTATGACCACAGCAGCATGTTCAGCAGATGTTTCACTGAGCTGCACATAACAAGCCTGCATAATTTCTGGAGGGGATTTAAAAACTCCTCGTTGTATGTGATTAGTTCAAATTGTTTCCATGCTCTGCTAAAAGGCTAAAACTTAGATGTTCAAAGGAGCTTTAGGGACCCAGGACCCCAAATCCAATAGGCTTTGGGAACCTAATTTCCTTAGGGACTTTGAAAATCCTACCATAACTAGTTAGAACTGTTATACATGAGTGACATAGTGTCTTGTAATTTCAGTTAATTATTAGGGGCAAAAACTTCAAATTTAGGTGCTTAACTTTAAACACCTAAGATTGAAAATGTTGGATATATATATACACAGAGAGAGAGAGAGAGAGATACACTGTATATTAGTGAAGTCTAGCTCTCAGTACATTTTGCATACTGAGAGATCATGGCATGAACCGGACCTCTTTCCTTAGAAACACTATCATCCTCATTTAAAATATTTTTTTTAATTTTGTATCTCCAATGTAATTCCCTTCCCTTCATGGAACTCTACGGGCTCTCTCCAGGAGCCAAAATGACACCTTTACATTCCTACCAAGTGGGCTGAGTGGGCCCAAGAGAGAATGACTCTATAGACTGTGGTTAGAGGACTCACCCAGGATGTTGGGTTTATGCAGGGATGGCCAAACTTACTGACCCACCAAGCCGCATATGACAATCTTCAGACGTTTGAGAATTGGGGCATGTCTGTTGGGGTTCGGGGCTTCAGCCCCGCTCCCACTGAATCCCCAAGCCCTGGTAGGCACCCCCTCCGGGGCTCAAGCCCCGTGACCCCCCTCCTTGCTGGGCAGAAGCCCCTAGCCCCACCACCCAACTGCAGGGCAGAAGCCCTGAGCTCCTCCAACAGGCTGGTAGGTGGAGATTGCAGGGAAGGAGTGTGAGGGGCTCTGCGAGCCACACTTTCACTGTAAAAGAGCTGCATGAGGCTCACAAGCTGTGGTTTGGCTATCCCTGGGTTTGTGTGTGGGTGCAGGATGGGGTTGGTGGCCTGTGACAGAAGAGATCAGAATAGATGAACTCTGGTGGTCCCTTCTGGCCTTAAACTCTGTGAGGATCCAGCCCCTCTGCAACAATAACTCTAACTATTTATCCATACTGGAACAGCTACATCATGAGACTGTGAGGGGACAGCCCAATGGTTACAGTGGTAGATCATTGTTCAAGTCCCTTCTCCTTATTAGGGGGTCTCCAACATCCTATGGGAGTACTCTGACCCCTGGCTAAAGGTTATGGGGGAGTTCCTTCATGCAAAAAAACACCTTCGGTGCTTAACTCCAAAAAAGATGCTCAGCTGTGACTCACTAGCAGAAATAACCCCCTGTTGCCATGGGAGGGGCAGGCTTAGCATACATCCTTCTCATTATGTTTTCTCATTGCCTAGTTTAGGAAGCTTCTTGCCTAGCATCCTTGCTTTTGTTAATCACAATCAAAGGTGCCTCTCTCTCCCCATTCATTTTATATGGAGCCTAGGTACCTAATTTGGGCTTTAGGAATTGCAATGCATTCCTGTGGTTTTCTAAGCACCTAGAAGTCAGTACCTTTGTGAGTCTAGGCCTAGGTCAGTGGTTCTCAGCCAGGGGTAGACATACCCCTGGGGGTATGCAGAGGTCTTTCAGGGGTACATCAACTCATCTAGATATTTGCTTAGTTTTACAACAGGCTACATAAAAAGCACTAGTGAAATCAATACAAACTAAAATTTCATACAGACAATGACTTGTTTATACTTCTTTATATACTATACACTGAAATGTAAGTACAATATTTATATTCCAATTAATTTATTTTATTATATGGTAAAAATGAGAAAGTTAACAATAACAATGTCAGTAATAGTGTGCTGTGACACTTTTGTATTTTTATGTCTGATTTTGAAATCAAGTAGTTTTTAGGTGTGGTGTAACTTGGGGATAGGCAAGACAAATCAGACTCCTGAAAGGTGACTTGTAGTCTGGAAAGGTTGAGAGCCACTGGCCTAGGTGATTTCCCCACAGAACAAAGAATTGAACTCAGGCCAGGCTAGCACCATAACCACTGCACCATCCATCACCTCCATAAATTCAATGAGATTATTTGCATAGTAATGTACATATCAACATAATTAAGCATGGAAGATCATATCATATCATCCAAAAATGCACCATAGTTAAACATATGTAAACACTTATTGAAGAAAAAAAAAGTACAATAAATGTTAACCCTTAAACTTCTGACATTTTCTAGGCTGCCAGTCAACTGAATTCTTAAAAGGACATTTGTGTGTGTAAAGTAATCAGAAAGATCTCAGTTTACCAAGAAACTGTGAATAAGAGTTATGCGACTCAAAGCATCCATGGCCTATACATTTCCATTATACATAAATTTAATTAATAGGTGGTTTTAATTGCTCATCATCATGCATGGAATAAAATACCAGGAATAATCAATCAAACAAAATCACGCCAACAAGAATAAGATTTTCCTGATCTTTTCGGCTGCCCACTCATCCAGATAGATACAATTGCAAATCAGAACTGTGGTGCTTGAGCAAGATGCTCTCAATAGGTAGCTAAGTAGCCGCTACCTTGTGTGCCCCACAACTGCCAAGGACGGAGGAAAACAATCAAAGAAAACAAAATCTATTTTTTAATGGGACTAAACATTCTCAACATAGATGATGAATAATTTCATCAATCTGATGAATCCCACATGGGGAAATAGAGGAAATTAAAGCCTATTATTCAAGAATACTCTCTGTATTTCTGGGTTCTTCCTCTAGCCATGCCACCCGCGAATGCCTTTTTCTCCAAGACGTCTTCTCTTTAAAACTTATTTGATAAAGGCATAATAAGGAGCAAAATTAGTCATAGACTAATACTGGTTTAACAAAACTGTAGCAAATTCTAACTTCTCTTGGGCAGTGTAAGTGCTTCCAGACATCCTTGAAAATAATTGGCTTTGTCTGATTTTAGCCCTACAGGTTCCTGTAAGTTTTGATGATATCGTTTAGACTAGTATGAAAAAAAATGCATTTTCCCCCTTCATCAATGCAGCTAAAAGGCTAAGCTCACCCAATATTTATGGCAGATTCCACTGCAGAGGTACACTGAAGGCTGCACAGCTAAAATGCAGATGCAAATTCCCTCTCACCGGGGAACCTGACACTCAGACACCCTGGTGATGGGCTGGGCTCATAGAGCTGTGTGAAAATTTTCTGATGAAACAGTTTTTCCATCGGAAACTGCCAGTTCAACAAAATCAAAATGGAACGTATGGATTGTCAACATTCTGGATGAAAAATTATTGAAATTTTATTTCAACAAAGTGAAAGTGCGTCATTTCAAAATAAGGCAAAGCAATTCTTTCCCACTCTCCTTTTGATTATAATGACATTAGATGCCAAAATGGTAATGTCAAAAGGAAGTGCTTCAATTGTATTGAAATGAAACCTTTCAATAAGGTTGTTTCAGTATTCCTGAAATGAAGTTGGGGAATGTTTGTTCTGAGGGACCTTTCAAAATTTTAAATTTTGGTTCAGAATTGAGAGAAAAGGAAATGTCAGAATTTCCCACTAAATGGACATTCTTAGTTTTTACCAACCACAATAAGAACCTGAATAAATTGCAACCAGAGAGAACACATCTCAGAATATGAGCAATGTAGGCCTTTTTGGAGCTGTAAGCATAAGTAACAGTATGAACCAAAGGCTGTGAGCCAGAGTAGGCCTGGCTTTGGCAAAATAGCACCAGGTGTCAGCTAACCAAGTAAGGACATTCCTGACCAGAGAGGATGGTACAAAAAAATACAGTTACTTGAAAGAGCCATGTGAACACATTCCTAAGAACAAGAACACATCAACCCCTCCTAAAATAAGGAGGGAATGACAGGATAGTGAATGAGGATATTTTGTTCCAACTAGCATAAGGATGGTAATTAACAACATCTGGAGTGTAATACATAATTTGTTTGTATCAGGGCCGGCTCTAGGTTTTTTGCCACCCCAAGCAAAAAATTTTTTGGCTGTCCCCCAGCCCAGCCCTGGGCTCTCACCCCCACCACCAGTGCCCTCCCCCACCCACACCCCAGTCCTGGGCTTTCTCTCCCCGCCCCACACCCCCTGCTGCCTCAGTGCTGGGCTCTCCCCCCCACCCCACCCACACCCCCTGCCACCCCAGCCCTGGGCTCCCCCCCACCAGTGCTGACTCTGCCCGCTCCCCCCTCGCCTCCAGCTGGTTGGGGGCTGGCAGGGTCGGGGTAAGCAGCGGGGCTCCCGGACCTTGCCTCAGCCCAGGGTCCCTCCAGCCAGGGCTCCTGCCTCCAGGACTGGCTGGGACCCAGGAGAGCAGAGCTGGGGGACTGTCCCGGCAGGGGGCTGAGGAGCCAGGGCAGGGTAGCCCCAGAGGGAGTGGAGCCCTGAAGAGCGGGACGCGAGCCCCACACAGCAGCACCCCGCCCTCTATGGCCCCGCTGCTGCTGCTGCTTCTGGCCACCCTGCCGCAGTCCCTGGGCAGCTCTGGCGGCTTTGCCCAGCCCTGGCTGCGGCACTGGGGGGCGGCCGCCCTGCAGCACCTGCAGGTGGCTCTGTGTGCCCCGCAGGGTGGCCCCCAGCCCGAGTGTTCCCTGCTCGGAGCCTGCCCGGCCCAGCCACAAGTTGTGGGCGCTGCTCCCTCGCGGCGCGAACTGCAGTGGCCCCAGGGCACCCCCCACGCATGACGCGCTGCTGCTGCCAGGGCCGGCTCTAGGCTTTTGCCGCCCAAAGCAAAAAAAAAAAAAAAAAAAAAAAAAAAGGATGGTGGCCAGAATGCCACCCTGAAAATGTGCTGCCCCAAGCACGTGCTTGGTTTGCTGGTGCCTAGAGCCGGCCCTGGTTTGTATGAACATATAAAAGGAGAAGTCATAGGAGGAGCATCTCTGTTCTTGCCGAGGGAACAGCTGATTGAGCTGGTACCATTGTCGTAAGCATACATGCATTAGTACACTGTAACCACTGAGCTGGGGCACTAGTACTGTGCTTCATCAGCAATAAACCTGGCCAAGTGCCTTCACACCGAACGGAGCCTGTGGTCTTTCTTTATGAACAACACTGAAGTCTGCTGAATCAGCCAGCTGCACTGTCTGTTAGTGCAGCTGACAGCAGAACGCCAAAGACAACAGCACTTCGCATCCTTAACAACACTCTGCAGCACTAACCACAGGCAGCATTTGCCAAAGAAGGGTGGTGGTAAAGGCCAACAGAGAACATGCTGATTCAATGACTCTTGGGACTGACCCACCATTGTGTGACTCCAGTTTAAGAACTAGAGTCACAGCAGTGAATGAGTCTTCTTTTGAACAATCTCTACTTTGGGGCCTGCTATGGAGCTCTAGCCATCCTATAAACCTTGATAGGAGACTGGGAAGTAAGCTGGAAGTGGTATCAGTTTATCCCTTTGGAGTGAATCCCAGTCTGCTAGGATGAGGGAACCAGGCTGGCATGGAGAAGTTTAGTTTACAAGCCTTCCAGTGCTAACAAGTGAAACTGGCCCAAATACTTATTTTCTGAAGGAAAAGTCAACCCTTTATCAACAACAATTCATATTCTAACAGGGCAAGCCCTCCAGAGCATCTCAGTGTGGCCAGAGGTGGTCCTGCAGTGCCCCTGCCTCTGTTTCTCTTCCACAGAGCCTTTTATATCACACACACACACACACACACACACACACACACACACACACCATAATATTTCTTGTGGTTGCCCCATCCACCCCTGCCTGGGGCCGGTTTAGTAAGCGCAGCAGTTCAAAACTAATTCTCGAAGTCCCACAAATAAAGTCCATCATCATAACACAAAGATTCATACTCAGCTGCGGTGTGCCTCCCAGACACAGAGATATTCTCCTGTCCCAGTTTGCTCTTCGCAAACCACCACTCCCAGCCCTTTTTACTTGGAGGCCAGCCTTCTGACTCCAGCTCCCTTCTCCTGCCTGCATCTCCCCTGTTCAGAGGAAGAAGGAAGCATATACACTGCTCACCTTGGGAGAGCTCCTCCCACTTGGATTCTTTTACATTATGGATCAATAGGGCAGAATGCTTAAGAGAGATTTAAAAGCAGTTTGACAAGCTATAGTAAACCACAGTACTGTCATATGATTCTTAAATGCTCAAGCTGCCTGTGTTCCCTTTAAGTGTCCGTAATTTTAAGGCGCTGACATGATCAAATTCTCACCTGTGATAGGAGGGTTCAATTCCATTCAATAGAATGTCATTGGCTTACACCAGGTAAGAATTTGATCCATAATGGCCAGAAACTCTGAGCTAAATCTTAGCAGGTGTAAATGAAGCTAATTTAGGGCCTACCTCCTGTACTGCTATGGCTGCCAGTCAAAACAACAACGAAACCCTACCAAAACAAACCACTCCACTGCATACACTATTCTCACCCTGAGGAGAGAACAAACCATATATGACAGATATTAATCACATTGCTTTATGCATGACTGAAAGAAACTCAAATACTACAATGACCAGGGTGGCATTAGAACCTATATAGAACAGATACCTTTTATTCTGAAATCAGAAAAATAATTTAAATATTATTTTAACATAATTTTCAATATTTATTTTTTAAAACTTTTAAAATAATAATCAACACTTGGGGCTTGATTCATTACAGTGTTACTCCAGTTTTACACTGGTATAACTCTACTAAAGTCAGCGGAGATACACCAGTGTAAATCTGGAATGAAATGGTGTAACACAGGCCCTTGATTCAGGGCATCTGAGCAAAATGTTTTGCATTCAGTGTCCCTAGGCTACATGTGACACTAGTTGATAAAGAGGAGTGAAAGATGGATTTACAAATCAGGCTTTATTGCAGAGCAATAACCAAGCTAATTACCTGAATGATTTGTTGGGGAAGTCATTAATAAACCTTTAAGCTAAAAACAAAACAAAACAAAATCAATGACCATGCAGGGATTATTCATGATGCAGCTCAGAAAATATTGTCCCCATTGCCTGTGTGTTAATGGAAGTTGGAGGCTGGAGACTTTATAGAGACTTTTAAGACTTTTAATTTGATGCCCCAAAACTAAGCTGTGCAGGCTTTTGTTAATTCCGGGCTCGGGCCAGAAGTTGCAGTGAACTGTGAGGTCTCCCCCAGGAGTTCTCACAAGAAAATTTTTGGTGGCCTCAGAGTGCGACAACCAACTCTTGCTGATGGCCATTCTGACAATTTTTCCTAAAATACTTAATTAACTTTAGGAAAAACAAATAAATATGCACATATACATGTCCAAATCATTGTAATTGGGCTATGTAGGGTTGCTTTTTGCAGACTCAATAATAAAAATAACGTACAGTTGTCTCTATTCTTTCTGGACCTAAACAGAATAGAAACACAAATAAGGTGCTTTGAACGTTCTTGTCTTTTAGATAGATAGATAGATAGATAGATAGATAGATAGATAGATAGATAGATAGATAGATAGATAGATAGATAGATAGAAGACAAGAACGTTGTATATTTGCTAGCTATAAGTAAGTCTGCTGTGAAAAGTGATATTTGTATGTTTAATATCACTTTTCACAGCAGACTTACTCAGCCCCAGCAAGCCCAGGACAAATTAAGCCCTGGAGGAGGAGGTGGGTACAGAGGCAATGGGGACCAAGGGCGATGGTGCACTGGGGGAGGCAGCAGGGCCAGAGGTGATGGGGGTGAGCTCAAGCCAGAGCCTGGCTCCACACAGCCAGTGAACGGAGCCCAAAGCCGCACACCCAGGGGACAGAGCCTAGGGACAGAACCCAAAGCCCCCTGGCTGGAGCCTGCCACCCGCCACCCCAGGGATGAAGCTCAACTCCAGCTACCCCAGGAAGGTGGGGAACTCACTGGTTGCCTGCTCCTCTGGCTTGTGTGTCTCCAGAGGGGCCCAACCACTGCTGATGGCCCCTGGGGAGGGGCTGCTGCTTCCCCCTCTCCCCCCAAAAAATCACTGCCCAGGTAGCTGTGGCTGCAAGAAAATCCCTGGTGGCTCCATGTGGCCAAGGTGGCTGCATTTGAGGTTAACTGAAAGGAGAGATTATTCGAGCCCTGCTTTCTTTTTCTGACTGGAGTCTAGAGGTCTGCACGTTTAATGAGCCAGGATTGACAGCTGCCTACTCTATCATTTGCCTGTGATCTCCTCTGCCCCAGAGGAAACTCCTGGTGCCACCAACTTGCCAATCATCCCAGGGCGCATGGAAATACCATGGGAATGTGTCATGCAGCAATTTCTGTTTCGGGATGGGAATGAGGCTTACTCTGTGTCTCCCTATTCCTGGGAGGAAGAGAGAAACTGCTCTGCCAGAACTGGAGTGATAAGCCATCACTCACGTCTTCAGATCTCAGAAGCGAGGCTACTAAAGGAGAGAGAGACACAGAGACAGAGAAAAGCAGGCTGCAGAGCACCAAGGCAGTGCTGAGTCCAGCAGCACAACTCCCTAGCAAGCTGCAGCTGCTCAGGAACTCTTCTTCGCCTGACAGGGTGATGATTTTTGCCCAGGGGGCAGTGGCAGGAGGTGCTGTTTCAATCCCAGAGCGCACGCTGGAGCAGAAGGCAGGGCGCTTGCAGTTTGGTTCGCTGGCTGCGCGGAGCGCACAGTTCGGCAGCATGGAGTGAAGAGCGAGCTGAGCAGCCAGGGGAGAAGACAGATGCGGGCAGCAGCACCATGGACAGGGCTGGGACGCGGAGTCACTCCAGAGGTCAGCACCATGGAGAGCGCACCGGTCCTGCGTTAGGCAGCGGGATACAGCCCTGAGCTGAGCGCGCTGGGTGCCTGGATTCAGCACCAAGGACAAGGCTCCGGCGTGAGAGGAATCCCACCAGGGACCAGCACCATGGAGAGGAGACTGAACGTGACCCCGGAGGCGCTCAACAGGCTCCTGGAGGAGCACAACATGACCAGGGAAGAGTTCATTGCCGCCTACGGCCTCAAACCCCTCGTGTACATCCCAGAGCTGCCTCCCAGTGCCAAGGTTGTCTTCCTGGTGATCTACATCATCATCTTCGCACTGGCTCTTCTGGGCAACAGCCTGGTGGTCTACATCATAATCCGGAGGAAAGCCATGAGAACAGCTACCAATATTTTCATCTGCTCCCTGGCTTGCAGTGACCTGCTGGTCACTTTCTTCTGCATCCCTTTCACTCTCCTGCAAAACGTCTCCTCAGAATGGCTAGGTGGTAAGTCTGTCCAAGTGGGCTCACCCCCACCCTTCCCCTTGCTTCTTTCCCCAAGGCTTGAGACCTGCCACAGGTTGTCTACTGCCCATTAACCAATCGCCCCCCCCCCGCCTTATAGCTAAGTTGTAGACCATGTCCATATTTTGCTGTTTTAAAACCAGATGTTCCTTCTCTTTAGCTGAGTAAGCGGAATCATTTTAAAAGTTGTTGGAATAATTCAGTTCCTTCCACACTTAACAAATCATTCCATCAGCCTCTGGGTGTGGGAGGGAGTTGTACTCCGGCAATTGCTTTTGCAAACTCTGTCACAACGCTGTCATGTTGCAAATGGCTCAATAAATTGTGGCTATTTCCCGTTTTTAAAAGAAATTATGGTCACATGCAGAAAAATGAACCTTCATAACCTTTAAAAAAATAAAAATGCAATAAACTCACACAAGACGGTTTTGTGTTTTGCTAACAATTTGGAATTTCCACCTCTTTGTTTTCTGTTATCTTTGTCAGCTTGTAGTTTTCTGGGTCTCTCTTTGTAGTTGCAATTAGGAACCTGTCACTTAGCCTGGGAAAACATGTTATTGGGTCACAAATGAGTTATGCAGGGTATGAAAGGTAATGCTAGTATCCACATTTTATCATTTAAATGTGCATGTATGTGACTATGGTGTTGTTATATTATTTATTTGTATTACCAGAGTACCTCTGAGCCCTACCCATATATTAAGACCTCATTGTGTTATATGGTACCTAGTTATACAAAAGAAAATGTGGCATGCTCTGACATTCAGAAAGGAGGAGTAAATAATCAGCAGGACACTGGTCAAAGGGTGGTTAATACTCACTGAAATCAAGCTATGTGTATAAGGCATGATAAGAATATGATAACTGAATCAATACATCAAGATACATCACACTGGGGTCTTCACAAATGGGTCTAGAAGTGAAGTTTTCATTAGGCAAGACCAGAGTGAGTTCAGTCACATTGCTATTGCTCTAAGTGGCATGCCCACAAGTGATAACATTTCTAGTTGCTGCTTACTGTCAAAAAGTATTTCCCTTTGAAAGCATGAGGGAAAACCAGGGAAAATGCGGCCAATCTGATTGTTAAAATTTGAATGCCCCACTGTTGGACTGAGGAGCAAAAGTGTAGTCATAAAGTTAGATAGATATGTAACTGAATAATCACTACAGGATCAATGAGGAGGATGTCATCACTAAAACCAAACTCCAGGGCATCCTCTTAGATTCATGGGCCTGTTCTACATTACAAAGTTAGGTCAACATATGCCATGTTAGGTTAAGTTAATAATGTGTCTACACTACCGAGTCCTTTCTGCCAACCTAAAGGGCTTGTAAAGTCGACTTCTGTACTCCACCTCCGCAAGAGGTGTAGTGCTTTAGTCGACATCCACTCGTCAACATGGGAATAGTGTAGACACTGCGCTATGTTATTCGAAGGAATTGGCCTCCAGGAGGTGTCCCATAGTGCTCTTCTGTGACCGCTCTGGAGAGCACTTTCAACTCCACTGCACTTCTGCCAGGTACACAGGAAACAGCTGCCCACCCGTTAAAGCACTGGGAACTTTTGAATTTTCATGTCCTGTTTGATCAGCGTGGAAAGCTCATCAGCACAGCTGACCATGGATACTCAAGGCCGCAAACGTGCTCCAGCATGGAGCACACAGGAGGTGGTGGATCTTATTGCTGTGTGGGGAGAAGAGTCTGTGCAGGCAGAGCTCCGAATCAACAGAAGAAATGCTAATATCTATGCCAAAAATCACGCAGGGCATGGGGGAGAAGGGCTATACCAGGGACACACAGCTGTGCCCCATGTAAATAAAGGAGCTTCAGCAAGTGTACCAGAAGACAAGGGAGGTGAACAGTCGCTCTGGTTCTGAGCCACAGACGTGCTGCTTCTATGAAGAGCTGTATGCAATTCTAGGTGGCAACCCCGCCACTACCCCAAAACGCTCTGTGGATACCTCCCAGGAGCCCCAGGCGACCTTGGGCAACAACGAGGAGGACATTGTTGACAAGGAAGAGGAGGAGAATGCGCAGCAGACAAGTGGAGGATCCATTCTCCCTGAAAGCCAAGAACTTTTTTTAAACTCTGGAGCCCATCCCCTCACAGGGCCAGTTGGCGGCAGAGCATGATGCTGGGGAAGGCACCTCTGGTGAGTACACATTTCCAATCAAACTGTAGGGATGAAATGCTATTATTTTAAATGTTGAATCTGATTTTAAAAATTGGGATAGTGGTTATCGGTGGCCATTCCAGCTATGCAGAGGGTGCGCTCCAAAAAAGACTACTTATGTGCCCGGGGATGGCCCGGGAATCTTCCATGGAGATCTCTAGGAAGCTTTCATGGAGGTACTCTGCAATTTTTGCAGAAGGTTTCTGGGAAGGGCTGCCTTATTTCATCCACCACCCTAGGACACTTTCCTGCGCCACTCCAGTATTAACTCTTCTGGCATCATTGCGGCACCCAGCATTGCAGCATAAGGACCAGGTCTGTACCCAGACGCTTGTAGCATCTGCTCCCTTTCTGCCTCTGTTACCCTTAGGAGAGTGATAGCGCATATGGTTACCTAGGAGAAATGGGGGAAGTTTTCAATGCTAACCCTTAAACCGCAAGCAATTTGATAAGTAATCCACCCCTGTTTGGTGAATTCTGGGTCACACAACCACACTTTCCCGAGCGTGACCTGGTTGTGGTTGGAAGGAATCACTGCGTACTGCAGCCAGCATTTAAAGAAGGGGAGGCAACACTTCCTGTTCGTCTCCCTTCCACCCCAACCCTGTGCTGCTTTTGTAACAATGAAACTATTTGCGGGGCTTTATGCTGGTGCCTGTCCTTAAGCATCATACAGGTTGCTATGGGAAAGGGGGTTGTGCTGAGGTTGGAACCATTGATCCCAAGGATTTCTTAATAAAAGATGCAGCACAAGACCTCTCGCCAATGCCTCGTGGCCTTACCATGGCTGGAGCAGCAAACCGACTCTTGCAGTAGCCAGCAGTTCTGCTTATGTTGTGGCTTGCAGGGAAGTGCATTGAGGGGTGTTTCTTTTATAAAAAGATTTAACCTTGCACCAGAAACAATGTATGCACTGTCAATGCTACCCTTGTGCTTTGTATTCTTTGCAGCTGAAACCTTGTCCGCCGGTGCATCCTCCAAGCCGGGACAGAGACTTTCCCAGATTAGAAGGTGTAAAAAGAAGACTCAGGAGGACATGTTCAATGAGTTAATGTGCGCCTCCGAGAGTGACAAGACGGAGCTCAGCGCATGGAGGATTGCATTGTCTGACAACCTGCACAATGACCACATGGACAGGAGACCATGCAGGGAACACAGGTGTGACATGCAGGATGAGATGGTGTGGATTATGAGGGAGCCAACAGACAAGTTGAGGCATCTGGTTGAGGTTCAAGAAAGGAAGCTGGACACTAGAGTCCCACTGCAGCCTATGCTGAACCTGCTTCCCTCATCGCCAAGTTCCACATCCTCCTCTCCCAGACATCCTAGGATGCAGGGGGAGGAGGGGGAGAGTCTGGTATCCCTTGCACTCAACTCCAGGGGAGGGTACAAGGACCAGAAGGTACCCATTCCCACACCTTTGATTGTTATTGCAGTGCAGTTGTAAGCAAGTTGTCCTGGTTTCTCTCTCTAAGCCCTCTGCCCCCCGGTGTTATCAGCCCCTTAGCCCCAGGTTATCTTTGCTGTCTCTCTCTGTTTGTGAGCATAAAAAAATAAATGGATTGAGGAGAAAAGGTTCTTTATTCATTCAGCACACAGCGGTTAGTGGGGGAGGAGTTTACAGGGGAGGACATGCAATGAAGGGGACAGCTAGGTAAGGAACAACACACATAAGTGTCACATTACTGTGGGTCATGGATGAAACTAGTTTTCAAAGCCTCACAGAGACACAGTGTGCCTTGATGTGCTCTTCTTATTGCCCTGGTGTCTGGCTGCTCAAAACTGGCTGCCAGGCAATCTGCCTTAATGCCCACGCCACTGGAAACTTTTCTCCCTTTGTTTCACAGATATTATGGAGCACACATGAACAACAATGGGGATATTGCTTTCATTGAGGTCTAATCTAGTAAGCAAACTACACCAGTGGGCTTTTAAACATCCAAAGGCACATTCCACCACCATTCTGCACTAGCTCAGCCTATGGTTGAACCACTCCTTACTGCTGTCCAGGCTGCCTGTGTACAGCTTCACGAGCCATGGGAGAAAGGGGTAGGTTGAGTCTCCCAGGATCACGACTGGCATTTCAACATCACCAACAGTTATTTTGTTGTCTGGAAAGAAAGTTCCTGCTTGCAGCTTTCTGAACAGACTGGTGTTCCTAAAGATGTGTGCATCATGCACCTTTCCCGACCATCCCACGTTGATGTCAGTGAAACGGCCCCTGTGATCCACCAGTGCTTGCAACACCATTGAGAGGTACCCCTTTCAGTTTATGTACTGTTTGGCAAGGTGGTCTGGTGCCAAGATAGGGATATGCATTCTGCCTATCACCCCACCACAGTTAAGAAACCCCATCGCAGAAAAATCATTCACTATGTCCTGCACGTTGCCCAGAGTCACTACCCCACGGTAGATTTACCCACTCCGAATTGATTCCCCATTGACCGGTAGCAGTCTGGCATTGCAAGCTTCCACAGAGATATTGCCACTTGCTTCTCAACTGTCACAGCAGCTCTCATTTTAGTATTGCTGCGCTTCAGGGCTGGGGAAAGCTCTTCGCACAGTTCCATGAAAGTGGCCTTGCACATTCGAAAGTTCTGCAGCCACTGCTCGTCATCCCATATCTGCATAACTAGGCGTTCCCACCAGTCAGTGCTTGTTTCCCAGGCCCAGATGCGGCGCTCCACCGTGTCAAGGTGACGTGTGACTGTCACCAGCATCTGCAAATTGCTCCACTCCAGGGCTTCCAGCAGGGCCGCTTGCGTGGCATCACTTTATTCTGCACGGTGGCTCCTGCTTCGGCTGAGTAAATACTGCAGGGTAAGGCATGAGGTGTTTGTAATGCTCACAACAACAGTGTACAGCTGAGTGGGGTCCATGCTTGCCGTGCTATGGCGTCTGTGCGGGTAACCCAGGCTTAGGGAAAAAGACGCAAAAAAGGTGTGGTTTGTTTGCTGTTGAGTTCAGGGAGGGAGGGAGGTAAGTGCATCATGGGAGGCTAATGCCATGTTCCCATAACCACCCGCACAAATATTTTGGTCCCATGAGGCATTGCAAGCCCAACCCAACATTCCACTCGGCTACTGCTACCCACAGTGCAGCGCTCCGTGAGTTGATGCAAGCCCTACTAGTGAGGATGCACTCTGCCAACACAATGAGCATAGTGGGGACATGCAAAATCGACTTGCTTAAATCAGAGACTCAATGTCAACTTAAATAAAATTGACCTAATTTTGTAATGCAGACATACCCATATATTCCATTGTGATCATCTAGTCTGACCTTCTGTATAGCACAAAGGATAGAAATGCCCTAAAAATAATTCCTAGAGCATATTCTTCAGGTTATAAATGTGATCAAGTCATGATCATTTGTACCTAAATTACTGTTGATTTTTGGTTCTATAATCAGTTCCTCTTTATCTGTTAAGACAAAGTCTAATAAAGAGTTCCCCCATGCTGGCTCCACAACTTTTTGAGTTAAGATATGGTCATCTATTAGTATGGCAACACCCATTTTTTCATGTCCTCTGTGTATATATATCTTCCTACTGTATTTTCCACTGCATGCAGCCGATGAAGTGGGTTTTAGCCCACAAAAGCTTATGCTCAAATAAATTTGTTAATCTCTAAAGTGCCACAAGTACTCCTCGTTCTTTTTGCTGATACAGACTAACGCGGCTACCCCTCTGAAACCTGTAGCCAGTGTGTGTTATACATATACTCCTCTGTATCTGATTCACAGAAGATACGGGCTTTTACAGCCCAGAGCTACAGAGCCTGGCTTTTCAGCTATAGCTGGAGAGGCTAGGGCTGGCAGGCAAACAAGAACTCCATTTGGTGAACAATGCTGAGATTTTGGAATCTGTTTTCATACTGATTCAGAACGAAAACTGAGACCTTTTGAAAGTGATGGAAAAAATGTGAGAGGGGGAAAGAGACTCCAGCAAGCTCACAATAACCCATAGCCTGGTGGTTATGGCATTCACCTAGGATGCGGAAAAAACAGGTTTATGTCCTAGCTCTGCCTGATTTGAAGCAGGAACTTGAAGCAGAATTTTGACATCTCCAATGAAAGCCTTAATCACTGGGGTAGAAAGTCAGTCTCTCCTATTGGAGCTGTTCCACTTTGTATAAAAAATAAAATATTTATTGGGGCAGACCCAGAGACTGATGTTTAGGGCATTCATACAAGTTGTAGGAGACCCAGGTTCAAGACCCTGCTCCAAATCAGAAAGAGCATGTCTATGGCTAGGGCAACTCCAAATCAGAAAGAGCAGGGACTTGAGTCTCCCCCAACCTGGGTCAATACCTTCACCACTAGGCTATTAACTATTCTAGGGTCCCTCTCCTTCCCCACAGAAATTCCATCCCGGATGTGAAAAACCTTCATCATGAACATTGGTGGAAAGAGATATGTTTCCCCACAATGTTCTTGTTTTGACAAATTGGCATTTTCCAATGGAAAAAAAACACACATTCAAAAAAATCCCAGCCACTCCAGTAGATACTCATGTCCATGGTCCCCAGTTCATCCCCACTTTTTGGCCAAGATGCCAGTCATCCCTGAGGAGTGCCTTGACACAATGTTCCCTGTTCATCTCTGCTTAATAGTGACAATGTAAATTGCCTTAAAGGGCCTGATGTACACGAGTTTACTTCTGCAGCGCCACTGATCATAACTGAGCTATTCCTGATTTACTACAGTGCAAATGAGGGAGAACTGGGCCCAAAAAATTGCCTGTGTTGGTTATCTTTCCACTCGTTTTGTTTCAGGGATGAATCACAGAAAGAAAAACTGTATTTGTTTCTTTTGTTTAGGCAGTATGGGAAGTGAGAACACATTTTATGTTTATGCATCATTCACTTTCACCTTTCATTTTAAGTAGCAGTCCATGTGAGTTACTCACTACATCTTTTTATTCTATTCTAGGGCTTGATTCATTCACCAGAGTGATGAATGTATAATTCTGATCTGGTGACATTTTACACCCATGACAAGGCAGGCAAGAATTAGTCTCAGATTCCTGTCCTAGAGTTGCATAGACCTCTATGACTAATTTATATCGCTTGTTTGCCAGATCTTCCACTATTTCTAGCAGTTGTTTCAACATGGTCAGGATTTTTGATTTCTCCCTGGGCTTCTTTCTGATCCATGTAATTATTTGGTGTTACTGCTGTTTTATTTTGCTGAAAATAATGTTCCCTCAATATTTCCTTTGGATAAGCCTCCAGGGCTTTCCAGCATTGCAGGTACGGTAACA
Source organism: Chrysemys picta bellii (assembly GCF_011386835.1). Classification (NCBI taxonomy): domain Eukaryota; kingdom Metazoa; phylum Chordata; order Testudines; family Emydidae; genus Chrysemys; species Chrysemys picta. Next base: position 152,768,744 of record NC_088792.1, read on the forward strand.
GATTGGTCCCACTTTTCTAGATGCCTATATTCTATTTTTATATTTTCTTTTAATTCCAGATTAAAGATACATAATTAAGAAAAGTCCAAGATAGTTTGTGGACTTAAGTTAATGAGACTATTTACATGAGTGAGACAACAGAATTTGGCTGCTGATCAACATGAACAGGGAGTCCTCACATGCGGGTCCTTGTCATAGTCCTGAATTCAGCAGCCCATCGTTCAGCAAAGAGTATAAGCACATTTTGACCCTTTAGCTTAATTGACTTCAATGGGACTTAAGACACATGCTTATACTTAAGACACACACTTTAGTGCTTTGCTGAACGGGCTGGACTTATGCCATAAACGTTTTGCTGAATTGTGCCATGTTTAGGGCAGCGTCCATTGAAGTCGTCCCCAAAAGTACATCAGCCCATGCTTCACAGGGTGAGTAAGGCAGAAGCTGTCCACTCGCACTTTTACAAAATGCTCCTCTAACCCCAGGCACTTGATCCATGTTTAACATGGCTCTCTGCCATTGCTGCCTTCTTATTGTGTAATGGCGCTTTCTGGAAAGGAAACTGATTAGTCTCCATGACATGGTCCCCTGGTTCTATTTACCCTCTATTGAAATAATTATGAACTCCCACTTAGGCCTTCCTATGTACTTGCCTGCCCACCACAGTACACTTCATCTCTACTTGAAGGGTACCTCTATACTGCAGTCGGGCGGGGGGGGGGGGGGGGCAGTGAATGGCAGCCCATGTCGATGTACCCAGGCCAGCTCACTAACAATAGAAGTGAAGATGCCACACGCTGGCTGAATAAGCCCACCTGGGCCTCCAGATATGTACTCACTTGTGCAGCCCACATTGATGCCCACACTTCTGCATCCTCACTTCTATTTTTAGCAAGCTAGCACAGGGACTTCTACACCAGCTGCCATTCAGACCCCTGGCTGCAGCATAAGCATAATACCCTGACTGAGATCCTCACTTTCTCACCCAAGCTATATCAAAAAACCCTGGGTGAAATTCAACCCCGTACAGAAATCTATGCACCACACAAGTCCTTACGCTGGCCTTCTGCACAGGAGTGAATTCCACATTCTCAGTATCATCTCAATAATTCTTTCATTCTCCGGTGTTTCCCAAAGTCCCATCCATCAGCTTTAAATGGTTTCTCCTCTTTCCCTCAGTTCTCTGCCGAACGTTTTCTCCATGTTAATCTTAAACTGGAATGACCTGTGCCAAGGTTTCCTGCTGCAGAGGAAAGACTCAGCTGTTTTCTCTCACTTTTAATATCTTTGATCAATGGTGCAGTAGTTTCAACTGTAATCGTGCTCAGTACTATGATCTCTTCTTTGGCAACTGGCAAAACAGTTTCTCTTGTTTTCATTATTGGTTCTTTAATCCCTTAAGGCACATAGAAATATCATAGAATTCCTTATGTTTTAATCAGGCCTTTGTAGCCCTGTCTACAAAAGGTATATGGGTGAGATCCCCAGCTAGGGGAAATCAGTGTACTCCATATACACACACACTTTTCATATTAATCCAGGAGAGGGAAAAAACGGAGATAACCTAACATCAGGAGAACTTCTTAAAACATCCATTGTATCCCACATGCCGCCTGCTCATCCTCCAGTCCAGAAAGGCCCCAAACACAACTGAACCACTGGGACTCTGCTGCATTCTGGAGCAGGATGCTAGGAATCCGTGCTCTGAGTTTCTGCACTCCCTATGCAGTATGAGGGATTGCTCCTTGAAAGGCTCCTTTAATGGACAGTGCTGGGCTGGAGGTTCTCCTGCCATTGCGGTTCTCTGCTCCTCTCCTCCAATGGAGGGGGCTCTAGGGCTGCAGAGACCTCCCCTTCTCCAAATTTGAGGCTGGAAAGTCCGCAGGCTGTACTTATTTTCTTGTATAATTCGATTCAAATCGGGTTTTTTCTCCCTATTGCTCTGAGTGCATCATCAGAAAGTAGCTTCCAGCCAATTTGTTCTCTGTTTATTACTAAATGAGGTGATGCATCTCATATGTGGAAACACAACTCTCTCCTGTTTAATCATGCAGACCATGTGCATTTTTAGGGTGGTAAATGAGTCTTGGGAGCTGGTGTTTCATCTGAATCATTGCAAGTAACGCTCTAAATGAGCAAATCCTGGAAATCCTCTCTGGTCCTTATATCTAAGAAGAATGACTGAGGATCAATTATATTTCCCACGACTAGGAACTCTTATTCTAGTGTCCTCTATGGAGCCCAGCTGTAGATTGTGGATTGCAGGGCTGTTCCATCCCATAATTTATCTAGTCTGATTTTCAATCACTCAAGTGTTGGGGTTTCTAGCACTTGAGAAAAGGAAGGGTAGGTAAGGCACAGGACTAGGAGTTCTGTTATTTGCCTAATCACAGACTTCCTGGGCCTGATCCACTTACCCTGCACTTTTGGGGTCATTCGCACAGTGCAAAGTAGCACACTAGCAAATCAGACTGGCAGCATTTTAACTGCACAAGGCACAGGGCAATGGTGAAACATGCCCCTTGTGAGGCCAAGTCACATCACCTCTTTCTGCTTCAATTCTCCCCTCTATAAAATGGAATACCACCTCCCTTTCTCACAGCAGTGTCGTGAGGCTAGATTCATCAACATTTGCCAAGTGCTCTCAAATCCCTGCTGCACTGTGCTAGATAACTACAAACCACAAATAATATTATTCCCTTGGAGAAACTATTCCACTCTCTAACAGATCTAGATTCTCTCCCATACCTATTGCAATGATACAAGTTGTTATAAAACTCTTAGCATAGTTGTAATTAGAAGGGAGTCATAAAGGGGATCTAAGGGTTCAAAAGACACCAATCGTGACAGCCAGAGCATGAAATGTTGGCAGGAGAAGAGGCCAAACCCAGTTTTCACTGCCTTGAAGATATGTGGCGCAAGACATCTGTTGCAACTAAAGTTTCCCCAAGCAATAATACCCAGGGCCTAGTTTGTCAGGGTTGCTAAGCACGTCGGCTTCAATGGGAGCTGCAGGCGCGCGCAGGAATTCTGAAAATAGCCTTGCCCCAATTCAGAAGGAACCAATCACCAGCTCTCTCACAGGGAGAAACCGAAGAGGAGAGTAACGTATTCTAGGAGTAAAGGCTGAACCTTTAACCTTGCAAGTTACTTGGATACTACGCTGACAAGTGCCACCGAAAGAGGGAACAGATGTGGCTGTAACAAAGGCCGCGGCTCAGCGATATGAAGCTCAGCTTGTCTTTTGCAGAATGTCAAGTTCAGCATCTCGATCAGTTCTTCAGCTTGAACACACTCTCCGCACTTCCTATCTGCTTCCCCCTTCTGCCCAATCACACATCCAATTATGATGCACACCTGCAGTGCCCTGAGCCTCAGCCCCCTGCACCATAGGTTTTGCTACAGCACATGCATGTCAGCTACTGTTTGATGAAAGAACTTACTTTTGATTCCTCCCTGACCGGTAGATCTTCTCCCGAACTGTAGCTTGTCCCCACTGAGAACAATTTTTTACATCTTTTCTAAAACCCATAAAAATCCACTTAGTCCCCAGGGGAGAGCCATTTTCTTTGGCACTGGTTCACTCGTGCAGTTCGTTTGTTTTCTCTGTGTGTGTGAGAGAGACAGAGAGAATTGTTGCTGGTAAAGTCTGCTTGCAAAACTACTATTTCCCCTTGAGCATGAAGGGAATTGAGACTGTGTCTTTGGGAAACAATCGAGTCCTAGAAGAGTAGCAAAGGCTACCAGAGAGTGCACCTCCTCCAGCATCCCTGGAAGGCATTATTATTTCTCCTGACCTCTTCAGGCTGCCTCCAGCTAATGTCTCAGGCAACGTATCCCCTTCAGCCTGGCTCTGGAACTAAGTGCCACTCAAGAGCCCTAATTCAATAAATATTATTTCAAGTTTGATTTATTTAATGATTGGGCTGAGCCAGAGATCCAGAGGCTCTGAAATTAATTCTTCTTTTATACAAATCCCAGGTATTATATTAAAAGTACACACTATTTTTGTTTGATTGGCCAAATAGACTAGTTTAAAATGTCTAGTGCCTCTGAAATATTCTGTTGAGATTCAGCTGAGCCAGGGGAAATGTCTTTTTAAAGCAGCAGCTGATGTTTTATAGAAATGTGTTGGGGAAAAATGCTTATGCAGGAACAATGCTACTTTCGGTTATGATATATTTTCTTCTTGGTCTTCATTTTTCTCTTCTCTGTCTTAGAGCTTATTTACATGGGGAAAGTAGTGCAGAATAAGTTAGGATATGAATTTAAAGCACAATAGCTATTCCAAAGTGGACTAAACTAAACCGAACAAATGCACTCAGTGCGGAATAGCGCGCCCACAAGGAAAGGTAATGCAGAATAGCTATTTTGGGCTATCTCCCCATGTAGACAAGCCCTTATTGTTGTATAACTATTCGTCCGGGGAAGGAGAATAAGCTGAATAAGCTATGCTGGTTTAGGGCACTTTTATACAGGTATAAATGCATCCACACTAGTGAATTTACTGGTTTAGCTATATCAGTAAAAAAATCATACCCCTTACTGACATAGTTATACTGGCATAATTTTTCTAGTGTAGACTAGCTCTTAGGCTCAGGGAATCATAGAAATGTAGGGCTGGAAGGACCTCAAGAGGTCATCAAGTCCATCCCTCCCCCACACTGAGGCCGAATTAAGTATACCTAGATCAGTGATACTCAGACTGAGGCTCGTGAGCCACAAGTGGCTCTTGAATGTGTCTCCTGCAGTTCTTTGCAGCACATATTAAAACACTGTGATTGAATTATTAACCAAAGTTATTAACCAATCAGGAGGCTTCTGCTATGTTATTAACCAATGGTACTTGATAAAATACTTGATCAGTCATTTTACTGTGAGAATGAATATATATAGGTAAAGGAAACAATGAATTCACACAACTGTGGCTCTTTTGGGTAATGCTAATTGCTAATTTGGCTCCTGAACCACTGAGGTCTGAGTATCACTCGACTATCCCTGACAAGTGTCAGTCTAACCTGTTCTTAAAAACGTCACAAACTCCCACAAAGCACAGCTTCATCGTTCACAGGATCTCTCCTGTCCTGTTACTTCCATGAGCTAACCCTACCTATATCCCGTCCTCTCACTTAAGATCAGAGCTGGTTGAAATTTTTTGAAATTTCAAAACTAGTGGTACGGGGGGAAATCAGGAAAAATACCTATGACAGTTTTGTGATTTCCCCACCCTCTTTTTTTCTACTTAAGATTGTCTGGGTATTTTTTTCTTCACATCGAAGCAAGAAGAAGTTAATACCAACTTTTATCTCCACTTCACATCCAGCTAACTCAAACCCCACAAGCAGGCATCTGCCATCTTCCCTGATGTGCATTTGCAGAGCCCAGCACTGCGTGTAAATGGTGAGCCCTGAACCCCTCCAGCCACCTCCCACATCTTACAGTCAATAGTAGCTACTTCACACAAGTGCCTGGAATTGAATTTACCAAGAGGAGCTGCAAAGATTGCCTGTAAGAGCACTCTGAACCTTCAGAATGCACTCTTTCAGGGTAGGTCACTAAGGTCCAGGTTAGGTGGCCATCAGGTCACGTGTATTGCTGCTGACGTTGGATTAGTTTATTTCCTCTCTGTGTGTTCGCCTTGCCTTTGTGTCGCTCTGGCTGGTGCTATTATAAGGGATGCAACAGTGAGAGTAGTTTTGCAGTCTGTGACCTCGTATACGCTTAAAATTTAGACCGATCTAGCTACGTTGCTCAGGGGTGTGAAAAATTCTCAGCCCCAAGACACATAATTAAGGGGACCTAAGCTCCAGTGTAGACAGCGCTAGGCTGATGGAAGAATTATAGCTACCGCCTCTGGAGGGGGTGGATTTACTACAACGATGGAAAAAACCTCCCGTCGCTGAAGCAAGCGTCTAGGCTGTGTAGCTGCAGCTGTGCCACTGTATTGTAGACACAGCCTGGGTCTATTTTAGGTAGCTTGCCCCTGCTTGTAACTAAGGTCAGTGGGAGATACACATTCCAGTATTAGGCCATTTATACATTGGTTTAAAAGTCTGAGGATCTCAACGACATTTAAAGTGGAAATCAATAAAAATAAATAAGCCAACTGATCTTTGCCAATAGAATATTTTTGTTTCCCTGGAGGCACCAGCGGTTGCAAAAATCTATATTGGCAACAGTAACTTCACTCTATCTGAACCTTTCCCAGCTTGAGGAGAGCATCAGTTAAAATGTTTGGATTGGTCTCAGGAGGAGGGTCGTGAGTAAAATGCAGGGGGGTAGTAGCTCCGAGCTGTTGAAGCCGATTAGCACTTTTGGACTGGGAGCAGCATGTTTTTATCCAGCATTTTGATCCTCTTTGAACCAGAATCCCTCAGCAATTTGGAAAAAAAATATTGTCAGAAAATTGCTTTGCTGGCCAAGGTATCTCCAGCCATGAAATCCAATTTCGGGGGAGTATTAGAGACTTTGAAAGATCAGATAAATTGTGACTGGGCCCTTTCTCTGGTGGAGTAACCAAGTGGACTCTTGATATAACAGATTACAGTCTGAGTAAGGACATACAGCACCAGTGGTCTCTAACTCTCTGTTCAGTGGCAGATTTAACTCAACCTTTGCGGTAAAGGATCAATCCACTTTTGTTTCCAAAGCTCCCATTTAAAACATCGCCTTACCTGGACTGGGAAAATGCATTAACTACATCATTTGATATAATGAGGTTAAACATGATTTTGCCCTTTGTGTGAACAAGGATAGTTGCGTTTCAGTGTGGTTAACTCCGGAGATCCACAACCAGCCAAAACATTTTTAAACACAACAGATCCCTGCCTACACTAAGAGTATGTCTACACTGGAAATAAAATCCCACAGTGTCTCAGAGCCTGGGGCAACTGATCCAGGTCACGGGGCTAAAATTAGCAGTGTAGATGTTTCAGATGAAGCCCAGTCTCTGAAACCCAGCGAGTGAGCATCTATTCCCAGCTTGGCCACTGGCCTGCTGGGTGGCCTTGGCAAGTCACTGCCCCACTCCATGCCTCAGTTTCCCCACTCTGTACCTCAGTTTCCCCATCTGACAAATGGGATAATGACGTTAACCTCCTTTATAAATTACTTGGAGCCCTACTGATGAAAAGTGCTATTTAAGAGCTAGGGATTATTATAACATTAAGCACAGGTGTAGTAACAGTAAAGTCAATGATACTGCTCATGTGCTTAACGTTAAGTATGTGCTACAAGGCTTTGCTGGATTGCGGGGGAGAGCAGGAGGGTCATGAGCCAGATTTTGAAAAGTATTTAGGTGCCTAAAGAAGCAGAAGGGCACCTAGTGGAATTTTCAAAAGTTCTTAAGACCATCCATGGGGAGTTAGGTACCTAACCTCCTCTGATGCTTAGGAAAATCCCTCTAGGTGCCTCTCTGCATCTTCAGGCACCTAAATATCTTTGGAAATCTGGCCCCATATGACCAAGGATAAGTTATTTAATTGTTCTGTGCCTCTGGAAGATTCTACATCACAGAGGTGTTGTGAAACTTAGTTAACTGCCTATCATGCTGGCCACTATTGTCTTGATTCCTTGTAGTCCCCCATCTGTCTGCACCCATCTGTCTCTTGTCTTGTACTGAGGTTGTAAGCTCTTTGGATCAGGGAAGGTCTTCTGTTTTATATAGTACCTAGCACAATAGAGTCCCGATCCATGACTCAAGCTATGATAATACCATTAATTGTTTGCAAAACACTCAGAGATAGGTAAGGAAAGGTGCCAGAGACATACGGGTTATTATGAATTTATAATTACAATATTATCTGTATTCATATTTCTCCACTCTGTTCAAGATTTTTTTCCCCTTGTACGCTGACAATGTGTTTTTATTTCATCTTTTAATTTTTTCCCCCTCAAATACGAAAAGGAACAAAAGAAGCAAAACCATAAATAGCACAAAGGCAAAAAACTGCCTGAGACTAGGAGATGGAAGATAAGAGTGCAATTCAAGTTTCCAGTGCATAGTTAGAACAAATGACGTACACCAAGGACAGCTCTAGAGCAAAAGTTCCCTAACTTTTTTCAACGTTGCCCCTTGGACACCCATGCCCATGCATGCTCTGCCGCACCCCCAGCCTGGCCCCACCCAATCCCCAACATTCCACCCCCTCCTGCAGCCTCAGCCAGTTTCCCCTGCCTTGCAGCCAAGCCCCATCAGACTGCACCCGCTGCCCCCAGCATTCAGGGTGGGGTGCAAGGCAGAGGGGCAAGAACAGCAACAGGCAACCATGGGGGCTGGCCTGCTCCCCAACAACTCCCCGCTGGATACCCCTGGCCAGCATCAGGCCATCATAGATTCATAGATTCATAGATTCTAGGACTGGAAGGGACCTCGAGAGGTCATCGAGTCCAGTCCCCTGCCCGCATGGCAGGACCAAATACCATCTAGACCATCCCTGATAGACATTTATCTAACCTACTCTTAAATATCTCCAGAGATGGAGATTCCACAACCGCCCTAGGCAATTTATTCCAGTGTTTAACCACCCTGACAGTTAGGAACTTTTTCCTAATGTCCAACCTAGACCTCCCTTGCTGCAGTTTAAGCCCATTGCTTCTTGTTCTATCCTTAGAGGCTAAGGTGAACAAGTTTTCTCCCTCCTCCTTATGACACCCTTTTAAATACCTGAAAATTGCTATCATGTCCCCTCTCAGTCTTCTCTTTTCCAAACTAAACAAACCCAATTCTTTCAGCCTTCCTGCATAGGTCATGTTCTCAAGACCTTTAATCATTCTTGTTGCTCTTCTCTGGACCCTTTCCATCAACAGGGCTGACTTGCTCCCTAGCCACTCTGCTGGATGCCGTTCCCCAGAAAGCAGCAAGGACGTGGAAATGCTCCATCCCATGCTTGAGCCCTGTCAGCCCAAGTCTTTTTACCCGGGCTGGGAGCTTCACGCCCAGCTGCAGTGCAGACACACTCATATAAGCCCACATCCAGCAAAAGTTCTGCACGTGCTTTCCTCTAAGCCATTATTAATATATTACTATAATGCCCGGAGACCAACTGAAAACTGGGTCCTATTGTGCTAGGCATTGTAAAAACATACTCATAGACAGTCCCTGACACAAAGAGCTTATGATCTAACTAGACAAGGGGTCAGGGAAAGGGGGAAATACCATGAGTAATCCCACTGATTTCAATCAGATTTCAAGTTAAGCATGTGGCCTGAGTCTTTGCAGGTGTGAGACCCAAGTGCCTAACAGTAGGTATAAGAATGTGGGACTGATGGCATCCTGAAGTTAAACATAGGGTTAAATGCTTTTCTGGGTCAGGACCATGCTTTCTGTAACCCATGCTTTGAAACAATTGTCTCTTAAAGGCATCAGCACTATTAGCATATAACAAAAGCTGATTCTGCTCCAGTCATCTGGCAAGATAATGTAGGGACAACTTTCTATTGGGCACACATAATCTATCATAGACCTTAGCTCCTCCTGCACGGCTGACACATCGGGCTGTCCAGTTCCTCCACTGATTACGATTGCTCACTACTTGTGATACGTCTTCCCAGGTAATGCCAGAGCATTCACTATCCTCTGTCACTGTCTACTGCCAGTTCTGCCTTGGCCTTCCTTGCTTTTTCATTCCTCCCTTAGGCATCCAATTCAATGCTTGCTTAGCATGTCTCCCATCCCCATAGAGTACATATCCCTCTCCCCTGAGCCATCTTTCTTTGATGATGTTTTCTAACATGGCCTGCTCCACCAGCTCCCTCACCTCTCGCATTTGTTATTTCGTCCTTCCATGAAAGGTATTCTATCTTCCTCGGCCCTATGTGGCAGGCAGCTTCCAACTTCTTTTTGTCATTGGCCTAGTTTCTGCTTTGGCCAGTAGCATGCTCAGTACAATTGTACTGTATAATCAGACCTTCAGTTTGGTGTGGAGACCTCTGTTTCACCAGATGATGTTCATCTCTCCAATGATGATGCCTGCTTTTCCTGATCTCACATGAACATCTTTATGGCAGCCACCTTCAAATGTCATCACACTCCACAGGTATTACCATTCCTATAAATTGTACCCTGTCTTCCCTGCCAAGTTCATGAAAAATTAACCCCAAGATCCTGTTTTTATCCTTTCCCCTCCTTCACCTTTTCTTACCCTTCGTCTACTCTGTCCATTACGACGGTCCAGCTAAATTTGCTAAAGTGCATTCTTCGAGCAGATCTTTATCCGGGTTTATAAAAGGGTTTAGCATGGAAACATACATTGCAACAAAACCCACATGGCTGAGGAGCTGGATGACTTTCAACTCCTCATGGTTAGTTTAAAACACACACACACACACACACTCTGAGGTGCTGTGTTGTGAGCTGCTAGCACAAAGTTTGTTCCAGCCAGAAAGCTGTTTTTTTTTTTAATTAGCTGGTTTAAGACAGACAACACAAGACCCTACTCATCAAGACCCTCAGCAGGTACAAATCGGCATAGCTCAGCTGAGCCTATTGGAACTATACTGATTTATACAAGCAGAGAATCTGGCTCTAAAGTGTTTTGGAGAAGCTCAGTGAAAATTCAAAATGTGATTCACTCTTCTTCTTCCTCCCTTGTTACTACTAAAAGTGAAGAACAGGTGCTGCATTAAGTGTTTGAGGCTAGGGATTAAGGGCTGGATTCTGATCTCAGTTACTCTGATGCAACTGCAGAGTCAGTGGGATGATTCTGGGTTTACACTGTGCTCAGGATCCAGTCCCTGCGTCTGCAGCATTTGCCCTGTTTCTTCGGAGTCTCGGCTAATTGTACATGATCTCCTGCCTTGAGAAAAGAACCTGTAAGGTACAGAAGTATGCAGTGAGGGCTCTGAGTTTTATGGAGAACTCCGAGGTTAATAACCTTATCTCTAGTGCTGCTTCCCCGCCCTGAATGTCACACACTGGGTTGAAAGTATCCTATTTACACGGTGTTTAGGGAAATAGATATTTGCTACCTGCTGAAACTTGGTCAACAAGATTCTCTGCTAGTAACACTGATTGTTATTTTGGCGGCAAGAGTACGTGGCTGTGTCATTGGGGTGCCTGGCCCACTGCCCTGCTCAGAACAATGCACAGAGTAATACTTCTGTTCATCCCGGTTCCATGTACTTGTCACAGTTATTAACGTTAGCTGTACAGTGCACATGGCCCTAGGGAGCTCCCGAACAGCCGTGGCAAGAATCCAACAAACAGCCTTGGCAATAGAGCTTTGCTAAGCCAGGAGTCTCCACACTTACAACGTTTGCTTTCATTCCAAAGCAGAATAAGACATCAACATTTGGCGCCTCCCACAAGATGAAACCTTCCAAGCGATCGCTTTTGGGGTCAGCTGAATCATTTTGTTTTGACATCAGCAAAACATTTTGCTTCAATGGAGACTTTTTATAGTACATTATAAAGAGGATATAAATGATCATACAAATATTAAAGTCAATGCTAAAAAGTCATTTTGAAATGGAAAAAAGTCTAAAACGAAACATTACGGGTTTTTTTCCCCTAAACGAAATGTCAGTAGAATTGACACATTCCCACAGAATATTTAATGTAATTGAATCAGTGTTTTCCCATGGAAAATTTTCAACCAGCTCTACCTACTAGCAGATGATTGAGAGGCACTTCCAAAAGACCCCTTAACTTGGGACAGATTGCACCCAGCCTCCATGAAAACGGGGTGGAGCCTTCATGCACCTGCCCTATTTCAATCTCTGTACTCCCCCGAGTACAAGGACAGCTCTGCAAAAGGGGTGGGACCATGATGGCCACCTCCACTACACACTTGCCAAGACAGCAGGGCACACTTCAGCCTTCTAAGGCCCATGGTGCCCCAGCTACATGATTATTTTTAGTACGCGAGCTTGCTGAGAGCTAGTACGAGTCTGTCTATGTGAGCTGGGAATCCCAGTCCTACCTCATAGTGTAGATGTAACCCATGAGCTGGTACAGCAGGCATGCTCCCCTAGAGCTCTAAGTGTCTCTAGGAGGTGTTCAGCTTGCTGGTGGCATCATCTCTCCTGAAGCTCACCCTGGGGGAGTACAGTTTCATGCCACCCACAGGGAGGGGCTATGTATGAATGTCACAAGTAGGTCCTTAAAGAGCTTCTTTGGCTATGATGCAAGGATGATGTCTGCCAAGGGGGTTCACTGGTGAGTTTTTAAGTGGCTGAAGAGCCCAATTCTTGCCCTGCAGATTTTCCCACAGAAGTGCCAGGTGTGATCTTGGAGGAGATATAGTTATCGTCTGGAGTGTTGTGCCTTTTTCTTTCCTCCTTTGTTGCTTCTCTGTCTCATGAGCACGTCTGTTCTCCTCAAAGTGAGCTGTGGCTTGGTGTCTGGTGTGGCACCACCATATTCTGTTCTGCGCTGAGTCCTCCCAGTTTGTTGGGTTGATGCCTCCCTTTTTAAGATGTACTTTCAGTATGTCTTTGAAACGCTTCCACTGCCCTCCGCAAGCCCTTCTTCCCTTACTTAACTGAGAGAAGAGTACTTGCTTCGGGAGGCGAGTATCAGGCATACGTACACAGTGGCCAGCCCAGTAGAGTTGGTATTTCATGACCGGCACTTCTATACTGTTGGTGTTGGCTGCAGAGAGAACACTGATGTTAGTGTGTCGTCTTCCCAGCTGATCCTGAGAATCCTCCTGAGGCAGTGCTGCTGGAACCACTCCAGCTGTTTGAGATGTTGTCTGTAGGTTACCCGGGTCCCACACCCATAGAGAAGGGTGGGGATGACAACTGCCTTGTAAACCAAGATCTTGGTACCTGTTTGTAGATCCCTATCATTGAGTAGTCTTCCATAGGATGTGCTGGCACAGAGGATCCTGTATTCAATTTCTCTGTCAATGCTGGCTGTTTGGGAGAGGTGGCTGACAAGGTACGGAAAATGATCCACATTTTCCACGGGTTCTCCGCTGATGGTGATTTGTGGAGTATGAAGAGTAGTTTGTGCAGGTGAGGGCTGGTAGAGTACCTTGGTTTTCCTGATGTTGAGAGAAAGACCCAGGCTGTGATAGGCATCTGCAAAAAGATTTAGGGTGCTTTGCAGGTCAGCCTCTGCATGTGCAAGAATGACACAATTATCTGCATACTGAAGGTCAGTGATGCCAATTCTCATGATCTTAGATTTTGTTTGGAGATGTCCAAGATTGAGGAGATGGCCATCCATACAATACTCAATCCCGATTCTGTCAGGAAGGCAGTCACAGATGAGAATCAGGGTCATGGTAAGGTAAATGGAGAAGAGTGTTGGAGCAATGACACAGCCCTGCTTGACAATGGTGCAAATGGTGAATGATTCGGTCTCTGAGGCGTTGCACAAAGTGGCTGCAGTCATCCCATCATGGAGTAGTCTGATGATGGAAATTAATTTCTGTGGACAGACAAACCTACACAGCACCTTCCATAGGGCATCACAATTGATAGAGTCAAAGGCCTTGGTTAGGTCAATGAATGCCATAAACGGTTCCTGGTGTTGCTCTCTGCACTTCTCTTGAATCTGTCGTGCCACAAAGATCATGTCGGTTGTGCCACAGGATGGCCTGAAGCCACACTGTGATTCGGGGAGAAGTTCCTTGGCAAGGGGGAGGAGGCGGTTGTAGGATCCGGGCAAGAATCTTCCCTGTGATGGAGAGGAGAGCAATACCTCTGTAGTTCCCGCACAAAGATTTGTCCCCTTTCTTGAATATTGTAACTATGTTGGCGCTCTTAAAGTCAGGTGGAATTTCTTTGCAGATCCAGATTTTGTCGAGGAGTTAGCAAAGTTTGTGTTGGAGCATTGTTCCACCAGCTTTAAAAATCTCAGCTTAAAGAGCACATGGACAGCTAAGGCAAGTATAAGCAAAGAGCGTTCCCATTCTTCTCCTAGCACAGCGCATACACACTCTATTAACCTATCAAGATACACCTAAGCTTTCATCAATGCTTGACTGTTCCTCGAAAGTTTCCCATGCAGGACCTCCTCTATCCTTGTCCCTTTCACCTTCTGCTTTGGAAAGAGAAACTGTTTTATGCACCCAAGTTGGATCTAATAGGACCTACCTGTTCTGACTGCTAGGGTAAATCAGCAGAGTACCAAGCCCTACTGGTTACATTACAGGCCCCACTCAGCCCGAGTCCCATTGCGCTTTGCACTGTATACACATGTAAGAGGCAGCCCTGTCTTCAAAGAGTTTAGATGTCACAGTGAACTGGCTGAATAGCTCCACAGCTCCCAGGAAGGTCCAGGTATTTAAAAGGCTGTTAGAGCAAATTATAGCTGCCCACTGGTAGCAAGTAAAATAATTAATCCATTTAGACACATTTTATGCTATGCTCCTTTGACTCACACACACAGTTTTTGAATTACAATAGAAAGCGAATGTGGCCTGAAACTATGTTGGACTTAATGCAATAATCACATTAAACCAGTTAAGCAGCCAAACAATTTTCACTGAACAAAGCCTCCCCATTAAAGGACTGTATCAAAATACTTCTAATTACAGAGCCAAAATGCACAGAGCTTGCTTAATTCATGACAGTGTGTCCTGGGAATGCTGGATGATGCTCGGCACTACAGGACTGATAATGCCCACTCTAGGGTGACCAGATAGCAAGTGTGAAAAATCGGGACTGAGTGTGTGTGTGGGGGGGTAATTAAAAAAAAGCCCCAAATATCTGGACTGTCCCTATAAAATCAGGACATCTGGTCACCCTAGCCCATTCCCTGTTTGTGAGGCCAGTGATTAGCAGCTCAAAGTACAAAGTCATTAATTTTAGACAAGCCCAGTTCCAATGGTTCTCTCACATTAGTCTCACAACAGTGTAAGTCTACCCTCTTCAGTGGTACGACGGTAGCAAAGAGAGTCAGGGACTGTATCTCCAAAGGCTCTGTTTTATTTTACTGTGGACTTTTCTCCAAAGTCTGGGGGTATTTGGAGCCACCTCTAATTGTCATAAAAGCGGCCAGTAGAAATATCCCCCAAGTCAATGGGGGCTAGGCACCTAACCTGCTTTGGCACGTGTGAAATCCCCCAAGGTATCTCTCTGCCTCTTTAGGTATCCCATTAAGCATCTCTCTGTATCTTTAGGTGCCTAAATACCTTGGTCAATCTGGCCCTACAGCTTTTCTTGACCGTGGATTGAATTTATAGATTATTAGGGTTGGAAGGGACCTCAGGAGATCATCTAGTCCAACCCCCTGCTTAAAGCAGGATCAATCCCCAACTAAATCCCCAAATGGCCCCCTCAAGGATTGAACTCACAACCCTGGGGTTTAGCAGGCCAATGCTCAAACCACTGAGCTATCCTCCCCCTTAGTAAAGCTAACAGAATTTTCCCACTTCCACCTACTCTGATCTGGTACTGTCAGAGGTCTCTGGCACATCCTAATGTGACTGTCACTGGTACAATTACATAGGGAACCTGTACTGCCACACATGGTTTTGATCCTTAGGTGGTGTCGATCAGCATAGTTCTATTGACTTCAGTGAGGTGAGGTTAAAACAGGGCCAGAATTGTCACACAAGTTTGGGATGCATTTAATCTGTAACTTCCAGAAAAACAGAAAGAAAGAAGCCACTCTCTGCTTCTTTGGCAATCTAGTTCCCCATGGCTGAAGATTAAGCTTGGTTTTATAGCCAACAGAGTTCAGATCCACTCTCGGCAACCTTGCTGCAGTCTCATTTAAATTTAAACGTAAGGAACGCGGCTCTCCAAAAGAAAAAGAAAAAGTGCCTGTACAGCTTCTAAATGTGCTTGTTCTAGTACTATACAGTTGCCACTTCATCAAAGGCTTTAAAAATGGTTTATGGCCATTTCTTTTTTCTCATTAAGTGCATTGGTTGCCATTAAAAAAAGAAGCATTATACTTCTGCTGTGGTAGAAATAGAGGCTATCCCATACTGCAGTATTTGCAATGATTTCCCCTGTTTGTGTTTCAGGAAAACTGTATCAAAGCCATCAGCCTTATGTCAAATACATAAGATATGGGAAAGGGAGGGGCGCTGAGAAATAGCAAGGAGCTGACTGGACGGGTGGTCTTGTAGTTAAGGCACTATACTAGGACTAAGGAATTATGGGTTTAATTGCTTATTTAGTTCCATGCGGATATGTGCAAAGTCATGCACAATGGAAAACATAATCCCAACTATACGGACAAAATGATGTGGTTTAAATTAGCTGTTAGCGCTCAAGAAAGAGAGCTTGGAGAGTTCTCTGGAAGCATCTGCTCAATGTGCAGCAGCAGTCAAAAAAGCGAACAGAATATTAGGAACCATTAGGAAAGAGAGAGAATACAACAAAAAATATCAGAATGTCACTATACAAATCCACAGTACGCCCACACCTTGAATACCGCAGGCGGTTCTGATCGCCCCATCTCCAAAAAGATACATTAGAATTGGAAAAAGTACAATGAATGTCAACAAAAATGATTAGGGGGATGGAACAGCTTCCATATGTGGAGAGATTAAAAGACTGGTATTGTTCATCTTGGAAAAGAGAGGACTCAGAGTGGATATGATAGAGATCTATAAAATCATGAATGGTGTGGAGAAAGTGCATAAGGAAGTGTTATTTACCCCTCCACATAACACACAAACCAGGGGGTCACACAATGCACAGTCAACCTGTGGAACTAGTTGCCATGGGATGTTGTGATGGTCAAAAGTATAAATGGGTTTTAAAAAGAATTAGATCAGTTTATGAAGGTTAGGTCTATCAATAGCTATTGGCCAAGATGGTCAGGGACACAATCCCATGCTCCAGGCATCCCTAAACATGTGACTCTCAGAAGCTGGGACTGGACAACAGCGGATGAATCACTTGACAATTGCACTGTTCTGTTTATTCCCTCTGAAGCATCTGGCACTGGCCACTGTGGAAAGCCGGGATACTGGGCTAGATGGACCATTGGTCTGATCCACTATGGCCATTCTTATGTTCCTGGCTCTGCCACAGACTTCCTGTATGACCTTGGGTAACACACTTAATCTAATGTGTGCCTCAGTTTCCCCATCTGTAAAATGCAGATGATCACACTTCCGTTCTCCCACTTTTTGTCTATGTAGATTGTAGGCTCTTTAGGGGCAGGGACTGCCTCTTACTGTGTGTATGTACAGCATCTAGCATAATGATGCTAGTGTAATGAAAATAATAAATAATTAATAGTCCGATACCCCCAAGCCGCTGAACTATTAAGTTCACTTGTGGTGGTGAGAAGCTAAATCTGTTTCTTTGGCTTCTCTGCCAAGCATTATTGCCAGGTTTGGTTGTGGTCATTTTAACCACTTAGACCTCTCTCCATTGCAAATTGGATTGAGACCATAGGTCACTAAACAGCTACCCAATAATGGTAAATTCCAGTCACTGCAGACTGGGGCCCTGTACTAGATTCAGATCAGAATTTAGGAATGAAAATTTTTACCTTCCATTGCCAATTCATGGAGCTACCCAGTCTTCCCTGTGATTTATTTAATCAGTGTTTATTTCCACAAGCCAGGAATTTTATGTATATTATATAAATTGAAATGAAAAATACAAGAGAATTTTTACAGGCATTTCAATCAGCTGATCCCAGTGCTGACCCAAGCCAAACAGCATGAGAATAGCTAGCTGTAACATCCTTTTGTCTGGGTACAGTCCCAAGAATAATAAAGCATTACAAAAAGTTTGCAGAAGAGACTTGGGATTTCAGGTGTCCCATACAAGACACTGTAGAAGGGCTTGTTTTTCAGAAAGTGCTGAGCACCCACCTCTCTGAAAATTAGGCTCCTCAAGGTGGGGACGTGAAAACGGAGGGCACCCCAAGTCGCTAGGGCACTTTTCTTGTACATATTCCAGTAGCTTTAGCACTCAAAATAATGTAACCCAATACAGGGCAGTGTAGCTCATAAGGACAGCATAGGATACAGAGTGATCTGTGATCATAGGTGGTTGCTAGCCCCAGTTCTGTAAATCATTGAAGAAAGGCTAACTACATTGCATGTGCCCAGATCCCCACTTCTGCTACTGGGATAGTGGCTTTGTCTAGTGGTAAGATGTGAAAACAGAAAACTTGGGTTCTAATCCCATCTCTGCCATTAACTTGTTATGGGACCTTGGGCAAGTTGCTTATAGACAAAGTTTTAAGAAAAGAAAACCAGCTGCTTATAAGTGCTTCATTTTCCTGCACAACTTTAAGGTGGACACCCAAAAAAACAGGCATCAGAATCGATAGCCACTTCTGACAATGTGCGCCTGCCTCTCTCTCTGTCACATGGGGATGGTCCCTAGTTTCCAGGGCCAGAAGGGTGCACTGTGATCATCCAGTCCTGGATAAGACAGGCCATGGAGCTTCCCCCATTTTGTCACTCATTCAAGGACTTTGGACGAAAGCCATTATAGGTGTGCAAAGTATGTCACTGAGCTACTAACGGGCACCAGGAAACGCATCATCAGGTGACGAAAACCACAACTACTTCCTACTACTGATTACTGTGCCGTACTATTACAGAATGGAGGAAAATACCTTCCCACACTACTCAATTCGTCTTCAAAAAGAGAAACAAGCTGTCCTTTCAAGAACGGGTGTCAGCTTGAGCTGTCTAACATTAAGGCTAACATTCCCAAAGAGTTCCTTCAAATCCCGACATGGTGCCATCAAAGCAATCTGACATCCGCGAATCCAGGCCTTAAGTTGTCACAGAGACGGACAAGATAATTCTAAACGAGCCAATGCCTCCCCAAACTGTACCCCAGGTCTGCAATGGGAACATCTGCCCTGGCTGGAGTCATCAGTCAAGGTCCCTGCATCCACATTGCACTGATTGTCTATAAGTTCTTTGGGGCATCTCTTTCTCTGTTTGTTCAGGGCCTAGTGCAATATGGGACCTGTTCTCAGCGGGTGCCTAGGCACTGTCATCACATATAATTTTGTGTTTCATGTTGACCTTTAAAAATCTGATTCTGACCTAGCTGCCCTGGTGCAGTGACTCCACTGGAATTAGACCTGGGTAAGTGGGAATATAGCAAGACCCACAGATTGTAAATGTTGAACAAGCTTCTCTTGTCCTGTCTTGCCAATGATTTCTTAGTAAGAGAAAAGTGCTAAAGAACTCACTTGGCAAATGCTTTCTGTCTCCATTCCATTGGACGAGTTAAAGATCCAGTCTCCTAGAGGCAATAAATAAATAAATAAATACATATTTTTATCACATTTCCAAGCTGTAATCTGCAGATGACTAAAACCTTTGCCACCCATCTCCTTTGATAATAAGCTGTCACAGTGATCTTTCCTACACACAGTTCCAATTCTCTTTTCCAGCCTGACAGGCACTGACCTAAGTTTTAAACCTGGATTTGTACTGAAAGTTTGGTTTCCCATGACAGTTCTCTACATCTGTGATGTGCAGCCTTTCCGAGCTGGTTTGTCGCTGCTCTGCTCCACTAACTCTCTCATGGTTGAATGAACTGAATCTGTCCCATCCATTGCTGAAATAAATATTGCCTTGTTTTCCATTTGCTTAAGGGGAATGCTGTTCAACTGAGGCAGCTAGGTACTGCATGCACCTACTGGCTTCATTGGCAGTTCTCCTGATTTCATAGAATCACATAACGTAGGGCTGGAAGGGACCTCAACAAGTCATCAAGTCCAGCCTCCTGTGCTGAGGCAGGGCCAGGTCCCTGATGGGTGTTTGTCCAGCCTGTTCTTAAAAACCTCCATTGATAGGAATTCCACAACCTCCCTTGTTATTACAGTGTGTAATCATTCTCCCATTTACACCAGTGCAAATTTGCAGATGACACCTCAGCTATAGTACTGCATCCAATTCTGGGCTCCACATTTTAGGAAAGGTGGACACATTGGAGAGAATCCAGCTGAGGTCTCACCAGTGCTAAGTAGAGTGAGACAGCTACCTCCTGTGTCTTACATACAGCACTCCTGTTAATATACCCCAGGATATTAGCCTTTTGCACAACTGCATCGCATTGCTGACTCATATTTAATTTGTGATCCACTATCTACCCCGGATCCTTTTCAGCAGTACTGCCACCTAGCCAGTTATTCTGCATTTTGTAGCTGTGCGTTTGATTTTTCCTTCCTAAGGGTATGTCTACACTATGAAATTAGGTCGAATTTATAAAAGCCGGTTTTATAGATATCGGTTTTATACAGTCGATTGTGTGTGTCCCCA
This sequence comes from Chrysemys picta bellii, assembly GCF_011386835.1. NCBI lineage: Eukaryota > Metazoa > Chordata > Testudines > Emydidae > Chrysemys > Chrysemys picta. Next base: position 152,788,903 of record NC_088792.1, read on the forward strand.
CATAAAATGCTCTAAGTGCTGTCCTACTGTCCCACAGTACCAAGGCTAGCGTTGACTTCTGGAGCATTGCACTGTGGGTAGCTATCCCACAGTTCCCGCAGTCTCCGCCGCCCATTGGAATTCTGGGTTGAGATCCCAATGCCTGAATGATGCAAAACAGTGTCGCAGGGGGTTCTGGGTACATGCCGTCAGGCTCCTCCCCCTCCGTCAGAGCAACGGCAGACAATCGATTCACGCCTTTTTACCTGGGTTACCTGTGCAGACAACATACCACGCCAAGCATGGAGCCCGCTCAGCTCAGCTCACCGTCACCATATGTCATCTGGGTGCCGGCAGACGTGGTACTGCATTGCTACACAGCAGCAGCTAATTGCCTTTTGGCAGTAGATGGTGCAGTATGACTGGTAACTGTCATCGGCTATCTGGGTGCTAGCAGATGTGGGGCTGCACTGCTACACAGCAGCAGCCCCTTGCCTTTTGGCAGTTGATGGTGTACTAAGATTGATATCCATCATCATTGTATTCCAGTTCAATCAGAGGCACCTGGGCAGACATGCTTTGTCTCCTGGAGACTCAGTCCTATTGAACCGTCTTGACGATGATGGCTAGCAATTGTAGTACAGTATCTTCTGCCAAGCACCCAGAAGATGCCGAGGGCTATCAGTCATGCTGCACCGTCTGCTGCCAGCTTAAGATGTAAAAAATAGATGTATTCATTTGCATCCCCCTCCCTCTGTGAAATCAACGGCCTGCTAAACCCAGGGTTTTGAGTTCAATCTTTGGGGGGGCCATTCTGTGTGACAGTTGTTTGTGTTTCTCCCTGATGCACAGCCACCTTTCTTGATTTTAATTCCCTGTACCTGTATGCCATGTCGTCAGTCGCCCCTCCCTCCCTCCGTCAGTTTCACGCCTTTTTTCAGACCAGACACCATAGCACTGGGATCATGGAGCCCGCTCAGATCACCGCGGCAATTATGAGCACTATGAACACCACGCGCATTGTCCTGGAGTATATGCAGAGCCAGGATATGCCAAAGCAAAACCAGGACCAGCCGATGAGGTGATTGCAGCGCAGCGACAAGAGTGATGACGAAATTGACATGGACACAGCCCTCACACAAGGGCCCCAGCATTGTGCAAATCATGGTGTTACTGGGGCAGGTTCATGCCGTGGAATGCCGATTCTGGGCCCAGAAAACAAGCATAGACTGGAGGGACTGAATTGTGTGGCAGGTGTGGGACGATTCCCAGTGGCTGCGAAACTTTCGCATGCGTAAGGGCACTTTCATGGAACTTTGTGACTTGCTTTCCCCTGCCCTGAAGCGCCAGAATACCAGGATGAGAGCAGCCCTCACAGTTGAGAAGCGAGTGGCAATAGCCCTGTGGACGCTTGCAACGCCAGACAGCTACCAGTCAGTCGGGAATCAATTTGGAGTGGGCAAATCTACTGTGGGGGCTGCTATGATCCAAGTTGCTAGGGCAATCAAAGACCTGCTGATATCAAGGGTAGTGACTCTGGGAAACGTGCAGACCATAGTGGATGGCTTTGCTGCAATGGGATTCCCAAACTGTGGTGGGGCGATAGACGGAACCCATATCCCTATCTTGTCACCGGAGCACCAAGCCACCAAGTACATAAACCGCAAGGGGTACTTTTTAATGCTGCTGCAAGCCCTGGTGGATCACAAGGGACGTTTCACCAACATCAACGTGGGATGGCCAGGAAAGGTACATGATGCTCGCGTCTTCAGGCACTCTGGTCTGTTTCAAAAGCTGGAGGAAGGGACTTTCTTCCCAGACCAGAAAATAACCATTGGGGATGTTGAAATGCCTATCGTGATCCTTGGGGATCTAGCATACCCCTTAATGCCATGGCTCATGAAGCCGTACACAGGCAGCCTGGACAGGAGTCAGGACCTGTTCAACTACAGGCTGAGCAAGTGCCGAATGGTGGTGGAATGTGCATTTGGACGTTTAAAAGCGTGCTGGTGCAGCTTACTGACTCGCTCAGACCTCAGCGAAAAGAATATCCCCATTGTTATTGCTGCTTGCTGTGCGCTCCACAATATCTGTGAGAATAAGTGGGAGACATTTATGGCGGGGTGGGAGGTTGAGGCAAATCGCCTTTCCACTGATTACGCGCAGCCAGATACCAGGGCGGTTAGAAGAGTACAGCAGGGCGCGGCGTGCATCAGAGAAGCTTTGAAAACCAGTTTTGTGACTGGCCAGGCTACGGTGTGAAACTTCTGTTTGTTTTTCCTTGATGAACCCTCCGCCCCCCCAACCCAGTTCACTCTACTTCCCTGTAAACCAACCACCCCACCCTCCCTCCCCCTTCGAGCACCACTTGCAGAAGCAATAAAGTCATTGTTACTTCACATTCATGCATTCTTTATTAATTCATCACACAACTAGGGGGATAATTGCCAAGGTAGCCCGAGAGGGGTGGGGGAGAAGGGAAGGAAAAGGACACACTGCAGTTTAAAACTTTAAAACTTTAACACTTATTGAAGGCCAGCCTTCCGAAGCTCGGGCAATCATCTGGGGTGGAGTGACTGGGTGGCCGGAGGCCCCCCTACCATGTTCTTGGGCATCTGGGTGAGGAGGCAATGGGACTTGGGGAGGAGGGCTGTTGGTTACACAGGGGCTGTAGCGGCAGTCTCTGCTCCTGCTGCCTTTCCTGCAGCTCAACCATATGTTGGAGCATATCAGTTTGATGCTCCAGCAGCCGGAGCATCGACTCTTGCCTTCTGTCTGCAAGCTGACGCCACCTATCATCTTCAGCCCGCCACTTGCTCTGTTCATCCCGCGATTCAGCCCGCCACCTCTCCTCTCGTTCATATTGTGCTTTTCTGTAGTCTGACATTGACTGCCTCCACGCATTCTGCTGTGCTCTTTCAGCGTGGGAGGACATCTGGAGCTCCGTGAACATATCATCCCGAGTCCACCGTTTTCTCCTTCTAATCTTCGCTATCCTCTGTGAAGAAGCAACATTTGCAGCTGGTGGAGGACAAGGGAGAGGTGGTTAAAAAAGACACATTTTAGAGAACAATGGGTACGCTCTTTCACGTTAAATTTTGCTGTTCACATTACACAGCACATGTGCTTTCGTTACAAGGTCACATTTTTCCTCTTATATTGAGGGCCTGCCGGTTTGGTGAGAGAGATCACTCACGCGGTGCCAGGCAACAGAATTCGGCTTGCAGGCAACCATGGTAAGCCACAGTCTTTTGGCTTTTTTAACCCTCATAATATGTGAGAATGGCTTCAAACAGTAGCGCCCTCATTTCCCATACCAAGGACCCGTTGGGTTGGCCATTTAAAATGGGTTTGCAATGTAAAAGGAGGGGCTGGGGTTTCCGGGTTAACATGCAGCACAAACCCAACTACTCCCACCCCCAAACACACACACACACAATTCTCTGGGATGCTCTCTTCACCCCTCCCCCCCCCCCACCGCGTGGCTAACAGCGGGGAACATTTCTGTTCAGCCGAGCAGGAACGGGCACCTCTGAATGCCCCCTTAATAAAATCACCCCATTTCAACCAGGTGACCGTGAATGATATCACTCTCCTGAGGATAACAAGGAGAGATAAGGAATGGATGTTGTCTGCATGCCAGCAAACACCAGGACCATACGCTGCCATGCTTTGTTATGCAATGATTCCAGACTACGTGCTACTGGCCTGGCGTGGTAAAGTGTCCTACCATGGCGGACGGGATAAGGCAGCCCTCCCCAGAAACCTTTTGCAAAGGCTTTGGGAGTACATGAAGGAGAGCTTTCTGGAGATGTCCCTGGAGGATTTCCGCTCCATCCCCATACACGTTAACAGACTTTTCGAGTAGCTGTACTGGCCGTGATTGCCAGGGCAAATTAATCATTAAACACGCTTGCTTTTAAACCATGTGTGATATTTACAAAGGTACACTCACCAGAGGTTCCTTGTGTGCCTTCAGGGTCTGGGAGTACGCCTTGGGTGAGTTCGGGGGTTACTGGTTCCAGGTCCAGGGTGATAAACATATCCTAGCTGTTGGGGAAACCGGTTTCTCCGCTTCCTTGCTGTGAGCTATCTTCATTGTCTTCATCATCATCATCATCTTCCGCGTACCCCGAACCCGCTTCCCTGTTGCGTGTTTCTCCATTAACGGAGTCAAAGCACAGGGTTGGGGTAGTGGTGGCTGCACCCCCAGCATGGCATGCAGCTCCGCGTAGAAGCGGCATGTTTGCGGCTCTGCCCCAGACCTTCCGTTTGCCTCTCTGGCTTTGTGGTAGGCTTGCCTTAGCTCCTTAATTTTCATGCGGCACTGCTGTGCGTCCCTGTTATGGCCTCTGTCCTTCATGGCCTTGGAGACCTTTTCTAATATTTTGCCATTTCGTTTACTGCTACAGAGTTCAGCTAGCACTGATTCGTCTCCCCATATGGCGAGCAGATCCCGTACCTCCCGTTCTGTCCATGCTGGAGCTCTTTTGCGATCCTAGGACTCCATCATGGTTACCTGTGCTGATGAGCTCTGCGTGGTCACCTGTGCTCTCCACGCTGGGCAAACAGGAAATGAAATTCAAAAGTTCGCGGGGCGTTTCCTGTCTACCTGGTCAGTGCATCTGAGTTGAGAGTGCTGTCCAGAGCGGTCACAATGAAGCACTGTGGGATAGCTCCCAGAGGCCAATAACGTCGAATTCCATCCACACTACCCCAAATCCGACCCGCAAAGGCCGATTTTAGCGCTAATCCCCTCGTCAGAGGTGGAGTAAAGAAACCGGTTTAAAGGGCCCTTTAAGTCAAAAGAAAGGGCTTCGTCGTGTGGACGTGTGCAGGCTTAATTTGATTTAACCCTGCTAAAATCGACCTAAACTCGTAGTGTAGACCAGGGCTAAGTGTAGTACTTTGCACTTGAATTTCATCTTGTTGATTTCATATCAACTCTCCAATTCATCACAGTCGTTTGGAATTCTTATCCTGTCCTCCAAGTCCTTGCAACCCCTCCCAGCTTGGTGTCATCTGCAAATTTGCACTTGTGTAAATGTGAGACTGATTACACGTTGTAATACCAAAGTATCTCTAATTCCTTTCAAACAGTAGATGTGTTTATTTTTAACAGTATCCACTGCATAGAACATTGTGCCTGCTCTACTTAATGTGTGCGTTGCCTTCTCTCTACATGCGAGTGTGTGACTGGAAAGCATAATTGGGAGTGCAGGGCTGCAAGAACCATTCTCAGCTTATGGGGAGTTTAGAGAGAGAGAGAGAGAGAGAGAGAGAGAGACAGAGGACGAAATTCCTCTGACACATATCACAGGGCTATTCACATGAAATCCAGGATGTAGTAGAGAAGGAGCCTGGAGCATGGGGCCTGGTGCAAGGCCTGAAGCCTGAACCAGAAGCTGTGAACCAAAGTCAGGCCACATATTAAAGCAGATGCTTACAAGTTCACTGTCCGATACATGACCTTGGCGAAGGTCCTGCTAGTGTTGCTAAAACACAGGCACTTCTAAGAAGCAACAGACCCTGCATATGTGTGTGAATACACTCAAAAAGATTAGCCCAGGTATATCCTGACCTACCACCAGATAAGCGGGGTTTACAGAAGTGATGAATTGGGAAGTTTTTGCCTGAGACATTTGGAGCAAGGTACAAGGGGAGGTAACAAGCAGATGTCATGAAACACGCAAGGTGGTACATAAGTTGTTTGTCCTATTTTATACCTCGCCCTAACTCTTTATCCAGCCTAGGGGGCAGTGGAAAGTCCCGCTGCTGACTGAGCTGAGTCCAATGTCACAGACATACACATGTTAGTGTGCAGCACATATAGGGCACTAGGACCATGTTTTGTTGACAATACATGCGCCTTCGCCACTGAACCTTGTCTGTGGTCTTTCTGGGTGATACTACCAAGGTGTGCTGAGCCAGCTACCTGCACAGAGCTGGGACAGCACACTGAGGGAATGCACACACTCCAAATGACAACATTGCTTCCTCTCATTTACACTGGTCTAAACCCCGAGTAACTCCACTGCAGTCAACTATGCATGAATTTTCTCCCTGGTATTTAAAACACAATAAAGTACGATTCTCTTTCATATCTTTCAGACGCACCAGACAGCTCATAACCCAGAAAAGAGAACTGAGTTATTATAATCAGCACTGATGTGTTTTCTTTAGCAGAAGTAAACCAAAGATCCATAAAGGAAGATGTTTGAAATACTAAGCTCAAATCAGAGAAGACAGATTTTTATTAGAAACGGGGAAAAGTCACAAAGGAGATTCAGCAGCCTTGAAGAATTTTTAAGAATCTGAATCTCTGCATATATGAAAACTGATTGTGCAGAATCATTCTGCGGGGCCTTCAGCACAAATCAGTCATCAGCATACAGCTGACATAGCTACCAGTGTAAAGAAAACTTTTAAAGTACCAATTAAGTGCATGAGACATGTGTTAAATGAGGCTGGCGAGACAGAATTACTCACTAGAGGATACTAGTGTTCTGCAGCTTAATTCAAAAATGCTTGCAAAGTGCTTGGAGAACTTCCATGGGAAGGAGCCATAAAAGTGCCTAGTGTTTACATAGTTCCACCCTTTTGCATTTTTTAGGGCCTTGTCTATAGTAGAAAACTTCACCGGCATCAATAAATTGATTTAAAAATCAGGTTTTTTTAAACATTACAGGTTGCTTAACGAGATCAGTGCATAGGCTCAGATTTCTAGTACAGGTAAGGTCAAAGGGCTGATCTACACTAGCGTCTTGCAACCTGACCTGAACCCAACTACAAGTGTCGGGTTTGAGTCTGGTCTGAAAACAAACCAGACCTCTCAGGTTTGGGTCAGGTCATCTCTGATCACCTCTTCCTGCAACTGTGAGTGCTGCAGAGCATGTGCTGATGAGTCGCACCTTTCCTATGTGCACTGTGAATTCTCCTCCTTTGTAAATATATATATATGATGTAAGAAAATATCCAGTTATTAGAAAACATTGCAAGTGGAACAAAACATTTTGTTCAACCCAAAACAAAACATTTTGTTTCATTTTAAAGCTTTATCATTTTGGGATTTTTTAAAAAAAAGATAAAATTGAAGTACATTTCTGAATCAAAAAGTCATCTTGAATTGAAAATGTTCATGTTTAGAATTTTTTCTGAAGGTTTTTTCCCCCGACTGAAACAATTAGACGAATCTGATATGAATTCACTAAGTATTTTGATCGACTCACATCTGCATTTTCAGCTACAAAAGTTTTGGTCCAGCTCTACAGAAAAGACTGAGCCCAGGAGCTGTACTTCTTGGGCAAGAGAATAAGGAAACTGAACAGATGACAGCACAGGAATAGCCATTGAAACTGGAATCAATCAGGAGAATACAGTTCATTTAGAAAAGGTCAGCTACATGCTCAGAGCAATGCTGCTGTGATAAATTTATGGCACGGCCACATCACAGTACGGCTGCCACAATAATACACTTAGATAATCCACCCGAGCAGTGTTGGTGTCAAAAGCAAGCTGCCCTGACACGTCATTACAGCAGTGCCAAGGGAATACAGCAGCAGGGCAGGGGATTGTTTCTGATCTCCTGGGTGATTCTATTTGGATGAATTCTACATTAATGCGCCATGGGTTTGAAGACATTGGTAATGCTGAGCCAGTCAAATCACTGCAATTAGATGGGGAATAGCAGTGATGGTGACTGAACTGTACAAACGCCTGTGAGTTTTGTGCAAAGCTGGGCAGTTAACTCTTTATTGGGATGCTACAGTTTAACATTTGACTCCAGCCCTCTGAGACCCATGACTCTAGCAGCAGCAGGGACCTGAAAGTGGTCAGAAATAGCCCCCTGAGAATAGACCCTGTACAGAACTGGTGTCAAGATTCTACCACTGGCTCTGCTCCCAGTCCCCAGCATAAGGGGTGAGACTAGAGTGCACTACAACACAGTCAGTCTGTTTCTCAGGGGTGCTGGGAAGCAAAGCATAACTTAGAGTAGCCACAAGGCTGCTCTAATTTGCACAAGGAGCCAGGCAGGGCATGGTCCCAGAGTACCGAGAGCACAAAGGTGGCTTAAAGCCACCTTCACCTCAACCCCCTCCATCTCTGCCCCCACACAGGTGATGCATAAGTGATGCCTTGTCTACACTACAAATGCAGAGTTATCTAACGTAGATGCAGCTGATGCGAATAGACAGTTTTTCTGTCCTCATTACAACACCCCTTCCCTGAAGGATATTAGCTGTGCCGAGAGAAGCATTCCACTGTCACCATAACTATATCTACATTGGAAGTTTTGCTGGCATAGCTGTCAGCTAGGGACTGAGCGGGGTTTTCACACCCCTGATTGACATGCTACACTGACAAATCTTTTTACCATAGACCTGGCCTGAGAAAGGGCTACCCCACCAAGCAAACACTGTCCAGGTAACTGTGGGAGCTGTATTTGTGAATGTCCCCTGTTGTACAAAAGCATTCGGGCCTGGTCTACACTAGCTGGGTCACTCAGAGCTGTGAAAAATTTCTCTCCCTGTGCAATGCAGTTCAGTCTAATCCCCGGAATAGACACAGCTAGTTTGATGGAAGAATTCTTCTGTCGACTAGCTCGGAGAGGTGGATTAACTATATCAATGGGAAAAAACCCTTCCGTTAACATAGGAAGTGTCTACACTATGGTGTGATAGGAGCCCAGCTGCAGCACCATAGCTGTGCCTCTGTAGTGTAGACATGCCCTCAGTCTCTGCTAAGGGCTCCAAGTTTGCAACTGAGCATTTGTGCTCTGAATTATACGGACTAAGGTCTGATCAGGGACTATCCGTTAATTCTCTTAAAAGATGACTAGTAACCTCACACTTGAATAAGGTTTTTAAGGTGAGGCTTGACAAAGCCCTGACTGGGATGATTTAGTTGGGGATTGGTCCTGCTTTGAGCAGGGGGTTGGACTAGATGACCTCCTGAGGTCCCTTCCAACCCTGATATTCTATGATTCTGCATGAGATTAATCAATTCAATCCTTGAAGGGGCCATTTAGGGAACTGGGTTAAAAATCTGTCTGGGGATTGGACTGCTTTGAGCAGGGGGTGGGACTAGATGACCTCCAGAGATCCCTTCCAGCCCTGATATTTTATGATTCTAAGTATTTTGGTCATTTCTACATTGCTGTGCTATGTAAAATCAGAGAAAGAGTGGGTTCTTTATTTCTTTGCAGTTGTAACAGTCTGAGCTGTCTGTGTCACATAGATTTTAACGCAACGTTAATCAGCTGGGAGTCATTTATACTGTAATAACAGGACACACGTTCTATAGCAAACGTGCTTCTAAATTTGCCAGCGATCCGGGTCCAAAATAACCCCCTGGGGAACGTTCAGGTGCAATGATTCCAGTCCAACACAGATGCAAACTTCACAATTATGTCTTTAGTTGCTGGAAGCTAAACATTAGTTGCTGTTAAACATCTTTGCTAAGAATGGATTTGCAGTTGCTGGACTCCAGCTGGTATGCAAAACCATAGGTATTGCTAAAATGCCTGCATTTCTGGTTAGGCCCAGCACAGACTTGAATCTCCTGCGTGCTCAAGCCTAGCACCTTTCATAAGCAATAAAACAGGCTTGGAAATATTTACAGGGAAAAAAAACAAATATCCGATGTTTTTCTAGACTCACTTTAATAAGGTATCCAAGGGAGTGAAAGCAAAGTATAGCCTTAGGGTTGACATTGTATGTTTTGGTCTTGCTGTAGGAAGAACCTGTTCCCGGTCTTTAGAAATGCATTGTGTTCCAGTGTGAGCGGGTGCTATAAATGAATAGACTCCAATTTGTTCTACTGCAAAATCATTGTACCTCTGTGGGTAAAATGGTCCCCCCCATTGGAACTATAATGGCATCACTGTAATCTGCCCCGTGTTATTTATTTATTTTTACTCCATACATTACTGAACGGTTTCAGAGAATCGGCAAATTGCAACCTGCAAATAGCACGCATGTGCCCTCCAGCTTCTCTCTCCTCCTCTAGGATTATTGCCAAATAGCATAATGATTAGAATTCCACAACTGCCAATAGGTGGCTGTTGCTAATGTTTCGCAGCATTTGGAGGATTCATAATTTGAGCTGGAGGAGATGACAGAACGTTAGAATTCCCTGGTTTGTTTTCCTCTCTCACAGAGCCTTGATGCTTGCCAGAGAACAGCATGTTTTCCTGCCCGATAAATGGCTGTGGTTGTTTTCTCCCATGTCAGTCAGCCCCATCTCTATGCCATTTTTCAACTAATTTGGTTTTAACTTCAAGAAGACGCGAGGGGAGAAAAGACATCTCATCAAAGCACTGAAGTGTCTGATTCTAAATTCCAGGGTGTCAAAGCAAGCATTCAGAATATTATCATTTTGAGAGAGACAAAGTGGGTGAGCTAGTATCTTTTATTGGAACAGCTGCTGGGACCAATACGGCTACAACAACAGTGCAAACATCATTTTGAGAGTCTTTTCTATGGTCTGCTTTAAAGATCAATCAAAAGGCTTTTTTAACCTTCAAAGACCAGAGATCAGGGCTCTGTGTTTCCCATGAAACAGGTAACAAGGAGACGAACTGCACTGCAGTGGGAGGGCAGATTCCCAATTACGCTGAGGGTATGTTTACACTGCCGTCACTGATGTGATTGCAGCTTGTGTAATACGTCTCTGAGCTAGCTAGACCAAAGCGAGGATGGGTTTTGAAGCAGTGAAGTCACGGCACCATGGGCTCCCCCAGCACAGATGTACAAGTCTGCCTGGAACTTTGGGTAATTACTTGAGTGACTAACCTGCATTGCAATCCATGCTAGCTAGATTAAAGCTAGCTCAGGTATGTCTACATCAGTGGTAGGCAACCTATGGCACGCATGCCGAAGGCAGCACGCGAGCTGATTTTCAGTGGCACTCACACTGCCCGGGTCCTGGCCACCGGTCCGGGGAGGCTCTGCATTTTAATTTAATTTTAAATGAACCTTCTTAAATATTTTATAAACCTTATTTACTTTACATACAAAAATAGTTTAGTTATATGTTATAGACTTCTAGAAAGAGACCTTCTAAAAACGGTAAAATGTATTACCAGCATGCGAAACCTTAAATTAGAGTGAATAAATGAAGACTCGGCACACCACTTCTGAAAGGTTGCCGACCCCTGGTCTACATGAACTGCAATGGTGAAGGCATTACAGACAAAACACATTAAAAACACTAAAAGAACCTCCCCACATCCTAATAAGTGGACTAGAGATCACCACCCCCACCCCTATCTGCACAAAGGCGGTGGCTGGCATCATTTCCCCCAACCTTTCGCTTAGGATTGGGCCATCCCTTTGGACAGAAGGTCCTGTCCATTTGCTAGCTCAGAACAAAGGCCAGCAATCATTTTAAACTCAGACTATGTATCCAAAAGTCCTTTCTTTGTCTGCTGGTCTCTGGAGAATCCAGTTTGAATCAGTACATGGGAGCCTCCGTGGGTGGTGGTACCTCTTTGGAGGAGTTACTACTGGAGTGAATTTATCTAATCACCACTCACTGCTTTTAGCTCTTGCCCACAATGATACATAAACTTAATGCACTCAGATCTCCCAAAGATATTGCAGGAAATTGCCATATGTGTCACAGGTATCCTTTACAGGCTCTGAGGAAGAGCAACTAATTACTGCAGTTCTTTCCAGATGTAATTATCTGTGTGTACATCATCTGCGCTCTCATCCTTCCAAAGTACACTCCAGTCTGCACAGTAATTTGAAGGTTGTGAGGCACTTGAACAAGGGCTCTCTTGTTCACTCTAGAAACCTTATCATTTGACACCGAACAATAGTGGCCCCTTTATGTATGAGCACTGGTTAATATAAAGGCTGCCAATGTTTCCCCAACATTATTGATTTCCTGTGTCAAATATGCCTAGAAAGGCCTGTAGAATAGGAAGGCTGTTTAAAAAAAAAAAAAAAAAAGACGCTGCTTGTAACAACAGCATGGGAGTGATCTAACATTTTTCAAAGGATTAAAACAACGTTTAATTCAGTGGTGCAGATTCAGACCTGGTATAAGCACATGCATCTGTATTGAATTACAACAACATTTGGCCCAAGGTCTTTGGCCTGGTCCATAAGCAAATTTTATTCTGGTATAACTATTGCGATTAGGGGGTGATTTTTTTTAAACCAAAATAGCTATAACAGTACAACCCCTAGTGTATACAGAGTTACACTGGTATAAAGGTGCTTATTCCGCTTTCTGTATGGAGTTGAATACTGTTTTAGCTATACCGGTATAGTTAAAGCAGTACAACTTTTGAGTGTAGACAAGACCTTTGGCCCACTGTTTTCAGAGCACAGGCATACACTTATTATTTGTACCGCTCTTCTGTGGCATCATATTGGAGGGGATGGCCTACAGGACTAGGTGTTAGGTTAGGGCAGGGGTAGTCAATAGGCAGCCCGCAGCCCAAATCTGGACCGCCAGAGGCTTTTCAGCGGACCGCAGAATGTGCCCGGACTCGGGGCTTCAGCCCTGTGGGAAGCAAGCCGGGACTGAAGACACACACACACACACACACACACACACACACACCCGCTGAAGCTGTGAATTCCAGTGCACCTCAGATGGGGCTGAAGCTGTAAGTCCCGGTGGGGATGAAGCCCCGAGGGTGTGCCTCCTGTGGGGCTTCAGCGTATTAGGACATGGGGCTTCAGCACCACAGAGACTCACAGCAGGACGCGGGGCTTCAGCCTTGGGGGACTGGGGGGGGGGTGTCTTCAGTCCTAGTGCACCTCCTTTGGGGCTGAAACCCCGCATCCTGGTGCATCCCGCAGTCTGCTGAAAAGCCTCTGGCAGTCTGGATTTGGACCATGGGCTGCCTATTGATTACCCTGCATATAGGACTATAAACATGAATTACAAGATTTGTGAGAGCACGTGGGGGTGGGTAGGGGCAGAGAATTATTTTTCAATTGATGCAATGGGGAGAAACAACAACAAATGTATCGGGGGGAGTTTTGGCGGGGGGAGGGGAAGAGGAGTTGTTTTTTGGAGCACTGATGCAGAATACATGGATTTTAATTAAAGACAGAATAATGAAAATCTTCAGTAGAAACACCACGACCAAAATAATTAAAATGTCAATATCATCAAGATATGTTTGCTGGAGCTGAGCAAAATTCAAAATGTTCATCCCACATGTCATTGCAATGTTGCAATATTGTTTTCATCCCAAATCAGGACAAAAAGTTGAAATTTCCAAAACGGTCATGGAATGGAAACAGGACAGTGATTTTATGGCTCATTACAGTCATTTGTAACACACCCTCTGCCTGTTACCCTTAGTTTTGGTCCCTTTATACATAACAATCGGAGCCCCCATTTGCTCTCTTCATTTCAGAGTGATCACCTCCCACGTGTGTTACCTGTTCTGCTCAATAATCTGCCCCAATTAGTATTTAGTCCAATGCTCTGCTTCCTTCCCCAGACCTGAAGAAGAGCTCTGTGTAGCTCGAAACCGTGGACCTTCCACTATGAGAAATTGGTCCAGTAAAATATATTACCTCACCTACGTTGCCTGTCTCAATTTTACCTTCTTTCAAATGATAATATTAACCATCAGGAATTAGACTGTTCAACTTTTAGTCATGCTTGGGTGCAATTCATCCATGTGCAAAGGGTCAATGCTAGGTCTATGTGCTACTTAAGCCTACCTGGATTAGGCCCTAATTGTTTCAAATATTTCCCGCCTAATAAAATATAACAAAAGTCCATAAGCTGCTTGAAAAAGGCATTGGAACAGAAGTTGAATCTGCCTGATCTGCTCTTCCTTTGCTTTGTTCTCTCCGAGCAGCATTATTGTTTCAAGCATATTAGGAGTCATAGCTGCTGTTAGCATCACTTTGCTTCTTATTCAAATAAAGTGTTGCTAATTATCTCTACCTATTAATATCATGTTGTGTACGTTACTGTCATCTGAGTGCTAAAGCAATCTGTGGGGGGAACCAGCCATTAGCTAATTGCTATGCAGTTTCACTGTAATATTTCTCTCATTTTTTTAACTGAATAATGTAACATGCTCCAGTAATAGCACAGAGCTCTGTTATTTGTGTTACAAAAACAAACAAACAAAGAACGTGCTGAAATTCACTCCCGTGTAATGCCATGGGGCTTCTAGGATGCCTAGATCTCATGCTGGCTCCACTATACAGGGGTGAATTTCATTCATGCTAATGTCTCCAGACTGAGAGATCTGCTGACTAAAGACTTCTGTTTATGCATAGAGTGGATGCAGCATAAGCCTCTCCCTAAATTCTCGACTATTTCCTAAGGAGCAAAGGGCATTTCAATTTCATTAGAATTAGTATTCAAAATGACCTGGACAAACTGGAGAAGTGCTCTGAATTCAGCAAAATGATATTCAAGACAGACAAGTGCAAAGTTCTTCACTTAGGAAGGAAAAATCAAATGCACAACTATAAAATGGTGAATAACTGGCTAGGTGGCAATACTGTTGAAAAGAATCTGGTGGTTACAGTGGATCACAAATTGAATCTGAGTCAACAGTGTGATGCAGTTGTGAAAAACCTAATTATGGGGTGTATTAACAGGAGTGTTGTATGTGAAACATGGGAAAGAATTGTCCCACTCTACTTGCACTGGTGAGGTTTCAACTACAGTATTTGGTCCAATTTCTGGGCACCACACTTTAGGAAAGATGTGGACAAATTGGAGAGAGTCCAGAGAAGAGCAACAAAACCGACAAAAGTTTTAGAAAACCTGATCTGTGAGGAAAGGTTAAAAAAAAAAAACCTGAAAAAAGATGCCTGAGAGGGGGCCTAAATGAGAGGGAACCTGATAAAAGTCTTCAAATATGTTAAGGGCTGTTATAAAGAAGACTGTGATCAGTTGCTTTCCATGTCCACTGAAGGTTGGTCAAGAAGCAATGGGCTCCGTCTGCAGCAAGGGTGATTGAGGTTAGACATTTTTTCCTAATATCTAACTGTAAGGAGAGATAGACACTGGACCAGGCTTCCAAGGGAGGTGGTGGAATCCCCATCATCAGGGTTTTAAGAACAGGTTGGACAGACACCTGTCAGGAATCGTCTAGATTTACCTGGTTCTGCCTCAGCGCAGGGACCTGGACTTGATGACCTCTTGAGGGCTCTTCCAGCCCTACATGTCTATGATACCTCATTCAGTTCTCAGCACCTCTGTTGAGGCTGCCAACAGGCATGGTGGGAAGATGGGGACCAATTATGATCTAGACAGAAAGGGCCAACTCCTTTCACACAGGACACTGGATAGCCATTGGTAACTCTCTGTCACTAATAATCTCAGGCTGATTCAGCCCAGCAGCCTAGAGGCGAACAGCACTGTGTGTTACCAACAATCCCCCGAGCCACCCAGTCCCCCTGTGCAGCACTGGTGTATAAAGAAAACTGAAACTTGAGGCTAATCTTGCATTATGCTGCACCAACAAACCAAATGCTCTAACTGCATCCTACATATAAATGTGAATACAGACGTTGACTGGCAATACACATTGGAAGCCCAGGCTGAGATTGATCAAAGCTACCAAAGGGCTGTGGCTGTCCAATTTTCAATGGGAAATAAGTGCCCAACCCCCCCAGAGGCAGCTTTGAAAATCCCACCCAAGATTTTTAAAAGCTAATCTCCCTTTTTGCACCCACAAATTGAAAATACAGTGATCAGCAACACCACTCACCTGTTGTGTTCTCTTCTGTTAACGCTGCTGTGCTGAAGCGACTGCATAACACGCTAACCAACATTGCCTCATTGTTTCCTTATCCTCCCCTGTCTGCCTACATCCACCTGTTGTCTCTTCTCTTATACTTCAGCTGTAAGCTCTTTGTGGCAAGACCATCTTTCTGTTTGTACAGAGGCTAGCACAATGGGCTCCTGGTCCATGACTGGGGCTTCTAGGCGTTACTATAATACAAATAAAGGTTATTATACCACCTTCATCGCTGTAATATCTGAGCACCTTCCAGTAGGTCATGAAGTGCTATGACTATAACCTGGCTGTTCATCTTTCATGTTATTTTGATTGAACACAGTGAGCCAAATGCAGCCCTGACCTAACCTGGCATATTCCAAACACCATGGACAATGGGGAGAGATTTCCTATTGCAGGACCAATGAAGTCCCATGCTCAGCCACAAACATGGATACTAGGGAGTTCTCAGAAGTGACCACCAATATCTAAAAGGCTTCACTTTAACTTAAAGTTATTTTCTTGGGATAAGGCACTATTATAGGTCACTTTATAATTAGGGGAAAATTTTCAACATGCTTCCTTAGCTATGCCTTCAATATTTGGAAGTGCATTCCCCGACCCTGCCCTCCCCCTCCCCTTTTTTTTGCATGCAACAATGTTGCACTTGCCCATTTTGCAGGTGTAATTAAAGCAGCCTGCTGAAAATCCAGCCTGTAAAGTTATGGGACCTGATCCTGCAAGCTCTCACAGATTCAAGAAAGCTTTACTCAAAATACTGCTGTGAACAGTCACATGTACTCACATAAAAATAGGCTTACAGGACTGATGGAACACTGCATTCTTTTGAAGCTAGTTTCCCTCTCTTCTTGGCTTCAAAGCTGCCCCAGTTTCAGACAGCACAGCCTGAGACAGGCTCTGAAACACCAGTTCCTTTGGTCAGCAACAGCAACAGAAAAGCAAATGTGTTGCTGCTAATTAACCGAAGGAATGGCACAGATTCATGCCTTTTCTTCAATCTGTCCTATTGAAGATCTACATGCTAATGAGTATTAGCTAAGCACGTTAGAATTCATTCGGACCCTAATCTTTTAATTTTCTGCTTTATTTCTGATGCAAATGAGAAAGAACACAAACTGCTGTTACATAAATACACAGGGGCTGATGCTCACCTGCTATAAATCAGCAGAGCTCTGTTGAAGTCCATGGAGCTACCCTGATTTACACTGGCTGAAGATCTGGCCCTTAGTGCACACACTGACAAGTAAGGCAGAGGTGTGACTAAATGTGTGTGTCTCTCCGGAGATTTCTAAAACATCTCTTTATGTCTAGCGGAGCCCTGGGGCTTAAAATTCTTTACAGTCTATTCATGGCAAATTGGCTCTTGTGATGATGGTCTTTGGTGTCTGCATGGTGCCTGATGCATTAAAAGCTATACTAGACAGAACACTACCCAAAATACAATCAGAAATAACCTGGCACTGATTCTTGCATCTCTAGTCTCTATGGGCTCAATCCTGCTCACACTGAAGTCAATGGGATCTTTGCTCTTTGCGGCATCAGGCTATATGCTTCTGTAATCTGCCTGCCATTGTAAGCATGGTGCAGAAGTCATTGGTGCTGTAGGGTTTAAGGTTATAGTAGATCACCTGCATGACTTTCCTCTTTGTAGAAGTCTTTCCACCACAGCAAGAATGTCACTCACAACATTACTTGTGGCACCTTAGAGACTAACAAATTTACTCCTGTTCTTTTTGCGGATACAGATTAACATGGCTGCTACTCTGAAACCACTCACAACATTGACTCTCTCCTCTGCCTGGACAACCCCTTCTCCCCCCCAAAAGAAAGCAATTAATTAAAAACAAAAACCTGTAGCAACTAAACAAATCAACTAACCCCCCGCCCACACACACACACAAAAAAAAAAGGTAAAGAAACAAGCCAAAAAAGAAATACTCCAAAGCAGAGGTTTTTATCCTAAAAAGGGAGACGTGCCAGAGATTCCACTCAGGTCTTCACTAGTGTTATTGATTTTAAGGTGCTCAGATGGATGGCAATATCAAACTCTAAGACAGATAGAACAGCTGTTCCATTTACATCACTCAAGGGAAACTTTGGTCCAGCAAAAAAACCACAAAAATTTGTGGGGGGGGGGTTGTTTTTATTTTTTTGTGAATCAGGGTGGCTAAGTGGACAGAGTGCTCTACTGGGATACATGAAAACTGGATTTTGTTCTATGTTAATATAATTCCTTTTCAATTAATAACACAGCATCCATACATCATTTGAAATGTTCAAAACGCTTTACAAATATTAACCCTCCAACCCCTCTGTGAGGTAGGTATTATCCCAAATTTTCAGATGGGAAACTGAAGCAGAGAGCAATGAAGAGACTGGCCCACAGACAAATGGTGGCAGAGCTGGGAAGAGAATCCAAATGTTTCGATTCTCATTCCCGTGCTTAATCTGGTAGGCCGTTGGGCCTCTCAAAATACAAATATGTAGCTGCTAGATGTGTCCCCAAAGCATCTAACTTCTGTAAATCTCTCTGTAGTTCCTCTTTCTAAACCACCATGGCAGGAAGACTTGAATGTCAGCACTTGCTTTTCAGCTGATTTAAATCTGCCAACAAAGTTTTGTTAGGCTGAGTGAAGATTCTTATCACACATGGAAGTTTCTTATCAGTAACTACAGAACTTCAAACAAATGCAAGGAAATAATTTCAATTCCTGGACTCAGGCAAACTTTCCTCACTCTTCCTTGCTTTAAGCAGATTTCTGATTTCTTCAGTCATCTGCCATCCTTGACCAAGCAGGAGTCCAGGATGATCTGTCAGATTTCAACTCAGTGTGACACCCAAGAATGCACCTTGATTGAAGTGTTCACTCTGAATAACTGTAAGAGCTTTCCCTGTGATCCTTGCAAGTATCCCTATACTTGCTCTGTAATTGACCTAGTTTCTAAAAGTCTTATGAACCCACCACGGACTCTTTTTCTCACTGTGATAACAGCGAGAGGGCAAACTAGAGCAATCATTAATTCAAAGCATTTCCAAAACATTCTCAAGGTTTCATGGAATATGATTAAACTTTTAAGGCTACCGGAGAAAAAAACAAAAAGACCAAGATGACTAGAAATGGATGCCTAGTCAGACACTTAGGTCCACATGGCTCCTGATTTTCAAAACAGCTGAGCACCGTTGAGCTCCCATTTACATAGGAGCCTCAAGTTAAGCAGCCCACAAAAGTGCCTTGACCTAAGTGTATTCAGAGTGATTCATATGGTGGTAAGCTTTGAGGACCTAATCTTGTCCCTAGATGTGTTGACACATGTCACCCACATGCTTGTTTCATGTACCTCCAAGTTCCAGACAGGTTGCCACAGTGCTGGTGGGTGGTTGCATATAGGTTGTGTCACAGGGGGTGCTGACATTACTGAGGAAAACATCAAGGGCCTGAAGTGCTGAGCACCTAATTAGAGGATTCATCCCTGATTATGTATCTCAGATACTTCTACAACTCCCATCCCCACACGGAGCCCTGCACAGTGTTCAGTGCATTTATCTTCAAAACTCCAATGGGAGGTAGGAGAATGTTATTAGCCTCATTTTACAGAAGGGGAACAGAGAGATTAAGGTTTCCAGGGGAAGGGATAGCTCAGTGGTTTGAGCATTGGCCTACTGAACCAGAGTTGTGAGCTCAATCCTTGAGGGGGCCACTTAGGGATCTGGGGCAAAAATCAGTACTTGGTCCTGCTAGTGAAGGCAGGGGGCTGGATTTGATGACCCTTCAGGGTTCCTTCCAGTTCTAGGAGATAGGTATATCTCCATATATATTTAAAAAAAGCCAAGAGTTTCAAAAGTCATTAATGATTTTGGGTGCTCAGATTTGGGCACCCAATTTGAGACACCTAAAAGGGGCCTGATTTTAAGAAAGTCTGGCTTTGTATAAAATGCATCAATTGCCCCTGGCCAGGTAGGTGGTAAGAGAATGACTCTATAGCATGGTGGTTGTGGAGAAAGACAAAAACCTGTTTTCAAATGCCTATTCCAGAGCAGGGATTCAAACCTGGGTCTCCCCCAGCCTAGCTGAGTGCCCCAACTGGTGGAGTATTGGGTGAATGGTGCCTAAATCAGTAGTGAATGATTTGTTGAAACATTTCAGATTTTTTTTTCCTTTCTGGTTTGGACCAAAACAATTTGCCCAAACTGACATGAATTCACAAAATGTTTTGGTCGACCCAAATCTGTATTTTTAGATGGTTGGTTTTTTTTAAAGTTGTAACTGAAAAATTTCACTCAGCTCTACCTATGGGGCTTAATCCTGCTCCACTGAAGGCAATAGGGAGTTTTGTTGCTGGCTTCAATGGCAGAAAGATTTGGCCTGCAGGAAGGTCTGATGGCTACCACATTTCTTCCCTCCCCTCCCTCTCTGCACAGCCTGGCTTGGAAATGACAAAGGAAAATATTTATTTTTTTGGTGCTGCTTCTTCAACTGATGCCTTAGAGCTCAGAAGGCCCTTTGGCAGAATAGCAGGGGGAAAACCCTACAAGTGAATATACCGCATTGTGTGCTGCTTTGTGGAAGCACAGAACCATTGGATGATAAATATAAGAAGCACTGTGATCTGCAAATCAGTATTTAGGGGGAAATAAGCAGCAGCCTAGTGCAGGGGAGATAACAGGCTTGGCACACAACCCTCCAACTGAACAAAAATCTGTGACATACTGGAAGATACAGTACTAGTTTGGGATGCAACAGGAGGGGTTAAATATTAGGTCACCCGCAACCCCCTCCGAAATTAATCATAGAATCATAGAATATCAGGGTTGGAAGGGACCTCAGGAGGTCATCTAGTCCAACCCCCTGCTCAAAGCAGGACCAATCCCCAACTAAATCATCCCAGCCAGGGCTTTGTCAAGCCGGCCCTTAAAAACCTCCAAGGAAGGAGATTCCACCACCTCCCTAGGTAACCCATTCCAGCATTCATGAGCTGTTCTGTGATACAGCTTTTGTTCTAAGTTGCTGGAGATAGAATCTTTGGTGAGAAGTGATTTAGGGGCCTTATAACCAGAGGAAACAATTATTTATATTTCTTTAGATTTGAAAGAAAGAAAGAAAGAAAGAAAGATGCTTATACCAGAGTTCTAAGCACCCTGACACTAATTTAAATCTAGAGCATAATACACCCAAGCAGCTTTAAAAAACAAGCATTCATTCAAATAGGAATAAATAACTCAGCCAGCCAATTAGTTACAAAATAATTCCTTTTCACCCCCTCCCTCCCTCATTCCTGGAACACACCCTCAGTGCACCTTCAAACTCCTGCCAAAGAAATGGCTTTTGCATCATGTTTGGAAGGTCATCAAGCTCAGGTTATTTCAGGCCCAATTGGGATGGAACTAGCTTCAGATTTCTGGGTCACTCCGAGAAAACACCCTGCGAGCAGCCCACTCTGTTTTATAACAAGAGGGTGTCAGAGATCCACAGGATCGGTGCTATGCCCCCAGCTTTGGCACAGTCTCTGGGAAGAACCCCTTCAATGTGCCAGACCTCAAAGGGTCTCACTCATCCTCAGGGTAGGTCACGTGGCCACAGTACCTCCTGAGACTGAACCTCTGGGACTTCAGCTCTCCTACTTCACACTGTGAGCTCTGCCCAGTGAGTCCAGCTGAAACACTCCTGGCAGAGACTTGTCCACTCTTCAGGGATGAACGCACCTCACCAAGTATTCACAGTGACACCAGGGACCCTTTTCAAAACAGCAGGGTTTATTAGTTAGCTGGAGCACAGCATAGGCAGTCCTTAGGTTAGCACAGAGGAATACAAATTAAAGCTCAATCCATTCTGGTCAGCCCAGAACCCCAGCCAAGCTTGGTGAACTCCAGGTCAGGCTCTGTCTATCTCTCATTCTGACCTCCTTCGTCAGTTCCTAGATAAGAGCTCCCAAGCTTCTTCCATATTCTGGTCCTTGTTCTCAAGCTTTGGGGGCTCTGCTCTGCTTCCATGCTGAGAAGCAGTGAAATCCATGAGTCATCGGCGCTTCCATTGTCTCTCTGGCCCCCTTATTGATCTGGGTTGGTTTCAACCATCTCCTTAATGACTCTTCATTCCACCTAGACAGGGAGGTGACCACCAACCTATGTCTCTTAGTCTGTCCTGAGAGCAAACTTAGTCCTTTCCCCCCAAACTGGGTAGCCATGCAACATAGGGGAAACTGAGGTACACAGAGGCTTTGTAAAAAATATTACAAAAAATTCCCACTTCATCACTGTCAAGTGCTTTTGACGACTGCAGCTGCTCTCTGTACTTAGGGCAGAACTCCCTTTGAGACTTCAGCAGGAGATTTCCCTGAGTAAGTAAATCAGGACGTTGCCCCGGCTCATGAAATTACCCAGTCCTCTTGATTTTAAGGCCAGAAGGGACCACTGTGATCTTCTAGTCTGGCCTCCTGCGTGACACAGGCCAGAGAGTTTCATCCTGTGATTCCAGCTGTGGTCAGAGTCATTCTTGCCTCCTGCATAACTGAGCTCAATCATTAGTAATTACCACGACATTCCACCTCATTTCACAGACTCCTAGTCATGATGCCTTTCAATCCAAAGCAAGAGCCATTCCATTGATGGACAATCTCTGGGTTAAATTGTTTCTAAAGACTCGTAAAGCCCTTTTCAATGGGAGCTTAAGAAATACAGCTGAGGGCAGCCCTAGCACATATTTACCATCTCCAGTCAAACATTTGATGGTATTATGCTCAGACATATAGCACTAAGAACAAAGAGGAACATTGTTTTTGAGTGGAAAATTAAAATGAACTGCTAGCAAAAATGTTGAATATACTGCATGGCTTGCTCCTGTGTCACAGCAAGTCCTTGAGAGGCTAATGGATAACATCCGGGCAACGGTTTACCAACAGCTAACAGAGCATCTTTTGTTCAGGGTTAAAACTTTGCAGACATTCATCAGAGCTGACAGAATTTTATGTAGCTCAGTTCATGCCCAGTGGCTCACCCTGTTGCAGCATTTTAGGTATAAATCGTGTCTGAGGGCTTGTCAGCACTTGAAAACGCTACAGTGGCACAGCTGCACCACTTAAGCGCTTCAGTGTAGACACAACCTACAAAAATATAGGTGGGGCTCTCCCATGCTCATAGTTAATCCACCGCCCCAAGAGGTAGTACTAGGTCCACAGAATTCTTCTGATGACTTAGTGGTATCTACAACAGGGGTTATTTCAACATGACTACATCTCTCTGGGGTGTGTATTTTTCACGCTTCTGGAGCCATGTCTCCACTACCAAATTGAGTCAACCTAACTTACATCAGCATCCAGCCACCGGAGTAGTCACATCATTTGTGCACGTCTACACTTTGCTCCTTGTGTCAGCAGTGTGCATCCTCACCAGTGCTTGTACTGTCAGTGTGAGGTGTCGTGGGATGGCTCCTGAAAGCCAGTAACAGTCAACGTAAGCAATGCTGTGTCTAGATTGATGCTGTGTCGACCTAAGTATGTTAACCTTGACTCTACACTGCTCATAGAGGTGGAGTTATTAAGTCAGCGTAGAGGGGAAGTTACGTCAGTGGGATTCAAATTTAAGTGTAGATCTTTCCATCGTTAGGTCGACATAAGCTGCCTTGTGTCAAACTTAAATCTGTAGGGTAGACCAGGCCTCAGAGATGTAGCTATGTTGATGCCTTAAACATGGATCTCAGCCTTAAAAAATGGATCTCAGAGAGCTTCTAGTTAGCCTTAGGATGGCAGCCAAGCAAGTGTTCCTATTCATACATAAAACTTCTTTTATTCTCTGAGGCCCTGCTCTCATTGAAGTTAGTGGCAGACTCTCACAGGCTTGACTGATGCAGGATCAGGCACTTAGTAGAGTCCACATTTGGTTTAATTCTTCCCACAAGGTCCCTGGGCTTGACTCAAATCTCCTGTTCCTCCAACAAGGTAGCTCCATTGACTTCAGTAGATTTACTCCTGTTTTACATCAGTGCATGTGAGAAGAGAAACAGGCCCAAACAGTTCTTGTCTATTAATATTCCCTTGCTCTTATACAGGGTTTTTCAGCAGTTGAGCTTAAAGTGCTTTATAGAGGCAGGCAGTGTCATTATCCACATTTCACAGATGGTGAAACTGAGGCACATAGAGGTGAAATGACTTGTGCAGGGCCACCTAGCAGGACAGTGGTCAAGCTGGGACTAGAACCCAGGTCTTCTGAGTCCTTTATCTGTTAGATTGCGTCTCGACCGACATATCCAATACCAAGATGGTTATTCCATTTACAATATATGTTACGTTGAGTACTTAGCTGCTCCTATAACCATCACATCTAAGCACCTCACATCCATTAATATATTTATCTACAGAAGAACCCATTTTACAGCAGGGGACCTGAGGCACAGAAAGGCTAAGTGACTTTCTCAAGGTCACACGGGAAGTCTGAGGCACAGGAAGGAATTGAAACCAGACTTCTGAATCCCAGCTCCTGTGTCTTAATCACAAGGCTGCCCTTCGCTCTCTGATTTTATATTCTTGGGGGCAAATTCATCACTACAATAAACAGATGTCACTGAATAGTGGTTATGTTCCTAAGCGCCCCCCAGTGCCACATGGCATGTAGCAGTGAGCCTAGCTGGCCTGAGCAGCTCACTGCACCTCACACACTGTTGCCATGATATTTATTGAAAAGGTGGCATATAACATATCCTTGGAAAATAATAACTCATTGATCATTAATCCTCTTGCATGAAGTATGTACAGTTATCCTATAGATAATCATACGGCCGTGCTGGAAATATGTGACTACAATGCGTTTAAAGCAGGCATGTCAGTGGGAGTTGGGACACTGGTTTTCTCCAGTCAAAGGAAAGGTGTCGACAGCTCAAGTCAGGAGTGGCCAGGGATGGTGGGCTATTCGTTTCATAGATGCCAACTTCTACTGTGGTGCTGGTGAATGTTCGACCCCCCTGCCCCGCCCCGACTCCACCCCTGCCCTGCCCCCTCCTGCCCCCATTCCAACCCCTTCCCCAAAGTCCCCCCCCCCAACTCCACCGCCTCCCTGCCCCTATTCCGACTCCTTCCCCAAATCCCCGCCCTGACCCCGCCTCTTCCCTGCCTCCACCCCTTAGTGCGCCACATTCCCGCTCCTCTCCCCTCCCTCCCGGAGCTTGCTACAGCTGTTTGGCGGTGGCAAGCGCTGGGAGGTAGGCGAAGGAAAGGGGACTGGGAGCGTTCAGGGGAGGAGGCAGAGGAGGAGGTGAGGTGAGGCGAGGCAGGGCAGGAACCTGGCTGCTGGTGGGTGCAGAGCACCCACTAATTTTTCCCTGGAGCACCCACAGAGTCAACACCTATGATTTGTTTGTACTGGTGATTGCAGGAAGATCATTTGCATTGTAAAAATCACAAGTGGAGGATAAGCCAGCCTGGCATCTACACGATAACATGGGGTCTACAGCCAAAAGGGGAAAGGAACTTTATCTGGGGAGACATGTCAGAAGAATACATTTCAAAGGTTTCCTGGACTCTAAAGAGAGGACGGAACCCTGAAGTTATCCTTCACCTGAGGAGACAGAGAAAACTAAGCATTTTGGGCTCTGTGATTGGATCCTGGCTAAGGCCTAGACAGCTATGCAGGAAAAATGGCTAGGGGGAGAAAGCTTAGAACAAAAATCTCTAGTTTGTTAAGTTGAATTTTAGTGTTAGTAGCATGTTTTCACTTCATTGTTCACTTGTAACCATTTCTATCCCTATTACTTCTACCTGGTATCACTTAAATATGTACCATTTTGTTAATAAACTTGTTTCACTATAAACCAGCTCAGCGCAGTGATTGAAGGGAAAGCGGTGATAACCCCAGTTAGACTAAAAGGCTGCTACCTACTGCCCCTAAATAAACAACAAACTTGATACGCTTTAGTGAAAGTGGCTGTGCCCTGCAGAAAGATGTTTTCTGGGGGAGAACTCAGGGCGGGAAGAGGCTGTTGCAAAGAGTAACTGAGCGGAGAAGCTAGGGTTGGCAACTTGGTAATATTTAAAAACTGACACTCCAGCAGGAGTGCCGGAACCTCCCCTTCCCCCTGAGGCCCCATCCCTGCCCTGCCTATTCCCCCAAAGCCCCGCCCCTGCCCCACCTCTTCCCCCCAAGCCCCTGCCCCTCCTCTTCCCCTGAGGCCCTGCTCCCATCCACTCCTCTCCCCTCCCCAACCCAACCCAACCCCCATCACTCGCTGATTTTCCCCTCCCACTCCCTGCCACCCGGGTCAGGAGGGACTTGCCTGCAGAACCCGACTAAGGTAGGAGGTGGCTGGGAGCTGCAGCCACCCGACTAAGGTAGGAGGTGGTCCCAGCTGAGTAGGGGCTGGAGTGGGCGATGACCCCGCACCTCCCCATCTCCCTTGCTCGCAGTAACCAGACTTTGGGTGTCCGGTCAGTAGATCTGACCGAACATGGTCAGGTCCCCTTTTCTACCAGACTTTCTAGTCGAAAATCGGGCACCTGGCCACCCTAGGGGAAGCCCAGACGAGAGCTATGCTTGTAGGCTGGCTGTTGATTTCAGGGCTGCAAGCCACAGTGGCATGACATTCTAGGCACTCAGAGTTGCAAAAGCAGGTGGTGACTGAGTCCCTTATGCCAGGGTGAACCCCAAAGTGTCCCAGCTGTTCCAATGATTAGTTACCCTCCCTTTAAAAATGCCTGCCTTATTTCCAGTCTGAATTTATCTAGCTTCAACTTCCTTTCATTGGACCTTGTTATATCTTTGTCTGCTAAACTGAAGAGCACATTATCACATTTTGTTCCCCATGTAGGCAATTATAAGCTCTGATCAAGTCATCCTTTGTATAGTTAAGTGGACAGATTGAATCTAGCTGAAAGTGTTTTAATGTCATATACATGAGAAGTGACAAGGTGCACAGTACCTATTATTAAGCTTGCCTGACGCCATTAAAAGACCCTAATTTTAATCACTCATAACGTTACCAAACTGCCAGTATTTGGGTTGAAATTTTACATTGCAGGTGTCTGCCTCAGGTTGCATTTTTGGGGGGGAAATGTTATTTCTACATAGAAAGAAAGGGTTAGATGTTTTGCTCCCTGAACCCTGGAAGATTATGGCTGTTTTTGCTAATTGTGAAGTAATGAAGCACTAGCAGTTAAGGAAGAACAAAGTTATCAGAATAAGATGTGTGGGAGTATAGAGAAGGCCTGAAGGACTTGTAAAAGCCATGTAGTCTACCAAGTGGGTAGTATGCTATAAATGATTAAGCCAGAAATATTTCTTCCCATAGGTCAGCAAAATAATGCGCCTTTTGGCTGCCATTCTGTTCCCCTATTGCAGAACAAGAATGAAGTCTACATGAATAGTCTATACTGCTTTCTTTAGCTTAAGAGCAGAATGTTTGTACCGAAACCAGAATGGGATACAATTTGTCATCACTTTTTTGAGGGAACAAAAAATGGCCTGTCTTCTAAACTTTCACACACAAAAGAAGTCAAAATATCATACATTTGACATTTGGAAATGTTTTGGACGTCAACAAAAAACTGGAAATGTAGGAAAAAATAGTTTTTTGTGCTGTGAGTTTAGAAAAAAGGCCATTTTTTGTCCAAAAAAAAAATTGGATGAAAAATTTTATCCTTTTCTGGTCCCAACTCAGCATTCTGCTCTTAAGCTCCATTGCCAGTTTACACCAGCTGAGGATCTTTTCCACTTTCATTTGAAGCTTCCATGAGATTGGGCCAGATATTAATCTGCTGTAGATCAGGACAGCTACATTGAAATCAGAGTCACATTTGGGTTCCTAGAACACAGACTGCTGTATCCAATATGGCTGCTGTTGGGGAGATGCCCAGCGAATCCAAGCCATTGAATATCAAGAAGGAATGTTGTGACAAAGTGGGAATTTTCTGTAATATTTTTATGAGTCCTACATGTGCCTCAATTTCCCCACTATAATTTGCACTGTTACCCAGTGAGGGGAAAACGTTTAAGTTTGCTCTCAGGGTGGACTAAGAGATATAGCTGTGTGGGTGTCACCTCCCTGTCTGGGTAGGGTGAATTGAGTTGTTAAGGAACTGATTGAAACTGACTCAGACTACAGAGGTAGGAAATGCAGAGAGGAAATGCAAGTTCCAATGACTCAGGAACTGACATGCAACAGCGGAAAGCTCCATCCAGGGGGGCTGTGAACTCAGCATGGCCCTGCCTGGAGAACAAAGGAACGACGTGTCCAGTGGAGAATACGTCTCTCTCTGCACTAACCTAAGGACTTCCAGTGCTGTGTTCCAGTTGACTAATAAACCCTACTGTTTCAAAAAGGCTGCCTGGTGTCACTGCAAATACTTACTGACGGGCATTAGTCCCTGAAGAGTGGACAAGTCTCTACCAGCCGTCCATCTCAGCTGGACCCAGTGAGCAAAGAGCACAGAGAGAAGAAGCAGGAATGCTGAAGCCCCAGCTGCCTGGCCTCCCCTGAAGGAAGAGTGAGACCTGTTGGGGTCTGGCACATTGAAGGGGGGTCCCTCCAACAGTCTGTTCAAAAGCTGGGGCACAGCACCAATCTGGTGGGTCCGTGACAGACGTCTGGGGCCCCAATCCTCCGGCAAACAATGGAAGTTAGGAGTCTAGATATCTTTGAGGATCTGGGCCTATGTGCCTAACCCCCTCCTCCATCTTCATTACCCTGGATGAAATTCCTCTAGCCCCAGAGAGCAGCTCTCTGATGGGCAAGAAGGGGGCAGGGCTCCTTCGCTCCCAGAGGGCAGAGGAAGCACAAATTGGCTCACTGTAAGCCTACAGAGTAAGTGTGAAGAAAAGTCAACTTATCCCTCAGAACAAAGTGTTCCTGGTAACATGAGTGATAAGATACAGGAAGGCTCTGATCTGCTTCTGTTGCTCAGCAACACTTAAGGGCACACTGGAATTTCATGCAGAGACCAGGCTGATAGGAATCAGCTTTTAATATCTTGCTTGCATTCCAGACGCCACCATAATTGTTGCTTTCTCTTTGCTAATGCCCTCTCGGGTAGTTTGATGCATAGACCCCACTCTGCTACATCTTTCACTGTGCATGGAACATGCTGTATTATCCCATCCCAGCAGGGCATTAGGATGGACTGATGAAAAAAAATACTGATGAAGATAAGAGAGAGATCCAGGGGAATTCAGCATCCCTAAGGCCATATCCACACTAAAGAGCTTAGCGGGGTGCTTCTGCTGGCATAGTGACACCTCCATGAATAAAATTAGCTATGCCGACAAAAGCACTCGTCTGTCTGCAGTTGCATCCACACCGACATAGTTGCTGTGGGTTTTGTCGGCATCACTATGTTGAACATAAGAACATAAAAACAGCCATACAGGGTCAGACCAAAGGTCCATGTAGCCCAGTATCTTGTCTTCCAACAGTGGCCAACGCCAGGTGCCCCAGAGGGAATGAACAGAACAGGTAATCATCAAGTGATCCATCCCATCACCCATTCTCAGCTTCTGGCAAACAGAGGCTAGGGACACCATCCCTGCCCATCCTGGCTAATAGCCATTGATGTACCTATGTTCCATGAACTTATCTAGTTCTTTTTTGAAGAACTAGATGTTGGCTATGGTGTGTGATTTTTTTCCACATTCCTAGCTGACACAATTATGTCAGCACAACTTTGTAGTGTAGACCAGGCCTAGGTTAAAAAAAAAAGTAAAAAAACCTAAGATGAGGAGTGTTCTGGTCCCCTCCTTTCCCTTGGGGTTAAATTAAACACACCCAGGAAACTCAATCCCAACCGAGAGTGCTGCTATAAATCACAGCCGTCACAAACAAACTTTTTTTTTTTTTTTTTTTGACAAAAAACTCATCTTGACATAAAATGGCAAGAAATGGAACAGGTGAGGCATTTTCAAAAATTGAATGATAGTTGTGGTGGTGAATGGGGCTGGAAGCGACAAGAATGAATGAAGTCTTCCGATTACAGCCCTAATTCACCACTGCCTTCTACCGTGTATAATCATTCTCACTTATGCCACATGCAAAACATTACCAGATCAGAATGGTAGCAGTATCGCCAACCCCAGTTGTTCAAAATTCATGAGTTCGACCAAAGAAAAATCATGAGATGTTTTAAAAGCATAACATTGGGGTTCTTTTTATTTGTCTTCAGGTGTCGTCATCTTTAGCGATCACATTTTCAAGCTTCTCCCCACAGAAGTGTGGGCTAGAAACTTACTTTATTTTAAAATGAAAGCTGATAGTCTCACCTAATAACAGGGCTCCAGGAGCTGGATCTTCAGAAAAAGCACCAAATATCAGGTGAAAATCACAAGAATTGGCAATACAGTGGTAGTTCTTGGCACTCTCTTTGCACAAGTGTGAATGATGATGCAAGCTTCAGGGCAGAAGAGAACTTTGATTCTGCCCTCTCTTTTAACCTACATATCCTAACTGTATCCAAGTCTTGTCACTTTTTCCTTTGCCACATTTCCAAGATCAGACCTTTTCCCTTCCCATTCTGCTAAAATGCTTGTCTAAGCCCTTCAATCTATTTGCTGCACACACTTTTTGCATTTTGTCTTAACCTAAGCTATAGGTGGGGAAAATCAGGAGTAAGGTGATGAGGTTTTAGACCCAAATCTCCTTTTCTTTCTCAGGCTAGCTAGATGCTGCATATCTCTTTTCTCCTCCTCCATATTTACTTTGCTACCATCTGGTTCTTTCAGGACTGTTTTCTATGCAGAATAAATCAGCCCCCACAAATGGGTTGCTACACAATGTACTACAAAGCCTCTTGCAATTGGGGTCACCTCTCTATATTTCTCATCTATGATGCTTCCAGTCTCTGCAGTGCTGCATAATAAGTCAAGTTGGCACCCAGTTCAAGAGCATTATCCTTGAACGGCGCCAGAAGCAGATCCCATGTGCATCTCATCCTAAAAAGAAGCCTTGATTATTCCCTTGGCTTTCACTGTACATCACGAATCACCGTGGAATCTCTTGGTGACACACACCCAACCTTGTAGTCCTCCTTCAGTCAGAACTCCCACAGAAGTCAGGGCTAGTCTAAAATGCTGCATTGACCTACACCTAATGCAAACCCACTTATTTCACTGGAATCACATGGAATATGGCTCACCCCAGAATTTGACCTCAAAGTTTTGACTGTGTGTTAATACAGACTCCTAAAAACAACTAGGCAAGAAAGAGAGGAGTATTTTGCTTTTAACCGGGGATGATTTAGTGGTTAAGGCATTAGTCTGATCTATAGGAGAACTGGGTTTGACTCCCAGTCCAACTACAAGCTCCCTATGTCACCTTGGGCAAGCTGCTATTTCTCTGCAGTTTTGAGATGTTCAATTTTATGAACACTTCCACTTCCATTTAGTTTATGAAATAGGGGGTCTACTGTAGACAGACATAAGGGAAGGATTTGGCCATTTTTCAGCTATACAATATTCACCACAGTAACACATATGGTTTAGGGGATTTTAAATAACTAGACATTTTAGCAGACTCAGCATGGGTAGGAGATGAAAAATTAAGGGCTATTGTCTCTTCTGTAGAAGTTAATATTTTGTTAGATTTTCAGCAAGTAATACAATCCATAGAGAAAGAGAGTGTACAATGCCCTTCAGTGATACAACGCAAGACCATTATTAATTCATATAGAGTGCTAACCACCAGGCAATAAATACAGCTGACATTTGAAATACAGTCTTCTATCATTTCTCCTAAATCCAATATTTTACTGAAACTTATGGCAGAAACTTGAGTAAGGACAGACATTGAATGGAAATGTCATTAGATTTTGTATCTGTATTCGTTATGCAAATGTTTCATTTTCATTCTGAGAAGCTGTCATGGCCAGCAATAAACTTTATTGTCCCAGAAGAAAACCTCACATGATAAGAAGCAAAGGCGGGGAATGAGGAAGATAATGAAATTCTTCCTTATATGAAAAAGCAAAACTGCAGTGAAGCGTCTAAAGCAAAGCAAACTGCAAAGGGCTGGTCCAGAGTCAAGAGCATAAACACTTGGGAAGACACAAGCGGGGTTAGATGCTAGCTCCATTGATGTCATGGAACTCCACTGAATTCAATGGACCTATGCCAGCGTATCCCCACTGGGGATTTGAGCTGCAATTCCCAAACAAAAAGAAAAGGCAATGCTTGCACATGTTAAAGTTCAAAGAATTTTGAGACACTGATCTCTAGAGCCTTTACATTTAACAATCACTGTAGGGATCAGCAAAGTTTGCCTCTCACTAAGCGCTTATCCAACAAACCCAGGTTCTGATTTTTGTCTCAGGTACACTGGCATAAATCAAAAATAACTCCCGTAAAGTCCATGAAGTTACACTAGTATAAAACCAATGTGTGAAGAGAATCAGATCCCTAGTTTGTCTAAGAGTTATACAGATATATATTTAAACAGAAATCAATAATGCTCAGATTTCTACAGAACTTTAATCCAACTTTCAAACAAAAGAAACTTCCCAATTGTTTCCGCTAAAAGATAAGCAATAGGGTTTTAAATTACAGGGCCCAATTCTCTTTTCCCTCAAACTGGTCTGATGCTTCGGCAGCACATATACAAAATAGTGAGAACTCAGTTTTTCTCCGACACTCCACTGATTTCAATTATGTAAATCAGGAGTAACTCCACTGAGGTCAGTTGTATCAGTGTCAATGAAAAGAGAATCAGATCCTAATACTGCTAAGTGTTAAGACTTTTAGGATATATTGGCCAAAATTCTGCCCTCACGCTGATCTAAATCTGGAGTAATTCTACTCAAATCAATGGGTTTACTCTGTATTCACACTAGAGTTGGCACATCTTGGTTCTGTGGTCTCTTCCCTAACTTACTTTAATGTTTTCTTCTTCTTCCCAACTCAGTATAATATTGAGCAAGGTCACTCTGACCGTCTGCAATTTTGGTGCATCTGTAAACTGTGGGCTGTAATTAAATCATTAATGACAGGTTTCAGAGTAACAGCCGTGTTAGTCTGTATCCGCAAAAAGAAGAACAGGAGTACTTGTGGCACCTTAGAGACTAACAAATTTATTAGAGCATAAGCTTTCGTGGACTTCCGAAGAAGTGGGCTTATGCTCTAATAAATTTGTTAGTCTCTAAGGTGCCACAAGTACTCCTGTTCTTCTTTTTAAATCATTAAGTGTTTCCTGTATTAATCCAGTGCCACCTAATGCAAAAGAGCCACATTCGTTACAGAACGGAGCGATGTGACTAGGTTCCATTATAAAGAGTGTTATTAGCGGCATAAGTTCACTTTAGAGTCAGCTGGTAATTGACTCATCTAATGAAGACAAAAGAAATCTTACACTCTACAAAATGATACGGGTCGTTATGAAGTCCAATAGCAAAATAAAAAAATAATAAAAAAATTGCTCAGGGCTATTTATAATGAATCACTGATTGTATATTGTAATATGTAACAGCTCAAAGCAGCTTTCCAGAGAGACTGATTAATTATCGGTAATATGAGAATTAGAAGTAAGAGGCCTGGTTTTAACGTCACCTACTGCAGCATAAATCAAGAATAATTCCAATAAAGTCAAAGGAATTGCACAGGTGTACGTAGGATTAGAATCATGTCTGATGTCCTGCTAGCTTTTTCATCATATGCCTGGGCTGCTTTGTAATGTTGGCGCCATTTATACTCCTTGAAACATATAAATTAAAATCAAAATCAGACTCAGAACATCATTAGAGTTATTTTTCAGATAGGCCCTTTTGTCATGGGAGTTTGGGTGGTGACATGGATTAAATGGATGGAGTTGACTTACATGTGATCTCCCTCTTGTCTGGGACTGTGGTTTGAGTCTGAAAGTCATTTCCAGGAATGAATTAGGCTAATCACTGATTATTAATATAGCTCCCACTGGCACAACCCAGCCACCTATTTACATCTGAATCCAAAGAGCCCAAACCTGCGAATGTCCCACACTGCCTGATCTATAGAGGAGGCAATCTGTTACCACTCCCAGCAAAGAGACTTTGGCCCCTGCAAACTCCAGTGAGGATGTATCATATAAAAGCCCTAGAGAGGGTGGATGCACGGGTGAGAAATTAAGAGAAGTTCAGAAGATCCCCTGACACCAAAGGGAGTTAGGCACTTAATTACCTTTGAGGAGCTGGGCCTAAGTCCTTTAACTGAGACCACTGCCTACCATGCCAACCAATATTATCTCATTGTTTCCTTACATTGCCCCTGTCTGACTGTCTGTCCCCATCTGTTGTCTCTTGTCTTATACTGAGGTTGTAAGCTGCTGCTCCTTTGAAGTCCATGGGAAAATGGCATTTTACACCAGCTCATGATCTGATCCAAAATCTGTTTTACAGAGGACAAACATGTCTCTAGATTACATGGATGTACATCATTGCATCATGCTAGGTCTAGAACAACAATTTTCTATTTGTAAACAAAATGAGGAGTATTTATGACTCCATTCCTATCACTGAAACTTATTGCGATGGCCTGCATTACTGGAAGAACATATTCTCTGGGCAGTACTCCAAGACAACCGTAAAGACATTGGGTAATGGGGTATATATCAGTGCATATTTGACCTTGATTTCATAAACGGGAAAAGGACGCCCATGTAAAGTACAATGCACCCATTAGTTATGATGTAATATCTATATTTGCCTAGCAACATGAGCTTCCATGCACAGGACACATGCAATACAAATCAATCTTCCGCCTATGAATTACCACATCAGTTTCAACTGGATACTGCACTTCTTTAATCATAAAAAAGTGATACACTCTTGCAATATGTTATTGAACAGTTGCAATATTCCACCCTAGAGTAACCCTTGCCTCCACCACATACATTCCTTTGTATCTTGTTTGTATATTTGTGGGCGGGGGGGAAGGAGCGGGGGAGGGGAGGTGGATGCTGCATAAATGCAGTATCTCAGCAATCTAATCCCTATCCATTTGCAAGCCTTGAACTTCTCTTAATTTCCTTCCCATGTGTCCAGCCTCTCTAGGGCTTTTTATATAATAAATCCTCACTGGAGTTTGCAGCTCCTCCTATTTTGGTATTGTTAGTTATAAGCTGGAATGGCCCTTTAAAGGAGGTGAATTTAGCCTCACCTATGACTAATTAGCTGCCTCCCCATAGTGGGATTTGGTGCAGATAAAAGGGAGTCAGCTCCCTTGAGTTGAGGGAAGGACAGTGAGACCTGCAGGGAGCAGACAGGCTTCTTCAGGAGATGCAGTGTCAGGAGTTTTTCACATCAACCAGATAGAAAGGCCTGGCTGAAGCTACCTGCAGTGAAGGGCAGGGGCAGAAGCCTTAAAGAAGAAAAGGATTGAGGAAGCATTGGGCAGCAGGAGCTGGGTCTGGGGGAAAACTGTTGGAATTGTAGAGTGGGACAAAGATTTGCTCGGGTTTAAGTTAGTTGTTGAATCGTGATGTTATCGCTTACAACCAGACTCCAACGTAAGAGGGTACAGTTTTTGAGAACTTCAAGAAAAGAAAACTGAGGAGGGGCAGGGTATGAAAACAGATTGGGTCTGACCCTGTTCCAAGTAACCTCCATTAACGGCTGTTAATTCATCTGCCACTCAGAACTTCACTGCAGTTGTTAAATAAGACCAAACCTACCACAAACCTTTGCAGTTCTCCACTAGATAGATGTATACATTGGCTTTTGTTTAAGAGGGTAGTGTGATCCAGTGGACACAGCACTACCCTAGGATTCAGGAGACCTACGTTCAATTTGCAGCTATGCTACTTATGGGCCGGGCAAGTCACGTAACCGCTCTGTGCCTCAGTTTCCCCATCTGTACAATGGGGATAATGATACTTGCCCTCCCTTGCAACATGCTTTGCAATCTAGAAAAGAAATTGCTATGTAAGAGCTAATTATTATGGATTGCAGCCAGTTTTCTGTCCAAAAGGGAATGGGCCAAATCCTCGGCTGATGTAAATTAGCATAGCTCCTTTGAATTTATGCTAATTTGCACCTGCCAAATTCTCAGGTTATTTTATCAAAGTAAATTTTAATTATAGTTTTGCAAGAAAAATACATCAGTTGTTCAAATGTTTTACTAAACCCCAAATATATTATGTCCACTGCTTCCCCTGTATCCATTAATTTTGTAAATCCATCAAATGTGTCTAGGGTGACTAGACAGCAAGTATGAAAAATCGGGACGGGGGGGGGGTAGGGGGCGTAATAGGTGCCTATATAAGAAAAATCCCCCCAAATCAGGACCGTCCCTATAAAATTGGGACATATGGTCACCCTAGATGTGTTTGGCAAGATTAGTACCTTGGAAATTAATTCTGTTTATTGCTCACAGTTCTTTTATGCTCAAGGAATTTTAAGAGGGTATTTTTTTCCTGCCTCCTAATATTTTAGATTTGACAGACGCTTATCAAATATTCCATGCCTGAAGGGTCATTCAGAACTCATCATCTTAAGTGAATTAGGCATGGCATTCTACAGTATTTCCACCTGCATTTTAACAAATGTGAGGTCAGTTTCAAGTGCTAAGTTCAGCACATTGGTAGGAAATGAGTTTATTAAATTACTCATCATTTTCCATTCCATTTGATCCACCCAGCCTATGAGGGGGTGGAAAGTCACTGTGTCTGAATAAAGAATGCAATGGAAAAGGTTGAGATGGGATGCATAAAAATCCATTTGATGTATCTCTCTCTTGTTGAGCAGGAGACAAGAAATATCCCATTGCGTTTGAGTTAAGAAATTAGCCACGAGAGTAAAAAGTCCATTCCTCTTTCACAAACAGTTCCCCACTTTATTTAAAAGAATAATACTTAGCTCCTGTCATAGATCCAGTCCCCTACTGGTCACCCACTGCACTGCTGTGACCCTCCATTCAGATCAGAGGAGGAAATATCTTTTCCCATCTTGAGCACACCCATTTAACAGCTCTATTGGCCATTTAAAGCACCATGGTTAATATTGACAGGTTTCAGAGTAGCAGCCGTGTTAGTCTGTATCCGCAAAAAGAACAGGAGTACTTGTGGCACCTTAGAGACTAACAAATTTATTAGAGCATAAGCTTTCGTGGGCTACAGCCCACTTCTTCGGATGCATATAGAGTGGAACATATATTGAGGAGATATATATATACACATACAGAGAGCATAAACAGGTGGGAGTTGTCTTACCAACTCTGAGAGGCCAATTAAGTAAGAGAAAAAAACTTTTGAAGTGATAATCAAGATAGCCCAGTACAGACAGTTTGATAAGAAGTGTGAGAATACTTACAAGGGGAGATAGATTCAGTGTTTGTAATGGCTCAGCCATTCCCAGTCCTTATTCAATCCTGAGTTGATCGTATCTAGTTTGCATATCAATTCCAGCTCAGCAGTCTCTCGTTGGAGTCTGTTTTTGAAGTTTTTCTGTTGTAAGATAGCCACCCGCAGGTCTGTCATTGAATGGCCAGACAGGTTAAAGTGTTCTCCCACTGGTTTTTGAGTATTATGATTCCTGATGTCAGATTTGTGTCCATTAATTCTTTTGCGTAGAGACTGTCCGGTTTGGCCAATGTACATGGCAGAGGGGCATTGCTGGCACATGATGGCATATATCACATTGGTAGATGTGCAGGTGAACGAGCCCCTGATGGTATGGCTGATGTGATTAGGTCCTATGATGATGTCACTTGAATAGATATGTGGACAGAGTTGGCATCGGGCTTTGTTACAAGGATAGGTTCCTGGGTCAGTGTTTTTGTTCAGTGATGTGTGGTTGCTGGTGAGGATTTGCTTTAGGCTGGGGAGTTGTCTGTAAGCGAGGACAGGTCTGTCTCCCAAGATCTGTGAGAGTAAAGGATCATCTTTCAGGATAGGTTGTAGATCTCTGATGATGCGCTGGAGAGGTTTTAGTTGGGGGCTGAAGGTGACAGCTAGTGGTCTGTTATTTTTTTTGTTGGGCCTGTCTTGTAGGAGGTGACTTCTGGGTACTCGTCTGGCTCTGTCAATCTGTTTTTTCACTTCAGCAGCTGGGTATTGTAGTTTTAAGAATGCTTGATAGAGATCTTGTAGGTGCTTGTCTTTATCTGAGGGATTGGAGCAAATGTGGTTATATCTTAGAGCTTGGCTGTAGACAATGGATCGTGTGGTGTGTCCTGGATGGAAGCTGGAGGCATGTAGGTAAGTGTAGCGGTCAGTAGGTTTCCGGTATAGGGTGGTAATTATGTAACCATCGCTTATTAGCACAGTAGTGTCCAGAAAATGGACAGCTTGTGTGGATTGATCTAGGCTGAGTTTGATGGTGGAATGGAAATTATTGAAATCATGGTGGAATTCCTCAAGGGCTTCTTTTCCATGGGTCCAGATGATGAAGATGTCATCAATGTAGCGCAAGTACAGTAGGGGCGTTAGGGGACGAGAGCTAAGGAAGCATTGTTCTAAGTCAGCCATAAAGATGTTGGCATACTGTGGGGTCATGTGGGTACCGATAGCAGTGCCACTGACTTGAAGGTATATATTGTCCCCAAATGTGAAATAGTTGTGAGTGAGGACAAAGTCACAAAGTTCAGCCACCAGGTTAGCTGTGACATTATCGGGGATACTGTTCCTGATAGCTTGTAGTCCATCTTTGTGTGGAATATTGGTGTAGAGGGCTTCTACGTCCATAGTGGCCAGGATGGTGTTTTCTGGAAGATCACCGATGGATTGTAGTTTCCTCAGGAAGTCAGTGGTGTCTTGAAGATAGCTGGGAGTGCTGGTAGCGTAGGGTCTGAGGAGAGAGTCCACATAACCAGACAAGCCTGATGTTAGGGTGCCAATGCCTGAGATGATGGGGCGTCCAGGATTTCCAGGTTTATGGATCTTGGGTTGCAAATAGAATACCCCTGGTCGGGGTTCTAGGCATGTGTCTGTACAGATTTGTTCCTGTGCTTTGTCAGGGAGTATTTTTAGCAGATGGTGTAGTTTCTTTAGGTAATCCTCAGTGGGATCAGAGGATAATGGCCTGTAGAATGCGGTGTTAGAGAGCTGTCTTGCAGCCTCTTGGTCATATTCCAATTTATTCATGATGACGACAGCACCTCCTTTGTCAGCCTTTTTTATTATGATGTCAGGGTTGTTTCTGAGGCTGTAGATGGCATTGTGTTCAGCATGGCTGAGGTTATGGGGCAAGTGATGTTGCTTTTCCACAATTTCAGCCTTTGCACAACTCCCACCTGTTCATGCTCTCTGTATGTGTGTATATATATCTCCTCAATATATGTTCCACTCTATATGCATCCGAAGAAGTGGGCTGTAGCCCACGAAAGCTTATGCGCGAATAAATTTGTTAGTCTCTAAGGTGCCACAAGTACTCCTGTTCTTTTTATGGTTAATATTAAGTATCTTCCCATTGTCCTCAGCCTGAGGAAGACATGTTTTTCAGGCTGGTAAGACACAGGGGATACACATAGAGAAGAAGAGCTCTAGGTAGCTTGGAAGCTTGTCTATTTCACCAACAGAAGTTGGTTTAGTAAAAGACAATACCTTCCCCACCTTGTTTCTACAGACAGATCCCCGAATGATCACAGCTCCTATATAGGCTAGGGTTACCATATCTAATAAATAAAAAAAGAGGACCCTCCACGGGCCCTGGCCCCGCCCATTTCCCCACCCCTAGCCCCGCCCCAACTCCACCCCTTCCCCGCCCTAACTCCGCCTCCTCCTCCCTCCCACTCCCAGCCACGGGGAAAGGGCTGCCCCAGCGCTACCGGCTTCAGGGTTTGCCGGGCAGCCCCCAGACCCTGCGCCCCCGGCTGGCGCTTCCCCAGTGCAGCTGGAGCCCGGGAGGGGAAGCGCCCAGCTGGGGGCGCAGGGTCTGGAGGCTGCCCGGCAAACTGTGAAGCCGGTAGTGCTCGGGCTTTGGGTAGCCCCTATGCCTCCGGACCCTGCGCCCCCAGCCGGGCACTTCCCCTCCCGGGCTCCGGCAGCGCAGGGTCCGGAGGCACGGGGGCTGCCCGAAGCCGGTAGCGCTCGGGCAGCCCAGCTCTTAAACAGAGCCGAAGAGTCGGGGAGGAGCAGAGCCGCCATTTTCCCGGACATGTTCGGCTTTTTGGCAATTCCCCCCGGACGGGGGTTTGACTACCGAAAAGCCGGACATGTCCGGGAAAAAGAGGATGTATGGTAACCCTAATATAGGCACTTGCCTTCCTTAGAGCACAGAACATGTTACAAAGAAAAGTCAGGACCACTTTGCCCATGGGGAAACTGAGGCACTGTGCAGGGAAGCAATGTGCCCAAGGCCACCCAACAGGTCAGTGACAGAGCTGAGAGTGGAAGCCAGGTCTCATGACTCCCAGGCCAGTGCTCTAGCCAGGGAACCACAGTGTCTCCTCCTCAGAAAGCTTCCTTATGTTAGAATAATATTAATGGAGGAGAATGGCAACCTTTAACTGCAGCCCAAGAAAGACTATGTGACAAAAGAGAGAAAACTCAAGACAAGAGTGTATGAAATCAGCCGGTCACAAAATACAATATATTCCTTTTTTATAATACATTACAATGAACTTGCTTGTGTGCATCTGACTGGCCTCTCCAGGATGAAAACAGAACCGCTCAATTGGGTGTCATAGGTCCTATATAGCTAGCAGATAATGGAGATTTTCCTTTAGGCATCAGTGCTTTTGGAAGTCTATTTTTGCTGCCATTGCTGTGTGGTACTGCAATGTGGATTATGAAGAAATGTGATGCTTTAAGTGGGCATGGATTTGTTATAATATTTTTATTATTATCTAGCTCTTATACAGTGTTTTTAATCAGTAGATCTTAAAGCATTTTACAAAGGAGGGCAGTATCATTTTTCCCATTACAAATGGGGAAATTGAGGCATGGAGAAGGAAAATGACTTGCCCAAGGTCACCCAGCAGGCCAGTGGAATAGCCAGGAATAGAACCCAGGGTTTCCTGAGCCCCAGTCCAGTGCTCTAACAACTAGATTCAATATTAAGCCATTCATAATTACTGGTAAGTATTTCCAGTCCAAAATCAAGAGATGAAATAAAGCAACAGCAAAAAAATTAGTAATTAAAAAGCAAATATCATTAATTACCATATATTTGAGTTCATTTTATAAAATAAAATTTAAAGGATTTTATCTTTAGACCAATTGAAACAGAAGATCATTGTAATTTAAAAGAGCAAAAGATGTACCCAACTGCAGTTTGGGGCCAGATCCGCAGCTGATGTAAATCAGTGTAGCTCCACTGACATCAAAGGAGCTAGGTCTGTTTACTTCTGATGAGGATCTGGCCCATAGTTTCAGATCAATAGATGGCTTAATACTCTAACTGGATGCCTGCCTTGCACCATGTGGAGTCACCTACGCCAGTGCAAAGTGGATGTAAATGGACGTGATTATGACGTGGTAGCATTTTACACTCACTCTGCCCTGGTGTGAACACCACCCAGTGCAGTGCAGAGGAGAATCAGACCCTTTGGTTCAGGTTCTGAACCACTAAATTGGGAGTAAATCCAGTGACGTTAATGGGCATGCTCACTGGGTTGGCGTAAATCAGGGCAGGGCTGCCCAGAAGGGGGGGCAAGTGGGCCAATTTGCCCAAGACCCTGGGCCCCGCAGGGGCCCCCACGAGAGTTTTTCGGGGCCTCTGGAATGGGGTCCTTCACTCGCTCCGGGGGCCCCGGAAAACTCTCACGGGGCCCGGGCCCCCGGAGCTTCTTCTGCTCCAGGTCTTCGGCGGCAATTCAGCGGCAGGGGCCCCCTGCCGCCGAAGACCCCAGACCCCCTGAATCCTCTGGGCGACCCTGAATCAGGGTAGCTCCACTGCAGTTCATGCAGCCACACTGATATGCACTGAGGATTTGGCCCATTATATATAACTCCTGGGCAGAGCCAGTGCTAGGCATAAACAGATTAAGCAATTAGGGCCCCAAGCAGCACAAGCAGCCCCTTATTGCTTTTTTATTATAAGAACTTGCCTGTTTTAGTATGGGGGGGTCAAATATATTCCTGCGTAGGGCCCCCCAATGGGCTAGCACTGCTCCCGAGGCCAGGTCCCCAGCTAGCGTAAATCAGCATAGCGCCAGAGAAGTCAAAGGAGCTGCACCAATTTACACCAGCTGAGGATCTAGTCTTTGGGCTTTGTCGCGCTCAGCTGTTTATCTGCCTTTCTTCCCATCTCCTTTGATTCTCTTCTCCCCTTGCCTTAGCCACTCCCATCCCTGTTTCCTGCTGGGCAGACTGTATTCCCTGGCTTTGCTAACAAACACCCCCTCCTCCCGCCCCAAGGAATCACTACACTGACAATACATGTGCCTAACAGCCCTTTTCACTTTCAAAGCAAATCCCCACGCCTCCTAATCTTCACAACAGCGGTGGAAGGGAGGCGTTATCCTATTAAAATAGCGAAAGAACAAACGCTGAAGAAGAATTGGACTGCATTATCCATAAACATCTGGTCAAGTATCAGGGGGTAGCTGTGTTAGTCTGTATCTACAAAAACAACAAGGAGTCTGGTGGCACCTTAAAGACTAACAGATTTATTTGAGCATAAGCTTTGTGGGTAAAAACCTCACTTCTTTATAATTAACTTTAATAATACATTTTTCTATTCCAAAAGTCTTCACGTACATCCGTTAACCCTTGCAAAACTCCAGTGAGGTAGTTAAGGGTAGCTATCCCTATTTTACAGATGGGGAAACTGAGGCACAGACAAGCGGTTAAGCAACTTGCTGAATATCCCAGCGATTATCTGAGAATGTAACTCAGGAGTTCCCGCCTCTTGATCTTCTGCTCCAACCACTAGATCGTGCCTTAGACCTTTTCTACACTGAGGACAGCCCCTAGTGCAGACAACAGAAACCCTTACAAACTGCAATTTGCAATGGTGCAGCTGGCTTCTGTGTCAAGCAGGGATTGTCTCCACTGGTGAAAACAGGGGCTTTGCCTGTCTGCGCTAGAGTTTGGGCTGGTGCAGCTAGGCTGGTAGCTGGTCAACGATGACTGAAATCAGGGCAAATCTCCAATGCTGACGAGTTCTCAGTCTTGCCAAACAAGGGAAAACACCAGGTTTGTAAAGGAAGAGGAAGGTATGAAAGGCTGGGAACAGCACTGGAGCAAAGAAAGACAGGGACCACCCCTGCCAGAAATGGAATTGTGATTGCTTAAACCAATATCAATACATTAGAAGCAAGAGGAAGACCAAGGACAGGGTAGGCCCACTGCTCAGTGAGGAGGAAGAAACAGTAACAGGAAACTTGGAAATGGCAGAGATGCTTAATGACTTCTTTGTTTTAGTCTTCACCGAGAAGTCTGAAGGAATGCCTAACATAGTGAATGCTACTGCTTTGAGCAGGGGATTGGACTAGATGACTAGATGACCTCCTGAGGTCCCTTCCAACCCTGGTATTCTATGATTCTAATGGGAAGGGGGTAGGTTTAGAAGATAAAACAAAAAAAGAACAAGTTAAAAATCACTTAGAAAAGTTAGATGCCTGCAAGTCACCAGGGCCTGATGAAATGCATCCTAGAATACTCAAGGAGCTAATAGAGGAGGTATCTGAGCCTCTAGCTATTATCTTTGGAAAATCATGGGAGACAGGAGAGATTCCAGAAGACTGGAAAAGGGCAAACATAGTGCCCATCTATAAAAAGGGAAATAAAAACAACCCAGGAAACTACAGACCAGTTAGTTTAACTTCTGTGCCAGGGAATATAATGGAGAAATTAATTAAGGAAATCATCTGCAAACACTTGGAAGGTGGTAAGGTGATAGGGAATAGCCTGCATGGATTTGTAAAGAACAAATCATGTCAAACCAATCTGATAGTTTTCTTTGATAGGATAACGAGTCTTGTGGATAAGGGAGAAGCGGTGGATGTGGTATACCTAGACTTTAGTAAGGCATTTGCATGATATTCTTATTAATAAACTAGGCAAATACAACTTAGATGGGGCTACTATAAGCTGGGTGCATAACTGGCTGGATAACCGTACTCAGAGAGTAGTTATTAATGGTTCCCAATCCTGCTGGAAAGGTATAACGAGCGGGGTTCCGCAGGGGTCTGTTTTGGGATCGGCTCTGTTCAATATCTTCATCAACAACTTAGATATTGGCATAGAAAGTGCACTTATTAAGTTTGCAGATGATACCAAACTGGGAGGGATTGCAACTGCTTTGGAGGATAGGGTCATAATTCAAAATGATTTGGACAAATTGGAGAAATGGTCTTAAACAGGTTGAAGTTTAATAAAGACAAATGCAAAGTGCTCCACTTAGGAAGGAACAATCAGTTTCACACATTCAGAATGAGAAGAGACTG
Organism: Chrysemys picta bellii; assembly: GCF_011386835.1. Taxonomy (NCBI): domain Eukaryota; kingdom Metazoa; phylum Chordata; order Testudines; family Emydidae; genus Chrysemys; species Chrysemys picta. Next base: position 152,832,882 of record NC_088792.1, read on the forward strand.
TCTAGGAAGGAGTACAGCAGAAAGGGATCTAGGGGTTATAGTGGACCACAAGCTAAATATGAGTCAATAGTGTGATGCTGTTGCAAAAAAAGCAAACATGATTCTGGGATGCATTAACAGGTGTGTTGTGAGCAAAACACGAGAAGTCATTCTTCCGCTCTACTCTGCGCTGGTTAGGCCTCAACTGGAGTATTGTGTCCAGTTCTGGGCATTGCATTTCAAGAAAGATGTGGAGAAATTGGAGAGGGTCCAGAGAAGAGCAACAAGAATGATTAAAGGTCTAGAGAACATGACCTATGCAGGAAGGCTGAAAGAATTGGGTTTGTTTAGTTTGGAAAAGAGAAGACTGAGAGGGGACATGATAGCAGTTTTCAGGTATCTAAAAGGGTGTCATAAGGGGGAGGGAGAAAACTTGTTCATCTTAGCCTCTAAGGATAGAACAAGAAGCAATGGGCTTAAACTGCAGCAAGAGAGGTTTAGGTAGGACATTAGGAAAAAGTTCCTAACGGTCAGGGTGGTTAAACACTGCAATAAATTGCCTAGGGAGGTTGTGGAATCTCCATCTCTGGAGATATTTAAGAGTAGGTTAGATAAATGTCTATCAGGGATGGTCTAGACAGTATTTGGTCCTGCCATGCGGGCAGGGGACTGGACTCGATGACCTCTCGAGGTCCCTTCCAGTCCTAGAATCTATGAATCTATGAAACTGAAAATCAACTCTTGAACCTCAGGGATTCAGCTTCCCGACAGAACTTATGCAAAAGCCAAACAGGGCCACAGGAGCCCAATTCCAGACAGAAATGATGGGCCAGATTTCAGCTGATATCACTCCCTTGCTGTCCATTTACACCTGCTGAAGACCTGGCCTTTTAATTTCTAGATTACATTAGAAATGTTGGGGCAAATTAATCATTGGCACACCTCTGTTTAAGTGGATGGAGTGACACCAGGGATTTATTTGCTCTGGAGCCTTCATAGACTCATTAAAAATCAATTTGATTCTCAGCAGCGGAATTTTCTTGTGTTAGCAAAGGGAGAACTGTATTGTTCACTTAACTGGTGACTTAATGCCTTACATCACGTGGCCAAAAGTTACCATCCCTTCACGTATAATCCCCATACTGAACAGGTCAAAGGCAAGCAGCCTATCCACAAATGCATCGTGGCCTGCAGCCATATTGTCTGGGAGTTGGATCTTGCAAGCTAGGCAGGACTGGAGTGAGCTAGTTTGCGTACTCACTGCAGAGTGGGTGGGTTAGCAGCCCGAGTGAAAGCAGCACCCAGTCTCAAGCCTTTACCCACAGCCGGGCCAGCTAGCTTGGCTTTAAAGCAACACCAAACTTGAGCCACAGGATTTTGTGTGTGTGGATGGGGTCGGTGAGGGTGTTAGGGGCAACATCCAAGTAAGAGCCCGTGTTAATGCTGCAGTGAAGACAGCCCCTAAGTGGCTTGTCCACGTTCACACGGCACGTACTATGGCAGAACAGGGAACCAAAAATCATGTCTCCTGAGTCCTAGCCCAGTGGAACTTCATCCATCTCCTTCCACCCCGAATTATATTTCTTGTGTTGAGGTGAGTCCCAGCGGCCTGCCCCTGTTCTGTTCCCCCAGGGTCATTTAGGGGACATTGTGCAGCCTCTCTTCCTATAGTGCAGCTTGGGAGATGTACCAGGTCAAGCCAACTCTCCTCCCCAATGCAAAGGTTCTTCAGCATAGAGTAGAAAACCCCTGGCTTTCCCAGCTTCAGCCACAGCAGGTAGTCAATTCTATTAGCCCCTGGCACACCCACTGGGGACAAACTTTCAAAGGTGCCCAATTCCCTTTGGCAATTATTCAGAGAAAAGTATCAAATTGGTGCCTTTGACAATCTCCTCACTGTGGTTATCTTAGCCAGCAGCTTTAGGAATAACTCATCTCCGGATCCAGGGCTAGGAAAGGACTCCAGTTTCAAAGCCCAGAAGCGTCTGTGCTAAAAACAATCTCTCCACCTCCACGTGTCGGGACTGTGCTCCAGAGATTTTGCTACTTGAGAAAGCATATATTCAGCCTCACGTCGCCCCGTTGGGTTCTTTCAATCTGCATCCACAATCTTCAAACCTCTATTTCCTTAACACTGCCATATAAATCAGACGCGAGGCTCAGAAAAGGCAGCCTCATGTGTCCCCGTCAGTTGCTAGGGAGCCCAGCAGATGAGCAACAGATTAGATGAGCTCCCTTGAAGTTCTTTCATCTCGGGAGAGAGGCTGTAAAACGAGCAGAAAATTGTTTAAACCCCGACAATTTCATTGGATTCTGGGAAAGTCTCAGATGCAGATAAATCCCCATCAGCCAGCAATAGCACCAGATGCTGCTGCCAGTCCTGGCTCTAAGAAAGCAAATGGGCTTAGACGGAAACTCATCCTTTCCAAAGAAGTGGGGGGTGTTCATCCATGCAGCCGTGTAAATATCCTGGGTGTGATTTTTGCACTTCTCTTCTTAGAGGCACAATGCACAAAGTCCACAGCCCAGAGGAAGTGAGGGAGCAGCCCAACTACCCCAGAACTGGAAGGGAAGAACCCCACCTGGGCCCCGGATATGCTAGCCAGTGCTGCTGCGGCTTCACTGCTATTGTTATTCGAGCTAGCTAGATCAAAGCTAACTCAGCTCTGTCTCCCCACGATGCAGCCACATCTCTGATTGCAGTGTAGACAGTGTCACCATTCAAGTTAACTGCACCTGTATTTCCCCTCCATGGTCCAACAAGGACCTTCGCTCTTGGGTTTCCAGCTCCCTCAGGCGTTGCCTTTCTCAGGTGAAGAGCTGTCTCTCTCTCCCTTCTCACTGGGGTATTTCCAGCTGGGCCAGTTCCCGGCCTTCACTGTGTTATTCCCAGCAAAAGATGGTCTGCCTGAGCAGGCCTGCATCACTTCTCTCCTCAGAGATGGGACCAAGTGCAATTGCTACAGTTATAAGTTACCACAAAGTTCTTTCTGTGCAAGCCAATTTTATTCTGAAGGTAAAAGCACTATCGAGAAAGTGTGTTAAACACTAGAAAAGAACCTACACACCTGCTAGTAAACTTTTCTGAGATCACCCCCTGCTCCCTTCCACACTGGGTTAGTCCTTCAAACCCCACACAGGGCACAAGTTCAGAACTGCCTCAGCTCAGAACTAGCACCCAGTCTTATGCAGGGTGACCAGATGTCCCTATTTTATAGGGACAGTCCCAATATTTGAAGCTTTGTCTTATATAGGTGCCAATTACTCCCCACCCCTTGCCCCACCCCCGATTTTTCACCGTTGCTATCTGGTCACCCTAGTCTTATGGTACTTAGTAAGCCAAAGTCCTTCCAACACTTCCTTGAGGTTTGAGGCCCTCTGTGGACCAGAGGTCCTGTCCATTTGCTGGATCAGAACGAGAGCCCTGAGTCCGTTCACCACCAAGTTCTTTTTTTTGTCAGCTGCTTTCTAGAGAATCCAATTTGAACCTCTGAAGAAACAGTGACTAGGTCACCAGCTCACCAATGGCAAAGCTACAGAGGGCTGATAACAGGAGGAATTATTTCAGCAAACCTCCTGCTCCTAGGGAAGTTACATACAATCTCACAATAACAAGCACACACACACACGCGCGCGCTCACACGATTGCATTTTGAATACAATGGGCCCCCCCGGGTATTAAACTTGATTCAATAAGGTTTATCCAAGATATTGCAGATCTGTTGCAGGCAGATTCTAAAACAGCCCAGCCCACCCAAGCTATCAGTGGGTGGCAGCGCCACTCAAAATTGCCATCGTTCTATTTGCTAGACCCCCTTCCACTCCCACCCTGGCATGGCCCCGGGGCTATCGCAAATAGTGGCTGCTTTACACAGTGCCTGCACTAAGGGAATTCTTCCCCTGATATTTCCTGGGCTTTCACAGCTCTGGTATGCTTAGGGTGACCATACATCCCCTTTTGTCCGGGACAGTCCCCTTTTTCAGCTCTGTCCTGGCCATCTCTACTTTTTCACCAGAATTGGGCATTTGTCCTAGTTGCAAGGCAGAGCGGAGAGCTGCTACCAGGGGGGTAGGGGGGAGCTCAGCTGAAGGCAGTGTTGCCTGCCAGCAGGAGAGCGGAGAAATTTGCTGCTGGCAGGCAGCGCTGCCTTCAGAGCTGACTGCCTGGGCGATGCAGAGGTTGGTGGGTCAGCCCCAGCCACGGGCAGCACGGGGCTCGGGCGCTCAGCATCAGCCCCAGGTGGTGTGGAGCTCAGCAGATCAGCCCTGAGGTCTGTGGGTCAGCCCCAGCCCCAGCTACGGGCAGCTTGGGGATCGGGCTCTCAGTCCCTGCCTCGGGCGGCATGAGGAGGGCGGCTCTGGCGAGCCCTGTGTGCGGGGAGGGCGGGGGCAGCTCAAGCGAGCCCCAGTCCGTCCCATTTTTACTTTAAGAAATATGGTCGCCCTATTTGCTGCAGCAATGTAGGGGGACTGCAACAGGGCCCCAGATCACACCCTCCATTTCTAGCTAATAAAATCATTTGCCGTAAGGGGCCACTCCTGCTCCCACTGAAGGCTGGGGGAGGTTTGACATTCATTTCAGTGGTGGGGTGATCAGTCCAGAAAAGAACTTCTAATGACCATGGGGACTATTCACTATTTGGCGTATGCAATCCGGTCAAGTCAAGCCACAGCGTTCTTATCAACAATGTTCAAGGCACAAAGATCCCCAGGAAGTTGAGTCGGTTAGTATTCATTTCATGCAGATGTCTCTCAATATTCTAGCATCATATTGGGAGATTGGTAGTATTGTATCCAGCATCTGGCATTGGGAACAAAACACAATTTCAACTGATTCTCATGCAAAAGAAAAACCAGATAAAACCTCCATCTACTGACGCCAGCATGGCTGATCCTTGTGTCTGCTTTACACAAGGGCCATGTGATCAGATTCCTTCAGAAGGCCATTCAACTTTTACTGATACGATCAGACTTCAGTGTCAAACTTTCCCCTCTTCTCCAACAGAACTAACACTCTTTAGAGCTTCTCATTCCACTGTTATATTCTGCTCTGTTATACTCATGTAAATCTGGAGTCAAGTGGTGGATTTACACCAGCATAGCTGAGCAGAGTTTGACCCCAAATCATCATCCTAAAACTTGGCCCTCAATCAACGGAGCGGCACGCTAAAAAGAGATTCAGGAGCTGGGGAACGCTAACCTAAAAACAGTGTTATAATCCTTCAGAGTAGCTTGCTTAACATCCCAGCACGATGACTTTGGTGGCCTGATGAATGATACATATTCCATAAATTATCTGCCCTAAGTGCCTGATATCCAGTGGCTCTGTTCCTGCCTTTGGGAAGGCTCAGGGAACATGGCTGAAGGTGGTTTTTAAGCCACCTTTGATATCTTATTACCCTGCTGCAAGTAAAAGCAGCCTTGGAGCTACTCTACCTTATGCTCTGCTTCACATGGTCCCATCAGCCCTGGAAGGCAGAAAATACCCAGAGTACTTCTGATGGGCCCCAACACCAGGCTCTGGGAGCAGGTCGGACATAGAGACCTGAAGGCAGCTCTACACTGGCTGTGAAGGCATTTGCAAAAGGGGGTATTTTCAGGAGACTGTTTCTGACCCCTGCACGCTGCCAGAGACGCAGGAGGCTTTAATAACACACCACCTCCTGCTTATATAGCACTTTTTGCCCATAGATCTCAAAGCACTTTACAGAGGTGGTCAGTATCATTATCCCCATTCCACAGAAACTGAGGCACAAAGAGGGGGCGTGACCTGCCCAAGGTCACCCCAGCAGCAGAGCTCAGATCTCCTGAGTCCCAGTCCAGTGCTCTATCCCCTAGGCCACACTTAGCTGAAAGGTTAGTGTAAATGAGAATCAGACTATAAGGCTAAAATGTTCAGTCCAGCCCTGGCCTGAGCACAAGGCAGGCCTTGCTCTCCCCAGTCTGTGGACCCCAATGGCTGGAGATAGGGTCAGGGGACCCATGCCTGCCCAGATCTCTTTGGGCGGCTCCAGTGGGCTTTTCCATGGGGCTGAGCTCTGTGTACCACCATCCTGCCGCTGTTTGTTCCATGGAACCATACGGACTCCACTGCCTGGCGGCATTTCAGACCTGCAGAGCCTAGGGCTCAAGATATGCTCTAGCTTTGTGCACTATATTTAATGTCTGAGCGATACTTCCCTATTACCATTACACTGGGGAGGTCTTGGCTGCTTCGGAATATTGGTCTGACATCAAAGAGGCTTGCTATAGAACAGGGGTAGGCAACCTATGGCACGCGTGCCAAAGGCGGCATGCAAGCTGATTTTCAGTGGCACTCACAGTGCCTGGGTCCTGGCCACTGTTCTGGGGGGCTCTGCATTTTAATTTAATTTTAAATGAAGCTTCTTAATGTTTTAAAAACCTTACTTACTTTACATACAACAATAGTTTAGTTATATATTATAGACTTATAGAAAGAGACCTTCTAAAAACATTAAAATGTATTACTGGCACGCAAAACCTTAAATCAGAGTGAATAAATGAAGACTCGGCCCACCACTTCTGAAAGGTTGCCGACCCCTGCTATAGAAGTAGCTATATTTAAGGTGGTGCGTGTGTGGGAGGGGTTTTAAAGGTGCTACTATTAATTATTATTGGGTTTTGGGGGTTACCATAGTACCTATGAGCCCCAGTCATAAACCAAGATCCAATGGTGCATGGTGCTGTACGGCTCTGCAGGAAACTCTACCTTCCTGCATCGTGTCGTGGAGTCCAGTGCATATCTCTGTAGCCCCCATCCTAAGGGCTATTGTGTTACCCGGTGCTGGGGGAGCACTAGAGCAAAAGCAGTGCCTGCACTAGGACATGTTTGCTAAAATTTCCCTTCTTTCACAGGGGGCTGGAAGGGATGTTGAGAAGTCATCACACCCAGCCCCTCGCTGATTGTATGTTTTAGTTCTGAAAGGCTGGGCAGATATCCAGTGTAGGGTTACCATATTTCAGCAAGCAAAAAAGAGGACGGGAGGAGCCCCGCCCCCATCCTGCCCTAGCCCCGCCCCTGCCCCTCCCACTTCCCGCCCCCCCTCAGAACCCCCAACCCTCCCCCCGTTCCTTGTCCCCTGACTGCCCCCTCCTGGGACCCCTGCCCCTAACTGCCCTCCAGAACCCCACCCCCTATTTATGTACAGGCGTGACTACCTGCCCTTTCCTGGTTACTATACGCGGCCAGTCCGCATCCACATCCAGTAGTTAAAATAAATAAATAAATAAACTAATGATTTAAATTGGAATTTCATCCATTAATAAGTATTTATTATATAGTTAAAACCATTCTATTGAAGGGCAGATATTAAATAACACTAAATATGTTAATGTTCAAAGCAATATTAAAAATTTGAAAATTTAGAGCATGGAAACCAAAATAGCTAAAATTTAGTTTTGGCAAGATACACGGAATGGAAACTCTGGGATCTTTACCTGTCACTGAATATAGCCATCATACCAATAGTGGAATATAAAACAAGTCTACATATACTCTCCTTAAAATTTTTACTTCTGTCCATTCCCAATAATTGTAACAAATCATTATTACCTTCACTCCACTTGCCACGCGCCCCAAGCACAAAACCAAAGAAGTGGATATTTTTACCTCCCGTTAAGTTTTTAATTTCTTCCTCTAACTCAAGATAATAAGCCACCTTCTCACTGTGGGCTTGTTCCAAACTTCCGGCATTATCCTCCCATCGTACTGTAACATCAACCACCACTGCTGTATCTCCTTTTATAAATATAATATCCGGCTTTCTTAACTCACCCTTACTATTTCTCAAATGGGGCTCTATCATTGCCTTCCACCCTAATTTACCAACCTTATCCACAACTGCAGACACTACTCTATTATGCCTTTTTATCCTAGCATTCTTAGTCTTATAACATTGTCCTGAGATATGGGGAACAGTCTCCCGCACTTTACCGCACCATCTACAAAGAGCATTCACACCTCCTCTTCCTCTTGCTAATGTCTCCCTAGTAGGATAAATATTTGCCCTAAGCTGCAATGCTGCGATATACGCTGACGATTTAACTTTACTAGAGTTTCTAAAAATCAAATTACTAATTAAATCATTTTTAAAATATTTTATCCCTATTCCCTGACATCTCAGTTCCGACCATCTTAAAAATTCCTCTTCCCTCCATTTCTTGGGATGAGATGTTACTGCACTAAATGACAATATTTTATCCACAAGATTTTCTCCTGCATATAGATAAGATAGGTCCATCCAATCATCTCTCGAGACAATATGTCTCCTCCATTTACGAATTAACATATTTGGGATTTGCACACTAAACTTAGTGAGAGCTAAACCACCATCCCTACCTCTAGAATAAAATATCCCATCTGTGGTACACTGAGGTAAATGTAAAATCTCTTTAACTATTTTTCTAACTAACACATCAAGATCGTCTAAAAGATTAAAAGGGGGTTCTATTAAAAGAAGATTATAAAATAGCTTCGGTAAGATGTATGTCTGTAAAATTAATATTTTTGGGGCCGGTTTTAATGGGGCCTTAATTAAATTCTCACTCCAATCTTTCAATTTTTCTTTAAGTACCGGTCCCCCTACACCTATCCAGGGATCTATTCTAGCCCCTAAATATTTTTCAAAATCCCCTGGTTGAACATATTCAATCTTCTCTGACCCTATCTGCCAATTATCCTTAGGATTAACTACATAGGTTTTATGTTTAGTTAAAATGTGAAAGCCTTTCGTTTTCTTCACATTAACAGAGAGATTAGTATTTTTACAAAACTCCTCTAAGATACCCAAATTTTTGATCATTCCTTTATATGAGCTACTTAAAATTGCCACATCATCGGCAAAAGCCAATGACGTGACACTATTACCCTTAACATAAAAACCACTTCCTTCTACTTCTAATCTAGTTAAAAGGGGATCCATAGCAATATTAAACAAAATTGGGGACAACGGGTCACCCTGCTTGACCCCCCTCCTAATTAAAATAGACTCAGTAGCTTCATCACCCACCCATACCCTAGTTGTGCAATTATCATAAAGGTCCCTAATAATATCTATAAAATGTTCATCTATACCAAATCTTCTCAACCCGGCTATTATATGTCCGTGTCCCACAGAATCAAATGCTTTAGCCAGATCTACGAACACTATTGCAATTTCATTCCCATTTCGTTTAGCCCCTTTAATCAAATTATCTAATATAGCAATATTTTCCTCACACCCAGGGGCGGATATAAACCCTTTTTGTCTACTACATATCTTAACTGTTTCCACCAGTCTTTTTGCTAATATTTTGGTATAGATTCTAATCCAAACTGACCCAATTGTCAATGGTCTCCAAGATGTTAACTTCTTCATTTCCTCCTCATCTTGTGTCTTTGGTATTAAAATCGTTCTATTTTTCTTAAATTCATCTGGTACCTGTCTATTTAGAAACCATATATTAAAAATTTTTGTAAGTATTAAGGAGTCTAAATTAAAAATATCCCACAAATTGCTCACTTTTACTTTATCTGGGCCAGGAGCACTATCTTTTCTTATTTCTGTTAAAGCTATTCTAATCTCATCCACAGAGATCGGACTCATTAATATATCATTATCCGCATTCTCTGTGGATGATGGCCACCCTATCATATTACCATGTCCAATTGTTCCCAAAATATTTACATAGTATTCCTCAATTTCTTTCATAGGGATAGCACACTTAGCCTTATCTGGCTCTCCCATTATAATGCGAGTCAATCTTCTTCTATCCTTATCAAATAATTGTTGATAGAATTTATACTTAGCTTTCTTTGTAGCATATCTCCTAATTGCATTAAATTGCTTCCTTCTCCCCTCCTTTCTAATCTTCCCTTTTCCTTTATTCCTCAACTCTATTTGACTTTCATTTCTAGGGTCCTGTCCCTCTACTAATGAATAACATAATTTTTCCAACATTGCCCATCCGAGAGCTTTTGTTAAATCCTCCTTTAATAATCCTTCAATTTCCCCTAAACTATTTATTATTTCTCTTCCCTCCCTACTTTGTTTTCCCCGTTTACATATTTTCTCCACTAAATCCACTTCTGGATGTCCTTTTAGTGGGAAAATCCTCTCTCTTGGGGGCGGAATTTCTAATATATTTACTCTAATGTCCTCTACCTCAGTCACTTCCTCCCTATCTCCTGTTACCACTAACTTCTTCTTTGCTAATTCTCGTCTTTTATCTGATATTTGTTTATTCGTTTTGGTCCTCATCTCGCTCTCAATACATTTATTTATATTCCTTTTCCCAATATATTTCCTTTCCAACTGTATAAGCTGCGCAACCTCATCTTTAGTCCATATATGAGATCTAGTCGATCCCTCTTTGATCTTACTTTTAGCAGCCATATCTTCTTTTCTTTGCTCATTCCTCACAGCAGGGTGTCTATGTCTACAGTGTTGGCTCAATCCAGATCTAGTATGAAAACCAAGCCCACAGACCGAGCACGTATGGCTCTTCATTGGGGTATCCGCCTTCTTGGGTATGCACTTGGGGTAGTGGCAAGCTATATTATGATATTGAGAAGATTTTCCACATTTACTACATACAACTCGTATGGCTTTACTTTTATGAACCACATTAATGTGTTTGGCCCATTTACCAAATGTTGGTAATATCTGGGGACATATTGGACAATTAAAACTATCAACGGGATACTCTAAATAAAAAACCCCATCCTTCCACGAACTACTTTCTAATATATTTATATTACTACCAATACTGTTAAGATCCTTATTACGATCCCTATTAAAATCAGTACTTGATTCCCTAACATATGGATCATCAAATGTACTTAAATACTTAAAATCTGGATTAAAACTGTCCATAGTTAAATCATTAAAAGTGTCCCTTGTAAAAACCATCGGTAAGATAGATAAAATCTCCTCACCATGATCATCACAAACATTCTCCTCTACCTCCTCTCCATGCTCCACTGGGAGGACTTGATTCTCACTCTCATTCTCATGAGACTTCATTATAGTCCACACCATTTTATCCATTGGTCCAGCGACCCTGATCACATCCCTAATATATTTAACACTGTCAGCCGGGGCATCAAAGCCAACAGCGGGGGCGTTATTAACCCGGTCCAGCGCCAATCCGGTATAAAAATATAAATTACTTTTTTCCATAGCTAAAAGATTTACCCTTCTCAGGGGGAAACTAACCCTTTCCAGGGGGAAACTAACCCGTACCTGGGGGAAACTAACCCTTTCCAGGGGGAAACTAACCCGTACCTGGGGGAGACTACCCTTACCAGGGGGAATCAACCCGTACCTGGGGGAGGCTACCCTTACCAGGGGGGCATCCATGTGGCACCATATGGGGCTGCCCAACCCCGTCCCACACCCCACTGAACGTGGGATGTGGGTTCGTCCTCCGCAATCCGCCTGGCTATCCAAGCCAGTTACCGACTCTCACCACGAGGAGGTAGCGGTTGGACTTGCAATCCAGAGGCTTTCCTCAAAGAGGGGTCCCAAACAGCATAATGTCGAGCTCTAACGGGCGTGTGAGAAAAGGCTCAGATCTTGGTAGGGGTTGCCCCTATTGACCGGGCTCACGCCCACCCCCACCTCACCGATAACCCATTCTCTCACTACCCTCAGGCAATGTTTCCGTCCAAGCCCGACAGCTGAGAGGGTCCAGAGACGCATGGAGAGCCATTAAGAGAGCCATTAAGCCTCCCTGCCTCTTGTCCCCTGACTGCCCCCTCCTGAGACCCTCCCCCCATCCTAACTGGCCCCCTAGGACCCTACCCCCTACCTGTACCCTGATTGCCCCAACCCTTATCCACACCCCCACCCCCAGACAGACCCCTGGGACTCCCACGCCCCATCCAACCACTCCCCACCCCCTGACAGCCCCCCCCAGAACTCCCAACCCATCTAAACCCCTCTGCTCCCTGTCCCATTGACTGCTCCGATCCCTCTCCCCACCCCTGCCCCGACAGCCCCCCCCCAGAACTCCCAAACACCCCCCCCCGCTCCTTGTCCCCTGATTGCCCCCTCCTGGGACCCCTGCTCCTAACTGCCCTCCAGAACCCCACTCCCTACCTAAGCCTCCCTGTTCCTTGTCCCCTAACTGCCCCCTCCTAAGACCCCCCCAAACTGCCCCCCAGGACTCTACCCCCTACCTATACCCTGACTGCCCAAAACCTTCTCCACCCCCCCAAAAAAGCCCCCCCCCGAACTCCCGACCCCCCCCATCTCTTGACTGCCCCCTCCAAAATCTCCCTGCCCCTTCTCCTGCCCCCTGGCCCCCTTACCCTGCCGCTCAGAACATGGTGTTGGGCTCTGTGCGGAGCCGGACACGTGGCTGCGCTCCCCAGCGCAACACACAACCCGGTCCCTGCCCCTGCACAGTGCTGCCGGAGCGGGGCGCTGGGCAGCAGGGGAGGAGGAGCTGCCGAGGCCCAGTGCAAACGGCCCGGCAGGCCGGCCGGCTCAGAATGCAGGGAGGGAGGGGAGGAGGAGCTCTACAGCTGCTCCGGAGTCCAGCCCGGCTGCGGGGGAAGGGCTCTGGCTGCCAGAGCCCCATGCGAGTGGCTGACTTTCCTGCAGCCCTCCCAGCCGCGCCTCGCTCTGCATGGGGGGGAAATCCCGGACATTTTTAGTGATTTACAAATTCCCCCCCAGACGCTATTTTTAACACAAAAAGGAGGACATGTCCGGGTAAATCCGGACGAATGGTAACCCTAATCCAGTGGTCGAAAGTAATGTGTCAATTGCACATTATCCTACACCTGCGTGCAGGACAGAAAAGCATTGAATTCATATTGCAATTAAGCAGAAGCCTGCTGGACATGTGGCTGGATTCTCTCCCCTGTTTTCCTGCCACTTTGCAATGCTCAGGTGGTGCCCAGTGGCAAGAATCTGTCTCTAACTGGCTCGCTGAGATTTTCCCAGCATAGAAATGCCTGCATACTCCTACTGACCCCACAGTCTGGTGTAGGAGCATGTCTGGGCGGGGGATAGAGCACACCTGAGCTTGGCCAGTTCTCAGCTGATGCCTGGTCCCTCGGGGACCATACTACCTAGTGTATTTTAGAGTAGCCTTTAGGCCTGACTTAGAGCAGGGCTGGGCCAAGGCAGCTAGACGGAATCAGGATTTTTCTGTTTGCTGGCAATTAGAAACAGAAAAACAACAACCAGCCACCGCCACCTGAGTGGGAGGGTTGTTTGGGGTTGAATGCAAAATGACATTTTCTGAAAAGTTGTGGCAAATCCAAAAGTCAAAAAAATAGTTTGGGGTCAAACTACATATTTTATTTTGACAAAATTATTTGGACAGTTTTTAAACATTTTTGATTTAAAAAAAAGTAAAGAAAATTTTGAAATGGAAAGTCATTTTGAACTGAAAAATTCAAACCATTTGCTCTGTTCCAATTTTTCCCCCCGATCAAAACAATTTGGCGAAACCTGCAGGAATTCGTGAAATGTTTCCGTGGTGTTGAATCTCCATTTTTCACCAAAAATAAGTTTTGGCTGAAAAATTTCCCCTAACTCTAGTTATCACCAATTCCTTGACTGTCCCCTCCTCTCCTGAGCTAAGTAGCTCTCTGCACAGTAAGGAACCTGGCTCAGGTTCTTTGACAACCCAAAGATTAAAAAGAAGTCCATGCATAGAGGATAATCTGAGTTAGAATTGAGCCACCAGTGTGAATGAGGGGCCTGCTGAAATTTGCTCCCAGGCCTTAGGGTTAGGGTTTATTTCTGCCATGAGCGCCAGCACACTAAAATGTGTCTTTCTTTTCTAGGCCCCTTTGTGTGCAAGATGGTCCCCTTCATTCAGACCACCGCAGTTGTGGCCAGCACCCTTACCATGACATGCATTGCTGTAGAGAGGTACCAAGGAATAGTTCACCCACTGAAGATGAAGAGACAGTACACAAACAAGAGAACCTACAAAATGCTAGGTATGGCTGTGTATATATGTAGGGTAACTGGTAATGGGGCATGGAGATAGCCCAGTACAGACAGTTTGATAAGAAGTGTGAGAATACTTACAAGGGGAGATAGATTCAATGTTTGTAATGGCTCAGCCATTCCCAGTCCTTATTCAATCCTGAATTGATTGTGTATCAATCTGTCTGTACTGGGCTATCTTGATTATCACTTCAAAAGTTTTTTTCTCTTACTTAATTGGCCTCTCAGAGTTGGTAAGACAACTCCCACCTGTTTATGCTCTCTGTATGTGTGTATATATATCTCCTCAATATTTATTCCACTCCGTATGCATCCGAAGAAGTGGGCTGTAGTCCACGAAAGCTTATGCTCTAATAAATTTGTTAGTCTCTAAGGTGCCACAAGTACTCCTGTTCTTTTTGCGGATACAGACTAACACGGCTGCTACTCTGAAACAAGAGGAATCCGTAGCTAATGCCACATTAAAAGGGGATATGTTGCAGAAGGAGACCTCACACAGGAAAGAGTCCAGCAGAATACCCCTCGGGCTACTGGGAGGAATGTACACAAAAGCAGCAACTCCCCCATTTGTTCATAGGGGACTCCCTCAGCACTACTCTATCCTGCTCTGGGGTGCTCCGTACTACTGATGAGTCTCTGCTGGGGGAAGGTGGTAGGTGCTCTCATGGGGGAATGCAATGGTTCCTCCTGCCCAGGCAAAAGAGATTGTGTGTGTGTTGTGGAGGGGTGAGCAGGGCTTCCCCAGCCCACTCCCTAGTCCCTAAACACCCATTCATCAGCAGGCAAAAGATAGCCCAGCAGCACTGCAGTTATCTAGTGTGATTTTTGGCTTTACAGCATTCAGCAGCTTGGCTTACACAATGCTTGATCCTGCCTCCTCTGAATCAATGACAAAGCTCCCGTCAGCAGGGCAGGGTCGGGCTCACCATAAGAAGAACTTGTTGGTTCGGGACTTCTTGCATGCTTACGGGGTTTTCTGTTTCCTTCCCCTGCCTGCATAGAGGGCCAGCATACATAATTCTGAGAACTATGTCAATCCTCAAAACAGGGCTTAAGTGGGACTTCAGGGTGCTTAGTCCTCACGCTGGCTCTGCACAGGGCAAAGTTCATCTTCCAAGAGAAAAAGAATCTGTATTACCTGTGAGTTTGTTAAAGGGAAAGAAAATCCTTCAGCCTGAGTTACACCATGCCAATATGACCCCACTGATTTCAGTGGATGTAAAAGGGGGCAGGGTATCTCCCTTTGTTTGCATCCCATATCTGGCTTTGTGCTGGCTTCAGGCAATTTTTCTGAACGATCGATGAGTATTTAGCACTAGACAAAGGATGAGACACAGAGCTCAAGAGGTGGGGAACTTTGTGAGCTCTTAAATCCCTCTGAAATGAAAACATAATCCAGTTTCCTGGCACTAAAATAATCTGTTGGGGTCTCAGAAACACACGCCCTCACAAAAGGCTGCGGGGAGACCTGGGTGAACTGCACAGGCTCCATTCATCTTATCTCAAACCCCACAGTGGGATGACATTTCTTGAACAGTTGTACAGCGGGTGCAATTAACAAGAAAATGCCCATTCACCACCCCCAGTAGTTACATCTAAGGTTTGATCCGACGCCCAATGAGGCCAGTGAAAAGGCTTTTGTTGACTTAATTGACATTTCCTCACACCCACACAGTTATTTCCCAATATAACTATATGGACTGTTGTGCAGATGAAACAATACAAAGTTAAGCAACATGGAGTGAGACACTTTTTTCCAGTCCTTTTTTAAAAAGTATCCAATATATTGGGCCAAATTGGGCCATGATATACAGTAGCTCCAATGGTATAAATCAGGGCAAAACTCATATTTACAAACACAATGACTTTCCCCATAACCAAAATTTCATTGCACGTGAAATTCACCCCTACGCAGAGGGCTAACGCAAGGTCTATGCAACTCTTACATCCCATTTGAACCATATTTTGAGCACTTAAATGGTGCATGACCCATAGTAGAATTTCAGCCTTCAATCTTATTCTGCTGATTTATCAGTCTCCTTTACTCACACTGAGTAGTGGTTTTCTTTAGGATAGCTCCATTTAAATCAATGGCACTATTTCCAAGGCAAGATATTACTAAGCATGAGCAAGGGAGGCAGAATGAAAGCATCATGTGATTATTAGTTTGGAACAATTTCCTTACTCTGAACATTTGATTTCAAGTGATTAACATCTGGAGTTGGCTGGATCTGGAGACTGAAATACCTTTCATTTTAAATCAGGAAAGGTGTAAAGGATTAGATATTAGATTTTTAATCTGTAACTGATTCACCTTGACAACGAGTGAAGAATTCTCCACAAAGAGAGGTAGAAACGCCGTGTGAGCCCTGCAGTTATGCATAATTAACAAAGTGAAAAAACAAGATGCTTTTTGATTCGCAAGCTCTCAGTTATTAGAAATCTAGAGCCTCCGCTCTTTCATTCTAGCCAATTCACTTGGCAAAAGTAAACACAGACAAATGCCTTGAGATAAATGTTGAAAAGTAACTGTCATAATTGAAAGAATTAATTCTTCCTTTCTTCTCTCTTTAAACAGGATTCGTATGGACGATTGCAGTCATTGTTGGGTCGCCCATGCTGTACGTTCAGACTCTGGAGGTAAATGCCAGTCACCTATTCATGGAAGAGAATGCTCATCTGAAAACTGCCACCAAGTGTTATTGTTAGGGTATGCCCACCTGCAATAAAACATCCAGGGCTGGCCCGTGTCACCTGATGTGGGCTGTAGGGCTATGACATTGTAATGTAGACATTCAGGCTTGGGCTGGATATGTCCACACTGCAGCACCTGTAGGCATACAGAGCTAGCTTTGATCTAGCTGGTTTAAATAACAATAGCAGTAAAGCCATAGCAGCCTGGGCTAGCTGCTCGAATACACACCCTGGTGGGCTTGTATAGTCCGTCCTGCTGTTGTTCCACTGCTATGTTATTCGAGCTAGCTAGATCAAAGCTAGCTCAGATATGTCTACACGCACTGCAGTCACACCTCTGACTGCAGTGCAGATAGGCCCTATGAATCCTTGTGCAATAGTCTGATGGCTTCACTCGCAAAATTCTTTGACTGAGATCTTGCCACTAAGAAGCTTATGACAGTAGGATTGGCAGGCAGTATATGTAGCACTGTTATCAGATAGAGGGGCCTGATTCTCCTCTCCAGAGTAATCCCAGTGACTCCCGATTTACACTGGTGTGAGAGGAGAATCAGGCCCAGAATGAATAGTAAAATTTTCCAGGGGGAAATCAGCAGGTAGTTTCAAAGAATGATGCTTCTACTGGATGTGAGTCAAGCCACCATTGCCCACGGGTTTGTCCCTGACACCAACTTTAATCACAGTTAATTGGGGTGTCTGAATACAAAACAACTGGGAACTCCTCTCCTTTCCCTACTTTCCAATGTGTCATTGTAGAAGTGGGAATTATCCGTGCCCAGTGGCACTGCGCATTGCTGTTTTATATGACAAACAGAAGTAGCATGATTTAAGATATCAGCACTTAAAATCTCATTCTGCACTACATTTAATACAGCTTAGACAACGGGCCAGGTTCCCTGCAGTCATATATCAGTATAGCTTCGTTGTCTTAAATGGAGCTCCACCAATCTACACCAGCCAGTCCCTTAGCTCTGTTCTTCTAGGGTGAATCAGGAGGCGCTCCGAGGGTTGGACCCCAGCCTAACTGAGATCAGAAACTGTCCAGATGCAGTTAAATCATTGTCAAGGTTCCTTCCCCACTCTTAACTTTAGGGTACAGATGTGGGGACCTACATGAAAGCCCCCTAAGCTTATTTCTACCAGCTTAGGTTAAATTTTAATACTCTGCCACCACCAAGTGCTTTAACAAGAAACAGGGAAAGGACCACTTGGAGTTCCTCTTCCCCCAAAATATCCCCCCCCCCAAGCTCTTACACCCCTTTCCTTGGGAAGGCTTGGTAATCCCCTCACCAATTAGTCCTGGTGAACACAGATCCAAACCCTTGGATCTTAAAACAATGAAAAATCAATCAGGTTATTAAAAGAAGAATTTTATTAAAAGAAAAGGTAAAATTCATCTCTGTAAAATCAGGATGGAAAATAACTTTACAGGGTAATCAGATTCAAAGAGCCCAGAGGAACCCCCTCTAGCCTTAGGTTCAAAGTTACAGCAAACAGAGGTAAATCCTCTAGCAAAAGGAACATTTACAAGTTGAGAAAACAAAGATAAAACTAACACGCCTTGCCTGGCTGTTACTTACAAGTTTGAAATATGAGAGACTTGTGCAGAAAGATTTGGAGAACATGGATAGATGTCCAGTCCCTCTTAGTCCCAAGAGTGAACACACCAAAACAAAGAGCACAAACAAAAGCCTTTCTCCTCTCCCCCCGCACCCCTCCCCCCAGATTTGAAAGTATTTTCTTCCCTTATTGGTCCTTGGGGTCAGGTGTCAGCCAGGTTACCTGAGCTTCTTAACCCTTTACAGGTAAAAGGGTTTTGGTGCCTCTTTGCCATGAGGGATTTTATAGTATTGTATACAGGAGGGTTGTTACCCTTCCCTTTATAGTTATGACAATCATTATGGCAAATGTCAAGTGTGTAAAACTAGTGAGTTTTCATAGAGGTAATGAACCAGTGAGCAGATATTTGGGTGAAATGGACAGTGTTACATTAGTTACATGCATAAAACATAATGGGAAAAAAATCCCATTAGCAGACAGAGAGAACTATATCTCAGCTGTGCAGCTTCACTGAAGGCATACTCCATTTCATACTTATACCAATGGACCAATGCCAATTTACAGCAGATGACGAGCTGGCCCAGAGTAATTTAAATGCCCTGCTAGGAGAAGAGCTTTGTGTATGTTCGAAAGCACATCTCTTTCACCAACAGAAGTTGGTCCAATAAAAGATAATACCTCACCCACCTTGTCTCTACTATGAGAATTAATTTTACAGATCTGAGTGCTTATTTAAATACCTTCCTGCCAGTAGCCTTTAAAAAAGAAGGTATTTATGTTTTCCAGACAGACAGCAAAGATGGGCATGAAATGCGTGATTAACTCCCATTCCCTCTGCAAAGCCAGTTTCTCTGCTGCATTTTGCATTGTTCCCTCTGCCTCTTTATAAGCATCGTATCTTAGCAATTAGGGGCTTCTTCAGCAGTAGCACATCAGTTTGTAAAGCAGCATCCTCACTGATAAACCATGTCATTCATTTTCCACTTTACATGGTCATCAATATATGCCAAGTGCTAGGCCTGTCTGAGTTGTATCTCACTATAACTCTACAGCAGACAGAACTATAAAACAGATACTCTAGTCTGTAACAGAAACTTCCAAGACGCAGTATGTAAGTAAAATTAAGTAGGGAGCCAGCAGAACTAAGCTATTGCTGTATTCATCAAGGGGTGCCATGCAAGGGATTTGACATCTAGAGCAGGGGAGACAGGGAAGGCAAGATTCCTGGGTCTATTTCCTGGTTCTTCTTGTGACTTTGAGCAAATCACTTGGCCCTGAAAATGATTCAAGGGCTGAAAAAAAAAAAACCTTCCGGCAAGAGACTTAAGGAACTCCGTCTGTTCAGTTTATGAACAAGCTCAAGAGTTGACTTGATTACAGCGTATAAATACCAACACTATAGGGCTCTTTAATCTAGTGGAGAATGGCATAGATAGAACAAGAATCAATGGCTGAAAGCCAAAGGCAGACAAATTCAAATTAGAAATAAGGCACATATTTTTAACAGCGCGTGTGAATAATCATTGGAACAAATGGAAAAGGTTCAAAAAAGGACAACAAAGGTGCTCAAGGGTATGGAATGGCTTCCATACGAGGAGAGACTAAAAAGATTGGGGCTGTTCAGTTCAGAAAATAGAGGGGCAGATTAAAAAGGTCTATAAAATTATGAGTGGTGTGGAGAAAGTGAATAGGGAAATGTTATTTAACCCTTCACATAAACACAAGAACTAGGGTCACCCGGTGAAATTAATAGGCAGCACATTTAATACAAATAATAGGAAGTACTTTTTCACACAATGCACAATTAACACCTGTGGAACTCCCTGCCTGGGGGGAAGTTATGATGGCCAAAAGCATAACTGGGGTCAAAAAAGAACTAGATAAGTTCACGAAGGATAGGTCCATCAATGGCTATCAGCCAAGATGGTCAAGGATCTAACCTCATGTACGGGGAGACCATAAACCTCTGATTGCCAGAAGCCAGGAGGGGAAGACAGGTATGGATCTCTCCAAACTCCCCTGCTCTGTACACTTCCCCTGAAGTTTCACTGCCAGAGACAGAATACTAGTGGACCATTGGTCTGACCCTGTATGTCAGTTCTTATGTAAAGTGACAATTTAAATATAAGCAACAAAAATCTTTTAAATCTTGGTGTTTCTGGTTTGGGTTCAATTTCAAGGTGTTGTTCTATCTATCTACCTACCTAGCTTGGGGTTTTATACCGTGGCCCATCACCATGGTATCTGAACATTTTCTACGTAAAATCAATAGCAATAGCAAAGTCCACAGTGGACTACATAGTGTCTCTGGCACTCCTCCCCCCTTCTTGGCTTTTTGTTCGTTTTAGATTTGATTCGTTTCCCCTTTTTTTATTTATTGTCAGTGTTGTGTCATTCTTGTTCACATTGATGTTTATTTTCTCTGCCATTCCCTATCTGATGCATTGATCATCTCCTGTAAGTCTCTGATCTTGTATCTTTCTCCACTCCACCCTCCCCCCCTTAGGTGAAATATGACTTTCTCTATAATATTCATCACGTCTGCTGCCTGGAGTCCTGGCAGAACATTGAGCTGCGCCGAGCCTATGCAATCTTTATCCTGGTGGCCTTGTTTCTGGTCCCACTCACTGCCATGCTGATGCTCTACTCCCGGATAGGATACGAGCTGTGGATCAAGAAACGGATTGGAGACTCTTCAGTGCTGAATGCCCTGAGTCGCCACGAAATGGCTAAAATAACAAGGTGGGTAGCCGCCTGTCCTGCTGGCTTTAAATGGCACAGAGATAGGGTATGTCTACACTACCCACCAAATCGGCGGGCAGTGATCGATCCAGTGGGGATCGATTTATCGCATCTAGTCTAGACACGATAAATCAACCCTCGAACGCTCTCCCGTTGACTCCTGTACTCCAGCTCCACGAGAGGCGCAGGCAGAGTCAATGGGGGAGCAGCAGCAGTCAACTCGCCATGGTGAAGACACCGTGGTAAGTCGACCTAAGTACGTCGACTTCAGCTACGTTATTCACATAGCTGAAGTTGCGTAACTTAGATCGATTCCCTCCACCCCACCCCACCCCAGTGTAGACAAGGGCATAGGGTTGCCAACTTTGGTTGGATGAATTCCTGGTTTCATCACATAGCATTATCTTTAATTAAAGATTCATCTTTAATACCTAGAGACTCCAGGACAATCCTGGAGGCTTGGCAGCCCTAGACCAGAGGAGAAGCATCACAGCTTAAGCGTGCATGCGAGAACTAGTAGGCAATGTTGGCAAGTGGTTAGAAGAGAGGACTAGTCATCTGGACTACTGGGTTCTATTACTTGTTTATTGACTTACTGTAGAACCTTGGGCAAGTCCTGTAGGGCTGATCCAACACACACTGAAGTCAATGAGAACTCTTCCCATTGACTTCAGTAAGTGTAGGATTAGACCTTTCATTCACGTAGTACCTAGAAGCTCCAATCCTGGGTCAGGACCCCATTGTGCTGGGTGCTGTACAAACACAGAACAAAAAGAACTCACAATTTAAGGAGTCGCTCTATGGTTCAGTTTCTCTCTCTGTTGCATAGGCCTGCCACTTAACTCCCATGGCTGTTGGGAAGCTCAACCCAAAGAACCTTCCCCAGAATTTTGGCTGCCGTTTGTACTACACCTGTGAAATTCTTTTAGGAGGTCAGATTCCCACTCCCACCCTTTGCCCAGGAGACCTACAGAGTGATGCTCAAAGGGAGAGGCATGAAAGCGGCACAGTCAAATGGAGAGCATATAGTCGTGGGCACTACTAGTGGGCACTGATGCACCATAGAGGCCTATTCGGCTAACCCTGAAGAAACAAAGGGAGAAACAAAGAGCTGTCAGAGGGAGGGAGGAAATTTGGAGTGTCCCAAGAAGGAAATATCCGGAGCCTGGGAAGCCTCTAGGGATTCAGCAATTCTGTTGAGGCCCAAATAAACACCTTGTCCTGATTCTCCTCCGACACCCGTTTTGCATCAGTGTAACTCCATTCGCTTCCGTGGATACCTCCAGATTTACATCAGAGTCAGTGAGAGCAGAATTGGGCCTCTGAGCTTTCTGGGTGCTTATCCAACTGGAAGCAAAGTTGCAAACCTTTCAGGCATTATCCAACCCCTCTAGAAATTATATCAATTTCCTGGCAGATGAAAAAAATGTTAAGCAGGCTGGTATAATGGACTAAAGTGGTTGTGATGCAGTCAGAAGAATTTCCATACTAGTAAACCAGTGTTCAATCTACTTCAGAATTCTGACTCTGACAATGGCCGGTATTAGCTGCTTCAGAGGCCTTGTGGCAATGAGTTCCATGGGTTAATTTTGCATTGTGTAGGAAAAAAGTGTTTCCTTTTATCGGATTGGTAGGGGTTTTTTTATTGCCACCTTTCAATTTCATTGACCATCCTCTTGTCCTTTATCAGGAATGTGAATGCTTTACAGTGAATGCTTTTTACTCTTCTAGCATCTGAATGCAACTAGCCTATTTCTCTCAGTACAAATGATCAGGTGCTGAATTTCTGCTTGCCTCCTGCTATAAATGTCTCCTTGTCAGCTCTCGCTCTCTGTCTCCAACGGCTTCCTCCAGGAAGAAGAAACGAGCCGTGATGATGATGGTTATTGTAGTGCTGTTCTTCGCTGCGTGCTGGGCACCTTTTCACGTTGTCCACATGTTGTTTGAATACAGTGAGTAGATATAAATTGAACTGATAAAAGAGTGTGTGTGTGTGTGTGAGTGAGAGAGATCCTAAAATTCCTGAAATGACCAATACAAATAAAACAAGAGACATTCCCTTGAGAGAGTAGCTTTGCTGCCATTTCAGAATAGTCCATTAGCAGCAATATATGCTTAGCTCTTCTAGTCATTCTTCATAACTGCATTGCTTAAGCCCCTTGATTTTTTTTCTTAATGGTCTTCTCTGAACTCTTGTCTGTTTGTCCATATCTTTCCGATACCACATTGTCCAGAACTGACTGCAGTATTGCAGGCATTGGAGATGATAGCTAAGGGATAGTGTACACAAGGAAACTATTCTGCAAAAACTATTCCCAAATAACTCCCTATAAGGACACTGTATTCTGGAATCACTTTATTCCAGTGTAATTACTGCATTTCCAAAAAGCAGTAATTATTCTGGAATAAAATCCCTTTAGGCTCAAGAGAAGGAGCAATCAAGTCTCTTTATGGAGTAATGACAGCTGGGAGGCTACTGCCCAAGGCTCTAGGCTGCATGCCAGGTTAGAGCTATGCCGTGTGGACTGAGGGGTTCCCTGATGCAAACACATGGCTAGGATATGGGCAGCAGACTCTGTGTTGGAGCAGAAAGCCTGGGGATGGAGTTGTGAATGTGGCTCTGAGAGGAAGCAGAGAGACAGAGCTTCTTGGGCACAGAGCTCATTAAAGTGGCAGACTTGGGAACTTCTGAGCAAGGAAACTGTCTACTGTTGTTTCAGAGTAGCAGCCGTGTTAGTCTGTATCCGCAAAAAGAACAGGAGTACTTGTGGCACCTTAGAGACTAACAAATTTCCAGGGAGATAGGACTTGGTGTTGTCTGGTTTATTTACAAAAAATGTACACAAAGAGTTGACCTGACTTGCAGTAGCAATTTCTCAACCTAATGGAAACAATCCTACAAAGTCCTGAACTTTAGCTAACAGCTTGGGCCAGAGGGGAAACACTATTATCTAAATTGAGTAGAATGCCTGATCCATTTGTTTTTGCCTGGCATATGACTTTGAGGACAGCCAAGAGCACCCACTGTTTTGGAGTTACCTGCATTACTCCTTGTATTTAGACATGAGCTTGTCCAAAAACCTAATTCCAAATAGCCTTATGCTCTTTGGGTGGCCTGAAATCTAAATCCATTTGCAAATGTTCCAGTTTCTATAATGGGCGGGACCCATACACTGAAGGCAAGATCAAACCAGATCCAAATTTTACAGCTTGAGTCCAACTCCAATTAGGGGAGGTCTCCAGACAGAGTGGTCCTTTTGCTCTCTTAAAAAAACAACAATACTGCTATGGCTAAGGACTAAATACACCAATTACACCCACACACTCTAGCTTCTCAGCAGAATTCAACATAAGAATTGAATGCATCGGATGAATGAATATGATGGATCATTTCTGCTCTCAGGTCCACCATCCTAAATTCAAAGTAATTTCCCCTCCCCACACCCCTGCCATCAGTGGTGTTATTCTGGCTTTGTGCGGACGAGAATGAGATCTGAATCTGGCCCAGGTTTACAAGTAATTGAAAGCAGTAAATCACAGAACAACGAGCCAGATGGTGTAAATCAGTGTAGCTTCACTGAAGAAAATGCAGCTATGCCAGAAGAGGAGGAACTGGCCTGATATTTGCCAAACTTGTCTTTCCGCATGCACAGCTGAGTTCTCCTTCCATCCCCTTGGGGATGTTGAACATTATAAAAGAGAAGATTCTCAGATAGCTGGCAAAAGAGGCTGCCTTGCCTCAGAACAGCATGTAATTCACTGATTAGTACAATGTGACCATAGACAGCTCCTCAAAATCCTGCCAACTCAACAAGGTCTCACTCCACACATGAATGATCAGAACATCAGCTGACAGCCTCTGTTACACAAAAGCCATTCCAATTCATAAATGCAGCCTATCTCCATATATAAAAAAAATGTATTCAGGCACATTAGTCAGTCTGTGGCGGCAAGGCAGCGATGGGTGGTTTTGTAACAATACCCATACATGCTGTGTTATTAAAGTTACTTGAAAAAGTGGCTTGAACTTAGGGATGGAAGCTAGGGAGTTTCCTGCAGTCTAATACTAGTTCTGCCACCGATTCACTGCATAGCCCTAGTCAAGTTCTGCAACTTCTCTGCCTCATTTTCTCTAGCTGTAATACTGTGATAACATTTTCCCATTGTAAGTGGGGTGTTGTGGAGATTAACTGGGTTGAAATTAACACTATGCAGACAGGCAGCACAGTCCTATTTTGAGGGATTCAATGGGACTTCAGTAGAGGATAGGCCAGCGCTTAACAGCCCTGCCATAAACACTCCCTGGAAGGTCCAGTTGTGATGCAAGTAGTGTTGTGATCAAGGGGGGAGGGGGAAGCAACATTTTCCCAATTTAGCCCTCAATATGTTTGGCTGGGCCTGTGATCAGTTTCCCAGTTCTCTTCAAATATCCGCATTCCCCACCTCAGCACAGTACAGACATAGGGCCTGATCCTGTAAACCTTTACTCAAATGAGAAGCTCAGCTAGTGTCAATGGGACAACACATACATGTAAGGGCTCTAGCCCTTGTTGGTACACCACCTCTCCTAAAAACTAGATCAAAGTTAGGATTGGCCAAAAATTTAGCAACAAGCCTAGTTTTCAGCAGAAAATTGGGTTTCTGACTAAACAAAAACAAGGAGTCCTTGTGGCACCTTAGAGACTAACAAATTTATTTGGTCATAAGCTTTCATGGGCTAAAACCCACTTCATCAGATGCATGGAATGGAAAATACAGTAGGCAGGTATAAATACACAGCACATGAAAAGATGGGAGTTGCCTTACCAAGTGGGGGCATCAGTGCCAACGAGGCCAATTCAATCAGGGTGGATGTGGCCCATTTCCAACAGTTGACAAGAAGGTGTGACTATCAACAGAGGAAAAATTATTTTTTGTAGGGACCCAGCCACTCTCAGTCTTTATTCAGGCCTAATTTGATGGTGTTAAGTTTGCAAATTAATTCCAGTTTCACGTTGGAGTCTGCTTTTGAAGTTTTTTTGTTGAAGAATGGCGACGTTTAAGTCTGTTATTGAATGTCCAGGGAGACTGAAGTGCTCTCCTACTGGTTTTTGAATGTTACACTTCTTGATGTCTGATTTGTGTCCATTTATTTTTTTGCATAGAGACTGTCCGGTTTGGGCAATGTACATGGCAGAGGGGCATTGCTAGCAGATGATGGCATATATCACATTGGTAGACTTCAACGAGAAACAGCAGAACTGGAATTAATTTGCAAACTCGACACCATCAAATTAGGGCTGAATAAAGACTGGAAGTGACTGGGTCACTACAAAAAATAAGTTTCACTCCATGCATCTGATGAAGTGGGTTTTAGCCCATGAAAGCTTATGCTCAAATAAATGTGTTAGTCTCTAAGGTGGCACAAGGACTCCTCATTGTTTTTACTGATACAGACTAACACAGCTGCCCCTCTGTAACCTGACTAAACTAAGTCCTGTCTGTAAGTAATGCATAGGCCTCATGTTGGCCTCTTGCACAGGGGTGAGCTTCAACCTACTTGCAGTGGGGGCATGTTGAAGGACTGGAGACGAGACTGGTGAATGATAAGGGAAGGGAGCACGTAGTGTAGCAAACAGAAAGATGTGGTCCTAATAGATAAGACCCTCTGGTTGGTTCTTTCTAATCCATTCCCTTGCTCCCCAGATAACCTGGAGGAAAGCTACGATGATGTCACCGTAAAGATAATCTTTGCCATCGTCCAAGCCGTCGGGTTCTTTAACTCTTTCAACAACCCCGTGGTCTACACTTTTATGAACGAGAACTTCAAGAAGAGCTTTGTGGCTATTCTCTTCTGCAGCTTGCGGAGCCCCGAGCCAGCCGACAAGCAGGAGAGCCAGCAGCTGGAAAGGACCAAAATGGGACCCTGGAACTGTGGCATCAGGAAGGAGGGCAGAAGCTTGCACAGCCACCTGAGTGCAGAGAACCTGGAACTGAGACTCTGTGAGCGGGTGCCGTCAGCGAAGCTGGAGTCAGTGCTTTCAGTGGCGGTCGTTACCTACCCCATGGTGAGCGCCCATAAGGAGATACTGCCCACTGGACAGTCAGCGTGATCGCTACTGACTTCAAGTACACACTGTGCTTCATGGACCAGAATAACTTTGCTTTAGGGAGCAGTATCCAGTATGCAGCTCAAAGTAGTATCCAGTTCAATGAGAACCAGTAACACTGAGTGCTTTACTATTTCCAGGGTTCTGTTTAGTCGTTGGTTTCTATATTTCACTCTAATTTCTGGCTGCCCAACTCTCCAACTCAAATGTAACCTGTGGAATATGGGACCAGGTATGGACGGATTTCAGAGGATAAAAGGCTGCCAGGTTTCCAAATGGATGGGAAGAGAGGGAGGTAGAATGTTCCTTTTTTAATTATTGTTGTTTTATTCATCTTCCTTCTTGAGCTGATGGTTCCATCCAATCCCAAAGAAATCAGGTTAATTGGGGCTGGACCAACAAGGCTTTGAGCACCTTTGGCTCCTTGTCTTTAGTAGGTGTTGAAGGTGCTTTGCACCTTGCAGGATCAGACACACACCCCCGTAAATTAGAAGCTGGAAATGCATGAACTATGGAAATCTAGTTTTAGGAACCATCTGCTCTCGCCTGACTCACAGACATGGGGCTGGGGGTTAGCATGCTCTATGCAGAGGGCCTCTTTCACGGACTTTGCTCAGGAGTCCACGCTGCTAACAGCTGCCTGAGCTGACAAAACGATGTTGCATCCCATGGAGCCTGCTGCTGCTCTCACACAGATCTGACACCAGTGTGTGGAGCTGGGCAGGAAACGGTTTCTCCAGCCCAGGCGTGTTTCTGAGATTTCAAAATTTTTTCCCATTCCGAAAAGTCAAAATTTCCAAAATTTTCACGAATAAAAAAAAATCTAAAAAAATTAATAAATTCAGATTGGAACCGTTGAAATATTTTGTTGTGATCATTTTTCCCCTAACAATAAAAATACTTGATGATTTAGCTAATAACAAATTTAACTAAAATTTCACACACACAAAAAAAAGCCTTTTTGAACCAGAAAATGAAAACTTTCCTTGTCAAAACAGGACTTTCCAACCATTTTGGAAATACAATTCACAAATGTTTTGAAATGGGAGATTCCTCAGCAGCGACCCTTTCCCGGGTACAGCTTCAGTTTTGACGAATCAGCATTGTCAAACAAAAAGGTTTTGGCTGAAAATTCCTGACCAGCTCTACAGATGTTGCCCCATTTACTTCAGCGAAGTTACTTCTCATTGCCACCAGGATGAAAGCAGACTAAGGCCCCATAATTCTGAATGCCCGTGAGGCTGTTCTGAAACAATAGGGAATGACCAGCTTGCCATATCAGCACAGACATTCATCATGTGCCAGGAGGAAAGGCTGATGTCGGTTTTACACTGGAAGCTACTCTTCTAGTGCATATTGCTGCTGCACTTGCCTGCATACTCTAAAGTCAATAATGTACCTGCCTCGCAATGCTACATAGTAATTACTGGTTTGAGGTGGGTTTTAAGTGTATTGAGATCTTTTCCTTATTGTGAACATTCACTAGCATCCATGCCTCTTACTGTTGTAAAGCCTTTTCTTTCCAATGAGAAGAAAAACTTGCTTTTGAAATGCTACATGGAATTGGCCCCTGAAGTAAAAGTTTACACATCTTTGAGGCTTTTTTTGTTTGTTTGTTAGGTCAATTGTTATTTTGGGTTCTATGTCAGTTACATGTTTGCAGAATAAACTGATGACTGAGAACACCAGCACCGGCCATGTAGACTATTTCATGGGTAGATCTCAAAGGACTTTACGGAGGTGCGTCAGTGTAATTTTCCTGATTTTACGGTTGCAGGGAGTTATGGAAGGAGGAAATGAAACACAGGGTGTTTGGGACATTTAAAATGATGGATGTCAAGGAACAATCCTTGCTACCTCACCCCTTCACAAGGAACTTTCACTAAGGAAAGAACCATCACAAAAAAAATCAGACAGAGAAAAAAATCCAGTATGGATTAAATGTTATATGTATTGTGGTAGTAACTAGGAATCCCAGTCATGGACCAGAATCACACTGTGCAAGGCACTGTACAAACACAGAATAAAAAGGTGGTCCCTCCCCTAAAGAACTTACAGTAAGTAAATATGTATTCAGAGGTGATGTATAAAATGACAGATGGATTAGGCCACCTTAGGGTGGGGAACTGTTACCACAAGGGGCCAGAAGAAGGTGGCTATCGAAGTAGGAGATGCCCTACTTTAACTCCCACCTTCTAACACCTTCCTGGTAGCTGCTTTTCCTGCTGTCTCCTGCTTTTATTCTCGTCCCTTTGGGACAGAGTTTCACAAGCTCAGTTCCCATTTAGGGTACCTCTACACTGCAATAAAAGACCCACTGCATGGCCACAGTGGGCCTAGACTCAGGCTCCGAGGTCTTGGGCTGTGGGACTAAAATTTGCAGTGTAGACATTCCGGCTTGGGTTGTTGTTTTTTATTACAGTGTAGGGGTACTCATAGGTACCACAGTGAGTGAGCAGAATTCCACAGCTCAGTACAACTGGTGCAGAATGCTTTTGAAGAAATCGGTCCCCGGTTGTGGGAGCTGAGAACTAGAAGAATCTGACTGTTGGTATACAAATTACAGTACAGTGGTTTAGGTCCCCTTTGTCCCATTCCCACATCACCTCTCCCTTGCTCCCCTCATCACACACTCTCACAGCCTTTATACCCATTTGGAATCACTAGGCCAGATCTCTGGCTGGGGTAAGTCGAAATAGCTCTAATGAAGTCAGTGGAGCTACACCAATGGAGGATCTGTCTCCACTGAGTCTCCATGTTTCTTTCAGGAAAAAAAAAATCAAAAATTTATGGAACAAAAAGGGGGAAAAAAGCAGGGTCTGGAGTGGGAGAAAAGTGAAAGGGTGCAGAGGAGGATCTCAAGAGAAGGAAAACAATTCAAGGTTTTTTTCCTGGTCCTGCTTTCAGGCAGAGGCTCTGGAGGGAAGCCTGTGATCAGAGTGCATTCAGCAGACAGACAGCCTGGAGTAGGATGGGGTGAGTTTTGCCTCTCTGTTTTAAGGAGCAGCCTGCTTCATCTCTCTCTGTTTTGGGTGGTTGTGTGTGATCGTTCTGAATTGAGACAAGATGGGTGAGAGGATATGTTTCAGTGGACAAGTTTCTGTTGGAGAAAGAGACATGCTTTCAAGCTCCACAGAGCTCTTGTCTCTCTCATATCCTGGGACCAACACAGCTACAACAACACTGCAAACATCACTCTGAATTATAAGAAATAAAGTAGTGTTACATTGCAAGCTTCCAACAAAAGTACTTTTATCTATCTCTGTTTGGTATGCCAGGAACATAGCAGACCCAAAGGAAGATGGAGAAAGAACAAAATAAGGAGGGAGTTAAAAAAAAGTAGAAGGAGAGAAAATGGAACTGAGAGAAGTGGGGGAGTAGAAGGTGAGGGAAAGGAATAGAGAAAATAGGAGAGCACTCACTCATAGACTTTAAGGTCAGAAGGGACCATTATGATCATCTGGTCTGACCTCCCGCATGATGCAGGCCACAAAGCCGTCCCTACCCTTTCCCTTGACTCTGCTGTTGAAGTCCCCAAATCCTGTGGCTTAGAGACTTCAGTTAGCAGAGAATCCTCCTGCCATCGATCCCTGCCCCATGCTCACCTACCTCTAAGGTTAGTCATGTGTATTTGTATTCTGTTTACTGGTACTCCTGAGAGATCTAACACTCAGGCTGGCAGGACAGAATTTATTACCATGCACTGCTGAGCCTTCTTCTTCTTCATGCTTTTGCATGGTAGATGCCAAAATATTCATTGCCCAGGACCCCTGCAAATGGCCCTGTCTCTCTCAAGCTGCTTCCCAGCACTGACAAGTAGCAACAGCTACACTGCTGCAAGCGGCACTAATTGGTCCTTATGTTGGTAGCCTTAGAAATCTAGCTATTTACAGTTACTTGTGCTGTAGAAGGACTCGGGAGGCCATACCTGAGGCACATCAACAGTTAGCAGAAGTGCAACCTGTTATCTGGAGAAACAGAAGACATGGGGCACATCTACGCTGCCATAAAAGACCTGCAGCACAGCAGTGTTTGGCCTGGGCCAGCTGACTCAGGGTTGCAGAGCTCAGGCTGCAGAGCTATACAATTGCAGTGACTTTGGGACTTGGGTTGGATTCTGGTCTCTGGGAACCTTCCCCGTCATGGTGTCTCAGAGTCCAGGCACCAGTCCAAGCTCGAACATCTACACTGCAGTTTTATAGCTCCACAGCCCAGGCCCCCGTCAGCTGATCCAGACCAGCCGCAGGTCTTTTATTGCAGTGTAAACACGTTGTCCCCAGGTCTCTCAAGCCAGCGCTATTCTGCAGCACTGAATTCACACAATTTTTAAACAATAAAAAGTTAGAAAAGAATCATCCGTTTCTTATCTGTATTAAGTAGCCCCTAGATGCCCCAGCAAAACAGAACACCAGCAGCCATCCTCAGTGGTTACAAATCACAACTGTACTGGAAAATATTAACTGTTCCTAATTCAGCGCAAAGCCCTGTTATCTCATATAGACGCCCATATCAATGAATCTGCACACCCAAAGTTATATCTGTATTACGATAGCAATTATAGACCCCAAATGAGTTTGGGACCCCATTGTGCCAGGCATTTCACAGACACATAGGTCTAGACAAGACAGACAAAGATGTATAGACTCTTGGGGGCATGGGCTGTCATTTACTATGTGTTTGTATAGGGCCTACTACAATGGTGGCTGTGACCTTTAGGCATTAAATGTTAAGTAAGAAAGGGAGTATTAATAGCCCCATTGTACAGATGTGGGAACCAAGGCACAGGGAGACAGTGACTTGCCCAAGGAAGCCTGCCGCAGAGCTGGGAATTGAATCCTGGGTCTCCTGGTCCCAGTCCAGCACCTTAGCCACAAGCCCCACCTTCCATTTGGTTTGCCTATGAAAATCCTTGTTTCGTTCCCACTGCGAGGGAAGCTGGCATTGAAGCAGGGATGGAAAATGTATCCCTCTGCTGCTCTATAACTATGCAGAGGCCACGCACAATCTGAGCCCCCATCTTTAGAACATGCTACGCATTGAGGTTCTGTTGTCTGTGAGCACTAACACAAATTAGAATTGGGGTGATGTTAGTGAGTGTGGTGAACAGCACCGGGCTCCGGTATCCACAGGAGAAGAAAGCCCATTTGTTTTGTTCCACAAATTCAGAGTTTTTTTGCTCGGGTGGTTCTGGACTATTACCGGCCTCTAAGGTGCCTTAGAAATGCTCTTCTACATCAGTTATTGGACTGCCCTCATTACCAGAGTATCAGAGCACTTTCCAGTAGTGCATTAAGCGACGTGACGAACATCTGTCATGTGAGGTTCATTCTCTTTCTCTCTCATTTCACTCAGAATTGCTTGTGCAGTGGAGTGGTTTGTTTTGGTAGGGTTTTCTTCTTCTTTTTTTTTTTTTTGGATGGCATTGGTTTTTTTGGTTTACCTTCCCATGTTCTCAAGCTCCAGTGTTCGCATGCAGAGCCCTTTCCCTAACTGCCAGGGTGGCACCTCCTTTCCCCATGAGAACGGGGGAGCACACCAAAATAGAATTTTCATCTCCTGGTTCAGGTGCTGCTGATCTTCAGAACCGTATGCTGGATGGATCTTAATGGCATTAAGGCATCAACATAGGGCCAGATTCTCCTCTCACTGACACCCTTGTAAATCAGCAGTAACTCCATTGAAGTCAATGAAGTTAACCCACATCTAACAGAGAGCAGGGCTGGCTTTTAAAGTTTTAGATGCGAGACAACTCTTCCAGTTAGCTCTCTCTGCGTCAAGGAAAATACAACTGGAAGGAATATGAGTTTGACTCCCTGCCAGATGTAGTGTCAGCTTCCCATTGTGTAGCCTGCCAGCTTGTACAGACACTGCTCTCTATACCTTCTGGGGAATGAAGAGAACTGCTAAATCCTACTGCCTGCTTTGCCTGCTGCAAACCCAAAGTATGAGCAAGCTCCTGCAGCTCTCCACTGCCAATCAGTCCCCTCGCAGAGTGAATTCTTTTCCATATTCAGCAAAAGCCGGCTCATTTTTTCACTGAGCCAACCCAGTCCATCACTCTTCACTGACTTTCCAGGTTTCATCACAAGTGAGAGAGCTGCTATTTCTAGCTTAGATTGCTGCCTATTGTGTTACAGTAGGATCTCTTCGAGTTGAATTCACTCCTGTGCAAAGAGCAAGCACAAGGCCGATGAAATTCCACTTAAACCTTCAAAAATGCGCTTGTGTGGTGCATTGGCTTTGTACTGGCACAGGTGTGAATTTCATCATGTGTGCCCCTGTGAGATGTGGGTCAAAATTACCAAAGCACAGTGATAGGCACTACAGAAACACATCAGAAAGGAGTCATTTTATATTGCATGTGTATAAACCCAGCTCCTCTTCTGGGTAAAGCTGCACTTAGTTAACAGGGTTTCCTTCTTACAACCTGGAAAACAAGAACCTAAAGGTGATGTATTTTTAAATTCTGCATCCACAGACGTGGGAAAGAAAGGCACCCCACTATCATTGGGGATCATCTCTATCCCCCTGCCAATGCAGGATTAAGTCTGTTCCCATATGTGCATTAAATGGGTGGGGGGAGCAATCCTGACCCTACAAGCTACTATCCTTTCCATTCAAAAATCAAATCCCTCTTTTTATGGGCATTGCATAAATTGATTGGCCGCCTTCAGTACCAGATACTAATCACAGTAACTGAGGTATCATTAGCTGAGGCCTGGTCTACACTACGGGTTTAGGTCGACTTTAGCAGCGTTAAACCGAATTAAGCCTGGACACGTCCACACAACGAAGCCCTTTCTTTCGACTTAAAGGGTCCTTTAAACCGGTTTCTTTACACCACCTCCGACGAGGGGATTAGCGATAAAACCGGCCTTTGCGGGTCGGAATTGGGGTAGTGTGGACAGAATTCGACGTTATTGGCCTCCGGGAGCTATCCCAGAGTGCTTCATTGTGACCGCTCTGGACAGCACTCTCAACTCAGATGCACTGACCAGGTAGACAGGAAAAGACCCGCGAATGTTTGAATTTCATTTCCTGTTTGCCCAGCGTGGAGAGCACAGGTGACCACGCAGAGCTCATCAGCACAGGTAACCGTGATGGAGTCCCAGGATCGCAAAAGAGCTCCAGCATGGACTGAACGGGAGGTACGAGATCTGCTCGCCATATGGGGAGATGAAGCAGTGATAGCTGAACTCCGTAGCAGTAAAAGAAATGGAAAAGTATTAGAAAAGATCTCCAAGGCCATGAAGGACCGAGGCCATAACAGGGACACACAGCAGTGCCGCGTGAAAATTAAGGAGCTACGGCAAGCTTACCACAAAGCCAGAGAAGCAAACGGAAGGTCCGGGGCAGAGCCGCAAACTTGCCGCTACTACGCGGAGCTGCATGCGATCCTAGGGGGTGCAGCCACCACTACCCCAACCGTGTGCTATGACTCTCTCACTGGAGAAACACACAGGGAAGACGGTTCGGGGAATGAGGAAGATGAGGATGGAGGTACTGTAGGTAGCTCACAGCAGCAAGGAAGCGGAGAAATCGGTTTCCCCAACAGCCAGGATATGTTTGTGACCCTGGACCTGGAACCAGTAACCCCCGAACTCACCCAAGACCCTCAGGGCACACAGGAGACCTCTGGTGAGTGTAACTTTGTAAATATTTGTAAACATTACAAAAAAAAAGCAAGCGTGTTTAATGATTAATTTGCCCGGGCAATCACGGCCAGTACATCTACTGGAAAAGTCTGTTAACGTGTATGGGGATGGAGCGGAAATCCTCCAGGGACATCTCCAGAAAGCTCTCCTGGTTGAAATGGGGTGATTTTATTAAGGGGACATTCAGAGGCGCCCGTTCCTGCTCTTCTGACCAGAAATGTTCCCCGCTGTTAACCACGCGGTGGGGGGAGGGGTGAAGTGATCATCCCAGAGAATCGTGTGTGTGTGTGTGTGGGGGGGTGGTTTACTTGTGTTTGTGCTGCATGTTAACCGGGAAACCGCAGCCCCTCCTTTTACATTGAAAACCCATTTTAAATGGACAACCCAATTCATCCTTGATATGGGAAATGCGCTGCTGTTTGCAACCTTTCCCGCATGTTAAGAAGGTTAAAAAAGCCAAAACACTGTGGCCTACCATGGCTGCCTGCAAGCCGAAATATGCGACCTTGTAATGAAAGAGTGTACCCATTGTTCTCTAAAATGTGTCTTTTTTAACCACCTTTCCCTTCTCCTCCACCAGCTGCAAATGTTTCTCCTTCGCAGAGGCTCGTGAACATTAGAAAGAGAAAACGTAGGACGAGGGACGATATGTTCACGGAGCTGCAGATGTCCTCCCACGCTGATAGAGCACAGCAGAATGCGTGGAGGCAGTCAATGTCGGAGATGAGAAAAGCCCAATATGAACGAGAGGAGAGGTGGCGGGCTGAATCGCGGGATGAACAGAGCAAGTGGCGGGCTGAAGACGATAGGTGGCGTCAGCTTGCAGACAGACGGCAAGAGGCAATGCTCCGTCTGCTGGAGCATCAAACTGATATGCTCGAGCGTATGGTTGAGTTGCAGGAAAGGCAGCAGGAGCAGAGACCGCCGCTACAGCCCCCGTGTAACCAACAGTCCTCCTCCCCAAGTTCCATAGCCTCCTCACCAAGACGCCCAAGAACACGGAGGGGGGGCCTCCGTCCACCCAGTCACTCCACCCCAGATGATCGCCCAAGCATCAGAAGGCTGGCCTTCAATAAGAGTTAAAGTTTTAAAATGCAGTGTGTCCTTTTCCATCCCTCGTCCCCCACCCATCCCAGGCTACCTTGGCAATTATCCCCCTACTTCTGTGAGGAACTAATAAAGAATGCATGAATGTGAAAAAACAATGACTTTATTGCCTCTGTAAGCGGGAGGGGAGGGTGGGGTGGGGTGGTTGGTTTACAGGGAAGTAGAGTAAACTGGGTCGGGGGGGGGTTGGAGGGTTCATCAAGGAGAAACAAACAGAAGTTTCACACAGTAGCCTGGCCAGTCACAAAACTCGTTTTCAAAGCTTCTCTGATGCGCACCGCGCCCTGCTGTGCTCCTCTAACCGCCCTGGTGTCTGGCTGCGCGTAATCAGCGGCCAGGTGAGTTGCCTCAACCTCCCACCCCGCCATAAAGGTCTCCCCCTTACTCTCACAGATATTGTGGAGCTCACAGCAAGCAGCAATAACAATGGGGATATTCTTTTCGCTGAGGTCTGAGCGAGTCAGTAAGCTGCGCCAGCGCGCTTTTAAACGTCCAAATGCACATTCCACCACCATTCGGCACTTGCTCAGCCTGTAGTTGAACAGGTCCTGACTCCTGTCCAGGCTGCCTGTGTACGGCTTCATGAGCCATGGCATTAAGGGGTAGGCTGGGTCCCCAAGGATAACGATAGGCATTTCAACATCCCCAATGGTCACTTTCTGGTCTGGGAAGAAAGTCCCTTCCTCCAGCTTTCGAAACAGAGCAGAGTTCCTGAAGACGCGAGCATCATGTACCTTTCCCGGCCATCACACGTTCATGTTGGTGAAACGTCCCTTGTGGTCCACCAGGGCTTGCAGCAGCATTGAAAAGTACCCCTTGTGGTTTACGTAGTCGGTGGCTTGGTGCTCCGGTGACAAGATAGGGATATGGGTTCCGTCTATGGCCCCGCCACAGTTTGGGAATCCCATTTCAGCAAAACCATCCACTATTGACTGCACGTTGCCCAGAGTCACTACCCTTGCTATCACCAGGTCTTTCATTGCCCTGGCAAATTGGATCACAGCAGCCCCCACCGTAGATTTGCCCACTCCAAATTGATTCCCGACTGACCGGTAGCTGTCTGGCGTTGCAAGCTTCCACAGGGCTATCGCCACTCGCTTCTCAACTGTGAGGGCTGCTCTCATCTTGGTATCCTGGCGTTTCAGGGCAGGGGACAGCAAGTCACAAAGTTCCATGAAAGTGCCCTTACGCATGCGAAAGTTTCGCAGCCACTGGGAATCGTCCCATACCTGCAGCACGATGCGGTCCCACCAGTCTGTGCTTGTTTCCCGGGCCCAGAATCGGCGTTCCACGGCATGAACCTGCCCCAGTGACACCACGATTTCCACATTGCTGGGGCCTGTGCCTTGTGAGAGGTCTATGTCCATGTCAATTTCCTCATCACTCTCGTCGTCGCGCTGCAATCGCCTCCTCGGCTGGTCCGGGTTTCGCCTTGGCATGTCCTGGCTCTGCATATACTCCAGGACAATGCGCGTGGTGTTCATAGTGCTCATAATTGCCGCGGTGATCTGAGCGGGCTCCATGATCCCAGTGCTAGCTATGGCGCCTGGCTGGTCAGAAAAAAGGCGCGAAAGTAGTATCTGATGGACCAGGAGAAGGAGGGAGGTCGGGAGGGAGGGAGGGCCGAGTGACGACATGGCGTACAGGTACAGGAACAGGGAATTAAAATCAAGACAGGTGGCTGTGCATCAGGGAGAAACACAAACAACTGTCACACAGAATGGTCCCCGCAAAGATTAAACTGAAAACCCTGGGCTTAGCAGGCCGTTGATTTCACGGAGGAAGGGGAAGCAAATGAATACAGAACAAATCTATTTTTTACATCTTAAGCTGGCAGCCGACGGTGCAGCATGAGTGATAGCCTCTCCAGTACGATGACGACGGTTACCAGTCATAATATACCATCGTCTGCCAAAAGGCAAGGGGCTGCTGCTGTGTAGCAATGCAGCCCCACGTCTGCCAGCCCCACGTCCGCCAGCACCCAGCATCGCCCTCGGCCTCTTCTGGGTGCTTAGCAGACAATACTGGGCAATTGCCAGAAAATAGTATATTACGACTGGTAGCCATCATCATCAAAACAGTAGCATGTCTGCCCAGGTGGCCATGATTGACAGCCACTCCAGTACGACGATGATGGATACCAGTCATAATATACCATCTCCTGGCAAGGGGCTGGTGCAATGCAGCCCTACGGCTGCCAGCCCCACGGCTATTACTCATGCTACACCGTCTACCGCCAAAAGGCAGTTAGCAGCTGCTGCTGTGTAGCAATGCAGTCCCACGTCTGCCGGCACCCAGAGGACATATGGTGACGGTGAGCTCAGCTGAGCTGAGCGGGCTCCATGTTGTCTG
This sequence comes from Chrysemys picta bellii, assembly GCF_011386835.1. Lineage (NCBI taxonomy): Eukaryota > Metazoa > Chordata > Testudines > Emydidae > Chrysemys > Chrysemys picta. The sequence continues at coordinate 152,871,033 of NC_088792.1, forward strand.
CACAGGTAACCCAGGTAACCCAGGTAAAAAGGCGCGAATCTATTGTCTGCCGTTGCTGTGACGGGGGAGGGAGGGGCCTGACGACATGTACCCAGAACCGCCCGCGACACTGTTTTGCATCATCCGGGCATTGGGATCTCAACCCAGAATTCCAAGGGGCGGCGGAAACTGCGGGAACTGTGGGATAGCTGTGGGATAGCTACCCATAGTGCAATGCTCCGGAAGTCGACGCTAGCCTTGTACTGTGGACGCGGTCCGCCGACTAGAGCACCTAGAGCATTTTATGTGTGGACACACACAATCGGCTGTATACAACCGATTTCAATAAAACCGGCTTCTATACATTCGAACTAATTTCGTAGTGTAGACATACCCTGAGTGACGTGAGACCCACCACTCACCATGATGACCCTTTTCTCTTTGTCTATAACACGATAAAATCAAGATGATTATTTCCAATGATTTTTTTTTCTCCCTGCTGTTTTCATTTAATGGTTTTAATGGAGTGTGGAATGCCCTGCGGCACGGCCTTTCTGAAAGGACTCTCTCCTTCCATTATGTCGATAGTTTTCACCTGCTTCCCGTCCATTCTTTTTCGTCAATAGCAACCTCTCCCAGCATTAATACAATAGCTTGATCTTTTGAGGCTATAAAATAAGCCTCAGAATCTTGACAGCCTTAAAAACACAACAGCACCTTATGACCAATGAGTTATGATCCTTTTCAATAGCTTTTGTCTATTTCACTGCTCTGATGACACCTCGTCATATTCTGTGCATTTAAAATGAATTTTCAAGAAGGGAGCAGCTTGACTTACAAGGAGATTTTTTGCATTTTAAGGACACTAGGCCAAATGGTGCATTCTTTCTATCCAATGTGGGGCATAGGAAAGAGTGGGAAACCGGTACCTTTTAAGCCACCTTTGTGCTTCCCCAATTCTGTATCCAGCCCCTGGGGCAGCTCTCAGCTACACGGATTTTGCATGACTGCCGCCTGAGAGGCACAGTTCTGGAGCACAGGACTAGAGCCAGTCAGGAAATGGTTTTCCCATCCCAGAAACATTTTCCAGGTTTCAAAAATGTTTCCCACTCTCCCTCAACCCTTCAAACCAAAATTCTATGAAGTGAAAGTCTGATTTTTTTTTTCAGATCAGTCAAAATATTTCATTCCCATCATTTTGAAATGCTTCCTTTTGATTCGGACCTTTTTAATTTCTTTTACTATAAAGTAACTCCCGTTTCTAAACCAAAGGCCATTTTGAACCCAGAACAGAACTTTTCCTTTCAAAATGCGAAGTTTCCACGGCTTCTAACCATTTTCCAAAATGGGGAATTCATCAGCGTCGACCCTTTCCCAAGAAAAGTTTTCATTTCGACAAATTGGCATTTTTTTGGATTGAACACACAGAAAAATTCTCATCCTGACCACACCCCTTCCAGCTATTCCCAGCCACTCCCTGCAGGGGAAGTTGCATGGCTCTCTACCTGCCCCTAGTGGGGGACTATTCTGCATGGAGAATGTGCTCTCTCCTTTGCAGCCCCTTTATACTACAACAGCAGTACATCTGTGTCTATACTGCAGCTGGAAACAAGTGGCCCAGTCCAGGTAGACTCAGTGTTTGAGCTGGCACACCAAAAATAGCAGTGTGGACACTGCAGCTCTGGCTCTCGAGCCCCCCGACCTCCTACACTTGAGAACCTTTGTTCCAGCCTGAGCAGCAACGTATCATTCTCAAAATAGCAGAGATGACACTAGCAGGGCTTGAGTTGTGTCTGTCCGCCTACATAGCCAGACTCGCAGACTCAGGGGCAGTGTAGACCTGCCCATGTGGTCTGGCCCATTGAGTGCTGTATTTTGTGTCATCACTACAGTCCAGGTTGCTCCCTTCCCATGGGGGAACCCACCAGAAAGGGCCTGAGAGAAGGATAATGGTGCAAGAGTGTCCATTAAGTGGTTCTGTGGGGCCTCTGCCCTGTGGAACGAGCTGCTGTTCTGATCATAGACTCGATGGAGACTAGGGGCAAAACGGCCTCCCACGATGGCTCTGGAAACCCAGGGATTCCCTCTACGGTAACTGGCATCCTGGGCTTTGACAAGGAAGTTTCCCCTCCTATGGACCGGGACAGAGGGAAAAGGTATGTTTCAGAATAGATGGGAACCAAAAATCTGCCCTTACCAACCAGGGTGTTCTCCTTTTGCTGTGCTCCTGGGTGTGCTATTGTAGGGTTGCTCAGGAATGTTGGGCTGCTGGCGCTGACCTTTTAAGAAAAAAAAAAAAGGAAGCATTTGAAGAGGTGGGAGAGCAGGGGATGTCACCAAAAGCTTGAATGGAAGGGTGGTGTTGTAGGGAAGATATCTAACCCTACCCTTGGGACTCCTCTTACACTGAGGCTTGGACCAGAGTCTAGGTTTCTCAAAGATGATAAATATAGTCAGCTTTGCTCCCCCCTACCCCGCAGCGACACCAAGATCAGTTCGGTGCAGTTCACAATTGGTGCCCTCTCATTGCGATTTGGGAGAGTTGCACACCCACTTTGCACGAGTGTGAATGACCATCCCAGTCACAAAGCAGAGGGGACCGGGGACCAGTGAGCGTCAATCTCCACCGCCCTGCAGCTAGTGCACTTGTTTACATCAGTGCAAAATGGGTGTGAAGTGCCACCTGATGAGTATGGCAGCATCTCCCCCTCAACTTTGCAGTGGCATAAGTGACCACACAAGGTGAAGTGTAAGAAAGAACCAGGCTGAAATGGATCTGTGCAGAAGAACAGTGGATCGATCCATTGTCCCTGATATATTTGCCTAGGTGGCTCTCATCACAGCACCTTGTGTCTTATTACTGAAGATGCACTTTGTATTTTATATGGCCATTTAATAGAACCTATTCACAATTATTATTTTTTACTTTCTTGCTCACCAAAAGCCTTGTTTACCCCAAAGCCTGAGGCATGTTGAATCATCAGATGAGGAGGTTTCGATTGAGCATCTACAAGTAGGGTAATAAAAAGCTGGTTAATTTCCCGTGTCTACAGGAATGACTCTTGCCCTTTTTCCCTTTACTTTGCCATCGTCTGGGTAATTTTCCAATAACAGGCAATGTAGAAAATGTGTCATGTGCAGGGCCGGCTCCAGCTGACCAAGCACGTGCTTGGGGGGGCACCTTAGAAGGGGCGGCCAATGTTGGGGTGGCGGGGGGCGCGCGCGATGGGGTTTTTTTGTTTGTTTTGGCCGGGCAGCGGGGGAGTGTTTCGGTGGTGCAGCACTGGGGGAGGGTCTTGAGTGGTGCGGCACTCAGGGCGGGGGTTTGGGCGGCCTGGTGAGGCACTCCGGGGGTTTGGCCGGCCCGGCCCGGCGCTCAGGGGGGCGGGGGTTTGGGCGGCCCGGCAAGGCACGGGTGGGGGGGGGGGTTGGGGCGGCCCAGTGCAGCGCGCGGGGGGGGGGGGTGTCGGTGGCGCAGCGCTCGGGGGGGGCGGGGGTTTGAGCAGCCCAGCGAGGCGCTCGGGGGGGGCGGGGCTTTGGGTGGCCCAGCCCGGCGCTGGAGGGGGTTCGGCAGCGCTCGGGGGGGGGGCGGGCGTTTGAGTGGCCCAGCGCTCCAGGGGTTTGGGCGGCGCGGCGCTCGGCAGTTGGGGTGTTACGGCAGGGCGGCGCTCTTCTTTTTTGCCTGTGGCGGCAAAAAAGTTAGAGCCGGCCCTTGTCATGCATATTTTCCTAGAAGCAGTTATGTGCAGGTTTGGTGTAGCATTTAATACCTCAATAAGATATTGAACCCTTTTAGCTTGATCAATCAAGTAAGAGCTTCTCTTTGCCAAAGTTGATTTAAGTTGTTGTTGTCGGAGCGGGGAGGGGGAGATATATTGATTTGTTTGTGTGGCAAACAGAGGAGGAACAAACTGTTAAGGAGGGGCTAGCTCAGCAGCTAGGTAAGGGGGCTCTAGACTCTTTCACATCTAAGTTGAGGGTTCAAATTCAGTCTAGGGAAGTAGTGAGAAAAAATTCCACTTGGTGAAGACTTAGGATGGATTCTCTAGAACAGGCCTTCTTCTCTTCTTGTTCCAAAGTTCTGAAAGTGACACCCCCTGGATTCTACATCTGGCCCTAGAGCAATTTAGAAAGCATTCCTCTTCTGCTTCATGCTCTTCAAGACCAGTCCTAGGAACAGGAGTTAGGGACTATGGGACTCCAAAGACTTCTTATAAAATAGCAACGAAGATATTAACTTCTTAACACCTGCAGTTTTATGCATAGAATCAATGGTGATTCTTTCACTTGACTAGATAGAACTAGCAGCAGGGCAAGCAATACAAGGATATTTTTCTTATAAACTTTTCCTAGTCTTACGTTAACTAATGTTATAAAAGCAGAGCAGGTAGGTAACGGGGAATGAGGAAGAAAGGAATTGGCTGACGTGGTCTCACGCAGAGCCCTTGAAGGAGTTTAATTTACATAAATACTAAATCCAGTAATGAATCCTCCCCTCCTGTTTTCAAAGGAAAATCCACTCCATGTTCGTAATGGGGCAGAGCAGCTTTTTGCTTATCATTGAGTCTTTGCATTGAAGTCAATTGCAGGCTGACATCTATTAGTGCTCCGCAGAGGTTTCCTGCCATGATTACGCATGCTGTTTGTATGCCTCGTCTCTTTAAACGTTTATGGTGGAGCCAAAGAGCCTTCCGGCTTTCAATCCTTTGCCACATCTAGGAGATTAAGTAGCGGAGGGGTAGCCCTGTTAGTCTTTATCCACAAAAACAACGAGGAGTCCGGTGGCACCTAAAAGACTAGCAGATTTATTTGGGCATAAGCTTTCGTGGGTAAAAAACCCACTCCTTCAGATGCATGGAGTGAAAATTACAGAAACAGGCATAAATATATATTGGCACATGAAGAGAGCTCTTCATAAATAAATCTGTTATCCATTTATTTTGAGGTGCCACCGGACTACTCGTTATCTAGGAGATTGGTGCATTAAGAAGGTGGTGTTCCAGCATCCTGGGAAAGGTGTGAATTAATTTCACATAAGCTTTCAGGCATCCTTTTAGTAATTTGTAAATTACAAGTTACTAAAGGTTTGTTTTAAAATCTTACTTCACAAGGGAGAAGGGATAAAGATCGTGCATTTATGCCTCGTCTTCACTAGGATTTTAGCTAACTCACGTTCAGGGCCGGCTCTAGGCACCAGCAAAACAAGCTGGTGCTTGGGGCGGCACATTTTTAGGGGCGGCATTCTGGCACAGGCCATGCCACCCCTAAAAATGTGCCCCGGCCGCCCTAACTCACCTCTGCTGCTGCCGCTCGCGCAGCACGCAAATCAGCTGTTTTGCGTGCCATGGCCGCTCGGGATCTCCCCTTCCCTCCCAGGCTTGAGAGCCTGGGGGGAGGAGGCAGGGCTGGGGATTTGGGGAAGGGGCGGAGTTGAGGCAGGGCCAGGGGTGGGGTAAGAAAAAAATGGGGGGGGGAGGGCGGCCAAAATTGTTTTTGCTTGGGGCGGCAAAAATCCTAGAGCCGGCCCTGCTCATGTTAAGAACATACCTTTTTCCTTGAGAATTCAAAGACTGCGAGGGTTGTCAGTGCTGTGTGGATATACATATAATGCAGATGTGATCAGCATAACTCAGGCCAATTTTGCCTTCCTAAGGTCATCCTTCCTGATCAGATTTGTGGCATAGCTGTAGGACTGCACAGGGGAAAGTTGCCAGACTTTATCCCGTGGATAAACAAAAGACTTGAGTCTTGAGAAAAGAAGAACAGGAGTACTTGTGGCACCTTAGAGACTAACAAACTATCTAACACCTTTTGACAACTCCCCATAGAATAAAAGCCAAGTAGAAGACTCCACAAGTCTGGGAGATCTACCAAAATCCCTGCTGTCTGCAGCAAGGGAGAATTCGGAAGAAACCATCTCTAAGCAGCACTGTAAGCTATGGAATGTTCCATACCACATTCAGTTTTATTCATGGCAGTCTTGTTACATTTCAAAACCCAAAATAACTTCCTGAGATTCTCAGTTTTAACCAAACTGCTGCAGGTAGAATTTAAAAACTCATGCTGTCAGTCAAGGGGTTTCCAGGACTATGAGAAACCTCTTTCCATTTGACCTCAGCAGCCATTGCCAAAATGCCTGTACATGGCCTTAAAAGTTCCTGGATGATGCCAATTGGTAAGGCAAAAAGTGGGCAAGCAAAGGTTGCTCCTGAGATATAACAGGCACCATGCACAGTGATTGAGTAACTGTCAGACACTTACTGACCATTAGCATAACCATTTTTCTGTTTATATTTTGCAGACTATCAGCAACTGCAAAAAAACAATCTTTGTTATACTTCAGCGCTGGTAAGTTTTAGAGTAAGAGCTGATACAGGAGCAATAGTTTAACATGAGTCAGTTCTATTAACTGCAGAGATTAGTACATCAGAAGTTAGATTGTAACTCTATTACAGGAAAACAAAATCCCTGTGCATCCCAAGGCTGTTAGTTTCCCAAAGGAAAATCACAGTTAACCCTAGTGCAGCATTTTTCCTCACAACATGCACTAATTGCATGTGGAACTCATTGCCACAAGATATTGTCAAGGCCAAGAGCTTAGCAGGATTCAGAATGAAGAACTGGACAGCAGGAAAGATCAAGAATTAACAGTAAGGGCTAAAAAACAAAACAAACAAAAATCACTAGTGTCTTGTGATATATATAAAAAACCCTTCGGCTTCACAGTCAACCTCTAACTAATGTGGCATTGGAGGTCTTTGCAGGCACATTGTCCCTTAAATGCCTTCTGTAGGGTTGTTTCTTCTTCTGTAGGATATGTTAATAGTGACAGTCACCAAGCTATCCCAGGCAGTCAGAGACAGGATCCAGTCTGGCAATTCCTGTATTTCTATATTCCTTGTTTACTGAGGACAAGGTGTGGTCCTTGAAACCTCTCTTGCAAATACAGATGGCCTGGAAGCTCTGAAATAGCCACTGTAAGCTGTACATTGCTCAACTAATTTGGCCAGTATTAAACTGATATTATTGACCTTAGCAGGAGAAAGTAAGAATAACTGAATCAGGGAAAGACTGAGGAGTTTATCCTGCTGTTCTTGATGTCAGACTAATTCTTACTTATAATCCTCTTAGCTTTATACATTTATCAAAGAGGTATTAGCAGGCTGTAATTTTGCTTGTGGTTTCTTAAAGCCTTCAAGTAGGTAATGGAAAGAGTTTGAGAAAGGGAAATAGACAAGTTTTAGGAGACCTTGATAATGAGCAAATGTAGGTTGGGTGTTCTGCATCAGGATCTGAAAGACCTATTTCCTGGCCCTGGTACAGCAGATCACCCTGCTGGGAGTGTCATCTAGAGCTAAGCGAATATTGATTTTTCAGAGGAGTGGCCAAACTGAAAAAACTGGCAAATACAATCAGTTCTTGTCACTGATAAACCAAAAAATTCAGGTGGGGTCGAACAAAACCTTTCAAATATCTTTCAAAATGACATTGTGTTTTGATAATGTTTTTCCAAAACTAAATGTCACATATTCATTTAGAAAATGTCTAAAAGAACCATTTCAACATTTTTGAAAAAAGAAAAATTATTCCCTAGTTCTTTATTCAGCCAAAACTGTTCACTGAGTTTGACCCAAATTTGTAAACAATTTCACTCATCCTGAAATGACATTCTTCCTCAAATTTATTATTCAGCTAAAAAGTTGCTCCGTCTGTGTTAGCAAATGAGCAAATATTTGTTTGATTCCCAGTCGATAGTCCTGCTCTAAGAGCTTACTGGAATGTCTGAGCAATGGAAAACATTCTAACGGATTATAATTATTATTGTCCCGTATTATGGTAGCACCGAGATGACCCAGTCATGCATCAGGGCTCCCTTGTCCTAGGTACTGTACAAATACAGAATAAAGAGATAATCCCTCCCATGAACAGCTTGAGACAGACAGACAGACGGGGGAGTATGAGGAAACAACACAGGTCTGATAGGGCAATGGCCTTGGCATACCAGTTACCTAACGATAAGCAAAGTTAATAGCAAAATGTCCATTGACTTCAGTGATGCAGCATCTAGTCCATACTATTGTGGGAGACCGGAGTTTAGCAATGAGATTTCAGGGTTGCAGCAATTCCGCATGGAAAACACAATCAGATCCTCCGTGGAATAGATAAATAACTTGATCTAGACGGGGTCAGATCTACTTTAATGTTGGAATATGGGTGTTTGTACCCGGGAGAGAAGATTCCAAAGCTGCCTAGATAATTTAGACACACATCTTCCATTAAAGTTAGTGGAAGACTTTCTAAATCCCCTGAAAATCTCAATCATGTATTTTTAAATTTCAGAGACAAATGGAGTCAGATGGGGAAAAAAAAAATCTGTATTCTTTAGTCAGGGAACTGTAATTGGCATAAAGCAAACAGCACAACAAAAGCAGAGTTTGTCCTATTATGAAGTGTGATCGCAATGAGCTGCTTCTGTTTAGCAATGACCCTGACGTTGATTAAGTACATTAATTTGGAGATATACTGACATAATCCCTTTTAATTTACCCTAAATTATTCCCTTTGCTGAGAACAGAAAGTGTTATGATTCTGGAAGTGCAGTCTCTCTTGAGCGGGGTGCACCGACGGCAGACAGAGTGCATTATTAAAGTGATGCAGTAAATACAGCTTGGTTTGCTGAGATAAAACATTGAGACAGTTCAGAGCATCAAGGCTGAAGCTTCTGGATAGCAAACTGTGGGAGTCCAGGGTTCACCCTCCCAGTCTCCTGCCTGGCTCTCATCTGCCTGCTGTATCCTTGTCCAACACGTATGGGGCATATCCTTGGCTGATGTAAATTGTCGTTGCTTCACTGAAGTCAATGAAACGATGGCAATTTATACCAGCTGAGTAGTTGCCCCATCAATTTGAAGCTCTCCAGGGACTCTCTTCTTTGTTACTTGATTGTGGTTCTAGGCACTGTACAGTTGGTGCTACCATAATAGAATAAATACATTATAAGAGTGGATCTTTTGAAGAACAAGAGACTGGAGCTATGCTAAGCAGAAGCAGGGGGGGAGAGCCAGGCCTGGCTGTTTGGGGAGGCACAGCCTCCCCTAGCCTATGATACCCACCTGTAATAGTCTCTGCCGAGGTTCGGCCCTCAGCGGGGCTGTGGGGTATCCCACCGCCTCGCTCTGGTCCGCCGTCAGTCCTGGTCCAGTGGCAGTCTGGGGCAGCAAACACACTGTTAGGGGCTCAGGCCCCTAAGCAGGGGCTGAGCCAATAGGTCAGAAAAAGCCCGGGCCCTCAATCAGGGCGGGGCAGCAACCACGCAGTCTGGAGCTCAGGCCCTCAAACAGGGGCTGAGTCAATAGTTCGGGAACCCAGGCCCTTAAGCAGGGGCGGAGTCAAGGAGCAAGAGGTCCCAGCCTCTCTAGGCCACGAGAAAGGGGGAAGTCTGCCACCCAAGGAGTGGGTGGCAGGGGGGATGCAGGCCCACCCACTCCACTGCATCCCAGCCCGGGGCCCTAGCAGCGGCGGAAACTCGCTGCTGTCAGTGGGGATCCTGGCCACAACACACTGACATAGGTTCTGGCAGTGCAGCAGCCAGACTGGGGTCGGCTGCCCCCGGGCTACTTCCACACTCCCCCTCGTACGGTACCTGGGCCGTCTTGCTGTCGTCGGTGCTCTCCACCAGCATGGGCTCCTCCGGGTAGGTAGCGAAGGGTACGCTCGGCTCCTCCTCGGGGTAGCTGGAAAGGGGCAGGCTCAGCTCCTCCTCGGGGTAACTGAAAAGGGGCAGGCTTGGCCAGTCCTCCTCAGGGTACCGGGCAAGGGGTAGGCTTGGCTGGCCTGGTGAGTCAGCAGGCCGTTCGCAGCCTGCTGCTGTCTCCCAAGCGGGAGCTCGGCCACAAACTAGGGTTACCATACGTCCGGATTTTCCCGGACATGTCCAGCTTTTTGGGCTCCAAATCCCCGTCCGGGGGGAAATCCCAAAAAGCCGGACATGTCCGGGAAAATCGGACATGCAGTGCCGGGCCGGGGGCTCGGGTGCCGGGCCGGGGGCCCGGCCGGCGGTGTCGGGCCGGGGGCTCGGGGGACGGGCTGGGGACCTGCGGTGCCGGGGGTGGGCCGCGCCTCCTTCTTCCCCTCACACCCCCCCTTACCTGCTTCAGGCTTCCCGCGACTCAAATGTTCGCGGGAAGCAGGGGAGGGGGCGGAGACTTTGGGGAGGGGGCGGAGTTGGGGCGGGAGCGGGGGCGGGGCTGGGGCCCCTTTAAAGTGTCCTCCTTTCGGAGGCACTAAATATGGTAACCCTACACAAACGTCTGCTCTCTCCGCCGGTTGGTTCTCCACTGAGCTCTGCAGGCGGGCTTTTATACTTCCGGGTCGGCGCCGTGACCTCTGAGGGGTGGGCGCTGGACCTGGTGGCTCCGCCCATGTTGGTGTTAGGGGAGGTTCAGCCCTCAGCGGGACTGTGGGGTATCCCACCACCTCACTACAACACCCCATATGGCAGAGCTTGAAATAGAGCCCAGCAGTCCTGGCTCAAAGCCACCTGTAAAACTCAAAGGGATTTGCAAGGGAGATCAGTTTTATTAGCCCCATTTTACAGATGGGGAAACTGAGACAGAGAGGTGCAGGGCCGGCTCTGGCTTTTTGGCCGCCCCAAGCCAAAAAAAAAAAAAAAAAAAAACCTGCGATGCGGGCGGAGCGCAGGTGCAGGGGGACTGGCTGGGGGGGTGGGGGAGGGAGCAGGCGGGAGAGAGAGAGAGAAGGGGGCGGCCAGGGCTACAGCAGGGTGCTCCCGCTGCACCACCTCCTGCTGCCTGCCGCGAGGGCTCCGCTCCGGTCGGCGGGAAGGAAGAGGACTTCCCTGCAGGGCGCTCTGGTTCTCCGCGCCGCCGCCCCCTACAGGGCGACCGGAGCAGAACAAGAACAAAATAAATAAATAAATAAATAAAGCGGCCGTGCCGCCCTAGGATTGGGCAGAATGCCGCCTCGAACAGTCTGCCGCCCCAAGCACCAGCTTACTCAGCTGGTGCCTGGAGCCGGCCCTGGCAAGGTGAAATAACTTGCCCTAAGTCACTCAGCAGACCACTGGCCAAGCTAGGTATAGAACCCAGGTTTCCTCACTCCCCGGCCACTATGCTTCCCACTAGCCCGCTCTGCCTCCTAAAAAAAGGCTTTTTGAAAAACAAGCAGGGGGACACAATGAGTCAGGGCAGCGCTTGAACCAGAACCCGAGTCCTGGCTCTCAGTCCTCCCCCTTTTCCACTAGATGGACAACGCTCTCCTTCTCTTACATTTTATGCTTGTTTAGCAACTAGTGCAGGGAAAAAACAATCAAGGACTACTGACAGCTGCAGTTAGAGAAGCTTAAAATTACAGAGGTAGCTGTAGGGTCTTTTGATGCTCCTAAGGGCCCCAGCTGGAGACTGAAAACTGTTCAAGCTTGTAATCTGCTCCCCCAGCATGAAGAGAATAAACAGTACCTTTCCCAGCAAGATGTCCAACCAACTGAATTCAGTTTATCCACTGAAATCCAGCAAAAGCAGAGAGAGAGAGAGAGACCAGGGCGTAGTCAACTGCTGTCATTTGAAAATGCACCATTAATGGACAGTTTGGGGAGTTGGTTTTAAAGTAACAAAGCCCTTGTAGTGTATAGTCATCCCCCGTCCAAACAATTTATAGAAGTGCACTTAAACTTGTCCCTCCCTCTCAATTTTCTGTTGATGAAATCCAAATCAAACCTGCCTGACTTGCACAATAATTTCCCCCCTTAATTCACAGTGCTTCATGTTGCTTTTGGGCTGTGAAAATCCACCTGTATTCTTTTCATTTCCAGCATCACCGCTAGTAACAAAGAGCCCGCAATTAGAACGTAGCTGCTATTTTTTGTAGTTATTTTAATAGGCGGCAGGTTTAAAACAAACATAAGGAAACACTTCATCGTAGGGTACCTACGATGGGTACCCCAGCTGGGTACAGCTGGGAGCTGGAACTCCTGGGTTTTAATCCGGCTACTAACAACAAATCTGTTTGCAGCCTTGGGCCCCCACCATACACTGTTCTTACTCTGCTGCAACTCCTTTGGCTTGTTGCCTAGTGGTTAGAGCACTGGACGAGGACTCAGGGTTCCATTCCCAGCTCTGCCAAGGGATCGCTAGGTGACCTTCGGCAAGTCACTTCAACTCCCTGTGCCTCAGTTTCCCATTTGTGTAATGGCGATATTGCTACTAACCTCTTTTGCAAAGCACTTTGTGATCTACAGATGTAAAGCACTAGATATGAGCTAAGTATTATTATTCTACAGAGTTTTCCCCCCACGTATAAGCGAGAGGGGAGTCAGCTTCTGTTTACCTATGGCCATTATTACCATAGCAAAGTTCCCAGAGGAATCACAGAGCTGTTTATAGAAGATGTGTTTTCTAGGCTTAGGATATGTCTACACTAGAAACACTACAGTGAGAGAAGGGGCTCTTCCGTGCCTGTAGAAAATTTGCCTCCCCAAGAGGCAGTAGCTAGGTTGATGGAAGAAGTCTTCTGTCCACCTAGCGCTGTCAATGTTTGGATTTAGATCAGTTTAACTGCAGCTTTCAGGGGTGTGAGTCACAAGCTAGGTCAGCCTAACTTTCTAGTGTAGACCAGCCCTATGAAAGCACTCTCCATTCAGAAACCAAATCTCAAGCTATTTTATTTTTTTTAAGTAGTATGATGTGAAATACCTCTGTGCATTATTTGTTGGCCTACCAGTTACCCTTCACAAAGCACTGGTTTTTGCCCCACCACAGGAGACGGTTTAGAAGGATTCTAGTCTAGTTCCTGCTCCACCTCTTAAGAAACATGCCTGGTGGAAGGTCCCGTCTAGAACACTTATCAGGCATGTGTCACTAGAGCTGTAACTTTTGCACGCCTGTTCACAAGGAAAGAGTGACTGTCTCCTAGATGCTACAGTTAAACTTAATAATAATCATAAAATCTATGAATTGGAAAATGTAAGGCCAGAAGGGAACCATTAGATCATCTGAAGTGTTGAGAGTCTCTGGGTTAGGCTAAAAGGGGTAAAAAACAAGGGAGATGTCATGCTAGGAGTCTACTACAGGCCACCTAACCAGGTGGAAGAGGTGGATGAGGCTTTTTTTAAGCAACTAACAAAATCATCCAAAGCCCAAGATTTGGTGGTGATGGGGGACTTCAACTATCCGGATATATGTTGGGAAAATAACACAGCGGGGCACAGACTATCCAACAAATTCCTGAACTGCATTGGAGACAACTTTTTATTTCAGAAGGTTGAAAAAGCTACTAGGGGGGAAGCTGTTCTAGACTTGATTTTAACAAATAGGGAGGAACTCGTTGAGAATTTGAAAGTAGAAGGCAGCCTGGGTGAAAGTGATCATGAAATCATAGAGTTTGCAATTCTAAGGAAGGGTAGAAGGGAGAACAGCAAAATAGAGACAATGGATTTCAGGAAGGCAGATTTTGGTAAGCTCAGAGAGCTGATAGGTAAGGTCCCATGGGAATCAAGACTGAGGGGAAAAACAACTGAGGAGAGTTGGCAGTTTTTCAAAGGGACACTATTAAGAGCCCAAAAGCAAGCTATTCCGCTGATTAGGAAAGATAGAAAATGTGGCAAAAGACCACCTTGGCTTAACCATGAGATCTTGCATGATCTAAAAAATAAAAAGGAGTCATATAAAAAATGGAAACTGGGACAGATTACAAAGGATAAATATAGGCAAACAACACAGGAACGCAGGGGCAAGATTAGAAAGGCAAAGGCACAAAGTGAGCTCAAACTAGCTACGGGAATAAAGGGAAACAAGAAGACTTTTTATCAATACATTAGAAGCAAGAGGAAGACCAAAGACAGGGTAGGCCCACTGCTTAGTGAAGAGGGAGAAACAGTAACAGGAAACTTGGAAATGGCGGAGATGCTTAATGACTTCTTTGTTTCGGTCTTCACCGAGAAGTCTGAAGGAATGCCTAACATAGTGAATGCTAATGGGAAGGGGGTAGGTTTAGCAGATAAAATAAAAAAAGAACAAGTTAAAAATCACTTAGAAAAGTTAGATGCCTGCAAGTCACCAGGGCCTGATGAAATGCATCCTAGAATACTCAAGGAGCTAATAGAGGAGGTATCTGAGCCTCTAGCTATTATCTTTGGAAAATCATGGGAGACGGGAGAGATTCCAGAAGACTGGAAAAGGGCAAATATAGTGCCCATCTATAAAAAGGGAAATAAAAACAACCCAGGAAACTACAGACCAGTTAGTTTAACTTCTGTGCCAGGGAAGATAATGGAGCAAGTAATTAAGGAAATCATCTGCAAACACTTGGCAGGTGGTAAGGTGATAGGGAACAGCCAGCATGGATTTGTGAAGAACAAATCATGTCAAACCAATCTGATAGCTTTCTTTGATAGGATAACGAGCCTTGTGGATAAGGGTGAAGCTGTGGATGTGGTATACCTAGACTTTAGTAAGGCATTTGATACGGTCTCGCATGATATTCTTATCGATAAACTAGGCAAATACAATTTAGATGGGGCTACTATAAGGTGGGTACATAACTGGCTGGATAACCGTACTCAAAGAGTTGTTATTAATGGTTCCCAATCCTGCTGGAAAGGCATAACGAGTGGGGTACCGCAGGGGTCTGTTTTGGGACCGGCGCTGTTCAATATCTTCATCAACGACTTAGATATTGGCATAGAAAGTACGCTTATTAAGTTTGCGGATGATACCAAACTGGGAGGGATTGCAACTGCTTTGGAGGACAGGGTCATAATTCAAAATGATCTGGACAAATTGGAGAAATGGGCTGAGGTAAACAGGATGAAGTTTAACAAAGACAAATGCAAAGTGCTCCACTTAGGAAGGAAAAATCAGTTTCACACATACAGAATGGGAAGAGACTGTCTAGGAAGGAGTACGGCAGAAAGGGATCTAGGGGTTATAGTGGACCACAAGCTAAATATGAGTCAACAGTGTGATGCTGTTGCAAAAAAAGCAAACATGATTCTGGGATGTATTAACAGGTGTGTTGTGAGCAAGACACGAGAAGTCATTCTTCCGCTCTACTCTGCTCTGGTTAGGCCTCAGCTGGAGTATTGTGTCCAGTTCTGGGCACCGCATTTTAAAAAAGATGTGGAGAAATTGGAAAGGGTCCAGAGAAGAGCAACAAGAATGATTAAAGGTCTTGAGAACATGACCTATGAAGGAAGGCTGAAAGAATTGGGTTTGTTTAGTTTGGAAAAGAGAAGACTGAGAGGGGACATGATAGCAGTTTTCAGGTATTTAAAAGGGTGTCATAAGGAGGAGGGAGAAAACTTGTTCACCTTAGCCTCTAAGGATAGAACCAGAAGCAATGGGTTTAAACTGCAGCAAGGGAGGTCTAGGTTGGACATTAGGAAAAAGTTCCTAACTGTCAAGGTGGTTAAACACTGGAATAAATTGCCGAGGGAGGTTGTGGAATCTCCATCTCTTGAGATATTTAAGAGTAGGTTAGATAAATGTCTATCAGGGATGGTCTAGATGGTATTTGGTCCTGCCATGCGGGCAGGGGACTGGACTCGATGACCTCTCGAGGTCCCTTCCAGTCCTAGAATCTATGAATCTATGAATCTGGCCTGAGTCTGACCTCCTGTAAAGCACTGGCAATCTTCTCTCTGATTGTCCCATTGCATACAATTGGTGGCTGCAAATTTGCCCTTTATAAAGTAACAACTGAAGCATCTGTTGACATCTCCAGCAATTTGGTTATTCTTAAAACTTCAATATTTCCCTGTAGCACAGATCCAGCTTTGAAGAATATTATTCATGATGTCCCATCAATGGCAATAACAGTCTCCATGAAACATCAGAAAGAAGCAGGAGAAAGACAGCTGTGAAAGTTTCAGCAAAGAGTTTGGCAAGAGGTCTTGCTGGGACCTCAAGCCTGAGAACTTCTTTCTTGATCTCCTTGTGTAAGATGGTGTTAAATTTGAAAACCCTGGTACAGAACTATCACTGTATATCCTGAGAGTTAGCTAAGAGCATTGAGTAGGTTACTAGCCGTGACTTCAATCTGACAATACAAGAACAAATCCCTCATATTGACAACTTGGGAAGAAAAGATCAAACATGTTCCCAGACCACCAGTAAAGAGAGAAGCATACTAATGATACCGAATGCCTTTATGCCCTGCCTACAGTCACAGAGATGGTGCTTTCAAGTAGTTCTATGCACACTGATTCCAGTTACACTCATGTGTCACTTCAGACTATAGTCTCCAAGGCAAAACACAAACAGTAATAGAGAAGCAGATTTTCTTTGTGCTATCCACACTGCATAAAAATAGAATAGATTTCCTGAAAGAAACAAAAAAGGAGCTAGCAAATAGAGTTGAATGAATGATTGATTTGTCAGTTTGGTGGCCAAACTAGGGGGTGGGAGGGTAGAATCTAATTTGTTTAGACCCCAAACAGTTTCCCCCACCCCCCTCACTGAAACAAACAAAAATGTTTCAGATTAAAAAAATGGTTTGATTTAAAAATTATTTTGTCATTGTTGTTACTTTTCACTATATTTTTGAGGAGGCTGTATCCTTTTTAAAAAAATAAACAAATCTAGTTAAATTTTGAAACCTCGTTTCAAAATGAAAAGTGAAAAAAATTCATTTAGAAAATGTTGAAACAAATCATTTGACTTTTTTAAAAAAAATCATTTTTTATTCAGAAAACTATTCACTGAGTTCGTGAATTGCTTTGGTCACTCTGACACAGCATTTTTCAGCAAATTTGACTGAAAAATCCCACCCAGTTTTACTAGCAGACTAAACCTTGAATGTGTGATAGCAAAGGAAAGAATTCTGGCTAGTAGAATGAGAGAATTATAATACAGAATAGCAGTTCAGCAATGAGGCAAAGAGTGAAGAAGTCAGGGTTAAATTAAGAATTCAGCTGGGCCAAAATTTTCAGACACCACTTTTTTTCTGCCAAAAAATGCAGATTCGTGTTGACAGAAACATTTTGTGAATTTGTGTAAAATTCACCTAATTGTTTCAGTTGAAAACAAAAACCAAAAAAAAAAAAATCGCCAAACCAAAATATTTTGTTCTGATGTTTTCGAAACAAAATGTTTGGATTCAAAATAACTTTTTATTTTGAATTTCACCTTAACTTTATTTTTTCAAAAGTAAAAATACCTTCAAAAACAAAACAAAATATTTCAGTTTGGTCACACAAAACATTTCTTCCCACATATATATATTTTTTAACTTTTACTTTTTCGGTTCACCAAAAACTTTTCATTTCCGGTCACCTGGAACTGATTGATTGTTTCTTCTTCCCCCCCCCCTTTTTTTTTGTGTGTGGGTTGTTGCAAAGAACCGAAAATCAGTTTTTTGCACCCTTCTAGTTAAAAACCATTATTCAATCAGTCTCATTAAGCAGGTGTAATGACTGCCATCTTGACCAGTACAGTAGAGATTGAATTGCAGACCCCCAGAGCTGAAAGCATAAGTATATCTACACGCTATGTACGATTTCAACTCTGAAGGTCTGCAGTAGCTATGCCACTGTAATGCCGATGCTTCCTACATCGATGAGAGGGGTTTTTCCTTCCATGTAGGTAATCCACTTCTTCGAGAGATGATAGCTAGGTCAACAGAAGAATTATTCCATCAACCTAGCTGCACCTACAGCAGAGTTAGATCAATTTAACTGTCGCAGAGGATGTGAAATTTTTCATAGCCTTGAGCAACGTAGCTAGGTCAATCTAATTTTTAGGTGTAGACAGGGCCAAAGTCTCTACAGTTTGAGCTAAAGAGCCAAGATTCCCCAACTGGGGGAGGGGGACAGTAACAGACTCATTTTCTTTGCATATCTGGCACAGACAGGGACACTGTCACATGCTCCCACCCACCAATAGGTTACAGACGTATTATGTGTCTGCTTTTCAGAGCATGAAGTTTCTTGGTTTGGTTTAAGCTTCAGTTCAAGTCTCTTATTACATGCAAATCATCTGACTTACTTGTAACAAGCAACTCAGTATCTTTGACTGAATCTTTTGCTATTGCAAGGCATGCATTGCACCTAACAAATCTAGTTAAACAACAATATACATCTAATACTCAGTCATGCCTAGCATTGGCTATTGGCAAATTAACTCCAGATTATGCCTGGTTAATGTTTATGGAGTGAAAGGCACAATACCTGTGATTGATCTCAGTTGTTGACTCTGGGCAAGTCACTTATCTTGCTGTCTCTCAGTTAATGGCACCTCCCACTCACAGGGGTGTTGTGAGGATAAATACATTAAAGATTGTGAGGTGCAGAGATACTGTGTGTTGACGGCCAGATTATGTACCTTTGATTGGTACATAAACTGACTGAGGTTCACTGCAGCATATTCCTGGCTACAGAATCATTTTTGCTGAAAGCTTCAGTGATGGATTTTTTTCATAGTGCTTCCTCAGCCTATTTCCACAATTGTAGATACTTATCTCTTCAGATTTTTCTTTAAACAGCTTTGTATTTAAAAAAAGCAAAAGGGGTGGTGTCTGTCTGAAGTTATGAGTTGATTTTACATCAAGATGGTTTGGGAGTTAAGGAACAAGGAAACCCCACCTTGTTCTCTTACCAATATGATCAGACAACACCCCCCATCTATGCTTCAAGTTAAAACCCGAAGACGAGCTCTGTGTAAGCTCAGAAGCTTGTCTCTCTCACCAACTGAAGTTGATCCAATAAAAGATATTTCCTCATCCACCTTGTCTCTCAAGTTAAAGTTGTCAGTACTGGAACAAAGCATCAACCACTAGTCATAAAATAAGCTTAATTTTCTCTTTTAAAGGAGGGCTGTCATGTTTGGAAAATCTTGCAAGTACATCTGACTGCAAATGTAACCATACCACAACTACTCAACATTTATATTAGGTAGATCACAAGTAATGATATATAGCATTACTCCATCTACATATAGCCAATGCAGTCAATTATTATACAGCATTTTCCATGTATAAATCTCTAAGCACTTTACAAAGGAGCAATCCTCATTCCCATTTTACAAATGGGGAAACTGAGGCATGGTGAGGTGAAGCGTCTTGACCAAGGTCATGCAGCTCAGTGGCAGAGCTAGGAGGAGAATCCAAGTCCAGGGCCCTCTCCACTGGCTACATTGATTCTCCCTTTACAAAGCTTTTCACAAAGATGTATAGTTCTCTCTATATTTTACAAATGGGGAAATTGAGGCACATGGAGCTTAAGAAACCTGTGTCATTGGCAGAGTCAAGAATAGAGCTTAAGACTCTAGGGTTTATGTAGGCATTATTCATTTATACCATTCGTCAAAGTTTGAGAATTTGAAAGTGTTTTTAAAATTTACTCATGTTCTACTACTAAATATATTTGAGACTGGCATCATAAAAGCAGACAGCTGGGAGCTGGAACTCCTGGGTTTTAATCCGGCTACTAACAACAAATCTGTTTGCAGCCTTGGGCAACTCACTTTACTTTTCTGCCTCTATATCCCATCTGCAAAATTGGGATATTCACCTACAGTACTCACAGGGGTGTCTTGAAGATGACTTTATATTTGCAAAGTACTTTGAAGATTAAAAGACTATTTACATATTACTGTATCACAGGGAGAAGGGGGAAAATTGCTGGGAATTAAGAATTTGCCAAGAAAACCAATTTCTTATTTGAAAATTTAAAAACATCTCAAAGCTGCAGTTCACTTAAGGGTTTAAAAAACTTTTTGCTACAAAACTGATGACTTGGTACTTGCTTCAATGCAGATCTATTATCTTTCTTGTCTTACAATGTGATTTTTCTTCTACTGTCCTTGAGTTAAGTTCCTTCCTTCACAAACACGTTCAACACATTCAACTGACCCTTTACGTTTATAAAGATCTTTAATTCTCTCAGATCTTTTTCACTCATGCCCTTTGACTGTCAGACATTACTTATCAGTATACTAGAACCTTTACTGATAATGACAATCCCTGGCTGAATTCCTTTTAAGAAGGCTGAGGCAAACCTTTCCTCAGAAGTAGAAGAGGTCACGAAAATCTTCTCTTTTCTTTGAGCCAGCGAGATTTCCAGAAAAACACTCCTAGTCGGTAGGTCTGGTTCTAGTTTCCATTAAGCTGATAGTCTTTTCAAAGTACACCACGTACTATTGCAATGCTTAAGTTCTTATATGTAGAGCTTTTTATTTATTGAAATAAAATTTTTTAAATAGGAAACTAATTACTAAAACTATCCAAAAGCCCAATGCAAGCCTGTCAACTTAACAGGTGTTGGATCAATTTGGCACAGATTTTAAAGCCAGAAGGGACTGTTATGAACATCTAGTCTGACCTCCTGCAAAGCATGGGCATTAGAATTTAACCAAGTTTTTCCAGCATTAAGCCCTCAACTTCTGGCTCAGCTACAATAAAGACATCCAGTCTTGATTTAAAGACTCCAAGTGGCTGAGAATTTACCACATCCGTAGATAAGTTGTTCCAATTATTCATTATCCTCACTTAATAATTAGCATCTTCTTTTTAGTCTAAATTTGTCTAGCTAGGCTTCCAGCTACTGGATCTCATATCTTTTCTGCTAAATTAAAGAGCCTTATGATCACACATCTTCTTCCCATGCAGGTAATTATAAACCATGATCTCAGCTTGTTAGTATACCACACACTACCATCCCATTAATTTTTGTATTATTAACACAGCAAACCTTTCATAGCTAATTATGGTAATCATGCGCAAGTCTAAACCTTCCAGTTCAGTACTAGACACAGAATGAACAAGCTTTAATATTTACATCAAGTGGTTCTTATGCAAGACCTGAGTATTTAATAAATATCACTGCAGCAAGTTGTTTTCTTAATATATGTCGACAAGCAAATTTCAAAATAATCAGCTTTAACTTTTAACTGTAAAGTATTATTTCACATAGTACATCAATACATTTGTTGCAAGAATCACTAGGATGCTGTGCAGAATGACTGGTGCAGCAGAAGGTGCAGCCTACAACTAATTTTACATAGGTCGTCGCCTTGACTCTCCTCCAGGAGCCACCTGGGGAGATGGGGAGGGTCACATTTTTCAATGAAGTTTAGTAAAAAATGCTTATGTTGTGCTTATTTTGGAATGACCAAACTAGCCTGACTCCGGGAAGCTGGTTAAAGGTTTTTTTGTGCTGGTTTTTAAGAATCCAGTGTTCACCACAATTCTGATCAGCGCTAGTCCTTGCTTTTTACAAACTGCTACTTAAAATGATCATTTTCCTGAAAACACCAGCTACCTACTGTGTGAAATAACATTCGCTCCCAGAAGACGTTGTTATGCTATGATTGAAACTGAAGGAACTTAACTGGATGGAAAAGCCTTTTGGAAAGTGATACTCTCAACAGCAGCTGATAATTAGTAGCATTGATAGGGAGAATCCAGTCCTAGGATTCTATACTCACAGTGTGTAACTTAAGCAATTACATTAGGCACCCATGGAATCGGTCTCGCTCAATACTGAAAATCTCACCCCTTCTGATTATAAATATTAAATAATACTGCAGAGTAGCACCTAGAAGTGGAGACGCTGTTGTGCGAGGCACTATACAAGTGTACAGCAAACAACAATTCCTGCCCCCAAGCTTAGTCGAAAACGCTGTGTCCTCAGTAACGCTTCAACATGGCTAAAGGAGTTTAGTACCGTTGTGGCAAGACATCTCCTCTGGCTCTGCAGACTTAGCACTTCCCTCTCTGGTGGTAGCCGGAGGTAAATCAGCCCCACTGGGGACTGTTTGTCTTCCCCTCCTCTGGGTTTACTTAGCCGTATTTTCAAGATAGCCCTGGGGCAGGCCCAAGGAGTGCTCCGCTACCAACCAAAACAAACTAATTTACAAAACAAAACCAAAGGGGGATACCTTTCCCTATCCTCTTGCTGAGGGGACGTTGTCCTGTTGTTGGCCCCAGGTGTCAGTTCTTCCCCTAAGCAGGCACTCGGTTCCAGTTGTTTCCCCTATGGAGAGAAGAGTAGCTGCTCACCCTGGAGAAGCCTGTCTCTCTCCTGCCCCCCAAGAGGAGTTTTAAAAGGTCTCAGGAAGCTCTTAACTGGACTCAGGTGTCCCTAATTGATCTGAGGTAATCCCTTCTCAGCTTGTAGGAAAAAAATGCCTTTATCATTCTAGGGCTAACATACCTGCCTTCCTACTTTTGACCCTGTGACCCTCACACATCTACTTGTTTTTTCTTGTGTCATCCCCTCTGTTTGAATCCCGGGCTCAGTAGCTCCTCCCCTTAGTCTGGGGGAGGGGTCGTTACCCGTGAGTGGGGTTGTGTCCGCCCACTTCCCAGAACCCAACAGGACCATTCTCTTACCACCGTCCAGCCTGACTTTGTCACGCCTTTAAGCATTTAACGTTCTGAACATCCATATTTGAGAAATAGTTTAAACTGACAGGATCAGGAATTGAGACTAAAAGGCTGTCCATCAGCTAAGGGCCAGACTGTGCTACCCTTCCCCACAAAGTAATCTCACAGTACACTTAGTCCCTTTGGTTTCATATAGACAGGCGCTACGCAACATGTACACAAGTGCCCTAATGGTTCTGACGCTCTGTTTTGTGACCTCTTGTTAAGTATTCCTGATTCTATATTAAAGAATATTTTCCACCAGATATTTATTATTGTAAATAATGAGAATATTCATTGTTTAGTAACTTTTAAAGCTAGAGATGTAGAACTAGCTGTACCACTAAAAAAAAAAAAAATCTGTTTTCATTTGCAGGAATATATTTATATATTAGATTAATAGTGTCAGATTTTCCTTTTTTCAATGGGGGAATAGTTACCTACCGGCACAATAAACACTGTTTTTAAATATATCTTATTGCCTTTCATAAAAGACTTAAAGTTTCATTTTTTTGGGGTTACATTTAACTGAATAAGGCTCATTCCTGCAAACAAGTAACTATCTGGTAATACAAAGTGCTTCACAAATATTAATCCTCAACATCCCTACAGAAAATATTCTCTGTTATTCATTAAACTTCAGCTTGTGGCAGCCTTTTATCTAGCGTCTAAGGAGAACACTCCATTTTAGCACAAAACAAAAAATGAACCAAATGGGTGAGGGTCACTTTCGTCGTATGTTTGACTTTGTAGGTAGTGGGGATTAATAACAAGTCAAAGCCCAGGACATTAGCTAATCAGACAGAATAATTCACCTTAAAAGTGTAATATTTAGCTAGGACTGGAAGACATTGCCAAATGCTTTGGGTACTGCATTTGACTACCAAAACCAGTTATAATTAGGTCTATGGAATGTCAGATTCATAGAAGCAACATTGTATTATTGCTAAAGCTCTGACTTAGAAATTTAAATACATGGTGCAGATCACTTTTGTGTTTATGAAGCATATATTTTTCTAGAGCCCCTGCTTTTTCTTATTACAATCCCACTGAATTCTTGGTTAAATGGGAGAAAAGAGATTAATATTAGGAAATGTTTCCCAATTTGAGCAAGAACAAGGAGATACTCTGAATGAAAAGGCAATACATTTAAAACTGGTAAGAAATGTAGGGTATACAGGAAATATCTTGAGTAATATCAGTGCAGCATGACATTATACAGTCATAACTTAGTAAGGTTCATAAAAAGATTAGGTGCCTGTATAACAACTACTGTTATACCAGCGGCATAGCACCAGCAATCCTCAGACTTCAGGAAAAGGATTTCTGTTGCTTGCCTACAGAAGTGGGCTGTAGTCCACGAAAGCTTATGCTCTAATAAATTTGTTAGTCTCTAAGGTGCCACAAGTACTCCTGTTCTTTTTGCGGATACAGACTAACACGGCTGCTACTCTGAAACCTCCTTACTTTGTTGTTCTGTTTTGCAATGTTGACCTTAGACTAATTTTCATCATGTTCAATAAAACGTAGGCTATTTGAAATAACTACCTGTGACTGGAATTCAAGCTTCAGTTCTTAGTTTTTTGTTTTCTTCTTACAGTTCTGTCATTTTGTCATGTTTTAACAACAAGAATACTTACAAAAGAATTAGGGCAGCATGTGATGTGATTTCTTTCACTTCTGTGTTTGGACTCAAACTTATTTTCTTTCCCCTACGTGCAGTGGTAATATTCAAAGTATATGCTGCTGTGCCCTCTTGTAAATGAGTGCTAATTCCCGAACATTAAAATAGAGATAACAGGTTTTGGCACTTCATGCCTTCTCCTTCCCTTCCCAAGAGTTTCCTCTAGCCATTTCTTCAATTATTGCTAATTGAAGCGAATCTTTTAGGATGCTTTTACTATAAAAGCAATTATAAGTAAAAGCATTTAATGTTCAGAAGATTCATCTTATTTTTTTTAAGTCCTCCTGTTACTTAGAGGGGAGGGATAGCTCAGTGGTTTGAGCATTGGCCTGCTAAACCCAGGGTTGTGAGTTCAATCCTTGAGGGGGCCACTTAGGGATCTGGGGCAAAAATCAGTACTTGGTCCTGCTAGTGAAGGCCAGGGGCAGGACTTGATGACCTTTCAAGGTCCATTCTAGGAGATAGGATATCTCCACTTATTTATTAGTTTCAGGTATTAACCACAAGGTATTAGATATTTTCCAGATATCATTAAGTGGTTAATTCATGTTTCCTTCTTCAGAGTACACTCAATTACTTTGAGCACACAGTTCTAATGACAGCTAATTTATCTCTCTCAAGAAGGCATATAAGAAAAAATGATGGATATAAAAATTATTCTAGCTGCTGTGGTTTGAAAGGCCAAGAGAGGCTCAAGAGCAAAATGAAAGTACAACATAAATAGAATTACCAAAATCTAAATGAGAAATAAAATCAATGATCAAGTTTGGAAAGGACACCTACCAATCAGGCCTAGGTTTTCAAATGAAGAAGCCTTTTAAAATCAGACACAAATAAGTGATGTGATTTCCCAGCCCCCAGTTACCGAGCATCCACAATTCCCACAGAAATTAATGGGAGGCGAGGGTTCTCAACTATTTGAAAAAAAATCTAGCCACTTATTTAGGCGCCTAAACAGGAATTAGGTTCCCAACTAAGCTCCCAAGCTTGACTTCTTTTCTTCAGGCTCTAGCAGGATGAAGTCCTGACTGATTTCCTCTCTGGTATTGTCCAAAAATACTTTTGACATTGTCATTAAGCTAATAGCCAACATTTTCAGGGTGATTCAGAAAATATTTCTGGCAGAAAAGAAAGATTAATGAGCACTGCAGTATTAAATTCACTTTAAATGATTTATTCACAAGTTGTCACTGTTTTTGTCATTTTGCTAAACATGTATTTGTATCCTTGTTACAGTGTACAAAGGTTCTATCCTTTTCTGACAATATTAACATTAAAAAAATAGGCTACCTAAGGAGGCAAAGTTCTTGCTTTGCATCCATAAATCTGTAAGTAGGAATTCAAGGTATCAATAGACAAACATAAAAAACAAATCAGTATGTACAAAACTAAGAGTGTACATCTTGTCCTTGACTTGGATCAGTTAAACACCAACTTGGAAATGAATCCCTTGCTCTCAGCTCCTATTCTGGATCCTGTGACCTTGCTTAACTGATGTTAAGTTTCTGTTAGTTAGCATGTATAACTCAAAAGGCACTCAAAGGTCACAAGTTCCTGAGCTTAAGTGGGATACAGATTCCCAATGAAAAGTTAAAACAAGATGTTACAGAAAGCAAAAAAGTTTTAAAAAAACTGATATTTGGTATACACAAATATATTAGGAGTCAACAGAATCCTTGCTGAAAATTGTGGTTATGTCAATAGAAAGACTCATAAGGGCAGACAATACACCTTTGTAGACTTCTCGGTACATCAAAAAAATGCATTTCTGAATGAACTTGTCTGAAAATTTCAGATGTGTTTTTCTTACTGTTACTAAAAAATGAGGAACAGAAGATAAAAAATATTTTCCACAAAGTTTAAAAAAATGGCCTAAGACCAAGAAAAACAAATATACATATATGACATGTGGAAGACTTAAAAACTAAAATGGGTCAGAAAAAGTGTACAACAGTTAAATAACTATAAAGAAATTAAAGGGAAAACGTAGCCCTGGTGTAAGGGCCACTGGAGTCAGCGGAATTTGGAGCTTGCTATTTACAGTTCTGGTACAAAGAGCATAACCCAGTGGTTAGTAATGGAAAGGTTTTTTTACCCAAATCTAACAAGTAATCAGGAATTTTACAAAGAGGTTAGTAAAATTTCATCCGCACGATTTACTTTTATCAGTTAGGCTCAGATTTTGCCCTGCCGCCCCCCCCCCAACAACAACAAAAAACCCCAAACAAACAAACTTGTAACAGATTTCATATAAACTCGGAATGGAAGTTCTCTGCTAATGTAGAACAGAAAATACAAGTGAAAAAATGTATGGTATAACTAGTTTTAGCCTATGTGGTTTCAGATCTTTTTTTCTGATATGCATAGGAATTTATTGAGGATAAAAAAAAGTAGCCGTATATATTTATCTGCTACAATATAAGGCCTTTGTTTATTTGTCATAGCTCTGTGTGTAAGCAGGGCATTTAACTTAAAGCAGGCATACAGTTATAAAAGTGCTATTGTGTTCCACTAAACAGGTCTCTCAGTTTTCTGGGTTATCAAGCAGTCCGTCAGACTCAGTTCTCTTCTCTGGTGATGTATATAAGAAGTTACAGCAGATATACAGAGGAAAGATCAGAAGTCTGCTGTCCAAGTTCATTACTACTTGTTCCTGTAAATCAAATATGAAGGAACATTTTCAAATATGTTTAGAACAATAATTCATACTGCTGAACAAAAATAAAGTGCGGTACATAAACAAAAGACTGGAGATTCCATCTAATTGTATGTTACCTCCAAAAAAGAAGATGGAAATCATCACAGAACTTAAAACATTTTATAAATTCATAGCACTGGGTATGAAGAAAAAAATCAATAATAAATCCAAGGTTATATAATTCATTCCCTCTCCTTCACTACACACGACCAGCTACCCTAAAATGAATAGTTTTATTATACTTCAACTTTGCCAAGACAGTCTCTACCCTGCCAAGCTTCTCCCTACCTCACTCCCTCAAAC
Source organism: Chrysemys picta bellii (assembly GCF_011386835.1). NCBI lineage: Eukaryota > Metazoa > Chordata > Testudines > Emydidae > Chrysemys > Chrysemys picta. The sequence goes on from NC_088792.1 coordinate 152,898,074, forward strand.
CAGGGACAAGAATCAGCTAAGTGCAGGAGTTGGCCAAACCATCTCTACCATCAGAGAATCTCCAGGGGCAATCTCCTACCATTTAGAGGTTTCAGCAGACTGGATAATCTAGTTTATTATATCTAGGAGCGGCTAAAATTTCTTGGTAGTGGAATTAGCCAAAACATTTTTGGCGGTCACCCTCAGAACGAATCTGGACCCATTGAATTTGGAAATGTATCCTATAGGAATTTTTGAAATGTACATGGAAACAAAACCTGTGTGCATGTGCCACACAGACATTGCCATAATCAGGAAATAAAGGAACCGATAGTAAGATATTGTGTATGAAAACATGCTCCCTCGCCTAAACTATTGACCCAAAAGTGGAGATCTATGCATTATCTTTAAGAGAAAACAAACTTTAGGAACAAGTTACAAGACAATGAATTCCAACCAGGGTCCACATAACAGTCATGTGCCAAACTCTGCAACTTATTCCTAACAGCAAGATTTCAAATTAGTCCTGAATTTGTCCTTTACACCGGTAGGAGCTAACAGACATTTATTTTCAATACTCAGAAATATACTGTAACATGATTAAAAACACAAGATCTGCATAGATTTTATATTTAATATTAAACTACTTGCTACTATAATTGGAAACACTGCCAATTATATCTACAAATTTTGGTAACAGCCTAATGTTATTTTTGGCTAACTATGAAAAGGTTCCCTCTTTCTCTAGCTTGTTAAATCAAATGTGGTTAATTTCTCAAGTGTTAGAATTTTGGTTAACAATCATTCTTAAAGACATTAAGATAATGGTGTATATCTTCAGCAGCACCTGAGAATTTCATTACAGCCATGAATGAAATCCAACTAAATATTCTGATTTAGTTCTCCCATTTAAACTAGTAATATTAACTTCCATTATGTGTGGCAGAAGCATTTTAAAATTCCATGTCTGCAACTACAAAATGTAATTGTTGATGGTTTGGACTATTACTAGATTTAAAAAACACACAAACATACCTGATCTTTCTCAAGGGTCAGGATCTGATATCCTGTGGTTCTACTGCAAATAAGTTTTCCACTGCTATCAAAAGAGGCTAGACGTAATCTAGGGATATAATGAAAGTTAAATTACTTGATTCAGCCTCCTGTAATTTTTTTTTTCTGAGGCTAAAGGAAGAAGCCAGCTTCTACCAGGGAGACAGGAGCACACATTGTCATACATCATATTTTGTGCCAATGAAATTGCTATCTGTTAATGAACCAATTCCAGTATGAAATCAGTTGAAATACTGACTTTAAACATAAAACTTCAATTATATGAATTGTTGGCCATTCCTCACCTGAATGCAATGTTTCTCCGTGGTTGCAGACTGACTGATCCACTGCATGGCTGATTCAGTGTGTTTCGTTTGAAAATGATGTAGCGATTTGTATACGTGACAAGCAGATCAAAGCCAAAGTTGAATCCAGTCCATCGCCAGCAGTACTAAAGAACAGAGAAAACATGCAAGACCTATTTTATTTCAATGGGCTATACTAGTAAGAATATAGCACTTCTCACTCTGAAGGATCCCAAAGCACTTTATAGCCTTACATATATACTGAGACCCAAAATCTGCATCAGATCCACATATCCCAATGTCTGCATGGAGTCCTACTGAAACAGTGAACTCTGCATGGGTGCAAGTGTCCACTCAGACAGATGTGATTGAAGAATCAGGGATTACTTCACCTACCACTGAAATGCAGCCACTTCTGGGGTGCAACACATCTATCTTTCTTCACATAACAAAACTATCGAACAGTTTTTGTACATCTCAGAGCACTGCCAACTGAAACAGGAGAGGTGTTTAGATAGAGTAGTTACGCAATTGCCTACATTGGAATTTGGTTAGGCCACACGCTTTAGTAGCCACGTAACTCTTACACAGAGCCATGGAATTATACACAATTTAAAACCATCTGTCCATAAAAGATTTTATAATGCACCAATTGCCAGAGTATCTGCAGGCAACATAACTCCAGAGATCTCTGGACCATGGGTTAAATATATCCATGAAGTGATTGATTACTTCAAACAACAGATCCTTCGGTTAAATGATTTTAGCGTGCAGCTGGGAAACAAGTCCTTCACCTTTCTAATGCTCTTCCATAAGGCCTGCTATATAAGGATATACACAAGATATTCCTGTATAAGAACTAATCTTTAGATGTTTACTACCAAATTGTGATGTAATCTTGAGCATTGAACATTAATGAGTTCTATTGCAGAAGGTGACCAAAATTGGCACTGCGGGGTTCCACGTTTAATGTCAGTGATTTGCATAATAATATGCTCAGTTTATGGATGTAAAATATATTTTTGTCCAACTGCCAGCCCTGAAAACTCAAACTGCGACCTGAGAGGCAAGCTAAATTATTTCCTTGTCACGGCCCATCACCAAGGAAGTTTTTTGAAGCCAAATTAGGCCAGACACCTAGTCAACTGTATTATCTTCAAATGATACTCTCAGTGCACCTGGACAGCCTCATTCTCTTCAAAAGCTTTGCTCAGGTGTAAATAATCAGAATTAAACAAATAATTCTCTATAAGAAGAAAATACATATCACTATCTTTGCAGGTGTGTTGGTTCTCCAGAACAGTCACTTTTCAGAGTAGAAGTAATATTTTACAGATGGTATTATGCACATTATATTTAAAATTATATTTAAAAAAAAGTAATGATTTTCATTACTTTGCAAAAGTCATAATTAAGCATCTCAGGAGTTTCAAACAATAACTTCATTTTCCCCCCTCTAAAAACGCTCCATATTCAGACTTTGTTTTATAGCACTAGCATGATGACTTTAGCAATATTTTGCTAGAAACTAGGAAAGCTGACAAGTATTTCAATAAGAAGGAGCTTTGTTTATTTCCATTAAAATCTTTCTTTTTGGTGCAGTTTCTGAAAAAAGCCACTGAAGACAAAGTTTCTGAAAATATTTAACACTTTCGAGATAGCTTAGTTTCGTACAAATTAAGGTATGGTTTATACATACATCGCCATCCTTTGCAAGCTTCCTACCACACCTCATGCTGTTTCCTTCAAGTTCTTCTTTATTGATTTCTTGAGGCCTGTGAATGTATGAAGTAGACCATTTTGAGAATGATTCTACAATTTATTGTTTACTTGTAAGAAAGATAGATCCGTAACAGCAGCAAGAAAATGCTCTGTGGAATTTCAGCGTAAGTCAGCTCCTAAGTCAGATTCTTATTGTATTTTGAGCTCATATTCTTTTACTAAATATAAGCCTTCCAGTTCAGTTTTTCCTCTGGCTCTGGCTTCTAGCTCAGTTCTGCTTCTGAATTGAGGCAATACATGTCAGTGAGGCAAAACCCGACTGAAAACCATCCAATTTAAAGATAGAACAGTTTCTTGCATTTCTCCAGCCAAATGAAAAATAAGACATTGAAAGCTTCTGCCTCTAATATTGAAGGTTTTTAGTAACATACGTAGATTCATAAAACAAGGTAAGTGCCCTGAGGACACACTCAAATCAAAGAACCCTTTTACATTTAATGGGGCTAAATGACATGATCTAGTCACACACACTAAGTAAGGAGGTCAGGTGGGACAAATGGGTTCTCTGATTTTGTTATTTTTGTAGCGTAGACACACTCGGACAGTATTTACCTGCAATTCAGAAGGATTACAAACAGGGCTGGTCCATACTAACCCCCCACTTCGAACTAAGATACGCAACTTCAGCTACGTGAATAACGTAGCTGAAGTCAAAGTATCTTAGTTCGAACTTACCGCGGGTCCACACGCGGCAGGCAGGCTCCCCCGTCGACTCCGCGTACTCCTCTCGCCGAGCAGGAGTACCGGCGTCGATGGCGAGCACTTCCGGGATCGATCCCAGAAGATCGATTGCTTACCGCCGGACCCAGAGGTAAGTATAGACGTACCCACAGACAGATCATCTACCAGAATAATAATTGGACCCTCCAAACTAACGGGTTGTATAAATTACTGTTGCCATCTGACTATAGGACTTCACAGAAAAGCAGTGTAATCAAGATGCACCTAAGGGGGGAGGGATGTGTGGCTGGCATGAAGGATTGCATGTGTAGGTGGATGGTTAAGGTGCTTGTCTACACACAAAAGTTGTACCACTTTAAATATAAAGCATAAAGAACATTTAACATACTACACAGCATCTGAGTGGCAGAGCTGGAACCCAGGAGTACTGACTTTATCACTTTGTAATTAAAGTGGTTCAACCCCCGTATTGTGGCTGCAGTTGTACCAGTATAAAGATGGTTTATATAATTATAGCTATTCCCATATGGGAAAAGGAATAATTACATCCACATTATGGGTGGCTTTGGTAGAATTATTTTAGTTTAAAGAAATCATACTCCTAACCAAAATAGCTATACAGGTACAAAAACTATATGTAGACCAGGCCTCAAAAAATTAAGTCCTAGTCAACAAGAGTCATATTATGGTCTGGCTTTAAACATTTATAATGTAGTCTGTTATATAAGCGTTATCCATTCCACACGTCTCCAAGGTACATTGAAAACAAATGAAATCACTATAAAAAATTATATGCTAAATTACTATTAAAAATTCAAAAGCAAACTGATACAGCAATCAAAATAGTAACAGGCCACTTACTGCATTTCTTGCCATTATAAACATGCGCTTGTAGCTACAGCACTGAAAATATCAGCTAAGTAATTTGTGGCCTTTTTCTAGATTTTATAAAGAATGCTAGTCATAGGAGATTAAATACTTTATAAAGAGATTGTTAACTGGGACAATTAAGTGCGATATAAACATAACAAAATTCTACAAAATTGGCCATAGAATTAATTTTTATTTATGATGTCCTAGCTAGCTGATAGTCGGTCAAATACGTTACCAATTCTTAGCAATTAAAACATGCACTGTGGATACAGAACTTCATTCTTTCTGGCAGAATAGTGGTTACTTTTCAAAATCATTAACAAGTTATTCTTTCTTGTTATACATTAACCTCTTTCTACTATTCCTTCCAACTAGCTACAAAAATTCAAAAAGATTAACCATTCAACAGTTTAAACTAATCACTTAGACAGCATTACTCCTTATTTACTCCTTCACATAACACAAGAACCAGGGGTCACCCAATGAAATCAACAGGCAGTAGGTTTAAAAACAAAACAAACAAACAAACGGAAGTACTTCTTCACACCACCTGTGGAACTCATTGCCAGGGGATATTGTGAAGGCCAAAACAACAACTGGGTTCAAAAAAGAATTAGATAAGTTCCTGGAGGATAGATCCACTGACTACTGGGCAAAATCAATGGGATGCAATCCCATGCTCTGGGTGTCCCTAGCCTCTGATTGCCAGAATCGGGGAGTGGACAACAGGGGATGGATCATTCAGTAACTGCCCTGTTCATTCCCTCTGAAGCTCCTGCAATTGGCCACTGTCAGAAGACAGTATACCAAGCTAGAAGGATCGTTGGTCTGACCCAGTATGGCTGTTCTTATGTACCAAAAAGTATTAACAGAATTTAATTCTGAATATTTACCCAGATAAAAAACTAAAGTGGAAAATTAAAGTAGACTAATCTGCAGCTTCCGTCATTTCCCTCGAACTACTGTAGGCACAAAGATCTATTTCAGCACCCAAAAACTACATTAATGTGAACATAAAAAGTGAGCCTACTTCAGGTTTACTGTAGGTAAAACATGTTTTGATGACTGGATCCAGTACTATGTGATAACAGCTCAAATGTTTCAAGGACAGTGAAGAAAGTTCAAACCCCTTTAGTTGCAAACTACTTTACTGAAGCGAAAAGGGTTGTTACTTCTGGCCTCTCAAGTATAGCAAAATGTTGAATCACTCTAACATCACACCAGGGTAGTAAGGTGTATGAAGAGTAAAATGCACTTTTAATGCAAAATCATTTTAATTTCCGTAGTCCAAAATAGCATGTGCTCCATTAAAATGTGCACCAGATGGGATATGAAAATAAAACTACATCACTTCATGGAGCTCTGTAGGTGACAAACAGTTTTCACATTTTGTTCAGATTATTTGGTTTGTGGTTTTGATAAACTCTTCATGAGATGTCAAATACTATAGTGTCTGATAGCTGCACCTATCAGAGAGAGAAAGAGACAGAGAAAGTTGAGCTGGGGGCAGGGCAACTGGCCTGGATGAAACATGGGGAAATTTCTGATCATCAAGTTATTCTTTTACCCACCCATTTGACTTCTAACGTTCATACCTTCCTTCCTACCTGGTAGCAATACCTGGTATCTCTTTTCTTATTTGAAATATTAATTAGGAACCCCAGCTGACTGTCCTGGGTCCCAGGAGGATGTGTTCTGCTGACAAGCAGTGGAGCCTCTGGAGTTGCGAATCAAAATCTGGTTCTCTCTGGGATTTGTAATGTGACAGACCAAATCCCAGAAGGAGGAAGTGCCAAAACAAAGCACCGAGGGCAGTATCTCCCTCCTACACAATCCCAGAACAGAAGGGGATAGGAAGAAGAGATTAGCTAATTTTACTAAGACCTGGACAAAACACTATTCAATAAAATTAGCTAGGGCACCACTGAAAAATCCCTGGGATATCTGATCTCCTTATACAAACCTACACAATTTTCACTGATTAAACTAAGAAATTATATTTGCCAAATCACTCTCCAGCTCTACCCAACATTAAACAATTACAATATAAGAAAGCTATCAATAGAAGAAATGATGCAGAAAAACCTAAATAAATCTACATTTGTCCTGAGACGTCTGGATTCATAGACAATAGTACTAAAGACTTGTTAAACACAATTTTTTCTGTTAAATGAAACTGCTTAATTGCTTCAAAATGTTAAGCTAACAGCTTCTCTTTTCAGTTTAGTTTTGGATGTGATCCAGAAAGTTATCAAAAAGCCTTTTTTTAGCAGTACATACCAGATAGCAGACATTAATATTAATAAAGTAAATTCTTCAACAGCAACAGCAGCACTGAAATACTCCTAAGTGAGATTAGCTTTAGCTGCCTTGTTTTCGCTGTCTAATATTTGACTTCATATGAAGCTCTGGCTCTGCTCCTCCTCTTGAAGTCTCAAGCCTAATAACATAGTTGTAACTCACTGTGCAATGTTTTACTAAATGATAGGTACACTACAACTCTGGCATTTTCTACTTGGAAAAATGTTCAGTTCTTGTAATACACTTTATTTAATGCAAGATTAAAGAGTAGTAAAAAAAACCTCATAACTGCATATTTCATTTGCCCTTCTAAGGCAATGCTGTTGCCATGAAGAGGCATCTGACAAGTAAGTTTAAAAAAACAAACAAAAAACAAGCATACCCTAGCCTGGCTAGTAGATGCGCATATTTTCTAAAATGACAGAGGCTGGGTTGGCAGAACTGATGCAAGAAAATGGGAACCAAAGTAAAAAGGGAGACAAAAGGCAGGCCACAAAACTAAAATAGCGTTCGTTATCTCTATAAATACCAACAGTCTTACAAAGCCCTCTAATACTGAACAGGCTACAAAGCATCATCATCCTCTCCCTTCTCCCCCTATTTTGCCTCAGTTTCCATATCTATAAAGAAATGAAATGACCTGTTCAAGGTCAGACAGCAAGTCAGTGAATAAAAGGAATAGAATGCAGTTCTCGTGGCCTCCAGCCCTAGAACTCCAAACCCTAGACCTCAGTGAACATTACCATATAATACGCTCAGATACTGAAATGACTGATCCAGTGGCAGTTATAACATAAGGGACAGCACATTAACACTTATTAGCTTTTATTGATCAGTGTTATGCTAAACAAGCAATTTTATATTTGTTATTCTGATAAATGTACTCCATATCAAAAAACTCTCCCACTCTGAACTACAGGGAAAAATAAAGTAATTACCATTTTGTTAGATGGTTAGCCAGAAGAAGGACACTTTGATCACTCAGACTAAATCCTGGATTAACCAATTTATTTTTGAGGTGGAAGGGCCATCAACTCCATGTAACTGAAAGCATCTGAATAAAATGTATTATCCCTGGGGAGCCAACATAAAACTGGGTCTGTAATGCAAATGGGGACAGGTAAACTAACTACAGCATTGCAAACAGCATTATAATATGGCTAAGGAAGAGACTGCAGAGGAAAAGGCTAGGGACACAGTTCAAAACTCCAGCAAGTGATGCCACTATCACAAAACAAATAATTTAGGAGCCAATTCAGAGAAAAGCTATATCTGGCTTCTATGCTACGCAAGCTCTTTAAGATTCCCAACTAAAACAGCTACCACTAGTGACTTGCATGGAAGCAACATATTATTTTCTAAATAAGAACCTAAAGATTTATTTTTGAAACTAAGAAAAACTGGGACAGAATACAAAGGAAGGACTGTAGTCATGACTGTAGACAGAAAAAATGCTTCTCATTATACACACTTGAAGGTTGAGAGTTATCCCTCCACTATTTACCTAATTCAAAATAGTTCTACAAATTTGTTTAGCCTATACACTGTCCCCTGTCCATCCAGCCACATGAAAGGGGGAAAATAAACTGGAAGGATAAATTTAGCTTCTGCATATTTTTCATTTTTTCTTAATCCATCTTCAAAATTGATTACTAAATTACTATTTCAAATCCTCAAAGCACATATGCAATACTAGTGGTGACAAATACTGACCAGTATAAAAAAAACCTGGAAAATAATGTCCACCTCTAAAGTCATATTATAGAAAACAAGTTCTTACAGTTCTATTTTGCAGATGACCAGAAATTGACCAGATGAAAGTGAATGAAATAGATTGCTCCACAAAGAATTGGATGTGATTGAAGTTTAAAATAACTAACTGTTTTAGGCCTAATTTTCTCATTTTGATGTGAACTCTAAACATTTATGCATATCAGAGTCTATACCAGAGAAAGATAATACTCAAAATAAGAAATAAAAGAAAACCTGTAATATACCTACCCAATATCATTGTCTTGTTCTGCTCTGAGCATGGCAAACCACTGCTGTTTGTAAACAGAGGACAGCCATTCTAAAATTAAAAAAATATACATAAATGTGGAGATTTCTTTGGATGTGGGAAAAGGGATATTTATATAACATTTAAAATAAGGAAATAAAATTATACTGAGATGAAAAAGTTTCGTATTAATTAATTAATTAAATAGCCAATTCACATCCAGTCAATTGATATTTCACTGGTATTCCCATCTTTAAGATTTATCTGAACTATTTTAAGTTGCAAGTACCAATAAAATAACCCTGCTCAAAATAAAGTAACTTATAACACTACATGCATTTTTTGTTACCAAATCAGCACCATTCCCTCTGAAATAACTATATGACTAAACAGATTCCCCCCCACCCATGCCAAAAAGAAATGTTACAAAGGGGTTAGAATGCAGTTAAACTATAGCTTACTGGTATATAGCATATGCAATCACAAAATGATACTTAGAGGTACAATAGTACTGAGGCAACCTCTTACACAGCGGGTATCACTGTCTCAGTCTCAAGTGAAAGATCATATTGGAAAGTTATGCAATCAAAAAGAATATAAAACTGAAATATAAGAGCAGTGAAGATTCGAATATAGCTACACTCAAAAGGAAATGGAAGGATAATGCCTATTTCTTATATAATGCTTTTCATCTGTTCACGGCGCTTCACAATGTTCAATGTATTTATCTTCACAACACCCCTGTATGGTAGGAAAGCATGACATCCCCATTTTACAGATGGGGAACTGAGACACAGAGAGGCTAAGTGACTTGCCCAAGATAACACAACAAGTCCATGGCTGAGCAGGGAATTGAACCTAGATTTCCCTCACCCTAAGCCAATGCCCTAACCACAGGACCAAGGATGCAACTATTGGGAAAATTAGAGAAAATTGATATGTGGAGTTTTGTTATAAGAGTAATAGGAAGGTTTACACAGCTACCCGTTTTACAGGAAAAACAGGACATTTCTAAGGCAAACATTAAAGAGCTGGTTAAAAGCTCAATGACCTAGAAGAGAGGACCGAAGTTCAATATAGAGCGGAACAAGTTCCACTGTGAAGAGATGAGAGAAGAGGCAAAGAGGCAGGTAGGTGAAGTCAAGTATAAGGTAAAAAAAGTCTAAGGGGAGTTGGAGGGAGAATTCAATTATTTAAATAGGGAGTAAACAAAGGTGGCAAAAGGAAGGGAAGAATGAAAAAAGCACTCAGGATGCCCAAAATTTTAGACACAAAGGATTTAGGACTGATAAGGGACCGATACTGACTCTACTACCTTTAATGACAAAACTCAGTCTTCAAAAGAGAGCAAGCCTGGACCCAAAAAGAATAAAAATAATTAATGGAAACTGAAAGTTATAAAAAGGATTTCAGCGAAACCACAATCAAAATGAAGAAAAACTCTGGAAGAGTTCGGGGGGGGGGGAGGGGGAGAGAAAGAGAGAGAGAGAGAAGGAAAAAAGGCAATTTGGTGTCAAGGGTAATTTGGAAACGAGGATTTGCTTTTAAATATTTTATTCATTGTTATATTTTAATTGTATTTTAATGACTTGCTTAGCACATGAAAGGCGTTAACCAGGGGAACTTTAAGTTAAAAATATTGTTCTGGAACTCTTGAGCAAAGTTACCAGACAAACTACAATAGCAAGATGGTTAAAACAGACTTGCATTTGTATTACAGCAAAGATAAGATTTTATTCTAAAACTTGAGTGGCAAATGCATCACTGCCTTTTCCTCTTATTGTGCCCGGACACTTGCGGTACACAAAACATAATTTGTAGCATATCTTTCAACCACTCAACAAAAGATTGTTTAAACAGAATTTAATCTGGAACTAACTAAAAAGATTTACATTACAAAATATATTTTCTGAACTCTGAGAAGTACTCCTCAGGTACCATACAATAATTTCAAAATTTAGTGATGACATCCAATCACCGAAGTTGTTCCAAAACACATCACCTGTATTTATTAAACTTCTTCTCAAAATGAGAAGAAAAAGCAACCTAGCCAGATAGTTGTCGAGTAAAGAGTACTAATGGCTTACAAATGTAATAAATGTTGAAGTCCACAAATGTATCTTCATTCAGCATTGAAGATAAAATTTATAGACTTGTAACATGGTTAAGAAAAAAAAAAAACTTTCTTCATTTGGTTTTTTGAAACAGACTTCACATAAAACAATTGTTTTCACGTAACGAAACTAGAGAGTAAAGGATTCACGCTAATTCTCACTGTGGACCACATCCTAAGAAGTTCTCTCAAAGACTAATTCCCCTCCCATCTGCAGTCATATACACATTCATACATCAACTTCAGCAATTCCTGGCCACAGTTTAGGAACTGCTCAGTCAAGTCATGAACAGTGTATGCTAGAAGTTGTCATCCATTTGACATCCTGCATGACATCTTCAGGATTCATCATTTGCCTATCATCTTTCTTACCAGACTAATAAAGGAAACCAGGATAATCTTCTTACACATACTGTTTTCCTTCTGTTTTGCTCTCAGTGCAGATCAAAACACACAATATATCAAAAAAACCCACCCCACAAGCTGCCTATCTTGTACTAACTTCAGGAAACAGATTTCCTTCTTGTAGCACAAGAGATACACAGAAGTTACTTCTAGTTCTGTATTCAGACCACCCCTTTTCTAGAATGAACAAGAAAATGCTGAAAAGGTTTTTCTAGGACAGATATCTTACTCCATGATAGATAAGAAATAGTAACGTGGACTGGTGTGGTCCATGCTTGAGCACCTCTATGTTTTGCTGACATCTTGTTCATGTACTTACGACAGTTATTTTACTCAGATCCAATTGCTGGAATTCCGTAACAGTATCTGAAATTGATCTCATTAAAATAAAAGATTTTAAATGAAGTTAATTTTAAATTTTTGCAAATAAAATGGTGAAAGGATCCTCACCATATATTATACATTCAGGAATCAAGATACCTTCAAGTCTACATTTATAATTTGGTGTGCTGTGAAAAGAAGATTAAAATTACATGGCTTGGTATGTTAAAAATTAAAAGGAAAAATACTAAGCTTCACAAGTAACAATAAAATACCGCACTATAAAGCTAAGGTTAGTCTTGGCATAAAGTTAACATACAGCATCTCTCCAACTCCAGTTACATTTATGCAAAACAGTATAGATCGGTTTTGACAAAGAGGTAAGAAACGACCAAACCAAAGATGAATAAAATCCTATCAAGCCAGAAGAATTGTTCCACCAGCAGGACACAAAATGTAACTGAACTGCTCAGCGAGTACAAGACCATTTATACGGGGCTGATATCAAAGCAATCTTTAATTTCCTGGCTCCATCTCCTGTTAGTAATATATTTTCCTATCTAGGCTGACTTACAGGACCATAGGATAAACTGGATTTCTCCAACTTCCTCTGCACTAATCCTGACAAAGTAATGGAGGGAAGAGGAGGGTCATTAAGGGAGTAAGGGTTCTAAAAGTTCTTTCAAATGAATCTGAAACAAACAAACAAGCAGTATTTATTTATTTAGCATGTGTAGTCGTCTCGCCAAGTGATGGCGATGGGGCAGGTCAAAACCAGGCGGGGAAAGTGTAGGGTCAGCGACAAGGGACTGCTTGGGGATTATAACAGCTATCCATTCCTCTCGCCAGAGGGTTTCTGCCCTAACATCCTGGCGTGGCGGATGAAACCATAATGGGCGACAATGGCAAATGTGCAGCTGGTGGCTTAAAAAGGTCATTGTGCAGCGGCAGGTTTGGGTTGGTGCGCACTTTCTCCAGTAACTTGCTAGTCGCAACCTCTCATCTGATATTACTCAGAACTGGAAGCCATGGGCGTGGAGTCGGATGCAGGGTGCCAGAGATGATACCTATGGCGGCATATAACTGCATATCCACCAGATTGGTGTGTGATGATTGACTCCAAACTGGTGCGCAATACTCCGCCACGGAATATGAGGTGGCAAGAGTGGACGTCCGCAAATTTGGAGCACAAGCACCTTATGACGAACCTGCCAGTTTGCTAAGAAGATTGTTACATGTCGTAACTCTAGCTGCTGTCTTCTTCAGGTGGGCATGGTAACTCAGTGTGTGGTCTAAGGTCACACCTAGACAGACCAATTCTACTTCATGCTTCACCTTCTGACCATTCAGATAAACATTCAGTTCTCTGGTTGTGCTGGCGTGATGAAGATGGAACAAACCAGAGACTGTTTTTATAACAAGCAGTAAGGGAAGGTAGTACAAGATTTAAGTGAAGTGGTGATGGGGGTTACTGATCATATTTATAACAATTTTTTTTTGGAGGGGTACTTCACTCCTAAATACCCAAAATCTAGCCACAATCAGCCTTTTAGCTTCTTGTAGGTGTCACAGAAGAACCAAGTTTTCAGGAACGATCCTGCCCAAGATGTTTGTTCTGCGTTCAGGGTGTGGAGTCAAAGATGAGGAGATGACTGAAGAAGCTGACACCACTAACAAGGTAAAAGGGACAGGGCAACACAGTAAGAAGAAAGAATAAACAAGGGGCACAGTTAGTGCCATGGAAGTAAGGCCAAGTTCATTGCTTCAATCTGATGCAGTGCAGGAGATGAAGTCAAGGAAAGGATTAAATTACTCGGTCAAATTGATTGGGTAGATGATGCTAGAAACTTCATTTTGTATGCAGTGGATGGGGCTGAGCATGGATGTCAGTGAGATTACAGTAATCAAGATGGGACATGAGGACTTGAAAGAGCATTTTAGTTGTAGGGACAGAAAAAAAACATTAGATCCTGAAGAAGTTTTGGAGGAAGACACAGCAGGATTTGGACATGGCTTGAACATCTGGGCGACGAGGAGGCAGGAATCAAAGGTGACACTTAGTATACAGGGCTGAGTGACAAGAGGGATGAAGGTCATGTCTAAGGGAGAGGATGGAGAGAGTAAAGAGGGGTTAAGAGGAAAAATAAAAAAGTTAAAACTGAACTGCTTAAGTCTAACTTTTCAGTAACATCCAGAAGGAGATGTCAGAGAGGCTGAGATGCAGAATTGGGTGGGCAGAGATGAATAAGGGTTGGACAGGTGGATTTGTGCATCACCACAGACATGGTAAATGAAGCTGTGAAAGTACAGGATATCACCCAAAGAAAGTAAGTAACAAAAAGAAGAGGGATTCTAGGACAGAGTAACATGCAACTCCATAGACAAAGGAGGCCATGACAAAGGAGACATGGAAGGGACAGATAATGAGGTAGCATGTGAACCAGAAAGGACAGTATCATAAAAACCTAGGGTGGATAAGATTTGAGAAGATTTAGACACTTTCGTATTCTCAGGGGTCAGTGAAGATAAAGTAGAGACCTTGAGATCATCAGAAAGCTTTGTGAAAACAGTTTAAGTGGAGTAAAGGTGGTGGAAACAGATCCGAGAGGATCCAATATATAGCTGGAGAAGAGGAAATCAAGGCAACTTTTGTAACAGGCACGCTCAATTAACTTAGCAGTGAAAGGAAGAGGGAAGTAGAACTGAAGTTAGAGAGCCAAGAGCTCCACCTACTGGAAAATTTGAATGCTTGGTGGCAGCGCATTTTCAGTTTAGGCCCCCAACTTTGAGAATTAATATTTCTGTTCATCTGGCAGTGCCCAAGTTTGTTAAGCTTCAGAGCAAGGAGCAAAGACCATTTGCTTACTCAGGATTGTGCCAACAGAGTGAGGATGGAGTCTATTTATAATGCAATTTATGTTAACATTTTAATTCTTGGTTCAACCTGATTTTCTTTCATCAACATTGATTATTCTCTCTTAATATTCACATGTGCACCTCAAATCAAAAGAAGTTGGGCACATTTTACACACTGGAAAATGCAAACCGAATAACTGAACAGACAGCCAACGGCCTTGCTGAGGACAACACAAGAGCTTTCTTCTCTCCAAACTTTATCTATCGGTAAAGTAACAAATGCCTTCTGAGGTACTAGAGAACAAAGTGACAAGCTGTTGCAACTCCTCCAGTTTCAAACACTAATCTACATACAAACCCTACCTATTACATCACTAACTTTCAATTTAATGCTTTAGCCAATTCTCTTTCTAGGAAACAGATGACTCTCGAAGTATATTACAACCAATATTTACATTCTATTACATGTTTCATTATCAATATTTACATTACTCAGACATACAAGGCAGTTTTACAGCTCTGCTGACCATGCTGACATAACTGACAGCCCAATGAATATTTTAGAAAAGTATGTAAGTGAATAAAAAAACAGATGGATGGGAACAAGGGTATAAGCCCAAAAGTTTAATTCACAATTTGTTCCAGCTACTCATCAGAAAATACACAAAACGTCCAAAGTATTTTCTTACCTGAAGGTACTAGAGAATCTCGCTCAATAATGCTTGCTGATGCCAAATCACTGATGATGTATTGCAATCTCAAGTGTTTGAATACTGTCAGGAATGCTCTTCCTTGCTCAGATTCTAAGAATGCAATGTCATCCTCAAAATCTGCAATATTACACGAGACATACACCATTATGGGTTTCCTAGAACTTGCTCATTTTGATTGTCTTCTAAAATATATACACATTTAACAGAAGGTCTTAAGCTCTCCAAATAGAGAAAGGCCAATTACATTTTGCAAGCAAAATTACCAGTGTGAAACAATAGATTTCTCAATTCCAAGGAAGTTAACAACATTCAAATCATTGTAAAGGCAAAACTATTAGACCAAATTGTTTTTATCCACTGAAATACAAGAGAGTTTGGCCAGAATTTTCAGAAGATCAAACAAAAATTTCACTAGACAAGTCAATAACAAAAATAAAGTAGTGTACTCTGAAATTATTTAGATTCAACGTGCATGGCCAAAACAGTTCAAGGGAAGACTCCTTAACAGTATAATGAGAACAGGAGCTGAGGTGAAGTAAATGAATGCATCTCTTTGGTATACATGGGGCAGTGTTTTTGGAGGGAGCTGAAAGACAACTACACTGTATTTGCTGCTGTATGTACTGAGCACTGAAGTTCTAAATCCAGCATTTTTTTCACGAACACTACATCCATACAAATAGGCTTACCTTTCCTACGCTTGGAAAACCAGGCATCAGTTTCAGTTAAAAGTTGTTTTAGTGGTCCATTCCAAGAAGGCACTAGCTGAAGGAACATCCACTAAAAACAAATTTTTATAAGCTTATTTTAGATTCATAAAATATTATGTAAACAATAAATTTAATGTTATATACGCTATGAAGCTCCTGATAAAAACAAGTAATTAATTCAACTTCTAATTATTAGAAATTAATTTTGTAATCATAGTAACACTGGTATAATTAAATATATTTAAGATTAAAAGGGTATTTTCTAGGGCTGTCAAGCGCTTAAAAAAATTAATCGTGCAATTAATTGCACTGTTAAACAACAGAATACCATTTTCATATATTGATTTTGATTACAACACAGAATACAACGTGTACAGTGCTCACTTTATATTTTTTTGATTACAAATACTTACATTATAAAAAACAAAAGAGTATTTTTCAGTTCACCTAATACAAGTGCTGTCATGCAATCTCATTATACTGAAAGTTGAACTTACAAATATAGAATTATGTACAAAAAATGACTGCATTCAAAAATAAAACAATGTAAAACTTTAAAGCCTACAAGTCCACTCAGTCTTATTTCTTGTTCGGCCAATCACTCAGACAAACAAGTCTGTTTACATTTGAAGGAGATAATGCTGCCCACTTCTTGCTTACAAAAGCACCTGAAAGTGAGGACAGACGTTCTGATGGCACTGTTGTAGCCGGCGTCACAAGATATTTACGTGCCAGATGCGCTCAAGATTCATATGTCCCTTCATGCTTCAACCACCATTCCAGAGGACATGCATCCATGCTGATGACGCATTCTGCTCAATAACGATCCAAAGCAGTGAGGACCGACGCATGTTCATTTTCATCATTTGAGTTAGATGCCACCAGCAGAAGGTTTATTTTCTTTTTTGGTGGTTCAGTTTCTGTAGTGTTACTCTTAAGACTTCTGAAAGCATGCTCCCCACACCTCATCCCTCTCAGATTTTGGAAGGCATTTCAGATTTTTAAACCTTGGGTTGAGTGCTGTAGCTATTTTTAGAAATCTCACATTTGTACCTTCTTTGTGTTTTGTCAAATCTGCTGTGAAAGTGTTCTTAAAAAGAAAAACATGTGCTGGGTCATCATCCGAGACTGCTATAACATAAAATATATGGCAGAAAATGGGTAAAAGCAGGAGACATACAATGCTCCCCCAAGGAATTCAGTCACAAATTTAATTAACGCATTTTTTTTTTTAAATAAGTCATCGGCATGGAAGCATGTCCTCTGGAATGGTGGTTGAAGCATGAAGGGCATACGAACGTTTAGCATATCTGGCACGTAAATACCTTGCGATGCCGGCTACAAAAGTGCCATGCAAATGCCTGTTCTCACTTTCCGTAAATGCAAAAAAACCTGTTTGTTTTAGCAAGTGGCGGAAAAAGAAGTAGGACTGAGTGGACTTGTAGGCTCTAAGTTTTACATTGTTTTGTTTTTCAGTGCAGTTATGTAACCAAAAAAATAAAATAAAATAAAAATCTATATTCCTAGATTGCACTTTCACTATAAAGAGATTGCACTACAATACTTGTACGAGGGGAACTGAAAAATACTACTTCTATCATTTTTACAGTGCAAATATTTGCAATAAAAAATAATATCAAGTGAGCACTGTTCACTTGGTCTTTGTGTTGCAATTTAAATCAATATATTTGAAAATGTAGAAAAACATCCAAAAATATTTAATAAATGTAAATTGGTATTCTATTATTTAACAGTGTGATTTAAAACTGCGATTAACTGTGATTAATTTTTTTTGGTTAATCGCACGAGTTAACTGCGATCGACTGCCCTGTTATTTTCACAGTACAATTATCTGTAAACAGTTTAAAATTCTGTCTACACATATTTTAACACCAAAAAGTCAAAATAATATAATCATTTCAGATTCTGAATATTACTTTACACTACAACACTGAAGTATCAAAATTTCTGAATAAATTGCGCTAAATTCATTCCTGGTGTAACTTCATTGGCTTCAATAATCTTACACCAAGGACAATCTGGGCCCTTTGCAAGTACCTTCTTGAGAGCAGTATACACATCCATCTCCACTTGCATGACAAATAGGTTAGAAGAGCTGATCAGCTGTTTCATGAGGTTTATGCTGGAAAAGAAAATACTATGAGATAAGTATAAAACTAAGTCAATCAAGTAATTAGTAATATCAAAGAAGAAAGTGAAGGAAGTTAATTCACTCCTGCCATAGCTAAGTGAAAGGTATAGCTGGTTGGCCATTTTCCGACAAAGCAGTTTTTCATTGGAAAATGCAGCTATCAAAACTGAAACTTGTGAAAAGGGCTGCTTTTGACAAAACTTTAGCTGGGAAGGCTTTTCCAGTCTCGGATGGAATTTCTGGTTACAGAGAGCACACAGAATTACCATTAGCTCAGTGGTTAGGATACTCACCTGGGATATAGGAGTCTCTGCTCTGCCTGATTTGGATGAGGTGAGTTTCCCTAATTACCAGGCTATTGGCAAATCTGGAGTGGGTCTCCATAATCTCTCCTACTAAAACTGTTCCACTTTGAATAAATAGCTAAATATTCATTGGGCCAGGGACAGAGTGGACTAGAAGGGCATTCACCTGGCATATTGGAGACCCATGTTCAAATCCCTGCTCCAAATCAAGCTTAGTAGGGACTTGAATCTTGACAAGTCCCTACTAAGGTGAGTGCCCTAACCATTGTGCTATCAGCTATTCTGGGGTGGATTTTTCTGGGGTTTTTGCAAAATTTTTTTTTTTTAAAAGGTTTCAGTTTTGACCCAGTGTGGAAAAGGAAAATAATTTAAGAGGAAAGGAGGTTCCTTCCCTATGACCAGAGATAAGTGAAAGATTAAAGGATTCAGTCTTAGTTCACCAGTATATACACAATATTCTGATTCAGAGCACAAGATCTTGGTAATATGAAAAGAAAAGTAAATGTTTAGGTGGGAGTTGAAGAAGAAAGGAAGTGACAAGCCACTAGGCAGGCATTCAGAAAAAAGTACTCTCTCATCCAAAAACTACAGATTATAATTTGAAGTTAATTTCACCCTTAACAATGTAGGGACGAAGGATCATCACTAACAAAACACTGTCAAATACCAAAAAAACTTATTTTTAAAAATTATGAAAATAGATGCAATAACAACAGTGTTAAGTAAAAATCATGAATATCTAAAGAAAAACTTGTCAAACATCAACTGAGAACATTTTAAAGCTAAGTTATACAACACACACACACACACACACACACACAGAGCCAACCCTGGAAGTGTCCCATAACAAAAAAAAAAATGTTTATGGCCTAGTTCTTGTTGTAATGGTCATCAATATTCTAATATGCCACTTGCAACATGTTTTAGTCTACATATTTTGAGGTAACTATTTTAACCACTCAATTACCCAAGTTAATTGAACTCTGAATACCTGAGTTCTTTGAAGAGTTCAACACTCTGGTGAGTCATCAGGTTATTCAAAAGCCATTCAAGGCACCTAGATTAAAAGAAATCAGTTGATTATTCATAATTTTCAAATATCCATGTTGGACTATTAAACAACTGATCAAACTCTAAAATAGATTTCATAACTTCTAGTTGATTTAAGAATGTCTGATCTGAATACAAAACTCCCTGGATCTAAAAATTCTGATACATCTTATTCTTTAATACTACTTTAATTTGAATGATCGTAAACTTTAAGAAGGGTTAAAGAAACGTTTAAGACATTTTCAAAGTATGAGGTTTACTTAGATAAGCAGGACACTAACAGGAAACTTTTCAAAGGTTATCTTCTGTAATAGCAAAGGGAGGGTGGGCAGTGTGAATTGAAAAGGTGAAGTAAAGTACCTCCATGTCACATAAGGGGTTGCGGGACCATTTGTTGTTGGGGAAGAAGGACCTGGATGGAGCACCCTGCTCCCCAATTCTTCCAAGACCTACTATTCAGAACTTATATTTATATCATGTTGAACATTCCAGCAGCACCAATATCCAATGAAATTAGAACAGAACAGCCAGTTACATTAATATTTTACACTCCTTTTATGAAGTTAACCTGTCTTCTTTTCAAATTTACAATTAATTCCTTACATCCTCTGTACTACACTTTTTTAAAGGAAGCCCACTGTTTTCAAAATAGTAGAAACAGGAGAACTAAAACACGCATAATCCATGTTATACACTTAAAAAATTACAGGGGACTAACTCATATATATAACTCACTGGTCAAATTTATATTTTGAAAAATGTTCCATCTTTAAAAGAAAATTTAATTTTAATTAACATATGAAAAACAGTCTGGAGAAAAAGGTTAATTCTTACTTTTTCTTCACAGAGTCTAATCCATAGGTCCCTGCTGAATTATAATAGCCACACACAGTTTTCACATTAATTGTTTCCTTCATAGTCTCGCCACATTGCTGTATTAAACCATCCTGTGAATAAATCCACAAACATTCAAAGTTTGTTTTTAAAGCATAGCCTTATATTTTTATGGACATTACTGACAATTTAGTGAAGACCATTTATAAATACATTAAGTTTTCAAAGTTATATGCCAGAACAATACAATCAAACTCTTCCAAATAAGGAAACTAATATAGCTACAAATATTTAACATCAACATGCATAATGCTGTTATAACAGGTAATTTAATCCTATTTACATCCTCGAGTAAGCCTCAATAAGCAATTTTATATTTCAACTAAAAGTGAGTCTTATGTTTACATAAAACTGCTTCACTGATATATGTGCTAAATAAGTATTAAGCAGCCCACTCTTTTTCCAATGATTGATCTGAAAATGATTCTTATAATCTATTAGGAGAAAGAGTGAACATATTTAACATTTGTTCATGAGTGTGCCTTTTAACTACACTCTGAATTTTTATTTTAATCTAAATAAACCATAGGCTGCTATACTATCTGCATATGTCCATTACTTTATATAAAACTTACCAGCTGCAACATGCAGGCTGCTGCTAGGAGGGCAACAACACGACTGGGCTTTATTAAAACATCATCTCTATAGAGTGAGCCAAATGCTACCTGCAGAGCTAAAAAAGCACAGATTGTCAAATCTAAAGAAAAATAGCTATAATCTCACAGTTAGTAATTTAAAGTACACAATATTTAAATGCTATGGATTCCTTTCGATTTATGCTGTTGCTAAAATTTTAAATTCTTTAATCTTGAAAAAAAGCTAAATTGGAAAAAGTGAAATCAAAAGAAAGCCAATGGACTGATCACAGAACATCATAACTACTGAAATACACCCCACGCCCACAAATGTGATTATTTTCAACTGGGTCATTAGGAAATATTTACGTCAAATGTATCACTTCTATAAGCCCTGTAGTTCTAACTGGACACAGAAGCTGTACCCAGGAGAGAGCGTTCCATATTTTGATTCACAAGGATTTAAGAACTTTCTAAACAGTTCTCTTCAGTTCACATTTTTGAAAAGCAGAAGTAATACCTGAACAGTACAATTACTTACTTTGCTGTTTAAACAACTGGTATTCATCTTAACAGCTGAAAAATCACTTACACCATCAAATAGTTCCAGGGAACCATAACATTGCAGAGCATGATGTCTATGAATTATAATCTCACCATGCCATCACTGTAACATGTCAGGATACCAATCTGGAATTACTGTGTGTATCTCTCTCTCTCTCTCTCTCTCTCTCTCTGCAAGTCCTCCAACAGAACACCTCTTCTTGTTCTTCTTTATTCCTGGCTGCTTGGAGGCCAGGAAAGGATGCCAACAGCTCAAACACATATCCTCAAATCCGTCCCAAGTGGAGAACCATGAAGAACACTCCTTTGACTGGCTGTCTTTCCAAGACAGCACAGAGAAAGAGGTGTTTCATTCAAACACTTGGGTCTCCACAAGAGCTGTATACAGTGTTCTGAAGAGCTATATGTTGTTCAAATCACTGCTTTAGACTGTGCTTCTTCAGTCAGTTTCTGGACCTTCACCACAGTTCCTGTCATAATCCAAGATTAAACTAAGCCATAAACAACTCATGTTTTCTCTTGGGGGTAACTGTGGTTATTTACTGATTTGTCAGTTCTCAATTTCACTTATTTGAAAATAAACCCTCTTTTCAAACAGATGTCAGAGATTTAGCGTTTACTTACCTTCTATATCAATATTCTGATCAGGAATCTCCAGTTCTATGATGTCCATGCTAGACTCCCTCCAAGAACCACTGAACATACTGGAAAAGTAGCCAGACTATTAAAAAAAACACAAGGAATCATTTCATTCAAATAATGAAAACCTGTAGCCAAAATTGTTAATCATCTTTAGCGATAAAATCAAGTAAGTTATAGGGTAAGTAAGCTGGAATAATTGTGACATATTTCCATGTCAAGAAGAACTAACAATATTTCTTCCAATTATGTGGAAATATTTACAAACATCGACCCACATTTCAATTCTATTTACAGAAGTAGAGACATTTGTTTTTCAAGTTATTTTTCCCCAATCAATTCCATTTTAAATAGGCAGAAAAGCTGTAAAAAGTTTTCCATTATAAATCATGATATCCACAGCATGTACTCATGTCCAAAATTTAACTTATAGCTATTTGTAGACAAAAAATCCTGCAGGCATTGATTTTTTTAAAGCCAATTAAAAAAGAATGCATGCAAGACATACAGATTAATTTACAAGATTGTGGTCTCAGACTAAGGACACACATACATCTTAAAATTTGTGTGTAGGTAAATTCATACAAACACATACACATACACCATTTATGTTAATATACCTTTTTTAACAAAGTGTAATGCATATAAAACTAGAATTTGATAGATTTCCATCCAAATGAAGTGAAAAATACTGCTTTACTAGGATTCATGATTTTCCATCTCAGCAGAAGGAGTGCCCATTATGAGATGCTATCACTCAGTGATGTTTACCTGAGAGATTAAAAAAATAAATCTATTTGTACAATAGCATATCTTCTGCACTGTTACCCAATATTTCCACTGATGGCAGCAAATTATAGCATATGTATCTAAAATCAAAAGTTTACCAAATCTGTATTCCCCCACCTCACGCTCTATTTATGAGCAAAGAAATACACCACTGTTGCTTTGTAATCAAGAAACTGGATCGTTTGTTCCCTACTGGTGGAGAGCTTAGTACACTCATGGGCTATATCCAAATGTACTGGGCTAACTCCTAGATTTCATGGAGAATAGTGTGTTTTAACAAGCAGCGCCAAAAAACTTAATTTACATCTCTCATTCATATACACCTCTACCTCAATATAACGCTGTCCTCGGGAGCCAAAAAATCTTACCGTGTTATAGGTGAAACCGCGCTATATCAAACTTACTTTGATCCACCGGAGTGTGCAGCCCCACCGCCCCGGAGCATTGCTTTACCGCATTATATCCGAATTCGTGTTATATCGGGGTAGAGGTGTATATTGTATCTCTCATTCAGTACCTCAGTGCCATCTAGTGGGCAAAATTCACAAACTAATGTACAAGCTAGGAGAGCTAAAGCTGACAGATGGTCATCAAGACACAGAAGCAATCTGTCCAATATGTAAAGGTGGAGTGATAGCTTCACCAGTAGTAAGATTACAGATATACTGTATAATATTGAGAAAACAGTTTAACCCTACTGATTTAGTTCCAATTAAAGGCGATAGTCCCTTACATGAATCAATTTTGAGATTCAACTCAACAAAATTTCCCCTTACATGATTCAGAGTAGCAGCCGTGTTAGTCTGTATCCGCAAAAAGAAGAACAGGAGTACTTGTGGCACCTTAGAGACTAACAAATAACTTACATGATGTCTCTTAACTTAAGAGACAAGGTCAATATGGTGCAAAATCCACCACTTTCTCAAAAAAGTTTTGAATTTAACATGCATTGAATATTTAAAATTAAACATTAAATGCTTTCGCATTAAGCCACATCAAGATTTTAAAAGAAATATTACAACCTTTTACAAGATAATGACAAAGCTGTATTGGAAAAATAAAGACAGATTAAGTGATTTGCCCAGCGTAGCACAGGAAGTCTATGGCAGAGCCAAGACAAGAACACAAGTCTAACTCCTGCCTGTACTTTAACCACAAAACCATTCTTCCTTTCTAGAAAGTAAACAACAGAACCACAGGGAAAAATAAACTGTTCTGTTTGAGATTATTTTAGGAACTACATGAAAAATATTAGGTAAATTTTTCACCTCTGACTGGGAACTGCAGTGAGTTTATTCTTTCTGCTTGCATATATTTTATCCAAAAAAATGTCTTCTATATAACTGTTTACATTACAGCACACAGATATAAAGAAAAAGAACCTTAAATTAATGTTTGTCCAAATTTATTTCAACCACTGAGGCACTACAGTGCCTCTGATTAAAGTTTGTCTGCTGATTTTTGTGCAATAGTACCACAAAAAATTCGTAGGGGGATTTTCAGATGTAGCGCATGAAATTACTTTTAATTCTTTAAAGGCTAACGAGATTTCAAGGTGACTCATTTTAATACTAATTAAAATGTTGCATATGACGACTTCAAACTAGAATTTTGTCTTTCACAGTTTTTGCCATGAAGAAGTCATGGTTTCTCCTATTGTTTCCCCATGGCAAAGAACTGTTCTTATCAATGCAAATCACTACCTGTATGAATACTATCCCTTGATAGTAGAATTCCCATTGAAGTGTACCTTATTCTCCTTAACCTCTCATGTCCCCATTGTTTACACCAGTGGTTCACAGATGTCTTCCATCTAAATAATTGCCTGGTTTAACAAGTTACATAAAATGCACTAGTGAAATCAGTACAAACTAGAATTTCATATGGACAATGACTTGTTTATACTGCTCGCTATACAGTACTATACACTGAAATGTAAATACAATATGTATATTCCAATTGATTTATTTTACACTTATATGGTAAAAATGAGAAAGTCAACAATTTTTCAATAACAGTGTGCTGTGACACGTTTGTATATTTGTGTCTGATTTTGTAAGCTGAGGTGAAACTTGGGGATATGCAAGACAAATCAGACTCCTGAAAGGGGTACAGTAGTCTGGAAAGTTTGAGAGGCACTGGTTCACACTATGGATCATGGATAGTTTCTGAATATGAAACTCAAAATTAAATCTGAAAACAAAATAATGGAAACGGCAGTAGCTTTTAATTAGAGCTGCTGTAGATTTGGGAGTGTGTTTTTTGTTGTTTAAATGCTCAACAATCTGAATTTTAAATCTAAGAAACTGGAACAGAACATAATCACAGTTCACACCAACAGTGCATCATATGAAATGCATTCATCTGATTACATCAAACCCTATCCAGGACTCCATGGGGTCAAGATCTGTTTGGCAGAGATCTGGATATTACCCTGTTATACAAATGTATCAGTCAACAACAGCTTGAAGTGTTGTCTTTTGTAGAAGCACAAGGGGAAAAGCATCAGGTATAACTGTGTCAACCCAACAGTAATCTCTGGGAGAATTATTTGATAAGTGGTGGTTCCAGAATGAAGCAATAGTAGGCTGGAGTTTGAATGCAACACGAGGCTGAACGGTACCTCAGTCCAGAGGTAGAAGTTGCTTTCAGCTCACTTAAGTCTGCGCTTCAAATTAAGTTGGAGATGGGGCTTTAGCACAAAAGAGACAACCGCTACGGTCAGCCAGAGGAATCCTACTCAGACTCGCCACGTAGGTATTTGTCTGAGAACCAGGTTAGTTGCTGATGCACATGCACTGAAAGACAACTCCATTCTAAGTAAACTGGCATCCAAGTTCACTAGTGAGCTCTTTGGGACATGCACCTTATATTTACAATTAAGTCACTCTAAGAAATTCTGTGAATAAGAACTGTATCTTCTGTATTAATTACTTTTAAATATGTTTGTTTTATAAATATTTGGGGCTGATGTTATGCAGTCTTATAAAAAAAAGTTGTTTAAAAGCAAAAAGCATGCTGTTAGCCTGAACGAACCTCTTTCACAGCCTAACCATTACTCATAAATAAGGCTACACGTCTGTCACAGAGGTTACGGAAGTCCCAGATTCCGTGAGTTTCTGTGACTTCTGCGCGGCTGGTGTGGCTGGCTCTGGCGCTACCTGAGCACTTGGGCAGCCCCTGGGCCAGCAGCAGCAGCTCCCGGCCAATGGGCAGAGGCAGCGCGCATAGCTGCCTGGCCACACCTTTGCCTAGGAGCTGAGTGAGGGGGATGTAGCCACCTCCAGGGAGCCCCCCAGGTAAGCGCCACTCAGAGCCCACCTCACCCAGTCCTGTGCCCCAACCCCCTGCCCCCTCCCACATCCAAACTCTGTTGCTGCTGGAGGAGGTGCGGAGCAAGGGAGGGAGCCTGCCCCCACCCATGCCCCAGCAGGGGTCCCGGGCCACGCACCGCCACCCGCGCCCCCTTCCCCCCAGCAGCCAGGCCGCCCTCCCCTAGCACCTGTGGCACCCCCCCCCCCAAGTTTTAGTCAGGGGTATTTAGTAAAAGTCATGGACACGTCAAGGGTCGTGCATTTTTGTTTACTGCCCGCGACCTTTACTAAAAACGTAGCCTTACTCATAAATAAGGTACATACAATTTTTTGACTGGTTTAGATCAGTTGACCTGTCGCGCACACATTATACTCCTTCCTTGCTTGAGATCTTGAGAAGGAAAGCTTAAAAACCAACAATCTCAAAAGCAGAAGGACCACTGGTGATAAGCATAACCTCTACTTTAGAAACAGAAACCTACAGTATCAGATAGTGAATGTGAAAGCAGTTACTTCCTTCATCTTTTTGAAACCAAAGGTCTTTAGACTAGTACAGAAAGGAAAGAGACAAATTTTTGAAGTCCAGCATTCTTCACAAGCCCTGTTCTTTGTAGCAAAGGCTTTCCTATATGCATTTTTCACACAATGCTGTAAACAATGTACTACTGACTCTTTGAAAGTTCATCCAAGTTAAGGGATGGAAAAAGATGTTCACATTTTGCCTTCACTCATAATGCTCTTAGTTTTAAGCATGCAAGTTATTTACTATCACTGCAGAGGACTAGCCATTAATTGTTCTTTCTAGCTGAAAAAATTAGCAGTATATTACAGTATTTCATTAATTAGATGTACACCTCCCATACAAGGCTGCAAATCTTTAGACAGTTTAGACAAGGATGAGAGGGCTGGATCAGTGATTGGCAACTGAGCTGTTGTCAAGAGCATCTGAAGCACAAGATAGGGTGCTTTATATTTTTGCATAGAAACAAACAAAAATATTAGAAACTGGAAACGGGGGTTGGAGGGAAGGAAAGAGATGAAGAAAAAACAGATCTATTCTTGAAATTTACAGAATATTGTTTATTTTACTAAAATGAGTTTCTACTGCAAAAAAGAAATACCACCTACCTGACACAAATATATCTTGTGCAAGTTCCACTCCTCTCCCAGAGCACAGATCTTAATATCACTATTTTCACCATTCAAAAACAGAGTCTGATAAATATACTTGGATGTACTTTTTAGTTTTTTCCTGGATAAAAAAAAAACAACAACCCAAAAGACATACACAAGCTGTGGAATTCTGCCACAAAGAAAATGAAAATATTTGTCAAGCACTTGATTGCTTACAGCATCACCTCAGAAGTTGGCTAGCAAGATTTTCTTTTCTTCCCTTAGTCATTAGACAGTTATAGACCATTTCCCCCCATGTGTTGCTGACAGAGCTCATGTGACTTATGTTTACTTTCTTTTTGTTTACTACAGCTAAGTAGTTTTCAGGATGTTCCCAGAGCGAATAGGAGAGCTAACAGAAGTCGCAAAGCCAACACCTGCCCCGCACTCAAACACACCCTGACAATTTTCATGGGGCTAGAATCCCTTTTTCCAGAATTAGTTTTCTCTGTCTCCTCCTCGCCCCTTCCCCCCCATCCTTCTTCTATGTGACAAGCCTCCAGAGAGCAGAGGAAACTCAGCCCTTCCTACATCCACAAACCTTCTTGGCCTCCCCATCCAGCTCAGACACGCCCCAACTTCCCACATTTCATCTCCATCAACCCTTCCACCCTCCCCAGTCACCCTTCAAATCCCTCCCTCCACCCCTACCCTTAAGGCCCCATAACTATACCTCCCTGACCCAAACCAGATCCACCTTGCTCCAGACGCCCCCCCCCCGCCATAACTCCAACAAATCCCTCCACCCCCGCCAGCCAAAATCTCCCACCAGCCAGGATCTTCCCCCCCCCAGCCAGGCCCCCCATCCCCCCGCAGCAAAGACCCCCCGCCAGCCAGAGCCTCACCAAGACCCCCCCAATCGAGACCCCACCAAACCTCCATCAGCCAAGTCCCCCCAGTCCCCCCACTAGCCAGAACCCCCCGCCAAGCCAGGACCCTCCATCCCCCGCCAGTCAAGACTCTCCACCAACCAAGACCTCCTCAAAAAAAACCCAGACGAGACCCCCCCACCAGCCAGGCCCCCCATCCCCCACTACCTGCGGGGGGTGTTGAGCAGCCGCTCCTCGCGCTCACCGTCCCCGTCGCTGTCGCTCTCGCCAGGGCCCTCGGGCCCGCCCCGCTTCCTCTTCCCTCCGCGGCTGCCCCGGTCCCCGTCCGCCCCCTCCCCGCAAGGGGGCGCCACCCGCCGCCTCAGCACCCGGCTGCTCAGCGAGCCCATGGCGGCTGGGCCGCCGCCTCCTCATGGGGCCGCCCGGAGCGGAGCGGAGCGCCCAGCAAAGGGGGGGGGGGGGAATTAGCAACGCCCAGCCACTTCCATTGTCATCGCCACAGAGACCGAGGTCACGCCGCATGCGCTGAACAGGACAGGCTGCGCATGCGCTACGAAAGGCCCTACGGCGCATGCACCTACGAAACTCCCCGGGGGAAGGGAGGGAATTGGCGCATGCGCTAGGAAAGTCGCCCTACGGCGCATGCAGCAACGAAACTCCACCGGAGGGGGTAGGGGAAATTGGCGCATGCGCACTGTGCTCTCCTGTGGGGATGCGCGCGAGCCTGCCTGCAGTAAGGGGCCCCATGCCGCGAAGCTGCTCCCATTGACCTCAATGGCTCCTGCTTTGCACCTATTGCAAAAGGCATCCCCTCTCTCTTGCTGGTGGCTGGCTGCGCCTATGGATAAAGGCTCTGCCCTGCACTGAGTGCAACGTTTGTTTTTGATCGGTCCCGTTGCAAGGCATTCCCTCTGCTGACTTGTGTGGGGGTGTTCCTGCTGTAAGTGGCCCCAGCCTTAGCTTCTGGGGTTGCAATAACTAGCCCAGAGGGAGTCAGCCAACTGGGGGAAGGGGGGATTTATAGCACGCACTGAATCGCCAGGGATGTGCCTGCCCTTATTTAAACCCACTCCCACCCCAGGGGAGGATTCAGGTGTCAAAAGAGTTCTGGGGGCAAGAAATGATAATAGAGGGATAGGCGTGAGGTTGTGGGATCAAAAAAAGGGAACCTGAGGGGGTGTTGTATCAAGCAGGCAAGGTACTAACAGCTTCAACAGGACTTTATTTTTACAGTGGAAACCTCTTTGCCAAGCTGCTGCTGCACACTCTGTAACTCTCACTCAGCCTCCTTCACTCCTCCCCCCTCCTTCCTGTTCTTTCAGACTCCCACCAGCCAGTGCTCCCAGTTCTAATCATTACAAGCACATCGGTCGCCCATGCCGCTTCTCGCCACCCCCATTGGCCCGGGACTGCGAACCACGGCCAGTGGGAGCCGCGATTGGCCGAACCTGCCGCATCAGCAGGTAAATAAACTGGCCCGGCCTGCCAGGGTGCTTACCCTGGCGAGCCGTGTGCCGAACATTGCCGACCCCTGGACTACACCTTGGCTGAGACCACACCAACATTGTCTCAGTTTCCTTATACGCCCCCCAACCCCCATTTGTCCATAACTATCTGTTGTTCGTTTTATACTTAAAGTGTAAGCTCTTTGGAGGCAGGGACTGTCTTTTTGCTCTGTGTTTGTACAGTGAGGTCCTGATCTGTGACTGGGGCTCCTATGTGCTGTGATAACACAAAATAACAATAGTTGTAAGGAGTGGCATGGAAGAAAGTGGGAAGATGGTTGGAGGAGACAAGGGGGGCTGTTCAGTGAGAGTATCAGTGGCAGGCAGCAGACTTAGGACTGATCTACACTCAAAATTTACATCAGCATAACTACATTTCCTAGGGATGTGAAAAATCCACACAGCTGAGAAATGTAGCTATGCCAAGCGGTGTAGACAGCAGTAGGTTGACAGAAGAATTCTTCCATCAACCTAGCTACCACCTCTCAGGAAGGTGGATTAACTACCAGCCATGGGAGAACCACTCCTGTCACTGTCTACACTGAAGTGCTACAGCTGCACAGCAGCTCTGGTACTGTAGTGTTTTAAGTGAAGACACAGCCTTAGACAAAATAAGTTACCACGTATGCAAAGTCTTAAAAACAAGGACAAAGAGCTTGAACTTACTGTAGCTTAGAAAGAACGACACGTTGGAGTTGTATTATCTATTCTGCTGCTTCCCCTACAGTAGAGATCCCATTTTCACATATGGGGGGGATTAAGGGCCAGAACTACTGCTGAAACACAGGATCTTCCTGTGGGAGCCTTGACTTTAGCTGATCTGAGGGGAGTTTTAGGCAGGTCTTCCTTCCACCCTTATTTTGCAAGAAAGATAAACCCCATTTCTCCCCTCTCCTGGTAATGAAGGCTTCTTCTTCCCAAGGACACTCCCCTGGGTTTTGCTGTGGCGGGGGTAGTCCAGACCACACTTTGGAGAGGCAGCTCATGTGAAGTTGTGGGAGGGGCAAGTAAACACAAGCCTCGCTAAACCAGTGCAGTGCACCTATGCGATTTCATCTCATTCAGAAAAGACACCTTTTGGAATTCAAAGTAAAGAAATGATTGGTTTATTACATTGAAAAAAGTGAGCACTGGCCAGCGAGCCATTTTTATGGTAAAGCCAGAGGGCATGTGTGAACCTGCTGTAGTGATAAGGCTGAGTGGTTTCTTCTTACTGAGCAGCAGATTGTTGTAGTGCTTGGACTTCCTGCCAACAACCCTCCTCTGAAGAAGGGAACATAAAGACAATGGAACACAGAGGCAAAGTGACTTGTCCAAGGCCAGAGAGAGGGTCCAGTTTTGCACCTGGCAAAGTCAATGGGAGCAAATAAAAGCATATCATATCATAAGAGGCAATTGGCATCGACTAGCCTAAGTCAATTCTAATAGCACTATCTAAAGGTATTTGGGGAAAAAAAAAAAAAAAAAAATCTCGTGATCTATTTCTTCTCTTCCCCCGACAATGAGTTGTACATGGTTTAGTCTTCACCGCCACAGAGCAAGAGTAGGACTTTCTTATAGTCTCCTGAAGTGTCTCCCTGAAAGAAAGAAAGAAAGAAAGAAGAGGCGAGAGAGACATGATTAGACGTGCAGCAAGTGTTCCCAGAAAAGGCTGTACAGGATCATTTACACCAGTTTGAGATGATTGTAGTTGTCCCCATGTGATTTTGTATTTCTTTGCCAACTTAATGTTTGATAACATTTAAGGAGCACCTTTCATCCCAGAGTACCTGACACACATTGATCATGTATAAGGACGCATTGCCCACCACTAAAATGCAGTGAGGGGGAATGCAGGAGCTATTACCGTGTGCGACAACATCCCACAACCATTTTAAGTTAATACTTTATCCAACTGAAAATGCAAAGTTGATTAAAACAAATCAAGCAACAAGGATCAATCGAATGAAAAACCACTACAGTATTAAAATATGAAATCCAACTACAGGAGTTCTTTGAGATTAAAAAAAGAAAAACAAAAAAACCTGCCCATTAACCCTTTGAGGAATCCAAGCCAATGTTTCTAAGACTCCCAGTTTATAGTTCTATAAGGTCGACAAATAAGCATCCTCTGTCCACAAGACATTAAGCTATGCTTCAGATCCAACTCAGAGGGTGAGGGCAGAAATCTCACTTGGATAGCCAGTACAAAGGGGCTGGATTGTATTATCTTAGTATTCATCACCAGACCAGGCAGACTGACATTACTGGAAAACAGTTAAACAATCCTAACACCAAAATTTGTAAGGGCAATGCAAGTCAGGATTAGAGCTGGATCAAAATTTAAAATATAAGGCAAAAAAAAAGTTTTAAAGTTTAAATTTTGTGAGGTTTGAGATGGGACCCAATTTTTCAATCCTTTTTGGAAGTTTTCTGAATTTCTTTTCTGATTTTTCACTTATTGCGTATTTCCCTCTTTCCTTCTCCCTGGTCATTTTCAAAAATATTTTGATTTTTTTTTGAATGCCTGGTGAAAAAACAAAAATATACATCAAGAATTGACAATTTCATACACTTTGTCCCCCTCTCACCCCCCCCCCCCAAAAAGCTGTTCAAGAATAATAGCTTCTTGTTTGAAAAATGTGGACCAGTCACTGGTCAGAATAGAGGGGGAAAGTGGCTGATGCTGTGTGCAGCAAGACCATGGTTTTTAGGAAAGGAAAGCTTACCTGGATGAAGGAGTAGAGAGATTTCCCGTACATCGTCTTGAATTCGTGCCTGATATCCAACATGTCAATTTCACACCGTGACACCATCACTCGAATGAGTGTATCGTCATCCGTCCCTAAACCCTAAAGAAAAAAGCAACCCTTGTACAAATATTGTGCATTATGGGTAAATCATTGTTAATGGCCAAGGTTTCATCCATACTTTCTGGGTGAAAAATTAGCTCAAAGCATTTTGCATTGAGTGTGACAGAGTTCCCTATTTTCAGCATATAATGGGGCAATGCCAATTTTGTCCCTTAGCAAAGGAGGAGAGGAGATCCATGATGATTATGAACTGCTTGGGTTGCTGCCCTCTCTCCTCTCCCCCTGCAGTATTAAATCCAGCTGCTATTTATTTTAGCATGCCTCTATATTTAATTGGGGGCGGGGGGGACCACATACACACAAAAGCTATTTACCTTCATGGAACCGTATAATCTTTCGGCAAAGTATGCATGCTTATTCCTTATGCATTTTACTGTGAAGAGAAAAGAACAAGGGAGATTTTCCAAATCTTTCAGTTTCAAGGCTGCAGTTACTGCTTAAACCTCCCATCAGATCTGTATGGAAGGTTAGTGGCGGATGCAGAGCTCTGTCTGCAGATCCATTTGCAGAATCGGGGCCAAAATGTGCACATCCCTGACTATTAGTCCAAGAAGCTCCAAGGTATGGATTTAGAGGCCACTGGACAAGCTGATAAATACAGCAAGGGCAATGCAAAAGAATGAGCCCCTTCAAATAAACCTGAAGTCTTGTCCATCACAGTTCAGCCACTTGTTTAAAGTTTGCAATGCTCTTTGAGAAGTGTCAACACCCTTAGCACCTGGTAGCAAAGGTAAACAATGAGTGTGGAAGCAGTGGAACTTTTGCCATCTTGTTCACAGCCACTTGCCGTATTTGCAAGGGGTAAAACAGTGTGACCTGTGCCAAGAACGGAGACAGTTACTGGCCATCAACAAAGCGTGTCCCCTGCACGTTGCTCTGTGAAGACAGTTGGCAAGAGACACAGCACGGCTAAAGATGGATGTCTCGCTATGCCAAGGTGAAACAAGCTTAATACTTTAGCTAAAACACTAGCGTCTCCTGCAATGGAGAAAGTGATTTTGCACACATGACAGGCTCCTTGCATTTCATCCCTGTCCACGCTCCCATCCTCCTCTATTTCAGGGACTACCTATGGATTTGAAAATTAAACAAGCTTCAACTCCATGGCTTCTGTGCTCGAGGCTGACAGAAGCGATCCTTTCCCATTCTACACCCCGACAGTCTGTTGTGTAACTAAACAACCCTAAATTTAAAACCAGAATACTCACCCACAGCTAATAAGGCATCTTCGAGATCCCCCGACATCTCAGATTTAATGCTTTCTGTAATGTCCTTCTTAGCGATCTTTCTGTATTCATCAAAGACTAGAAAAGGACACACACTAATGAAAAGTCATTGAGCAAGATTTGTTGGTGCTGTCTACAAAGACTTAACCATCAAGGACCAGTTTGCCAGGTCAAGCAACTGAGTACTTTATATGCACATTTTGCCTTTCTTTTTTAAATGGTAGACAATTGCAGTTGTCCTGGAAACCATTCAGTTTATCTTCATTTTAACGATCATCAGTTTTCTAATTGGTCAGTCAACAACTGCTGGTAACAGGGTCATGAATTATTACTTAATGGGGTCAAGTTGAGTTGCTTAACTTTCCCACTTGGTTCAACATTCTGCCACAAGGGAAGCTTTGCCATTTCGCCAGCAGTATTCCAACCAGCCAGCTCTGCAAGAGCCACTAACAAGATCACTGGTTTCAGAGGGGTAGCCGTGTTCGTCTGTATCAGCAAAAAGAATGAGGAGTCCTTGTGGCACCTTAGAGACTAACACATTTATTTGGGCATAAGCTTTCGTGGGCTAAAACCCACTTCATTGGATGCATGCAGCGGAAATTACAGTAGGAAGATATATATACACACAGAGAACAGAAAAAATGGGTGTTGCCATACCAACTATAATGAGACTAATCAATTAAGGTGGGCTATTATCAGAGGAGAAAAAAAAAAACTTGTAGTGATAATCAGGACGGCTCATTTCCAACTGTTGACAAGAAGGTGTGAGTAACAGTAGGGGAAAAATTAGCCTGGGGAAATAGTGGATGGGTCATTAGACAAAGTAAAAACTATCTTCCTACTGTATTTTCCACTGCATGCATCCAATGAAGTGGGTTTTGGCCCACGAAAGCTTATGCCAAAATAAATTTGTTAGTCTCTAAGGTGCCACAAGTACTCCTCGTTTTAACAAGATCACTACAGATCACGGTTTGAGAACCTCTGATCCAGCAGAATGGTGCCTGTCTTTCTTCCCTGTAGGGGGAATGTTGGCCAGAAACTTACTTCTATCCTTGGTAACTGTTGCCAAAGTCCCAATTTACTACCTCTGGTATAAAGACTGGAGCATAGGTGATCCATACAAGTTAATTCTGGTCTCTCTCGAGTTCCTTTTAGGCTCACAAGAATAGGTTCCTATATTAAAATACTCTGAAGTAGATACATAAGACCAGACTCTGCCTGTGCCTTTGAGAAGACTCTGCCTGTGCCTTTCTATTTGCCAAGAGATGTACCTAAAAAGGTGCTTTAAAAAAAAAAAGTATGTAGAAAATTGCTGAGACTTTTACCCTTTAATAAGTGAGATCTGTTTCTTGAACAGAGGATAGTCAGGAATTGTCCCTCATTTGTCCCCCATTTCTTCTCCCCGGCTTCATACAAGCACTAGAAAGAATCAAGCATATGAAATAAGGGTTAGCCCAAAAGCTCAAGTAAAGCCAGAGAGCTTGGGTCTTCCAAAAAGATCATTATCCCATTTTACACATGGGGAAACTGAGGTGCAGAGACTTGTTCAAGGTCATCCAGCAGCAGAGTCAGGACTAGAACCCAGATCTTCTGGGTCCCAGTCCAGTCCACTACAAAGTTGCCAGCTAAATGGTTGAGGACTTTCACTGGCCTTTAAAAAACAATGGATGGAAGGACCGGAGGTTCAGCAAACATCCACAACGGTGGGGCAGATTTTTCTTAAAGAGTACAAAGAGCTACAGACCTGGGCATCTTGCTGAGCAAGGCCTTCATCCACATAGTTTCCCTGGTCCCTGTTTCCCTGCAGAAACACAAGAGGGCTGTGTTAAACTCAGTCTTTTGGAGGGGCAAATAGAAAGAGTCCAGCAAGCTTGCTGTTTGAAACGAGTTACCAAGCATATATAATGAGTAAGCAGCTGCAATTATGCAACAGAGTGTTGCAAGAGGGGTGGTGGAGAAAGCTCTGAAATATTATTTAAGGGCCTGATTTTATTTATTTTTAAGAGGGGCTGAGGACTCAACTCCATCTGATGTCAGTGGGGGCCATGGGCCCTAAGAAAGCACATGGTGTTCACACACACTCCTGCCCCACCCCGGCCCACCCCCTAAGCAGACTGCCCTTCGGGTCAAACCAATATGATACACAGATACCAGCTGAAATGCAAGAGGGCATGGAGGGAGTCCTGCAGGAGATCAGCAGGGGAAGGCTGTGCAGTAGGAGAGGGGGAAGGATGCCTAGGAAGGGGATAAAAAGGAGCAACTTCCAAACCAGAGAGCAGGAGAAGGAACCAGATGAGAGGGAGGATTAGTACTAGTATTTAATACAACTCTGTCTAATCTCTTTTACACTGGTGTAACTCCACTGACTTCCACTGTGCTACTCCTGACCTACGTCAGTGTAAGAGAGGCTAGGGGTTGACCTAAGATATGCAGCTTCAGCTACGTGAATAGCGTAGCTGAAGTTGCGTATTTTAGGTCGACTTACCTGGTTGTGAGGACGGCAACGAGTGGACCGCTGCCATGCCACCGTCGACTCTGCTTCCGCCTCTTGTCGTGGTGGATTTCCGGAGTCGATGGCAGAGCCATCGGGGATTGATTTTATCGCGTCTTCACTAGATGCGATAAGTCAATCCCTAATAGATCGATTCCTACCCACCGGATTGGCGGGTAGCAAAGACGTGCCCAGAGAAGAGAATCAGGCATTCACGGTACTGAGTATAGAGAAACCTCATCACTAAAACAAGGTGCTGTACTGCTTTAGTGAAGACGCTACTACGCCGACAAGAGAGCTTCTCCTGTCGCCGTAATTAATCTACCTCTGCAAGAGGCAGTAGCTATGTCGACAGGTGAAACCCCCTCTTACCCCCGTTCAACATAACACGGTCTACACTGGGGGTTAGGTTGGTATAACTGTGTCGCTCAGGGGTGTGATTTTTCAACGTGAGCAATATAGTTAGACAGCTGTCCGTTTCTTGTGGAGACCTGCCCTTAGAGGATTTGTTCAACAGCAACAAGAACCAGACTGTTTTTCTTAAACTGGACTTACTGTAGCTAGAGACACCAGCACGCGGCGGAACATGGAAGATGTATCTGAGACAATGTCCTTCTCAAGGGTAGTTCCATATTCTAGCAAGAGAGCACAGACATATGTGGATACTTGCTTTTAAACAGAGAGAAAGTTCAGCACCTAAACACTGTTCATCTTAGAGAAGTCTTCTACATGTCCAGCCGTGACCTAGGTGTCTGGATTATGCGTCTGTCCCTCAATTTCTGAACCTGCTTTCCTAGGAATTGCCACATTGACCCTGGATCTTATTCTTCTCTCCCTTTGCACCAGTGTAAGTGACTTCAGTGGAGTTGCTCTGGATTTAGGCCAGTGTATGTGAAATTAATCAACAGAGTTACACAGTTGTAAGGGAGGAGAAGCCAATCTGGATCATTCTCTCTAAAATAAATCTGAGCCTGTTCCACACACAAAGTTGCACTGGTTTAACTAAAGGCGTTTTGTTAATCTGGTGCAAACCTCTGTATGGAGACACTTATCACTTGAACCCTGGATTATAGTTGGTTAGCTACGTAGTGAGGCAGAGTGGCCTCCCTCCGAGCCTGAAACGAAGGGACCACTACAAGCCACCATCTATAAATATATAGACACAAGCTGAAAAAGGAGACAAACTAGTTTAAAACTTCTGTCTATACAGGGATTTGAACCAGTTTAAGTCCATTTTTAAAAGCAGTTTTGACCATTATTATTTGTATTATTGCCACATCTAGGGGCCCTAGTGACAGACCAGGATCCCAGTACAACTTCTGAGTGAAATCCTGACTCTTTTGATGTCAGTAGGAGTTGAGCCATTGACTTCAGTGTTGTCAGAATTTCACCCTCTCTGTGTTTAGACAAGGCTTAAGTCTCTGTCCACTGAGCATAAATTATGCAAGCACACTAGGTCACGATCAAATTAAAGGCAGACAGAAAGAAGGTATCGCAATACCCAGTCTCTTGCTCTCACTACGATGCTTCTTAGTTTCACAAGATGTCTCTGATTGTTCAGTTATTGTTTGGTTGAACTGCTAGCAGCGAGAGCTATTGGAGAAATCGAGTGGGGTGGGTAAGATACCATTCATAGGATAGTTTTTAAAAGGCCGAGCGGGTTGTTTTTAAATCTTTAGAGGTAGAGAGAGAGAGAGAGGTGTGTGTGCGCACACTTTCACAAATATCTTCTACCTCTAGATCAACATACGTAGTGCATACAGTATTTAACCATTAATAATAAAAACTGTGTTTTTCCCCATTTGCTGGCTGGAAAATTTAAATGTTTTTGGGGTCAAGAGGAGGTGGGAATTTCTCTAGCTTCTTCTGCCAATAAATCACTAGGCAGCCTTAGGAAAGTGATTTAAGCCTTGGTTCGGGAAAGGATCCCTAAACACATATTTAGCTTTAAGTATGTTGTCACTGTTCAGGGCAACCGCACCCATGTTCCCCCTCCATGTTCAGCAAAGGCACCAACTCTAGGCTCCCCAGTCATCACCTCTCTAGTGCCGAGATGCATGTCTCTCTCCCTCCTGACAGGGATTTTTCCAGGCTGCACAGCTCCCTGGCTACACTGCGAGTTCCCCAGCAAGCCAGACTCCCTGAACAGACCTGCATCTGTACTTTGCTTTCTCCCCAAAGGCTATGAACTGTGGCAATTGTCCACAGTTATAAGTCACCACACAGCTTTTCCTAAGCAAGCACATTTATTCTTAATGTGAAAGCATTAAAGATAATAAGAATTCCTCTGCACATGCTAAAAATCTTACCAGGTCACCCATCAGTCTTATGGGGCCTCAGTAGGCCAAATTCCTAGGAAGGATTGGAACTTTGAAGGAAAGATTGGGGCCACCCTTAGATAGAAAGTCCTGTCCATTTACTAGATCAGAAACAAAGTTGCGAGCAGGTGCGTGCACGAGGGGGGGGGGGGGGAGTGGCAAACAGGGACATGGACCCTCCTCCCCCCCCCACCCCCCAATAATCATCAGGGGCACAGAACTCCTCCAGCCCTGGGGCCACAGTTGTATGGAGAGCAAGCTCCTTCCGGACCCAAAAGGGGTCGAAGTTAAATTTCTGCACACGCCCCTGGTCGTGAGTGAGTTTAAACTCACGTTATTTACCCAAAAGTCCTTTCTTTGTCTGTTGGTCTCTGGAGAATCCAGTTCAATGCAGTATATGCAAGCATCTCCAGGTTGTGGTACCTCTCTGGAGGTGTTATAACCCAGGTGAATTTACCTCCCACTGTTAGTTCCAGGAAGACGGTGGTCATCCTCGCCCATGGAATTGCATACAATCCCTGGCCCACAATGATAC
This sequence comes from Chrysemys picta bellii, assembly GCF_011386835.1. Lineage (NCBI taxonomy): Eukaryota > Metazoa > Chordata > Testudines > Emydidae > Chrysemys > Chrysemys picta. The sequence goes on from NC_088792.1 coordinate 152,937,377, forward strand.
ATAAACTTAATACAGTGAGATCTCCCAAAGATATTACAGGACATTACCATATCTATTACACATGTGCTTAATCAGTGGAACTTAAGCACATGCCAAAGTGCTTTCCTGGATCTGGGACATATTTGGACCTCATGCAAGCTTCCCCACTTGTTCTCCCAGTACAGGTTACTCTCAATGCAATAACATCATAGCATCTCATAATTTATACTACTTACGACGATGGTAGGTCTCATTAATGCGCTGGATTTCTTCACTGGAACGAGAAGCCAGAATTTCGATCAGGCAGCCCTCGTCTGTCCCCGCACCCTAAACGCGGAACAGAGAATCAGGATGAAAGCTGCTTCCAATCTACCAGCAAACAGAGGCACCTTGATGGCAACACAGGACTGAGAATCAACTCTCTCGAGTAATAGTCCAGGATCTGATGAGCACTCCCCCCTGTCTGGATAAGTCATTTAGTTTCTCTGCCTCCGTTTCACCACTTGTTAAATGGGGATACATTACAGACTTCATGCAATGAGGTGATATTTGTTTGTAGAGCTGGGTGTCTCATGAAAGACTGAGATTTAATTTTTTTTTTTTTTAAAGTCCCATTATGCAACAGGATGAAACTGAGACCATTTGAGAGTTTTTACAAAGAAGCAGAGAGGCACAGATACCCCACTCACCCCAAAACAGCCAGGGGGTTAAGGCACTCACTTTTGAAATGGGAGACCCAAATTCAAATCCCTGTTATGTATAATTCAGGCCAGAAACATCAATCTGGGTCTCTCACATCTTAGGTTATCGACTAGTTTTCTCACCAGACATTCCATCATGGACCCAAGAAACCTTTTCATCCAAGCAGACCCTTCCCACAAAAATATTTGGTTTGGACAAGTCTGCATTTTCCAACAAAAAAAAGTGTTGTTAAAAAGCTCCCGAGCAGCTTTAGATGTTTGTAAAGTGCTTTGAAAATGCAGAGTGTTATACAAATGCTAGGCTATTTAAGGCCAAAAGTATAACTGGGTTAAAAAAAGAACCACATAAATTTCTGGAGGAAAGGTCCATCAGTGGCTATTAGCCAAGATGGTCAGGGATGACCATACTCCAGGCATCCCTAGACCCCTGGCTGCCAGAAGCTGGGACTGGACAACAGGGGACGTGTCACTTGAAATTGCCCTGTTCGGTTCATTCCCTATGAAGCATCTTTCATCAGCTGCTGTCATTAGGCAGTTTACTAGGCTAGATGGACCACTGATCTGACTCAGTGTGGCCATTCTTAGTGCAGAGAACGTGTACCTCTTTCAGTGTCAAACCCAATTTTGCAAATGGGTAGCAGGATAAAGGACGTATGAATGGCCCTTAGTGTGAAAGTAATTCATATTGCAACTTTTAACAATCTAGCTGTCTTATACCTAACACATCACCATGTTCATTTTCTTCTCGCACAGTAGAACAAAATGGAAGAACACAGTCCAGAAAGTGTTTGAAGATTTAATGCACACGTTCTATTCAGCAAAAATAACGAGGAGTACTTGTGGCACCTTAGAGACTAACAAATTTATTTGGGCATAAGCTTTCATGGGCTAAAACCCTGAATAAAGACTGGGAGTGGATGGGACATTACACAAACTAAAAACTATTTCCCCATGCTAATTTCCCCCCTACTGTTATTCACACCTTCTTGTCAACTGTTTGAAATGGGCCATCCTGATTACCACTACAAAAGTGATTTTTCCTCCAGCTGATAATAGCCCACTTTAATGGATTTGTTTTGTTAGAGTTGGTAAGGCAACCCCCATCTTTTCATGTTCTCTGTGTGTATATATATCTTCCTACTGTATTTTCCACTTCATGCATCTGATAAAGTGGGTTTTAGCCCACAAAAGCTTAGCCCCAAATAAATTTGTTAGTCTTTAATGTGCCACAAGTACTCCTGTTCTTTTTGCTGATGCAGACTAACACAACTACCACTCTGAAACGTTCTATTCAGGTTCTTATACAACCCTCATTAGCTTAGTAGCAGAGAGCACCTTCCAGAATTGTGTTAAGTGACATGACTAGCACCCTGTCGCACATTCTTTCTTTCTCCCTCGGGAGAAGTTGCATGGGAAATGTTTAATTCATGCCACATATTGAACTCACTGGTGTTTTGGTAACGTCAGTGAATATTTACCAACCTTCATGGCCCTCTTCAGTTCCTGCACATCGTACAGTGTGATGGAAGTCATCAATCCAATTATCACCTTCTCAAAATTCCCACTCAGCTCAGACTTCAAATCGCCAATCAAATCCTAGAAAACCAGGGAAGGTGATAAATAGTCATGAGAACAAAAAGCCCCACTCCTCTATGTAGGTGCTGGAACTAGGAGTGCTGGGCATCCTGCCGCTTCCCTTGGCTTGAAGTGGTTTCCATCATATACAGGATTTACAGTTTGATTCAATGGCTTTCAGCACCCCCGCTATACAAATTGTTCCAGCACCCCTGCTACTCTATACAAAACTCCTGGCTGAATTCCAACTCTGGTAATTCCAGTACATCCTATCTAACTCCTGCTCTGCAGTCAGCTAGTCCAGTGGTTAGGGCTCTAGCCTAGGACTTGGGAGACCAGGTTCAATCCCTTGCTCCACCACAGATTGCATCCTCTTGGGCAAGTGGCTTAGATCTACACCTGAAGTACAGGTTGAACCTAGCTATGTCACGCAGGGGTGTGAAAAATTCACACCCCTGAGAGAGGTAGTGAAGCTGACCTAAACCTAGTGGTGTCTCCACCTGGCTAACGGAAGAATTTTTCCTTGACCTAGCTACTGCCTCTCACAGGGGTAAATTAAAAAAAACCTTCCGTCGCTGTAGCAAGGGCCTACACTACAGGGCACAGCTGCAGAGCCATAGCATCTGTAGTGTAGACAAGACCTCAATCTCTCTGAGTTCAGCTCCCCAACTGTAAATCAGGGATCATAGCACTGCCCTGCCTCCTCAGGGTGTTGTGGGAATAAACACACTAACGACTGTGAAGCGCTTTGATCTCTACTGATGAATAACCCTACGTGAGAGATTGGTTTGGGAATGATAGGATACACCTGAGAGGCTATTTTTCACATCTTCTCCCAACATCATCCATGCCTGATTTTAGCAGCTTCGCCATTCACTTGTTAACGTGGGTGTTTAACATTTCTATCTAAAGCCATTTTCGCTCCACGTTCTGCTCTTAATCATTGTGGGGATTGGCAAAGGAGAACGTGGGCAGCAACTCAGGGCTAGTTCACACTAGAAAGATATGCCACTTTATCTATGCCAGTCAGGGCCGGCTCCAGACACCAGCGAACGAAGCAGGCGGCACGTCCGGGTCTTCAGCGGCAATTCGGTGGCGGGTCCCTCAGTCCCTCTCTGAGTGAAGGACCCGCCACCGAATTGCTGTCGAGGAATGAAGCGGCACAATTGAGCTGCCACCGAAGTGCCGCCGATCGTGGCTTCCCCCCCCCTCCTTCTCCTTCGCCATTTGGGGCAGCAAAAAAGCCTGAGACGGCCCTGATGCCAGTATAGTTAGTGGTACAACCCGCCCCCACCTCCCACTGGGGATGCAGGTAGACCAGTATAAAGGTGTTTAGTCTGGTATAGCTGTTTCTGGTTCAGTAAGCAAAGGTTACCTTTATACTGTAAGCTCTTTGGGACATTTTTTTATTGTGTTTGTACAGCACCTAGCACATGATTGAGGCTCCTAAGACTACAATAATACACATTAATAATAATAATACTGGTATAACTGAGTCCACACTACTGCATACACTGGTATAACTATCAATAAAAGATACATTTCTAAAGGACATAAGGTGTACCCATATAACTCTTCTAGTGTGGACCAGGCCTTAGAATAAATATTTTCGTCGGCTTTGTAAGGCCGATCATTCTGGAAGCCCTCCCAAGGGACTTCACTTCTTGGTGCCTTCTTTTAATCCATCTAAACAGAATACACAAAGCTTACCGGGGTATGACGAGGACTGATTCATTAATGGGTTTTTAAAAGGCTTTGGCATCCTCAGATGAAAGGCACCATAAAAAGCAGGAAGAATTTAAAACAAAAACAAACAGAAAACCCCCAACCAACACAAAAACACACCTTTAAACAGATCACTGCAATGTGACCCTTATTTGGAAACTAGGCTAGTTTTCTTAATGCTTGTCACACTCTTTGAAGCCTGTGAATCAGACTGAAAAGCGTGGTTGATTTGCTTGTTAATGGATGGAGCATGAGGGGTAGGGCATAGTGGGGTGAATTACCAGGTGTGCAAGTGACTATTAAGGTGGGTCAGTAGTTCACACTGCCATGAGTTTTATTAGCAGTGGCCTCCAGTGAACAGATCTGTTTCCCTGTAACCGCTTTCTTTACAGGCACAGAAGAGCCTGCTCAACAAACAAGCAGCATGTGCTCAGAATGTTTACACAAGATAAAAGGTAAGGCTTTAATATCAGGTTAAGCAAGTTAAACTGATTCAACCATTAACCCCTTGGTGTCAGGGGAGCTGGACATTCAGCAGCCCTTCTCACCATGGGCATAGGCCAGAGGATCCACGAAATTGGAGTGCTCAGCTTGCGATCCAGAGCTTGCTGGGCATCCAGATACCAGCAGCTCACCTTGACTTCAGTTTTGGGGGTGTTAGTACTCAGCACCTCTGAAAAAATTGAACTCCGATGTCAAAAAACCTCCAAAACCCTGAAAATTAGTGGAGACTTGATGATTTGGGCTTTAAGGTCTGATCCAAAGCCCATTAAACTCAACAAGTGTCTTTCCATAGACTTCAGTGGTCAATGGGCAAGGCATCGAATACGTAAACAGAAGTTATATGGCAGAAGAGTCCATAAGCAGGGGTGGAACAGTCATAACTTAGTCATTCTCACTGAACAGCTGGGTACAACTTGGATGGTCACCGTAGGATTGTTAGGTACCAGTTGTGCCAAGTGTCACAGGAAAAGTCACTTGCAATATAATCTCGGGTATGATTCGTTACATCAGTGCCATGTGGTATTAAGGATCATCCACTAGACAGCATAAAGGCAAGCGTGTAGATAGATTCCTTGACCAAATTTCTGCTACATTTTGGAGGATAATCTTAACGGGTACCTTACAATTTTCTTTGGACAAGCAACTGCACTGAAGTGAACGGAGATTGCAGTGAGCTTTATGCTAAGGCCAGCAAAAGTTGTGTCTTGCCTCTCCACAACTGAATGAGGGAAGTCATTAATTTTCCAGACAAGTTATGTAGTCCAGGAATTGTCTAGATCATAATCATCAAATTCAGAGGCTACCTACCCTGCCAATAGTGGATTTATAGGCGATTAAAATTTCCTGACGTTGGAATATGCTCCTCTTGGCCACGATATCGATAATGGCATCTTCATCTGTACCTGGGGGAGACACCGGAAAGCCAGCCAGATATTTATAATATTAACAAAGTATTAATTTTGAACCAGGCAACTCAGCTGACTTGCCAGGTGTGACACAAACCATTTTTATTCCTTCTAAAATCTGATTTTCTACGGCACTAGAGAACCAGCACTAGACCACATGTGTTGGGCTACCATCTTGGCCGACATATCGGGGATTGAACCGGGGAACCTCCAAAGGAAAGCATATGGTGCTAGCTTTCTTTAAAGAGACAGGGTTCCCTTGGTGGGGCTGTAACTGACCCCCATCCTCTGAGGATCGGGTATGGAGGGTGCCCTATAACTTTCACTTGTCAGTGGGTTGCACACCCAGAAGCTCTTTAGCATCCCCTTGTTAGGAATGCGTTTTACTTGGGCCCAGCCGTCAGTTGGATGGAGACCTCCAAGAAAACAGATGACAGTTTACAAGCGAGCCCTCTTCCCACAGAGGCAGTCCTGACATAGTACCCTAATAGGGTGTTGGGAGCACCCTATTCCAGGAGAGACAAATCATAGGCTGATTAAAGACAGTCTTGCGGTTAAAGGGCTTGGAGCTGGGTTCAGTTCCCAGCTGTGCCACAGATTTCCTGGGTGACCTTGGAAGGAATCCCTGCATCCCTTTCTGTGCCTTAGTTCCCCCATCTGGAGACTGGAGATAATGATGCTTCCTTACTTTGCAGGAGTGCTGTGGGGATAGATTTATTATCCATGTGTGAATGAGCAGCTGAGATATTATAGTGATAGACAGATAGGCTTCAGCTGCTCTCCATGATCAAACATCCAGAAAACAAAAACTCCACCCGCTTCCTGTAGGGTTGGAGGCAGTGCTATCCTTTCCCAATCTGGGGATGACATTTTGCCCCTTTAAATTCCCTCTGCTCAGATAGTGTTAAATTGAAATTCCTTCCATTTGGATAATGTTCTTTATTTGTGCCAAAGCTGCCTTATAGTGTTATATACTGCATAACAGCTGCCCTGTTCCACCCCAGAAGCGGCTGCATTTCATGACTGGATGAGGTGATCCCCACCTCCTGTTTGTAGAAAGCTTGTGGGGAGGAGGACCAGGAGTCAGTAGAGAAACACAAGTTACCAAACTTTTGCTCTAGTGAGCTGTACGACATGCAGGATGCTGGCACTCTGAGGCGAGAGGGTTAGAGGCATAAAAATAAATACAAGCTCACCAAGCCCCTTCATGGCCTTCCTTAACTTCTGTGCATCTTCCTCTGCCCTGAAGCCCAAGGCCGCTTTGATTGTGCCCCGGTTTCCAACCTAAAGATACAGAACATCAATTGTTAAAGACAGAACCAGAGAAGAACACATGAAAAATCCCAGTTCTATACAGATTCTCCTGGGGGGAGACCAGTTAGAAAACTGAGGAAGGGGTTCATGTTTAGATAAAGTGAGAGTCTATTTAGCCGTACAGCAGGTTACATAAGAATGTCCAGACTGAGTCAGACCAATGGTCCATCTAGCCCAGTAATCTGTCTTGTGACAGTGGCCAAAGCCAGATGCTTCAGAACGAATGAACAGAACAGGGCAATTATCAAGTGATCTATCGCCTGTCATCCAGTCCCACCTTTCGACAAACAGAGGCTAGGGACACCCACAGCATGGGGTTGCATCCCTGACCATCTTTGGCTAACACCCATGAATGAACCTATCCTCAATGAACTTACCTAATTCTTTTTTGAATCCAGTTATATTTTTGGCCTTCGCAACATCCCTTAGCAAGGAGTTCCACAGGTTGACTGTGTGTTGCGTGAAGAAACACGTGTGTATCGGTTTTAAACCTGCTGCCTGTTAATTTCATTGGGTGACCCCTGGTTCTTGAGTTATGTGAATGCGTAAATAACACTTCCCTATTCACTTTCTCTATACCATTCATTATTTTATAGACCTCTATCATACCCCATCAGTCATCTGTTTTCCAAGTCCAACTGTCCCAGTCTTTTTACTCTCTCCTCATATGGAAGCTGTTCCATCCCCCTGATCATTTTTGTTGCCCTTCTCTGTACCTTTTCCAATTCTAATGCATCTTTTTAGAGATGAGGCAACAAGAACTGTACGTAGTATTCAAGGTGTGGGCCCATCATAGGTTTATATAGCAGCACTATGATATTTTCTGTCTTATTATCTATCCCTCTCCTAGTGGGTCCTAACATGTTTAGCTTTTTTGACTGCAGAGACAAGCTTCCATTCTGCCCTAAGCCGTCGCCTCCCCCTGCAAGAGAGACACTCCGGTGGGGGGTGGCGGCGCATTTCTTTCAATTGAGGATTAAGCCACATTGGCATGGGAAACCCCTGGCTGCTGCCTGCACTGTACTTGTTCTGCAATTCAATAAAGGACTCCATTCTCCTGGCCTGCCAATCTGATGCCTTTGTTAAACCCAGTTGTGGCTTCTCCCTTTATTATCAATAGTTATCCAGATCATCATGAAAGAAGCAATTCCCTATAAGGCTCCTACATGGCACTTTTACAACGGTGGGCAAATACCACCCTTTCCATTTTACAGATGGAGAAACAGAGGCACGGGGCGGTGTGACTTGATCATGTCAGAGAGATTAGAACCCAGATCTTGAAACCCAATCCAGGGCCAGATCCACTGACTCACGCTGCTTGCTTCTGTTCCCACTGAACAATGAGAGTCTTTCCATTAACTTCAATGCTCAGTGCATAAGGCCATTAGGCCCCCATCCTGAAAGGTATTTAGGCACCTCACTCACACTGAAATAAATGGGAATAGGTGCCTAAATACCTTTGAGGATCTGGGCCTTAATGTCTGAACAGGAGCTATCTGGCAGGAGAAGCTTAGGCATTTTCCACAAATAGCTGGATACAACTTGGATGGGAACTGTAGAATTCTGAGGAACCTGTTGTGCTTACTGTCATAGGACTAAGCGACCTCTTGACGTCTTTTCCAGCCGATAGCAAAGCTCATTGATTTTGGTGCAAGACCTGGCCATTAGTAGATTAACTTCAGTAATCTGTATATCCACATTATAGTATGAGGAAGTAGGCAGCAATGAGTCCTTCCCACTGTGTCAGGCAGTGCTAGCCTCTTCTTGCTACATCATTTATCTAAGTAAATACAATTGCACTGATCAGATAAATGTAGTCAATGCAGGAACTGAGTCTACCTAGCACTGCCTGGTACCTGGAAGCAAACACACTCACCTTTGCCATAGTATTCAGTTAATATTTTAACGTCAAGGTACCCAAACAGATTATCTGCAATAAAAAAAAAAAGAGGGAGTGTTGATAAAAAGGAAGTGTCCTAGAAAATAATTGACAGAATTCGCCCTCTCTGCTTCTATCCAAAGGTGACTTAAATCAGTGGGGCTGGTTCTTCCTGACACTGTAAAGAAATAACATAACTGCTTCATTCTTCAAGGCAAACGGCAGTAACTGTCCACCAACATTCTTGTTACAGTGGGTTACATTCACCTTTGAGATAACTACTTACATCTGAGTTGTACTGAACAAACAACTATTATTAACAGTCAAAAGCAGATTAAGAATTACAGCGATACTTACCACATTTGGATATTTATAGATATCCATGACTTCAAATATCAGATTTAACCACTCTAAACATATGCTGGTTTCTGATAAATATAAAGGGTGGGACTGCCAGAGAAACATGAAATTTCATCTGGGAGTCGGGTGCTTAACTGCGTTAGGTTTCTTTGACAATCCTATCTTTTGATGCCTGCAATTTACAGTACAACCTCTTTCCTTCACCCTAATGAGCTCTTTTGGACAAGGATTGCCTTTGTAGTTCTGGATTTGTACAGCACCGAACACGATGGAGTCCTGATCCATGACTAGGGCTGATAAATATTATTGCAATACAAATAATAACGAACACATCATTTCATAGAATCATAGAAGATTAGGGTTGGAAAGAGAACTCAGGAGGTCATCTCGTCCAACCCCCTGCTCAAAGCAGGACCAACACCAACTAAATCATCCCAGCCAGGGCATTGCCAAGCCAGGCCTTAAAACCTCTAAGGATGGAGAGTCCACCCCCTCTCTAGGTAACCCATTACAGTGCTTCATCACCCTCCTGGTGAAATAGTGTTTTCTAATATCCAACCTAGACCTTCCCCACTGCAACTTGAGACCATTGCTCCTTCTTCTGTTATCTGCCAGCCACCACTGAGAACAGCTGAGCTCCATCCTCTTTGGAACCCCTCTTCAGGTAGTTGAAGGCTGCTATCAAATCCCCCCCCTCACTCTTCTCTTCTGCAGACTAAACAAGCCCAGTTCCCTCAGCCTCTCCTCGTAAGTCATGTGCTCCAGTCCCCTGATCATTTTCGTTGCCCCCTTCTGGACTCTCCAATTTGTCCACATCCTTTCTGTAGTGGGGGGCCCAAAACTGGATGCAATACTCCAGATGTGGACTCACCGGTGCCGAATAGAGAGGAATAATCACTTCCCTCTATCTGCTGGCAATGCTCCTACTAATGCAGCCCAATATGCCGTTAGCCTTCTTGGCAACAAGGACACACTGCTGACTCATATCCAGCTTCTCATTCACTGTAATCCCCAGGTCCTTTTGTGCAGAACTGCTGCTTAGCCATTCAATTTTAATTTCAACCAGCTGAAGACATTTTTTAATTTTTACAAAATAAAATTAAAGTTGAGAAACAAAGTAGTTTCAAACCAAAAAGATTGAAGTATTTCATTTCAAAGTGTCAAAACAATACATTTGATTGAGGGGAGGGGACAGAGGGAGCAAACCAACAATTCAGCAGTATCTACACAAATTTGCAAAATGTTTTGGGTATCAGCGAATCTGAAATTCTTGCCAAAAAGAGTTTCAGCTGGAAATTTTTGCTCAGTTTTAACTAAATTATCCAGAGATCTGGGAAAAATTCTAATTTAGGATTCAGATATTTAGGTATAGGATTTACCCTTCTGGTTTTAATTACTATCTCCTTTAAAAGGCTCAGTGTTCTACACACTTTGTCTGCGTATTTGCAGTTAGAATACATAATTCCATGAAAACCCACAGCTGGAACTTGCTTTTAAAGCTCTGAAGATTCCATAGACAGTTTATTTGCCATTTCTCAGAGTCCAGTTTTTATGCACATATTTATTTCTGTTTTAATTAAGGAAGCCTAAAAACTATAAATGAACATAATCAAAAGCTATAAAGAGCCTTTCCCATGCTCACTTATTCAAGCTGATGGGACAGGGAAAAGGAAAAGAGTCACAATTTGGCCCATGCATTTTAAACAAGAACTCACATCTTGTCAATGTCAAGAGCTACTATTTTTATGGTGAATAGCACTTGAAGTTCAATGGAGCTACTGCAGAGGCAGCAGAATTATCCCCCGGAGTCATTTCATGTGACTGTTACAAACCTAGGAGTGCTGTGGTATTATGCTGTTTCAGCAATTTTGATTCAGCTGTGACTTTTGTTGGTGTTTGTGAGAAGTAAGAATCCCCATGTGCCGGATTATTAAGAAACACTAGATTACAAGGAGGAAAGACTAGGAGTTGAGACATAAGAACCCATATCCTCAGCTGGTGGTAGCTCCATTAAAGTCAATGCAGCTAAGCTACCTGATTTACCCCAGTGGAGGATCTGGCCCATGTAAAGCTAGCTGAATGTTCTCTTTCTTCTTAGGTTCCATAGTTATTGCAGACATATACAATATTGACCATGACAGCTTGAAGGAAGAGTTAACCGTGATGATTAGGCTTTAACTGGAGTATTGCGTCCAGTTCTGGGCACCACATTTCAGGAAAGCTGTGGACAAACTGGAGAAAGTCCATAGGACAGCACCAAAATTGAGTAAAGGTCAGGAAAACATGACCTATGAGGAAAGATTGCAAAAACTGGGTTTATTTAGTCTGCAGAAGATAAGACTTGGGGGGCTTATGATAACAGTTTTCAGGTATGTAAAAGTTTGTTACAAGGAGGAGGGTGAAAAATTGTTCTCCTGAACCTGTGAGGATAGAACAAGAAGCAATGGGCTGAAATTGCAGCATGGGAGATTTTGGTTAGGAAGTTTTTTCTAATGTCTGTCAGGGTAGTTAAGCATTGGAACAAATTGCCCAGGGACATTGTAGAATCTCCATTCTTAGAGGTTTTTAAGAACAGGTTAGACAAACACTTGTCCAGAATAGTCTAGTTATTATGTAGTCCTGCCTTGAGTGCAGGGGATTGGACTAGGTGACCTACTGAAGTCCCTTCCAGTCCTACACTTCTAGGATTCTGTGTTGTGACATTCTCCATTTCCCTCATTTTAGACCTTCCATTCAGACAAGCTTGGCATTCCCATGTTTATTAGTGTAAGTTATCTATTATTGCACCTATGTATGATCGTGTCACTCAGTTTATCAAGAGCTGGGGAAGTTACAATATTAATGCCAGATCATTTAAAAAAAAAAATCTCCCATTTTGTCTTTCTACATGGACCCGAAACCCTGAAAGGTGTCCCTGCACAATGACAAGTTGAGAGATCAATATTTTCGACCTCAGTTTTCCCCAGAGTGTCCACTTACTTTGGGGGTCTCAGCTTCTGGCTACTCCAATTGAGACAACTTCTCTCAAGGCCTGATTTGAAAGGTGCTGAACACCCATATCTCCAATTAATTTCAATGAGAGGCAAGGGTGCCCAGTAGCTCTGAAAATTAGGCAACAAGTAGTGCCCCAATTTGGGCACTCAGGAAAAAAAACCCAAACCAGCAGACACTTGAAAATGCAGGCCAGCCATAGCATACCACCTGTTGCAAAACCCTTGTTCCAGTTGGAGAATCAGTTACGGTAGTTAGCGGAGCAAAGCTGTGCAGACAACATCTCACTTCAGGTGGGAGCAGAGTTGCCTACAGCATCTTTGTAATGGCTCTTTTGGCACAGTGGAACTACACATGAAGTTACTGCGGAAGAGAGACAAGGTGGGTGTGGTAATACCTTTTATTGGACCAACTTCTGTGGAAAGATGTGTTGACAGATGAACATGAGAAGTAACGGCAAGAGTTTTATGTTCTTACTTAGCTGCATTGTTAAATGAATCATTTATGCTGCATCCAACAAAGTGTTAGGCCCCCCCCCCAAAAAAAAGAGACAGCTCTGAAGAGCTTAGGAGCAGATGGGACAAAGGTAACAGAAGGAAGGTCATGCTGCATTCAGGTACGCTAAGTACAATTTTCCACAGCACCCGAGTGACTTCGGGTATGTCTGCACTGCAAAAAAATAAAAAAACCCAGGAGTGAGCCTCAGAGCATGGGTTAACTGACTCAGGCTCCTGCTATAGGGCTAAAAACAGTAGTGAGATGTTCTCACTTGGGCTGGAGCCTAGGCTCGGAGACCCACACACCTCACAGGGTTTCAGACTTGGGCTCCAACCTGAGCAGGGACGTCTATAGTGTTATTTTTAGCCCCATAGCACAAGCCTGAGTCAGCTGACCCAGGTTCTGAGATTTGCTGTCGTGAGATTTAATTTTTTTTTTTTTTTTTTTTTTTTTTTTTTTTTTTTTGCAGTGTACATGACCATTTAGGCTCCTAAGTGCTATTTTCAAAAGAGACATGGACACTGAGTCCAATCAACTTTCAATGTAACGCATTCACTGCGTTGAAAGACCATGGGAGTCAGGGCCCTAAGTGACCAAGTCACTTTTGAAAATGGGACTTGGGAGCCTATGGACACTAGCAGAGGAGGAGATGGGCTGGACCGATGATCATGCAGGACAAAAACTTTCAGAGATTTTTGAATGAGATGGAAAATAGATGAATGAAACCCGACAGAAGAGAATTAATTTATCCACAGTTTTCAGAATTAAAAAAGCCTATCTCCAAGTGCTATTGATTAAATGCACAATAGAGCGCCCACTCAAGAAGTTACAAGTGCCACCGACTTCACCTTACACTCTGAGGGCTTGTCTACACTGGCCCTTTACAGCACTGCAACTTTCTCGCTCAGGGGTGTGAAAAAACACCCCCTGAGTGCTGGGGGTTTCAGTGCTGTAAAGTGCCAGCGTAGACAGTGCACCAGTGCTGGCAGCTACACGCCTTGTGGAGATGGGTTTTTTTTTTTTTTTTTTTTTTTTAAGAGCACTGGGAGAGCTCTCTCCCAGCGCTGTGCTATGGCAGTGCTTGAACGTTGCCAGTGAAGACATGCCCTTAGTAATCTGGAGACTGATTCTCCATTGACTTGCACCTCGTGCAGGTAATTTATATTGGTACAAAGCGGGTGTAGACTGCTACCATTGATTTGGTAACACTCACACGCACTTTGCACTGGTGCATGTGACTACACAAAGTGCAAAGCAGTAGAGAGTCAAGCCCAGAACGTCCTTTTCACTGTCTGACCACATTGATCTATTTTTCATTGTGCAAGTGGAGAGGAACCAGTGGAGTCAGTTTCACTTTGGCTAAGTGTCCCTGGGCTGCAAATGTTTCAGGGAGGAAGCGTTGATTTTTGTTTTAAGTTAACATTTCTGTGCATTTTAAAAGTAAATTGAAGGAAATTTTCAATTGGTATGGGGTTTTGCAAGACTAAAAATCCAAATGTAGAGCCTGATTTGAGTTGCTTTCATCCCTTTTAGCAAGACATGAATTAAAAAACAACGTTGAAGTTCCACAGAGGTTTTTCCGCCTCCACTGTACTGCTCAAGTTGTTTGTATCCAGAAGTAGGAGTAACATAGATGCGTGTGTTCAAATTGACTAGAGGAAATAACAAAGGCAGAATTTTTCTTATATAAACAGAGACGTAGGGGAAGACAGCCTAAAAATAAATGACCAAAAAAAAAAAAAAAAACCCCGAATAACACAAGGCAGAGACATCCCCACAAGATCTAGGGCAACTGCTCCTGACAGCGCCCACTGAAGTTTATTATGCATTTTTGAAACCTTCAGAGACACTGCCTGGAATCTAACTTGGTCTGTAACCGGTTGCTAGAGTCCCTTCAGAATGATTTTTAATTCTGTCTGAAATGATCCAGAGTCAGGTCTGAAGCAAATAAAAATTAGAGGGCAAATCCTGCTGACTTTGGGCCTGATTCACCATTTCCATCTGTGAAAAATGGGTATAAAATGCTACCAAATCAAAATGGAAGTATGGTCCATCCATTCTGTACCAGTGTAATTGAAACCACATGGTGTAGGTCATTGGTGATTCAGGCCCTGTATTCAGTCAAAGTTCCCACTGAACTTCTGTCCTATTGAACTAAATGGAACCAGTTCTCCTCTCACTTTCACTCCTGATTTACATCAGTGTCTTGATCAAAGCTAACCGCTTAAATAGATATGAGAGAAGAACCAGCCCCAATGGAAAATTTGTCTGAAAAACAATAGTAGGATTTTGGTGCCTGGTAAACAAAGCAGAAAATCCAACAGAACACTTTTGTGATAGCTCCTCCCACCAAACACAGATGTTTTGCTGTTTAGCCTGAATATTTAAGATTCCACTTTCACTATCCCACCCAAAAGATAATCAGGAACGCCATAATCATTTCATCACCAAAGGCAACGTTGGCAGCTCTACGAGAGCCCTAAGCCCGATCCTGTAAAATGCTTTCGTCCCTGCTTAACGCTCTACTATCATGAGCAGTCCCACTGAAGTCAAAGTGACTATTGGCTTCAGTGTTTGCAGGATTGGGGCCCTAGTGAGCCAAACCCCTGAACTTGCAATGCCAGCGTAGCCCCACTTAACATGCATGCAAGAGTCCACGCTAGCAGATCCAGCTACAGGATTAGCATATAGAATTTTAAGGGGAAGTGGCTGTAGGTTGCCTGTTTCAGATCTCTGACTTTATAATGAATCACACACCCAGGCCTAGGCATACACACACTTACCAGCTCCTCTGCACAGTGAAATTGACCAGAATAGCTACCCTGCTGTTCTATTCCAGGCAAGGGGGGTGAGGCAATATCTTTTATTGGATCAACTTCTGTTCCTGCAAGAGACAAGCTTTGGAGCCAGACAGACAAAGCTCTCCTTCAGACGCTCATTCCAGAATAAGAGTGGGTCCACACAGGCAGTTATTCTGGAATAGCTATTGTACTTTAAATTCATGCCCAGCCTTATTCTGGAATAACTTCTCCATATAGACAAGCCCTTTTAAAGGGGAAAGTACACATCGAAACTTAGAAACCTGCATTTTACTCCTATAATTGGATTTTGCTGAATGTGTAAATCAATGAATTAGAGCAGGAACTGCATTTTCCCTTTCCATGGCATTGTTAGGGCTTAGCCTACGGTTTGTAATGGAAACACTGAAAGTCTCAGGGATCAGCTACCTGGGAAGAGCAGATGCAGGATTTGCTTGACTGCTTAAGAACATAAGAATGGCCACACTGGGTCAGACCAAAGGTCCATCCCCTCTCTACCAACAGTGGCTAATGCCAGGTTCACTCCCTCTGGGGCACCTAACAGGTAATGCTTCTTGTCTGCCATATCCACCTCCTCAAACAGACCCTCCAAACCAGCTCTGCCACCATTAACTGCTTCCTATGCAATGGGCCAGTCCCCTCTCAGTTCGGATGGGGTCATTCTGGGATGATTTCATTGCCTTCAGTGGGGTGATGCCACAGTCACACTGTGTAAGCAAGAGCAGGATCTGGCCCCCAGCTCCCCTTTCCTTCCCAGAGCTGACACCTTCCAGCCCCTCCTCACACACACAGCTCACTAGAAGCAGCAGCGGGTGCCCTACCTGGAGGCTGACTCCTTCCTTCTCCCCACCCACCTCCACTCCCCACCGCCTGCCTAGCCAAACGCAAGCTGCCACCCCGCAGCCCAGGCGGGCTGGGCCATTCCCGGGACAGCAGCTGCGACCGGAAGGGGGGAAGGCGGGGGAGTAAACTTTTCACCATCCTCCAGCAGGATGGGGGTGGAGGGTGTCTCTGAATCAGGTTCCTCTTTCCCACGCGTCTGGCCAGCGGAGAGGGTGGAGAACACCCCGGCCCCGAACCACGTTTGGGCTAGCAGAGCGCTTCGGGCTGTGCGCCCCTGGGCCAGGCTGTGCGCTCCCCTCCAATCGCTTGTTACAGGGGGCAGGGGCGCGGGTGCGCTCCCACCCCGAAGCCCCCTGTGACGCAGGATCGGGTCCCCAAGCTCCCAGCGCTGCGAGGAGAGGGACTGGGAGCTGCCCTGCCGCATTTGGGAAGCGGAGTTCCCCATTGCGCGCTAGGGAGCCCGGGCGCCGCCAACCGCAGCAGGGGAGAGGCGGGTCCCTATCCCCCAGCAAGCCTGCGGGGAGCTCTGCCTGGAAAACCGGCCACTCACCCGCTGCTCCAGAGGCCCTGGCGTCCGCTGCTCTCGAGTGTGGCGGGGAAGCTAATCAGGAACCCCGCTGGGCTTGACACATAAGGACAGGACACGCCCTCACTCAGGGGTGGGGACTCATTGGATTCCAGGTTTGGAAATAACCCGTCACTAACTCCGCTTTCA
Organism: Chrysemys picta bellii; assembly: GCF_011386835.1. Taxonomy (NCBI): domain Eukaryota; kingdom Metazoa; phylum Chordata; order Testudines; family Emydidae; genus Chrysemys; species Chrysemys picta. The sequence goes on from NC_088792.1 coordinate 152,954,185, forward strand.
CTCGGGGGAGGGTGGGTAGCTAGGGAATCCTCTCCTCTCCCTAGCTCTGGGGTTTGGGTTATCAGTATCACTCAGGGGGAGCACCAAAGCACGTCCCCCCTCACTAAACCCAGGGGCATGAACTCAGTCACAATATAATTCACAATTAAATGGAGACTCTTACAACTGGGGTTCACCTATCTAGCCATTCCTCTCAGAGCATATATTCCTTCCACTTACAGTATCTAGCTTAGATTCGGAACATAAGTGCTGCCCTACTGCGAACAATATCCTATTTTAGGGGAGTGATCCACTCCTATCTTCCCCTCCAGCTTCTGGCAGTCAGAGGTTTAGGGACAACCACAGAATGGGATTACATCCTTGATCATTTGGCTAATAGCCATTGATGGACCTATCCTCCATGAATTTATCTAGTAATCCTTTTTGAACCCAGTTATACTTCTGGGCATCACAACATCCCACTGCACTGAGTTCCACAGGTTAATTGCATTTTGTGCATTCCTGTTGTTTGTATTAAACCTGCTGCTTATTAATTTCATTGGGTGACCCTGGATTTCTGTATTGTAGCAAAGGGTAAATAACACTTCCCTATTCACTTTTCCCACACTGTTCATGATTTTACAGACCTCTACCAAATCATAGAATCACAGAATATCAGGGTTGGAAGGGACCTCAGGAGGTCATCTAGTCCAACCCCCTGCTCAAAGCAGGATCAAATTCCCAACTAAATCATCCCAGCCAGGGCTTTGTCAAGCCGGGCCTTAAAAACCTCCAAGGAAGGAGATTCCACCACCTCCCTAGGTAACGCATTCCAGTGCTTCACCACCCTGCAGTTTTCTCTTTTCTAAGATGAACAGCCCTAATCTTTTTACTCTCACCTTCTCTGGAAGCCATTCCATATCTGTTATATTTGTTGCCCTTCTCTGAACCTTTTCCAGTTCCACTATCAGGGCTGCCCGGGGGGGGGGGGGGCAAGTGGGGCAATTTGCCCCAGGCCCCGCAGGGGCCTCCATGAGAATATAGTATTATATAGTATTGCAACTTTTTTTTATGGAAGGGGCCCCCAAAATTGCTTTGCCCCAGGCCCCCTGAATCCTCTGGGCGGCCCTGTCCACTATATTCATTTTGAGATGAGGTGACCTGAACTGGACACATTATTCAAGAGGCAGGCACACCCTGGATTTATATAGTAGCATTATGATGTTATCTGTCTGATTTTCTATCCCTTTCCTTGTAGTTGCTAACATTCAGATAGTCTTTTTGACTGCTGCTTCTCATTGAGTTGAAGTTTTCAGAGAACTATCCACAATGACTCCAAGATGCCTTTTTTGAGTGGTAACAGCTACTTTAGTGGAAACAGCTACCCATTATTATAGATCTGTAGTCGGGATTATTTTTTCCAATGTGCATTCCTTTGCACTGGTTGTAAACTCTTTGGGGACAGAGACCATCTTTTCATTCAGTGTTTGTACCACACTTAGCCCAGTGGGCTCCTGGTCCATGAATTGGGCTCCTAGGGTGTTATCACTGTGCAAATAATAATTAAATCATCTAGGTAGCTATCATTTGTGTGTAGTGACTCTCCCCTTTGTATCTAAGCATGGGCTAAAATTAATGAGCACAAATGCCCACAACAAAAAGTTGTTCATCCCCATGTTGTTTATTAGCATTTTCCCCTCTACTTAACAGTGATGGGTCATTCCCTTTGCTCACAGTCCTCACCTTCAGGCCCTTTGTGCAGTGTGAGGAAGCTCACCAGGAAATCCCTCTTCTCAGGTTCTCCTTTCCAGCGTGTGCAGAGGGAGGCCACACCTTGTTCATCTCTCTCCTGTGCAATCCGCCCTCTTGCAGGAAGTTACCATGACTTCAAATTGGCAGCCTGAAGGAAGGCAAGCTGTGTTTCAAAGAGCATGTCTGTACAGCTAGCTTATTATTGTTTCCATTGCAGCCTGGGCTCCAGCAGTTTCTTTTCCAGCACAGGCTGAGCTCTTGTGCTATTCCTGAAGTTTAAAAAAATAAAGTTTCTTACTGTTTCATTGGAGTGAAGGGGTTGTGGAGGGAAAATGATACACAGGGCACAAATACACCATAGAAATACAGAGGCAAGAATCCCACTTACAACACTGATATCCTTCTTATCTATCTATCTACCTACTTATATGGACCCCAACTCTGCAGTATCTGAGACCATGCTCTGCTTACAACAGGGTTACAACTTGTAGTGTGGATGGGATCAACATGTGTTGTCCTTGGGTGATATTCTGACCCTATTGATTTAAAATGGCACTGACTTCAACAGGACCAAAGTGTTCACCCATCATGTCATGTAGCTAAGACAAAGCTTTGGATGTACAATGGATAGTGAGAACACTAGCCTCTTTGCAGAATTGGGCCCAAAGATCCCAGGGGGTGAAAAACAACAACAACAAATAATCCAGTGGGCTGTATTTGGCTTTCAAGTCTCCAGATGTAAATCTAGAGTCATTCCAGAACTGAGCCCAGTGCTCCTCCCCACCCTCCAGCCAGGCAAAATACCCATCTTCTTTGAGTATTGTCAGTATAGATCCCAGGTCTGATCCTCCGTTGGAGGATCTGCATGAGCTATGCTGATTTACACCAGCTGTGGATCTGACCCCCTGACTCCTGGGCAGCACAGAGACCCACACCCAGGAGTTGTGGAATAAACAACAAATAAACTGACAATTTATTCCAAGAGCACCCATTCCCCCCTCACTGCAGCATTTCACGCCTACTGTTTTCACTTCTCATTCATTCCTATCCCATCAGATCTGCCTTGTCTTTTTCTCTGTTCACATACACTTTTCTTCTTCCAAGGACCCTTTGAACTACTTGCCAGGGTGCTGCCAAGTCTTTCCTACTTATGTTGCTGCTGCTTTTTATTTTTTTAGCACATGCCCTTTGGAAAGCTGCATCTGCTGTTTGCTTTCCAGCCCATGTATTTTTCAGCATTGGATGGCTCTGCCCTTCAAACCAACGGGGTTAGAAGCAATAATGATTTCATGCTGACATATGTTATTCATCATTTCATGTTATTCAGCTTCTGAAAATGCTGCACAGTTCCTGCCATCCATGCTCTGTCTACTGGAACTCCCCCCCGGGGACAGACTCCAGCTTGGGGAGGTTGATTGGTTAACATTTGGGAAGCACTTTGAAGATGGAAAGTGTTTTTTATAATGTGCAATGGTGCCCCAAACCTATTCATTTGCAATGAAATGTATTCTGGCTCCCCAGAAGTCGGCCCTTCAATCCCTGGGAAGCTACTGCACATGCTGGCTCTGTAGCCTTCTGACTTATTCAGAGGCAGGGCTGCTCCATCACATAGGGGATGAGCCCTAGAGGAAAAATACACAAACTGTACAAAACTCTGGCTCTACCACTGAGATGTTCAGGGCCGGTGCAAGGAAGTTTCGCGCCCTAGGCGAAACTTCCACCTTGTGTCCCCCCAACCCCAGCAGCCCTGTGGCAGCTCCCCCTCCCCCGCCCTGAGGTGCCCCCCGCCGTGGCAGTTCCCCCGCCCGGGGAGCCGTGCGGCACCTCCCCACCCCAGCTCACCTCTGCTCTGCCTCCTCCCCAAGCACGCCGCCCCCGCTCTAATTCTCCTCCCAGGCTTGCGGCGCCAAACAGCTGATTGGCGCCGCAAGCCTGGGAGGCGGGAGAAGTGGAGCAGCGACGGTGTGCTCGGGGAGGAACGCTGTAAAAAAAAAATTGGGGGCACTGCTTTTTGGCGCCCCCAAATCTTGGCGCCCTAGGCAACCGCCTACCGGGTAGTTCGCCTTAATGGTAGCACCGGCCTTGGAGATGTTGCAAAGTTATTCTGCAGGGTGGTGGGGGAAGGAGGAAGATCTTAGGCAAGTAGATCCAGATCCACAATGTATTTAGGCTCCTAACTTCCACTGAAATCAGTTAGGAGCCTAAGTACTTTGTGGGTCTGGCTATAGTTACCTGCATCCAGGCACCTCTGCAGCTCCTTGCTCACATGAGCTGCTCCATTTCCCCACCTACGGCATGCAGCCTGCAGGAGGTCCGCTAGCTCTGAGAATAATTCTCCTATGTGGATCTGTGGCGTTTGCTCCCCTCCAGAGCAGTAGGGTCCCCTGCTTTCTGATCAGTGCTATGCAGTGTCCCCTCGCCATGGTTACTATGAAGAAACAGGTGTGGTCGTACTTGTCTACCTTGCATATCTTTTCCTTTGAGTTCTGAAACAGAAGTGCTGCCCAGAGGAATTCTGCATTTCTTCCCTGGCTGCCAGGGAGGAACCTACTCCACACCAATTCCATCACAGATTGAGACGTCAGAAGAAAGGAGGGTGCAATTCAGTGGCAGAGCCAAGAATGGAACCCAGGAGTTCTGACTACGCACCCCCTGCTCCAGTCACTAACCCACACTTCTGTTCTTTTAATTTTTGAAGAATTAGGCCCCAATTCCCATAAGCAGCCAGGGATTTTGCGTGACTCCAACCTGAAACGACCAACGCCTCATTTTCAGAAACCCTGAGTACGTGCAGCTCCCACTGATTTCAGCTGCTGTTGCAGGCCCTGAGCTCTTCTGATAATCAGACCACCAGTGTCTCAAGTTGGGTTCCAAATATCAAGTCACCCAAAATCACTGGCTGCTTTTGAAACGTTGGGGCTTAATTTACAGAAGCGCATGTCCCGAGCTCTCTGGGCACCTTCGCAAATACATGTCTGAGGGAATGCCTTAGGAAAGGTTCCACGACTGAGTTTTATTCTAAAGCAAACACCTGCTTCACTCACCACGAGAGATCAGAGCACAAAAGGCCATGCATGCCCCATTTGCAAAACTGGGTACTCTCTGCAGAAGATGCTCATCTTCTTCCTCTTTCTGAGTAGCCCTTTACTCTATAAAGCAGGGATCGGCAACCTTTGGCACGCGGCTCGCCAGGGTAAGCACCCTGGCGGGCCGGGCTGGTTTGTTTACCTGCCGTGTAGGCAGGTTCGGCAGATCACGGCTCCGACTGGCTGCGGTTTGCCACTCCAGGCCAATGGGGGCTGCAGGAAGCGGTGGCGAACACATCCCTCAGCCTGCACCACTTCCTGCAGCCCCCATTGGCCTGCAGCAGCGAACCGTGGCCAATGGGAGCCGTGATCGGCCGAACCTGCCGACGCAGCAGGTAAACAAACCGGCCCAGCCCGCCAGGGTGCTTGCCCTGGCGAGCCGCGTGCCAAAGGTTGCCAATCCCTGCTATAAAAAGTCTTATTAATTTCAATGGAATTATTTGTGGAGTAAGGTATCACTCAACCTGAGTAAGGGCATCAGAATCTGGTTTTACGTGAATGCAATATTCTCCTCCTCTCCTTTGGCCTCCTCATTATTCTACATATTTAACCAGAAACAATTAATGAAGTGAGTGTACAAGGCTGATCACAGATTCCTCCCACTTGATGGAGGATTGTGATTTTACACATGCACTCAAAGGAATAGTCTATTTTATACCATTGCATCTAGCCAAACACCTTTTTTTAACAGCCTTTTGATTGATTCTCAGAGTATGTCTACATTATGGGATTAATCCGAATTTATATAATTCGAATTTTGGAAACAGATTGTATAAAGTCGAATGTATGCGGCCACACTAAGCACATTCATTTGGCGGTGTGCGTCCATGTACCGGGGCTAGCATCGATTTCCGGAGCGTTGCACTGTGGGTAGTTATCCCATAGCTATCCCATAGTTCCCGCAGTCTCCTCTGCCCATTGGAATTCTGGGTTGAGATCCCAGTGCCTAATGGGGCAAAAAACACAGGTGGTTCTGGGTACAGCCTCACCCCTCCCTCCATGAAAGCAACGGCAGACAACGATTTCACGCCTTTTTTCCTGGGTGAACACTGCAGACCCCATACCACGGCAAGCATGGAGCCCGCTCAGCTCAAGACAGCAGTCATGAACATTGTAAACACCTCGCGCGTCCTCGTGCAGTTTATGCTGAGCCAGGACCAGAAAAACGAGGCAAGGAGGCGGCGGCGACGGCAGCGCAGCAACAAGCGTGATGAGGACAAGGACATGGACATGGACACAGAATTCTCTCAAACCGCGGGCCCCGGTGCTTTGGAGATCATGTTGTTAATGGGGCAGGTTCTATCCGTGGAACGCCGATTCTGGTCCCGGGAAACAAGCACAGACTGGTGGGACCGCATAGTGTTGCCGGTGTGGGACGATTCCCAGTGGCTGCAAAACTTTCGCATGCGTAAGGGCACTTTCATGGAACTTTGTGACTTGCTGTCCCCTGCCCTGAAACGCCAGAATACCAAGATGAGAGCAGCTCTCACAGTTGAGAAGCGAGTGGCGATAGCCCTGTGGAAGCTTGCAATGCCAGACAGCTACCGGTCAGTCGGGAATCAATTTGGAGTGGGCAAATCTACTGTGGGGGCTGCTGTGATGCAAGTAGCCAAAGCAATCACTCAGGTGCTGCTACAAAAGGTAGTGACTCTGGGAAATGTGCAGGGCATAGTGGATGGCTTTGCTGCAATGGGATTCCCTATCTTGGCATCGGAGCACCAGGGTACCCAGTACATAAACTGCAAAGGGTACTTTTTAATGGTGCTGCAAGCACTTGTGGATCACAAGGGACGTTTCACCAACATCAACGTGGGCTGGCCGGGAAGGGTTCATGACGCGCGCGTGTTCAGGAACACTACTCTGTTTAAATGGCTGCAGCAAGGGACTTACTTCCCGGACCAGAAAATAACCGTTGGGGATGTTGAAATGCCAATAGTTATTCTTGGGGACCCAGCCTACCCCTTAATGCCATGGCTCGTGAAGCCATACACAGGCAGCCTGGACAGGAGTCAGGAGCTGTTCAACTACAGGCTGAGCAAGTGCAGAATGGTGGTAGAATGTTCATTTGGCCGTTTAAAAGGTCACTGGCGATCGTTACTGACTCTCTCAGACCTCAGCCAAACCAATATCCCCATTGTTATTTCTGCTTGCTGTTTGCTCCACAATCTCTATGAGAGTAAAGGGGAGACCTTTATGGCGGTGTGGGAGGCTGAGGCAAATCGCCTGGCTGCTGATTACATGCAGCCAGACACCAGGGCGATTAGAAGGGCACACCAGGAAGTGCTGTGCATCAGAGAAGCTTTGAAAACCAGTTTCATGACTGGCCAGGCTACAGTGTGAAATTTCTGTTTGTTTCTCCTTCATGAAAACCTGCCCCCTTTATTGACTCATTCTCTGTAAGGAACCCACCCTCCTCCTTCCCCCGGCTTGCTTTCAAAGGAAATAAAGTCACTATCGTTTAAAAATCATTTATTCTTTATTAATTGATTATAAAAAGAGGGAGAGAACCCGGGTGGGGTTTGGGAGGATAATCGGCGGGAAGGAAAAGGCCACTAAAAAAAGGTTAAAAAAATGACAGCCTTTTGCTTGGGCTGTCCACTGGGGTGGAATGGGAGGGTGTACGGAGCCTCCCCCCGCCCCCGCGTTCTTATATGTCTGGGTGAGGAGGCTATGGAACATGGTGAGGGGGGAGGGAGGTTATACATGGGCTGTAGCGGCACTCTGTTATCTTGCTGCCGTTCCTGAAGCTCCACCAGATGCCGGAGCATGTCTATTTGCTCACGCAGCAGCCCCAGCGTTGCATCCTGCCTCCTCTGATCTTCCTGCTGCCACCTCTTATCTCGAGCGTCTCTCCTCTCCTCACGTTGGTCCCTCCTGTCCTCACGTTGGTCCCTCATGTCCTCACGTTGGTCCCTCCTGTCCTCACGTTCACTGGCTTCTTTCCTATACTTTGAAACCATGTCCTTCCACTCATTCAGATGAGCTCTTTCACTGCGGGTGGATTCCATGATTTCTGTGAACATCTCGTCTCGCATTTTCTTTTTCCGACGCCTTATCTGAGATAGCCTTCGGGACGGAGGAGGGAGGCTTGAAGAATTTGCAGCTGCTGGAGGGAGGGAAAAAAGGAGAGAATTTTTTAAAAAGATACATTTTGCAGAACAATGCTTATACTCTTTCACGGTGACCAACACTATTCACATTACATAGCACATGTGATTTCTGTGCAAGGTCTCATTTTGCCTCTTAATATTGAGTACCTGTGGCTTTGCTGCTAGAGATCACAGACGCAGGTCCGGGCAACAGAATTCGGCTTGCATGCGGCCATGATAAGCCATTGTCTTTCGGCTTCTGCGCCCTCCTTTCCCACATACCAAGCAAAGCCCGTTGAGTGCTGCGGTTTTCCTGTTAACCTTCAGCAGCAGAAAACAAACTAACCCCCCCCCCATCCAATTCTCTGGATGATCGCTTTATCCCTCCCCTCACCGTGTGGCTGGTATCAGGGAAGATCCCTGCAGGAACCAAACTAACACCCCCCACCTCGCCATGAATTCTCTGGGATGATCGCTTTACTCCTCCCCCCACCGCATGGCTGGTATCAGGAAAGATCCCTGCTAGCCAAACGCAAAAAGCTCTGGGCCAATTCCCCTTCCCCCGCCACCTCTGTCCCCTTAATTACATTCCCGTATTTCAACCAGGTTACCATGAGCGATATCACTCTCCTGAGGATTACACAGCAAGATAAAGAACGGATGTTGCTTGAATGCCAGCAAACACCGGGACCATACGCTGCCAGGCTTTGTCATGCAATGATACGAAATTACTTGCTGCAAGCATGGCGCGGTCAAGTGTCCTACCATGGAGGACGGAATAAGGCTGCACTGCCCAGAAACCTTGTGGCAAGGCTTTTGGAGTACCTCCAGGAGACCTTCATGGAGTTGTCCTTGGAGGATTTCCGCTCCATCCCCAGACACGTTAACAGACTTTTCCAGTAGCTGTACTGGCCGCGAATGCATCCCAAGTCCTCAGGGCAAAGTAATCATTAAAAAACGCTTGCTTTTAAAACAAGTTTTATATTTTAAAAGGTAAACTCACCTGAGGTCCCTTCCATGGGGTCGTGGTCTTGGATACTGGCTTGGGAGGGTACTTCAGTCAGGCTGAGAAAAAGATCCTGGCTGTTGGGTAGAACGGAGTGCTGGGTGCTCTCCGCAAGCTCGTCCTCCTCCTCCTCCTCCTTCTCTTCCCCGTCCGCAGAATCCTCAGGTGTAGCTGATGAGGTTATCCCCGCCTCGGAATCCACGGTCAGAGGTGGGGTAGTGGTGGCGGCGCCCCCTAGAACTGCATGCAGCTCGGCATAGAAGCGGCATGTCCGCGGCTCTGACCCAGAGCGACCGTTTGCCTCCTTTGTTTTTTGATAGGCTTGTCTGAGCTCCTTGACTTTCACGCGGCACTGATCTGAGTCCCTATTGTGGCCTCTCTCCATCATGCCCTTGGAGATTTTTTCAAAAGTTTTGGCATTTCGTCTTTTCGAACCAAGTTCTGCTAGCACTGAATCCTCTCCCCATATAGCGATCAGATCCAGTACCTCCCGTACGGTCCATGCTGGTGCTCTTTTTCGGTTATCGGCCTGCATGGTTACCCGTGCTGATGAGCTATCTGTGGTCACCTGTGCTCTCCACGCTGGGCAAACAGGAAATAAAATTCAAATGTTCGCGAGGCTTTTCCTGTCTACCTGGCCAGTGCATCCGAGTTCAGATTGCTGTCCAGAGCGGTCACAATGGTGCACTGTGGGATAGCTCCCAGAGGCCAATACCATCGAATTGCGGCCACACTAACCCTAATTCGAAATGACAATATCGATTTTGGCGCTACTCCGCTCGTCGGGGTGGAGTACAGAAATCGATTTTAAGAGCCCTTTATTTTGAAATAAATGGCTTTGTTGTGTGGATGGGTGCAGGGTTAATTCAATTTAACGCTGCTAAATCCGAATTAAAGTCATAGTGTAGACCAGGCCTCAGTCTATAGACAACAGATCTGATTTACCTCTCCCTTACCCCTGTGTAAATCAGAGTGGTTCCTTTGATGCCAATGGAGTAACACCAGAGAAAGTGAGATCGGAATCAAGGTTCAGTGTTTTCATTGATGATCCACTAGGAAAGTATTGAGATCCACACATTGTACTAATGAGGCCTTTTCTGATTTCCATTGCTGGATAATGCAGAAAATCATACTAGACTGATACAGATTTTTATCATGGAACTAGATATCCGGGCTACAATCTGAGAATCCAGCCCACTAGAACTTCTGATAAGATCTGTTTACATAATGAAAAAGTAATTGGAGCAGTACTCAGTTGTTTCCGTTATCAAAGATTATAAAGTAACAAGAGACAGCCTCATAAAAGAACTTTTCCGTCAAAATACAAACTTTACAAGGATTCCCTGTCTACAACCTGTCTGTCCCATCTACTTTTTATTTTTTTGTTTCTAAATGCCTTATGCTTGTTTGCAGAGCCATATCTACTGGCTTTACTTACCAACCCAGTTTTGTACTTTTGCTAAACCTGCAGAGACAATGCAGCTACAGCTATGGGAAAAATGAGTTGGGTTCAGTTTTGCCTCCTGCATTGTTTGCTAAATTCCAGCCCCAGAATCTTTCTTATGATATGAAAGGGCAGGGAGACAAGAACCCAGCTTGATATACATGTCTCAGATGAATTTCATGCATAGTGAGATTGCCGCTTCATTTTTAATGCATGGCTGGTGGTGAGTGGTGTGTGACAGGCAGGCTCTCAGAATGGGGATATTTGACACCACCATTGTGATGCAATTGTCAGAGTTATGTTGCAGTCCTTCTTTTCCAATTACAGAGGTCTCCATAGTGGCAGGGATCTGGGGCCGGGATGGAGTCATTCAATAACAATATAATAGCAGCACTTTGCACCTACCATCTGAAGTCCTGATATGCTTGTAACTGGGGGATGATTTCTAGAACCCAGCACAGGAAAGAATACATGTCATAAGTTCATGTGCTAAAACCCTGTACTGAGACGCAGAGGTATTTGTGCTGAGTTATCCTGAGGTTAGTCCAGGAGTTTGCAATTAGCTCCAATATGGGGGTATAAAGGAGGTTGAAGTTCCTATTTCTCTAAGGAAGAGTTAACTAGGGGAGGACCTAGTGAGGGTTTGCAGGAAAGGCCTAAGAACGGCCAAGGTTGGGGAGCACTCTGTTATCTGAGTTAGCAGGTCAATGGCAGACTTAGGAACAGAGCCCAGGTCCTCTAACTAGTCCCCTCCTCTAACCATTGGAACTGCTGCTTTTGCAGCATCAGTGGTGTGAAGAGGGTGTGGTGGTGCTTGCTATGGAATAATTCCACCCGATGCACATCCGGATCCCTAACCCTCTGCAGGCTTCCATACCACCTAATAAAGAGTGCGGGATCTTCAAATGTATCTGTAACGGTGAAACAGGAGTCCTCCCAGCGCATTCATCTAGGCTCTCCGGGTCAGTCGCATTGGTCCTGCGTGCAGTGCCATAGCACCTCGGAGCCCCAGTCACGGACCAGGACCCCAGTGTGCTAGGCGCTGTGCAAACACAGAACCAAGAGATGGTCCCTGCCCCAAAGAGCTTCCAGTCTCAGCACATTCAAAACTGGCAAAGACCTGGTAGCTCCCATCTAGTTCATTCCCCTGCCAGTGCATGATTGCTCCCTGTGATATATTTTCCAGAGCATTTACTACTTATCTAAGAGTCTTTTACAGTGCTCATCAGTGTAATACTTATGTGCTTCCCGGGTAAAGTAGATCTGCAAAGCAAGGTCCCTAATAGACTGCATGGGGTCTACTGCCCTTTTCCAGTCTCATTTTAACTCCCGGGGTTTCCACTGTCTCCCTTAGAAGACTAAGCAACAGTGTCATCGATTTCAGTTGCATTGACTCCATTCATTTTTGAAATTCAGTCAACTGGGTAATTAGCTGACACTTGCAAAGTGGTGCATACATTCTAGCTGGTTAGATTTTTGGGTTAACAACTCAGCATTTCAATACTTTTACAACCCTATTATTATTAATGATGGTAATGTATTATCTTTGCTTAGAATTCCTTAGTTTCCTTTTGTTCATTATTTCTGGGAGAAACCCCTGCACCAGCCTACCATAAATATCCTTCCAATTTCTTATTTCTTCTAAAGGTATTGATTCCATTTTAACAAAGTTTTTAGTTTGAGGAATTTCCTAAAATTAGATTTTCACCCTCTGGCCCGTAAGACCTATCGATGTATATAATTAGTGATACCTGTTATACTAACAAAACATCCTCTAATTCTTAGATGTAATAGCATAAAACTGCATTGGCCACAAGCCAGTTCTGGTTTTGTTAGTCTAAACAAAGCAGAGACCAGACAACAGGAAGAACTAAGCTTTTGGTTGTCAATTTGATTGGTATGCTTCATTAATTTTAAGTGATATCTAGTGCCATCTAGCGACCAGCAGAGAGTAAACAGGAACAATTGCATTAGTGGGGTCATGAGAACAGTTAGGTGTTGATCATGCAGGGACATTTTTACTTTCAGAAGAGGGCCCCCTTCTTATGGTGAATGACGGGGTTCAGCAACATGCAGGATTGGACACACATACCGCTCCAAGTATCTTTTTAGCCAGTGGGTTTTCAGTTTAGATACTTGCATGTGTGTGTTTTAAATCTTTATTAAGAGTAGGTCTACACACAAACTTGCACTGAAAACATTAAATCTGTTTGAATTCAGATCTCTTATTATTTCAGCACAAGTTTATGCGTGGACACTTATTCCGGAATAAAAGTGCCCTGTTTTGATTTTGTGTCTATTTTACTGACTTAAGCAAAATTGAAATGGGACCCTTTGATCCCAAAATACATGTCCACACATGGATCTGTGCCGAAATAACTGGAGGAGTGTATTCAAACTGATTTAGTTATTTCAGTGCGAGTCTGTTATAAACCTGCTCTTAGCGCTGGTGAAAGATGCTAGATTCACAAGCCTGTTTGCAGGAGATGAGGAACTGTCATTTAAGACAGTGGACATGACATCAGCTTCTGTAAGGGGTACTACCAGACCCCTTCTTCTGTAGAACAGGTGTAATATATACAGGGGCAGCTCCAGGCACCAGTGCAGCAAGCACATGCCTGGGGTGGCAAGCCGCAGGGGGTGGCCTGCCAGTCGCTGTGAGGGCGGAAGTCAGGCTGTCTTTGGTGGCATGGCATGCCTGCGGGAGGTCTGCCGGTTCCGTGGCTTCGGCGGTAATTCAGTGGCGAGTACGCCGAAGGCGCGGGACCAGCAGATCACCTGCAGAAATGCCGCCGAATCTGCATGCCGCCTAACTGCCGTGCTTGGGGTGGCAAAAAACCTAGAGCCGCCCCTGAGTATATACAGCAGCATTGCAAGCTTCCCTGAGCATTGCTTTGCCACTGTATCTTAACCCTGGCCTGGAGAGGTGAATTGGGAGTATATTCATGTCTTCTCTGTGGAGACTGCTAATAAAGGTGCCAGTTCATGCTGATTGTGCTACTTCTTGTCCTGACATTTTATATGAGCACTAAAACTGCATTTAAAACACACACACAAAAACCCCAAACAAACCCTCTGATCCAAAAAAAAATCTATATGCAACCAAGTGATAAATGTGTGTGAAAATGCCCACAAGTAAAGTTCGTTGGAAAATGGATTTTCTATCTTGCAAAAATTTTTGAGGCATCAAAAAAAAAATTCATCTTGAATTGGGACAAAAAGCAAAAAGGTTGAAATTTCCCACTAAATGAAATACTCCCTCAAAATTAATTTGGGGTCAACCAAAATGTTTCATTTTGATTTTGACCCTTTTTATTTTAATTTTTTGTATAAAACAAAGTAAACTTTGAAAGAACATGTCTTTCTGACATGAAAAATCAAAACTTTTCACTCCAAAAATGTCAAACCGAGGCGTTTCACCAATTTTGAAATTTTTTCCAATTTTGGTCTACGTGAAATTTCACCAAAATCAATGTGATTTAACAAAAAATAAATAAGAGGTTTCATTGAATCTGCATTTTCCAGCGGAAAAATGTTTCATCAAAAATTTTTCAACCAGCTTGACTACAAAAGCTGTTTTCTGCCTCTCCTTATCACTTGTAATGTGTAGAAATGTCCAGAAGAGGTCTGTGTTCAACCACTTTTAGGTCATCCACATGCCATGACTCAAACCCTGTGGTTTCATTTACAGAATGCTGAGCTGGCTGGAAAATTTGATCAGCAACAATGCAGCAATAATGCTTCTCGGGTCTCTAGCACTTTTCATCTGAGGACCTCAAAGTGCTTTACAAGTGTTAATGAAGGATTGCTAATCAGGCAGCTTTTATTCAATTTATATGAGCAAGAGTTGCAAGATCTGCCTCAACTGAGGTAGATATGCATGTGGGGTAGGTATTTAGAAGGGGAAGCCGGGCGGGCAAGTCAATAAACTCCCCTGGCTCCTCCGACCCCCTTCTTCCTTTCCAGCAAAGGAACGTGTGAAAAGGATACATAGCATCACTAATGGGCCACCTATCCCAATGTGCTGGCTCCTGGCTCAGTGCAGCATAATGCCGCCACACAGAGGAGGCAGATGCCCGTTAAAATGCCACCATCATGGGGTGGAGTTACACTGTGTGTGCAAAACACACCCCGCCCGTCCTGACACCAGCAGAGTTACAGCAGCACTGATCCAGTTTAGAGCTGAAGAAGGGTAAGGTGACCAGACAGCAAATGTGAAAAATTGGGACGGGGTGGGGGATAATAGGAGCCTATATAAGAACAAGACCCAAAAATCAGAACTGTCCCTATAAAATTGGGACATCTGGTCACCCTAAAGAAGGGTAGCTACGCCCTTATATACCCATAATGAAAATCTAGTGTCGTGCAACCAGGTGATCAGGCCCCACATCTCGGGCATGGGCTCCAGGTTGGGCTGGGCCACCCCAAACAGCTTCGGGGAAGCTGCAGTTGAGGTCCTTCCGGTGGCTGTTCTCCCAGCCACCCAGGTCCCCCCTGGCCCAGTTGCCCTTTGCAGGCCAGTTCGAACCATTGTTGCCAGGGGTTGTGAAGGTCAAAACTATACTAGGGTTCAAAAGAGAACTTAGATAAGTTCATGGAGGATAGTCCATCAATGGCTATTAGCCAAGATGGTCAGGGATGCAACCCCATGCTCTGGGTGTCCCTAGCCTCTGACCGCCAGAAGCTGGGAGTGGACGACAGGGGATGGATCACTTGATGATCACCTGTTTTGTTCATACCCTCTGGGGAACCTGGCACTGGCCATTGTTGGAAGACGGGATACTGGGCTAGATGGACCTTTGGTCTGACCCAGTATGTCCATTCTTAAGTTCTTATGTTTTGTGTTCTTGTGATTTAGAGTGTTGCCAACTCTCAGGAATTTATCACAGGTCTTGCAATATTTGAGAAAAACAGCGAGGCACCCTAACAAAATGCCATGAAACTTTTCATAGGCAATACTTGAAGCCCAGGTCGAAAAGCCCTGTTCAAACAAAGTAAGAGAAAGAAAAAGACCGCGCCAAAGACGTAAGTAACTTAATCACTCTTGCCTGCATGTTGCTTGAAAACATATCTGATTTAGCATTTTGTTTATACACCTGTATTTCCAGTAAACATCTCTACTTTAAAACAAGAACTGGAGGCACACATATATATCTGCTGGAAATGGTCCCAGTTACACGCAGAATTTTCCATCAAATCAGCCAAATAAGAGTGTGGTAGAGACAGTCACCTGCATTCTAGATTATTGCCACAGATTATTTGCATTACAGCAACTCCCAGAGGCTCCAATCAAGGTCAAGGCCCCAGCAGCCTGAGAGGGGTTTAAATCCCTTCTTTGCGTCAGGCAGATGGGGCCAGGGGGTCTTACACAGGGATCTCCCACCGCCCAGGTTAGAGTCATTCTAACTCTTTTGCTGGCCCAGTGAGTATTTAGTTATTCAATTATTTAGTTCAAGTTGAACAACTCCAAGAGGAGAGATGGAGGGAACCCCACTCAGAATATCCCATAGCCCAGGGATTAGAGCACTAGCAGAGAGGTTGGAGATACCTGTTCAAATCCCTTCTCCTCTTCAGACAGAGTGGGGACATGAACTGGTGGTCTCTAACCAGTAGGCTAAAGGTTATAAGGGAACTTCTTCCCCTTTCCCTGACTCGCATAAATCTAAGTGGCCTCTGAACATGCCTACCAGATCGGGCCCTGCAGGTGACTGAGCGCTGACCTTCCCCCAGGTCCTGGCTTGCTATGGGGCTGAGGTGGGAGAAAGGTTCCTGGGTGTCTAGAGGGAGGCAGTGGTGCACTCAGAGGCAGAAATATAGGCACCAATGGCACTTCTGCTGCAAAAACGGAGGTGCCGAGCAAGCTGAGGTGCCTCCGGAGCAGCAGCCGAGTGGGAGTTCTGTGGAGGGCAAAGGCGTCTAAAAATGGGATTTAGGCACCTAAATCTGGGTGGGTCAGGCACATAAGTACCTTTTTGTGGATCGGGGCATTATGCTTGGGGCTGAACATATGTGACCCACTGTTGAGTGTGCACTGTACATCTGCCTCTAGTAGCTCATCCATAGTGGATGTGAGTCTGCTACAGTTACCAGCGAAGGCCCCAATCCTGCAAAGTGCTTAACTTTGTGCTTAACTTTACACACTGTGAGTGGTCCCATATGAGCTAATGGGATGACTCACGGTGTATCCAATCCACCTTCCAGAAAAGTCAACAGAGAGACTGTCACTGATCTCAGTGGAGCTTGATCAGGCCTAGAGTAAAAAATTAAACTCATGAAGGTAGGACATGAAGTAACAGGCATAATCTGCAGCAAAGGAGATTTAGGTTAGATATTAGGAAAAAACTTTCTCACTCTAAGGATAGTTAAGCTCTGGAATAGGCTTCCAAGGGGGGTTGTGGAATCCCCATCACCGGAAGTTTTGAAGAACAAGTGGACAAACACCCATCAAGGATGGACTAGGTTTACTTGGTCCTGCCTCAGTGCAGGTGGCTGGACTAGATGACCTCTCAAAGTCAGTTCCAGCTCTACATTTCTATGTTTTTATGTCTTTGCAAGTTTTAGGGCCTGATCCAATGCCCATGGAAGTCAATGGAAGGCTTTCTCCAGTTTTGGTTTAACTGGTCAGGAAACAGAATTTCTGTTCCGTGGGAAAGTCCAACATTTTGGGGAAGAAAACTGTTTTGATTCAGAATGAAAAGGCAAAATTTTGAAACTTCCTGTGGAATAAAAATTCTGAAAAATGTTGCTTTGATACTATTGAAATATTTCATTTCTATATTGTTGTTTTAATTTAACTTTTATATTATAATCAAATATTAGTGGTGTATTATATTATATTTGTATGTGTTATATTAAATATTTGAATATAATATAAAAGTCAAAACAAAAAGAATCTTAACAAAACTGCAGATGCCATCAGATTGCAAACTCCTCAAGGACAATAAAATCTGGGGGATGGGAGGGTGGGTCAGTATTAAGAAAGGCCAAAGCCTCTACTTACATTAAGCAGAAAATCCATTAAAACAACAAAAACAAAAAACTCTACCCCAGCCATTGTAGTAAGTGCGGTAAAATCATATAGTGAGAGACACCCTCTGCCCCCAAGGAGCTTTCCATGTAAATGGACAAGGCAAACAAAGGGTGGGAGACAGGAAACACAGACATTGTGAGGGGACATGGCTTGCTCAGGATTACACAGCAAGTTACCTATAGAAAGTGGGAAAAGAATTAAGGTCCAGCGCCCACTCCACTGTTCTAAACTCTATAAAGCTAGAGAGTAACAGGAAGCAGTGGTGGATTTTTGGGGCGCTGTTGAGATCCGCGGACCCTCCAACCAGGGCCAGCCCTAGACCAAATGGCGACCCCCCACTGCATTTGTTCAACTTTTGAATACCTTATTTTTTTTATTGCATTTGTAGCCCATTTCACAACTTGGATTCAAGATTTGCATGCATGATTTATCCCTGTCATATAAGATGGTATATTTGCAAGCTAGGATCTGTACATTTATATTTATTCGTGCCATATATAAACAGATTAAAAAATTAGTTTCTTCTGAGCTTATAGAAACTTTTTAATTTTAAGAATAACTGAAATGTACTAACATCAAGAAATTGAACTGTACACCAACACTGGGTGGACCCATGGGCGATGCTTAATGGAGTCAGGGGGTGGTTAAACCTCCCCAGCCCTCCACTAATGCTCCCCACCATGGCCACGGTGAGGCTCGGGGCTCCTCCGGTGTCCGGGGCTTGGGGCAGCTCGGGCGGATAGGTGGGCCAGGGGGTGAGTGGGTGGACTGGTGGGCCGGGGGTGGCTTGGGCTGGCTGAGGCTCAGGGCACCTTGGGTGAGCTGGAGCTCCCCCAGTGAGGGGCTTGCGCGGGGGGGGCGGAGTGGGGGCAGGGCCTCAAGCAGAAGGGGCGGGGCCTTGGGTAGAAGGGGTGGGGCAAGGGGCTCACGCACTGCCCAGGGGTAGACCAGTATTAAGTAGCGTTACAGAAGGTGACAGGCTTAGACTGTTAACCCATGTCCTTTATTTCAAAAGGTCGCTTTTCTCACCTTTGCCCTCGTGAACTGAAGCACAGGGTCAGAGAGATCCAAAGCCTGGCCAATGGCATTTTCAAGAGATAAAACAGCCAGCCATGTCAGTCTCTCGTCGGCCATCGTCACTCAAAGAGACGTTTTAATGAGCCTGAGCGACGAAATGGAAAATGTCATTCTCAGAAAATCTGGAAAGTTCCACGAGATTCTACAAAGGCCCAGAACATTCTAGGCGGTTAGTGAAAAATGAATCCACACACAGAATAGCTGAAACATGTGACTTCAAACGTTAGGGTTACCATATGTAACAAATAAAAAAAGAGGACCCTCCACGGGGCCCTAGCCCCGCCCATTTCCTACCAGCCCCGCCCCTTCCCCGCCCTAACCCCGTCCTAACTCCGCCCCCTCCTCCCTCCCACTCCCAGCCACGCGAAAAGGGCTGCCCGAGCGCTACCGGCTTCACGGTTTACCGGGCAGCCCCCAGACCCTGCACCCCCGGCTGGCGCTTCCCCAGCGCAGCTGGAGCCCGGGAGGGGAAGCGCCAAGCCGGGGGCGCAGGGTCTGGAGGCTGCCCGGCAAACCGTGAAGCCGGTAGCGCTTGGGCTTCGGGCAGCCCCCTTGCCTCCGGACCCTGCGCCCCCGGCCGGGCACTTCTCCTCCCCGGCTCCAGCTGCCTCTGTTCCTCCCCTCTCAGACTTCGGCTCTGTTTAAGAGCCAAGCTGCCCGAGCTAGCGCTACCAGCTTCGGGCAGCCCCCCTTGCCTCCGGACCCCAGCCGCCGGAGCAGAGCAGCTGGAGCCGTGGAGGAGAAGTGCCCGGCTTGCGGCTGGGGTCCGGAGGCAAGGGGGGCTGCCCGAAGCCGGTAGCGCTGGCTCGGGCAGCTTGGCTCTTAAACAGAGCCGAAGTCTGAGAGGGGAGGACTCGCAGAGCAGCCGCGGGAGGGGAAGTGGCTGGACGGTATTTTTCCTGGACATGTTCGGCTTTTTGGCAATTCCCCCTGGATGGGGGGTTGATTGCCGAAAAGCCGGACATGTCCGGGAAAAAACGGACGTATGGTAACCCTATCAAACGTTCTATTTTCCCTTTTGCCGCTAACCACAAAAACAACCCCCCGAGTCCAGCTCCCACAAGCCCCGCAACCCAGGCGGTCAACCTGGGTCTCCTGCAGTCCTGGGTTTACAATGGCGCCATGGAGCGGGGCCCATGCTCAGAAGGGGCCCCGGCCTACTCTGCTTGCACTGCGCCCCGAGACCCCTCTGGCTTCCCCCGCCCACCACTTGCTCCTCTTGGCCTGCCCGCCGGCTGCCTCCTCAGCCACACCTCCCTGCTCCTCTCTGCCCCCTGGCCAGACCCCAGTGCATCTCCGGCCCCAGGCAGTCTCTGCTTCCCACCACCTGTGGGGCCCTACCTGTCTCCCTGGAGCTGAGCTGCCTGTGACTGGTGCAGAAGCCTGGCCTGTCTCAGCCGGCGGGGGCGGGGGGGGTCGCGGGGGGGGGGACGGGACACTGCGGGGACCTTGGCTGGGCCCCTCCGGGGGAAGTGCGTCTTGAGAGAGCCTGGGCAGGGGTAGGCCCTGGCCTGGCTGATCGCGCCACTCCCGAGGAGCTGGAATGATTCACAACCCTGGGACCAGCCCTGGCTGCGCTGCTGGCTCAGCCTGGCAGACACAGTCACCTCCCAGCAGGGCCGGTGAGTGCGGCCAGGAGGCAGGGCGTGGGGGAGTGGGTTTTTTGCGGGGGTGGTGCTGGGCTGTGAGGGGGCGGGGAAGATGTATATGTTGGGCACTAGGGAGTGGAGGTTCTGTGTGGGGTGCTGGGCAGTTGTGGTGGGGCTGTGGGCAGGGGGCGCTGGGCAGGAGTGGTGTTGTGCAGGGCACTGTGCATTTGTGTGGAAGGGGTTGGGGGGGTGCTGGGTATAGTGGGTCTAGGGCGGCTCTGGCTATAGGGAGTCAGGAGGATTTTTTTTGTGGGGGACAGTGTGGCGCAACACGGGCCTGCCCCCGAGGGGAAGGGACACGCTGGCAGCACAGGGCCAGGCGGGCCACTGTGCGTCTGGCAATTGCCGGTTTGTAAATAGTGCCCTCACACTTGGCTGGCCGGAGCTGGGCCGCCCCTGCCATGCCATGTCCCATTGTCCCTGGCTGGCCCCTCATTCTGTGGACTGACCTTCCCACGCCATGCTACATTGCTCCCATGGGGGGCCCACAAAAGGTTAATCCGGCCCTGGTCACCTACCCCTAAATCCAGCCCTGCCTCCAACTGCCCTGGGCGCTGGAGTGTGAGGGTTCCCAAGAGCAGCCCCTGGCCTGTCCCCCCACTTCCTAGCACGTGCCGCCCAGGGCAGGTGGAGGATCTGGGGCTCTGCACAGTGGTCCAGGCTCCCAGCGGGAAGAGGCTGGCGCTGCTAGCAGGGGCTGCGCTTCGCAGCGGGGGAGCTGATCACTTCCTCTGCCGCAAAGCACAGCCCCTGCCACTGCCACTCCATGCCTGCCTGAGGCTACTACACCCATGTTAAAAAGTGGGTGGGCCATGGCTCCCCCGGCTCCCAACATCCCTAGACCCCCAGGGTGTGGGGAGCCCAAATGTTCTTTGTGTCCAGGGCCCCAATAAATCTTAATTCACAGGCAGCTCCCTCTATATTCCAGGAGCTCTCAGAAAGCCTGGTGCCACACCATCCTACTCCCACCATGCAAGGCCTCATTGAGCCTTAGATGAGTAAGGCTGGGGGCTTGGAAGGAACCTATTTGCAATAGCAAAGCATAGGTTTGTAAACTCAGTTCTGTACTACTGTTTGTTTATATTCTGATGGTGCCTAATCAATGGTGGCTCCATTGTGCTAAAGACCCTGTCCCAAATAGCTTATGTCTGCACTAAAAGTGGGAAAAGTGATTCCCTCCTGGGTAGCAGACATGCGCTAGCTTTGCTCAAGCTAGCATGCTAAAAATAGCAGCACGGATTTTGTGGCATGGGTGGTGGCTTGGGGTAGCCCCCTAAATCCAAGCCTGTCTGATTCCCAGGTCCAAGCTTGGGCAGCTAGCCCGAGCCACAGAGTCCACATAGCTATTTTTAGTGTGCTAGCGTGAGTCTGTATACCTGTGCTGGGAGTCACACATCCCAGCTTTAATGTAGACATACCTTAAAGCAGGGGTTCTAAAACTGGGAGTCGTGACCCATTAGGGGGTTGCAAGGTTATTACCTGGGGGGTCGTGAGCTGTCAGCCTCTACCCCAAACCCTGCTTTGCCTCCAGCATTTATAATAATGTTAAATATAAAAAATGTGTTTTTAATTTATAAGGGGGGGTCACACTCATAGGCTTGCTGTGTGAAAGAGATCACCAGTACAAAAGTTTGAGAACCACTGCCTTAAAGGGCCTGATCCAAAGGCCATTGAAATCAATGGGAATCTTTCCACTGACTTCATCTGACTTTGGCTCACACACTACATCCCAAGCTATGCACTAAGCTCCATAGGGGCCAGCCGCAGTGCTGCCAACTCTCACGACAATCTAATTTTTCTTAAAGCCTCAGCTCTGGGAGTCACGTGATTACATGAGAATTTCAGCTTTCTTTCTTTTTTTTTTTAAAGTAAGTTTTTAGCCCTCATGGATGCAGAGAACAGTTGTGAAGTTGTGAGATCTAAAGGCTCAAGGATTAGAAAAATCTCATGATTCCTAAGGCAGTATCGTGATTTTTTGAAACACGATTCATGAGTTTTGAATGGTTTGGACTGCCATTTCTGCTGCCTGTGTGGAGCCCATTGCAGGATTGCAGCCTAAATATACAAGACCAACAAAGGGGTACAACATGGAAGCAAGTCTGAGGGCTCCAATCCTAAAGCATTTATCATAGAATCACAGAGTATTAGGGTTGGGTATTAGTATTAGGGTTTATGCACTAATCAATCCAATGAAATCAATGGGCATTTGAGGTGTGCCAGGACTGCAGGCCCAATCCTGAACATAGCTGAGCACCCAGTGATCAGCACTTTGCAAGACTGAGGTCATTGTGAAGTTCCCCAAGCACCATGCCTTGCTTGGGGAAGGGGATAGAGGAGAAAGTGGCCGCTGATATAAAGGCAAGACAAGGTGATCTGGTGGTCCCTTCTGGCCTTTAACTCTGGTGATTCTATGAAAAAGAAATTACAGAATAATAAATAATCAGTTTTGCCAACCCCAAACATTCATAAACCAGGTTTCCAAAAAAACCCATGAAATTGACTTAAAAATCATGAGATTAAAAATAATAAACATTGGATTCTTTTTATTTGCCTCCTGGCTTCTGAGCTTTTGGAGCACAGTCAGGTCCCGTCTTCACGCTTTTCTCTGCCGTTGGGAAGCTGAGCAACTTAGCTTCCATTAAAAACAAAAAGAGTGAGATTCTCTCCAAATCACACACTCCCAGGAATGGGGGTTTTAATGAAACCCCCCAGAACATCCGGAAACTCCCGAGACAATCGCGAGAGTCCCACAGCACTGAATATTTATTATCATTACAGTGAAATTTGTTTTAGAAAAGCACAGTTAATGCAAACAACTAACATGGCTAAGGCCTAGCCCCGTTTTTCCCAGAAGAGCCTGTTTGTTTTGCTTAAGCAGCTGGCTGACTGTTTAAGGAGGCTGAGTATATAAACTCCTACCAAGCGAGGGTGACAGGGGGGTCAGGAAATCAGCTCCACTGGAGAACATTATTGGGTGCTCTGCTCTTCTGGACAGGATCATGATGTCCCTCTTGCGGCTTTCATAGGGTACAGAGAAACTACAACTCCCAGGCGCCCTTGCGGCAAGCCAGTGAGGGAAGGAGCGGGGGTGATTTCTTTAATAAGAACAGATTTAAAAATTTTATTAAGATGATGTTATTAATCAAACCCATCATCCTACAGCCCAGGCTCCATCACCTCAGCCACCCAGCCAAGGGGGCACCGAATAAGGTTGACAACTAAACGCATCATATCACGCTTTACGCCAACCCCTCCAGCTCCTCTCCTGGTGCATTCTGGGAATTGTAGTCCCTCTCCTTGCACAGCTGGCTTGGGCAGTCACCTGGGAGAACTACCACTCCCAGAACGCCATGCGACAGAGCAGGTCTGTTGCAGTTTAAAAAAAACACCACACTCTTTGATGTCCACTTTATTCGGCTGCTGCTTTAATTTTGGCTCTAAACCACCCTCAGCCCCCTTCCTCTCCACCAGCCTTTCGTTTTTTTTCAGCTGAAATCTATTGTGGAGGCGGGAGGGAGAATACTGCTAGGGATTAAGGGGTTAAAAAGAACAGCTTTGGGGAGAGGATGGGAAATCACCCATGCACCATCTCCCCACTCCACCCACCCTGATTGAAGCAGGGACTTCCTGTGACAGTTCATTTCCTGGTTGGATGGAGCTGGAGGAGAGGTGGGGGTTGGAGTCAGATCAGCCCTGTAATGGTCTCTGGTTATCAGCTGCTGTTTGCCTCCTTTAAGTGGCAATGTTACCTTATAACCATGTTCCATCCAGGACCAGCAGAGAGGCTGTAGCAATGGTAACACTGTGGCTAAACTGCTAGCTCCAGCCTATTTGCAGCAAAGCGCTGGGACAGCCGCCCCTTTAGCACCTAGGTAGGTAAGTAGGTGGGGGGCGGGTTACATGGATTTATTAGCTGCCCAGGAAGAGGTACATCATCCGTATATAATCAACTGCTTGCAATGCTTTTGGGGGCTGGGTGATTAATTCCATCTTGCTTGTGAGTTTATGTTTAGGGGAATGGTGAGAACATCTGACAAGGGTTTTATTTATTTTTCTGATTATTTGCCAAGGGTTTGTAATCGTTTGTCCTTCTTTGTTTTTATATGATCCTTACAGGTCTAAATCTGACCAGCTCTGCCTGGCAGGAGGGAAAAAAAGCATCTGCCCTACTTCAAACAAACAACCCCCCCCCCCCAAAAAAAATCACCACTAGGAGTGGATTATTTTTATTGGCTGGAATCAAGAAGGGGGGAAAAAATTGGACCTTGACAACATCACCTTTAATCATAATACAATTATTTCTCTGGAGAGATGAAGAAGTTTTTTGACTCTCGTCGAGAGCAGGGCGGTTCTGGCCCTGGTTCTGGTACCAGTGGAGGAAGTGGCAGTAATACAGTGGCAGGGAGTGGGTACATTGGCAGGGTGTTCCATATTGGGAGATACCAGGTGACGGTGGATGAAGTGCTGGCTGAAGGTAAGATTGCCATGTCTTTATTTTCCCTTTTGAAAGCTGTTCCATTTACTATGACTAGAGAGGCTGAGGCCTTTCTTTAATAATCCTTCCCACCCCCAAGATTTCATTGTCCTGGAGGGGTTTGGGATTGGATTGCATTTACAGCTGACAGCTTTTCTGTTTTTCAGATATGTAAATCAATTGGGGGTAGTGCTGATTCTTTTTAGAAATCTAAAAGGAGAGCATAAAAACAGCAGGGACTGGATTTTTCCCAGCTCGAAACTTGGAATGCTTTAAAAACAAAAATCATGGCACATTATAGTGGGGGAACTCTGCACCTATAAACAGTGAAAGCAATGGTCTTTCCTCTAACTTTCTTCAGTCAGATTCCTCCTTTCCTCCCTTAGTCAGGAGGATACATGGGAGTAAATTTCTCCCTATGTTTATAGTGCATATTTTACAGAGGGAGTAGGGCTAACTGCTGGTTAGGGTATGGGATTGTCTATGTATGTGGGGCTACTGCAAAGAAAACCAGTATCTAGATTACATGTTTCAGTTTTAAGTGCTTTAAAAAGGGGGGAGAATCCACCAGTAAGGGTTTGAAATCCTAAAGGTGTTTCTAAACTAGATGTAAAGTGCTTGCAATGTAGAAAGCTGGTGAGGGGTGCATATAATTTTATGTTTATCACTATAACTTTATCTGGAGCACTGCTGCTGTAACTAGGATGTTGTGTGTCCTATGCTTAGGCACTAACCGAACCTTCTGAACGTTTCTCACTAGTAACCTTACCCTCGACCTTCAGAATAATACTGCCTTCCCCTAGACCTACTCATAAGCCATCCTTTGCTCAACATCCTCTGAATTTTCAATCAGAGCAGTGTTTTGTTAATTGTATGGGGTTCTGCAAATGGATTGCCTGGAATAGGGTTAATAGGGAGAAGGAAGCTGGTGCATCAGAACTGGGTGGAGGGGGGCCTATGCCAGTTCAGAGAGCCCTAGAAGGGACATGTATTTGGTCCTGTCTCCTCCCCACCCTTTCACTGTGGTGTCTTGGAAATCTCTAATTATCTTTTCAAGTCTTGGTTGATATGTAGCTCCCTACCTGAGGGTGACTGAAAGGCTGGTTGTGGGGCAGGCACACGCCATTGACTATGAGATGTGGGAGGAGGCCAAAATGGATCAACCAGAACAACCCACAAACTGGTGGCAATGGTGATTTTGCTCTTGCTTGGTGAGGCACTGACTTTAAATATACGGTCTGTATCTGTCTTGGTCTATTTCTTTAAGGCCCTGTTTGCAGTGGGAGCCCATGAATTGGGCTAACTACCACCTGGTCCTGCTGTCATTACATACACAGCCTAAAACTTCCTCTCTGGCTTCATCCCTGTAACACAAGGGATAAATAGACTTTTTTGATGATGAGTAATCGCTGCTGGCAAGTCCTGCCTGGGATGCTGATAGCAGCCTGCAAAAAGCTTCCATGTTCCTGGGACCTCTCGTGATCAGCCCTCATAAGTTTAACTGAAATGCATATAGATACATCTGTTCTGTAGCCCACACTTAAGGGGGCTGTGATGGAGGGAGAAAGGCTTTCCCCCTTGCCATGCTATCCTGATACCCCTGTACCTCTGCAGAATAACCTATTGCTGGAGCTCCTTTGTGAATGAGTGCCTGTGTGCTGAGGGCAAGGCCCAGGATTTAAGGACTCCTGGGTTCTAAACATGGCTTAGTGGTTAGGGATGGGACTGGGACCCAGGATTTGACTCCTGGTCCTGAGTCTGCTGTCGACCTGCTTGCACAAGTAAACACTGCACAACTAAGCCTGTAAAATAGATCTGATACATGGCTTGGAGCAAAACTACAGGGATGTGAGAGGAGCGAAGTCAGTTCTTCTGTTGAATGCTGGTGCCTGGGTCCCTTCTCTCAAATGGGCCCATTGCTACAACTGATCAAAAATCCCTATGATGCTGAGAGCATCTCCTTCTTGGTGCATGTCTTAAAGGCCTTGCTATTCACCAGCCCACTTAATGGGGCATTGGGCTAGTGGCCCGTGAGATCATGCTGCTATGGGGGAATAGAGGCGATCACCCTCCCTAAACAGAGGGTACAGCTGAGGAAATCTGGGTCACTTGGGAGGCAGCGTAGATCAAACAAGCTGCAGCTTCACATTTTTCCTGCCTGCTGGCATTACGTTCAGTGTGCCACTGCAATGCTCAATCAGGGGTGTTAAGGAAGCGAGTTGCATTGGAAGTGCTAGGGATCTGGAGAGCAGCCTAGCAACCTGGGCCTTGAGCTGGTGCAATCTGGATCCATCTCGGATGGAAAGCTTGCTTGCACCCATATGATACTGGTTGCGTGTGCTCGCTTGGCAATTTTGAAAGACTGAGCCCAGAAGCCTCCTCCTTCTCTGCTAGAGGAAGAAACCCATTAGGTGGCACTTTCCAAGTGGAGGTGAACTAAGATGTTGGCTGGGGTAAGAATATAGCCTTCCCTACCCATTGCTTAACTAAGGATGTCAAGTTGGTGGGGTGGCACAAGGCATAGAAAGTGAGAAGCAAGATGGAATTTTTGCAAAAGTGACTGAAGAATTATAGTCTGAAATAATGAATGAGGGTGGGTGGGTGTGTATGTGCCTTGCAAACTCGAGGAACTAGTTTAACCAGCACTATTGGAATTCAAGTGGCAGGAGACTTCCCTCTGCCTAGTGGGCCTTTTAGTTGCCCCCTTGGGATCCTGCTGAACAAACTCCGCTGAGGATGACTTATCTCTGGCGCATAAAGGGACTCAGGAAGAGACAGTACTTTGGAATGCACCCAATGGCAGATATTTCCAAACACTATTTCTCCACCCCCCACACCCAGGGTGGATTTCTACCCTTGCCTCTGAACCACCATAAAAATGAGTGTGTTCCTCTCCGTGTACAAATTCTGTTTGGACATTTGTTTTCCTGCAACAAAAAGTCCTGATTTTTAATTTGGGAGTAAGGTAGATGGGGTGAGGAATTTGGATGATGATAGAGTACTAATACAGATATCTCTCTATTCTGTGGTTAAAGTGAATTTAAAGGATGACAGGTTTCAGAGTAGCAGCCGTGTTAGTCTGTATCTGCAAAAAGAACAGGAGTACTTGTGGCACCTTAGAGACTAACCAATTTATTAGAGCATAAGCTTTCGTGGGCTACAGCCCACTTCTTCAGATGCATATCGAATGGAACATATATTGAGCGCACACACACACACACGCCATGAACACGTGGGAATTGTCTTACCAGCTCTGAGAGGCTAATTAAGTAACTTTTGAAGTGATAATCAAGATGGCTCAGTACAGACAGTTTGATAAGAAGTGTGAGAATACTTACAAGGGGAGATAGATTCAATGTTTGTAATGGCTCAGCCATTCCCAGTCCTTATTCAATCCTGAGTTGATTGTATCTAGTTTGCATATCAATTCCAGCTCAGCAGTCTCTCCTTAGAGCCTGTTTTTTGAAGTTTTTTCTGTTGTAAGATAGCCACCCGCAGGTCTGTCATTGAATGGCCAGACAGGTTAAAGTGTTCTCCCACTGGTTTTTGAGTATTATGATTCCTGATGTCAGATTTGTGTCCATTAATTCTTTTGCGTAGAGACTGTCCGGTTTGGCCAATGTACATGGCAGAGGGGCATTGCTGGCACATGATGGCATATATCACATTGGTAGATGTGCAGGTGAACGAGCCCCTGATGGTATGGCTGATGTGATTAGGTCCTATGATGATGTCACTTGAATAGATATGTGGACAGAGTTGGCATCGGGCTTTGTTACAAGGATAGGTTCCTGGGTCAGTGTTTTTGTTCAGTGTTGTGTGGTTGCTGGTGAGTATTTGCTTTAGGTTGAGGGGTTGTCTGTAAGCGAGGACAGGTTTGTCTCCCAAGATCTGTGAGAGTGAGGGATCATCTTTCAGGATAGGTTGTAGATCTTTGATGTGCTGGAGAGGTTTTAGTTGGGGGTTGAAGGTGACAGCTAGTGGTGTTCTGTTATTTTCTTTGTTGGGCCTGTCTTGTAGGAGGTGACTTCTGGGTACTCGTCTGGCTCTGTCAATCTGTTTTTTCACTTCAGCAGCTGGGTATTGTAGTTTTAAGAATGCTTGATAGAGATCTTGTAGGTGCTTGTCTTTATCTGAGGGATTGGAGCAAATGTGGTTATATCTTAGAGCTTGGCTGTAGACAATGGATCATGTGGTGTGTCCTGGATGGAAGCTGGAGGCATGTAGGTAAGCGTAGCGGACAACTCCCACCTGTTCATGCTCGTGTGTGTGTGTGTATCTCCTCAATTTATGTTCCATTCTATATGCATCTAAAGAAGTGGGCTGTAGCCCACGCAAGCTTATGCTCTAATAAATTTGTTTAGTCTCTAAAGTGCCACAAGTACTCCTGTCTTTCCTTTTTTTTTTTTTTTTTAAAAAGGATAACTTTTTCAGTCCCTCTAGGAATAGGGTTGCCAATTTTGGTTGGACGTATTACTGAAGGTTTCATCACATGACATAATCTTTAAAGATTAATATTTAATTCATGGAGACTCCAGGGTAATCCTGGAGGGTTGGCAACCCTATCTATGAACAGCCATCTTTCTTTAATCCAATTGAGGTGTTGGGCCCAGTTTTTGAAGAGACTTTCTCCACCAAAGTTTACAGAGGGTTAGATACTCCAGAAGGCTAATGCTGTTTGTCTTTTGGAACCCTTCAAGGCCTAATTTAAAATCAGTGAGGTCAGAATGTCTCTCCTAAAGTTGATGAGCATTTTTTGCCACTGATGTTCATGAAGCTAGGATTTCTCCCTGGATGGATCACAAATGGAGGCTAATGAGTCCCACTAGTATCCTGTTATCAAAAAAAAGGACAGTAGAATCTAAGACAACTGGAGCTAGATGCAATGGGGATATGACTGTGATGGGAGAGGGTTGGGATGGTAGAAACATGTTTTAAAGGGAGTAACAGAGATTTGCAAAGAAGTTCATATGTCTGTGCTACTTGTGCCTCAGATTGCATGAGTGTCCTGCTTGTACGTAATGGCTTAAGTTATCAAGGACCATATTCTGTGCTGTTACCCCTGTGTAACCCGAGAAACTACATGGATGTAATGGAGGGCTGAATTTGGCCAAAGATGTGTATGCATATTGGCAGGTTCATGTCATCATAGCTAATCTCCCACTTATCTTGGGCTGCTTTTAGTCTAACTTTAAAGTTCAAGGCAACTTTTCTTCCCATTCTACGCACATCTGCTTTTTAAAACTTGTGTGTTCATTTACTTTGCTTTCTAAAGCTGATTTTGTAGAAACAGACCAACTCCTCCGAGTAACACAGTGTGTGGTTTTTTTTTTTGTTTTTTTTTTTTTTGGGCTCGTCACTCAAATTTTGGAGCCACTTCTGGTGAGAGCGTATGATATTAATTAGGTTTTCCTCACCAAGGTATAGATACACCTCTACCCCAATATAACGTGACCCGATATAACACGAATTCTGATATGTGGTAAAGCAGTGCTCCGGGGGGGGCGGGGCTCTGCACTCCGGTGGATCAAAGCAAGTTCGCTATAACGTGGTAAGGTGTGTGTGTGTGTGTGGGGGGGGGGGGCTTTTTATTATTTATTTATTTTGCTCCCGAGGACCGCGTTATATCGGGGTAGAGGTGTACTAATGTTCAGGGATAAGGAATATAATACCATGGAAATGTGCTGTTGTAACAATCGAGTGTAGATTTTTCAGTCTTTGTATTTTACTAGATCTTAGAGAAACAAACTCCACAAAAGGATATTTTGTTGCTCTTCTCTCTAGGGGTGTGTATGTGTGGTTTTTTTATTATTATTATTATTATTATTATTTTATTTATTTATTTATAAATAAATAACAAGCTTTGTAACTTCTCAGGCACCATTGTGCTAGTAGCGCAGATTCCCACTTATGTAGTTTAGACAACCTGTCTTGGATGAAGGTTTTTGAAGACTTGAGCAGGAATTAAAGTAAAGCCCAACTATTTCTGGTTGAAACTATTTGTTGTCTGATGTTCAGAATTAGGTGAATATGGATGTTTTTGGATTGCAAAGTGACAGGTTTCAGAGTAGCAGCCGTGTTAGTCTGTATCCGCAAAAAGAACAGGAGTACTTGTGGCACCTTAGAGACTAACAAATTTATTAGAGCATAAGGTTTCGTGGACTACAGCCCACTTCTTCGGATACATAGAATGGAGCGCGGGCGCACACACACCATGAACACGTGGGAGTTGTCTTACCAACTCTGAGAGGCCAGTTAAGTAACTTTTGAAGAGATAATCAAGATAGCTTAGTACAGACAGTTTGATAATGTAAGCAGAGTCAGGATGAGCTCTACCCTGACATCTGGTGGCGAATTATGACGAGTGTGGAAAAGAACTCCAGGGGCTGATCTTGTTTGCATAGGCACACCCACTTGCCTGGCATGAAACAACAGCAACTCAAAGTGGTTACTTTGGCTGGTGTGGGATCCCCAGTTTTCTCTTTTATTGGGGCAGGAAGAATAAAGTTTTGTTACCCTGATTCTGTGAATCAAGGCCAGTGAAACTGTTGTATGACAGAAGGACTGAGTGAGTCCTTCACCATTACCTAAGTAGCACTTGCTTGACAAGGGGCATGGGTTACAAAACGCAGTGAATGGAGAGAGGATGGGGATAGGTATTTGTACCTGATGGTATGGGCCTCTTCTGAGGGGTTGAAACACCAATTGCACTACCTCCTCTCTCCACTGTTGAATATCAGAGGTAACTTTGATTCCATTAGAAGTCTAGTTACAGACTGCTGAGCTGAATTCACTTTGGGCCAATGGTGCACTAGCACTGGGGCTCCTCTACTATGAGCTGAAATTGCTAAGAGCTGAAATCACAAAAGAGCTAAAGTTATTAAGAGCTGAGATCACAGGCTGTTAACTAGTGGGGGAGCCTGAAGCTATATTGCTAAGCGGTTGGCGGAGCAGCTAGCAGAGTGGAGCCTTGCGGGGACGGTTGGAGTGGAGCTGAGCGACTCACAGGTCGGTGAGCAGAGTGGAGCAGCTGCTAGAGCAGTTCGTGGGACGGTGGGAGCAGCTCACGGGGCAGCTGGTGGAGTGGAGCGGCTCGTGGTGAAGGCTGCAGCGGAACCCCGTTGGCCTCGGATCACGTAAGGTGCCCCTTAACACCCTGTGTGCCCCCCCCCCCCGAACTCTGGGGCTGCACTGACTAGGGACAGAGACTTTGGGGGGTTGTTGGACTTTTGGGACTTTAGTGATCCTTGGGTTGCTGGTTTCAAGAACCCAAGGGAAAGGACACAGCCCAACTTGCTGGGGTGGGTTTTTTGCTCATGGTTTGTGTTATGAATCCTGTTTGTGGTGTTTTTGCAATTTAATGCTGATGTCGTTTACCTCATTTTCTGTTACACTCAGAATGTATAATGGCTAATATGTTTGCGAGAGGGGAAGTATTGCCTCTTAGAGGCACCCAGGGGGTGGTATGTAATTGTCCCAGGTCACTGGGTGGGGGCTCGAGCCGGTTTTGCATTGCGTTATTGAAACGGAACCCCTAGATACAGAACCCGGCCCTTGTTGCTGCCAACTTAGATGGTCAGAAGGGTTACATTTTTGGGGGCTGGTCCGGGATTCCCTGGGTCAGTACCCCTCGCAAGCACCTGTTGAGTGTTCCACTGCATTGGGAAACAATTGTGTTTATATTTTGAGGAAATTACTGTTTGTATAATGGCTAATATGTCAGGTTTGTTGGGCCCCGGCCCTGCAGCCTCTAGCTCAGGGGCCGCAGCCTCAGCCAATGATTGGGCAAAAGCACTGGGGCAAATATTGGAAAAGGTTGTGTTGTCCCATGCTAGGTCAAACTCTTGTTGTGAGTTAAGGTTATTTGCTGGGGCAGAGGAGTTCGAACCCTGGTTGGAGCATACCACTGAAATGCTGCAGGAGTGGGCCGTACCTGATGCAGAAAAGCGAAGATGTCTAATAGAGACCCTTAGTGGCCCAGCATTAGATGTGATTTGCACCCTGAAGCTCATTGACCCTGGGGTCAGTGTGAAGGACTGCCTGGAGGCCCTTGATCATACCTCTGGGAGTGTAGAGGGCCCTGAAGACAGTTACTGTAAGTTCCTTAATTCCTGACAGCAAATTGGCAAGAAGATTTCAGCCTATATACAGAGGCTGGAGAGACTGCTTCAGAGAGCTGTCATGAGGGGTGCAGTGACTGCTGAACAGATGGATCGGACCAGACTGGTTCAAATTGTAAGAGGAGCTCAGTATCAGAACCCGATTCTACTCCATCTCCGGCTAAGAGAACGACGGGAACATTCCCCAAGTTATTCCCAGCTGATAAAAGAGGTCAGAGAAGAGGAAGAAAGGCAGGCTGCCAGCGAATTTTGGGAAGCCCAAACATTGGAGCCAGCCGGCACAACACCACTGCAAACGGCCAGTGTACTGATGGTGAGCACCGCAGAGGAACTTGCCCAACAAGTGCAGGTCCTGACAGAAGGGATAGCTGAACTGCAAAGCACCATTGACCAAGCTAAGACTTCGGGGAATAAGGAGCCTCTGACTGTGGCGATGGAGAACTCAGCATTTAGAGCCACCATCCCATCTGGGCAAAGGGGGAAAGGACAATTCTTCTGCTACCGATGTGGTCAGGATGGACACAGTGCTGCCAAGTGCCATAATGAAGAAAACCCCTCCTTAGTGTATGGAAAGCTGAGGATCAGTTGGGAGAGATCCAGTAGCTGCCAGAGAGTCCGGGGATGGGGACCACCCAGGCCTGCAGGATTTGAAGATTCCCCCAGAAAAGACTGTCCAGCTGAGATCCCCACAGGACTGATAGGGCCTCGAGCAGAGGTCATGGTGAAGATTGAAGGGGAGGAGTGTAAAGCCGTGCTTGATACTGGATCTCAAGTGACTATTATATTTCAGTCATTCTACCAACAAATGCTTAGGCACCTGCCTATACAGCCACTGACTGGCGTTGGTCTGTGTGGCCTCAGCATGGATGAATACCCCTACCAAGGGTATGTCATAGTGCACCTGGAATTCCCAGAGGAGGTTGCTGGGGTAAGAGAAGAGGTGGACACAGCTGCATTAATATGCCCTGACCCTAAAGGGACCTCTGATGTGTCTGTGCTGATAGGGACCAACTCCAGTCTCTTCAAGGTGCTCGCGGATTACTGCAGACGACGGGCTGGGAACCAGTACCTGAATACCCTGATGATCCATACGCTTTGTGCTGAAGCCTATAGGAAGATTGAGGGTGCTAAAAAGGAGACATCTGAGCTACCGATTGGGGCACTGAAGTACATGGGCACAACCCCCTTAGTAGTGCCTGCAAGGACAGAGCAAGAAGTGCTTGTCATGAGTACCTGGCTGAAAGGCAGTAAAGGGGCATTAGCAATGGTAGAGCAGCCAGTTGAAGGAGAGCTCCCGGAAGGAGTGCTGGTCCCCAGTGGAGTCATAACCCTACCTGCTGAAGCCCAGGAAAAGGTGACTATACTGATTGCTAATGAAACAAGTCGAGATGTTGTTGTGAAGCAAGGACAAAAGATAGCAGATCTCTTCGAGCCTGAATCAATTGTAAAACCCCAGTGTGAGACTCAAGTTCCGATAATAGACCCTGCAAAGTTTGACTTTGGAGATTCACCGTTGTCCGAGGAGTGGAAAGATCACCTGAGGAGGAAACTTTGTGAAAGATCCAAGGTGTTCTCATTGCAGGAGTGGGATGTGCAAAAGGAGTCGAGCACAACATCAGACTACATGACTCTTGACCTTTCAGGGAGAGATCTAGGAGGATTGCCCTCTCCGAGATGGAAGATGTGCGACAACATCTTCAGGAGCTGGCTGCGAATGGCATCATTACAGAGTCCCGCAGCCCATACGCCTCACCCATTGTGGTGGTCCGTAAAAAGAATGGGAAAATCCGGATGTGTATTGACTACCGCACCCTAAACTGCCGTACTGTGGTTGACCAGTACACAATGCCCCGAGTCCAAGATGCCTTAGACTGTTTGCTGGGAAGCCAGTGGTTCTCTGTGTTGGATCTTCGGAGTGGATACTACCAGATCCCTCTGGGTGAAGAAAAGGAGAAGACAGCCTTCATCTGCCCATTAGGGTTTTATCAGTTTGAACGCATGCCCCAAGGGATTTCTGGAGCACCTGCCACATTTCAACGTCTTATGGAGAAAGTTGTGGGAGACCTGAATTTACTGCAAGTGTTAGTTTATTTGGATGACCTGATTGTGTTTGGAAGAACCTTGGAGGAGCATGAAGAAAGACTTCTTAAAGTGCTTGATAGGTTAGAGGATTATGGTTTGAAGCTTTCAATTGACAAATGCCAGTTCTGCAGGACCTCAGTGAAGTATGTGGGTCACATCGTGTCCCGAGAGGGTGTGAGTACTGATCCCGATAAAATAGAAGCCCTCACTACATGGCCCTTGTTGCTGCCAACTTAGATGGGCAGAAGGGTTACAATAAGAAGTGTGAGACAGATTCAATGTTTGTAATGGCTCAGCCATTCCCAGTCCTTATTCAATCCTGAGTTGATTGTATCTAGTTTGCATATCAATTCCAGCTCAGCACTCTCTCCTTAGAGCCTGTTTTTGAAGTTTTTCTGTTGTAAGATAGCCACCCGCAGGTCTGTCATTCAATGGCCAGACAGGTTAAAGTGTTCTCCCACTGGTTTTTGAGTATTATGATTCCTGATGTCAGATTTGTGTCCATTAATTTGTTTGCGTAGAGACTGTCCGGTTTGGCCAATGTACATGGCAGAGGGGCATTGCTGGCACATGATGGCATGTATCACATTGGTAGATGTGCAGGTGAACGAGCCCCTGATGGTATGGCTGATGTGATTAGGTCCTATGATGATGTCACTTGAATAGATATGTGGACAGAGTTGGCATCGGGCTTTGTTACAAGGATAGGTTCCTGGGTCAGTGTTTTTGTTCAGTGATGTGTGGTTGCTGGTGAGTATTTGCTTTAGGTTGGGGGGTTGTCTGTAAGCGAGGACAGGTCTGTCTCCCAAGATCTGTGAGAGTAAGGGATCATCTTTCAGGATAGGTTGTAGATCTCTGATGCGCTGGAGAGGTTTTAGTTGGGGGCTGAAGGTGACAGCTAGTGGTGTTCTGTTATTTTCTTTGTTGGGCCTGTCTTGTAGGAGGTGACTTCTGGGTACTCGTCTGGCTCTGTCAGTCTGTTTTTTCACTTCAGCAGGTGGGTATTGTAGTTTTAAGAATGCTTGATAAAGATCTTGTAGGTGCTTGTCTCTATATCTGAGGGATTGGAGCAAATGCAGTTATATCTTAGAGCTTGGCTGTAGACCATGGATCGTGTGGTGTGTCCTGGATGGAAGCTGGAGGCATGTAGGTAAGTGTAGCGGTCAGTAGGTTTCTGGTATAGGGTGGCATTTATGTGACCATCGCTTATTAGCACAGTAGTGTCCAGGAAATGGACCGCTTGTGTGGATTGATCTAGGCTGAGGTTGATGGTGGGATGGAAATTGTTGAAATCATGGTGGAATTCCTCAAGGGCTTCTTTTCCATGGGTCCAGATGATGAAGATGTCATCAATGTAGCGCAAGTAGAGTAGGGGCGTTAGGGGCCGAGAGCTAAGAAAGCGTTGTTCTAAGTCAGCCATAAAGATGTTGGCATACTGTGGGGCCATGCGGGTACCCATAGCAGTGCCGCTGACTTGAAGATATATATTGTCCCCAAATGTGAAATAGTTGTGGGTGAGGACAAAGTCACAAAGTTCAACCATCAGGTTAGCTGTGACATTATCGGGGATACTGTTCCTGATAGCTTGTAGTCCATCTTTGTGTGGAATATTGGTGTAGAGGGCTTCTACGTCCATAGTGGCCAGGATGGTGTTTTCTGGAAGATCACCGATGGGTTGTAGTTTCCTCAGTAAGTCAGTGGTGTCTCGAAGATAGCTGGGAGTGTAGGGTCTGAGGAGAGAGAGTCCACATAACCAGACAAGCCTGATGTTAGGGTGCCAATGCCTGTGATGATGGGGCGTCCAGGATTTCCAGATTTATGGATCTTGGGTAGCAAATAGAATACCCCTGGTCGGGGTTCTAGGCATGTGTCTGTACAGATTTGTTCCTGTGCTTTGTCAGGGAGGTTTTTTTAGCAGACTGTGTAGTTTCTTTAGGTAATCCTCAGTGGGATCAGAGGATAATGGCCTGTAGAATGTGGTGTTAGAGAGCTGTCTTGCAGCCTCTTGGTCATATTCCAATTTATTCATGGTGACGACAGCACCTCCTTTGTCAGCCTTTTGGATTATGTCAGGGTTGTTTCTGAGGCTGTAGATGGCGTTGTGTTCAGCATGGTTGAGGTTATGGGGCAAGTGATGTTGCTTTTGCACAATTTCAGCCTTTGCACGTTGACGGAAGCAATCTATGTAGAAATCCAGTCTGTTTCGACCGTCCGGAGGAGTCCACGCAGAATCCTTTTTTGTAGTGCTGGTAGGGGGGATTCTGTGGGGAGGTATGTTGGAAATATTCTTTGAGTCGGAGACGTCGAAAGTAGGATTCTAGGTCACCGCAGAACTGAATCATGTTTGTGGGTCTGGAGGGACAAAAGGAGAGGCCCCAAGATAGGACAGACTCTTCTGCTGGGCTAAGAGTATAGTTGGAAAGATTAACAATATTGCTGGGTGGGTTAAGGGAACTACTGTTGTGGCTCCTTGTGGCATGTAGCAGTTTAGATAGTTTAGTGTCCTTTTGTTTGTAATGACTCAGCCATTCCCAGTCTTTATTCAAACCTAAAATGATTGTGTCTAATTTGCATATCAATTCGAGTTCAGCAGTTTCTCGTTGGAGTCGGTTTTTGAAGCTTTTCTGTTGTAAGATAGCCACCTGCAGGTCTGTCATTGAATGACCAGACAGGTTAAAGGGTTCTCCCACTGGTTTTTTGAGTATTATGATTCCTGATGTCAGATGGGTGTCCATTAATTCTTCTGCGTATAGACTGTCTCGCGCGCACACACCCCCTCCCTTCAGGGAAGACCCCTTCCATGGGCAAGATGGCACCGCATCCCAGCCCATTCCATTCTTTGCTTCTACAGCTTACAAGGGTGCCAGTTACTCCACTCCTTGGGGAGAGAGAGGACTCCAGTGTGGACACCTGGACCGGATTGAAAACACAAAACTCGCATGCCATAGACCTGCCAACAGAACCGCTCTAGGACGCAGCAGAGCTGGGCTGGGTTTGACGTGACAACCTAGAAATGAAAGGCTGCGTATCCCATTGCTGAGCTGTGACTGTCTCAAGTTCCCCTTTTAACCTGAGTAGGACAGACAGTCCTCCTAATGTTGATATCCTTCCCATAAAACCGAAGTGGGTGGGGACAGTCTTACCGGGAAGGCTGGCTGGAGTTGAAATCTGGCTTTGCATGTATGCAGTGCTTCCACATTCCAGACATGCCATTGTATTCATCACTGGCTAGTGAGAGGTTCCAAACTGCTCAGGTGTACTACACTAGCATCAGGGCTGGAAAGTGGGTCTACGTTAAGTGGGGGTTTCCAGTCCCCTATAACTCTGGCTCAACTGTACAACATGGGGGCCTGACCCAGAGCCCACTGAAGTCCGTGGGAAGACTTTAAACCAGGTCCAGCATGGGCTTCGAGCATGGTGCAGATTTTCTTCACTTAATGTAATCTGAAAGTGGAACCTCCATCTGACAAGCCCCTTTCCAGCTCTTGAACAGAATTGCTAATTGGAGGTGGTAAACATGGCTTAGCAGGCAGACTGCGAATCGGCAATCCAAGGTTCTCTTTCCAGCTGCTGATTCGCTGCAATGCTTTGGGGGCATCGGCTAACCATTTGGCCTCGTTTTGCAGATGGATAGATGAGGTCTGACCATGCTTGCCTGCCCATATGGGTGTTGTGAGGCATAATTAATATTTGTAATGAGCTTGGATATCTTTGACGAAAGAGGTTATATAAGCACAAGTACTGATTTGAACTAAGCCTTGGCTAATAATGGAAGGTAACCAAATAAATAACTTGACCAGTGTAGCATGACCTCATTGCTGGGTGGGGACAGATCTTTCGGATATGTGTAAGAAACCTATTTATCTTTTGAGTCTGGGATTGGCTACGGCACTTGTTTGGGGGTGGTGAAGGGAAGAATAATACGGCACTAGAACAGCTAATGAGGTGGTAGGTTTCTTGCTTATGATACTGGCGGGGAAGCATTGGCAAGATCAAAGGGGAAACCTGTTCCACGGGTGACTGGCACATCTCTGGGGTTCTCAGACTTCCTCCTTACAGTCTGCCCTCTCCTGTGGCAGGCACAGTAGTTATCTCTAGATGAAGTATTAAACAGATTAGTAGCTGTTTTCAATTTACAGCTGGAAACCAGGAGCAGGCCTACACAGCTCTCCGTTGACCTAGGGACCCTATATGCGGTCCTATCACTATAATATCTGAGCACTGCACGAATATTATTAAAGTCACCCTCCCTACACGCCTGTGAGGTGGGGGAGTATTATCTACAGACACGCAGATGAAGCGACTTCCCTAACGTTGCATAGGAAGTCAATGGTCAAATCAGGAATCGAAGCTGGGTGTCTCCAGTCCTAGTCCAGGGCCTTCTCCACAAGACCATCCTAGCTCTCCTGTTACGTTCTGTGGACTATAACGTGGAAGTCACTGGAATATCTTGCAGGAGCAGAGCCTCCTGCTGACCTTGGGCCAAAACCCAGTACTGTTACAGTAAGGAGGGTTAAAACTTCTCTGGAATAATATGCTCTTCAGTAGCTGACTTCCATCAAATCATTTTGAAAAACAAATTAAATACCGGTGATAAGAATGAGCACATAGGTGAAAAGCAGCAGCTGAGAGCTCCTCATTCTTTGTACTCCCATCTACATGGGCTTTAGTGCTTGAATCTGGTCTTATGCTGAGGAAAGGTGGCTGGCGAGATGGAGTCTCCTATCTTGGGTTGGGTTTTTTTTTTTTTTTTTTAAAGTATGTTGGTCTATATAAGCAAGAGGTTATAATTTCTAATTTGGATGGAGAACTTGCTGGTCATACCACCTGTTTTGATGCAGGTAGCCCTGGAATAGAGCACTAACGCCAAAGTAATTAGGATTGCTGTTCAGAGGGACATGATTCATATAAGGCCAGGCGGGACCATTGTGATCGTCTAGGTTGATGTCCCACGTAATTTCTGTAGCCAAGAGACTAATGGCCCCAGTTCTTTAAGTTATACTGGCCAAAACCCACGCTACAGGAGCAAGAAGAGTGACCCAATGGTGCGGGCCAAATAGAAGACTGTCATGCTGGAACTTTTGAAATGTTAGTATGATACTCCCCAGGAGTACCCAGGGCTCTGAGGAACCTCTCAGCTACTTGCCCTTTGCGTAAAGCAGCCTTGTTTGTGTCTGCTGTAGTTCAGCTCTCTGAAACCAGCATCTGGCCACTCAAACAGGGCCTCCCAGGTCTCACGCTCTCAGTTCAGGCTAGTTATAGGCACATAACAGCCCCCGAGTTCCTTGAATGTTCCCTCTGTAGTATCCAGCCCCTGTAACTGGCAGAAATTACCAGCTAAGCTGCCCCTGAAGGAGCAGTGTATACACAGTTTGACTGGTACAACTCAGGATCAGGTCCTTTATACCACAATAACACTGGCATAGTTATAGTGAAACAATCATAAATTTAACAAAGATTGAGAGTGAGGAAGGATAAGAACAATAGGTTACATATAAAACAAAAGGAATCGTACACATTTTATTGTCTAACCTTAACTTGAACAGGTTAAGCCCTTGTCTAATGAAAATCTATCTTTATCCAAATGTCCTCGACAATGCTTTCAATTGAACCCTTGTTGAGTTCCCATTTTCATGCGTGTAATCACACTGCTGGATTACTCCCTAGGTGCAGGATAAAATGGTGTCCTTTTTGCCTGCTACTTATCTCCCCAAAGGTCATTGGTGGTTGTGTGTTTGTTTGCACCCTAGAGGCAGGATGACACCTGAGACAGTCTTCAGTGTCTTCCCATCCCTTTCTTTACTCCATGTGCAGATTTGGCTACTATTGTGTTGCTTTATAATGCTTAAGTTGTGTATCTCTCTGTCAAATGAAAATTATCTCCTGTCTGGAAGAAACCAGTTTGTCAGCTCTGCTTGGGACATTGGTTTTAAAACATGTTTAGTACGTAGACACAATTTCTTAAATCTCATCCGTACATCCATCATGCAATTATGAGGATCAGTGTAATCCTGGCTTTCATTTAAGATCTTGCATGACATTCTTTATAGATAACTACTATGACAGCAATGTGTTGGGTGTAGTGAGTTTGTCAGGCCTGTTAGGAGTTGCTGACATGGAGCAGTGATCCCTTTGCCGGGTGGCACCAATGGGCCTCTGTCACATTTAGGAATCACTTTAACTTCCATCATAAGAATGACACTCATAACACGGACATCCCCTTCTACTCAGTTATCTCTACCAATCCAGAAAAAAAACCCAAACCCTATCCCAAGCAGAATTTTGACCCCATAAAGTGCCAGAGACTTCATGAACTCTACCAGGGACTTCACTATTTTACATGGAAGGCACTCTGAAACTATGGTGATGACTGGTAGCATAAAATGCTAAGACCTAGAGAAATCAGTAGATTTAGCTATCTACCTCTTCCTGGGAAAACATGTTCCAAAAGAGACTCCATGAACAAGACCCTTAATGTTTGCATACTTCTGTCCTGATGTCAGCAATACACCTATAAGCCTGTTTCTGTATGCTTTTAGCACTTGTTCGTGTATTTTACCACCTGAATTCCTGCCTTAGACTCTGGATATAATTCTCTGCAGGAGCATGGATATGTTCCTTCACCACTCTGCCTCCAACTGCCAGTGGTAAAATGGGGATAACTTATACTTCCCTTCCCAGGCATAACTTGAGGATGTGTTACTGACAGCTTTTAAGAGGGCTTTCTGCTTTCAAAGCACCTTAAGATACTATTTCCAAAAGGTAATCACTGCCACAATAGAATAAAATGCATCTGTAGGAAATCTTGCCTAGTCACTAAATATACTTTGTGGCTGCTGCTGACTCATGAGTTGTGATTTTAAGATTGCGGTCTTAATAACTCTGTTGTAACCTTGTGATGTAGGTAGCAATTGCATGAAGAACCTTTTGGCTGGTTCCATATGAGATGTAGGGAACTCTGTTCAAAATTCAACTTTCAGAGTTCTGCAAATTGCTCATGAAACTGTTATGAGTGATCTGTAAAAATCTGTCTGCATTTATCTATGTATCACGAGTGTTTCTGAAATACCCAGCAGTACTATGTTAGGTACAAATGAGTCGAGGCACATGCTTGCCTTTCTTCTTGGGAACGGTTTACGGAGACACCTCGATAGGCGTGGGTAGAGGCAGGCAGAAAGTAGGTAGGATGACTTAATGATTAAGGTACTAGCTTGGGACATCCAGGTCCAGTTTCCCCCTCCATGTAGACTCTCAGCCCCTGGTGACTTGCACAAGATCACACTATCATTTTAAATGTATTTAGGTGCCTAAAGATGATTCATGAGATTTCAACAGCACATAAGTGCCTAAATTCCACAGAAGACAATAAGAGTTAGGCACCTAGTGGGATTTTCAAGAGTACCTATGTGACAATGCGGTTCTGGCGGAACCCAACTGAGAGTGCCAACTCAGGACAAATTGCTCAAATAGGGCAGTTACAGCCCAAGGCTGGGGTTTTTTCCACCTCTAAGGCAAACCAAACCAGCCAGACTAAGAGGACTTCAGTCTCACCCCACGGGCTAACTGCAAGTCTCACAAGCAATCTCCTTAGATACTCCAGTTTCCCAGTATTACCACCAGTACCACTCGTTATGGGGACAAATGGTTATGAAAACCAATACCCCAGTAAAAGAAAAAGGTTCTCCTGATCCCAAAGGACCAAGCCCCAGACCCAGGTCAATATACAAATCAGATCTTACCCACAAATCACGCTGTTGCCAATCCTTTAGAATCTAAAATCTAAAGGTTTATTCATAAAAGGAAAAAGATAGAGATGAGAGTTAGAATTGGTTAAATGGAATCAATTACATACAGTAATGGCAAAGTTCTTGGTTCAGGCTTGCAGCAGCGATGGAATAAACTGCAGGTTCAAATCAAGTCTCTGGAATACATCCCCCGCTGGGATGGGTCCTCAGTCCTTTGTTCAAAGCTTCAGCTTGTAGCAAAGTTCCTCCAGAGGTAAGAAGCAGGATTGAAGACAAGATGGAGATCAGGCATCAGCCTTATATAGTCTTTTCCAGGTGTAAGAACACCTCTTTGTTC
Source organism: Chrysemys picta bellii (assembly GCF_011386835.1). NCBI lineage: Eukaryota > Metazoa > Chordata > Testudines > Emydidae > Chrysemys > Chrysemys picta. The sequence goes on from NC_088792.1 coordinate 152,997,055, forward strand.
TTAAATTACAGCAACATGGAGTCTGGAGTCACATGGGCCAGTCCCTGCATACTTTGCTGAGGTACAAGGCGTATCTGCCTTTTCTCAATGGGTCCATTGTATAGCTGATGGTCCTTAATGGGCCATCAAGCAGGCTAGGCAGAGCTAATCTCAGCTTGTCTGGGATGTCACCCAGAAGCATAGCATAAGTTTGCCATACAGACAGTATAGAGCCAATATTCATAACTTCGACTACAAAACTGATACACACATATAGACAGCATAATCATAACCAGTAAACCATAACCTTGTCCTAGACACCCCATTTGACCCCCTTTATACAAGATTTGGGTGCCACTACAGGACTTTGGTTGCAACAATGATCTATATGGTCCCAGTTTATGTCAATAACGTCACAACCTATCTGCACCTTTAGTAGGGAAGTACATGGTAAAAAACCAGCCATGTCCCCAAGAGCTATGATCTAATCCCAAGGTTCTCACACTGGGAGGGTGTGGAATGTATTCTGGAGGGGCATGAGAAGCTGGGGGGTGGGGAGGGGGAACTTGTATGCAGTAATGAATAACTAGCAAAGCTGATTCCTCCAACATATTAGCTCCTCAGATGGCGCTGTGCATTTTGATGGATTTCTGGTCCACAAAGTTGTTGACATCTGTACGTGAATCTGTTTGCTACGCCACTGTGTGCATGTTTAATAGTGAGCATTGACCACAATCGCAGTTTGGCTTTTGCTCTTATTACAATGGGTTGTTAGCTCTGTTTGAATTACTCTCTTAAAAATCTCCATTGATGATGAAGATTCCCCAACCTCCCCCAGGCAATTTTATTCTAGTGCTTAACTTCCTAACTGTCAGGGTGGTTTTTCCTAATGTCCAACCTAAACCTTGCTGCAATTTAAAGTCCATTGCTTCTTGTCCTATCCTTAGATTAAGGACAATAATTTTTCTCCCTCTTCCTCCTTGTAACAACCTTTTTATGTACTTAAACTGTTACCATGTCCACCCTCAGTCGTCTCTTCTCCAGACTAAACAAACCCAATTTTTTTCCATCTTCCCTCATAGGGCATGTTTTCTAGGCTGTTAATCATTTTTGTTGCTCTTCTCTGGATTCTCTCCAATTTGTCCACATCTTTCCTGAAATGTGGCACCCAGAACTGATTCCCGTGGGACCTGGCCCATTCTGGGTGAAGATGGTTTCCTGCAGCTTCTCCAACTCTGCTGCTTCACCTTGTTCTATTCATGAAGCAGCTTAAAAAAAGACCCAAGAAATTGGGAGTGGCTGCCACACTTTTTCCTCCATAGGACCTGCTTCTTGGAGCAGGTTCTCTGGGGCACTGTATTGTGGGAGCATCAGCTGGATTGGTGTAGACAGAATGCTCCCCCGGGTGGCCACAAGCAGTCAGCATAGACTGCACCAGGTGTGAGCTGAAGACCACCTAGGAGTCGCAAAGGATGCTTGCAAAAGGCATGGCCCAGCTGTACAATGTTGAAAACGCATTGTAGGATAAAGACATTCCAGCCAATGTTGTCTGATGGGGTACAAGTGCCTGATGTAGAGACATCTGACGCACTGTAAAATGGGCATAACCAATACTTGCCTTCCTCAAGGGTGGCTTGTGAAGCATAACTGATGCCTGGTAAGCACTCTGAGATCTCTGGAAGGTGGTATTCCAAGGGCTTTGCCTACTAGGCTTTCAGAATCCCTCTCTGGCTACAGATGGGCTGTGAAACCTTGTTCCATAGGAGCACCAAATGTTTGTATGCCCAACCCAGGCAGAAGAGAGAGGTGGCTCAGTCTTGGGTACAACACTGAACAAGCAAGGAGCAGTCCTTGGGCATGATCAGAGTTGGCAAGGTCTAATCAGTTGCCAATCATTTATTGGGTGCATTTTAAGGTTTTCTTCTGACTGTGAACAATGTATACCGGGTAGTATTCAGATGAGAGATTTTGGTTGGCTTGGTTGGGAAGAGCAGCTGCCAGAAGAGTGATTGGGTCACTTGGACACTGGATTAGCTTCAGGTGGTGGGGATACCTGGGTGTAGCACAGTAGCTGCTGGCAGGGAAGAAATTTTGGATCCCTCCTTGTGGCTTCTAATCCTTTCCCCTTTGGTTTCAATATTTTTTTTTCCATCCAAGCCAATACCCAGTTGTTGTTTATGATTTATTTTATCGTGGCATCTAAAAGCCCCAGCACAATGTTATTGCTCCATTGTGCTAGGCACTGTATAAACACATTGTAAGACTGTTCCTACCCCCCAAGAGTTTGCAGTCTAAATAGACAACAGAGAAAGGAAGGATTATTCTTTCTCTTTTACAGAAGAGGAACGGAGACCTAGAGATGAAGTGACTTGCCTAAGTCACACAGGTAGTCTGATAGTGCTGGGAGATGACCCCAGACCTACAAAGTCATGGTCCAGTGCTTTAACAGCAACACCATCTTTCCCTGTTCCCATAGAGACATAAGCATTTAACTTCAATAGCAAAGAGCACCTTAACACTCCCTCTTTATTGGAGTCTGTTTCAGAAATCTGCTTCCCTAAACACAAAGCGCTATAATCTGGTCTCTGCATGTCCTGGGGATCTGTGCGTTGGTTTCATACTTGCAGAGCGCATACTGCTTATTGTTGGAACCTATGGGCTTTGTGATTTGTTGTTGTGGGGTTTTTTTTTTTTTTTTGGTTCAGCTAAAAGTTACTCTAAGATTTTAAGTAATCAAACTCTATGGGTTTTAAGGTTTGGTGTAGCTAGGCTGTGTAAAGATTCAGTGATGGATTGTACTGAAGCATCTATATAAAAGATGTATTTAGGGTATGGTGACTTAACCGAACCATCTAATAACTTGGGTGGGTGTGGTGTATTTTTTTTTTAATGTTCCGTTGCATTCTACAGACACTGTCTAATGGCTTCCTCACTCCAAGAGGAAACTGAGGCACAGAGAAGGTAGCTGACTTGCCAAAGATTGGTAAAACCAGGAATAGGCTGCAGGCGTTTTGGCTCCCGCTCCCACTTCCCTCCTTGAACCTCTAGTCCATACTACCTGTCCATTGTTCTCCTAACACATTCTGTCATGATTGGGTGACATTGAGAACAAGCATTATAAATGTCCAAGTCCTTTCTAGATAGTGTTTAGGGGTGGGGATGTTATTCCAGAAGGACTTGGAGTAGGGATGTAGGGGGGTTATTGGTACCTGATAAGGGACAATGTCAATCTCTTTATATGTTGACTGGAGTTAAGTTCCAGCAAACCATCTTAAAGCAAACTATTCATACTCCACAAACCTTGTTAAGAAGCATGCTGCACAGACACCTTTCAGCACAGCTAACACCTGAAGAGTCATGCCCCAAACCTAGACCTCTTTGTGCAATCATAATACACTGGGGTGTGTAACCATCACCCTGGACCTCTTTGTGCAATAGTAATACAGTAGAGTTGCATGTGATGAGCAAAATCTGCTCTTGACTATCTAACGGTTGGTTTGAATTCCCTGATAGTTTCAGACTGTGACAGTAGAATCCTCTCCCAGTGCCTTGCAATGTAGTCGGGAACTGAAAAGGTCATTGTTGGCTTCAGGGGTCAATTTACATATCTTCTCTCCATAGGAATGTTATGCAGTCCTTAACTGAGTGTGGTGTTTTTTTTTTTTCTTACTCATTGAGGTGACAGATTAGCTTGTTTCTTATTCTGCAGCTTAGACACACATGCAATTCTACAAAACACAATCTACTTTACAATTATACGCTAGACAGCCAATTTGCCTGGTACTGGAGTTAGGCTTAAGCTATTGTAAAGAATAAAATTATCAGATACGCAGATAAGTTGGGGAAGAATCAATACAGCTTTTGTAAAAGGAAATCATGCCTCGCCAACCTATTGGAATTCTTTGAGGAAGCCAACAAGCATGTGGACAAAGGTGACCTGGTCAATATAGTGTACTTGGACTTTCAGAAAGCCTTTGACAAGGTCCCTCACCAAAGGCTGTTGAGCAAACTAAGCAGTGATGGGAACGCAAGGGAAGGTCCTCTCATGAATCAGTATCTGGTTAAAAGATAGGAAACGCAGGGTCAGCATAAATGGCCAGCTTTCACGTGGGGAGGTAAATAGAGCTCTGCACAGATCCAAAAATGTGGATCTGCATCTGAGCCACGATCCATAAAGATGGTAAACAATGTATCCGCGGATGCAGACATGCAGACATCTGCGGATTTGCAGGACTCTAGAGGTAAATAGTGGGGGTCCCCCAAGGATCTGTACTGGGCCAGTGCTATTCAACATATTCATAAATGATCTGGGAAAGTGGGTAAACAGTGAGGTGACAAAGTTTGAAGACAATAGAAGATTACTCAAGATAGTAAAGTCCAAAGCTGTCCGCAAAGAGTTACAAAAGTATCCCCATACACTGGGCAACAAAGTGACAGATATTCAATGTTGATAAATGAAAAGTAATGCACATTGGAAAACCTAATCCCAACTATACATACATAAGAATGGGTCTAAATTAGCTGTTACCACTTAAGAAAGAGATCTTGGTGGATAGTTCTCTGAAAACATCCACTCCCTATGTATCGACAGTTTAATAATAAAAAAGGCAATTTTTTAAACAGAACGTTAGGAATGGTTACGAAAGGGATCGATAATAAAATAGAAAATATCATAATTCCTCTATAAAATTCCTGGTACTCATCTTAAATACTGTGTTCAGTTCTGGTAACCTCCTCTCAAAAAAAGATGTCTTAGAATTGGAAAAGGTGCAAAGAAGGGCAACGAAAATGATTAGGGGTATGGAACACCTTCCACATGACGGAGAGTAAAGACTGGGGCTGTTCCCTTAGTTGTCTCTTCTAAGTTGGAGATATGATAGAGGTCTATAAAATCACAAATGGTGTAGAGCAAGTGAAGAGGGACATGTTAATTACCCCTTCTTACTTAGACTTAGTCCATCTTGTGCTTTGCTGCACATTGGGCTACCCACTTTTGCCATCCTTGCCTGTCAACTGCCCTTCTCTCCAAATCTTCCCATTTCATGTTGAGGATTTCTGGCTTCCATTCAAGGGTGGTATTTGGTAAGCTTTCTTTTTCCATTCTTGGCACATGTCCCAGCCACTGATGTCGTCTTTTACAGATTATTTGTGAGAGGCTGCATTGTCCAGTCATTTTTCTGACTTCTTCATTCGTCTTCCTATCTCTCTATGTTCCCAATATTCTTCTCAGACATTTGTGATTAAATGCATCCAGCTTTTGCATATCTTTCTTGGTAAGTGGCCATGTCTCACTGCTATACGTTGCAATGGTGACAACAATTGCAACAGTTTTGTCTTGCGGGAGATGTTTTTGAGTCTTCCAAATGCAGTGTTTTCCTTCCTGATTCTTCTTCTTCTTCTTCTTCTTCTTTCCTCAGAACTAGTACCATCTTGGCTGATGGTACTTTGAAGATAGGTAAAATTGTCCACCTTCTCCAGTTTCTCTTCAATTTTGATTTCTGTCCCTGTAGTTCCCATTAACATGACTTTACACTTCTTTGTAAAGCCTTTATCTCAAGCCTATCTTCTCCATTACTACTTTTACTTGGTTTGTGCATTTTTGTAGTCCATTGGCATCTTCATTGATAAGAGTGATGTTATCAGCAAAGTCTAGACCAAATAGCCTTGAATTGTTCCATTTTAGGCCATATGTATCACTGTTGTATTGTTTTAATCCATAGTCCATGATTAGCATAAACAAAAAAAAAAGGGACATGACGCACCTTTGCCTTATACCTGTTGTGATGCTGAATGGCTTACTCAATTCATTTTCCATTTAAATGCAGCATTTTGACATTCAGTTGGCGTAGAATGCCTTCATAATGTTAACTTTTATTGGAATTCCATATTGTTCCACAATTTACCACATTGTTTCTCTGTTTACTCTATCGAATGCCTTCTGAAAGTCCACAAAATTGATTGCAAATCTGCCTTGGAATTCAATTGTGTTCTGAATAAATCCATCTGAGGGTGAAAATAGCATCTGTGCATGATCTCCCTTGTATACATCCAGTTTTTTGTTCACCTAGGATGGTATCCATCTTTCCTTTCATTCTGTTCAGGAGGACTGCTGCTAAGACTCTTTTTCTGTGACAGATAGAAGTGTTACTCCCCTCCAATTTGAACAATTGTTTAGATCACCTTTCTTTGGTAACTTGATTATGATGCCGAGGGTCAATTTCTCTCTTCCACCCCCCCCCCCCGGCACTTTCTCCCCTGTCCATATTTTGTTGCACAGTGAATAGCTGACTGATTCCACGTCTTCGCCTCCATAGTTAAGCATCTCAGGATGAATGCTGTCCAAACCAGGTGACTTGTTGTTTTTCAGCTTCTGCAAGGATTTTTACTCTTCGATATTTTTATTTATTTACCTCCGATAAACCACTAGACCTAGATATAGATGTATCATTGTTAAATTCCAGTCTTGTGTGTGTTTCTGGTTGGTTTAGCACTTCTTTGAAGTGTTCCACCCATCTATTTTTTTTGTTCCTCCTGTGTTTTCAAAATTTCTCCTTGTTTCCCTTCCACTGGGACACGTCTGAATTTTGATCCATATCCTGTTTCAGGATCATGTAGACTGTTCTTGTATCATTTCTTTCCCCTGCTTCAGCTTCACTAGCCTTACTTTCTATCCAATTTTGCTTCTCTTTTTTGCATTGTTTCTTGTAGATTTGGTTTATTCAGTCGCATGTTGCAGTACTAGAGCCTTTTTTTTTTTCTTTTTTCTTTTTGGTCTATAACTTTCCATTACCCCTTTACATGACACAAACCAGGAGTCACCTGATTAAATTAATAGGCAGCAGGTTGAAAACAAAAGGAAATATTTCTTCACACAAAGCCCAGTCAACCTGTGGAACTCATTGCTATGGAAAGTTGTGAAGGCCAGAGGTGGATTCGAAAAAGAACTAAGTCCATGGAGGACAGGTCCATCCCTGGCTGTTAGCTAAGATGGTCAGGGACACAGTCCTATGTCCTTGTGTCGCTTAACTTCCAACTGCCAGAAGCTGGGACTGGATGACAGGGGGATGGGTTATTTGAAATGGCACTGTTCTGTTCATTCCTTCTGAAGCATCTGGCATGGACCACTATCAGAAGATGGGATACTGGGCTAGAAGGGCCTTTGGTCTGAACCAGTATGGCCCTTCTTAAGTTCTTCACATTTAACATCAACACATCCTATTTTAGTGTAGAATTTGCAAGTTATAAGTTTGACTTACAATCATGGCAAAAACATGATCAGTTGTGGTTGCTCAAGTGACTTCAATGGAGTATTGGTTTGCTGGGATGATTTAGTTGGGAATTGGTCCTGCTTTGAGCAGGGGGTTGGACTAGATGACCTCTTGAGGTCCCTTCCAACCCGGATATTCTATGATTCTATTTAAAAAAAAAAAAAAAAAAAAACAGCTGAGGATCTGGCTTATAGACTTTCAGATCAAAGTGCACTGAAATAGACCCTCTCATTGGAGGTACTCAAATCATTTTTCAAACACTAACTGAATAAGCTTCACAAGACTTCCATGAGGAACATGGACTTTATGGATGGGTAAACAGAGGCACATGAGGGTAAAATGACTTGTGCAGGGCTGGGATTAGAACCCAGAAATCTGGATTCTTAGGATTTAGCCGAAAATACATCTCTTGTTACACACACCCCCACCCAGTGGATACCATGTTATATCCTTAAAAAAATCATATTTGCTTTAAACTTTTATCCTGTTTTGTTCATGAACTTTTTAGAGCAGGGACTGTCTCGGTATATGTTTAATAGTACCTAGCACAGGGGTCAGCAACATTCGGCACGCGGCTCGCCAGGGTAAGCACCCTAGCAGGCCGGGCCAGTTTATTTACCTGCTGACGCGGCAGGTTCGGCTGATCACGGCCCCCACTCGCCGTGGTTCGCCGTCCCGGGCCAATGGGGAGGGGGGGCGGGAAGCCCCCATGCTGCTTCCCGATGCCCCCATTGGCCCGGGACGGCGAACCACAGCGAGTGGGGGCCGCAATCGGCCGAACCTGCCGCGTCAGCAGGTAAATAAACTGGCCCGGTCCTCTAGGGTGCTTACCCTGGTGAGCCGCGTGCCAAACGTTGCTGACCCCTGACCTAGCACAATAGGAGGTACCATAATAATCAGAGGTCCTTGCATAACAATATTTTAACTCTTCTGTTGCTACAAGCTGTCTTATGACACTTGAAGAAATTTCTTCCATAACACAGTTTATATCCTTATTACCATAGCTCTGAAACACCCTCGAGCCCCATTGGGCGCTAGCTATGGTGGCGTGTGGACTGTCTCTACACTTGTCACTGTGGTGTGTAGCCACATTTGGCAGTTGGGGGGGGGGGGGGAAGGTTTTGGTAGCAGGACACTAAAAATAGCTGTGTAGACCTAGGATGTGCTGCTTGGGCATGTAGAGAGCTGTGTAGGGTTACCATATTTCAGCAAGCAAAAGAGGACGGGAGGAGCCCCGCCCCCGTCCTGCCCTAGCCCTGCCCCTGCCCCTCCCACTTCCCGCCCCCCTCAAACCCCCAACCCTCCCCCCCGTTCCTTGTCCCCTGACTGCCCCCTCCTGAGACCCTCCCCCCATCCTAACTGGCCCCCTAGAACCCTACCTGTACCCTGATTGCCCCAACCCTTATGCACACCCCCACCCCCAGACAGACCCCTGGGACTCCCACGCCCCATCCAACCACTCCCCACCCCCTGACAGCCCCCCCCGAACTCCCAACCCATCTAAACCCCTCTGCTCCTTGTCCCTGACAGCCCCCCCCCCCCACTCCTTGTCCCTGACTGCCTCCTCCTGGGACCCCCCCAAACTGCCCCCCAGGACCCTACCCCCTACCTGTACCCTCACTGCCCAAAACCTTCTCCACCCCCCCCCCCAAACTCCCGACACCCCCCCCCCCGTCTTTTGACTGCCACCTCCAAAATCTCCCTGCCCCTTCTCCTGCCCCCTGGCCCCCTTACCCCGCCGCTCAGAACATGGTGTTGGGCTCTGTGCAGAGCCGGACACGTGGCTGCGCTCCCCAGCGCAACACACAACCCGGTCCCTGCCCCTGCACAGTGCTGCCGGAGCGGGGCGCTGGGCAGCAGGGGAGGAGGAGCTTCAGAGGCCCGACGCGAATGGCACGGCAGGCCGGCCGGCTGGCTCAGAATGCAGGGAGGGGGGGAGGAGGAGCTCTACAGCTGCTCCGGAGTCCAGCCCAGCAAGCTGCAGGGGAAGGGCTCTGGCTGCCAGAGCCCCATGCGAGCAGCTGACTTTCCTGCAGCCCTCCCAGCCGCGCCTCGCTCTGCATGGGGGGAAATCCCAGACATTTTCAGTGATTTACAAGTCTCCCCCCCCCCCCCCCCCCCCCCCCCCCGGACGCTGTTTTTAACACAAAAAGGACATGTCTGGGTAAATCCGGACGAATGGTAACCCTAGAGCTGTGTCATGTATATACCTGGGGGGTCAAGTGTGGACGGCACTCTACTAGGCTAAGCCATGCGTCCCCATCTACACTATTTCTACCTGTGCTAGCTGGGCAGTGTCTGTGCTCTACGCCGCCCTAAGTATAGACATATCTTGGGAGACCGTCCTTGCACTGAAATGTTTAAAATCAAACTAGACAAGGGTGGGAAGAGAAACAGGCACAGTGGGGTGTCTTGCTGAAATAACTTGCACAGCCCACGGGTGGCAGAGCCTGAAGTAAACTTATTGTATGTAAAAGCTTGTTTGCAAGGAAAGAAGGAGTTTAACCTTCCTGGTCTGTTTTTGAGTCAGCAGTTCTGGTTTTCATTAGATTATAAATCTGATGCCTCCAAAGCATTTTATGCATTGAGCCCCCAAAGGAGATGTAATCTCTCCTCTGCTAGTATTCTCTGCAGTTCGTCAGGATCACTCTGAAACAGCCTTGGTCCACTGTTCCATTGCTTACTTCACTTGGAGATGAACAAGGCCTCTCGAATGCTGTTAGCTGCTGTGTGGCATAATCGCAGTTGAAACGTACTTCTTAGAGGGCTGACTGATACCATTTGTTTTGGTTGTGTTTGGCCCTGTGAGTTACTCCTGACCTTTTAATTGTTTGTCTTGTGCTGGAGGTTCAGGGACTGAAGTTGTCACAACACAGAGGGATTGAAGCTGCTTTACAAAGTAATCTAGGAGAAGGCAGTGTATCTTGCTGCATAGTAATAAAACGTTCCTCTGTCAGCTTTCAGTTGTGCAAGCCGGTCTCTGGCAGGAAAGAATGAAGTCTGTGCACAAGGCCGTGAAAATGGAACACGTCTAGCAAATGTAACTGGGTGAAAAACCTAAGCATGCTTGCCGCACATAGGGCGGCTGCTCCGGTCGAGTCCTGCAATCCTGATTCATTCCTGTGGATGATTTAATTGCCACTTTAAAACCTCGCAGAAAGGGTCCCTCCTTGATGCAAGTGTATTTCTAGAAGGGTTTGGAGATCTGAGTGCATTCTCACAGGTGTAAATTGCCCCTATGCGGAGGGCTCAGCACCAGTTACGCACCACTTATGCCCTATACCAGGGGTGCCGTGCTGGCAGCCTGCACAGAGGTAAATTTTGCCCATTGATGTCTCAAGACTTGAATATTAATGACACTGCCTCCCAAAGACATGAGCCGCCTCTTTTTTTTTTTTTTTTTTTTTTTTTTTCTCTCTCTCTGCCCCCTAAGGATTTACAGCTCTGCTTTTAGCTTTCTCAGCAGAGCTGAGGGAGTGCTGTTTCTCTGGTGGGTGGCTTTTTATTTGACACGTTGCCCCCCAGGATTATGAAGATGCGCAGTTAAATGTCTCACTCAGTGCCGGTCCCATGTAAGTTAGCAGAACTTGGCTGCCAGCTGAGGATCCGGCCCTCCGACTTCAAACAAACTGGAGCTTTTTGTTTTACCTAGGGAGATGAAATCCTTTAGTACGTTAAATATGTTAGACACTTTAATAAAAGTGTGCCTAGTGGTGTTTAAAGACTAGAAAGTAATCAGTACTTCAGTCAAAGCTGTTTGAGCTGCTGCTGCTTCCTTGAGCTTCTTATGAGAGGCATTCTTAATGACCAGCAGGGACAGGGCTTGAGGCTGTGTTGCAGAATCAGAAGTGTTTTAGATCTGCCTGAATGGCCCGTGTTTTCTCTTGGCTGCGTGGGGTGCCAGAACCCCTTTTGTGTCTGGTTTCTCACTCAGGCCATTGCACAGCTAGATTCTGTGCTCCGTGCAAAGTTTACAATGAGGCAAGACTCTCTCTGCCAGTTGACTCATTTGATATGAAATCCTCTAGCACGCTGGCTCTGGCCTGTAGTTAGGGCTCCTCTGGTTTCAGCCAATAGGAGGTACAGATCCCATTGTCCTGCTCTCCTCACCCCCTTGGCACAGGTCAGCTGTGTGGGGCCAAACCAGACATGCATATTCAGAAGGGTTTGACTAAATTATTTATTCAGGCTGACCTGACTTTTTTGTGGTGCGTGTGTGAGCTGAAACTGGGCAAAGAAACTCTAGCTTTGTAAATCACACGCTGGCTGCATCTATGCTGGTAATTTCAGGGTCCATTATATGACAAGCGGTCTGGTTTTAATAGCTATTGATACACAGAGGAGTGGTCTTGTAGTTAAAGCACTGGACTGGGGCTCAGGAGATGAGGGCTCAGTTCTCATCTCTACCACAGATTCCCTGGGTGACCTTGGACAAGTCACTTACAGGTATGTTTACACTGAAGCGTTAGTTTAACTTGCACTAGTATGGCTACAAATAGCAGCGCGGGTGCCGTGCAGAGGTGGCTGCACAAGCATACTGTGGACCTCAGGTCCATTCTCAAGTTGCTAGCCCGTGCTAAAGACCAAGTTGCTGCATTTACATTGTTGCATATCCGTGCTAGCATGGGTATACCTGAGGTGTGACTGCAGCATGGGTAGAGTGTAGTATAGACCTAGCTCTCTCTGCCCCACCTGTGAACTGGGTTTAGTAATACTCCCTTTGTCCTCTTGACTGTAAGGTTTCTGTGGTAGGGATTAGCTCATAGCATGTCTATGTACAGTCCAATGGGCCTTTGTTTGGGGCCTCTAAATGCTACCATGACACCCACCATTATTAATAATTAGTGTGCCACCAACAAGATTGTGGCTTCACAAAGCAAAACCTTGGATTTATGTATTTCTACTGGGAGAGCCTTCTTGTGGCTTCTTCACCCGGAAAACTAGGATCCGTGATGCCCCACCACTGTAGATTTGCAGTGGTAGCAGTTGTAGACTGTAGTATAAACAGTGAAGTTAGAAGGTAGGATTGATTATTTTAAATCCAGAGTCCTGGCTACACTCCATTTCCCTTCACTGTATCAGAGGCTTTTAGTTATTGTTAGGGCAAATGGTGCAATTACACAGTCTCAAGTTCTTCTTAGTGTTTTTTGAGCAAGTTTTAAGTCATAGAAGAAAATACAGCTGTAACAATCTGGGGGTGCTGAGAGCTGGGAGCCTCTGTGTTACCTCTCTGCCTCAGCAAGAGTAAGCTTTTCTGGAGATTAGACTGTGTCCGCTCCCTGCCATACCAGTCTGTCTTCCTCACCAGCAAACTCCTCCGGGCCCAAATCTTGCTTAGTAGGTGACCTTCAATGAACTTCAGCCCCCGAGCTTCTCTGATGTTTCTCTACAATGGACAGGCCCTGTCATATTTACATTCACAGAAGATCTTAAGATTGCTGTCGTGTTTTTAAAAGTCAGTTAATAAGTTGTAACATACTTAATTGGGGCGAACATACCCTTCCCTTCAAACACAGCACTGAATTGGTTTATAGTAAAAAATAAATAAAGCAAGTTTATTCCTTAACCAAAGGACATAGGCTAAGTGACACCAGCAGAAGGAATAAAGATAGTCCTACAAATAAACAAAAGTCAAAATAACTGTAATAGCAAAGATCTAATTTACCAAGCTACAGTCTTTTTGGTAAGGAAACTACCCTGAATAATCTTCCCTTTCCAGCAACAGTTGACTCGCTCTTAGCCAGGATCCTCCCAGAGTCCAAGGTGCTGGTTTTCCTTGAGTCCTAAGTGATCCTTCACCTGAGGGGCTTGCTCCCCACCTCTTTATAGTCTAGTAAACCTTTGAAATGTGCGCTTCTGAAATGTATCCCCAGATACAATTCCTTTTCCCTGCTGCATGTGGATACCATACGCTCTTCCCAGTCACCTCCCACTGGAGATTTCGACCATGCAAATGGTCCTGCAACATCTGATACAAACGCTTTGAATTTGGCCACATCTGGTTTGAAGTGTTGGTCTCTTACCTTTGTCTGGAGAATACCTGTTTTAGTCACAGACTTGGGGCTTGTCTACACTACTGCTTATGCTGATGTGACTTAGGTTGCTCAAGGCTGTGAAAAAGCCACCACCCTAAGTGATGTAAATTACATTGCCTTAAAGCGTTGTCTGTACTGCACTATAGCTTCCGCCTCTTGTTGAGGTGGTGTAATTATGTTGACAGGAAAGCGCTCTGCCAATGTAGCAAGGCAGCGAAGACCAGCCCTTTTTTAAGGCATAGTTATTGGTGAGTATTCATAATTCCACACAGCATTGTCGCATAGATTTCAGTGTGATATTAGTTTTCAAATGATGCCTCAAGGCATATTCTGTACAGGTATCTTTGCAGTAGTGTAAGGTGTGAATATGGAGGTGCTTATGGTCAGCTGCATTGTTGTTTTCTGGTGCACTTTTTACAGGGGAGTGGTGGCAAGCAGTCGGGGAGCTTGCTTTCTGCCTTTAATCTCTCTAACTAGAGCCAATTCCTGTAGCAGAGTTGCTCTCTGGTCATTGGTATTTGGGCTTAGATCCCTGAAATAAGGGATTGTCTGTCTATGTGCTATTTGTGACCGCCTCTGTTCCAGGACTGGTGTATACATGGTAAATAAAGGAGTTCCAATAGTAATATACCTAGACACTGCATCACTGATTTCTCCTCCAATGGAAGCAAGCCTGGAAGGCACCGACATCTGCTCCTCCTGTGAAAAACAATAAAACCACTTTTCTGCTGATGCACTCGGAGATGCTGCACTGCAAAAGGAAGATGTGAAGCTAGTAGTGGAGATGGAGTCTAAGATAGTTTTGGGTACATTTTGCTGGTTTGTCTAGTTTAGGAAAAGAGGATGACGTTAGGTTGGGGTTAGCTAACATATTCGCTACCTCAACCGCTTTCTTTTTTTTTTTTTTTTTTTTTTTTTTTTTTTCTTAATCCAGACAAATCCTGGATTTGTGTGTCCATGGTTTGAAATGTTCTGGGTTCCTTATAATTTTAGCCTCTACTGTGAACTTCATGGAAAAACAAGGGTGTTTAGTTGGTGGTGTTTAACCCCTCTTCTTCGTGCCCCTCCTCCCCTCACCACCCACCCCCCGGAACTTGACATAACATTCTTGTAAGTATTTTTGCCTTTAAATTACTCACATAACTTTAGTTAGCTTCAAATATAACTTTCATTTAGCTGCCCAGGAACTGATTTAGGGAAGTGAAGGGTTAAATTGGCCCTGCTGGGAGATTGGTATCTGTTGTTCCAGGGTGTCTACTACCTGGCAGACCTGAAGTTGAGATTCTTAGGTGTCTCCTTTGGGTTGGATGGATATGTGTCTGTCTAGTTCTTGAACAGTTCTGCCAATCTTAAATGTCTGAAAAGGCTCGCTTTCAGATCTTAGATGAATTTCTGTTTGGTTCTGGAGTGATGCTGATAATGCATGCTTAAACAGACATGTGACCTTCACCTTGAAATTGTGATTATCTTTCTTCTGCTCTAATGCCAACTTTAAAAAAAAGAAAAAAAAAGACTTTTTTAGGTAATTAGTTTTGTTTAAAGATCTGATACTGAAGATAAGTGTCCTAACGCAGTTCTACACTACTCCGGTATTAAAAGTTTTTTAAAGCGCTGTTCACTAATAGTAGGAACGGCTCCAAGATTTCAAACTGAACCACAACAGAGTTTTCTAAATCCATCAGATTTTAAACAAATGTGGTTTGTGTGTGTGGTGTTTTTTTTGTTTAATAGCTGGCAAAGTGTTTTGGGTTTCAACTTCCTCGGACCAAGAAAAACAAACAGATTTATTTGGGCATAAGCTTTCGTGGGTAAAAACCCCCACTTCTTCAGATGCATGGAGTAAAAATTACACTGCTCTACAGCCAAAATGCTTCTGAAATAAATGTAGTCAAACTTTACTAATTCTGGGTCACGGAGAATGAAAATGATGCTTAAAATTGTTGATTGGCTCTAGTTTTCAAGATATGCTATTGGGTCAGTATATATGACCCTTGACTTGGGAATGGCAGAGGATAAGTGAATTATAAAGGGAAGGGATCTCAATTTAAACCAGAAATGACTAAAATACATCTTTGACTGGATCTATGAATAAATCTGACTGGGTTTGGACAGTACTTGCTTTTTAGGCAAAACAATGAATGATGCAATCTGAAGCTGGTATTGCGTCATACATGATATGAATTGCATCATGTTATTCCTAGAAGTCATGGATGATGCAATCATAACGAAGCTTACATCACTCTGCTGAACAAATTGCCCTAGATCAGCTCTAGAAATCATACAGTGTCGTGCTCTCTTATTTGTCAGTGTTTGATTTTTGCAAAGGGACACATTACTGTTTAGCCAAAGTGAGCAGAGATGCCCCGTACTTGTGTGAACAGTGCAGATAACTTCTGCTATGTTTGTGGTGAAGTGACTTTTGCATCACAAAAGCGCAGTATAACCACTATGGTTAAGAAAGCCAATCACCTTTATTTTGGCTGCAAAATTGGAGATCAGGACAAGAGGTGGGCCCCACACATGTGCAACAAATCTTTGCCAGTGGTTGAACAGGAAAAGGAAATCTATGCCTTTTGCAGTGCCAATGATTTGGAGAGAGCCAACAGATCATACCAGCAATTGTTACTTCTGCATGGTGCCTCCAGTTGGGAAAGGTGTGTCAAAGAAGAAAAAGTGGACTGTGCATTATCCAAACATTCCATCAGCTATACGCCCAATACCCCACGGAGAAGGACTGCCGGTTCCTGATGCACCAGAATCATTCTCACTTGAGTCAGACGAGGAAGAGTATGAAACTTCTGGTCCTGAACCATCAATGTCACAGGACCCACATTTTCTCCCATCCTCCTCGTCTGAACCACACCTCATAACACAAGGTGAACTGAATGACCTTGTCAGGGATTTGGAACTACCCAAGAGTAAGGCAGAGCTGTTGGGCTCCAGACTACAGCAGTGGAATCTGCTGGCAGGTGATGTTAGGGTTTCCATGTTCCGTGACCATCAAAAGGACCTTGTCCCATTCTTCTTCATGGAAGGTGATCTTGTAGCCTGCAGCAACATGGATGGTGTGATGGCAGCCCTCAACATCGTTCACGATCCAGATGAGTGGAGACTGTTCATTGATTCATCGAAGACGAGTCTTAAAGCTGTTTTACTGCATAATGGCAATGTTTTGCCATCAATTCCAGTTGGTCATGCAGTCCATATGAAGGAAACCTATGACAACATGAAACAACTTTTGAGGTGCATAAACTATGACCAACATCAGTGGCAGCTTTGTGGCGATTTGAAGGTTGTTGCTCTTGCTTGGTCTGCAGACTGGATACACAAAGTACTGCTGTTTTCTCTGTGAATGGGATAGTTGTGCAAGAGATTCCCACTACATCAAGAAAGATTGGTCACTCTGACAGTCATTGGAGCCTGGGAGGAAAAGTGTTCAGTATCCACCACTTGCTGAATCAAGGAAGATTTTGTTACCACACTTACACGTCACACTGGGTCTGAAGAACTTTGTCAAGGCCATTGACAAAACACAAGCCGCTTTCAAGTACCTCTGTGGAAAATTTCCAAGGTTAAGTGAAGCTAAGATAAAGGAAGGTGTCTTTGGTCCTCAGATTCGTGAACGTCTTAGAGATGACGCATTTGACCATGCACTGCGTGGCAAGGAAAAGACGGCATGGAAAGCCTTCCAGTTAGTGTCAATAAATTTTCTCTGAAACAACAAGGCAGACAACTCCAGGTTGTTGGTGGGAAAACCTCCTCAAGGCATACAAAAGCCTT
Organism: Chrysemys picta bellii; assembly: GCF_011386835.1. Classification (NCBI taxonomy): domain Eukaryota; kingdom Metazoa; phylum Chordata; order Testudines; family Emydidae; genus Chrysemys; species Chrysemys picta. The sequence continues at coordinate 153,014,117 of NC_088792.1, forward strand.
GGTTGCAACATGTCACTAAAGATACATATCTTTTTTTTTTTTTTTTTTCACTCTCATCTAGATTTTTTTTCCACCGAACTGCAGAGCAGTGAGCGACGAGCACGGTGAGCGATTTCATCAGGACATTGCAACAATGGAGAAACAGTATCGGGGCAAATGGAGCCCATCAACGCTTGCAGACTATTGCTGGACGGTGACAAGAGATGCTCCATTTAATGAATACAAGAGACAAGCCAAGAAGCGCCGAGTAGACACTGACTAGGACTAAACTGTGTACAGAATAGTTTTTGCCTTTTGTTTAATACTACATTTTATTTATATAACCCTTTTGCTGATTTTAAAGTGTTACATAAACAGGACAGGTGAAATACTATCATGTGAAGCAACCATAAACACATGAAAAGACCTACGTTTACAATTTATGATTAAAACTCTACTATCTAAACAATATACATAGTTAAGCTTTTACATTTTATGTCTATCTTAGAAACAGTAGCCAATCAGTTGTTTTAATTGTCATCTTTGAATTCAGCACATCAAAATACATAATAAATAGCACATTTTATCTCTGAAGCAGACGACTTCTCAAATTGTAGCCCAGTGTTACAGATACAGGCATAAATATACTGACACACGAAGAGAAGGGAGTTACCTTACAAGTGGAGAACCAGTATTCACAGGGTTCAGGTAAGTTGGATGTGGTCCACCTCCAATAATTGAGGAGGAGGTGTCAATACCAAGAGAAGGAAAACTGCTTTTGTAGTGAGCCAGCCACTCCCAGTCCCTATTCAAGCCCAAATTAATGGTGTTTAAATTTTCAAATGAATTGTAGCTCTGCAGTTTCTCTTTGAAGTCTGTTTGTGGTTTTTTTTGTTATGTTGTTTTTGTTTTTGTTGAAGTATGGCTACTTTTTAAATCTGACCAAGAAGACTCTTCTGCAATATATTGGTAGTATATATCTTCTGAAGGATGTTGTCAAGCACTAGCATACGCTGGTTTCTTTTTGCATTTGCTTCTCCTGAAGATTGATTTGATTGCATCCTTTTCTGGGATGGTCTCCCTTTTCTTTTCCTGGCCGCTTAAGGACATCCTTGAAGAACCCTTCTGTTCAGCATGGCCATCTGGAACTTCATACAGGGATGGGGATGGAATTCACATCCTCCTGCTTCAAAAGCACAGTCCCCTCCCTCTTGGGCTGTGACAGGACTTCTGTTAGCAGTACAGGCCCTAAGAGACAGAGTGGAGCCGTGCTCATTACATCCTGTACAGGGCAGTGGTGTGCACATACCCAGAATACGAGGTGGGTATTGGCCCACGAAAGGTCATGCTCCAATATGTCTGTTAGTCTATAAAGTGCCACAGGACTCTTTGTCGCCTCATACCCAGAATAGTTCATTACTATAGTATCCACTGATGATATCTACAGAAATCTCTACTGCACAATGGCATCTAATATGGAAATAAGAGGTCTACACCTTCAACGCTTTCTGAATATCCGTCCTAACAGAAGCTCTATTCCCGTTTCAGAGAGATGCTTCACTGAGTTGGTACGTCTCTGGGCCAGATCCCTGGCAGATGTAAATCATCAGAGCTGCATTGACTTCCACAGAGCTCTGCTGATTCGTACCAGCTGAGGAACTGGCACCTTGTTTCTTATTTGGTGCCAAAACAGGAAGGCTGAGACTTGCCCAGGGTTTCAGAGGGGGTCCGAGCTGGTGCTAGAGTTGGCATGTGACTTGTCCCCTATGCTGAGTTCAGACCACCAGATCCTATCTGACTCAAAGACAACTAGGATATGCTAGGGCTGACTGTAGATTAAAGGAATCCCTTGTACTGGGCGCTGCCAGCATTTTGAGGTAAATCGGGCAGTCTTAACATCCAAGTCTGCAAGGCTTGTTATTTCCTCTGAGGAGCAAAGTCTCCGTGTGAGCAGAGACCTCAGCTTAGCGTACTTAATAATCTGCTTTTCTCAGCTAGACAGGCCATTGGCAACAGATGGGCTTTTGGGGATCTGAACTGGGCTTTTTGGTTTAGTTGATATTAATTTAAAAAAAAAAGAGATATTAAATGAAAAACACTGGGAGCATTCAGAGTTATAGAACTTTAGGCTGCTATTAAATCATAAGATCACTGTCCTTGGTCTTCGGCCAAGCGAATCGTTATGTGGCTCCTTTGCAACGAGAAACCTCGGTGTTGTGGATTCATTGCGTTACCTCTTTTTAGTCTCGCAGTCAACTGGCAAACCTATAGTTGTCCATGGAGTTTGAGGTGTCCATTTCTGTTTCTCTTGCACCGGATGATTGCTGGGTTTTTTCCCTCCAGATCTGTGTCTACATGGGTCTCGTAAGAACTTTACAAATTTGGAGTGTGTGTGTGCGCGCGCGCGTCAACTAGCATAATGGGCCTCGTGGCTCCAGCTCTAAGTGCTACTGGAATTGAAATAAAAAGTCACACTTCCGGCATTTCTAGTCACCAGAGATGCACCAATTCATATTTGGTTTAATGCGTTGAGCTGGATGAATCCTTCCCGGGATATTTGACTTTCTGCTGTGACCATCTGTTAGGCCATATTACTTCCCAAGATGAGGAGGATCAGCGGGAGCATGGAGTGTTTTTTGACTGGGATTCCAGATACCTGGCTTCCCTTTGTGCCTCTGCCACTGACCTGGTGTGTGAATTTGGGAAAGTTGCATCACAGCTCTGTGCCTCAGTTTCCCTCTATAAAGTGGAGAGAAAGTGGAACGTGCTTTTGGAAAGCACTTGAGGTTTATGACTGAGCAGTGTTACAGAAGAGGAGATGATTCTATTAGGGGAAATTTTCAAAGGCACAAGCAGGATTTGGGCACCTGATTCCCACTGATGCTCAATGGGCATGAGGCAGCCAGTTGCCATTTGTGGCTCTTGTAAACCTACAGGCTGTACTGGAAGCCCTTCTGTAGTACATAGCACACCTTTGCAACTATAAAGCCTCTTCTAGACCAATACAAATAAGTAGGCCATCGTAACCAGAGGATTATGACATTGGGTTGGGCGTAAGAAGCAGGTACTTAAGTCCTAAACCACAAGGATCCTAGTGTCTTTCTGTTCCAACATAACTAGTAATGAAATAATACAAATAGAGCAATACAGACTGACGCAGGCAAAACTTCGTATTTCCCCATCGGGCGGCATTGTGCCAAAAGGCAAGCAGCCTATTGCAATTAGAAGGGGGGAAAAAGTGGTTCTTGGGGGGGATGGGGGGAGGCAGAACTCCTCCACTCCTAGATCTTGTCATTTCAAATCGATCCTTTCCAGGTTCACTCAGCGGGGCTCTGTGGTGTAGGTGGGAAATCCTCTTATCCATATAAACTGTAAATGCAGGCCAAAAAGCTTTTAACAGGCATCTGAGTGGGAGAAAAGCCAGAGAGCCTCCAACACGTACATTCTTCCCTCTCCAGGGTGGTGGTGTCTGGCTAAAGATGCTTAGCTGAACACAGAAAACCACAGGACTATTTTGATCTGAGATGGCTCCTGCAGCCTACCCTGGAAAGGATGAGTGTGCTGTTTAGCCGACCAGCTTTTTTTTACAGGGCGTTTCCAGTACACGCACAAACTGCTTTGTTTTACAAATAGAGGAGGTACGAAATGCTGTGTATATACAGTACGCTGCTGCTAATTACTGTCCCTTCACCACAGTGCAGAACTGTGTGTACAACATGGATATGGACAGACAATGTAGCTAGAATTCACTTTATAGCTCTCGGCTGGAGGGAGGGCCCTTCATGCCACCCCGGCAGCACAAATGAGCCCCCTTTGAATATCCATTCCTCCCAGCAATATATTGAGCCTGGGCAAAGCTCCTGGGGTAAAACTTCATTCCCACTCTGCTATGGAAATAGCTGTTGTCTAAAATACCTACATTCTATAATAGGTTTTTCTTCCCAAAGTACCTTAAACTATAGAAGCTGCATAAGTTTTTGAAAGTGGGGAGGGCAGCATGGCTGTATCTAACAGGAGTGGGAGCAATACTGGGGAAACCCCATCTCTTTAAAAATGAGATATGGGATCTTTTCTGTCCGTGCCCCGCAAACAGGAGCTCCAATTCGAGAGTTGCAACCCTAAAGTGAACAACGTGAGAGAGCCTTCTCTACCACAGAAGGATGCATAGTTGAGCTAACTCTGTCGGGATTTGAACCTGTGACTACAGGGGGGTTAGGTAGGCCAAAGGCTTTCAGCACTTTTTTTTTTTTTTTTTTTTTAAAAAGGGGTTGGGAACTAACTGAGCTGCGTCTGAGGAAGGAGAGAACTGGCATCTGGATCCGAAGCTCAGAATGCAAACCTACATCACTTTCCCTAGTGTGGAAAAAGTGTATCCTTGCAGGCACTATATTAATACAGAGTCATTTCCTTGTCTGGTGGGGGAATAAACAAACTGGCAGACTTGGCTTTTAAAGCAAGATACTTTTTTCATTGGTGGTTGTTTTTTTTTTTTTTTTTTTTTTCCATATGACCATCCAAAGCCCCCTTCGCTGTGCAGACCTACTTTCTGAACACACAGCATGCGCTTTAACTGTTTCAGCCAGAACTAAGGAATCAATCCGTGATGTACACTTTCTGTGCAGGCCTTCACTTAACACTGCAAGTATTTCCTGTATTATTCAACTTTATCTGAACTTTTTGTGGCCGGCTCCTTAATTAACTACTTTACCTCTCAGTATTGGGTTAAACTATGACTCTAGTAGCATAAGCATTTCCCCTAAATACGGTTTGCTTTATATGGTAAAGGAAATTCAGTTGCAATTTGCCTGCGAGTCTGACTGCCAGTCACCAACACAAGGAAATGGGAGTGGAGGCTGAAATCCAGTCTGAGCTGGTAACTCTCAAATTGTACCAGTCTCTTCCTTTTTTTTTTTTTTTTTTTTTTTTAAATTCTTCTTGCACAATGGTGGAGGTGTCATCTGGAATTTACAGCCTTCACTGTAAATCTGCTTTGTTGTTATGGCTTTCTAATTAAACCTCAAACACTGTTTAAATTAGAACCTGATTTTTTTATTTTTAAAAGTATTGAGGTCCTGCCACTCCCATTAACCCAAGGAGAGCTGTAAGGTGCTTGATATTGTAAATAACAATAATTGGGGGGTCAGTGGATATTGATCATGACCAACACTTTGCTATAGGGCAAGGGCGTAACCTGTTGCAATACTGGCCTCAGTTGCCTGATATGGGGAAGGAAATAGAGGTTAAACTCCTCCTACCACTTCTTTTGTGTCACTCAGCCACCCTAAAAACTGGGACTTGGTGCTTTAAGACTACCTAAAACTGCCTCCTCTGGGATGGGGAATGACACTGGAGTGTCAGGGAAGAGCGCTATTTAGGCATCGTTAACTTCATTTTCATCAGAGGAGTTCTGGGGCTCTTTGTTTCTCCTGCGCTATATTTGTTCCAAGTCACTTAACCTCTCTGTGCCATCTTCTGTAAGTTGAGGGTAATGCGTCCTTCCTCCCACCTTGTATTATCCGTGGCCCAATTCTCCCCTGGGTGAAATTTTTAATGACCTGAGTACCGCTGCAGCCACGTGTCTACAGGCAGAATCCAGACCTGTGTCAGAATTCAGGAGTGGCAAACTGTGCTCTCTAAAACTCTTGTGTATATGAAGCTTTAGCCACCAGGAAACCAGCTTAATCATAAGAACCAGCATGTGGTTAAGGCATGATAAGGTTCAAGGACAAGTGCAGAGTCCTGCACTTAGGATGGAAGAATCCCATGCACTGCTACAGACTAGGGACTGAGTGGTTAGGCAGCAGTTCTGCGGAAAAGGACCTAGGGGTTACAGTGGACGAGAAGCTGGATATGAGTAAAGTGTACCCTTGTTGCCAAGAAGGCTAACGGCATTTGGGGCTGTATAAGTAGGGGCATTGCCAGCAGATCGAGGGACGTGATCATTCCCCTCTATTCAGCATTGGTGAGGCCTCATCTGGAGTACTGTGTCCAGTTTTGGGCCCCACACTACAAGAAGGATGTGGAAAAATTGGAAAGAGCCCAGCGGAGGGCAACAAAAAACGATTGGGAGCTGGAGCACATGACTTACGAGGAGAGACTGAGGGAACTGGGATTATTTAGTCTGCAGAAGAGAAGAATGAGGGGGGATTTGATAGCTGCTTTCAACTACCTGAAAGGGGGTTCCAAAGAGGATGGGTCTAGACTGTTCGCAGTGGTAGCAGATGACAGAACAAGGAGCAATGGTCTCAAGTTGCAGTGGGGGAGGTTTAGGATGGATATTAGGAAAAGCTTCTTCACTAGGAGGGTGGTGAAGCACTGGAATGGGTTACCTAGGGAGGTGGTGGAATCTCCTTCCTTAGAGGTTTTTAAGGTCAGGCTTGACAAAGCCCTGGCTGGGATGATTTAGTTGGGGATTGGCCCTGCTTTGAGTAGGGGGTTAGACTAGATGACCTCCTGAGGTCCTTTCCAACCCTGATATTCTATGATAAACCATGGCTGAGATGTCCTAAGTCACATAGGAGAGTTATGTTAGGGTTACCATATTTTGAGTGTCCAAAAAGCGGACACTCCACGGGGCCCCAGCCCCGCCCCTGCCCCAACTCCACCCCTTCCCCTGCTTCCCGCGAACACTTGATTCGCGGGAAGCCTGAAGTAGGCAGCAGGTAAGCTGGGGGGGTGGGGGGAGGAGGCGCGACCCAGTCTGGCCCCCGCAACCGAGCGGCTCCCTCCGGCCCCGGCGTCTCCAGCCTGACTCGGCTCGGGTCCCGGCCGCCGGCCCTGCATGTCCCTATTTTCCCGGACATGTTTGGCTTTTTGGGATTTCCCCCCGGATGGGGATTTGAGGCCCAAAAAGCCGGACATGTCCGGGGAAAATCCAGACGTATGGTAACCCTAGTTATGTATTCACCTCCCATTGAATCACACAAGGAGTTGGACACCTAACTATGGATTCCTTTGAAAATCACATGCCATAGCTTGGTTCTCTGTGGGGTTTCATCCACAGCCCACTGAAGCCAATGAAAAGACTCTCATGGTCTCTGGCTTAGGCCCTAAACAAATAAGAATTCATTAGATCAACAGTGCTTCAAAGGAACTGGATTCAGATGGACAAATTATTTTAATGTACATCAGTCATTTGGCATAGATTGCTTCTATCCCAAAGAGTTTACAATCTTTTTGTTCTATGTTGGCACACAATGAGATTCTGGTCTGACTAGGACTTGTAGATGCTTAAAATAATACAAATGACGTCTAATAATCATCCTCATTTGAAGCGAAAATGGAGCTGCTGCTGAAGTACCCTGCTTTGTAAATAAATCTGTCTGCAGTTGCTGTAGTGATAAGGGAATCGCTTTAACAAAAAGTTCGAACCAATGTAGTGTTCGTAACTCTCACCTGCTGAAAAACTGTTAACTCTTTCTAAATACGCAGTTCAGTAACTGCATAAAAGAGAGAGAGCAAGAACAATGTATTAATTCATCAGATTAATACCAACAAAATCAATACAGCTGTCTTAATACCCCGCTGCAGTTGAATTATGGGGATAGATGTATATAATATAAAAGCTCCATATAAAAATAAGCCAACACATGTTTATATATGGTGAAGGAGAAATAATAGAAATACACACAAAGAACTTAATCAACAGGGAACCACTATCTGTGGGTTTCTAGTCCATTATTTATATATCTTTGGGGTGCAAAAGGTGGCCTAGAGGGCAGTTCCGAGACTATCCTCCACAAGAGAACAGGGCTATACCTTGCATTGCATAGCTAAAGCACTTGGGTGCACTGGAAGTTGTGAGAGTGTAATAGGCCCCTTTGCCACGCAGAGCTATTAATCTATCTAAAATAGCTCAATGCACAGCGGCATGGTCTAGTCTATAGGACACCTAACTGGGAGATGTGCTTTCTGTTCCAGTTCTGTCATTGACCTGTTGTGTAATCTTGGGAAGTCCCTCCATGTCCATGTTCCTCAATTTCTCCATCTGTAAAATGGAGATAGTGATACTTACTTGGCTTTTGTTAATCCCTTTGAGACCTATTGATGAAAATAGCTATAGAGGAGCTAAGTATTATTGGCCTTTGGGGTAAGCCATATCTGAAGGCTGAATTTGCTCCTCGTGTATCAGTTACCAAACGGTAGAACTTTGCAGCTAATCATTTGTGCTTAAAGTCACTGAACTATTTCCCTTGGTGGGTGTGTTTTTATTGCAACAGGCGGATAAATCTAAAATTGTGGTTCACTGGAACCATCTCTTTCTGTAAAAGATGTTCCAGAATTAGTGCAATGCATACTGACCTGGGGAAAACTGCTTGGTGTAGTTAAATGAACAACAGGGAAGACTAAGCAAACTCAAGAGAGGTGTCAAAGGTACAAGAGTGGGAAGCTCAGTACAGAAACAAGGAGAAAATGTACAGGAAGAAAATAAGAGGTCAAATCAAGGTGTCACACCCAATAATGGACTAATTTGTAGGGTTGATAGAGTCGAGTGGGTATGGTAGTTAAGACCGTGAGGCAAAAGAAAAGCCAGGCGCCATATTTTAGTAATACTGCAGGAATGGTAAGTTGCTCATACATGGAGTGAGAGATTCATTATGGTTCTCCTGTAACTGGATCATAGGGGGGGTGTGTGTGTGTGTGGTGTGGGGGGGGGGGGGTGTTTGTTTAAAAATAAATTAAATAAATAAATAAAGGTCTTAGGTGGTCAAGCAAGCCTAGCATAGCTAGATAAGCAAACTGTGGGATACTTCTGCTAGCTTGCATGATATATGGCATCATAATCTCTGATACATACTATTTTGATTTTTGTAAATTAGAGTTTAGGGCCCAATTCGGCAAAGCACAAATGGCCAGTTTATATACTTGTGCCAACATTGGCCCTCAACTTAAATAACTGCTCTCCCTCGGTGGTGTTTATCCCTGTGATGTATTTGTAGAGAGCATTTGTTTGGTTAGGCTAAACAAGCCAAGCTCCTTAAGTCTCCTCTTATAAGCTAGGTTCTTCATTTGTCTGATTGCCCGAGTAGCTCTTCTCTGCACCTGTTCCAGTTTGAATTCTTCTTTCTCAAACACGGGAGACCAGAATTGCACACACATAGAATGTAAGATGGTTAATGTCTACAAAATGAGACCGAGTGCATATTTTATTAGAAAGTTTGCTTTATACAGTTGGAATCCATGAGTTAATAGTGGTTTGGCTGTTTCTGGCATCATAATTTTCTTTGCTTTGGACAGAGACAAGGTGATGCCGTCTCCCCAAGCCCAACTGTCTTTGGATCATCCAACTTTTCCTTTGGAAAAAATGATGGGAATGTTCCATAGGGAAGCTGAAATGATTGGGGAGGAGACATAGAATTGTGGTAATGCAATCTCTGTACAATAATTCTTACAAGAATAAAACATGCAACTAGAAAGTGATTGTGGCCTGTGCCTCGTTTACTCGTACATAAATAGCACTTGCATCTTTCTAAAAGGTGCTTTCACCATAGTTTTTATAGAGACACACTTTCTGTATCATGACCTAATTGCATTTGGATGATGGTACTCCTGCTTCTTTACCTTCCCTGATGACTCTTTTTGAGGGTAATAGATCAGTTTAGGGGGGCTTTGTGTGTGATGTAATGTAATTTGGAAACACTAATGACTCCTCAGACTGCATTTCACCCTAAAGGTTCTTGTATGAAATAACCCCAGTAAATGGGAATGAAAAGTTCTTCTCCCACAGAGGGAAAGCAAATGGATTTTCAATCTGGGTGGCTGAATTATTCTGTATGAAAGGACAACATCAGAGAACGAACGAACAAACAGTCTCCACAAGGGAGTGAGTCTGCAGTATGTGAGATTTGCTCCTAACCAGCAGCAATTTGAGCTAGCTCAAAGCACTGTCTTTCCACTTCACTCTAGAAGGCTCACGACATGCATAAAAGCCTTGTATTCACAAAGCTACACACGCCTCAAAAACAGCTGAATAAACAATTGTGCACGAAGGCAACATGACCGCCTTAGTAGCTAGTCAGTCTCTTTTAGGACTAATTTTTTTTCTTTCTTTCTTTCCTGAGTCTTGCTCTACTAGAGTAGCTGGAAGTAAACTGGTTGATCTAAGATACAGAGCAAAATCATTCTAAAGAACCTCCTTGACAATTACAGTGGAAACTTTTTTTGTTTTATCCTTTCCTCTGTGGAGTTGTGAAATTGAACACAACAGCAGGGAAACCACTTGTCAATCTGGTTCCGTTATCCAGATTGCATAGGCAAAGCAAGATATTAAAGGGAATGGTAAATGCAAATGAAGACCGTTGTTGTACTAGTTTATCTAAAGGGGCATATGTGTGTTTGCTAACCCAATTTGGCTAAATCAGTGCACGTGCCTGTTTGGACACACTCTTATTTTGCTTTAAACCAGGCTTATTTTGATGTAGCTTGCGTCTGTTTGGAGCAGGTTTAAGCTAAAGTAAAATAAGTGTCCATATAGGGGCTGGCTCCAGATTAACTAAATAGGTTTAAAATCCCACCTTTAGTTAAATAAATGCAATTTTTTCATGTAGGTTAATAACAAGGTTTTGTCCACACAGGGTGTTAACATAAGAATGTCCCTACTGGGTCAGACCAAAGGTCCATCTAGCCCAGTATCTTGTCTTCGGACAGTGGTCACTACCCGGTGCCGCAGAGGGAATGAAGAGAACAGGTAATCATCAAGTGATCCATCCCCTGTTGCCCATTCCCAGCTTCTGGCAAACAGAGGCTAGGGAGACCATCCCTGCCCATCCTGACTAATAGCCATTGATGGACCTGTCCTCCATGAATTTATCTAGCTCTTTTTTTAACCCTGTTATGGTCTTGGCCTTCAAAACATCTTCTGACAAGGCGTTCCACAGGTTGACTGTGCATTGTGTGAAGAAATACTTCCTTTTTATTTGTTTTAAACCTGCTGCCTTTCATTTGGTGACCTCTAGTTCTTGTGTTATGAGAAGTAGTAAACAATACTTCCTTATCTACTTTCTCTATACCAGTCATGATTTTATAGACCTCAATCATATCTCCCCTTAGCAGTCTCTTTTCCAAGCTGAAAAGTCCCAGTCTTATTAATCTTTCCTCATATGGAAGCTGTTCCATACCCCTAATAATTTTTGTTGCTCTTTTCTGATGTTAGTGTGTAGCATGCCGGGGTGTGAATCTACGGCATGCCACCTTGCTGCACAGTAACGTCCTGTCCCTTTGCTTTGACATACTACCATTTCAAACTGAGTCCTGGTCCAGTGTGTGCGCGCGCGCTCTCGCTCTTTTCTTCCCTCCCCCAGGCCACACATGCAGAGAGATTCTATGACTTGCCCAAGGTCACACAGGGAGTCCATTAACCAGATCTCTTGAGTCCCAGTCCTGTGCCTTACCCATAAGACCATCCTTAGCTGTACGAAACCTTCCACGTTGGCACAGCTCTAAGTAGAAGGTGTGGGTTGTACTTTCCAATCATTGAACTGAACATGTTAAGTTCCCAATAGCATAGATTCTAAATTAACATTGGCTGTTTATTGATTGTTATAACCCATTGCCACTGATTTATTTACAATGGATATTTAAAATCCAGGACACTGTCATGCTGCCCTTCTGGAAAGAATTTTACTCTGAAGTGTAGACTGGGCATGATCTTGCCTTTCTTGCATTTCTGATAAGAGATCCTCAATAAACCAGAACTTTGATCCGTTTTAACAGGCACATTCAGATGCATTTAAGGTTGAGTAATTGAGTTGCATTGCTACTAAAGTTATTTTATTTTTGAGGTAAGTTGGACGGTAACGCAGCTTTTATTCAGCATTGTATAAAATCTCAAGGTTTTCTGTTCCAATGCATTGAAGTCTTCTAATTTCTAGACTGTATTAAAGATTGAGAAATCAAAAGCATTACAGACTAAAGCTTTCAGATTCTGTTTTTCTGAGATTGATCCCCAGTTAGGAATATTGCCATATTATGTCTTCTATCCAAAGCTCTCCATATACTTCATAAAGGTTCATAAGCATTATTATCCCCATCTGACCGAGGAGACTGTTTTTAACTTCTGTCTTTAAGTGATTTGTGTAAGGTCACATGGTGAGTCAGTGGCAAAATCTGGACTAGAACCTAGACCTCCTGATTTCCAGTCCTTTGATCAAACTACTGGACCATGTGGTCTCCTGTGAAACAGCTGTTTCAGTGTAAGGCAATTATCCTATGCTAGTCCTGCAGCAAAGAAGTTGTATGGTACGAAGTGAACAAGGCAAACTTAGTGTGCATGTTGACAGATGAGATCTCATCTGCTATAAAGTGTTGTAGAGCACCCTTCAGCTCCTGTGCTTTTCCTGATGTTCAAAATACGAGCTACTGGAGACATGACATTGTTGCCCCTCTGCTTATCTGTGGTAGCTTTCGGGGCGTTGCAATGAGTCACTTTCTGTTAAAGAAATCAGGGACATGGAATAAGGCATAGTGTAACTTGCTTATTTATCCTGCGTGAACACAAGTGCTCCTGATCTTAAGCCCAGACTGTATGCAGACCACCCCAAAACTTTTGCCATTGCCCTGCAACACAGGAAAAGCTGATTCTGTGACTCTCTGCATATGTGCAGCGTGCCCAGTCATTTCATAGCATGGTCTTCAGCCAGGTGAAGAGCCAGTAGCCCACCGTACAAGTAAGTCAGCGGGCGCTCGTCAAGGATATGCGACATAGTCTGAAGTTGACTGCATCTGCATCCCCATTTGAAGAGATTGGCCTCAAAATTGCCCTGTCCTGTTCGAAACCGGTTCAGAGATAACAGGTGCAGTGGACAGATAGTTGGGTCGGTGATGAGAGAGTGATTAATGACTGTCGCTGACTGCTCATTACACCAAGCAGATTCCACTGCCATGTCCTGTGGTGGCAAAAGTGACCATAAAGGGCGTGTAGAAGACAGGCGAACTGGCAGGTGGTTGAAGAGGTCTGAGTAGAGAGGCAAGTCGCTGTTGTCACAGATCTTGGCCAGAAGCATGATGGAGGCCCCTACATTGTGAATATAAGGCAATTCTGTTACCAAGTATTGGCAGCTGTCACTGTTCCTCTTGGTTTCCAGTCCCCATGCGACGCGGTTCCCCCTCTTAGAACGCTGTTTTGGAATCTTCTGTTCCCTCTTTGTGCCCAAGCCTCAGGGCTCTCTACCTGAGAAATCACCAGTCATAAACTTTTGCCTGAACGACATTAAATCAGATACCACCTATTTTATTTAGAAACTCTAATGTTGCCTTATCTCCCTGTAGCATATAGAAATTGGGTAGCACCTCTTTAAATGGTTTGTGAGCATTCTAGGGGGTGTGGGGGTGTGAAGCCTTGCCTGTTGCACATAGTTAGTGAACACAGTTGATTGGACCCCACTGTGCCCATATTGTCCCTTCATGTTACATTTGCTGTGTAAAGAGTAAAAGACTCCTCTTCTCTTACGCAGCCTGTGTAAATCAAGACATTGGTTGCTAAATACCTCCAGACTCTTTTCTGGCCTTCCTGCATGGGGTCTCAATACCAGCTAATCCAATTGCCTACTGGGAAACATGTCTCAAATAGGCCATTATTACACGGCCGTCACTGCCTGCCTGTGATTTGCCGGTTACAAGAAGACTCCGAACACATTGAGTTCCTTTCGTCCAATGGGGATCACTTCAAAAAGATACCTCATACCACCACTATCAGGGGAGTAGAAAGGGATCACCTGTAGGTTGGAATGCAGCTGTTTATCAGCGCTTGACAGGCTGGGAAGAATCCTGCATCTTATTGAAACTACAGAGATGCTGAGACTGTAACTATGAGCATTGGATTTGGCCAAAACGTTGAAGCTGGCATACCAACCCCCAGGACATCTGTAATGGCCACAAATTATCAGGTCCTCCTGTTTTCTTGGCTCAGTCTCAAGGCGACCTAGCTGTAAGAATAAGCTGCAGAGCATGGGGTATCTGGCATAAGAGGCTTAACAAAGTGTGCAGTCCCCAAATCAAACCTGCTGGGTTTGCTACCCAGCTAAGGGTGGAGTTTGGGGGGCAGAACTTGTTTGGAAGAGCTGATGGGGGAGGGGGGAAAGAGGGTGAAGCCCTGGTTGAACTTTGCTAAGATTGACATGGCCAATGTTCATCCTAAATGGATGAGATCATGAGATGCACTTACTTCACAAGGCTTTCACTGTATCCTGGGTGGGTGGGTGTGTTTTGAGAGAGAGGCCTTAGAACTAGAGTTATGCTTTAGTTTTTCAAAGGAGCCTCTGGGAATTTAGACCACATTTTCTATTAACTCGGGTGTAAGACAATTCCCTTATACTGCTTTGAAAATCTCAGCCCATATAATTTTACTTGTCTACTAGGTTGGCCTGTGGCAAGCTCAGAAGCACTCTTAACACAGGTGCCTATGAACAAGGGGCACTTGTAGTGCAGATGCCATCAGCTCTGTTGTCCCTCTTGAAAGTTTTTACTTCAATGTCAGCAGCTGTTTGAAGCTGGAGGTAAAGTTGTGCATCTCTTCACCTGTACTGAGGCAGAGTTCAAATCTCTTCTTCCCCCCCCCCTCCCCCAGTGCCAAAAATGGTAGGAAAATGCCTGTCTGCTAATGCAGTCCATGAACATGTTCCTTTGCCTTAAACTTTCCTCTGGTAAGGACCACTTCCTCTGACCCTATATCAGGCACATCCGTCTAATTTCACTTAGGGCAGCGGAAGCTCTCAAGATCGTGGCTGGCTTGGTGCTGTCCAGATCCGACCACACGTGTGCATGGTCTTGGAGTGAGCAATATCTGGCTATTTGTAGCTGGATAGATGGTCACTCCAAACAGACCTGAATGGTCCTGTAGTCTGCATTCCTTGTTACTCCACAGGTAATGCTTATTTGTTGCGTTGCTAGTTTCTTCTTTCTTTGATTCATTTCCCTTTAACTTGACCAAAATTTGGCTAATTTGGGCTTTGGCCTACAGTGCTGCAACAGCTGCTTATGAGTTACTGGGAGAAAAATTACCAATTGGTTGTGCTCTGCACCTCTGGTGATTGAAAACAAGTCTAAGGGACTCTACAGAGCCTGTCCTCCAGTAACTTTTTTTTTTTATTTATACAAAAATATATTTCACTCCAGTGGAAAGGACTTAGCTGCAGCTCTTTTTATTGCTCTAATTTTTGTAGTTTTTTTCCCCCCGGAGCTTAAAATAAAACAATCCAGACAATCGACTCTTAATTCATTTTGATCGTTAGGTTTAGAATGAAAAATCTTTAGGTTTGTAAGGGTGCTTTTGTGTGTGTGTGTGTGTGTGTGTGGTGGTTGTTTTTTTTTTTTTTGCTGGGAGTCCCAAGTTCAGCTCAAGCTGAGCTGTGCCGAAGTGAAGTCAGATTTACTGCTGTCGTCTTGGGTCTCTCTCTGCTCCAAGCAGACTTTCCTGGATGGTCTGCTTCACCCAGGGCTGTGATAGTGAAGGTCGAGCTTTCCTCAACATCTTTTCAGGTGAGGGGGAAGCAAGAGGCCAAGGGAAAGAACAAGAGCATTTCTGATGGGTTGTAGTTCTACAGCTGGTGGTTGCTGCTTCACGTTACAATGTGGGGAAACGATCTACCTTGTCCTGAGAGTTCTGGGGTTTATTCTTCGCGCTGTTGCCAACTGGCTGTGTGGTCTTGCACATCTCTGTGCTACCGTTTTTCCCCCCTCCCATCCTTTGAGGTCTTGTCTGTTTCGACTGTAAGCTCTTAAGGATTGTCTTTTATTACGTGTCTTAGTGTTCAGTGCAGTGGAGCCCTGATCTCAATAGGGAGCCTTTTAAGTGCTAGTCTTACAAGAAATAGTAATAGTTTCTCAAGAAACTGTGGAGTATCGCTGCAAAGACCATACTGAGTATCTTGTGCCAAACTCTAGTTCTGTGTTTAGAAGCTTGTCTGTATCCTAATGTCCATGTTCCAGGGTTCCTAAAATCAATTTCAATGAACAGTTGTTGGGTCTAGATTTAAACAACCTCCTGCAGCGATTACAATTATTGCAGCATTGTGCTAATGGGCGAGAACCAGACGGTGAGTGGCTTACAGCCTGGTTTTTCCTAGGGACTCCTCCCCCTTTTTTTTTTTTTTTTGTATTCTTATTTCAAGGTGCATAAATGATTAAAAGAAATGTATGGGTTTGGATGGCCTTTCCAGCATTAAATCAGGAACAGTGGTAGGTAACTGCTTTTAATGATGACTCTTAGCCTGACAAAGTCACTTTAAACTGTTAAAGACCGATGTAAGTCTGGCCCCTAATGGCTGCAGCTGATAGCTGCCGTTGATACTGACCTGTAAAGAAGGTCAGAAGAAGAGCACTGAAGTGGGGAATGGTGTTTTTCTTTTTGAGTTGATCTGTGCTGCTGTACCTTGCCTGCCAAGGAGTGGGTTCAAAATTTAGCTCTTACGCCTGGCAAACTTGAATTTGGCTTCCTTTCACATGGGATCTTACAAAGACTAACCACCTGGGCCCTGTCTCTAGGATGCTGCCTCTCTCCCTGTGAAATGCTGCTGTGGTTGAGCTGAAGGCCTGTTGGTATAAGCAATCCAGAGCTAGCAGAGCATTCTGTGTTTGGGGCCTCTGGACCTTTGGAACTTGCTGCTTCAAGTCCATAGCAGCCAGAGTTCGTCAGCCTTCCGAGCATGCCAGTGGGAGCATGCCACCCTTACCTGTTCTCCCTTGGAGTTGAAAGCTGGGTAGTGGTGGTGGTATGAGACTGGGGATGGTGTGGGGAAGTTGATTGATGCTTGTTGTAGCTTGGTTATTTGATTTGATCAGGGGTGACCTGATGGGTCTGTTTCCCTTTCCTAAGGGTGTGGGTGTGTGACACATCGGATGGATGCTCTTTTGGTGTAGAGTACAAAAAATCAAAATCCATTGAATTAATATCCAGCTAAGATGCTCCTTGTCCTCCAGAAACCTTGAGAGCCGAGGTTGACGCTTGATTTCTCTAAATGGCACGTGGTGGGCAATTAAAGTAACCAGAGCCCATTTGCTGAGCAGTGTAATTGAGCAGTGGTGGGTGAATCTATAGCTCACCCTAATTCTATTATAAAAACCATTTGCTGTTGAAAAATGACATCCCCTGCCACTTGTTTCTGCTTTCCCTTCATTGTGTTAAATCCACGTACCAAGCTTGTATTTTATTGAAATCTGTGGCCTCTTCATTACAGCAGGGAAGGTGGGACTCCCACGGTCAGTTGACTTCAATGGAGCTATGACGATGGACATCCGCTGAGAATCTTTCCCCTGGGTGCCGTTTCTGGCTCTGCCACTGACTCCTCTTGTGACCTTGGGCAAATCACTTAAGTCATCTGTCCTTTTTTCCCCCATCTGTCAACATAGGCTCACTGTCCAAAGGGTGGTGTGAAGTTTAATGTTTAAAGCACATTGGTTGAAAGGCACTAAGAGCAAAATGTTGGTTGTCATCCTAAAATGATGCGACTCCCAGGCCAAAAATTAATACCACAGGGGTTTTGTCTTGCAAGGGGCAAAAGTATCATGCGCAGAAATGAGGGAGCAAATAATGGAAACAAAATAGATTTTTAGTAAATATTAGCTGTTCTGAATGCACAATTTAAAAAGTAAATGGAAGCAATGGATTAGACCCAATTCAAACAAACTTGTATTGTCAATGGAGGGAAAATTAATCTGCTGATGACTTACACCTTGTAACATTATTTTCCACACGGAGCCCATGTGATCAGTTAGGTCACGGCTGTAGTAACACTAGACTAGCATTCTAATGCTCTGTTTTGCAAGGCGGGTTTTTCACTGCAGAACGACCCCATTTTCTTGAGCCCAATGAGAACTAACCTTTCGAAAATCCAGTGTCCCAGGTCACCTTGTCCGAGATCAAAACTTGCAAGTAAAAGATTTGAAGGAACTTATTGAAGCTCATTTAGCTCGTGTGTCTAAACTTGACACATGAACGAAATGCACTCAAGATTTCACAGCTAGATAGTGTCGTGAACATGTGTATCTGTGCCGCTGCTCAACTGTGTGCCATAGGGCATATGCTGCTCATGGAGAGCTTTTTTTAGGTCAGATAGTAAGGGCCTGGATTTTTGAAGGAGGAGAATCTGGAACACAGAAATTACTATACAGAATAAAGCTAGTGGTCCAGCTATTCCAATATCCTGTCTCTCACAGTGGCCAGCACCAGCTGCTTCACAAGAAGGTGAAAGAAACCCTGCAGCTGATGGCTATGGTATAACCTGCCCCCCCCCCCCGCCCCGAGAAAATTCCTTCCTGACCTTTAATTGGTTTAAGCCTAGAAACATGAGGCTTTTGTATCCGATTCAAAATTACAACTCTGGATGGTTGTTTTGCATATTCCCTGTTGCTGTGAAGTTCTGAGTGGCCACAATGTCTAGTAGCCATGAAATCCTAGGTGGCCACACTTTTTTGGCAACATGGGCTGTAATATTGGTGGCCTGATACTCAGAGCCACCAATGTGTACTCAGCGCCTTGGGAAAATTAGGCCATCCTATTCTAATTCTGCTGAGTAATGCTGCTGGAACAATATTGTCCTAAATCTACTGGAAAGGTCTTACTAAGGCTGCGCTGGCTGCTGTTCAGTTGCTCAGTAGGATGGCTCACTTCCTTAGCCTGTTCTGCTGAACAGCATCACTCTTCAATGCAGTTTGAAGCTGCCACGATACACTTTCAGCAATCCGCTGGGCTTCCTGTTACTACCTTTTAGTACCTTGCTGAAAAATGTTCACTGGATTTTGCATATCACTTACTGAAAAGCCAATACTAAACATGTAAAAACAAAAGTCCTTTAGGAGCTACTATTTTACCATTTAAACTGGATTATTCCGTAGCTGCCAATGAAAGTGTAAACCATGCATCAAGTACCTTGTGCGCATAAAACTAGCCTAACTTCTAACCTTAAAATGATGACACTGCAGTATTCCCTTCCCTTGTTTGCCTGATGAAAAAGAAAAAAGTGGTGTAACTCCCTTCTTTGGCAAGGCGTGTACTTCATTGTGTACGTAGTCACTGTAAGTGACAAAGTGGAAAGCCGGTGTTTATTTTGTGGCCAGCAGTAAATTTGCAAGGCAGACATTTGTGAGATGTGGAGTAGCAGAATAGACCTCCAGATCAATGCATCTCCAGAGGAGATGCAGTATAATATGAGGTTGTGTCTTCCAGTTGTCGGTCTTAAAATATGCCCATGCCTTAGTCAGATTTCAGCCCACTCCGAAAGGGAGGCTTTCAGTGAAAACCAAAGTACTGCAGGAAGTGGCATTAGTGACTGGACAGGTGGCATTCTTCTTCCTCCTTCAATGTTGAACCAGTGCTCCAGTGTCATGCTGGCTGGTGCTGGGCTGCTGCAGATGTAATCATTTGAATGTGAATTAAGTCATATCCTGACCACCTCCTGGTCATTAAAAATCTCATGGCACTTCTTCTAAGATCTGATGTGTTTACTCTAGTGTCCAGCCTGGCTCATTGTGCCATTTAGAAAGGCAGAATGTAAATTCTCTGTGTGATATTAATTGGGCATAGTATGGTGGTGGTGGTGGTTTTTTTTGGTGCCTTCAACTGTTATGTACTGCTACTGTTCTCCAACCCAGAGGTTGCTGCATTTTAATGATGGATGGAGTGAACTATTTACATAGGTGTATTCGCGTGTGCGTGTGTTTTATGCACACACGCAGTATATTGATAAAGGATAGCCTCTCTGTAATGGGGTGTGTGTGTGTGTGTGTGTGTGTGTGTGTGTAATCTCTTTAGTTCTTAAATGCTTGAGATACACAGGTCTCTTGCTCTCATAGGATGCCCTGCATGAGGAGAGGAAATAGATTTTTGGCCATTAAGAGCACGCACAAGCTTGTAACCAACTCCTATTTAGCTGGGTGCTGTAAACTTGCTTCCCTTCCCTAGAGGCTTGCTTTATTAGTGGAACATTACTAGCCATATAGGCTTGACGAGCAGAGGCCTCTTGTCACAGAACCTCTTGAGCCTATGGAGCTGTGGGCAATTGTCTAGGAGAACTGGAAGGTTCTAATTCAAAAAGCAAAATTGAAAGTAGCTTAAAAAAAAAGGGTGGGGGGGACAGATAGTGCTCATGGGCTTTCCAGGCACTTGACTACCAAGTGATAGTTGCAGTAGAAATACATAGACCTACATACAAGCAACCTTGGACCGGAGTGATCTCCAGAATAGCCTTTCTGCAATCCTGTAAGGAAGAGCAGTCCTGTGGTGGCTCTGATTTGCTCTCCGTCACATGGAGGCAAACAAACTGCAGGTGTGTGCGTGCGTGCATATTTGCACTGCATAACTGGTGGCCCAATTTCTCCTCCCATCCCGCATAGCTGAGCTGGTTCCTTTCCAAGTCAGTTTGGAGCTGTGGGTGTTCAGCATTCTGGGAAACCTAGTCCTGATGCCTTTGTAACTTGACTTCGATCACCTCTTCCTAGGGGAGTCACACTGAAGCCATTGAAAGTGTGCAAGGAATACAAGGTGAAAGACACATGGCTATTGGTGGTTTTTTCCCCCTCTTGGATCTGTTTGGGACTCCTGTGTACCCAACACTTTGAACCAGGCACCCAATTCATATTATACCCAGCTAGCCCTCCATCAGTGGACTGTCTGAGCACCTCACAAACATTAATACGTGAATTCAACTTCCTGCCACCCTGGAAGGCAAGGAAGCATTGCCCCTACTTTGCAGGCCAGTCACAGAAAGGGAAAGTGACTCGACCTACATTTGCGCAGGGAGTCTGTGCCAGAGCTGCGAACTGAACCCAAGTGTTCAGAGTCCCTAGGCCGGTGCTGTTGCTGCAAGACCAACCTTCTCATAGGAGTACTGTTCAGTCAATGGGCCTTTTATGACTCTCTTCCTCCCTTGCTTTTTACTCTGCCACGAACCCATTCACACCCAGAAGAGTGACTTGGCAGCTTGTTTCAAGGTGCAAGAGAGACTGGACTTTACCCCTTTCAGTAGCTTAATGGGTTAGCCTGTAACTAAGGGTATGTCTGCACTGTAGCCATAGGTGTGATTGCAGGGGAAGAGCAGGGGCCTTGTTTACATTGGGGCTGACTCCAAGGATCCGTAATTCACATTGACTTCAGTTGGAGTTGTGGCTGCTAAGCACTTGTGAACATTAGGCCCTAAAGTATCCAGGGAGCTTGTCCATGTCTTAGAATCCTAGAAATGTAGGGCTGGAAGGGACCTTGAAGTTATAAATCCAGGCCCTGGCGGTGAGGCAGGATCAAATAAACAGACTGTCCCTGGCAGGTGTTTATCCAATCTGTCCTCAAACCTCCAGTGATGGGGATTCCACATGATCCATCTTGATCCAAGCAGCCTTGCACTCTGATGGGGCAGTTGTGTTCTGGGGCCTGTGGGCTTTCTGGGGACAGAGCAGCTGTTCTGTTCTACTGTATCCCCTAATCTCTGTGCTCTGACGGTCTCTCTCACCTTTGCTACCATCTCTTACTGAGTGCTTCTCTTTCGGTTCTCATTCCCACTCCACTGGCAGCCAGGTGACGCTTACTGAGCTCTGCGATCCTGGGCCTCCGATCAAGCTTTGTAGTAAATGTCACCTGGTTGCAGTGAGCATGCAGGAGAGGCTCAATGGAAACAACCTTGAAACCTGGGCTGGAGACAAATGCCTTAGAACACTGGGAGACTTTAGGAGCTCAATATGTTTAGCTTATCCAAAAGATCAAGATTAGTGTATAAAATTCCTTCCTGGGGAGAAAATACCAGGTACTAAAGGGCTCTTTCGTCCCGGTTATGTCTTTCTCCATCAGATTAAAGGCTGAAAGTTAAAGCCAGACAAATTTAAAATTAGAAACAAGGCATACATTTTTTTTTAACAGTGAGAGTGATTAATTGTTGGAATAAACTACCAAGAGGAATGTTAGGTTCTCCATATCTTGATGTCTCCAAATCAAGACCAAATGGCTTCCTAGAAGATAGGGTTTAGCCAGACACAAATTGGTCTCAATACAGGGGTAACTGGGTGATGTTCTGTGGCATGTGTTGTCAGGAGGTTGGACTACGTGATATGATGATCCTTCTGGCCTTAAAATTCTTTGACCCCTTCTGAATGGACTCTGGCCGCTATGTGTTCTGTGTCTGATAGCAAATGTAATTAGTTCCATTTGTTTGTTGTATTTTATTGTCTTGCACTGTGATTAAACCATAACTAATTTCCTGTTGAGAGAAGCTTGCCGCTGTTCTGGGTAGCAAGTCATTCTCTTGATAGCTTATTTTGTTTGCAAATACACCTAAATTCTTTTGAATTGCTTAAATTTGCAATCATCTCAGTGGAAGTTGACAGCAGTTGAAGATGATTGAGGAAAGGGTGTAAGGATATAACTTCACAGCACATTTTATAAGCTGTGCTGTAATAAACACTAATGACAACTTAAAAAAATTGTCCATCTCTCTGAACTCAATCTAGGGGGAGAGAGTGCCAGTTTCCCCCATACACACTCCACTCCCATCGCTCCATGCAGAAGACACTTCACTATATGAAGCATGTCAAGCCCTAATGGGCCAAGTTTTTATCCTACTTTGTCAGAAATTAACTTTCCAATTTTTTTCTAATTTATTCTAGACTCTCTGTTATCTGCTGCCCTTGAACCACTGGGGTCAATCTAATTGAGAGGCCTGTTGGCTTGGTCACTTCCAACAAAAGTAGCACAATGTAGATCAGAGATACATATTCTATCAGCTGTGCTCTAGGAGTGGTTGAGTTAATAAGCATGGCAACATTCAGGAATAATTTTATTACGGGGCGGAAAGCTGCTTCTGAAGGGTACGTTCCAGGGTGGATTTGATTTAATCATAGTTTACTATATGAGTGCATTCTTATTGGTGGTTATAACCTTAATACATATTCTTCACAACTCAGAGAGAGATGTAGGTTTCATTTTTAGAAGGTACACACTATACATTTTTAAACAGTGATTTATTTTGAAAGCTTTTCAGATGAGTTTTACAGCTATGTCAGAAAATGAATGATTGTTTGGTTATTTGATTTACCAAAGGTAATTGAAGCGGATAGTTCACCTCCCAATGACTTCATAAATATCTCCCAATTCAACAGGTTAGTCATTAATATTTGGAGGATTTTCTTGCCACGCTGTATTAGGAGGAAAACCTCACCAGACGGACATTTAAATTGCTTTATTTAACTAAAACAACCACGTTAAACATTCTGGATTTTTTTTCTTCAACAGCAAACATATAATATTTTAACAAAAAAGCATATGTCCCTCACTTCTCACATTTATCTCCAGACTTCTTCTCCTTGTCCCCAACAATCGATTCTGCCCCCAACAATCTTCTATTCATTGAACTTTTTGAAACTTTGCACCTTTTAGAGAGAGGTAAGGGATTGACTCTGTGTACACAAATTTGAAGAGGGACAATAGAGTTGAGGTCTGTTATTTCTCACCTCTATATGTCATTTATTTATTTTAAAAACATTTTTGCTGTTAACAAGCATGTTACCTCTGGAGACACAAATCCACAATTTGAGAACTGCAAAACTAAGCATCTCTGATGGTATCTTCTAGACTGAGCACTAGTCCCATTGGGTAGATAGAAAGATTAACCTAAATCTATACAGAAGCCTGTGGAACCCCATAAGATTGGGTCCCTAATCCATGAACTATTATAACTCATTTACAAAACTTTTCTTAAACACTACATGAATATATTGTCTCCTACTATAGATTTAGAATTTATAATCCCTATTACATGAGATATTTTTGAGCTATAATGTATCTTAATTAAAACTATCTTTAGATAGGTTTTTTCCTCAAAGCATTTTATTAAAAAAAAAAAAAATCTGATTTAAAAAAAAAAATTTAATTTTTTTATTTTTTTTTATCCACCCTGGTATGTTCTAAGCAATGAATTAGTAGCTAGTCTGTTTTGGAGGCGGTACCACTCTCTTGGAGCAGAATCATAAATGCCTAGAGGGAGAAGATTGTTGTAGATAGGAGTTATGTTTTTTATTTTATTTATTTGCTGCTTCTGCAGCACCATGTTTCTTTCTACCAAAAGGAATTGCTGGGGAATCTGATGTGAAGTATTATAAATGGGGATATAGTCTTCTCCAGCAAGTCCTGTAAACCAGGAGGCGTGGGAATAGAACTCAATTTTCTAGGGTTGGTTTTAACAGATGTTCCTTAATGTGGTGGTGGTGGTGCTTGCCTGAATCAAGATCTTAACCATTCCAGGTAGTTTTGGTGATGGATCAGATGCCATCAGGAGCTGTGTACCCTGAATTTTTTTTTCTGTGCTTGAAATTAAAAATAGAAATCAGACTAGAGCTGCTCAAGACTTGTTTCTAAATGATTTCTATGGAAAATGAGTTTTTTTTATGATTTTAAATGCAATTTTGTGTAGAAGTTTCCCATTCAACTGTTTTTCAAAAAAGAAAGCCCAAACTGTGTGTTTTGTTGTGTGTTTTTCAATTTTCAGGGGTGGGTAAAGACCTTTTTCCAAGTAGCTCAATGAAAGACTCTCATAAAAGAAACTAATTCAGTAGGGCTGTAACTCTTGCGTTCTTGGACATTTGATGCATGTGGAAATTAAGGTAGCACAGCCAAGATGTATAAACCAGTTCTTCAAAATCGTACAGTAGCAGAGCAAACTTTGTTAGAGTAGAACCGTGAAGGCTCCTATTTTGGTCCAAGATTTTCCAAGTGACTTGAGACACTTCAAAGGGGCTTCAATTTCAGGTGTCTCAACTTGGACACCCAAAAAATTTAACCCCCTTCCCCAAATAACTAGCTAGTTGTGGAAAATATTGGCTTGGGTAGAACAGCATCTGCAGGACATGTTCCACCCTGGGGTTGTGTCCTAGTTTAAAATCTGTTTCACTACTTGCCTATAGTTAGGGACCTCACCTTGAGCCCACGCTATGCTGGTCCTTAGTGGCATCTTTCTGGCCCCATTGGTGGGGAAGGCAGCATATGGAAAGCCCTTGTACCCAGGCTGTCCCCTGTCAGTTCTGTCCCAGACCATGCAAAAGCCAGTGTGGCTTCTTTAGAGAAACCTACAATTGCTGGCTTTCATCTTGAGCATGTTGAGTAAAGGATGTGAGTAATTTCAGTTTCGTTAATGAAATGAATCCCATGGCTAGTACCAGTTTCAATAGGCCCTATTGCTGTCCTTGAGACCAGTGGTTCTCAACCAGGGATACGCGTACCCCTGGGGGTATGCAGAGGTCTTCCGGGGTACAACAACTCATCTAGTTATTTGCCCAGTTTTACAACAGGCTACGTAAAAAGCACTAGTGAAGTCAGTACAAACTGTCATACAATGACTTGTTTATACTGCTCTATATGCCGTACACTGAAATGTAAGTACGATATTTATATTCCAGTTGATTTATTTTATAATTACTGTATATGGTAAAAATGAGTCGGCCATTTTGCAATAAGTGTCCTGTGACACTGTTGGTATTTGTCTTTTTTTTGTTTGTTTGTTTTGTTTTTTTTTTTTTTTTGTTTTTTTTTTTGGTAAGCAGGTAGTTTTTTAAGTGAGGTGAAACTTGAGGGTACACAAGACAAATCAGACTCCTGAAAGGGGTATCGTAGTCTGGAAAGCTTGAGAGCCATTGCTCCAGACTTAGGGTATGTCTACACTACGGGATTAATCGAATTTGGGAAACAGATTGTATAAAGTGGAATGTATGCGGCCACACTAAGCACATTAATTCGGCAGTGTGCGTCCAGGTACCGGGGCTAGCGTCGATTTCTGGAGCGTTGCACTGTGGGTAGCTATCCCATAGTTCCCGCAGTCTCCCCCGCCCATTGGAATTCTGGGTTGAGATCCCAGTGCCTGATGGGACAAAAAACATTGTCGCAGGTGGTTCTGGGTACAGCCTCACCCCTCCCTCCCTGCATGAAAGCAACTGACGGCAGACAACCATTTTGCGCCTTTTTTCCCTGAGTGAACACTGCAGACTCCATACCATGGCAAGCCTGGAGCCCGCTCAGCTCAAGACAGCAGTCATTGTAAACATTGTAAACACCTCGCGCGTTCTCGTGGAGTTTATGCTGAGCCAGGACCAGAAAAATGAGGCAAGGAGGCGGCGGCAGCGCAGCGACAAGCGTAATGAGGACATGGACATGGACACAGAATTCTGTCAAACCGCGGGCCCCGGTGCTTTGGAGATCATGTTAATGGGGCAGGTTCTATCCGTGGAACGCCGATTCTGGGCCCGGGAAACAAGCACAGACTGGTGGGACCGCATAGTGTGGCAGGTGTGGGATGATTCCCAGTGGCTGCGGAACTTTCGCATGCATGAGGGCACTTTCATGGAACTTTGTGACTTGCTTTCCCCTGCCCTGAAGCACCAGAATACCAAGATGAGAGCAGCTCTCACAGTTGAGAAGCGAGTGGCGATAGCCCTGTGGAAGCTTGCAACGCCAGACAGCTATTGGTCAGTCGGGAATCAATTTGGAGTGGGCAGATCTACTGTGGTGGCTGCTGTGATGCAAGTAGCCAAAGCAATCACTGAGGTGTTGCTACGAAAAGTAGTGACTCTGGGAAATGTGCAGGTCATAGTGGATGGCTTTGCTGCAATGGGATTCCCTAACTGTCGTGGGGCGATAGATGGAACCCATATCCCTATCTTGGCACCGGAGCACCAGGATACCCAGTACATAAATCACAAGGAGTACTTTTCAATGGTGCTGCAAGCACTTGTGGATCACAAGGGACATTTCACCAACATCAACGTGGGCTGGCCGGGAAGGGTTCATGACGCTCGCATGTTCAGGAACACTATTCTGTTTAAAGGACTGCAGCAAGGGACTTACTTTCTGGACCAGAAAATAACCGTTGGGGATGTTGAAATGTCAATAGTTATTCTTGGGGACCCAGCCTACCCCTTAATGCCATGGCTCATGAAGCCATACACAGACAGCCTGGACAGGAGTCAGGAGCTGTTCAGCTACAGGCTGAGCAAGTGCAGAATGGTGGTAGAATGTGCATTTGGCCGTTTAAAAGGTCGCTGGCGATCGTTACTGACTCGCTCAGACCTCAGCCAAACCAATCTCCCCATTGTTATTTCTGCTTGCTGTGTTCTCCACAATCTCTGTGAAAGTAAGGGGGAGACCTTTATGGCGGGGTGGGAGGCTGAGGCAAATAGCCTGGCTGCTGATTACGCGCAGCCAGACACCAGGGTGATTAGAAGAGCACACCAGGAAGCGCTGTGCATCAGAGAAGCTTTGAAAACCAGTTTCATGACTGGCCAGGCTACAGTGTGAAATATCTGTTTGTTTCTCCTTCATGAAAACCCGCCCCCTTTATTGACTCCTTCTCTGTAAGGAACCTACCCTCCCCCTTCCCCCAGCTTGCTTTCAAAGGAAATAGTCACTATCATTTAAAAATCATTTATTCTTTATTAATTGATTATAAAAAGAGGGAGGGAACCCGGGTGGGGTTTGGGAGGAGGATCGGCGGGAGGAAAAAGGCCACAAAGAAAAGGTTAAAAAAATGACAGCCTTTTGCTTGGGCTGTCCACTGGGGTGGAATGGAAAGGTGTACGGAGCCTCCCCTCCCACCACCCCCCACCCCACCCCACCCCCCGCATTCTTACACGTCTGGGTGAGGAGGCTATGGAACATGGGGAGGGGGGCTATACAGGGGCTGTAGCAGCACTCTGTTATCCTGCTGCCGTTCCTGAAGCTCCACCAGATGCCGGAGCATGTCTGTTTGCTCACGCAGCAGCCCCAGCATTGCATCCTGCCTCCTCTGATCTTCCTGCCACCGCCACCTCTCCTCTCAAGCATCCCTCCTGTCCTCACCTTCACTGGCTTCTTTCCTATACTTTGAAACCGTGTCCTTCCACTCATTCAGATGAGCTCTGTCACTGCGGGTGGATTCCATGATTTCTGTGAACATATCGTCTTGCGTCTTTTTCCGATGCCTTATCTGTGATAGCCTTCGGGACGGAGGAGGGCGGCTTGAAGAATTTGCAGCTGCTGGAGGGAGGGGGGAAAAAAGGAGAGAATTTTTTAAAAAGATACATTTTGCAGAACAATGCTTATACTCTTTCACGGTGACCAACACTATTCACATTACATAGCACATGTGATTTCTGTGCAAGGTCGCATTTTGCCTCTTAATATTGAGTGCCTGTGGCTTTGCTGCTAGAGATCACAGACGCAGGTCCGGGCAACAGAATTCGGCTTGCATGCGGCCATGGTAAGCCATTGTCTTTCGGCTTCTGCGCCCTCCTTTCCCACATACCAAGCAAAGCCCGTTGAGTGCTGCGGTTTTCCTGTTAACCTTCAGCAGCAGAAAACAAACTAACCACCCCCATCCAATTCTCTGGATGATCGCTTTATCCCTCCCCCCACCGCGTGGCTGGTATCAGGGAAGATCCCTGCTAGCAAAACGTGAAAAGCTCTGGGCCAATTTCCCCCCTCCCTCCGCGCTTGGCTACCTGCAGGGAAGGATTTCTTTTCAGCCACAGGCAAACAGCCCAGTAGGAACAGCCACCTCTGTCCCCTTAATTAAATTCCCGTATTTCAACCAGGTTACCATGAGCGATATCACTCTCCTGAGGATTACACAGTGAGATAAAGAATGGATGTTGCTTGAATGCCAGCAAGCACCGGGACCATACGCTGCCAGGCTTTGTCATGCAATGATACCAGATTACTTGCTGCAAGCATGGCGCGGTCAAGTGTCCTATCACGGAGGACGGAATAAGGCTGCACTGCCCAGAAACCTTGTGGCAAGGCTTTTGGAGTACCTCCAGGAGAGCTTCATGGAGATGTCCCTGGAGGACCCCCCCCACCCCCCGCAGAACTGCATGCAGCTCGGCATGGAAGCGGCATGTCCGCGGCTCTGACCCAGAGCGACCGTTTGCCTCCTTTGTTTTTTGATAGGCTTGTCTGAGCTCCTTGACTTTCACGTGGCACTGATCTGAGTCCCTTTTGTGGCCTCTCTCCATCATGCCCTTGGAGATTTTTTTTCAAAAGTTTTGGCATTTTGTCTTTTCGAACCAAGTTCTGCTAGCACTGAATTCTCTTCCCATATAGCAATCCGATCCAGTACCTCCCGTGCGGTCCATGCTGGTGCTCTTTTTCGATTATCGGCCTGCATGGTTACCTGTGCTGATGAGCTATCTGTGGTCACCTGTGCTCTCCACGCTGGGGAAACAGGAAATGAAATTCAAATGTTCGCGGGGCTTTTCCTGTCTACCTGGCCAGTGCATCAGAGTTCAGATCGCTGTCCAGAGCGGTCACAATGGTGCACTGTGGGATAGCTCCCGGAGGCCAATATCATCGAATTGCGGCCACACTAACCCTAATTCGAAATGACAAAATTGATTTTGGCGCTACTCCACTCGTCGGGGTGGATTACAGAAATCGATTTTTAAGAGCCCTTTATTTTGAAATAAATGGCTTTGTGTGGATGGGTGCAGGGTTAATTCGATTTAATGCTGCTAAATCTGAATTAAAGTCAGTGTGGACCAGGCCTTAGACTGCATATACATCCAATTTTGGAAACAATCCGCAATCACTAGTTATTGTTAGCCTGTCAAACGCAAATGATTTTAATGCTAAATTTTACTTAGCAGGTGGCTATATCTTTGTGCAACATAACATGAAGAAACCCGCGTATGCACAGTTGGGTCCCAAATATGTGATTACTACCTATACATAGTATCAGGGGGTAGCCGTGTTAGTCTGTATCTACAAAAACAACAAAGAGTCTGGTGGCACCTTAAAGACTAACAGATTTATTTGGGCATAAGCTTTCGTGAGTAAAAACCTCACTTCTTCGGATGCACCGAAGAAGTGAGGTTTTTACTCACGAAAGCTTATGCCCAAATAAATCTGTTAGTCTTTAAGGTGCCACCAGACTCTTTGTTGTTTTTACCTATACATAAATATCCTAGGCCTAACTCTGAGGTGTCTGGTGTCAGCCCCTATTAGAGAACTTCTGCTCTACGAAAGTCACTTAATTTTTCATTGCCTTCCCCAGGTACTATATCTGCATTTAACTTCACAGATCAGGTTTGTAAGTGATCCCAGGCAAAGATGAATATTTCACAAAGAGCCTGCCTGAGTTAAGTGTTCTGTCTCCCTTTGTATCTTTAAACCTTTTGAAAGCCCTGTAAGGAGAGACGCTTGCTGCTAAATATGTAAATTGGCAGAATCCATTTTACTGCTTGTTACAAAACTGCAGTGGGCTCATTCCACCTGCTCTTTCCCCCTCTACTCCCTGCAAATAAATTAATGATCCTGGAGTCTGAACGGGTTCAGATTTTGTCACTTTTGAGAGTGTATTCGGTTGCCTTTTTGGCCTTAAAATGCCATTCACATGGGGCTGGTAACTATAACTGTGTCTTTGATGCGGAAGTAAAATATCCATCCTTATTATGGTAAGGTCTGGGGAGGAGGAGGGAGATAAGTCCAAGGTAAGTGACTTGATGGGCTTGATACTTAAAATGTCCATGGCATCAGAACAAAAAGCAATGTAGCCTTGGTTCTATTCTAGAGTGTATTAAAAGAGGGCAAGCTGTCTTGGGTGTCCTAGCGATGAATTTCAATGACTAGATTCCAGGTTTTTGCTGCTGCTGTAGAACCTTATTCCAGTTCACAAACTGAACTTTGCTCTTTCCTTAGCCACGTACGCTTCTGGCTGCTCCCCCTGTAGCATCTTGGCACAGGATGTCACACCAGCACTGTCTCCATTCATGAGAGGCCATCCATCTAGCATCTGTAGAGGATTAGATCAGCATGCCCACAGGGAGGTGGGCCCTTAAACATGCTCAGATCACTAGCTTGTCAAAAAAGCTGCACATGTTGGTGAAAATACCCTTTGAGAACCAGGATGGTCAGCCCAAGCTGCTATTTACAGAACCTGTTACTGAAAAGTACACTCCTGCTGGTCCCTTCTTGAGGAGCAATGACCAGAGGTTTCCCTGCCCAGAAGAAACCTGAAGTCTTCAAAGCACGAGCACTGATCTCTTCATTGATGGTCCTATGTTTCACAGGACTGATGAAAGCAGTCTCTGTGCTCCAGCCCTTGGGTTGAACCGTGCACTCTGCAAGATCCAAGTGAAGAGAGAGTTCTTGAGTCCTTCCAGAATGCAGAAAGCAAAAGTTTCTGATAGCCCCTTTGAAAGGGGCATGTAGCATCGGTGGTGGTTGGTTTATTTATATTACGAGAGCTCCTAGAAGCCCTTGTCATGAACAAGGTCCTCGTACTAGGCTCTGTACATACACAAAAGTGGTGATGTAATGAGAATTGTGTTGCTCCCCCAACCCCCATTAGATTAGACGGAAATTTTAATTTTATTCTTGATTTGGTTACCCACTCAAATGTTTAAAGTCACCGTAATGTGGTGGAATATATTAGCTAATGGATTGGGGTATTTACTACACAGGTGGTTCTGTACCCAAGAATGAATCTTTTTTTTTTTTCTTCTTTTTTTAAATGTTAATACAAGTTCTGTACTTACAATTACACCACATAAGTGGACATGTTATCAAAAGGCTTGTCTTCTCCTCCCACCCTCAAACCTGCTACCCCCAGAACCCACACAAATGAAAGCTTTGAACATGTACTAATTCCTTATATTATAAGGAATTCATTATCCATACATTGGGGTTTCATGGTCGAGGCACTGGGAGGGGGCGGGTCTGGGTTCAGCTCTTGGTTCTGCCATAGACTTTTCACAAGTCACTGTCTTAGGCTGTGACCCAACCAAGCATTTAAGCACATGCTTAACTTCAGGCATGTAAGTAGCACCTGGATGCATTGCTCCCTATTCTCTGAGTATGTCTACACAGCAACTAGACACCCACGGCTGGCCCAGACCTGCTGACTCGGGCTCGCAGGGCTCAGTCTGCAAGGCTCTTTCATTGCTGTATAGATGTCTGGGCTCTAGGACCCTGTGCCATGGGAGAGTCCTGGAAGTCCCCACAGCAATGAAACAGTCCCACAAGTCTGAGTCGACTGGCACGGGCCAGCTGCAGGTTTTTCTTTGCTGTACAGACCTACCCTTTGTGTCTTGGTTTCCCCATTCTGTAAAATGGGGTTAATAATAAATATCTAGGTATGATTATAGTCTAGATATCCTGTGAGGGCCCAGTCACCCTACACCTCACAACACCCCATTGGTGGGAAAGTTAGTATTATCTGCATTTGAGAGATGGGAACTGAGGCACAATGAGACCCCTTGTGTGATCTTGGGGAAGTCTGAACCGCAGGCTAATGTTCTAACCACAATACTGTTCTTCCCCTTTTTCTTCCACACTTTCTCTGTTTAGATCGTAGCTCTTGGGGCATGGATGGTCTCGTCTGTACTAAGTACAGCTCCTAGCACATTGGAGCCTGATCTCTCTTGGTGTGCTGAAGGAGATACTGAGTTAAAGTCCAAAAATACATTATTGCTAGTAGCTCAGATACTTTAAGGAAATGTCTGCTATGATTTAAGGATAAAGAAATGTCCCCACACTGCTGTTAGGCTGTCATTTTGAGTATGCTGCTGTCTTCTTTTTTTATCATTATGTATCATTTCAACAATGTGCTGAAGGCGATTGGAATCCCTGCGTCCAAATTTGTTTTGATCTCTAAAAGCCAGGCTCAAAATTCTGATGAGAGAATACTCTAGTCGTCCTATTCTTGTCGAGTGTTCCAAGTACGCAGTACTGGCCTTTTTTTATTTCTGAGCATTGGTAATAAAGATGAAAGACTTTCCTCATAAGCCAGCGGTGTAGGTTGTAGGGGTCGTGACTTCGCTAATAGTCATGACCACAAAATGAATTGTGTGATGCTTTTTTAAAGCAATACCATCAAACAACGCACAGGAGATTGCTTTGTGTTCCATGTGGCAGGAATTGGGCTTCTAATGCAATTTGCAAAAGTGCTTCAAAAGCTGTAAATGTGCTCCGCTTGAGGCATTTAGTGAAGGCCGTGGATGTTTTGTGGTTCTCGCTTCTGTAGAAGGCAGTGCTGCTGTTCTATATTCCATATTTCCTCTCTAATGGAAACTAATGGTGCAATAAAAGACCATGTGGCATGCTAAGTAACTTGCATAATTGCTTGTTGCTATCGGTATATTCTTGACTTTGATTTCTTTAATTGAAAATTTGCCCCTTCCGATGCTTATTTCCCTGAAATAACCATGTAAGTAGAGATACAAGCTGCAGTGCTGGGCTGATCAAAGATACTGTCACGAAGGACTGCTGCTGAATATCCTCCTTACCAAGGAGGCTGTGAAAACAGCCAGAAGCCAAGTGACAAGGCTTGGAAGCATGGATCAAGGCGTTTCTCCATTACTGAATGAGCTGTTTCTTACAGGTGGATTTGCTATCGTGTTTCTGGTGAGGACTAACAATGGGATGAAATGTGCCCTGAAACGAATGTACGTCAACAATGAGCATGATTTGCAAGTCTGCAAAAGAGAGATTCAGATCATGGTAAGTCATGCTGCATTAGGGGTCCTAAGTGTTCATGGAAAGGCATGTCATCTGGGGCTGTGATCGGTCAGTGTTGTCGACTCTCCTAGTTTTATCACAAGTCTTGCAATATTTGTGGGTTTTTTCCCCCTTTTTTCCTTTTTAAAATAAATATATAATGAGAGCTAGCTCCTGGAGTCACGTGACTACATGAGAATCTCAGCTTTCATCATTTTTTCAAAGTAAGTTTCTAGCCCTTATGGCTGTTGTAGAACATATGAATCCTGAAGTTTCAAAATCCAGAAAGCAAAGAACCAAAATGTTTTTTTATAAAATCTCATGCATTTTTTTTTGGGGGGGGGGGGGGGGGGGAGGAAGGATTGACCAATGCTCCCTCTTATGTGTTACATCCATGTGTGGAATGCATTTTGTTACGTGCACCAATATGGAGGTGATGTGTGGCAGAGATGGAGCCGAGGGGTTCAAGGTGCAGGAAGGGCCTCAAGACTGGGGCAGAGGGTTGGGGTGAGGGCTCTGGCTGGGGGTATGGGCTGAGGGGTTTGGGGTATAGGCTGCCCTGAGGCTGCAGTGGGGAGAGAGGACTCCCCCCAGCCCTCCCTTCCTGCAATAGCTGGGGTAGAGGCACCTCTCCCCACCCTTGATAGCCTGCTGCGTGGCTGTGCAGCTTAGAGGGAACTTGACTAATTTTTTTTTTTTTTTTTTTTGAACACTGGAGGCTAGTAATACTGAGCTTAGTACACTTGAACTTGGTCAGCATTTGAATGGAAAACATCCAAGCAGAGATTAATCTGAGAGCAGCCGCTAACCTTCTGGTTGGAATTAGTACAAATGTTGATATGGATGTCTAGTAAAACTGTGTATGATGAGTAGCTATTATAAAGGTAACTGTCTGTCTGTAATAGCCTTGAACAGTAGTCCAGAATATTAAAAGTAATTGGTAGTATTGTAGGCTAGTTGCAGACATAATTTAAATAGGGTTGTTAGTAATTTTTTTGCATTATACAAACACAAGTTCAGAGGGTGTTTCTGTGTGCAGGGTAGGGCAGGGCTGCCTCCATCTGGGCCTCTTAACCCTGATTTGAACTTAGCAGCTTGGGCACTGAAGTTTTTTTGAAATGGCGATTTAAGGCTTTTTTTTTTTTTTTTTTTCCCTTGAGTTGCCCTAAAACTTAGAGCCTTATCCCATTGTGAATTCATATTAGGTGTAGCCTTGGAAAAAGGACATGTATGATGGAATCCCTTACCTGCAACAGTAGCAAGTGTGCGTCCTCTATAGTAACTTGTGTGTTACTTTACGGCTGTGACTATGAACATGAATTTCAGGAGTTACCACACCACACGATGTGGCACAGCTTTCATGGAGACATCATCTTAACCCTAGATGATGATGTGGGGGCACAGCAAGATTTGATCTTGTATTAGATTTTTTTTTTCAAGTTTATACTCGAAAAGTTGGTTTGCTTGCATTTTATTTGTCCACTTCCTTCTATTGACTATGGAACAAAACTATCTGCATGATCTCATGTTAGTGTGGTAAAACCTGAAAAGCAACTGTAAAAAGAGTAATACCTTACTCAGCAGGCCTGCTCCTTCTCTGCATTGTTTTATCTGTTCATGTGAAACTCTTACTTCATGTCAGACCTGCAGAACTGACACAGCATTGGGAGAGCGAACTGGATTCTCTTCTAGCTTGCACATCATCAATGGACTCATTAACCAAGTTCCAATTGCAGAGCCACCCTCCAACCCCATTGTCTCCAATTTGTGCCCTCCCTTACACCTGTGTTAACCCTTGGAAGATAATAGCTATAGTTGAGGGTAATAAGGTTGCATAGATGCAAGTTGCCAAGAAGGCCAACGGCATATTGGGCTGTATTAGTAGGAGCATTGCCAGCAGATTGAGGGAAGTGATTATACCCCTCTATTCCTCACTGGTGAGGCCACACCTGGAGTACTGCGTCCAGTTTTGGTGTCTCCTCCCCCCCCCCCCCCCCCCCCCCCCCCCCCCCCCCCCCCTACAGAAGGGATGTGGACAAATTGGAGAGAATCCAGTGGAGAGCAATGAAAATGATTAGGGGGCTGGGGCACATGACTTATGAGGAGCAGCTGAGGGAACTGGGGTTATTTAGTCTGCAGAAGAGTGAGGGGGGATTTGATAGCAGCCTTCAACTACCTGAAGGGGGGTTCCAAAAAGGATGGAGCTCGGCTGTTCTCAGTGGTGGCAGATGACAGAACAAGGATCAATGGTCTCAAGTTGCAGTGGCGGAGCTCTAAGTTGGATATTAGGAAACACTATTTCACTAGGAGGGTGGTGAAGCACTGGAATGGGTTACGTAGGGAGGTGGTGGAATCTCCAACCTTAAAGGTTTTTAAGGCCTGGCTTGACAAAGCCCTGGCTGGGATGCTTTAGTTGGTGTTGGTCCTGCTTTGAGCAGGGGGTTGGACTAGATGACCTCCTGAGGTCTCTTCCAACCCTAATCTTCTGATTGTAAGTGAAGGCAGAATTTAACATGAAGAATCTCTATGGCTTGGTCTACACTACCCCCCTAATTCGAACTAAGGTACGCAATTTCAGCTACGTGAATAACGTAGCTGAAGTCGAAGTACCTTAGTTCGAACTTACCTTGGTCCACACTCGGCAGGCAGGCTCCCCCGTCGACTCCGCGGTACTCCTCTC
Source organism: Chrysemys picta bellii (assembly GCF_011386835.1). Classification (NCBI taxonomy): domain Eukaryota; kingdom Metazoa; phylum Chordata; order Testudines; family Emydidae; genus Chrysemys; species Chrysemys picta. The sequence goes on from NC_088792.1 coordinate 153,050,206, forward strand.
GCCGAGCTGGAGTACCGCAGTCGACGGCGAGCACTTCCGGGTTCGACTTATCGCGTCCAGACTAGACGCGATAAGTCGAACCCAGAAGTTCGATTGCCAGCCGCCGAACTAGCGGGTAAGTGTAGCCAAGGCCTATTACTGATGAGGTTGCGCAAGAAGGAAAGAACCCACCTTGACTGTTGCATCCCAGCATGTTTGCAAACCTGGGTGTTTGAAAGAAGCATCTCCTGTAAGATGCAAAAATAGCTAAATGTAGGATCCCAAAAAGCCATTTTACTATCACTCTACAGAAGAGAGCTGCATTTTTAAAAGGTCAAACTTGTTAGTTTAACATGCAGTTTAATCTGGGGAGGGTAGAGAGGAAATGCAGCTCATTCTATACATGGCAATTGCTGGCTCAGTCTCCCTTGTGCAGATATAAGTGCTTGCTCTAGGTTACTCCCCATGGAGCACCCAATCAGTGAGAGAACCTAAATCTGGATCAGGCTAGTCTCATGGGCACACCTCTTGACCAGAGGCACAATAGATTGTTCAGGGGGCTGGGTGACTTGTTGTTCAAGACTTCTTGCCCTAAGTTTCACTGGACAGGAAACCAACAAAGGCAGAATTAAAAGTTGACTAACTTCTGTGTGATCTGTTCCTTAACACAGGGACTAGACAGGTCAACACTGGGAAGTCTGTACTGTACAGATCAATTTATTAAAATGTAACTGCTGTATACCTGGCTGTTTTTGTGCTTTAACGTGTCTTTTCTTACAGAGGGATCTATCTGGACACAAGAACATTGTTGGATACATTGATTCTAGTATAAACTCAGTGAGCAGTGGTGATGTGTGGGAAGTCTTGATTCTAATGGACTTTTGCCGAGGTAAGTGTTCGTTCAATGTGTTGCTCATTGGGACAGGTATTCCTCTGAGGAACTCTCAAGGCACTTGTATAATAAATTTCTTTAGGAAAACTACTCCTAGGCCCAACCCTTCCTTGTCATCGGTGAATAATTGGTAACCAAGCCAGTCGAGAATCCTGCCCCACAATAAAATGAATAGGTCTCCATTATACACGAGAATAAGAATATAGAACTGCTAGCACCTTCTTCTATTGGCTAAGATGTCCATTGCTTAAGTTGCTAGGCCTAATGGTTCTCTGTATTTTATTTCCATCTGCTGCTTCCACGTGAAATAACCTCAGTCTTCTGAGGCCACCAGACTAAACAGTGAAATTCTCCTTTGCTTAATGGGGGGTGGGTGTGGGGGTGTGGTGTGTCTTCCTGCAAGTTACATTTTAATACAGTGTATGAGTCTGTTTCTAATTCCCCAACTTCAAATGATTCTAACCACAGATAGATCAAAGCCTCCAGTGGGCTGGACATTGTTAAAATTAAGTGCCAGACAGGAGGGGAAGGGTGAATAAAGTAACTTTTTGTATAAACAATATTGATTACAAGCCTCCGGAATAACCCCTTAGGTCAGGAAGAGGTACATGAGCATTGTCAAGTAGTGAGACTCCTATGAAGACTTGATTACCACAAATCTGAAAAGGAATCTGCCAGTGTGCTATTCAAGAGAGAGATGGATGCTATTGCACATCTGTTAGCTGTGTAGAGACATCTGTTGCATGGGGCTTGGAGGGAAGGCTGAGGCTTTGCTTCCCACAATGATGATAGGGACGGAGAAGACCCACATCCAGATGCCCCCTAGTGTCATGAAAACAATTGTATTGAAAATGCTTAGGTGACAAATGCTTCTAAACATTTTAGACACAATTCTATAAAAATATTAGATTTCCTCTTATCACTGCTTTCCTCCTTGGTAAAGAGAGCTGATGATATCAATCATTCTGCCTCCATATGCAGAGATCACACTCTGATATAAGAGCATGAACAGTTTAAAACTGAGCTTAATGCCACTGCTGTACAGTATATTCATGTTAGACAGGTTTTGACACCTTCTGATATTTATGACTTAAATGACACTTCTCCTTTGCTACAAGTTTTTTATGGCCAAGGTTTTCAAAAGTAACTAGTGATTTTTGGTGCTCAACTCATAACACCTGGACGTACCCAGACTTTCAGAGGACAGGTACACAAATTGAGGCACCAAAAATCACTGGTCACTCTTGAAAATTTTGGTCTGTCGCTCTCACTCTGTTGCTTTCTCAAGGTCCCCCATCTACACTACAAAAAAAATTCATGGTTGAGACGCATTTCTGGCCAAACCATATGGGGGGGGGGGGGAGGGGGGGGTGTCTTTTCTTTTTGTTTGTTTTTTTCTTGCAAAAAAAAGTTGGTTAACTATATTTAGCCCAGAGGTTCTCAACCAGGGATATGCGTACCCTGGGGGGTACGCAGAGGTCTTCCAAGGGGGTACATCAACTCATCTAGATATTTGCCTAGTTTTATAACCAGCTACATAAAAAGCTGTAGCAAAGTCAGTTCAAACTAAAATTTTTGTATAAACAAGGACTTGTTTATACTGCTCTATATACTATACATTGAAATGCAAGTATAATCTTTATATTCCAATTGATTTATTTTATAATTTATATGGTAAAAGTGAGACAGACAGCCATTTTTCAGTAATAGTGTGCTGTGACATTTGTATTTTTATGTCTGGTTTTGTAAGCAAGTAGGTTTTTAAGTGAGGTGAAACTTGGAGGTTTGAAGCAAAATCAGACTCCTGAAAGGGGTACAGTCATCTGGAAAGGTTGGGAGCCGCTGGTTTAGCCCAAACTATGTACGACTAAAAGGTATTTCTCTAATCTTGTGGGGGTTTTATGACTACAGAGAAAAGAAAAGAACATGGCTTCATCAAAAACATGTTTGAACGTTGCAGTTATTTTTCCTAGTATAGATTTGGGGCTGGAGGCGCTTAATGGTAACTTTAAATCTTAGATTAAAATCAGTAACTACTCTCAAATCACTTTCCAAACATAAATTCTCCATGTGGCACCTCCTGACAGTTTGGTACATCAGACACTTCATTTTACCGATGGACCAGGAGGTTAAGTTGGTTGCTTAAGTGAGATGCTGAAGGCTGCAGGGGGAGATTTGATCCAAGGTGGAGTTGGAACTCATGAGTTTCTAGTTCCCAGGATTATGCTCAGACCCTAAGGCCACACATGTCACAATACCAGGCAGTTGAAAACCTGGCATGTTGGACCCCTTTCGAGAAGGTGGCTCCTTTTTGATTGATCTGTGCTTTAGCAGTAGGTGCATGTTTAATTAATTTATTTTGCCTTTTCCTCCTTTCAGGAGGCCAGGTGGTGAACCTGATGAACCAACGCTTGCAGACGGGATTCACAGAGAATGAGGTCTTGCAGATTTTTTGCGATACCTGTGAAGCTGTAGCCAGGTTGCACCAGTGTAAAACGCCTATAATCCACAGGGATCTGAAGGTAACTCTCAGATACCAATGGTACAGGGTGGAGCTGTCTGAATAACATATTTGATTGTCAATTCTTCTGGGCAAGGACTGCATCTACTCTCTAGACAATGTCTAGCACAATGGGTCTCACTCCTGATCAGGGACTCGGTGTATTGCCATAACGTTTATATTGATGAGAAAATGTACTCATGAATAAATTTTTTGCCTATTAACAGAAAAGTCACATTGTTTGCCATATGTTCAACCATCTATAGGTCTGCTCAAATTATGCAGCCATTTGTGAACAACTGTGTCACAAAAAGCCTGCCAAAGTTGATGAGAGAAATTGTTCACCATGAATTCCAGCCACCTTTTGAGTGGAGAGTTCAGCCCATGGGTTTTTCTGTATAATGGATCTTGCCTAAGCATGCAACTCTGACTCTCGTTTACCCTGTGCTGTTTTGCAGCATCTAAAGGTGAGTTTTCTGGAAACATTCACCTGGCTCTGCTGCCTATTAAGAACACGGGTCTGGAAGGGACCCATCATGGAGGCCAGTATTCTGCTGTCCCAGGCAACCTGTTGTATAATCCTGCTGATAAACTTATCACGCTGCAATTTAAAAAAAAGTTTGTTTGGTCCTATTGAAAGGCTGTTCCCGAACCTCACTCCTCTGATTGTTTAAATCCTTCTCATTTCCAGCCTGCCTTTACTCATGGCCAGCTTAGATGCATTTGTTCTTGTGCCAGTGTTGTCCTGTAGCTTAAATAGTTGTTCTTCTCTCCCTCCACCACCCCCTTGAATATATTTATAGAGACCAATCCTATCCCCTCACCCTTTGTTTTGCTAGGCTAAGATTGTTGAAGTCTATGGTCAAACCCCCATTGACTTTAGTGGGAGCAGAATCAGGCCAACACTGAACGCTTTTGAAGTCGCCATCTTTGAGATCATGAAACAAAACATGAATTCCCTGTTCCTTTCAACCAACTCCTAAAATGCCCGAATGATGTATTCAGCCAAGAAGCAGAATCCATGTGAAGGTTTGAAAATATACTTCACGGATCAGGCTTCGTTTTCTGAGCCTTAAAGGGATGTTTGTTCTATGCGGCAGGCCACTTTTGTAGAGAAGCTAAACAAAACACGTGCACCAAAAAGAACCAGGTAGTAAGACTAAGTCAGCTAAGTTATGTGGTTATGCTTCAGGGCACTTAACATATTTGTGACCTATGGTGTGGTCGGTTGGAATGCATGAAATAAATCTAATGAATGTGGTTGTAGATGGCTTTCAGTTGGGGTGAGCTGATTCTGGTTTTGGACAAATTTAGGGCCTGATTTAAAGTTCACTGAAGTCCTAGAATATCAGGGTTGGAAGGGACCTCAGGAGGTCCAGTCCAACCCCCTGGTCAAAGCAGGACCAATCCCCAACTAAATCCCTGAATGGCCCCCTCAAGGATTGAACTCACAACCCTGGGTTTAGCAGGCCAATGCTCAAACCACTGAGCTATCCCTCCCCCCAGTGGGAATCTTCCAGTAGCTTGGATAGGCAATACACATAAAAAGAGGTTTACAGAGAGGAATCTGTTGGATAGTTACTAATCTCACACCTCCTGTTGTGTTTTGGCTTTAGCGTCATTTAATGGTTTACAAACAAACTCTTTATCAGTATGTAGCATAGGAATAAATGCTGAGATCTGTGATGGATTAATGAGTTAATCCTTTCTGTATACTCTCTCTATTTTATTTTTACACACACACACACACACACACAATTGAAACTGACTGCTATGGGCTGGTTTAATATCACTAGCTCATCAGTGAGGTCTCTACATCAGAAACCTTGCTCCTCTCTAATGATAAGATTACGCCTAGGGGTCGGGGAAAAAATTTGCCATCCTCTGCCTTGGGACATGAACACAAAGTTTAATATTAGTTTTACTATAGCCCCTAGAAGCTTACTCCTACCTGGGCTGGTGGAGTACGCGTGTCGATTTGGGGATCGATTGTCGCGTCCCGACGAGACACGATGATTCGATCCCCGAGAGATCGATTTCTACCTGCCAATCCAGGCGCGTAGTGAAGACAAGCCCTTAGATTCTGAGCTCTTTGGCACAGGGACCATCTGTTATGTTCTGTTTTGTGCAGCACCTAACACAGTGGGACCCTGGTCCATGATTGGAGTCCCTGGGTGTTACCGCAGTGCAGATAATACAATATTCAGTAAAAGCACTTGGGGGATGGGAAATATATAATATAATATAATGAAAAAGAAGAGAGGGCTGGGTGGTGGTGGAGGAGGAAGCCTCATTTAAGAAAGGAGGAAGAGGAGTAAACTTAAAGCAGGAGCAATCCACAAATACAATGAAATTGTTCCTTCTGATCTTTAACCAAAACTTCATGAGATGAATAAATATAATGTCAACCATTGTGTTGTGCAAGGCTTTAGGGTGCCTCTCCAAGGTATTTAATTTGTTTTTGGTAGTTCATGATACTGCACGATGATGCTCATATTTTATTCACATTTGATGCTGTGCACCAGATTCCGATGCTACTGATTTAGCACTATCCTTCTCAAGGTAGTCTCATTGATTGCAGCATGGTAAGGGGTCTGAATGTGGCCGAATATAAAACTTTAAAAGTTCCCCATCTGTAAAATGGAGATAATGACATAGGTGCTAAAACTAAGGGTGCTGACGCACCCCCTGGCTTGAAGTAGTTTCCATCATATACAAGGTTTACAGTTTGGTTCAGTGGCTCTCAACACCCCACTATACAAATTGTTCCAGCACCCCGGATAAAGATACTGACCTCCTTCATAAAGTGCTTTGAGATCTAAAGATGATGAGCGAGATACTATGTATGTATTTATTTACTCTTAAAGACTCCATATTGTGAACACAATTCTAGCTCAATACAATGAGACTTCATTGGCACGACAAATTATACCAGTCTTGCCGAAGTGTAAGAGAAGACAGACACCCCTCCCTCCCCCAAGGGTGTTGGTAACCCTGGCCCCCTCAGGTTAGGGTAACACTGTATTTGGGATTGGAACCCTTGTGTCCTTTGTCAATGCTATTCATTCCCAATGGGATGGCAGGCTGCTGTGTGGCACAAAGCCATCTCTTTGTATTTGTGATGCACACGTTTACGGCCGTACTGTGTATATTTACATATAATACAATAACTGGCATTGTGTGTGTATTGATATAGGTGCATACTTATTACCACAGGGCATTTCAAAATCTGTTTCAAGTTTCCATTTGAGTAAGAGTATCTCCAGCATGGTCCTGAGGCATTCATTCACATCCGGCTCACTTGCAGACTGGACTGGGTGTTCTCTAATGCTTTCTGTTTCCTTAGTATCTCTCTGCTGCAGACCCCCCTGGTTTTACAGTGAACCCTGTTTAGGGGAAAAATGTAGTCTTCGTGCCTAAAAGAGAGCAAGTCTTTCCAGAAAACTTCAGCCTTAGGGACCCATAGAGGTGGGTGGTAGGAGAATCCTAGCAAGTATTTCCACGATAACATCACTAATGTTAGCGTGGTTCTCAACGAGGGGTCTGGAGCCTCACCGGGGGAGAAGGGAGGGCTGTGAGCAGATTTAAGGGGGGCTGATAAGCAGGGCGAGCATTAGACTTGCTGGGGCCCAAGGTAGAAAGCCGAAGCCCCACTGCATAGGGCTGAAGCCTAGGGCCCTGAGCTCCACCATCCAGGGCTGAAGCCGAAGCCTGAGCAATGTAGCTTTGTGGGGGCCCCTGTGGCATGGGGTCACAGGCAATTGCCCTGCTTGCTACCCATTAACACCGACCCCAGATTTTATACTCAGAAAAGCTGTTATTGGGGCACAGGTGAGCCGTGGAGGTTTTTATAGTATGTTGGTGAGGGGGGGCCTAGAAAGAGAGAGGTTGAGAACCCCTGCTTTACATAGTTCCAGGCAATTGTTTGTATAGCTTGTCAATATTCAGCCTCCCTTTCTTCTTTAGTTCAATGTGACTCTCATTTTCTAAAGCACAGGTCAGCTCCAAGCTCCCTTTAATGAGAAGCCGCCTGCTCTTTCAAACCATACTTCTGTTTAGTCCAAACCCGTTCCAAACTCCAGACTTGCAAAGGAGGCTGGATTGACAGAGGCACTGCTTGTTTCTGTGGTAGCAGAGATGCAGCAGGTGATTGTAAAACACCGCTCTGATCAATACAGATGATGATCTAAACACAGGCTCTTTTGGCCTTACTGAGCTATGGAATAGTCAGAATCTGTTTGCTGGCATACTAATGTTATGGATTTCTGCTTCTTTTTTTTTTTTTTTTTTTTTTTAAACACTAATCCTCTGAATGTCATACTTCTGATGCAGTGTGACTAGGCAGTCCTGAGTCTCTGTTGGACAACAGTGCATCTGATTTATTCTCCCCGCTTCCCCAGCTCACCACCTATAAACATCTGTCTCAGGATTTTTTTTTTCCATGGCTTCTGTGTTCAACCTAGTGATGTATATTTGTTGAAACTTTACTATAATAATTAAGCATGATCTTGGCCGTGGTGATAGTATGCCAAAATCCTAATGCTTCCCCAGGCTATGGTGGTGTGCAGTTTTTTATGCTATAAAATACTACAGTTAAACTGTAAATATTGATTTTGAGGGTGGGGGGGGGGTTAATATTTGGATGCCTAGCTTGAGACCCCTTACAGGGCCCTGTTATTGAGAAAGCATTGAGCACCCATGCTCTGAAAATCAGCCCCTTTCAAGGTCTCAGTCAAGTACCCAAAAATTAAAGCACCCCAAATCACTTAGTTAGATTTGAAAATTTTAGGCCATATTAAGTGCAACATGCAAGGTCTGAAGCTATGGCTTTCTTTAGAGATGTGGGTGATAGGTGCCTATTACTTGTCAATTAAAGAAAATACTGATCTATCCCACTTCCTCCCCACTCCCCGCATTACCTTTTCTCTCGCTGTGTTAGCAGGGAGCCGTAGCTGCCTCCGAATCCAAAGGTAAAGGCTACGTCCTTTGGCTAATGAAGCCAAAGCAACCCACAGCTTTCCTGCATCCGTCTCGATTTTTGGACTGTAAGTGTCCGACTGTAGAACCGTTGAGTTCCCAATGACTTCATCTAGAGTTCAGTGCTCAGCGTCTGTAATAGTCTGGTCCTGGTTGTTGAGTTGATCTGAACAAAAGCGCCTCCTGCCTGGGTTTGAAACAAACCATCCATTATGTTGGCCCACCAGTCAGCAACGGTCATTCATTTCTCATCAGAATCGCTTTATTTTCTTTGGAAGTTTATTGAAAGGGTGTCGGAAGAAACCTGCATGTTAAGAGCCTGATGCCACCATAATAAACCTTGCTAGATGCTTCCGTGCACAACAGTGTAGGAATTCTCAGCAAGCTAAAGTGGAGGGGCTTTCAAGGAAATGTTTACAGGGTATTTGCCTGGAATAAGGAATATCTCTGTTGCTGTAGCTCTGTTAGGTAGAACAGCTGTGTACAGTGCATTATTCAAAGCAGATGAATGTCAGTGGAGGGGGAGGGGTGTTACGAGGATGGATTAAGCAATCCAGCAATTTTTTCTTTCCTAGCCGCAATTGTTGTAGGCTTTATTTTCTTCTGTTGCTTAAAATGCTCCACTTTTTGGATCATCTTTAAAGGGAAGTCGCTTTTTAAAACCATTTTATTAGCTAATATTTGTACAATGGCATTGGACGTCTAAAGCAATATATCTTATGTAGCCATATGTCCTCCAGTCCCAAGGTATCTGAGCGCCTCTCAGGGCTTTAATATATTTATCCTCACAACAGCCCTGTGAGGTTCTGCAGTGCTACTCTCCCCATTGGTACAGATGGGGTATTGAGGCATAGAGAACCCAAGTGACTTTCCCAAGGTGTCTCGCAGAGTCTGTGGCGGAGTGGAGAATTGAACAGACGTTTCCTGAACCTAGGTTAGTGTCCAAACCCTGGCCTATCCTTCCTTCTCTCTCTCTTTCTCTGTTTCCATCTGTGTTGAAAGGCCTAAGTGTGAGGGAAGGCAATGGTTCTACTGGTTTGAAACAATACCTGGGTAATCCTAGTGTTTTGGCAATGTTTAAATATTGGGAGTAGCCAGAGACTAACCCTGTGCCCATCATAGATGTTTCAGTATCCAGTTGTATGGCTTTGGCCTATCAAATAACACTTGTAAGTGCTAAGCCTTTTGACAGCCTGCATGAAAATCAAGCTGGATAAAATTCAGTGACAATCCTGTGATCAATGTAGCCGGTGGTCGAGAAAGAAACTGAGGAACTGGGCTTAATCTAATGGGCCTAGTTCTGCAAGCTATTTTGTGGGGAAGACATTGCTCGAGAGGGCTGGAGTCCGTGTTGGTCATTGGCTGATGCACTTTGATAGTAGATCTAAGGTATATATGTTGTGTGCTCAGATCTTATTTCTTTAGCTATAACCATTGCATATTTGGTACCCTACATTTTCTATGCAGAAATTGTATAAACAAAAACAACGAGGAGTCCAGTGGCACCTTAAAGACTAACAAACAAATCAAATTTAAGGTGCCACCAGACTCCTCGTTGTTTTTGTGGATGCAGACTAACTCGGCTACTCCTCTGATACTTGTATAAGCAAGGATTTTTTTAAAATGACTAGTTATTTGTGGGTGCACAACTTGAGGCAACTTTAAAGGGTCCTGATTTTATTTTTCTTTCCCCATGGACAGCAGGTGCTTAGCATCTCCTGAAAATCAGGCCCGTCTTAAGCATCTCTTGCTGAGCACACCAAATTAAAATTCACTATTGAAAATGTAGGTCATAGCAATTAAAATATATTTAGACACTTTAGACAACTAAGACACAGTCACTGTCCTGAAGAATTGACAATCTTAATGGAGACAATACAATCTGTTTGTGGGGTTGAGGGGAATGAAAAGGGGCATGTAGGGGAAGGGTTGCTGCTAGAACATGGTCTTCCATGTGATTTTCCTCCCCTCCCCCCCGAGGTGTGCATGGGTCTTGCTGGTTTATATGGCTATTCTTCCCCTCTTTATTATAAGAATGTTTCTATTTCAAACTTACCCAGTACATGTGCTGTAGAATCTTAAAAATATTCCTCTTGCTGTGGCTATAGAAAATGAGGAGAACTCTTATTTAATGCAAAGAAATGGATGTGTTTTGTGTGCAATGCTTCTAGGTTGAAAATATCCTGCTACATGATCGTGGCCATTATGTCCTGTGTGATTTCGGAAGTGCCACCAACAAATTCCAGAACCCTCAAATGGAAGGAGTGAATGCAGTAGAAGAGGAGATCAAGAAGTAAGTGCCTCTCTCTCTTTCTCTTTCTTTCTTTTTCCCCATAGCTGTTAATATTAGTACATGAGCTGCAGGTCTCCCATTCTCTGTCATCTTTCGTTTGCAACCAAGATGTTGACTGCCCCTTCCAACTGGTCCATGATGCCAGCCTCAGTCGCCCACCTGCTAAAATTTCAAACAAACTCCTTTGCGCTTTCTCCCATGCTGCCCCTCACGCTTCTAAACCTCCACAAAGCTACCTCATGAGCCTCCCTCTGAGCTCTCCTTAAAACTCTCCTTTGTCACGATACCTACCAAAAAACATGACAACCGTTAGGCTGCTGGTATGCTGAGGCCGCTGTCTAACATGGTAACCAATATTGTCTCGTTGTTTTCCCCAATGGTTTATTTGTATCCATCTGGTGTCTCTTAGCTTACAGTTTACGCTTCAGATATTTGGGATAGGGCCTGTCTTTTTGTTCTGAATTTATGCAGCACCTAGCCCCATAGGGCCCTGATCCTAGCCCTGGTGTGGTGGTGATGATAATGCTAACCTGTGCATAGGTCTAAGCATGGTAGTTTGGATGCTTTGTGGGTGAGGAAACAAATTACTCCAGAAAGCCAGGAAATTGATTTAAGACTAATAGAACCCTTGAATTGATAGATACTGACCAGCTCAGTGGTCTACATTATGGGGGTCAGTATGTCTCAGTTCCTCGCTCCTAGGGTTGCCTGCACTGCGAGGCAATGAATAGGACAAAATAATCCCTGACACACCATACATTACTCAGCAGTGACTCTTATGGTTGCCTTAAAAAATGCAGCATGGGGCTCTGAAAGTGTTCATCTGAGATTTGACAGGTGGTGGCTGCAAAGTGGGGTCCTGAGGAAGCTGTTAAAAGGGGAGAAAAGTTGGGTGATACTGTAGCAGGTCCTGAGTCAGGGAGGTGATGGTCGGGGGGAAGATATGTGGGGGAAAGGAAGGGACAGAGAATGGGAGACCTGGGGTCTCATATAGCTTAAAATCTCTATTGAAAACTCTTTGATTACTCTAACACTCCCTGACTATAAAATCACATGCCAGGAATTGCATGAAAATAACTAAACCCTATGAAAAGTGAGTCCTTCCTGCATCTCACATGTACAGCTGTTTGACTTCGATTTTTATAGTGCTCCTAGTCTTGCAATGCAGTCCAAGCCTGTTTTGCACACTTATTGCTAAGCTGGCAAAAGAAGCTGGCCCTGTGCCACACCCTTCCATAATCAAGGTAAATAGCACACATGACCACAGCATCCTTAAATCAAGGTATCCACCCTCATACAAAACCTAATTATTAGAGATCTTTTAGACTGTCTGACTCTTGCCAGTACTTTAGTTACAACTGGTGCAGTTTTCAATTACCATTTGTTTTTTATAAAGTAATTTTCCTCCTGTTCACAATACCTCTGAGCAGAACTCCCAGCATGGAAGCCTATTTATTAGAAGCCACACTTGAAATTATAATGACTGGATTTTGTCCAAAGCCCCGGGAATGAGGACAGTGCAAGGGACATGCAGCTACCGACCTATGTGGAATAGCAAGTTAACATTCTGAGTTTTTGTATGTTACTAGCTCTGACTTGTAAGAGGATTGGACTTCTTGTAAGCAAACTCTTGGCTGTTAAAAGGATCTTGCAATATCCCTCGTTTCCCTAGAAAGTCTGTGGGAGTTAACTTTTTTTTTTTTTAATAACCAGCTTCATTCTATCATACTTCAACCTATAAAATGCACTAGAAATCCTTTTGCTGGTTTAGAACTTCAGCACCTAGCGCATTTCTGTTATAGAAAAGTGAAATTTGAATTGTTGGGGCATGTGGAAGGGAATCCTGTGTAATTAAAATGAATGAATGAATGAATTTCCCTCCCCAACTCACTACCCTGTGACTTCCATTAACTAACAAAGCTTTCTCTTGTAGGTACACCACATTATCCTATAGAGCACCAGAAATGGTCAACCTGTATAGTGGCAAACTTATTACTACAAAAGCAGATATATGGGTATGTATGAAATCCACTCAAAATTCACATAACTGACTTGCAGCTTTGAATAAAAAAACTTGGATTACTTTAGTTAGTTCTGTATAGTGAGAGCCTCCATTTGATCTTTGTGTTGAGTTATTTCAAATGATGGTGGCCAGTTCATGAAACATGATTGAATCTCTGTTCTACTCCCTCTTATGATGCTTTAATTCAGAGCTGTATGAAATTCATTGGTTGCAGTTTGCACATGTAAGTGCAAATCCGATAACACTTCCCAGGAGTGTGCAACCTAGCATTTTTTTGGTTTGGGTTCAGATAAATCCCCAGACTGGAACAGATCCAAAGCTGCACCTGGTTTTGGGTCTTGATCACATAAAATCAAAGCTATACTGTATTTAAAAAAAAAAAAAAGTCTGACATGGGTTCCTACCCGAGACAATAACTCGGCCCTGGATTCCCAAACCTGGCTATAGTTTTCGGTTTGTAGAAAAACCAGATTTTTCCTCATTGATGTTTTTAGCACTCTGTTTCTAGTGATAACTTCTAAACCTGTTTTACTTGCTGTCCTATTGAAGGTGAAATGTGACTGTTGAGCAATGTGTACCCATAGGACCGAATAAAATACAGGTGGCTTATCTTCACATCAGAGTGAAAAAAGAGAAGAAACTCCTGTCTCTGGTGTGTCCGCATAATGGTGGTTCTGCAGAAGTTAATGAGTAGAAGGAATGGAATGGCTTAGTTTAAAGGTTACGCTTGGGTGTAGCTAACTGCTTTGTAAAGTTCTGAGTTAGGTAACGGTCAGACAGTAACTGGTGTACAAGAGTTGAACTGTAGCCTCAACAACTGCTCTACGTATACAGCTCAATGTATACGAGAGGAAGAAAAGCGAGCACAGTACATTCTGCTGTGCAAGAGGCCATTTTCCTTGCTACGAGCTCCGTCCCGCAAAACCCTGCGTGCACACCTAGTCCTATTGAGCTTTTCATTTTGCTATGTTCAGTGGGAGCCCCTATAGGGCTGGGGGCTGTTTGTTGTGAGGAGCCTCTGGCTTGGGAGGAAGTGTGATCTAGTGGATAGGGCACTGGACTGGGAGTTGACTGGAAATTGCACGGCTGTGGCAGCATAAAAGGGAGCCAATCTGGGGAAAAATTTTCCAATGCAGGCTCTGTGCAAGGCAGCCCCCATGCCTCCAGCGTAAGGGGCAGCCCTGCAGGGGTCTCGGGTGGCTTTGCTAGCCAGAGGCAGCCTATGATGGCCCCCTTCAGTAGCTCAAAAGCAGGAGGGCACAAAACTTAATGCCACCCTAGCACCCTCCCAGGCAGAATTACTCCCTGGGTTCTATTCCTGACTCCGCTACTGACCTGCTGTTTGACCCGGACCCAGTCATTGACCTTCACAGTGTCTGTTTCCTGACCATCCTTTGTCTTTCCTGTCTCCTCAGAGCGTATCCTTTCTGGGGCAGTGTCTGGCTCTTGGGGCAGGTCTATGCCTCAGACCCCTGCCAGAATAGCTCTGTCAGGGGTGTGATCCCTGACAAAAGCTCGGTTGCCAGAAGCCTCTAGTGTAGGCATAGTTTTACTAGCCAAACTGGGCTTTTCCTGGTATAACTTGTATGGCTCGGGGAGGAATGGTCATGCCCTACGAAGCATGGCATTACTGATATAGTTGCATCCATCCTAGGAGTGCTTTTCCAGTGTAGTGTACAGTATACTCCTTTTTAACAAACCATATTGTCAAACCTCCACGTTTTCTGAACCCTTCCTTGGCTCTGAGCAGGAGATGCATGAAATACATGGGTGGGGGGGTGGACGAGGAAGGGATTTGAATAATGCGGAGGTTCAGAACAGACCCCAGGACTGTAAGGAGGACAATGAGCCTGCAGCTTTGGGGGAGGCCATCCTTGTGGCAGCCCGCCTTCTGCAGCCCCTCTGTCACAGGAGCAAATAAACTGAGCAGAGCAGAGACCACTGGCCAAGACTGCAAGGAGAACAAGTCCCCGGCCACAGAAGAGGCCACCCTGCTGCTGAATGGCTCCTGCCCTCTCGAGTGCCTGAACTCCCAATTACCCGAAGACAATCCATGTCCCCCCACTATTTGGATAGTTGGGAGTATACTGTACTGCTATTCCCAAACTTATGAAGGGCTTCTAGTGTGGATGTGGTCATGTTGTTTGTACAGAACCTAGCACAATGGAGCCTGTAAGTGTTACTGTAATAATAATAATAATTAATAATTGTGCGTCATAAACTCCATGCATTCCCTGTAGCTATTTCACAAATTACATTTAAAAATCCAGAATTAATGTTAAAGAAGAACACAATTTCATTACAATACCTTCCTTCATATTCTTTATACGCAAAAGCCAATTGTACAACATCTGGGGTTAGGAAGAAACTTTTCCCCTGTGTAGATTTTGTTGTTACAAAATTACCCCTTTTGTGAGACTTTAGCATCTTCTGAAGCAGCTAGTTCTGGCTTCTGTCAAAAATGGGATCAGGACTGAATGGACCATTTGTCTGATTGTAGTCTGGCAATTCCCTGAGACCATCCTGCTTCGTTTAACCTCCTTTCCCTTGTATTTCTCTTACTACTCTCTGTTTTCAACTAATACAAATTTACTTGGGCTTTGTCTACTCACAGATTTAGTTCAGGTGGAACTATTTTGGTTAGGGCTGTCACATTTTAGCAGTACAATTCTATCAGTACAACTCCCAGTATGGACTCAATTATACCAGTATCAAAGAGTTCATACTGGTATAACTTCGAGGAACTCTTGTATTCGTATAACTGCATCTGCACTACGGGCTTGTCTGCACAAACCATCCGTTTGCGGCAAACTTGTGCATGAATCTATCCCTGGCGAGCCTGTCACAGACTAACTGTCCAGATGGACCCAGCTGATGTGCATTTGAAGTTTAATATGCTTTGATTTAGTTCATTTTCGAAGAGGACTAGATTGAAGCAGATCAATGAACTGTCAGCAGAGTCCACACGAACAGTTAGAGGGCGGCAGGCTAATGTGGTGTAGATTCACACCCCAGGTTGCTGCCAACTAAATGTGCGTGTAGACGAGCCCTAAGAGGGTTTTGCTGGTTTGTTTATCCTGGTGTGTTTAAAGCTTTCTAGGGTAGATAAGACCTACCTCTCTTCAGGACTGTGGAGCATTTTAAAAGTAGCTTGCAGCTGTGACTAGACCTTGACCTAATGAGGCTGATTTATGACAACAGAAATTGCTCTGGGTCAGAGAAATCATTGTAGACAAAATCCTCAGCCAGAAGAGAACCTCTGTACTGTGAAACTGTTCTTTCTACTCAGCATAACCCTCCTCACCATGGGGGACAATGGCAAATGTGGGTGAAGAGTTTGTATGATTGAAGCGCCTACAACTTTTTGGCCTCCTACCTGGCCCAACACATGAAGTATATTTAGATTAATTTGATGTTGGGACCAAGTAGCTGTATCTTAGTCCCCTCCATATAGATATTGATATGTGGACTGAGGGGGTGTTGTGGCTAATAATGTGTGTGGTCTATCTTAGGTACTTATTTGCCATCCATTTTCATAGTATCTGATCACCTCATGTTGTTTTAATGTGTTTATCCTCACATGTCAGGTAGGGAAGTGCTATTATCCCCATGTTACAGAGGGGGAACTCTGAGACAGAGGCTAAGTGACTTGATCAAGGGCATGCAGGAAACCTGTGGCAGAGCAAGGAATTGAACCCTGTTCTCCTGAGTCCCAGGCTAGTGCTCTGACCATTGGACTATCCTTCCTCTTTAATCTATGGTGGCAGTGGTTACTGTTGTCTAAATATTTCCTACTGTTTTTTCCTCTCTTTAGGCCCTTGGTTGTTTACTGTACAAATTGTGTTACTTTACTTTACCATTTGGGGAGAGTCAGGTGGCAATTTGTGATGGAAACTTCACCATTCCGGACAACTCTCGCTACTCCCAGGACATGCACTGTCTCATACGTGAGTATATGTTTCAATAGCAGAGTTTGGTTCCATGTTACAAATAAAGCTCTATTGGTTTTTATAATTTCCAACTATTAAAGCTATGGACCTAGAGTGTGTACTCTCTTTCAAAAAGGCCTGTTCACATGCAAGGATGAAGCAAATGAGTTTACAGTCATTTAGAAGATGGCTGTGCCAAAGATGGTTATGATAGTAGGTTATCACAGTCCATCCAAATAGAAACTCTATGTGGAAAACTAGGGAAATAGACAACCCTTTGGTTTACGATTGCTTCAGAAACTTGCACAATAAGCCTGTTTATGCAAAAATGTTTCTCCAGTAATAAGTCTATTTGCATAAGAAGCTGAAAAGAGCCACAGTGACTTAGACTAGTGATAAGATTTCATCTTCTTCTGTGAACTGAGAAACAGAAGTAAAATAATTATAAATAACCCACTGACTCAAGTGATTGTGTAATTAAGGATACAATGCATTACTCTCAGCAAAGCTGGAATATCTTGCTTGCTTTCAGTAGAGCATTTGGTTTTGCCAGCTAGGAGTGTGAGTAACGCAGACTCCAACATGTTTTCAAAATAAGCTGGTACTTCTTCACTGTTCCATATGCCCTGGTTTGAGCAGATATTAAAACTAAGTTAGTGCTTGAAGTCAGTTTATGCAGGGGACAAGTCAATGCAGATGTCCTTCAGCTACTCTCTCAGGCAGAGATGGGTAGAGTATTAGAAACATGTAAAGTTTTCTATTGTCATTATTGTAGGAACTAGAAGCCTCCAACTGAGATCCTAAAATATTAGGGTTGGAAGAGACCTCAGGAGGTCATCTAGACCAACCCCCTGCTCAAAGTAGGACCAACACCAACTAAATCATCCCAGATCAGTGCTCCACTGTGCCAGGTGCTGTACATACACATAGCAACAGCTGGTCCTTGCTCCAAACAGCTTACTCTCTAAATAGACAAAATAAAGGGAAGGGGAAAGTATCTATATCCCTGATTCAAAGTTGGAGAACTGAATTATAGATAGGAGCAGTAACTTGGGCCAAGGACACACCAAGAAGTCTGACAACTTCTACTGTAGGGGCACCATTAAAAAGTTCCATTGGTAGATGAATATGCTTACCTTGGTTTGCTTGGGAAAGTAAACTGACTTGGTATTTTAATTAAGGAACTGCAGCTGCTCCTGCTCCGTCTGATGTCAAGAAGAACTTTGCTATTGACTTTAATGGGAGTACAGTAGGGCTCCAGGATTGCAATTAAAGACTTCTTGGACACCCTGAGCCACGACACGTACGCTGTATAATCCCAGCAGGTCCAGTGCAAGATTTGGTACTCTGGTCTATATGTGTAGAATACATACAATCGCAGCAGAATAAGTACATTAAGTACACCATCTCTTGAGGGGTGTGAGAGATTTGCTGCCTTGCAATCCAAACTTGACCTGGAAGGTGTGGCTCATGTACCATGTGCAAATCTGGCAGACATTAGCTGCATGATTATCCATGAATCTGCATCTAATATTTGGCACCCAAGTCTTCAGATGATCTTTTTTTTTTTTTTTTTAGGGTATATGCTTGAACCAGACCCTGACAAGAGACCTGATATTTACCAGGTCTCCTACTTTGCATTCAAGTTAACAAAGAGGGAGTGCCCTGTCCCAAATGTACAGGTAAGTTCGCAGGGACCCTTTCAGTGGAGTTGGGGCTGGAATCCATCTGAAGGTTCTTTGCACTATTATTCCTTATCTCCATTTAATTTAGGCTGCTGGAGAAACCCATTGCTTTAATTTAGTTTGTGGCTCTGGGGTATAAGAATGGCAGATTCCTTGTCTGAGACAACTAGGAATCAGTGATTGCACAAAGGACACGTCCTACCTACTGAGTAATACAGGTAGATGGTAGATTAAAAGCTTTCTGGGGAAGATAACTAGCAAAGTGCGGGAAAGGAAGTAATTTTGCTGTTTTCATGGTGGCATCCATCCATCACCATGTCTAAAAGCAGCAGCAGAAGGGGTGATGAGATTTGACAGCTTCTAAATGATGTGAAAATGCGGGCGGCTAGGAAGGACAAATCTCTGGAGGTTTGGTTGTACAGGCCCAAGAAAAATCAGCAAACACTTTCTGTCTGAGTGTTATCAAAGGAGGCAGTGAAAACATGTCTCTTGGAAGGAGAGAAGAGGGGGGATGCATTTAAGTGCCCTTCTTTTATGTGCACTTCAGTTTCGGTACAGGAGCAAAGGTAGGTAGCAATGATGCAACCCAGAAAGAGGACAGCCCATGGGATTCCAAGCATGTTGCAGTAAAGTACAATAGAGTGGTGTAGGGAGGAGGTTTCTGTGTGTTGCGCTACACCAGCAATGACTCTCTAGTCATTAATGTCTTGTGGTATTGGGAGGTGGGGGTGTGGGGAAGGGTTGGGATGCTGCCCATGTTTTGTTCTGTGGAGATTGGAAGCCTGTTCATTGTAGGTGTGAGGGAAGTGGGCAAGTTCACCGTATAGAGTCAATTCATTCTCTCTCTCTTTCTCTCTCCCACATTTAAGTTGAAACTTCCAAAAGTGATTAATCAGACACATTGAAGGGGGCTCAAGCTAGTCCCCCCAAAATCAGTAGTTCCTCTTGAAAATGTAGGCCTTCATCTTTTTTCAGCTGATAATTAAGCAACATTAAATGACTACGTGAACATAAGTAGCGATAGAAATCTTGCAGGGCTACTATACAAACAATTGGTGGTACAACTTGTTTGTGTGAAAAATGGGGGAAACCCTGAATATTAGGACAACTGGCCTATTGCATCAGTGGGTTCCCAGGCCTATAATTAACAGAAGCATATGCTGTTTTGTGGTTTGGTTTGGTTCCCCACTCCCCATAGTTTAAAATAAATAAATAAAAATCAGCCCTGGCAAATAAACTGGACATGGTGGTAAATAAGTTACCAGTATGAGGCTGTCATGGGGAACTTCTGTTGAGGTGCATATGTACATGGCAAACTAGACCAAGCTTGTGGAACTGATTTTTCCAGGCTAATTCTTCATAGCATATGTAATCATTACTGCAGTTGGGTTTGTGATTATAGTCTGGTTAACTGAGATTAGCCAAATTCCATTTAAAATGTACACTAAATCGAATATAGTCATCTGATGATGTTTAGTATATCTTGTTAGAATCCAATTCAAAACTGTGGTTTACAGGAGCTTTATACTGTATTAGGGATATTTGGGTGGTACACAACTTTCATCCAGTTGCCTAAAGATAATGGTTTGGAGACTTCCTGGTTTTTCCATTCAGCTTCGGATTACATTTCTCTTGTTTGGGGCATATTTGCAACTTTTTTATTTTGTCAAAGTTAACGTACATGAACTTTCCATTCAAATATTAACAAATCTTATTCATTATCTATATTTGTTACCTTTTAAAATACCCATTTGTGTCATGTCAACCGTCTATTTGTATATTTGTGTTCAAATTCCACAAATGGCAACCAGACATTATGAAGTTGACTTGGTCCTGATTTATAAGGTTGTCTGTCACTTTTAACATTGGAAGGGTTTCCATACTTTATTTCCCTAAGCCATTAATGATGGGGTAGTTGTCATTTTCAAAAATGATGTAACTTGACTGACTTAAGATCCTAAATTCCATTGATTTTGCTCAGGCTTTTTTTGCAAACTTTATCTATAATCCTGCATGATTTCTACTTTGTGTGTAGTAAACCCAATGGTTTTTGGATTTTCAGAATTCTCCAATCCCTGCTAAGCTCCCAGAACCAGTGAAAGCTAGTGAAGCAGCTGCAAAAAAGAGCCAGCCAAAAGCCAGGTAAGAGCATCTGTGTAACACATTTCTCTTTTCATCTGTCTCTTTTCAGATTTTGAACCGTGTTTCCATTAAAAAAACCACTAGTGTTATCTTTTGGCTCACGCTACAGAAAGTAGATTGTGGTTTCTACTGTAATCCTGGGACTTGTAATTTAAAATAAAAATGCTCATTAAAGTGAAAGGCAGCAAATGGTAAGATGAAAGCGAGTTCTTTCCCCGTACGCACAGTGCTGCGTCTGAGTCAGTTGCTAGATTTTTGTAAACTAATGGCACTGTTTCAATGTAGCAGCTTGAAGTCCATATGCCAAAGGTTTATCAGTCTGTTCTGCAGCATCCCTATTAAGGGCCTTATCCAGAGCCTATTGAAATGAGTAGAAAGACTCCTGTTTACTTCAGTGGCCTTTGGGTTAGGCCCCCAGAGTTTAAACCTGCAGAGCAACCACATGAACTTTTATAGATTTTAAATCCAGGAGGACCCAGTACGATCTAGTCTGACCTCCTGCAAAACATGGGCCTGACCATTTCACCCAGAGCTTCTGCTGGAGCTAGAACATCTCTTAGAATGACAATCAGCGAAGGTCTGGAGTCTGCCAGGGATTGAGAATCCACCACATAGGGAGCATATTGCTGTAATGCATGTCGTTCTGCTCGTTGATGTTCTAATAACCTCGCTAAGAACATAACGGACATACTGGGTCAGACCAAAGGTCTATCAAGCCCAGTATCCTGTTTTCCGACAATGGCCACTGCCAGGTACCCCAGAGGGAATGAACAGACAGGTTATCCTCAAGTGATCCATCCCCTGTCACCCAATCCCAGCTTCTGGCAAACAGAGGCTAGGGACACCATCCCTGCCCATCCTGGCTAATAGCCATTGATGGACCCATCTTCCATCCTTCCATCTCTTGTTGTGTCCTGACTCAGGTCAGACCGTAAACTCTTCAGGGCACTGAGTACATCTTTTATATTTACTGCAGTGTGTCTAATATATTCATAGGCCCTATGTAGATAACAATCAAACACTGAAAGAATACCTCTTGTGATGCAATCTACCTAGCAGCAATTAGCCCCAGAAGTTTCCCTTAGTAGTATTTTTATACCCGAGCTTCAATAATAATAGAGTAATTTCTTATCTAGCTCAGCGATCAAAAATACTGAAAGGCATTAAGATGTCTTGAGCGCCTCAGGGCACAATAATGCCCTGCGGGTTTGCATTATTATGGGATGGTAAATATGAAGGGGAAAGTACAAGTACCTGATACTTCGGTTGAAGCCAACACCTCTCGGTAAGAGTACTTTTTAAGATGCCAATCTATACAGTTCTGCTGAAGGAGGCCAGCTGCCATAAAGCGAATTCATTATGCCCTTCATCTGCTCTTCCATAAATCTATAAAAAGTCCAGATTTAAATAGTATGTTGTGTCAAACATGCACATTAAATGCATTAAGCAATTTTGACACGTTCCAGCTGTCCAGCAAGATGAAAAGCCATAATCACAAGAGAAGGCAAAATGAACATGCTGGATTAATTTTGCAAGTGCATTTGTTTCAACTTCCAAATGACTTGCAGTAGCCTGCGTAGGAATGACTCATGTATATTCACTCCGGTGTCTTTCACTTTGATTATTCACTTGCTACTTAAGCATTGTTGGCAGCAGTCGGAGCAATGCCATGTGCTACCTTCCCCAGTTTGCATTGTCATGGAGGGAGTTCCACTAACTAGGTAAAGCAGCAGATTGGGAATTGGGAGGTATAGATGCTGTTCCCTTCTCTGCCACTGCCTGGCTTAGTGACCTTGGGCAAGTCGCTTCCTTTGTCGGCCTCAGTTATTCTCCCCTTTAAAATGGGAATAATGATACTCTCTGATCTTGGTAAAGCACTTCGGTATCTACTGATAAAAGCACTATATAAATATTAAGTAATAACAAGATTATTCTGTAAAAATACGATTACTGGCCACTGGGCTAGAATGTTGGTTTGCCTGAACTTTGCAGGTAAATTTAGTTCTTTGTTCCTTAGTCTTATTTAATGGGAATCTAACTGGCTTTTGATGTAGATAGCTCTGATTTTATGGTTACCTTATGTCTCAGACCTATGTAACCATAGCAGTTTCCTGCCTTAGGAATCACTGTCCATGGTGTTCAGTAGCTCAGTAAAACATTTTTTTTAATTCAAGCAGCTAATTGGAAGCAGCTTACCTTCTTCTATTCATGTTTTGTTTTTCCTCCGACTCAGGCTGACTGATCCCATTCCTCCAATGGAAACCTCCATAGCTCCACGTCAGAGACCTAAAGCAGGACAGACTCAACCCAACCCTGGAATTCTGCCTATTCAGCCAGCCCTCACCCCTAGAAAGAGGCCCACAGCCCAGGCAGCCATCCAGCCACAAGGTGGGTCGGGGCCTACTTATAAAATCCACAGAGCAGAACCTGAGCCTGCTCAGAAGCTCCTTGAATTTGCTTAATAAATTCATTCCAACATTTCAGTCATGGCAAAAATCCTGTAGAACTGAGTACAGAGAGAACGGATAGTCTTACAGAAATTAAACAGGCTTCTAAGGAAGTTTAGTGTAAGAAGAATTAGAGCTAGCTGGTACCTTTTTCAATGGAGGAAAAAAGTGTTTTGATTTGAAGCAAGTTGGTGGTTGGTTTTTCTAGCCACCAAAACTTTTTGCAGAAATCTTTCATCCTGGTCAACAGTTTCTAGTTTTGTTTGATGGTTTTTGTTTTAATGAAAACTTGAAAATACTTTTGGTAAAGTTTTACAATTGATAGTAACATATAAAGCTTTTTTAGCGCTGCGCAAATAGTTATTTTGGAAACTTTTTTTTTCTTTTTAATTTTTATCAAATGGAATTTTTCACAGGAAACTTCCAAAAACCCTAAATTTCCTGTGAAAATCATTGGTGCTGTCTCACCTGCTCTGAGAATCTGGACAGTCTAGCTGAGAACCTATGGATTTTTGGAATCCTCCTATACAATTCCCTATTAAATCCCCTAGGATGCTCCTGAAGAACAATAAGATGCTGCCTCTCTTTAGGACTCTTCTCTAAGGGGAGGCTGAGTGTAAGCATTGTTCCTGGACCCTGCTGGAGCTCTGCTGGGCAGCAGGACGTTTGCATGCTCTGATCTCTGTGTACGTCGTCTTTCCCCTCTTAGTTGCAGGCCCTGCTGCTTTGGGTGGTGGCCAGCCCTCGCTTCCTGCAAGCGTTCAGCAGCCTAAAGTGCCACCTCCGCAAGCTCAACCACAGCCTGCCCCTCAGCCCCAGCCCAAGCAGCCGCCTGCTCCTCAGCAGACCCCAGTAGCCCAGCCGCCAGTCCCTTCTACTCAGCCGCAGGCCACACCTCAGCATCAGCAGCAGCTCTTCCTGAAGCAGCAGCTACTGCAGCAGCAACAGCAGATGATGCAAGCTCAGCAGGTAAGCATGGTTGCTTCTCAGTGCGTCTGGCATCTGTACTAGGCCATGGTGCCACAAGGTAGCAAGTACAGATGTCTCCAACCTACTCTTAGCAGAGGCACAGAGAAGCGTTAGAGGAACGAGGGGGTTTCTTTATTCTCTCTTCTATTGTTAGCACCTTGAGTCATCAGCTGCTATCAGGGCCTTGTTGGGTTGTGCCAGCCAAGTCAAGCTAGCAGGGCTTGGGCTGCAGGGTTGTTTCAGTACTATGTAGACTTCTAGGCTAGAGCCTGAGCTCTGGGACCCCCTGGAAGGTGGGTCCAAGTCATAGAATCATAGAATATCCGGGTTGGAAGGGACCTCAGGAGGTCATCTAGTCCAACCCCCTGCTCAAAGCAGGACCAACCCCAACTAAATCATCCTAGCTCGGGCTTTGTCAGACCTGACCTTAAAAACCTCAAGTCCAAGCATTGTGAGCTTGAGTTGGTTGGCACAGGCCAGCTGCAGGTTTTTCTTTGCTGTGTAGACGTACCCAATATAAGCCCAATGCCTAACTGAGAAGTGGTAAAAGGAAGCCTCTGTTAAACTTGAATAGGTAGGTGTGTTAACTCAGGGTCACGCCAAGGAGATACCCAGTAAAACAAGGAAAGAGGAGACCTTTTTAACATTTGATCAAGGTGGGAAGGAATAGAAAATGTTGCTACATTTTTAGGGCACAAATCCAGTTTTCCAGTAGCCCTTTGCAGATGGCCTCGAAGTCCTCACCGCTTGTTTTTTATTTCCCCAATTGCCATGGCTCTCCATTTTTGTTACGGTGCCGCAGTTCCAAGTGATGCAGCAGCCAGCCATGTCGCAGTTCCAAGTGATCCAGCAGGGAGCGCCGGCGCAGCAGCAACTGATGCAGAACTATTACCAGCAGCAGCTGATTGCGCAGCAGGCAGCCATGCAACAGAAGAC
The DNA here is from genome assembly GCF_011386835.1 of Chrysemys picta bellii. Classification (NCBI taxonomy): domain Eukaryota; kingdom Metazoa; phylum Chordata; order Testudines; family Emydidae; genus Chrysemys; species Chrysemys picta. Next base: position 153,074,978 of record NC_088792.1, read on the forward strand.
CGCGGTAGTGGTGGCTCAGCCAAAGCAACAGGCTCCAGTGCCGCAGCAGCCACAGGCTGCAGTCCAGCCAGCACCTGCGCAGGAGCAAGTGGTAAGAACCAGCGAGGCCTTGAAAGCTGCAGAGAAGGGAGTGGGGGGGGGGGGGGAAGGAATGGAAGTGCAATATAAGTGCTGCTCACTGGAGGAACTCGAAGCACTTCCCGGGCACAAACCAAACTCGCAACCTGCCTGGCTAGTTGTGCGGGATATGATCCTGTTTTTGTCCCCCAGGATTCAACCCAAAGGGGCTAGGGGATAAGGCCTGCAACTCCAGTACTTGGTACCAAGCTCTAGCTGTCAGAGCCAGTCTTGCTGCTTCTAAGGTGCTTTTCCAAGAGACAGGTTTTGTTTGGGCTTTTTCCTACCAGTAGGTGCTAGATTCTCTGTGGAAACTGCCCCTCAGGTATACTGAAGTTTGGTCTTCTGTAACAGAGCAGTGTAGGTTGAGGTGAGAGAAGGGAGGAGAATAACTTTTTCCTCTCTTGTACAGAATATACTTAACCTGCATTAAGTGTCCCTGAATACATATGGCAAAGCTGCTCAACCCTGCATGAGATAGGCATCACATGCATTTCACTGATGTGGGGGCGGGGTGTGGAACTGTAGCAGAGATGGATACTGCAAATCAGGAGAGGAAAGATGGCCTGCCAAGCGTGACTTCACAATCCAGCCTGGGACTTGGGGAAACCCAAGTTCAATTCCGTGCTGTGCCACAGACACTCTGACTTGGACAAGTCACTTAGTCTCTCTGTGCCTCAGTTCCCCCTCTGTCCAGTAGGGGTAATAGCACAGCCTGCTTCACAGGAGTGTGTGAGGATACCGCCGTTACAACTTTGTGAGGTACACTGATACTACAGCAGTGGGGGTACTATCTAAGACTGGAGCGGAGTGCAGGATTCCTGACTCCTAGCCCCTTGCTCTGAAAATCTGGTTGAACAATGTGCCCCATTAGGAGCTGGCAAACATTTTTTCCTATGATGTCATCTAGACGTGTTTATGCAGAGGTAATGCTAACATATGGCATAAAACTGATGTGTTCTCTCCTGGAGTGGGCTGACCAAGGTCAGTGGGTAGTGCCCACTCCATGTGCCAGCATTAGTCTCCTAAGCAAAGACTGTCAAGTGACTAGAATTGAGTGCCCAAACAGATGCTTTAGGGACATGGGTGTGGGTGTTTTGCATTTTCCCCAGAGGGCAGGTGCTAAACACTCCCTGAAATCAGTCCACTTTGAGGCATTGTAGATTGCTAGATTCCAAGGCAGGAAGGCACCATTGTGATCATCTAGTAAACATGGGCCATGAACTTGGGCATCTGCCAACTGAAGCACCCAAAATCAGGAGTAGATTCTGAGACTCTTGACCCTAGTTTACTTGAAACCTTGATTGGAAAAAGCAGGTACAAAAAGAGCAGCCTTCCACTCTGCCTTGATTCTGGTAGGTGGGGTGGGCGTGTTTTGTGTTTTCTGGCTATATTGAAAAAGAGATTTTTACAACAGATTATACAAACAAAAAAAAAACCACACTCATCCATGTTCCCAATCATCCTTGCACATATATCCAAAATGAGTGCTCTTTACTTGATGGGAAATAGGACTTTCCTTGCAGTGAGACGTGAGAGCAGATGACTGTCCACTCATTAAAGACAGGGGAGATGTGCCAGAGAGTGTGATTCTCCCGTTACCAAAATGTGTCTGCAGTTACATTTTGTCCTTCATTGCTGCCCAAGCCTATTCATTCTTGCTTGTCTCTTGGGGAGTGGAGGGCCATCACTTCAATTTTGTTTGTGCATGAAAAGAGGATGCACTCAGTTTCCGTGCTATATCTTCTACACATACAAAGTAAGTTGCATTATATAAACCAGTTCTACTAGAGAATATTTGATTCCAAATTTAAGGGCCAAATCCTGCTATCCTCATAAGTAAGTAACTCTTCTTGGGCCCAGATCTTCTCTGGTGTAGTCCCTGTGAAGCTGATGGAATGTCACCAGGGTTATTTGGCCAATGGACTTTGTCAGAATTACTCATATGACCAAAAGCTGGGGCAGTGTTTCTCTCTGCCCTCCCCACCCCTTATGGCTGTATCATACTTTTCTCTGTTACCTATGAGTTAAATTTTCATGTTTAGCTGGACATTGAATAGGGGACACAGTCACAAATCTTGTGTTCCTGAATTTGCTAGGTGACCTTGGGTAAGGTGTATTAGTGCTTTGCCCCCATGTGGGTCTGATCCAAAATCAATGGGGAGTTTGACAATTGAATTTGAACGGGCTTTGGATCAGGCCCATTCATTATCTAGCAGAGAAAGGTCTAACACGATCCATTGGCTGGGAGTTGAAGTTAGACACATTCAGGCTGGAAATAAAGCGTACATTTTTAACAGTGTAAGTAATTAACCATTGGAACAGTTTACCCAGGGTCACGTGTGGTAGATTCCCTACTATTGGCAATTTTTAAATCGAGGTTGGATATATATTTCTTTTTAAATCTGCTTTAGGAATTATTTTGGAGGCGTTCTCTGGCCTATGTTATACAGGAGGTCAGACTAGATGATCACAATGGTCCCTTCTGGCTTTGTAATCTATGAATGATTCCACTCCCCTTACAGGAGAAAATTCCAGAGACTTAAAGAGCCTTTCTGAAGGTGCCTGGAGATCCTTTGACACAATTCAATTACGTGAAAATCTTCGTAACTTTAATAAAACAATCCAGCGTGAAAATTCCCCCGCATCCCCAAAAAGATGAATCACAACTGCTGCATGCAGTGCAGTTCCCATTCCTACAGAAACCAGGAAAAAGCATTAATTGTTTCCTTTAAAAAATGAGCAGTGAGACGACATCTCTTCATAGCAGGCTCTCTCAGCAGAGAATGCCAGGCTTGGCCCTGCCAAGGCCTTTTCACGTTGCATAACTTTTTTGACATTACAAGCCATATACGTTTCTGCCGAGATTTCAGTACAACCCGTCTGTCCCTTCCTGAACACCGTTTTACTGTGACCTACAGAGAACGATACTAGGCTTAAAATGAAGCAGGTGAAGGAAGATTGCTCTTGATTGCCTTCCTCTGCCACTCTGAGCACGTGACACTGCAGCATTCAAACTCCATGCTGGATGTGTGCTTTTTTTTGTTTGTTTTTTGTTCCGGAGGAACAAAGAGGGAAATGTCTCTTTCCTGGTTGAAGATGGACCAAGATGCTGCTGCATACTGGAGCAGAGACTTAACAGAAATGCCTCAACTTGGGAAATAAAATAGATTCCTATCTCTTTCCACACCCCAGTTTTTCCCTTCTAAAATCGGGATTGAGGTACAGCTGGATTGTGAAGTCGCGCTTGGCAGGCTGACTTAGAAACCAAGTGGTGACAGATCATGCTATTATTGAACATCACAGTCTTCTTAGTGGGTGTACATGTATATGTATCTCGCAGGAGTGACGCGGTCAGAAAGCGAAACTAGTTTTGTGTAACATTTTGAAGTTCTTATTTCAAAGGCTTCAGAATTGACCCATCGTGTCTTCATTTTGTATCAAAAACGCTAGGGACTAGCATTACACCCTTCAACCTCCCTATGCAATTCCTTTCCCCTTTTGCTGTTAAAACCTTTCAAATACTTTGTTACCCCACTCCCTTCTGTCCAGCCCTTCCTTGTTCCTTGGTTGAGCTGTGTACACTCCGGTAATGTTTAATAGTGTTGGCTCCCACAGCTCTGGGATAGTTTTGTGTCATGCTGGCTATGTCCTGTATCCCCCTACTGTCTGAGCCACAGAAGATAGGAGCCAATCTCTGCTACCAGCTAATGGATTGTTCCTTTAGCTCAAGTGCTGGGCTGTGGGTTTTGGTGTTGGAGGTTCTGGGTTCTATTCTCACTGGGGGTATTGGGATGGGGGCTTGAAATGGTTACACAACAAGCCCAAATCAACTGAAGCATGTGGCTGGCTTGTGTTTTGGAAGAAATTTGTATCCTGAGCGGTGAAGAAACTATTACATCCAAGGTTTCTGTGGAAATCCCATTAAATCCATGGGGATCCATTCCCTGATAAACAGCTAGCACTCTCAGATATTCTGCTCCTTAATCCTGTCCTGCTACAACCTCTAACCCATCCATCCAGCCGACAAGACTTCTGGCCTCTCTAGTGTGAATTTTTTCTGCCCTGGTTGTGAACCATTATGCCTGGTTGTGGCGGCTGCTGTTTCTCTTTTAGTAGCACACGCTGAATCCGTCTTCCCTGCCAGAGCTCCAGCGCAGCTCAAAAGTGTTGTCACTTGTGATTATATCTAAATGGGACCCTAATACTGTAGGTCAGTGAGGCTCTTTCAGTTTTCCCCTGCTCCATTATGCTGCGTGAGGTCAGGGCCCTGATGTTCAGTAATTCTTCAAACCCTGCCATTGTTCGTGGATGAGTAGCTTGTACATCTGCTTCCCTTCCTAGAAGCAGGCCCCGATAAGGCAACAGCAAAAACCTCAAACGACACCGCCTTCAGCTGTCCAGGGGCAAAAGCTGGGCTCCCTCACCCCTCCGTCCTCCCCCAAGACGCAGCGCGTGGGACACAGGAGGATTCTGAGCGACGTGACGCACAGCGCAGTTTTTGGGGTCCCAGTCAGCAAATCTACCCAGCTCCTGCAGGCGGCTGCTGCTGAGGCCAGTCTCAACAAGTCCAAGTAGGTGGCTGTTGATTTTATGATGGGTACGGAGGGAGGGGAGAAGCTGTTTGCCCTGGAATGCCCAGAAAGTGAGATTGAGTCAGCTTATCTGGGACCCCAGTTTGGTACTCCCCTCCCCCCCAGCATGCCTGAAAGCCTTCCCAAAGCCTGTTCCTTGCCCAGAGGATAAAAAAATTCCAACTGCTTCTGCTCTCTCGATGTGCCAAGCAAACTGGGCCCCCCACCCCCGGTGGACTACACGGTGGACAAGAAGGTTATCAGTAGCCCCTGGCTCTTGCTTTGCACGGAACCCCCAGCAATCCTTTGGCCGTTATTCTGAACATGGCACTGTCACAGAGTGTGGGGGAGTCAGGGCCCTGCACCCCCCCGCCCCACTTCCTGTGATTCACCGTGACTCACAGCCAGCCAGTAACACCCAAGGTTTATTAGAGGACAGGAACACAGTCTCAAGCAGGGCTTGTAGATACAACCAGGACCCCTCAGCCAGGTCCCTCTGGGGGGCAAGGATCTTAGGCCCCAGACTTGGGGTTCCCTGCCTCTTCCCAGCCAGCCCCAAACTGAAACCAAATACCCCTCCAGCCGGCTCTCTCCCCCTCTCCCTTTGTCCAGCTTCCCAGGCAAAGGACTCGACTCCCCACCCCCTTCCTGGCTCAGGTACCATCTCTCACCTAAAGTCATCCTCTGCTCTCCCATCCCCCATGCAGACAGCCCCAGTAAAACTAAACGACATTCCCAGGTCAATCCACCCCACTCGCTACTGCGTCAGAGGCACATGCAGCAATGCTTCCCCCAAAGAATCTGCTCTGTTTCATCCATACCATCAAACCTGTAAAATCAGGCGGCTGCCACATGTCCTGTTGGATACAGTCTTTTATTGCATGTTGCAATACGGCATTTCGACAGGGTTCCCTAAAGCAGCGGTTTGCGAACGTCTTGAGCTGAGCGCCCCTCTCCCCCTTTTGAGTTAGGATTTTTGGTTGAGCCCCCCCAAACCCAGACAAAAATAGACGCATGCAAAAGTATACTTGATAGCTTACTCGTAAACCTAACCGAGACCTTAACGCCGCTTTAATTTACCTAAACCTGGAAGTTTCAAGTACACAGATACTGACTGGCACAGCCAAGGTTGCTTCAGCAGCGGGCCAGGCTGCCCTGCTAGGGCAGGGCCAATTACTGCCCCTCCCCGCTCGGGTTTTCAGGGCGGGGGAAGGCACGTGCGACGGTCTCTGGGTGCGGAGGCTGTCGGGAGCGGAAATCCATCTGGCCGTGGCAGATGATGCTGGCCCGCTGAGGTGAGTTGGGGGGTGGAGGTGGCGCACGCTCCCCACCATGTGGGGTTGGCACAAGCTTCCTGGCATTGCTGCTCGCTCTCCAAATGTTCTTCCGTGCCCCCCCACGGTTTGAAAACCTTGCTCCAGCTGCACAAAGGCCCTAATACGTGTCTATTTGTGTCCCCGGTGCGAGTAGTACACTAGGCACTACATTGACAGATCAGAAGAGCCCAGTCCCTGCATCCCTGAACTCTAAATAGAACACTGTAAGTGCAACCCCTGGAGTACATGGGAGTGCTTGGCTCCCACCATTTTGTTTACTTTGTTATTTGCCCGTCTTCCCCAACTCCTCCGCCCTCACCACCAGCACCCGCGGTGCAGCTGTTGGTTTAATGCTCTGTTGTTCCCTCCCACCCCTTATTTTGTGGTCTCCTGGCTATTTCCATGATAGCAAATTAATGCTGGTTCCTATGAAGGCTATCCAGGACCTGGCTGTGACTTGGGTTGAGGGACGTGCGTAGTGTGGGTTAAAAAGAAAAGCAACTTGTGCAAAAAGTTCATAGACGTTAAGGCCAGAAGGAACCATTATGATCAGCTGGTCTGACTTTCTCCATTGCAGGGAGTCACAGCGTTTAAGGCCAGAAGGGAGCACTAGGTCCTCTAGCTGATCTTCTGTATGTCTCAGGCCACCAATACCACTCAGCACCTCCTCACTAAACCCACCAATGGAAATGAGATTGCTAGGAGACTAAACTATTATGTACCACAGACCGAGAATAGGAGGGATTAAGGTGCACCAGTGCTCCAGGCCCCTCAATGGCAGGAAAAGGATTAAATGAGATGTACCCAGATAATCCTGGCAAGTGACCCCCACCCAGATGCTGGAGAAGAAGTCAAGAGACCCCTAACATCACTGCCAATTTGACCTGGAGGGAAATTTCCTTCCGACCCCATACATGATAATCAGTGTGACCCTGAGCATGTGAGCGAGAACCAGCCAGCTGACACCTGAGAGAGAGAGAGAGAATGTTCGGTGCCACCGCAGAGCCCAGGCCCACCCCACCCAAAATCCCATCTCCAATCATGGCCATCCCTGATGCTGCAGAGGAAGGAGATAAAAATTTCCAGAATACATGGGGGGGAATCCCTTGCTTGACCGCTGCTGGTGGCTGGCTGAAGCAGGTACTTTAATAACACAAGACACAAACTGGAAGTGAGCCCCAGAGCTGTTGAGCCCCACCCTTCACCATCTCAAGCAAGCCCTTCATCCAGTTGCACTCAGAAAATTTCCAGTTGACTTGCCTGGTTACTAATGTTCATGTTTCCATTGGGTGGGATGCTTCTAGGTCTGCATCCACGACACCGTCTGGCTCCCCTAGAACCTCACAGCAGAATGTCTACAATCCACCGGACGTCTCCACGTGGAACCCGTTCGATGACGATAACTTCTCCAAACTCACGGCGGAGGAGCTGCTGAACAAGGACTTTGCAAAACTGAGCGACGGTGAGTTTACAGGAGCGCTTCGGTGTCAGCTAGCGACTGGCGTTGCTCCCTTCTGGACCTGGGAAAGCGGGAATGGCATAACGGTGGGGGGGATGACAGCAGCTAGAGGCTTCTGAAATGTCCCAGTTACAGAGAGTTCTTGTGAGCGCGAGAACCCGCGGAACTAACCTGTTAACATTGTGCATCCAGTAGTTTTGTCTCTTACTTTAATTGGGCATGTGGCATACTGCACAAGCCCTCCAAGATGTAATGTTCGTCTGCAACCCCTGCTCACCTCTGCTAGTGCCTTCCTCTCAGTGAGGTCAGGGAGAACTCGAGTAAGGATGGTAGGCTTATCAGGGCCAGAGCCTATCACGGTATATCCATTACATTGCTGCATACAGACCTGCAGCACGCAGATTAAGTTATATTGCTTCATTAATGATCTGGAGGATGGTGTGGACTGCACCCTCAGTAAGTTTGCAGATGGCACTAAACTGGGAGGAGTGGTAGATAGGCTGGAGGGCAGGGGTAGGATACAGAGGGACCTAGACGAATTAGAGGATTGGGCCAAAAGAAATCTGAGGTTCAACAAGGACAAGTGCAGAGTCCCGCACTTAGGACAGAAGAATCCCATGCACTGCTACAGACTAGGGACCGAATGGCTAGGCAGCAATTCTGCAGAAAATAGGTGTTATAGTGGACGAGAAGCTGGATATCAGTCAGTAGTGTGCCCTTGTTGCCAAGAAGCCTAATGCCATTTTGGGCTGTATAAATAGGGGCATTGCCAGCAGATCGAGGGACATGATCGTTCCCCTCTATTCGACATTGGTGAGGCCTCCTCTGGAGTACTGTGTCCAGTTTTGGGCCCCACACTACAAGAAGGATGTGGAGAAATTGGAAAGAGTCCAGCCCAGCGGAGGGCAACAAAAATGATTAGAGGGCTGGAGCACATGACTTATGAGGAGAGGCTGAGGGAACTGGGATTGTTCATTCTGCAGAAGAGAAGAATGAGGGGGGATTTGATAGCAGCCTTCAACTACCTGAAAGGGGGTTCCAGAAAGGATAGATATAGACTGTTATCAGTGGTAGCAGATGACAGAACAAGGACTAATGGTCTCAAGTTGCAGTGGGGGAGGTTTAGGTTGGATATTAGGAAAAACTTTTTCACTAGGAGGGTGGTGAATTACTGGAATGGGTTACCTAGGGAGGTGGTGGAATCTCCTTCCTTAGAGGTTTTTAAGGTCAGGCTTGACAAAGCCCTGGCTGGGGTGATTTAGTTGGGGATTGGCCCTGCTTTGAGCATGGGGTTGGACTAGATGACCTCCTGAGGTGCCTTTCAACCCTGATATTCTATGAATGATGGCTTGCAAGAAGTATGAGTAAAAATACTGTTCTGCCATGGTATTTTATAGGTGTTTAAATAGAGAAATGTAGATCAGCTTCAAAATGGGAGCAATCTACTGTCGAGTGTAATCCGACATTCTGGAATTTCAGGTAAACCTCCAGAAAAGCTTGGCAGCTCCACAGAGAACTTGATTCCAGGCTTTCAGCCAGCTCCCTCTACAACACAGGCAGATGCTTTCGGTGGTTCTTCCTTTACAGCTGCATCAGGTAAGCACGTGAGCGTACCCTGAAAGAGCCTCCCTTTGAGATAATACAGGTGGTGGTGGCTTTTCTGCAGCCCTCTGGAGGCCCAGATCCATTTGACTGACCTTGTTTCTTCAGCCAGTCGCCTCTTTGGGCATCTCAGTAGCACATACAGGACAGGCATGAGACCTTAATTGAAAAAGGATGGCAGGAGGGACACATCTACTGAGAGATGCCCTGTAATGAAAGACCTCATCCTGGGAAACCTGTTTAGTTCATCTCAGTTGGCTAATGGATCCAGAATGAATGGACGAAGTTAAACACTGAATAAATCCCTTAAAGTCTATAGGAAAGTCAGAGCCTCTCCTTACTAACCATTATGCATCATACAGTAGCTGTTCTGCACTGGAAGATGTAGTCTGGAATGGATGGGGCTAGGGGAACTTGTTAGTCAAAACTTGCCTGACTCCTTGAGATGTGCCAAGTGATTCCACTTCGAGTGGCTGTGATGAGATATAGAATCATAGAAATATAGGGATGGAAGGGACCTCCAGAGGTGATCTAGTCCGTCCCCTCCATGCTAAGGCAGCACTAAATCTACCTAGATCATCCCTGAGGGGTGTTTGCCTAACCCTGTCATTAAAAACCTCCAATGACTGAGATTGGAACAGGTTATCATGGGAGGTTGTGCAGTGCTTCCATATACACTACAGAAAGGATGTGGACCAATTGGAGAGAGTCCAGCAAAATTGATTAGGGGACTGAGGCACATGACTTATGAGGAGAGGCTGAGGGAACTGGGGTTATTTAGTCTGCAGAAGAGAAGAGTGAGGGAGGATTTGATAGCAACCTTCAACTATCTGAAGGGGGGTTCCAAAGAGGATGGAGCTCGACTGTTCTCAGTGGTGGCAGATGACAAAACAAGGAGCAATGGTCTCAAGTTGCAGTGGGGGAGGTCTAGGTTGGATATCAGGAAACATTATTTCACTAGGAGGTGGTGAAGCACTGGAATGGGTTCCCTAGGGAGGTGGTGGAATCTTTCTTTAGAGGTTTTTAAGGTCAGGCTTGACGAAGCCCTGGCTGGGATGATTTAATTGGGGTTGGTCCTGCTTTGAGCAGGGAGTTGGACTAGATGACCTCCTGAGGTCTCTTCCAACCCTAATCTTCTGTGATACTTCTAGTTAGAAGAATTTCCTAATATCTAACCTAAATCTCCATTGCTGCAAATTGAAGGATAGCAAGGTTGCTTAAGGACACTATATAAACCTCGTGGTAGATGGAAAAAGTGGGAACTGATTGTACGAGCGTGGATTCCACAGATCAGCAATTCATTCGGACCTGATCCTGCAACTGCATCTGAGTGCATGGAGCCTGGTGTGGTGCACCACTGGATTCTGCGCGGGTGCCCAAGTGGATGCTGTTGCAGGATCAGGGCCTCGTTAAAAATTTATTTCTCTTGCTCTCAAGTAAAACCCAACCCAGCTTCTTCAAGCTCAGAAATCTCTGGCTGGATGCTACTGCACATCTTGTCACTTTCTTCGGCTGCGGGGGCACCTGGAAAATCCCAGCACTCTGGAAAACACCCACAGCCACCCGAAACAAAATGTCTGGGGCGGTGGGAGGGAGGCTCAAACGCCGAGCTAAACATTTGACCTTTTTACCATTTAAAAACTGGATTTGTTGGGATAAAACTTCCACAGGGGTCAGCAAGCTTCAAGGCAAGTAGACAGTCTTTCTGCATCGTAAATTAGCTGTGGGCACGTGGAATGTGCTAATGAGAGCACCAGGTTATGGGGCTGGGTCAGATTTTAGATCACCCTAGAATCTTAATTACTCGGAAGGAAGAAAACAAAGAAATCAATTTTAAGATGATTTCTAAATAGAAGTGAGACTTAGAGAAGCTTATAATAGAGCTCAGTAGCTTTGCAGTGGCTTGTACCCACTAGCTAGAGAGCTGCGGAATAACTAGAAGACGCTTTAGTGAGTTAACTTCCTCTAGCCACTCGACACAATCTGGGTCAGACTTGCCTCTGGTGTCAATCAGTGTTGCTGCATCGACTTTAACGGAGAAATGCCAATTTATACCAATTGAGGTGCTGGTCCTCTGTTTATTATTTAAATGCCCTAACACACATCCCGTAAGGCCGTGTCCTTCCAGGTACAAAGTGTCCTTAATTCGCCTTGGGCCAAAAGTTTCTAGACTTTTTCCCATGACACTGTAGCTTGCTCAGCTGTCTGAACACAGGTATGAGTGTAATATTCTCCTGCTTTGAAGGGTTGGGAGGTGTTGACTCAATGTCTTCGCTACATCATTGGAAATTCTTGGTTGAAAAGTGCTATAAACAAGCTTAGTATTAATATTACAAGAGGAAGCAGGGTCTTGAGGGTAAAGCACTGAACTGGGACTCAGGAGACCTTGGTTTAATTCCGAGCTTTGCCGCTGCGCAGATATTGGGTGACTTTCTTTCTTTACTTCATTTCCTCAATCAGTACAATTTGGATGATCACTTCCCTTCTCCCAACTTTTGTCTTCTATCCATAGAATGTAAACTCTTCAGGGCAGAAACTCTCCACGCTTTCTATTTGTACAGCCCTGATCTGGGCTACTACAATAGAAATAAAGAATTGGCGTTGTTCTGTGGATCTCTTTGGCTTTTGCGCTCTAAGTTTCCTACCTCCATAGACTCTTCCCTGCACTAAGATCTGTTTTGTTTTGGGCATGCCTCTCAGAAGTTTTGTTGGAAGTTTCCAATCCCGGTGGAAGCACCATCTCTTTTCCTTCTTTGCTCTTAAGTGAGTGCTAATGAGGGAGTGCTCGTGAATTGACTTGCGTTTCTCAGTGCATGAGAAGCATATGATGGCATAATAGTGTGAATTTGGGGCCAGGGCTGGGCGGGGAGCAGTCTGGTTCAGTGGTTTTGGCACTGGATTGGGGTTCAGCAGACCAGGGTTCTATTCCCAGCTCTGATGCTGGGTGACCTTGGATAAGTCACTTCATCACTCTGTGCCTCAGTTTCCCCACCTGTAAAATGGGGATAATAGTACCTCCTTTGAAAAGCACTTTGAGATGTATAGATTTAAAAGCACAATGGATCTGCTCAGGATGGTCTTATTACTAACTTTTCCATAACAAAATAAGCATGTTTCCCCAGGCATGGTTTAAATCTTTTAAGATCTATCTGTGTCTCAGTGCTGCACCTTTTCTGCTTGACATTGTTTGCTTTTTCTTTCTCTCTCCTCTTGTTTCTTGTTGCCTGTCCAGCTGAAAAAACAAAAGACATCCTGAGTCTGGACACTAGCCCTCCGCTTCTAGCTGTGCCTGATCCTTTCATTCCTCTTCCGTTATCCGACACACCAGGTAACCAGAACAGAATGTGGAGTTTTAATATCAATATTTGTCACTTTCCGGTTTGCGCCTTGGGAAACTTGAAAATTGGGGCCTATATCAAAAGCCTGCAGGATTTGAGTGACAAATGCTCCTCACCTTTTGGAAATGGGCCCTAGTAGGGGTGTGTAGGTGTGGGGGGATGGATATACATCCCCTAGCACAATGGAGTTCTCATTCCTGATTCAATCCTGGGGTGCTATTGAGATGATACTACTACTACTAATAATAATGGAATTTTTCTCTAACTTATTTCAAGGGTTCAGTTTATACAATAACACTGCTCTACAGCCAAAATGCTTCTGAAATAAATGTAGTCAAACTTGACTAATTCTGGGTCACTGAGAATGAAAATGATGCTTAAAATTGTTGATTGGCTCTAGTTTTCAAGATATGCTATTGGCTCAGTATATACGACCCTTGACTTGGGAATGGCGGAGGATAAGTGAGTTATAAAGGGAAGGGATCTCAATTTAAACCAGAAATGACTAAAATACATCTTTGACAGGATCTATGAATAAATCTATGACTGAGTTTGGACAGTACTTGCTTTTTAGGCAAAACAATGAATGATGCAATCTGAAGCTGGTATTGCGTCATACATGATATGAATTGCATCATGTTATTCCTAGAAGTCAAGGATGGGGCAATCATAACGAAGCTTACATCACTCTGCTGAACAAATTGCCCTATATCTGCTCTAGAAATCATACAGTGTCGTGCTCTCTTATTTGTCAGTGTTTGATTTTGCAAAGGGACACATTTCTGTTTAGCCAAAGTGAGCAGAGATGCCTCATACTTGTGTGAACAGTGCAGATAACTTCTGCTATGTTTGTGATGAAATGACTTTCGCATCCCAAAAGCGCAGTATAACCACTATGGTTAAGAAAGCCGATTACCTTTATTTTGACTGCAAAATTGGAGATCAGGACAAGAGGTGGGCCCCACACATATGCTGCAACACTTGTGCAACAAATCTTCGCCAGTGGTTGAACAGGAAAAGGAAATCTATGCCTTTTGCAGTGCCAATGATTTGGAGAGAGCCAACAGATCATACCAGCAATTGTTACTTCTGCATGGTGCCTCCAGTTGGGAAAGGTGTGTCAAAGAAGAAAAAGTGGACTGAGCATTATCCAAACATTCCATCCGCTATACGCCCAGTACCCCACGGAGAAGGACTGCCGGTTCCTGATGCACCAGAATCATTCTCACTTGAGTCAGACGAGGAAGAGGATGAAACTTCTGGTCCTGAACCATCAATGTCACAGGATCCACATTTTCTCCCATCCTCCTCCTCTGAACCACACCTCATAGCACAAGGTGAACTGAATGACCTTGTCAGGGATTTGGAACTACCCAAGAGTAAGGCAGAGCTGTTGGGCTCCAGACTACAGCAGTGGAATCTCCTGGCAGGTGATGTTAGGGTTTCCCTGTTCCGTGACCGTCAAAAGGACCTTGTCCCATTCTTCTTCATGGAAGGTGAACTTGTAACCTGCAGCAACATGGATGGTGTGATGGCAGCCCTCAACATCATTCACGATCCAGATGAGTGGATACTGTTCATTGATTCATCGATGATGAGTCTTAAAGCTGTTTTATTACATAATGGCAATGTTTTGCCATCAATTCCAGTTAGTCATGCAGTCCATATGAAGGAAACCTATGACAACATGAAACAACTTTTGAGGTGCATAAACTATGACCAACATCAGTGGCAGCTTTGTGGCGATTTGAAGGTTGTTGCTCTCTTGCTTGGTCTGCAGACTGGATACACAAAGTACTGCTGTTTTCTCTGCGAATGGGATAGTCGTGTAAGAGATTTCCATTACATCAAGAAAGATTGGCCACTCCGACAGTCATTGGAGCCTGGGAGGGAAAAGTGTTCAGCATCCACCACTTGTTGAATCAAGGAAGATTTGGTTACCACCCTTAAACGTCAAGCTGGGTCTGAGGAAGAACTTTGTCAAGGCCATTGACAAAACACAAGCCGCTTTCAAGTACCTCTGTGGAAAATTTCCAAGGTTAAGTGAAGCTAAGATAAAGGAAGGTGTCTTTGTTGGTCCTCAGATTCGTGAACTTCTTCGAGATGACCCATTTGACCATGCACTGCGTGGCAAGGAAAAGACGGCATGGAAAGCCTTCCAGTTAGTGGCAATAAAATTTCTCGGAAACAGGGCAGACAACTACAGGTTGTTGGTGGAAAACCTCCTCAAGGCATACAAAAGCCTTGGTTGCAACATGTCACTAAAGATCCATTTTTTGCACTCTCATCTAGTTTTTTTCCACCAAACTGCGGAGCAGTGAGCGATGAGCATGGCGAGCGATTTCACCAGGACATAGCGTTTCTCCGTTGTTGCAATCAGGACAAATGGAGCCCATCAATGCTTGCAGCCTATTGCTGGACAGTGATATGAGATGCTCCATTTAATGAATACAAGAGACAAGCCAAGAAGTGCCGAGTAGACACTGAATAGGACTAAACTATGTACATAATAGTTTTCTGCCTTTTGTTTCAGAATACATTTTATTTATATAACCCTTTTGCTGATTTTTAAAGTGTTATGTAAACAGGACAGGTGAAATATTATTATGTAAAGCAACCATAAACACAGGAAAAGACCTAGGTTTACAATTTATGATTAAAACTCTGTCTACACCATATACATAGACATAAAATGTAAACACTTAAATATCTTAGAAACAGCAGCCAATCAGTTGTTTTAATTGTCATCTTTGAATTCAGCACATCAAAATACATAATAAATAGCACATTTTATCTCTGAAGCAGACGACTTCTCAAAAATTGTAGACCAGTGTAATTTAAAGAATACTCCGGTATTTAATCATACTTTTTAAGGCTATTTTAGAGCCGTTTCAGACTTCTAGATATTAAATTCGAACCTCCTCCACAAGACGGTCGATATTATTATTTATTTTTATTTTTTTTTGGCTTGTTGGTTAGCACTACTTCTGCTGTAAAAATGTTACCCTTGGTTTCTGTGTCACCCACTGGTTAGTCTGTATTCTAGATCCCTGTCTCTGTCCAATCCACAGAGGATGTGAGGCTGTTACAGGGCCCAACTACAGAACCTGGCTCTACAGCTCAAGCAGTGACAGCTCGTGCTTTTAGGTCACTTTCAGGGCTTAAATTTTGGGCCATGCGAACTTAATGCTGCAACAGAAATAAATACTTTCCCAAACCCTGCCTCTCCTAAATGAGCACACGTCGAGAGTTGATACTCCATTCTGTTAGGGGATCCCCTTGTGTTTTCCTTTTTTTTCCAAATGCTATTGGAAGCATTTTTCTTTCTTGGCCTGTCAGCCTGAAGCAGTTGCTAAACTCCCTGCAGAGTACGCACAACACAAATGGCAGAGGCTAGCATGCTGAGCCAGCTTTTTTTTCATATTACTTATTGAATTTCCATGCAGCAAGCAGCATTGGTAGACTTAGCTGCAGGCAGCTCTTAAGCCTCTTTATAGAAACCATTAAAAGGAAATTGCCTTCCAACCCTGCCCTTGATGACAATAATCAGAGGAGGGATTGTCTATAGTTTCTGAGATGTTGGACTGCGCTAGCCCCATATATGTCTCATATTTAAAGCTAGAGCCCAAACCTGCCTTCACTAATCCATTGCATGCATGTATGAAGTTATAGGTGTACATGTTTGCAGGATGCATGCTCCGGTCTGCATCTGGTGCTCAAACTACTGGAACAGTTAAGTTCAGACTACAGTGACTACTTCTTCTTCTCGGACTTTGATGGCACATTTGCTCAGGTCACATGCTTCTGGGGTTTTTTCTATCTGCTTCTGGCACAAACTCGTCCTGCGATTTGAAAATGGAGATGGCTGCCTGTGTCTCTAAAGTCAGCAGTGAAGAGCATTCTGGACTTGAACTTGGCTGTCAACTTCACAGATTCATCAGGCAGGACGCACCCTGCGTGCTCTCCCATACCTGTAATTGCCTCTACAGTACTTCCTGCAAAAACATGTCTGCTAAGTAAGTATAGGTAGCTTAGGCATGAGGGGAGTGGATACATCTAGTTGGAAGACAACCGTTTTATAGAGTCCCTTCTCTCAAGTAGAGCCAGACTTGCGCTACCTGTAGGCATCTGTTTGTGTATAACTCTCTTTAAATGTGTGTGGACAAATTGCTTTAGAATTCCTTATTTGACTGCAAGAGAGTCTGGTTACATACTTCGTACTGAGTTAGTTTAACTTCTCTGGCGAGGGTCAGTTGGAGAGCACAGCCACTTGATAAACATTTGCTTTAAATTAATGTCTGCTAAATTTTTTTTTCCGAAAGGGGTGGGAAGGAGGGAGAGTACAGCAAATATTGGTCAGCTGTAGAATATTTGTTTTAACCACCTTGCTGGCTTGGTCCACCAGTAGATTTTGATCGGAGGACTTCAGCACTGAAAGCATGAGCCTCTACCACTTGTGCTGCAGGAATAACTCTCTTAGGGTCTGTCTTCACTGCAGGCTTTGCTGCTGCTTCAGGTGTCGCCCCTAATCCGCCTCCCATTCTCACCCAAAACTTTCTCCCCTGAGTTGGGCGGTGCTTGGCTGGTGTGTCTACACTGTATCTGGAAATGAGTCTCCCAGCCAGAGTTCACAGACATCTGTTGGTGAGGCTCATGCTGTGTAGATGTTGTGGCTTGGGTCTGGGGGTGGGGTGGGCTTGACAACACCAGCCCAAGCCACATCACCACCTCAATGTTTATGTAGACATAACCGCTAAGGATTAGAGTCCAGGTATTGCTTTCACATGGGCTGGATTGTGCCCACTTTGTAGTGAGGATGTAGGCTAAACCGCTTGAGTCCTCCTAGTCCCTCAACAACTTCCCACAATTTCTGTGTGTTCCCGGAAGGACAGACAAGTTCTCCCACAATTCACTGGGAAAGAATCACAGAGCGCCTCAGCTCACTGTAGCTCAGTGAATAATGGGATGCGCCCCCGGACGTCCAGGGGTGGCTCTATGTATTTTGCCGCCCCAAGCATGGCAGGCAGGTGGCTTTCAGTGGTGCGCCTGCGGGAGGTCCGCCGGCCCCGCATCTTCGGCGGACCCGCCGCCAAATTACCACCGAAGCCGCGGGACTGGCGGACCTCCCGCAGGCATGCCGTCGAAGACTGCCTGATTGCAGCCCTCATGGCGACTGGCAGGCTGCCACTCCCTTCCCCCCCTCCTCCCCCGCTCGCAGCTTGCCGCCTCAGGCATGCGCTTGGAGCGCTGGTGCCTGGAGCTGCCCCTGCAGACGTCCCAGCAACACACACAGGGGACTGCAGCACCAGGGAGGACCCAGTAAATTGGACAGAGCTTTGCAGTGCATCTGCTCCCACCTGGGCTCGGTTAACTTGGATTCTGATCACATGAGTTAACTCTGCAGTGAAGACATGGCCTTAGACAGCCGATGGAGAGTACTCTTACCGTCTCTCATGGATCAGCCCCAAGGATGCACAGTCTCCTAGTTGAGGAGTTTTGTTTTCATTTCAATAACTTAACATTAAGAATGTTTCCTCAAATTAGAATAGTTCTAGGGAAAATGGGGTCCAGTGTCCAGTGGAGAAACAGAGATAAAAAATTAAAGCAACAGTCTAGTGGAAATTGGATTTTCTTTAACCCGTCCCTTTTTATTCTGCACAATCACTAATGGAAATGTAACTGGTAAGCGAGGCTGGCAAGCGAGGTATAAAAATACAGCAAAACATCTGTTAAAATACTGGAAAATGAAATATTCATGCTGAAAACGTTTTTCTTTGTGCTTGTGTAGGGAAGTGAGCCAAGTTTTTCTTAATAAGCTTATTCCAGGCTTCACTGCTGATTAATCATAATGGAGCGGTTGATCAGAATGCTAATTTTTCTGCTGCGTGTGGCTATTTGATTCCTATCAATACAAATCTAGCTTACAATGAACAAGTAGCCACTGTATTATTGGAAGTGAATTTTTGCACAAGATAGTCTGGAAGCCATAAATTAAACTGAGTTATGAAACTTGAAGGCAGATTTTACTTCATTTTGAAAAAAAAAATTCCTCCTCTGCAATAACCTCGCATCAGTTTTTTTACATGTGACCTGTATATACAGTTCGAGTTTATGCATTTTTTTTTTTTTGCTAACGGTCTGTTCCAAAACAGCCCAGAAGACTCGCTTTAGCAAAGTACTTATGCACATGCTTAATTTCAAGCATGTAAACAGTCCGTTTTAAGCACATGTTCTTTGCTGAATAGGGACAAACTTCTGGACGTACTTACATTTAAGCACCTGAATGAGGGCCTTAATTCCATAGTCTCACAATATTAGGGCATATTGGAATGTTTATCCATATCTTTAGTGAACGTACATACCTAGATGTACAAACGTTTATGAATATGTGAAATAGGAGGCTACTGAAATACTTTTCCAAATTTTGTTCATGTTTGTTATTTTCCCCTTTCTCTCTAGTTCTCCCCTCCCCCCCAATTTTGGCACTGAAAAAAGGGTAGCGGGGAGTGCTGGCGTGTGAGGGTAACAATAACTGATAAAATGGAAACTGAAGACTTTGGGGGTTTCTTATTTGTCATCAAAAGAATGAAAAAATTCTGGGGGAACAAATTATTTTTTTAAGGCTACTTTCATTGCAAGGGAGGATAGTGGTTTGAACAAAACGTTTTGACCAGTCCCAGTGATCAGTGTAAGAGTGTCTTGGGTCATACTGACACAATCCAAGCTATAGTAATTCAGAACTGAAATACACAGTCACCTGATGATCAGTGGTCTCTTGCAGGCATGAATGGGACTAGAACTTTAGCTAGGGTAATTCTTACTCACAGCCTTGGGTTGAATCGAATTTCTCCTCCAAAATGAATTTCCCACCCCCAGCCATGCTGCATTGGCAGGGATCTTGGCTTATTTTCTCCTTCCTCTGTGGAGTTGAATGATCTGTTAGGGTCAGGTCAGTGGTTACAGTAGACTGAAATGGGGGGATGGGGGAGTTCTCAAGGAACAGTCCAGGTGGAGAGAGCAGGGGTAGCATACCTGTGCTTACAGAAGAGAAGGGGGAGCTGCACTTTCTCCCCTCCCCTCCTCCCTTATTCTACTCCTGGTTGACTTCTTGTGACTGCAAGATAATGGGCATTGATGGACCTCAGCCTTTATCTTCAGTCTTAAGTACCCTCTATCCTGAAAATAGAAGAGTATTGTCCATCCATGAAGGATAATGAGGGTTTGTCCTGCCCCCAAACCTGCCACTCTTTCTTAGGGCATAGCTTTAATTTCATATAGTAACTTACCTCCCCTCAAAATGATACAGAACCAAATTCTGCCCCTAGATACATATTTATTTGCATTATAGTAATGCTTACAGGCCTCAACTGCTACCAGGTTCTGTTGTACCAGGTACTATAGAAAACATAGTAGGAGAGAGTCCCTGCCCCGAAGCGCTTACAATCTAAATAGGCAAGAGTAGTTGGGGAAAAGTAGGCAGAGAAAGAATATACGTGGCATCTGTATCCATGAGCAGAACTGGATCGGATCCCCAGTGTTTATTAAGATTCCCATGTGGCCCAACAAGTAGTGTTGCTTTTTAAAGAGAAATTACCCATTGTATAGCTCTTGGAGGCTTACAGCTAACTCTTCACAATTGTCTTCTGCCTTTTTTCAAATAAGTAGACAGGCTCTCTTCCCTGTCTGTTCTCCCCACGCCCTCATAGTGTTTTCTTTTCCCAAGAGGTGTGTCAAAGCAACAGTCTCACCATTGTGATCAGTGCTGTTCTGAGACGGTACAGCTAGCTAGCAGCTGAATTGCAATTGTGTCTGTGCCCCCAGTACTGCCAACCCCAGTGTGGGGGGAATCAAGAGTTATGCGCCCCCCCTGCACAAAATCAGGATTGGCTTTACAATTGAGATTTTTAAACTAACAAATGTTGGGTTCTTATTTGCCCTCTGGGTTTTGAGCTTTGAGTTGAGAGACCCGCAATGACAAGACTCCAGGAGCTTTAAAAAAAAAAAAGGCCAAGAATCATGAGACTTGCTAGAGTTGGCAAAACTGGAGCAAAAAGCATAGGGAGCAGGCTTTCAAAGCTGCTTAAAACCTTGTCTAAACACAGATGTGGTAGTGCTATCCTGGTTCGATAAGGCAGTACAACCGCTCTAGTGTGGGCACAGTTACTCTTGTATAAAGATGCCTTCTATTGCTATAGCTTGTTTTCCCCCTTCCTGTATGGGAATAGGATGTATTGATGTAAAGCACCTTCATACTGGTGCAAATGCATCTACACTGGGGTTGTACCAGTGTAACTATTCTGGTAGAGAAATTACACCCCCAAGCAACATAGTTATACCAGTACGAACACTGTATAGGTCAGGTCTAAGGGACTGAGATGCTCAATTCCCATTAAAAGCTTAGTGACCTGTACTAAGCCCCCTAGGAGACTGAAAAACCCACCTTCCATCGCTAAGGAACTGCTTTCTATTTATTACACCTCACCCTGCTAATTTCTTATAACAAACTTTTTTTTTTTTTGCTCTGCAATATCAAATATATATTAATTCAGGTCTGCAGAAACTCCATTAGGAGCATTAAAGTCCAGGCCCATCCTTTGATTAGTCAGAGCCGTCTGAGGCTGAATAATTAGAAGTTTTCCTTTCATCTTTAATACTTGATTAATCAATAGGAAGAAATCTTCCTGAGTGACTACTCTATTTACTTCAGTTATTCCCCCCCATCCCACCTCCAATCCCCGGTGCCACAGTTGACTTGGCAGGATTTTTACAACCTTGTTTTTCTTTCTCAGTTGACACCAGAAGAAAAGGACTCTGCTGTGTGCTCTATTGAATTATCTTTCTTTTTGCTTTTCCTCCATGGCACGAGAGTGAGTAACGTTCCTGTAGCGTGCAGTGCCTGGCTATAAAGATCTTGGCTTTGAGATATTGCAGCTTGATTGTTTAGAGTGGTATTGAATTATTGTGGATCATAGTAGAGAAATGTGGTTTGGTTTTGGTTTGGTTTGGTGTTTTTTTCCTTCCCTGCTTAATTTGAAAGTCTCTTAGGAATCCTCCTTTACTTTCTCTACCTAATGGACTGCTCCAGTTAAAGGCCCATCAGCCTCTCTAATTCCTAGGGCTTTGTAACCGCACTCTTTAAACTCACTGCTAGGCCAGGACATTCCAGGGTCAGATTACCAAACATGGATGCAATTTACGAGCCTGAAAAAAAATTGCCTTCAGCAGTTGCAGATGGAAAATCCCTGATTCATGCCAATGAACTAACTGCAGACCTGAAGTACCTGATTTGCATACACGTGATCGGATATGGATTTGGGGACACAGGCCAAATTGTTCAGGCTGGATTTTCTAATGTTATGTTCCTGAATCAATATTTGGTGCCTGATTCTGCTCTTACACTGATGTAAGTCAAGAGTAACTCTGCAACTGCTTTGGACTCCAGTATCCATTTTACACTGATGTGAGTGAGAGGAGAAGCAGGCGTTTTAGCTGCTGAATAAGTGACCTCGCTTTCAAAGAGATTGAGCAATCAGCATCTCCCATTGACTTCGATGCTCAGCACCTTTGAAATGATATGCCAGGGTCCTCAAATGCAGGTGACTGGTGGACACACTGCTTTCTATGCAACATGCCTCACACCCAAAAGGAAACGGTCCCCGTCCCCCCCCAATGCTTGTTGTTACTAGCTTAAATGATATGTAAATAGTAATACTCCTGCAGAATTTCAGTTTCCCACAGCAGCTCCAGAAAAAGGGTCTGACAATATATGAGGGTTTTTTTTAATAATTCTCTTGGGTCAACTCTGGCAAGATGTGCATGAAGACTCAAGGATACAATTTGCATACCCAGCCAGCAGCCTTGATCATGTAAAAGCAAGGCCAGTCGCAGTAACATTAAGAATCACCCTCCTGCTACCAGGAATGAAAACTGCCAACCTGGAAACCAACCAGAAAATAAATAACAAAGTCAGACCTAAGCTGAATCACTTACGCTGTGATTGGAAGACTTAGACCAGTGGTTCTCAGACTTTTGTATTGGTAACCCCTTTCACACAGCAAACCTATGAGTGTGACCCACCCCCTTACAAATTAAAAAACACTTTTTTTTTTTTTTTTTATATTTAACACTATTATAAATGCTGGAGGCGAAGCGGGTTTTGGGGTGGAGACTGACAGTTTGTGACCCCCACATAATAACTTTGTGACCCCCTGAGGGATCATGACCACCAGTTTGAGAACCCATGATGTAGACTGTTCATCAAGTTTGGCAGCCTATCGTGGGGCGGGGACTTCTGAGATGAGAGCGCAGAGCTCAGCTCCAGAAAAGACAGCAAAAGCCTTCTAGCCAGAAGCTAAATTTGAAGGTCCAGTAGTAAATATCCAAGGAGCTCAATGGTGTAGGAACCCTTTAGGAGTCCCTCAGCAACCGTAGCCAGAAGACAGGCCCAACCTATACGGTCCAGTTGGTCTTTGCAAACATTGCTTGCCCTTGGATTCATCCGTGCCCCCACCTAATCTTAATTTCCATAGTGGAATATGGGTAAAAAGATCGGTGATAGCTCAGCCTATTGAAAGCTCTCAATTATCACCAGTTCCTTGCATTGCACCCATAAACAAGGACCTTGTATTAGGTGTTCATGACAGCTAACACCACTCCAGTGTCCGTTCCAGTTGTGCAGTTGTTCAAGGGTATCCTTAGTAGATCACACTTCAGTGATATAACCTGAGAAGTGACACAGGCACAGATGGACTTTACATGTTAGTTACACTAGTGCAAGCTGTGTTGGAAAGATCCCCATTAAATTTTCAGCTATGCTATAAAAAACAGAATTTAACATAGATCTTGCGATAATGAGCCTTGATTCTGTAACACAAAAATTTCAGTGACTTCTGTTTTTACATTAGACTTGCTATTATTCATGTAACTTAACTTACCTTTTTAGTCCCTTAGTAGAAGAATGTTTAACAAAACCTTTAGAGCAAAAATTTTAGTTATTTAAAGTTTGATCAGATTTTAAATAGATTTCCCCACCCCCCTTGTGTTGTAGAGATTTAGGTGTAGTTTTTCCAAAGCACAGATGGCAAAGAAGTACTAAACTCTCTGTGAAAGTCAGCAGGAGTTGGGTGCCTGACTGCTATTTGTAGCTTTGAAAATCTTTCCCTTATTTATCTTCTAGGAGAAGATTTTTATCGGTTAGGAGAGTAACAGATCTGTCACAATAGCCTAAAGAAAACGGGGGTTATAGAATCCATCCCATGAAATATAATGGAAGATGCAGCTAGCACTAAGCATTGTGTGTTTGTTTGGCAGTTGATTGTCCTGTCACATGTGGAACCCAAGACATGTGGAAGGCTTGATGATGAGGATGAAATTTGCTTACCCAAGAAGCAGCCTTATTAATTCATGTGGAAGACTGCGTGTACTTTAGCTACTGTGTTTGTACAGATAATGGAATGAGACCCTGAGATCTCCATCGTAACTTTTCCCCTGTAAATGCTTCTATCTCTCTTCATGCACAATGATCTTTCCAATTTAAGCTTAGTTATCTGACCATGCTGGTTTCTCCCCCAACCAATAAGTGACCTCCGTTCCGCTCCAATGAAGTAACTTTCCTGTCTGAAATAAAAACTAGCATTTAGCTTGAATTATTTTATTGCTTGGATGGAGGGCATATCACTAGAGAGGCTGAAGAGCAGGGAGCTCTGCCTTTCTAGGCACACCTACCATTGAACTGCAGCTGCCTAAGATCAGTGCACTGGAAGTAGTCTAAGGTAAAAGATCGTTTCCTTCTGTTTATGTATTTTTCTTTGGCGTCTGTGGTCAAAAATGCATCCTGGTGAAGTTATTCTAAAGAGTTTGAATTCACGAACCTGTTTTGTGCTGGATGATCTTGATGTCAAGAATCTGAGCTTGTGGTTTATTCATAAGCATGTTATTTTAAAGAAACTGCCCTAATCTAACTGTCAGAGAGACGCACCTCTTTAATATAGCAGCGCTTCCTGCTGCTTAAAGCAGAACCATAGATCAGTCTACATAGAGGTCAATGAGCATTTAATAACTTGCTAAGCAGCCCTCACTCCGTCCCCAACCTGCAGGTATTGGCTTTCACCGCTACTGTTACCATGCTTCATCTCACAATCCTTACATTTAGGACTGAGTACAACATAAAATAGAAACTATGGGTAGGGCTGTTCAAATGCACCCACATGCTTGAAAGCTACTAAGTCACTTGGGAGCTTTTGAAAATCTCACTCCGTCTATATTTTCAATTAGAACAAACAGGACTGTGCAATCACATTCCTTGTGAACTTCCTTTGCCTGCTCCCTACCCTGTACGTGTTTTGTCTAGCTTAGATTGTAAACCCTACTCTGAAGGGATGTAGTCCTCTTAAAAGATGTCAGCATTCATAAGAACGTAGCACTTCAGTGACCATGCTGACCAATCAAAGTTGGCAGTGAAAGAAACAAGAAATTAAAAACAGGCAACAAGTTATGGCAAAGAACCACTGAAGTTTTTCATCAAATTTTACATGGAAAAATTGTAAACTTGATGCGGGTGTGGGGAAGATGAGAATAGCTTCACTTTTTAGGAAATGGGGAAGGCCTTTTTCCATCTAGAAAACCCAAGTTTTTGTTCGAAAAATGTTCTCCGGCTCTCTAAAACTCCAAGCGTTCTCTCAGGAGACAGCTACCCAGTGACTAGAGACTCACTAACACTCACATCCCACAATAATCAACAGAAGATGTTTCAATGAGTCAGTTCGTGGTTGCATGTCTGCTAAAATTGCCATATGGCTGACCAAAGAGAGATCCTTTTGCATGTGAGGGTTAAATGGATGATCCCTTTTGGGGTTGGGGGGCGGAAATGAAAGAGGAACACATTTCACTAAAGAAACATGGGGGTGGAACAGAAATGCATTTAAGAGGTCGGGGGGGGGGGGGGTGATGGAGGAGAATGGTTTCAAACAATTCCAGGTTGCTTTCAGAAAGTTTGAGTGTCCGACTAGAGACCCTCATCTGGAAATCAGGCCCCTGGAAGGTGTCTCAAATATGAATAACTAAAATTGCAGATCTAATTTAAAAAATACCAAACTTTGTAATTTTAACTCTTGTGCTGTGCAAGGCTTGTACAGTGATTAAGAAAATGAGCCGAATTTTACAGGAAATGTAAAAGCTAAAATGAGAAATAGGGCCCAAACCAAACTCCCGGATCTGAATACCACACATGGGGCCTGATCCATAATTCTCCACAGTTGTGTGTGCCAGGTTGATTTCTAGGTACATGCAACTTAAGCCAGCTTTACTGTCTGCCCATGCTAACCAGGTACCCTAGCACCGTCTCTGGCAGTTGCCAAAATGAAGTCATATTCAGCAATGGAAATAATGGGCATTCCGTTGCCAAGAACTCGACATCCAATTTTAAAATATATTTGGTATCCGGAGGGAAAAAAAAGATTGGTAACTGGACAGCTGTATAAACCCAAGTTAGATCTGTGAGGCTTGGCTTTGTAGTGTTTTAATATTTTTCTTTAGCCACCTAAGGCATTTGTGTATGCAGTTTTAGTAATAATTAATGGAAATAGTATGCCTAACTCTTTTGGGTGGGTTTGACGATCTGTGTCCTTCTTTTTATATGATGATTCTAATATAACCAAATAGCTTTCTAATATAGGAAGAGTTAGGGAAAGGTTCACGAGCTTTAAACTGTTTTACAGTTCATGGGTTTATAGATATATTTTATTTATTTATTTTTAATGCTATTGCAAGACTTGGCTTGTTTTTGTTGTGGTGACTTCCTGGAGGCAACATAGCCTGGTATTCTAGAGCAAGGCAGTGGGGGTTAGAACACTTTCTCTTCCACTGAATTGTTGTGTGACCTTGGTCAAGTCACTTAGGGCCCCGAGTTCAGCGAAGTACTTAAGCACATGCTTACATACTTACTCAATTAGGGCCTTAACCTCTGTAGGTGTCATTTTAGCTCTAAGTAAAATGGATCAATTAAATACTTCAGTGAAGTGCTTTGAGATCCTTGTTTGGCGGGCGCTGTATAAGCAGGATGCGTGTTCCTGCATAGAGCCATGCTAATATGAACTAACAGAGTGTAATGTAAGACGATTGGTCCCTCAGATGAGCAGCTGTTTAATATCTTTGATTTTTTCTTTCTTTCTTTCTGCTTTCTTCCTTTCTTCTTCCTTTTCTGCTTAACCCAGAAAAACTGATTGAGGGTCTCAAATCTCCTGAGACTGCGCTTCTGCTCCCTGATATCCTGCCTCTAGCTGACCCCTTCGGTTGCACCTCTGATGCTGTGAATGGTAAAATAACAAACTGTAATTTGTATGGCATGTTGTGCTCCTGCATGTTTACACGATAACTGTGCATGTTTATGCTGCCTGGCTAGGATAGGCGAAAGGTAGGCCAGCAGCCATTGCAAAACACACCTTGCTTAGAAGAGAGTATGTGCAAAGAGCCGAATTTGCCTCTCAAGGCACCATACCCCTTGACTCCAGGGGGAGTCACTGCTGAACAGCTCAGCACTGCTGTAAACTCTTGAGGTTTACCCTATTGTCATCAATAATGTGGCAGAGCTGTGACAGTGTGGTGTTTGGGGAGGGGATTCTTTGAGCCGTGTGTAGAGGAAGGATAATGTGCTGGGTGAGGGGAATGGATGTAGGGCCTCTGAACAAGGATGGGTGGTTAGGGAGCTAGCCTTGGATTCAGGAGATCTGTGTTCAAGTCCCTGCCCTGCCACCGAGTTCTGTGTGACCTAGGGCAAGTCACTTAGCCTCTCTGGATCTCAGTTTCCCATCTGTAATATGAGGATAATAGCAGTGCCCTGCTTCAGGGGGTGTGTGAGGATAAATACATTAAAGATTGAGAGGCACTCGGATACTTTGGTAATAGGGGACATATAAATACCCAAGAGAGATGGAATTTTAATGGATGATTTCTTAGCAAAAACTTAAGACTAATAACTTTCAGGCTCTGGGTTATTCCTGAGTGGTCTGTTTCAGTGATTTGCTGTTATACAAACCTGAGTATAATATCAAGCTGCCACATTCCTGCCAGTCTAGCTGACCTATGTATTAAAGAGGTAATTAAAGATTCAGACAACTGCCTTCTCCGCTTCAACCTGTGCTGTATTTGGTAAACTAACTTCTCCCTTCTCTCTGCTCTGATCTCGGGTGCATTCTGAAAGGAAAAGATGACATACCTGTTGAGAGTCTCATACCTGGCCTGGAGGCTCCACTGCCCCAGCACCTCCCCTCCCAGACCGACTCAGTTGCTTCCAACAGAACAGGTTGGTGAGATGCCACAAACTGAAATGGGGGGGTAGCGTTAGGGTGTAGGACCTCTTTATAGTGAATAGGAAGACCTTCTCCACTGGACTAAACTGTTCTCTCTCTCCTCCCCCTAACCTCACCTGCAGTTTAAATTGACCATGTGTTTATAAAGCTAATTTCAGCCGGTTCCTTAAAGGTCACTGTTAGCCCACGGGAGAAGAATCTTAAGAAAGCAGTAAGTACCCTTTTTTTGTTCCAGAGCAGGTGTTACGATGGACTGACAAGTGCTGCTCCTATGAGGGTGACACATATATAAAATAATTTTGTTTGTTTGTTCCGGTATATATGGCTAGAGAGGCCTCTGGATCTTGAGGGTGTAGAAATGTGGGTATGTCTACACTGTAATCAGAGATGTGAACTTGAGCTAGCTAGAACACATCCACACATGCTGAAGTGCCAATGGCAGTTACGCACTGGGAGCACAGGCTAGCTGCTGAGTGCAAGCCCACTCAGGACCCTGACTATGCAGTGGAGTAGCTAGCCTGTGCTTGCAAGCTAACTAGATCAAAGCTAACTCGGGTATCCCTACGCATGTGGCAATCACCTTCCCCCCTCCCATCCCCAATTGCTGAGTAGACAGACCATGTCTCTATGGTTTGTTAATCCATTAATGTCTCTTTAACACACTAGAATAAAAAGTCGTGTCCCCCTCCCCCAATTAGCTTCCCTTAAAATCATATGTTTCTAGTTATAGACATTTGTTAGTGGTGTGTTGCCAATATGAATATGAAACTTCCCTGGTAATTTCCAGTTTACTGCTGAGATCTCCTGTGGCTGTTATGAATGCCAGTCTTCAGTGTCACCTGTACACCTCTACCCCGATATAATGCTGTCCTCGGGATCCAAAAAATCTTACCGCATTATAGGTGAAATCGCGTTATATCGAACTTGCTTTGATCCACTGGAGTGCGCAGCCCCACCCCCCTGGAGCGCTGCTTTACCACGTTATATCCGAATTCGTGTTATATCGGGTCACATTATATCGGGGTAGAGATGTATTTTGTCTGTGTTCTGTAATTGGCAATTCATCCTTCTTCCTTACCCCATAAGCCCTGATCCTGAAAATTGCTCCTACGGGTGGATCCTTATATCTTCTCAGAGCCCCACTGACTTCAACAGGGTGTTCAGCACTTCGCAGGATAGGCCCCAGCTGACAGCGTCCCAATGTGCCACAGGAGACCAGTAGCTTTAAGATATCTGAAATGTTACTTAATGTTTCTTTTACACAGAAATGAATGGTGTGTAGTCTGATCTATGGCTGACAAGCCTCTTCAGATACTTGAGCTCAGCTACTTATTTATCTCAAAAAGGTTGTCAGCTGCATCTAAAATATCAGGCTTGCTTCCCTGAAATCATGGGCTCAAATTCTCCTATGAGCAACTCTCTCCTTCTTTGCAAAGTAAATACCATAGTCTGTATGTCTTTCCAACAAGACCTTAAACCAGGCCAACAATTGTAAAAGCCTCCTCATTCCAGTCTTGACTTAAACAATATCCAAAGATCCATCAGGGGTTTTTTTTGCAAGAGGGGAGGGACTCTCGCTCTTCTCTTGGCTAATGTCTAGCCCATTCCACTATGCAAGATTCTGACTTGGCTGCTGCTCTCACAGCTCCAGAGGTGGCTGCTGTCCTGCGGTGAATCTGGTTTTCTGCATGTAGGTGGTTAAAACACTTTTTGGGATCCTTCACTGCTCTCTCTAATGGTGGGAAATTTTCCCCGCCAGAATAATGTTAGATGTGGCTACATGCAGGATCTGCAAACTGCCCTTTCAGTACTAACTGGATGGTAACAGGAGTGTGACAGTATTAATCTAACAGTCTTGTGTGTGTGCTGTTTAATGCTGTCGTTGCTGTGGCCTGATGGCTGTTAATCTGGACAGACTCGCTCACTGGGGAAGATTCTCTACTTGACTGCTCTCTGCTTTCTAACCCCGCTGCTGACCTCTTGGACGAGTTTGCTCCTATAGCTATTTCAGCTCAAGCTCACAAAGGTAACCTGCCACTGGGCGTTTTTGTCATACCTGTCGTACTTGATGTTGTAGGGTCAGATCCTCAGCAGGTGTAACTCAAAATCAGTGGAATTATGCTGATTTATACCAACTGATGATCTGACCCATATTCTTTACTGGGCCCTGTTGCCTTGTCCCCTGACTTGGTAACACTTGTAATGTACAGTGTAGCCTTTAATACTGGGGGCATCAAATTACCAACAGAAAATATGAAAACCGTTCAGCATGATTCTGCAAACAAATGCACTTAAGACTTACTTGCTGTATATTTTTTGCGTGTACATGTGTGTAATAGTATTTGCCTTAATGCTCCAGTATTCATAGGGTGGGTGGGTGGGTGGTTGGTTGGTTGACCACGTGTGCTTTTGAAACCCTGTGCTTCCCATCTCGAAGAGCCACTGTTTGATTTGTCTGTAGCATAAGTCCTCTGTGACTTAGTATTGCCAGATTTCAGGAACAGGTCCTCTTCCCTGAAGCGTTTAGCTAGAAAAAGCCCATGAACCAAGTCACACTAATTACAGAAGTGACTAGGTGTTCAAGTGTAATGTACAAACCGAAAAGTTTAGTGGGGTATACTTGTGGGAGGTGGGCTGGGGAACCTGAACTGCAGAGTAACAATGGGCTAACGTGTTGTGGCTATGAAGAATTGCAATTCTGGAGGTTGGCCTGAGCATTGTCTAGTGGCTAACGAACATGCCTTGGCGTAGGAGATCCGAGTTCTGTTTCCAGCTCTGCTCTTGTTGTGTTGTGCAAGACCTTGCATGTTTCATTTACCATCTGTGCTAGGATCTGAATATACTTGAGGCTTGATTTCCTCCCCCCCCCCCCCCCCCCCCCCCCCCGCAAAGTTGCTCACCATCCACCACTCCAGTGAAGTCAGTGGGGGTGAAAATTAGGTCCTCGGTGTATTTGGATCTGGAATGTTTCACCATCACTCATTAGTTCAGAGCTTCAAGCACAGGTTTTAAAATGTACTTTTCCTGCTGTGATCTTCCAGTTTCCTGCTCTGTGCTGAAGCGATCACCGTAACATCTCCAACTATTAGAAAAATGCCAGGCAATGAGTAATATGCAAATAAAATGTGGAGTGTATCTTGGATGGTAAATACCTCTCTACAGGGGTTTTTCCTTCATTTAATGCATTGAAAAGACAGGCCCAAAGAGCGAAATACTAACCTGGATTTGACCTCTGGGTGTCTGTTCACACTGAGGTTTGTTTAGCTCAATTGATAAGCATCCCTATGGCAACAGAAAATGTTCAGTCCCTAGAGGAAGTGCAGTAGAAATAGTCTGTAATCAATTTTTACAGTCAATGGCATTTTAAAATGAGATTGCATTTTTCATAAAGCTTCTGGGTTTAAACAAGCAATTCTCCTAATTACTCATTGCAACAGTAAACTTCCCTGCCACTTTATTCTGAGTAAATGGCTTGAAATGTATGTTCACTGGCTATTATTCTGTGATGGAACTCAGCAAAATGGAAGCTCAAAATGTTGGACTTCAATAAGAAATGAGAGAATGAATTGAGACTTCTGCCTGATTTCCCACTATTTCTATTGCCTTGAGGGCAAACGTGGAAATCTCACTTTCCCTTTCAAGGTTATTGGACACATAAGGTTTATATCTTTTTCCAAAACTCTTGTCTGTGGCTTTTCTACAAAATCTTTATTATTATTATTATTTATTATAGCTCTGGATGATCTCCTTATCCATATAGCTGTCCGATCCTTTTTTTAATCCTTTTTTTAATTCTTTGCTTCAGTGAATCCCGTGGCAATAAGTTGAACTGGCTAATTGTGCACTGTGTGCAAAAGAATAATCAGCCTGTGGAACTCAATGCCGCAAGATATTATTGATACTACAGACATGCCTTAATCACGTCAGCTATTGGCTCTTGGGAACTTTGATAAATGTAGAAAGATTTTAAAAAATGGGTTGGATGCTTATATCAATAACAATAATATCCAGAGATGAGTTGATGTTCTCTCCAAACCGCTGTATCTTATTCAGCAAGTTACACTAGAGAATTCAAATGTATTGCTAGGTTATATTGTGTTTCTTAGGCTGTAAATTAGAACCCCTCAAGACTTGGTTGTCATTACTTTGCATTTACTCAACAAAAAACTGAATCCCGGATGTGTGGGATGGGAAAGACTGTGACAGAATAGTGTGTGTTTATTACTATAAATAGCTGAAACAGTGAGCTGAAGAGAAAATGCATCTCTTAACGAAACCCATCCAAAAGTATATACTTGCTTGCATTTGTCTCATCTTGAGAAGATGCCTAAAATGAGTGCAAGTTTCAACAATCTTCCCTTAATGCCTACAGATGTAGATGGCTAAATGTATTACAAACTTCTGT
This sequence comes from Chrysemys picta bellii, assembly GCF_011386835.1. Lineage (NCBI taxonomy): Eukaryota > Metazoa > Chordata > Testudines > Emydidae > Chrysemys > Chrysemys picta. The sequence continues at coordinate 153,107,094 of NC_088792.1, forward strand.
TGTCTCAAAGCTATCAACAATTATGGATAGAGCAGAAAAGAACATTGGTTGGCTCAAAAAGGTGCTCAGCTATTTGTCTGATTGCTGAAGAACACTACTTCTAAGCCAAGCCATAAAGCCTACTTGCATGATCCTGGCTTGTCTGCATGTTCATTCTGTAGAAACATGTGGTTTTCCCCTTTATACTCCTAAGAGCCAGGTGTTTTCACAGGGTTTCCTTCACCTGCACGGCCAAAATCTAGTAGGATATCTATCAACTTCATCTAAAGGGATTTTTTTGTATGAGTGGGAGAATGCTTCTGGTCAACAGAACCTATTTACTCTTATTCCCTGAGCCATAGCGAGGGAATATGCTTCACATAGGGTCTGAGGACCAGATTTTCCAAGGTACTTAGTTACTTAAAGAAGCAGAGAGGCATTTAGTGGGATTTTCAAAAAATCCCTAACAAGTTTAGGCACCTAATTCCCATTGATTTCAAGCCCCTATTTGCCTTCTTTCCCACGGGCAATAACTCATGTATTGGCTCATCTGATTAATCGGTCTTGGACCTTTTGTACACCTCCCTTGTGCCAGGCTGCCATCTTTCTCCTCAAAATCTCCCTTTATATATGTGGTCCCATGACCAAAGAGGTAGACTGTTTGCTGGAACTGTACTGGTGTTTGAGAATAAGAACATAAGATGCAAAAGAATATTTTCATTCCTCTTTCCTTTGCCCCCTGCCCCCCTATTCTTGCTGGCCATGCAGTGTGCCAGTGTAACCTCAAACCATGTTTTCTAGCATAGCTAGGAAAGGTACTAACTGCTAAAGCATTGGGTTGGCCAAATTTTATGTTGGTTCTCATTAATTGGTTCAGCTGAGTATGTGCGTGTATGTTTTGGGTTTGGTTTTTATTTTTTTGCTTTTGAGTTTGACTCTTCACCTATTATCTTCTTATAGACTTACCAACTTTATTTCAACTTTTTATTTAAACTCTTACTTTTTAACCACTTAAAAAAAACCAACCCTAACATTTTTGGCAATTCTAACATGCTTTTTTTGCTATCTTTGCTTCTTTACCTGCGTTTCTCCTTTACACTGCAGAAGATACTAATCTGATATCAGGCTTTGATGTTCCTGAGGGCTCTGAAAAGGTGGCAGAAGATGAGTTTGACCCTATCCCAGTGTTGATATCCAAAAATTCACAAGGTAAGCGAGGATTTTTAAAAAGAACACACATGATGGCAACCAGTTTATTGGGCAGTCATGCTAAGCCGTACACCTAAATTACACGGAAACCATATCTCCTTAGTTATCAGTGAGCCTAATTCTCCTCTGGCTTATGCCAGTTTGTCTTGCTCCATTCTTTCAGGTTACTCCTGATTTTCAAACATGGGGGGTGGGGGGAGAGGAGAATCGGGCCCAGTGAGATAGGATAATACAATACTGAGAAGGATTCATTCACCACTTGGTCACAATGCCATTCACTCAAATTTGGCCTGGCTGCCCCACTGTCATGAATTAGAAGGCTTACTTTGCCCCATGAAGGCCTTATTGTGTGTAAATCTTGGCGGTGGCTGCTACCTTGTCTCCCTCACCAATAGAAGTCCGTCCATAAAAGATATATTGCCTGACCCACCTTGTCTCCTCTAATATCCTTGCCATTGACACGGCTATAACAACACTGCATACCATAATACCCGTAACATAGAATAGCTTAGCTCAGCTTAAAGTTGCTTTCTCTGGTTGTTCTTTCTTTGCTTGTGCTTGAACATCTGAAACTAACCTGTGTGTGTCCTGTGCAATACTGAATTCCTATCTCTCACCCTTTCAGGTGGGCATTCTAGAAACAACAGTGGAAGCTCTGAATCCAGTCTTCCCAACCTAGCCAGGTCTTTACTGCTGGTGGATCAGCTCATAGACCTGTAGCAGTGACCCAGTAGCAGATGCAGTTTCTGTAACGTACCTTATCTACATTTTCATTTCCAGAGGAGTTAACCTTCAGGTTTTTTTGGGTTTTATTTAAAAAAAAAAAAAAAAAAATCTGCAAACAGAAGGAGACAACCCCCTATGTTCCCATCTCCCGGCCCAGGAACGGATTCTATTTCTGTCCCACCTATTCCCATAGTCCGTCCTTCAGCTCATCCCTGGTACAATCTGCTATGGTTCCTTATGCACCTGTCTTGGCTAGCATATGTCTAAAGGAAGCACTACTCCTCATTATCCACTCTGCTGAGACTTACACATAGCTCCACCGAAAGCTTAACTGTAAATGAATTAGTTAATTGTAGTCTATGTATGATCCTTGCTAGAAATGGCATACAACGGATATTTCTTTTTCCTTAGGCTAGAGTGCTAACATATGTGTTTAACCTTAGAGGGGAGAAGGGAGGATTTCCGACAAATGGGCAAAAGGAAAGGACACATAAAATCACTAGCGCTATTCATCTCCTAGGTAGGAGACAAATTAGGAGAAGATGTTTTTAAATTGGCAATATATGCTTCAGAGGGGGAAAAAAAATAAATTGGGCATTGCTGCAGTGGAGCTGCACGGTAAATATGGTGATCATGTAAATTGAGAGGGTTTTCCACACCCCCTCTAAAATGATCCTGCTCACGAACAGATTGTGCTTTCTCAAAAAAGAACCCCAAATGTTAATGATAGAAAAAGGACCCCAAGTGAAATATTTCAAAAATTGAGAACCAAATACATGCGAGTATGGCTGTAGTGTCTTTATACTGAATGAACTGTTAACCGAAAAGGGCAATGTGGCAGCAGCGGATGTATTTTCCTGTTATTTTTGTGTGCGTGCGTGTATGTATGTGTTTTTAGATTAAAAAAACAAGCTGTAAATTGTGTACAAACCAAATTGTCCAACAGTTGTTTTTTCTTAACCTGGGTTTTAGTCAAACGTCTCGTATCTGTTCTGGGTTTTTCTCTTTTCCCTTGTAACTACATATAGTGCAACATAGTTAAGTATGGAACCATTTTTCAGTAGACAAGTTACTGTAAACTTTATTCAGATCTTCAGTCTTTGTAGAACAAGCATGCACTCTCCTCAAACAGTTGGAAATGAGTGCTGACAAGCTAGATACAATTTGATGGCATTTACCTTTTTCTTTTTACCTTGACATGCTTAGTTTGTCAACTAACTGGATACGCTAAACTTGTTTTCATTGGCTTATGATCTTAAAGTCCAGCATTCCTATCATATATTTGAAAATTCTTCCTGAATAAAAGGACTCTTCCTCTGTAGTGGAATAATTACTAGCTTACTGCTAACCTTGTGTATGTGTATGTAGCTGTATTAGTACAAGTGCAGACTCTCATGTGCGAAAGTATGAATGACTAAATTATAGATGTATTGACCTCTCCCTGAGAGGGAAAGACATTAAAGTCTGTGAGCATTTCTCTCCTATTTCCAGTTTCACCACTATTCCCCCACCACCACCACCAACATTTAGTTTAACAAATTCTGTAAATAGAACTAACCATCAATTGTCTGCTCTCCGTTAATCTTCTTTTAAAATCTACACTTCATAATAAAAGTATTGCTTAAATGTGTTGTATCATTACATGTGTAATACTGCACTTTCCAGAAGAAGCTTTACATGAGAGAGCTATGGAAATGATCTTAGTAAAATTGTCAATAGAATTTTATTTTTATTTTTTGTTTGTTTGTTTTTTATTCCTAAAGCAGGCAAATTGGACTGGAGAACATGAAAAAGCTTTAGATAGAAAGTTATTGTATAGCCAGATACTGAAAATACATGAAAAGAGAATGGATTTAAAAAAAAAAGTAACCATCTACTGTATATTAGAAACCAAGAGATTTCTGTGAATTAAAGTACTTTTAAAGAATGTTTAAGATTTTAAATCTAATAGTTTGTTCAAGTGTTCTGGAATCAACATTATAAAAGCACTGGGTTGTTTTGGAATGATGCTATTAAATAAGCAGAGGTATATGTTCTTTTTATTGTTTTTAAAATAGCTATTCATGGATCTGGGAGGGAAATGCAATACAATGGAAGCATAATCCTTTATAAAGGTGTATGATTTAGACCCAGCTCATAAGAAAAGACTTGACACTGATTGTTAAGGAAATGTTACAGAAGAGATGTGTGGAATGGAAAATGCAAGAGAAGTATGAAGACTTCATTTTCTTTAAAGGAGATGGGGGATTAATTTTAAAAACTGCCAAAATGGGGGAGGGATAGCTCAATGGTTTGAGCATTGGCCTGCTAAACCCAGGGTTGTGAGTTCAATGCTTGAGGGGGCCATTTAGGGATCTGGGGAAAAAATCTGTCAGGGACGGTACTTGGTCCTGTTGTGAAGGCAGGGGACTGACCTCAATGACCTTTCAAGGTGCCTTCTAGTTCTGTGAGATAGGTATATCTCTATATTTTAAAAAAAATGGTTTTAGCCTGCAAACATTAGGTTCACGTGGTGTAAACTGCCCAATTGGGAAGAAGTTGTGTGAAAATTGCTAGCAAGAAGGAAAGGCACAGAGTGAACTGTCATCCAGTTTCTATGCCAAAGAATTTGGCATAAGAATACAAGTTTACTAACCACCATAAAGATGTTCTATTATAGTCATGAAAACAAGAAGGGGGACAAGTCAAATGCTTATCTATCTCCTCCAAGGTTTGTTCCTCCATCTGTTGTCCCCAAATGGGTAGAAATCTATGCTGAGTGAAATGACACAAGATGATTCTCCTTTTTCTGCTAGTACATGTTGTTGATTCATATACCGATGAAGGAACCATCACATCCCAATGTCCTTGGGTCACTAGTGCAGTTCTTGACATTGGTTTCCTTGGTACCTTAATGGATGCGCCTACAGGATTTTATACTTTCAAATGTAGCCACCATACAAAAGTCCGAGCAACTCCCCTTTCAAGGCAGAGATAGGACTTTGCAATCTTCATTATCACATCAGGAGCAGGATTTATTTGTGGACTTCCAAGTTACTGCACAAACTGGTGAACAGTTAAACTTTGAGCCCCACAAAACAATTGATCAAAATGGATGCGAGTGTCTTCAAGTGGCAAAGGTGACTGGGTCAGAGCTTCTGGGCTCTATTACGACACATTGCAAGGTGCATGTGATCGTTCCAGCAAATCCCAGCTATTGTGTGGAGGGGACTTCTACTGATGATCCTGCTACCGTTTAAAAAACTTATTTTAACCCCCCATCCCCCTTTTCCACAACCAGCCAGGAGCTAGCTCTGCCTAAAATGGTTTTTCCATAAAGCCATTTGAAAAGGCTGCATCACTGAAATACAAGATCCGATGAGAACGGGGGGCCCAGGTGAGCTTAGAAAGTTGAGGGGTGCATTGGCAAACCCCAGATGTGGAGCCTGTAAGCCACAGACCTCAAAGAGGGACACAAACATGGGATAAAGCACAAACATTCATGACTTGGAATTAATTTTCTTCAGCGGCATTTTCGGTTTAAAAAAAATAATTTCCTGGTTTTTGTTTTTGTTTTAAATTGTGGAAGGAATTTATAAGAAATCAGCCTTGGGTGTGGTAAATCTGGGTGTAAAAGGAAGGGATGTTTTGAGAGATGTGGGATGGAAATAATCGATCCAAATTAATCATGTAGCAACTTTGCATCAAAGTGTGGGCACTGCATGCTACAACCACTTCATCCTAGCAGAAAACTGAGTTTTGGAATAATGAGGTTAGAACTGTTCCTTATAGATGGAGGCCAGCTGTTTCACACACGGGATTAAATTCACTTGTGTGCAAAGGGCATGCACAAATCTTGTGCACCACATAAGCCCTCTTATATTTTTTTTTTATTTATTTTTTAAAAGGACTGGAGTGGTGCATAGGCCTTGTGCTAGTCTGCTCCACCAGAGTGAGATTTACCCATACTAAATCAGCCGGGTATTCCTCTGAAGCAATCACAAACCATTCTTTAAACCTGAACTATGTGTATCTGAGGAGTCTAATTGTCTCAGCTTTATCTAAAAAGAAGATTTATTCACAATTTGAGTAAGCTTTATTCTCCACTACTAGGATCACTTAAACATGTATGAAGTGGGAATAAAACTCTTCCTAATCAGAATGTTTTATACCTGCTTTTACTCACTCTGCAGGGGAATAAATGGCTGCACAAGATGCCAAACAGAGGAGACACAAATCATTATCTTTGGGGTAGTGTGGCCTAGAGGATACAGCAATGGACTGGTCCTCAGAAGAGCTGGAGTCTCTTCCCAGCTCTGCCACTGGCTTGCTGGGTGACCCTGGTCAACTCACTTCACCCCTCTGTGCCTAAGCTTCTCCATGTTTAAAATGGGGGGGGGGGAATGGTACTGGCTTCTTTCTGTAAAGTGCTTTGAGATCTATAGATCAAAAGTGCTATGTATGAGCTAGATATTTATTATGATTACTGCTCCCTTATTTTTAACCTCGACGGGCATTCGAGTACAAAGAAAGAATACACCATCTCCTCAATGAAGGTGAATAAGGGAAGCATTGATCACTTTTTATTTTTTTTATTTTTTATTTTTTTTAAGATCACAAACAAACCTAGCCAATAGCCATATGTTCCAGCTATTGTATTAGTTTTACCCAGTCAACATCAGATGATAGGATCTTTATGGCTTTGTCTAGATAAAATGTTTGGTACAAAACAGCAGAATTACTGCATTGAAAGGCAACTTCAACTCCGGCAATACCTGTATTCTTTCAAACGTTCTAATTGTAGGGCCTGATCCAGTGTCCTTTTAAAGTCAATGAAAAGTTTCCCATTGACTTGAGGCAAAAGCTGTTCAGTGTATTTTTTTTTGTTTTCTTGCGTTAATTATTCTAGTAGCTTGCAATCACTGCACAATGTTCATAAAAAGAAGAAAACCGTTCAAGTGTTGATATATTCTAACCTGTAACAAGCTGTCTCTTCCCTCTCACACGCTATAAACATTAAGGTTATTACAGGCTTTATATGTTGCTAATCTATGCAAACTAAAGTCTCAAAGCAGCAGTTATCACATAGAGGGGTTTTGTTTTGTTTTTGTCTATACTTACTGTAGCAACGTGAACTACATCTGTTTATTGTGAGTATTCTACACTGCGGCATTGTGCAGATCCTGATCTATCCCAGGATGTATATTTTTAATATATACCTTCTCTCTGAAGAAGGTAAAGCAAGTCGATGTTCTCGGGGAGTGTTTTTCTTTAGTACAATGTTTGAGTCTAAAAATTTCTACCAAGTATTGTATACAAGGGGGAAAAAGTTATCTAATCCAAGTTCTATCTTATGTAAACATCTTAAGGAATAAAGTCTTCAACTATTACTAGTGAGCATGCTTAGAAATATTCTAACTTTACAAGTATGGACCATTTTTCTGATTGGATAACTGAAGGGCAACTGCCCGTTGGCAGTGTTAATATTTCTTGGCATGCTAAAGTGTTAGAGTATCATCTCCCAACAAAGAGAGGTTGTGTGCATCCCATTCTTGCACAACTTTATCGAGGTTGGCAACTGGGCCTATAGATGATGCCAAAAAACCGATGTGTGGAGATTGAGGATGTTCTGTGTGTTCATAAAAGGCAACCAAGCATCTTGTTTAGCTTGCTTACCGATAGTGTGATTGGAAACAGTGCCATGAAATAGGATTTCAAAGCTAGTAGCACTGTCGTAATTTTACTAAGCCTGCCCTTTACATTCTAACCACAGCTATTTGTGGAATGGTCCTTTCCACCCTTCACCCATGACATAGAATGAAATGGCTGGTACCCTTTTAAAATAGAAATCGCCTTCCCTTGAGTGCATCAGTCACATTGGTCTCTCTTTGACCTGGGATGGGAACTGTTGGACCGTCCATGTTGGACACTATCTATAGGAGCTAACTTAAAGGATCCACTTGCACTTATGTTTACATTGCATGCTCCTCCAGACTAATCAACGGCAAAACCTGGGGCTTGGGCCGAATATGACTGTCTTCATGTTCCTGTCACAGGGTTGCTTGTTAACTTTTACACCACCTTCATGCAGACCTTGAGCACTTCAGAGTCTAACTTTATCCTATCTCCCTATTTTTTTTTAACTCACTTATATAAAAACTATTTATCTGTAAGAACAAACCCATTGGCCTACTGCCCCTGTCCAAAAGGGGACACACCTAAATATTTCTAAAAAGCTTGGCAGTTTAGTTAGTTATGGGACTGGTGCACTAGCTACTCTTGTAACTAATCCTTTACTCTTCTCTTAGTGAAATGCACTGAGAGAACCAGAGAATTTAGAACGTGGGCCTGGATCCTTCATCAATGTTGAATCCATTGTGGGGTGGAGTGATTGTGTGTGTTTTTTTTTTTTTTTTTTTTTTAAAGGTACTGCTACAAAATTCTCACTTTCTTCCTTCAGGAAAAGATGCCGGAAAATTTCCCTTGGTGACTAATGACGGTAGAACTTTGTCCTTCTCTATTAATATTGCCCTCACAACTAAAATGTTAATTACCTTGTAAAAGCATTGAACCATCAGAAGTTACACTGAGGGGTGGCTGGCCCCTCTCTTGGACAGTGCTGTCCCAACTAAGCAAAGGTGACACCTCAGACTTGCATACCTTGCTGCATTTCTGCTCATCTTTCTTTGTCATATGATAGCAATATGCTAAAATACAGTGGCTGGCCATTTAAAAAAATAGCTAGTATCAGAGGAACGTTAACTCCTCATGGTGTAGGGGAGCCAAGTTTTCCCCACTTGTAGTTAGAATAGGAAACAAGTGTGGTAGCATAGATACTGGTGTGGTAACCATTGGCAAATGTTGAGATTCTGATGGCAATCACTGTACACTTGAATAGAACTCCACTTTTGTCGACACATGGCGTCTCAAGTGGCACACCTATACACACTTGTTTGTCTTGAAAATCTTTAGTATGCTCTAATTCTTGTAGTACCTTCCAGCAACTATTACATAGGCTCGGGGTGAAACTGGCCCCTGTGCAAGAGGCCAGCACAAGATCTAGGCACAGTGTAAGCACTGTTTTGGGCACTGAAGTCTTGCTAAATGATGATGCAGAGGCCTTTGACCTGATCTTCTGCAGGGGGTGAATTTCTGTCCCGAATGTCCAAGGCCATCCACACTTAAGCCTAAGTGTGAGGTATTGACAAGTGGAAGGCGCAGTGGCTACCCAGAAGAGCATCTACATCCCTTGCATGCATCTCTGCAGGATGTAGACCTAGCGCAGAGCCACTGGTCTGGCATGGGCTGAAAGCTGGGCACGTGCACAAACTGCGGCTGCCCTGACAGTCCATAGTTTGGAATACTGCATAGAACAGCTGCTTTGCCGGGCTGAAGCTAACAACAAGGGCAGAGAGCAGAATGTCATGGAACAAATTATGCTAACTTCAGAACCTTGGCAATGTAACTATCCGGTGCTGTTTCCATATTCTGTTCAGATGGATGCTGCTACTGTCCTTAACTGATTGGGGCTTAAATTAGATTGAACCTGTTTTCCCTCCTATCTCTATCTTTTTATAGATCATACTCTGTACACCATGATTGTAGATACAGTGTTATCTGCATAATCTTGTAGGAAAAATCATAATTCAGGTAAAATGATTTGTCTAGTGAAATAGTGGTCTACAAAAATATTGAATAGTTTGCATTATAACATTAATTACAGCGAATTCGCATGTATGTTACATCTGTGATGATGCATGCTCATGATCCTCTTTTCTCCCCCCCACCCCCTTCCTTATTTTCCTGTACCACATCATGTTCCAATGTAAGGCTTCTGCAAGTCTTGGTCTTTGTCAGTTGCTGCTTTAAAAATCACACAATACCACCCAGCGTGGGCACTCAGTAAATATATAGTCAACCTCTTGAAAGGAGAAAAAAAAATCTATATAGATAATTAGACCTTTTTTGTTACTGTAGTCAAACTGAGATTAGTATTTAAGTTTAAATCATTCCTGACAGCATACGCTTCAGAGAAGGTAGACAGTATTTTTGTACAGTATCTTATAAAATGCTCACCTATATCTACACTGCTTTACTTTACAGTGTAATGTATTTTAAGTGAATAGTTTCCCAATAAACAATCGTTTGGATGTCTATCTGAGTATTGTCTTTAATTATGAGAAATTGGTGTAATATATTATGTGTTTTATGCCTGAAGTTCAGTGTGTATGTTTACATATTTTATATATGCAGAGGATGGGGGTGGGTGATCATGCAAGTTTGCAAAACTGCGAGATGTGTTTTGCTTAAAGCAAAAGGAAGTGTAAGTGCATTTTTCTGTCCTATTGCTCGATGAATATCACGTACCAAAACCCAAATATTTTTGTCTGGAATCTATACTGCTTTAGTTTTTCATGTGCCTTTTTCCTATCCTCTTGCTAACATGAGTCCAATGACATACTTCTAACCTGCTAATAGTTCTTTGAAGGTAAGATATCTTGTATTCTGATAACTGTCTGTGTGATTCATAAGGCAAAAACAAGCCAACTCTTGAGCTTGTATAACTAGAGAACAGCAGGATAGTAAGCCTCCATTTCTTCCTTATTAGTAATATCTTACTAACACCTAGAACCAAGCTAGTCCATTAGAAGCGTGTTAGATATTTCATTTGTAATCATTATATAGGGTTGTTTAAATTTAACTGTGACTGTTTTGCAATGGCTTGAGTACCATTGTGAAAATTACCGGATTTGATACAAAATCCTGTAGGATACCTTGCTAAAGGAAACACGTTTTATTTCTTTTAAAACACCTACTACTTTCACAGTAAGGGACGCCAGTGTGTGTATTTTACGTGCCCTCAGTGCAATGCCACTTTTTTCTGTGAGCCAGCTCCCAGAAATAAAAATTAAATCTTTAAAAAATGCCAAACAATATACAGTAGAACCCCTATTTTATGAACTAATTTGGAATTGAGGCATTCATAAAATCCAAGAGTTCATAAAATTGAAGATCTCAACTTTGCAAGAGGTATGGTGCATAAGTTGCAGGGTGGTGCACCACATTCTTGGTTTTTCTTTCTTGTTCTTCAAGCCACTGCAAAGTGATTTGCAAGGCACTGAATGCATCAGAATGTGAATGTCAACTTGTTCTTCACTGACATTTTTTGTGTTATGATTTTTGCCCTCCCCATCAGAAAGATGGTTCATATAAGAAGTCATTTGTAAGATTGGATTTGTAAAATCGAGATTCTACTCCACTGCTATTTGCAAGTAGGGGGCTGTTATGTCAATAGGCAGTGTTGATTATACTGAGACCTGTCCATTCACTGGTACTTCACGCTAGACAGCAGTTTTCCGAAATGAAAACCCACGTAGGTTGTGGTTCTTGTGAGTGATCTATAGAAAAGATCCTTGTAGAACGATGTCAGGAGGGAATGTTGAATTGGAACGTCTGAGTATCTAACATCTTCCATTTCTTTTTAACATGTTGTACTTGTGGTGTCCTTAATTGTGAGGAAGTGCTTAATTTTTTTCCAGTTTGTGTGCTTTGAATGCCTTGCCTGATCTTAATTTTATTTTATTTTCCCATTTTCCATGTGTGGCAGTTTAAATCTGAACATCATAACATTTCTGATATGGTTAAGTTTCTTTTGTGTTTGACTACATGAATCTAGCCCATTGAGTAATGCTCTTGTTTTGTTCTTATAGGTTTGCAGAGGGAACAAGTTGTATATCCTGTCCTAACCACTGAGCACAGTAAACTGTCTGCTGCTACTGATGGACTTCCTCTGTACAAAGGCCAGCCTGAAATGCTTGAAGTGAAAACTCAGCACAATTCAGAATCTGATTACTTCGCAAGAGATGGGCCTTCAAGCAACAGTTCTTTCCACAGCAGTGAGGGAGAGGGGACAGACCATGAGGTGGACATCTTGGATTGTAGTGGGTCCAGGCCTTTACTTATGGACTCAGAAGAAGAAGAGGAGTCCAGTAAGTTGCAATCGACACTCAAGGAAAGATTTGTGGCTTCCAGAGAAGATTCCAAGCCCCAGCCTTCCCAGAGCGGTATGGGGAAAGCTCTGTTTACAGCCTTTCAGCAGCACTCCGGAGAAATTTTCAATGAGCCAGATGTCTTTGCCACGGCTCCTTTCCGAAGCTCAAGAATAGTGCATGATGAGTTGGACATCTTTACCAAAGCTCCCTTCATCTCCAAGAGCAATGTGCCTGTCAGGCAGCCAGAAGAGGCAGATGTATTCCTAAGTGCCCCTTTCACAAAAAAGAAAAGCTTGGAAGAGTTGACTTTTCATAACGTTTCCAAGGAGCCTCACATTCAAGCCTCTTTCCTAGGTCAAACTGGTGATGTCCAACATGTAGATAACTCCAAGTTCCAAAACTTGGATACAGGAACATGCGGATTGTCTGTCTCATCTAGAGTTCAGTACTCTGGGGTAGGGTTTATTCAGCCAGCCAACCTTCCGTCTCATTCCGTAAGACCAGTGGAGACCCAAGAAGGCATTCCTCCCAAAGGTACATTTAAAGATCTTGGTGGCATTCCTAATGATAAAAACCAAGGACATGCACTCCCCCAAGAAGCCATCTTGGGTTCAATGGTTAGTAAGCCTTTCCGTCCACAGTCTCTATCAAAGTATTCCCGTCACTACAGTCCGGAAGATGGGCAGGGTCTGGAAGTCCAACCTATAGCAGCATACAAAGTGGTTTCTCAGACCAACAAACAGGCTATCGCAGGATCTGTCTCTATTGCTTCTCTGTCTTCCAGGACTAAAGAGCTACCCAGCGTTGACCCATTTGCTTCAGCACCCTTTCCTTCCAAATCAGGAAAGCAAAAGCCTTAAACAGTCTGAGAGAAAGGGGGAATGTGCATTTCTCACAGGACCTTCAATCTCTTAGTCAAAACGAGCAACCATAGCAATATTTTTTTTTGTTGTTCAAAACTCCAGTTGCGGTGATATTTAGTTAAACCATTTTAAGTTATGTTAGATAGTTTCAGGATATTGAATTCCAGGCTCTCAAGGTTTTTCCCATCCTTTTTTAGTGGCTATTTCCCCCCAATACTTTTTAGATTCTTATTTAAACCAGTAATATTCCATATTTTCTGGCTTCAGTGGGGGGAAATCCATTTGGGATAAAATGAATTACCATTGATACTAGCATACAGTTAGGATGCCAGAGCAAATCAATCAGGACAAGCTAATGCTCTGGAGAAGAAATGAGTTTGAAGTAGAAAGGCTGTCATGATTTTTTTTCTTCTTACCAAGGGGAATTGTGGAAGAGACCAATGTCATCACAAAGCCAGGAGCTGTAGATTGGCAACTTGATGAGGGGTGTGTGTGTGTGTGTGTTTGTGGATCATATGCACGTGGAGTAAAATTGACACATGCCACTAGTCTACCACAAGACCTATGCACCATGGAAGTCCTCTTTTAAGTATTGCATAGGCCTTGTGCTGGTCTTCTTGCCTATAAGCAGTTTTCCCTCATTGCAGATGTAATAGGCAATTTTCACTGTCTGCAGGTAAAATACATGAAAATGTGTATCTTTCTATGGGCCTGATCCAAAACCGGTTGAAGTCAATGGAAAGACTTCAATGAGCTTTGGATCAGCTCTTTGGGATCAGGTCCCAGGTACATATGGATGGAAGTATTGGCAAAGCAATCTTTCAGACATATTCTTCCTCTCACAGTTGGCTACACTCCAGAAATACCATGATCCTACTGTGTTACTAAGGAAAAGGACAGTTGCTTAGTATTTATAATATAATTTTAAAATGTTAGTGTATCACACTTGAGTGTAGAGGAAAATATAGTTGTTGTTTAGTGTGGAAGTTAACTGTGATATTTGTCATGTGTTACTGTTGGTGGCTGAGCAGGAGTACAGTTGACCTCCTTAGGAATTGTTAGTCTGCCCCCGTGTCTTTTCGCAAAGGAAGGAAAAAGGCAAGTATCCTTAATTAATAAGCGTGCATATTTAATGGCAAGCACCAGGTAACAAAACAGTCCCTGCCAAATCTGTTGTTTTTCAAGCTATTTCACCCCAGAAAACACTTCTAAATGTCAGACTATAGGGATGCTTTTGGCTGCTGATCATTAATAGTGCTGCCCTTTTTTAAATGTCATCTGGCATATCCAGAGAAGCCACTTTCCTAGTGGACATCCTAGAAGAGCGCGATCTCTGGAAGGTCTCCATGATTCTCATTTTCTAAGGACCTGATCCAATGCCTATTTGAAGTCAATGGAGACAGTCCTGTTGACGCCAGTAGTTTCTGGAGCCAGCTCTTAAGAGCGTAGCTATGACTTTGTTCCCGATTTAATTTGACAACTTAATAATAAATGACCTAGAGCAGGGGTTGGCAACGTTTGGCACGCGGCTCGCCAGGCTAAGCACCCTGGCGGGCCGGGTCAGTTTATTTACCTGCTGACGTGGCAGGTTTGGACGATCGCGGCCCCCACTGGCTGCGGTTCGCCATCCCGGGCCAATGGGGGCGGCAGGAAGCCGCGGCCAGTACATCCCTCGCTCGTGCCACTTCTTGCCGCCCCCATTGGCCCGGGATGGCGAACCGCAGCCAGTGGGGGCAGTGATCGTCCGAACCTGCTGCGTCAGCAGGTAAATAAACTGGCGGGGCCCGCCAGGGTGCTTACCCTGGCGAGCCGCGTGCCAAACCTTGCTGACCCCTGACCTAGAGCTTTGCACTGAAAACTAAGGGGAAATTCTGCCCTTGGTTACACTCGCAACATCTCCTTGAATTCTCTGGGCTTACACAGGGGAAATCTTAGGGTAGTGTTGGTTTGCCGAGGTTTTAAAAGTTTGTAAATAGATGGTGTGGGACTGGTGTTTAGGTTCTGCCATCTTACAAGATGGGCATGTGCTCCTAGAAACTGTTATCTTTAGCTTTATTGAATGGAGTATGTAGCGGGGGTTCTCCTCTCTCACTGGTGTCAATCAGGGCATGACTTGTAAATCCAGCAGTCTCTCATGAGTGTAAACCTGGTGTAACTGAGTGTAGAATCGGGTCCAGTCACTTAAACACAAGACTTCCAGTCTCATGGGGAAACTGCTTTGCAAAAACTCAGACCTATGACGTTGAGCTCCCAGGTGCCCAAATAGCTGGTCAAGGAACATAGAAGGCACATTGAAACTACATATAAGCAGATCTTTGCTATGCAAAGCAAAACATTTAGTCCTACAGCTCACTGTTAACATCACAGCCAGGAGAGAGAATTAGAACAAACTTGTCTGCCACCAAATGGGAGAGGATTAATGAAACGCTGTTCCTCTTCCTCTGCCCAACCCATACTGCAGTCAGTGACACGAGTCACATTTTGCTGGTGGACTGGTGCAGTTCTGACTTCAACGGGGCTGTACGAATGTAACCAAGGGTAAAGAACTTGACCTGATATGCTTAATACTCAGGTAGGGGAGGGAAGAATACTTGAAAATAAGGAGCATAGATAGCTGGCGGTTGGTGACACAGTTAGCCTAGCTCAGGTTAAGTAGAACCCCTTTTTTAAAAGGTGGGCAACTTCCTGCTGCTTGTCCGTTGCGTTTCAAGTTAGATTTTTGTAGCTGTGTGGTGGCAGCGGACCCTGTCAGCCATCCTAGAAAACGGAAGTACTGTGAACCCGTTTCTGAGTTTCTTGGAAATAACATTTTTCCCCAACTAAACTGAGGATATAGTTTGTGGGTGGGTGGCTTGGTTGGTTGGTTTAAAAAAAAAAAAGTATCAAATGCGTTACTGCTGGAATAGATGAATGCGGAATGCCTGGAACATCTGCGATGTCAAACTGTGAAATACAAGGCATACAGATGAGACTGAGTATTTGGGCCCAGATTTGTCCTTGCATTTTGCAATCCCCTGTTATGGTCACTTGTGGAACCTGGAGACAGAACTTTGCTCTGAACTGTTAACTTCACTTGGTGAGGTAGTGGAGGGAAGGAAGGAGAAATCTAGATTCTATGGACTGAATCTGGTGTAAATGAGGAGCCATTCCATGGAAATAAATAGTTACACCAGCATAAATGGGATGAGAACTGGACCCATTGTCTCTGATAACTGGATTCCCAAACCTAGTTTCTTTTTTTTTTTTTTTTTTTTTTTAATGGGTGTCATATTTTTTTTACTTGAAAAAGTTACTACAGAGCTCGGTTGCTCTGTCTGTTGTTTGGAATGCTTGACTTTTTGTGAAAAGTACTGATGGAAAAGTATTGGCAAATCCTTCTTCAAACTCCTGCTAGGATCCAGCTCCTTGCTTTCTTGCCAATTAGTCCGTAATGAAGACCGGAGTTGCAGGTAATTCAGATCTAGCTATCTTACACTGCCAGGCAGGAAAGGGAGAATGGGAAATGTACAGTAGTTTTGACAGCTGAGAGTATTTTCCTCAATTTCTTTATTTAGGTTTTGTTATGGATTGAATTTTCCAACCAGGATGTTGGCAGTTGACATCTCATTCCTCAAGCACTTTTTATGAAAAGCAAGTTAAAACTGTGCACAAGAAACTAACAATCCTGCTAGTAAACCCAACAGGTGAATAGTTTAACTATGTACAGGAGCACTCTGTTCAGATGAGTTCATTTTGCTCAATCTACCAAATTCTGGAATTTTGCTTATGATCAGAAAACCCTGAAAATTGCATCTCATTGCCCTGTTAATCTGATTTTTTCCAGATCAACTTTTTCCCTCCCCCCACCTCTCAAGTTGTCAGCACGACAACCTCAACCTGAACTCCATTTTTTATTGGTATCTCGCTGTATCATCTAAAGTTCACTGTTTTTAATGCGCGTGGCAGAATGTACTATGGAGCTTCTGGGTTTTTTGGCAATCTTGATTTCATAAGGCTTTGACTTTTTTACTGTTCACTAGCCAGAGATACAAATGCAACAATTTAAATCACTTTTCTGAACATAAGCACAACTTAAAAAAACAAGTTCTATTAAATTTCTTATTTCTGCCACTTCCCAGTAGCCAGTAAATTGAAGCAATCGGTTTTCAGTTTTGGCTCTGGCCAAAAACGATAAAGGTCCCTTTTCAGAAGCAACCAAGACCTGTTGAATTTCAAGGACTGTAGTCTCCTAAGCTACATGGCGCTTTTGAAAATAGTACCCCTTCCAGTCTTGCAAATGGATCAATGCAGACTGTGCCTGCCTGAAATCCCATCGAGGTCACTGGTTTAGGGGCCCATCTGCACAAAACAGGGTCTTGGTGAACTTCCTCGTTGGCCTTAAGCAATCAGCAGAGCAAGGCGCTCTCTCTAAGCTCTGCAACTCAGTGGCTGTCCCTAATTGACTTTCTAGGAAGGAGGAGAAAACTCCTCCCTTCATGATAGCAGCAGTAGAATGAGGGGAGGCCATTTTTATTCTGATTCTCCTTCCTCCCACTCCCCTCCCCTCCCCCCCTTGACATTAAATATACAACAAGTGTCATACCTCAAATCATATAAGATTTCTCCTGGTTGTCCCCCCCCCCCCTTTCCAAATGCACTCATGGCACAGAAAGAACTCAAATATAATTTCATCCTGCTGTGTTGACAAATACCAGTCAGTCCTGTGACAATCTTCTGCTTCTGTAATTCTCAACTGGGGATGTGGTGGTGGTGTTGTTTCCCAGTTTGCTGCCAATTTAAATTTGAGTTTGGTTAAACCCTTTCCTTGGAAAGGCTTAATCAGAGCTTCTGCACACACAAATTCAGGCCAGGCAATCAGCTCCGCTCTGTTCCCTTTGCATTTTTACAATGATCATAGCTATAAGAGCTGCTTTCGGATTAGCCTGCATCTTCTTTATCTTATTGCTCTATTTCCGAGACTCGTAACTGCATCTGCTCTCCCTTCCAGCCAGCTCAGTACTATAGTATATGTGATAAGTGTTGAGTTTACAATCTTACTCTCTTGAAGCCAGCGTGCACTCAACTGCAATCTACAGTATGCATGGAGCACACAGAAGATCCTAAACTTGCAAGAAACCCATGTAACCAATCCCGAAACACTGTAGCGGGGCATGTTTTCAGCTACATTTAATATAGCAAGTTTATACTGAGTGGGCTCGATATAACTGAGACTTTCAATCACTCCAAAGTGGGAATCCGTTACATTAACTCAGCTTCCACCAAAGATTGTCATGTTGGAGAGTTGGTTATTGTTTAGCTTTTTATTTAAATCCAGGCCTCTTTAGGACACCCAAAGACTCAAAGTATTTTTACTCTAGGTATTTTCACCCTGTAATCTTGTTCTGCTTTTGAAACACATTCCTGAATTATGATCAGCTGTGGTGGTGATCCTGCTAAACCATGGCCTTTCGTTTTTGTTACGTGTACTGTAAATGCTTTACTGTTACAATAAATCTAGACTTGCCACCTGTGAAATTAGAGGGGTAGTCACTGATTACTTCCCCCTCCCCCCAAGAGAGAAAGAAAAAGGGATTAATAATCTTATACAGGTAGAGGGAGGGTAGATTATGTTCTGGCTGAGGAAGCCTGATGAGAAAATATCCAGTGGATCTGAATGAGGTAGATTCCACTAATCATTGACTAAAATAGTGAAAGACACTCTTAATGTCACAAAGTCTGAGTTGGACATGTCAGATAACTGGGAATACAATCTGTGTGCAACTGTAGGCTGTGTATTGTAAGACCAGAGCTTCATTCAAATCCCATTTTTATTTGGGTGAAATCAGAATGGTGTTGGAAATACCTCTGACGGGCAGATTATCGGAGTCCTGTTGCACTCCAGGTGTGATTCTGCTATGTTTCTGATAGTCTTGATGAAGAAATGTTAGAGCTGTAAACTTATGTACATTTTATTAAAAACCTCATCTGAATAAAATGCACCTTCCCTGCTCTGTTTCTTCTTGTTGGCATGAAATCTTCACTGGGCTGGATACAAAGCATTTGGTTTTACAGTCTCTTTTGTCATGCTGGTGTTAAAGAAAACCTTCCTGATAATTGAATTTCTGCACGCCCAGGTGTACCATGGTGCTCAACAACCAAGGTCACAGGTGCTTCTAAAAAGCCTAAAGAGAGGTAGGATTCTAGATTTTGAACCAGGAAATTCAAACTGGCATGGCCTCTCTGAGCAGGGTCACACAATGGAGGTCCCATGTTATTTTAAAGGGATTTTGATTTGCTTAACCTAGGGTTGCATCATGGTGTTCAGCTAATCTGCACTCAAGCAGCAGCAGAGGTGGATCTCAGGACCTTACTGCAAAAACACAGGCTCTTTATGACACACAAAATCTACACAAACTCTCTTCTTTCCCTGGAAATAGAGCTTTTTACTTTCTGTACATTACCACTACCTCGCCGCTAACACCTACAAGTATACACCAGCTAGTATGTTACACTGAGCCTATTGATTTGGGTAAATGTGCCTTAAAAAGAAAGATCAAAAAGTGCAGACATATAGAAGAGCAGTGTGGGCTGGTAAGGAAAGCCCCCAGCCTAGGGAAAAAAAATCTACCACCTCACCTCTCTCTTTCAGGCCCTTCCATTAGGGTAGAGTTGTTGAATTCAAACATAAAACAAAGCTATTTCCCTGGTAGACACAGGCTCAGAGACCATTTCTTCTGTAGCCTCTTTCTGCTCCAGGGCCAATCCCTCAAACCAACCCCTCTTGCAGTTCCCCTCCCTTACTCAGACACTTGCAGGCTTTTATACTGTAATTGATCCCTTCCCAGGTGGGTCTGATAATGGGAGGGGGGGGGGGCCTGGTCCGAGGCCCATAACGGGACAGATCACTCTGTTACAAGCAGGCTTCAGTAAAGCTTACAGGGCGGACTTACTCTGTGTCAGCACAAATGGTGGCCAAAGAAGAACAAAGCAAGCAGACCAACAAATAAGAAATTTAAGTGATAGGCAAAGGGAACTCTCTCCAGTGGACGAATGAAAGTCTGATGGGCAAAGTTTATTTGCTTTTGTGCCACTGAATTACTGCTTTCTTCTGAAGGGTCTGAAGCAGAAAAAACAGATGTGACCAGCCCAACCCTACCTTCTATCCAGTTCAAATTTGGCAGCAATACAGGCCTCTTCGATATACAAGTTTTACAGTAATGTCCTTTAAATTAGTTACAGGTGTATAGACTATGTGCTAATCTTGGTGAGATTATTTAGGATTCAAATACTCCCCTTGAAACACAAACACACATACTGGCTAGTGGGTGAAATCTGCACAACAGAGACCCTCTGTGTCAAAGACTGTGCAGTCTAAATGACTAAATTAATGCAATATGCTATTCTCAGACCAAATAGGTCTCTGGCAAGCTAGCTGGAGGAGAGTCTAGTTTGCCAAATTCTTGATGATGAAATCTAGTCCTAGATTTGTGCAATGTGTCTACTCTGCTGGGCTACCGTCAAAGGACGGTTACCCCTTTTTGATCTGAGCAGTTAGCCAAAGTCCAGGACCTTGCAGGTTGTTTCCATGAGGGGGAGACCTTGATGGTGGAGTCAGGTATCTGAAGTTTTCCTGTTTGTTTACAAAGAATGTACAAAGTTCTGTTTGCCAGAACAGGAACCAAATAGCAAGAGACAGTTTCTTTGCTCACAGTGTCAAGCCCCTTTCAGCCAGCACTCAGCCCAAAAACCTCTCTGTAGCTATTCAAAGGGCTACGCTCACAGTGCGGGTGCTTCCTTGCTGCCTTCTCTCTACGTTTACTGGTCTTTCTGCTGTTTCATATATATAAACCTCCACAAAACAGTGTGAGCCAGCAACACACCCCTCTGTTGTCATTTCTCTTAGACACAGGTTAGATGTATTTTAATGATAGAGCCTAGCAGCAGGGGCCTGGGTTCTCTAGGCACTACTGCACTGCAAGGTACCTATTGTAGTCTCAGTTTAAGAGAGGGCAGTGTGAAATACAGAAGTGAAGAGCTGCACTTTCTAAAATGGCCACTGATCATACAGAAACAAAATATGTGATCAAGAGTCAGGCAAAAACAAAAAGGATCAGGTCTCTGGAACAGACACTCTCTGAGTATTTGACCAGCACTCAGCCCAGTGGAAGGAACCCTGATCATGGCTGGGGTCTGAGGCTACTGTTGTAACAGAACTAATGAATACAGTGTTTGTCCCAAGTTATGGAATTTTGTTGGTTCTTTCAAAGCCAGAGCTCCTGGAATGATGTGACTATCTTACATTAGTTTTAATAAAAAAAAAAATACAGTTAATTTCTAGCCCTCAGCAGGGCTAGAGAAGAATAAACACTAAAAGCACAAAAACTAGAACGTACAGAAAAAGAACCCCAAAATGTGTTTGCATTTTTTAAATCCTACTCCTTTTAAACCAATGTTATGATCTTTGGGGAGCAGCGGCCTGATTTTTGAACACTGAGGGTTGGAAATATTGCAAATAAATAATGGAGTTTTTCACCCCAAATAGGAAATGTTTTGTTACCCTAGCATATAAAATTTTGCTCATTTTTTTTAAATGCATAGGGCTTGCAAATATTTCTAAGCCAACCGCCTGGTGCCTCGCTGGGGCACATGGGGACAGGGTAGCAGTGGGTTTTGCAGAAGCATTGGGGTTGCTACTTCTGTAGTGCTAATAAAAGAGAGATGAGCCTGGGCCCATAAAACAGGACCGGTGGCCGTGTATAGGGAGCTCTTTGATGGCTCTCCCGGGCCAGGTACCCGAGCAAGGGGACAACCTGGACAGGTGGGAGCCTGAAGCGGCAGGGAGAGAGCCCCTGCCCCTACTGGCCCCTGGGAGCCCCTCCCCCCACTGTTTGGGCTTAACCAGGTAGCAGTGCTGCTCCCCAAGGCTGCAGCGGGTTTGTTGCAGTGGGAGGAAGCGGCCTGCCCCGGGCCAGGCGGTGGGGTGCGCGCGCCCCATTCCCTGGCCTCTGCTGCCCCTAAACTCTCCACCCCGCCCCTAACAGGCCTGACCCCCAGCGGAGCCCTCGCTGCAGTTCCCCCCTGCGGCCGGCAGAGGCCGCCCTGGCGCCCCCGACTCCTTCCCAAGCAGGCGCCTGGGTGGGGCAGCCCCGCGCCGGGGGTCCTGAGTCCGGCCGCCGGCGCCTCGGGAGAGCCAAGATGGCGGCAGCGGCGCGGTGGCTGCGGGCGGCGGCGGGGCTGGGCGGCCGGTAGGTGACCCCGGCCCGGGCTCGGCTCGTCGCAGCCCCGCCTGGGGGGGTTAAC
Source organism: Chrysemys picta bellii (assembly GCF_011386835.1). NCBI lineage: Eukaryota > Metazoa > Chordata > Testudines > Emydidae > Chrysemys > Chrysemys picta. Next base: position 153,129,121 of record NC_088792.1, read on the forward strand.
TCGTCTCCAGCCAGGGGGAAAGAGGGTCCCCCCTTTATCTGCCCTCCCCCCCGCGGGCCACCCGCTTTATCTTCCCGTCCCCCGCGGGTCACCCCCTTTATCTTCCCGTCCCTCGCGGGTCACCCCCGTCATCTGCCACCCCCCAACTCCCCCTCGCGGGTCACCCCCTCATCTTCTTCTCCCCCCCCCCCCCCCCCCCGCGGGCCATCCCCCCTGAACTTCTTCACACACACACACACCCCGCGGATCACTCCTCCCTTATCTCCCCCCGCCCCACTTATCTTCCCCACCCCCGCGGGTCACCCCCCATCTCCTCCCCCCCCGCCCTGGCGTGTTGGGTGTTAATTCCCCCCCCCCCCCCCCGCAATGGAGAGGAGGAAGAATAGCTGATTACAACGGTCTCGTCTGGCCTTAAAAAAACAACAACAACAAAAGCTGTGAACTATTGACCTGATCCACAATCCCCACCCAGCGTGTGACTGGGAAGAAGGTTTTATTATTTGTATTGTCATTGTGCAGCAGAGCCATAGTCATGGGTCAGGACCCCGTTGTGCTAGGCAAGGCGCAAACACAGCATAAAAAGATGGTCCCTGTCTCAGAGAGCCTGCTGGGGTGCAGGGGGTGGGAATTGTTTCCCTCCAGCCCTCTGTGCAGGTTGCCAACTCCATCATCAGCATATGGGAGAGAGAAAGAAGCATCTACACATGTGCATCAGGGAGGAGGGTGCTACCAGGCGCAACAGGATGGAGTTGTCTACTCACCCCACTTTATGCTTGTGAGACATGAGAGCATAGTGCTAAAATTAGTTAAGGTTACCACCCACCCTTAACATTAAGTCCTAAAATACCTTAAAGACATCTGGGCTTCCCTCAGCATCCATGCCCTTCCCCACTGTACGGGGGAAGTGGGGGGGAAAGGGATACTACAGCAGGTCGCCTTATGCTCCCAACCCTGGTGTGTGTTGCTGTGTTTGAGGGGGACACACAATGAGAATGAACTGCTACTGCTAATGGTGTGTTAAGTCTACTGGCTTTGTATGTTCTAGGGATGTAAAACGTTAACTGGTAAGCATTAGTCTTACCAGTTAGTCCGCCTTAACCGTTAAGTCCTGGGCTGGTCGCAGCCCTGCCTGGGCGGGGGTTAACTCCTCGCCAGCCAGGGGGAAGGAGGGTCCCCCCTTTCCCCTCCCCCCCGCTCCCAGCGGCCCCACGCCAGCCGGAGCAGCACTGCCCACCTAGAGCGCCCCCAGCAGCGGCCATGCTGGCCGGATCGGCCCTTTAATGAATTAACTGTTTAAATGAAATATTTTAAATCGTTTAAACGGATAACTTTTTTATTTATGTCCCTAGTATATTCCCTGTGAACTATCACTGAAAGGCTGGGTAGAGAGCAACTTCTACATCTCTACAATGAGGAAAGGGTTAAAAGGACCCTAGTAACTCAAAATTATCCCAATTGCTTAAATTTTGTAAACAAACTCTTACAAAAGTTGTTTAAAAAAAATCAACAACCTCCTGCTGAGGTCTGAAAGCGAAACTGACTCTAAGTGTGAACCTGACCATCTGTTTTTATTGTCCAAACCCAGAGAGAGGGAAGCAAAGAGTAAGCAGTCTAAAGAAAGAAATCTGGATTAGATCTTAAAAAATTTTTTCTGTAATAATTCAAGGTGCTTGTTAGTAACAGATAAAGATATCTGTCACCATATAATTACAACATCATTGTCTGAAGATTCTTGGAAGCTAGAAGTCATAGCTTAGATTTTCTAATTGTGGATATTTTCATGCCAAGTTTGTGCATGTGATTATAATGATTGCACAAAACAGGAATTTGCATGTGAAAATGAAATGTTTTTTGTATTCCTGTTTATTACCTATTTAATCATGGTAATTATTGAGTACAAATATTCACCTAGACTTTTGAAAATCAGTTTAGTCCATCTTTTCACCTCTTCAGGTTTGTTCTTCTCAGCGTATTCTTCATCCTTTTGTCCACTTGAGGTCTGTGTGTCTCAACAAGATGGGTGGTGTGGTCTACCTGACCAACCTCGACAAGAATTTTTTGTTATAGCTGGCCTGGTTCCACTCCAGGGCCCTGGTCTCCTGCTGCTGGATACGAATACACCTCTACCCCGATATAACGTGGTAAAGCAGCGCTCTGGGGGGCTGTGCACTCCGGCAGATCAAAGCAAGTTCGATATAACGTGGTTTCACCTATAACGCACTACGATTTTTTGGCTCCCGAGGACAGCATTATATCGGGGTAGAGGTGTAGCTCTGTTGACACACTGCTTCAATGGAGCTGCTGTCCTTTCTCCACAGCAGTTTCCTGGTGAATTTTAAATCAAGGCGACTGGTGTGTAATGATTACTTGCCCACCTGGAAATTGAGGGAGAAGGGATTGAAACCTCATTTTCCCTTCTCCCCCAACAACTATGTGGAGAGGAGGGGAAAATAAACCTGTAGCTGATAGCTAGTCTACATTACCTGTTCTCCTTCAAGAGGGAGGAAACAGATTAAGCAACTTGCTGAAATCCAGAGATATTAGGTGCATACAAAATACTTTCCTTGAGAAAAGCTAAATTCTTAATTGAGATATTGTTGGTAAAATCTGTATCTTTCTTTAGGTTCTGTCGCATGACATTAAAAGACTTTAACTTAACAACTAAGCAGCCTCTCTGCCAATTCGCACGAAGGAAACCGTTTCCTCCATCCACCGTAGCACATAATACAGGTAAATTTAATTTTTGTCATAAAATAAGGAAAGCTCTCATGAGATTTGTCTCAAGAAGATGGTGAAAGAATAAATTCTCCTTTTTACTGAAATATCAAATGTATGCAATATTCTGGGTGATTTTTTATTAGTAGAAAGGTAGTTAAGTCATCATGCAGGCAGAGTTTAGAACCAGGATTTGGAGACTGTATTCCAGATTCTGGTCATTGTATGACCTTGGGTAAGTCCATTATACTCTGCACCTCAGTTTCCCCATCTGTATAATAATGGAGATATTTCATTTGGTTGCTGTGGCTTGTAAAGAGTTTTAAAGATGTAAAGCATTATATTTGTGCTCATATGTATTAGTTTAACTCCTTCTTAGTGTAAGATCACCATCAGACCTCCTGCTATCCTGTATCCTGTTCCACAGTTGAAATCAGCAAGACTGGAACTGCTGACCATCCCAAGATGTCATCTTGCAAGGGTGGAGGCGTAGTGCCTTTACGGGGGGAGGGATAGCTCAGTGGTTTGAGCATTGGCCTGCTAAACCCAGGGTTGTGAGGGGGCCATTTAGGGATCTGGGGCAAAAATTTGTCTGGGGATTGGTCCTGCTTTGAGCAAGGGGTTGGACTAGATGATCAGCATGGATTCACGAAGGGGAAGTCGTGCCTGACTAACCTAATTGCCTTCTATGATGAGATAACTGGCTCTGTGGATGAGGGGAAAGCAGTGGATGTGTTATTCCTTGACTTTAGCAAAGCTTTTGATACGGTCTCCCACAGTATTCTTGCCGCCAAGTTAAAGAAGTATGGGCTGGATGAATGGACTGTAAGGTGGATAGAAAGCTGGCTAGATCGTCGGGCTCAACGGGTAGTGATCAATGGCTCCATGTCTAGTTGGCAGCCGGTTTCAAGCGGAGTGCCCCAAGGGTCGGTCCTGGGGCCGGTTTTGTTTAATATCTTTTGATCTGGAGGATGGTGTGGACTGCACTCTCAGCAAGTTTGCAGATGACACTAAACTAGGAGGCATGGTAGATACACTAGAGGGTAGGGATCGGATACAGAGGGACCTAGACAAATTAGAAGATTGGGCCGAAAAAAACCTGATGAGGTTCAACAAGGACAAGTGCAGAGTCCTGCACTTAGGACGGAAGAATCCCATGCACTGCTACAGACTAGGGACCGAATGGCTAGGTAGCAGTTCTGCAGAAAAGGACCTAGGGGTCACAGTGGACGAGAAGCTGGATATGAGTCAACAGTGTGCTCTTGTTGCCAAGAAGGCTAACGGCATTTTGGGCTGTATAAGTAGGGGCATTGCCAGCAGATCGAGGGACATGATCGTTCCCCTTTATTCGACATTGGTGAGGCCTCATCTGGAATACTGTGTCCAGTTTTGGGCCCCACACTACAAGAAGGATGTGGAAAAATTGGAAAGAGTCCAGCGGAGGGCAACAAAAATGATTAGGGGTCTGGAGCACATGACTTATGAGGAGAGGCTGAGGGAACTGGGATTGTTTAGTCTCCAGAAGAGAAGAATGAGGGGGGATTTGATAGCAGCCTTCAACTACCTGAAGGGGGGTTCCAAAGAGGATGGAGCTCGGCTGTTCTCAGTGGTGGCAGACGACAGAACAAGGGACAATGGTCTCAAGTTGCAGTGGGGGAGGTCCAGGTTGGATATCAGGAAAAACTATTTCACTAGGAGGGTGGTGAAACACTGGAATGCGTTACCTAGAGAGGTGGTGGAGTCTCCTTCCTTGGAGGTTTTTAAGGCCCGGCTTGACAAAGCCCTGGCTGGGATGATTTAGCTGGGAATTGGTCCTGCTTTGAGCAGGGGGTTGGACTAGATGACCTCTTGAGGTCCCTTCCAACTCTGATATTCTATGATTCTATGATTCTATCTCCTGAGGTCCCTATGATTCTATGATCAGGAGCAGTCTGCTCCTGAATATATCCTTCTGTACATCTCTGGCCATCTTTGGGGCAGAAATTTAAAAGTTTTGTTTTAATTTTGAGTTGTCTGATTAATTGTAGGTGTTGGGGAGATTGTGTCAATTTATTAGGCATGTTGCCCAATTCTTTTTTAATTTGCCTAACACCGTATTAAGGCACTGAGAAATTAAAATGGACTGAAATTACTATTTTGCAGTTTTTAGTATTAACCTAGAAATTAACCTCTTACATTAGTTTGTCTGGAAAGCACTTCAGCTGCTAAAACTTGTAGTTAGGTAGCTCATGGGATTGTAGTAACATATATAGATTTTCAGCTTTGGATTTCTGGTTCAAAGCCAGTCTTTGTTAGTGATCAAAAATTTTTAGTTTCTTGTGTCTCTTCAGTGATCTGTATAAAGTTAGTTTTGTCACAGAAAAGGGTTTGTAATACACGTTCACCATAATTGGCACTAACCATTAAGCAGTTTCAGGAGAGAGGCTAAGGGTGATTGGATCGTGAAGCTGGAGAGGGCTCCTCCTTTTGGACAGATTTGAGGAACATTGGAAGGCCAACCCAGAGAGGTTTGAACTGCCACTGCAAATATTGTGTGTGTGTATGTGTGGACAGATGACTTCAATAGCCGGGTCTGTCAATCCAGCACCTTTCACTAACACTAAAATTCCCCCACTCCGGGCCAAATTAATATTATCTGAAAATGCGAAGGTTGGAACTCCAGTTTACTGTATCTGCTCCTATAGTATTTTGTACAACTCTATGATCAGCAAAAAAAAAAAAGATTCAGTTGCCTTTTGTGCTGCTGAAAATTGCAGATCAGCTTCTGCAGCTGCCTGGTGGATTCAACAACAACTCTGCCATGTTGTGGAGAAAGAGATGTGTATATATACATTTTTAATTATGCAGGTGCCTGTTGTATAGAACCAACCACAAGTGGAAATATTATTTAAATGAGTGTCTCAGTGCCCACTGCAGCAAATGCTTTTTGATGCAGATTCCAGAGGGCCTCAAACCTACCCAACTCAGAATTGAATTTTTTTGAAATTCAGATTTAATCAAGCAGTTGACTGATGGACTCTGAGGGTTCTAGTCAGCCGCCTACTGATCTACAAATGTCCTTTAAATTCTGTCTTTTTTTCTATCTTTATTTTTCACTTTCAATAAATGATCAAACAGAAGAAAGTACATGGTATAGTGGTCAGATAATTGAAAGAAGCGATGTGTTTATTCTGTGTGAATGATGCTACTTACAAACTGTAGATGATGATAAACTTGGTTATTCACAGTATATACAAAGAGTTCCAGTGTGACTAATGAGAGGGAAACACTGTTTTTTGAAAATAATCTGTTTTCCTAACTTCAGAAGATCCTGGGTACAATAGCTACCCTCATCAATACTTTTGTGAAAGGATGATGTATCCTGTTGTATTCTAGGCCTTTGGGGATGCTAGCCATTTGACTGTGGAGTTGCTGTCAGTTGCCCTTTGCATTAGCGAAGTCAGTAAATTTGTTGGGCATGTTCAGTTGACAACATTCACTTCCATCACTATAGGCTATTTGTCATATTGTCACATTGAAGGTAGCTTCCTTTGCCACTCTAATCAGGAAGATGTTTTTAGCCCTTGTGGATGGAGTTGTGTGACAGAACAGAGAATGGCTGTTAGTTGCTAAGTCAGGACTATTTCTAGCATGTTAGCACTGAGCGTCTCCATGCTAATTCTTCTATTCTTTCTCTTGAAATTTAAGAGCTTGCGTGTGTGGTGATGGTGTGGGTTAAAGTCAAATGAGTTGTTGTCATGACAGACACCTGCAGAGGAAATTTGGTGATTTATAAATAGCCTGATTTGTCATCTAATACTAGGAGTCGTGATCAAAATTGCTGTTTAGGAAGTGAAAGCTTCAGCTCTTTTTTTGTTGCTTTAAAAATAACAAAAATAATTATCTCTAAGCCATATATGTTTCTGAAGTTAAATAAGCTTGCTTCCCAAATATTATGTACTCAGAATTTATACATATTTCTAGGGTTTTCTAACTTAAAAAAAATCAGTTTCCCTTTGTTGAAGGTGATGTGCTGTTTTGAGAATCCTAATCATGCAATGAAATTTGGCAGTGAAGGGACAGGAGAGTGATCTAGTGGTTAATGTAGAGAATAAGGAGGTAGGGTTCTATATCCAACTCTGACATTTACTTTCTGTGTGACATCACATGTCCTTTAACCTCCCTGTACCTCAAATTTCCAATCTGTAAAATGATTATTGTAATACCGACTGCACAGCTCCATTGTGAATCTTAAATAATGTTTGCAAAGCACTTTGATATACTTGGGTAAAAAATATATTCTATTCTTTTTATTAAGGTTTGGGCAGTCCAGCAAAATCCCATTAAAATAATAGTATCTGAGTAAACAACTAAATACTTTTTTCATAAATGTTGGGTATATTTTTACCAGCTTTTATAAATTATTTTAATATCAACTGTTAATACAAAATGTTTGCTGAAAGTCAATAAGCACAATATCAGAGCCAGCTTAATTAAACTGGTTGAGCTGTCCATCCGGATAAGATAGTTTCGGTGACTAAAAAGAATTCTGTGCTTGCTCTGAAAGGCTATGCAGGTTTCCAGATTACTGCAATTTCTTGTCCACACCAAAATGTCACAAACACTCCTTACTGGGCTGTGTGTTCATTTTTTACAGTTATTTTCTGTGATACTTTCTCCTTTTTGATAATGCTGGAAAAGGAACAAAAAGATCTTAACATTATTATATCTACAACAGAGGGTTAGTACATCTGCCCAAGTCCTGCATCTGGAATGCTCTTAACAGGAGGGTGATGATGCTGGAGTGGAGACCCCACACAATGCTCAGGTACCAAAGTGGTGAGCATGGAATAGCAACCTGAATAGAATAGAGAAGGAGCACAAATATTATCTTAGTGTGGATGTTAAAAAGAGAGCCTCTGAAAAAGGATGGGGAGAGTATTGTATCAGAGGGGTAACCGTGTTAGTCTGAATCTGTAAAAAGCAACAGAGGGTCCTGTGGCACCTTTAAGACTAACAGAAGTATTGGGAGCATAAGCTTTCGTGGGTAAGAACCTATTGGCTCTGTTCAGCTAAACACAGAGAATGTGAGCAGCAAGTTGCTCAGGGAATAAAGCTGAGATTAAAACTAGCTGGGACAGGGTTTCATTAAGCTTTTCATCTGTGTCTTAAATTTAGTGACTGAATTTGTTGATCTTCATGTTAATATGGGTACTTTGATGGAACTCATTGAGCCATGCTTGATAAATTTCAGTGTTCCACGGTCCTCTGTTTTTAATAAATCTGTGTTGTGCAAACAAAACCTTGCCTGGCTAAATAAACAAGATCTCTGTTATTCCTTATATGAGCCACTTCTCTTTTGAACTTTTATTTCCTTTTTTCTCTTTTCAGTAAGATGCATGTTTATTCAGACTCAAGACACTCCAAATCCAAATAGTTTGAAGTTTATTCCAGGAAGACAAGTACTGGAGTCGAGAACCATGGATTTCTCCACACCAGCTGCAGCGTTTTGCTCACCTTTAGCGAGGTGTGTTCAAGCATTACATACTTTGTTCAAGGGACTATCTGTGGTAGTTACTGAAACACATGTATATACAAGTGTCATCATAAATGCAGCTGAATGTTAAAGAGCGGATTTGCTGCATTTCCATTGTGGATGCTGCTTTTTTTCATAAAGTAGATTGAATGCCTAGAAAGAGCCAAAGTAATCTATCGAGATTTTTATACTGTGCATGTCAGTGTGATAACTAAGTTCCTGGTCATCTATTTCATTGATCTGAATCAAATCATGATAGCATTCATTATTCCTGAAAAGGAAATATACTGTTGTTCATACCTGTGTTCCGGATCCTGCAAAACTTTACTGAATAGTCCTTACGCTAGTAGTCACATTAAAGTCATGCCAACTCCCAGTGTAATGAGACAGGCGACCTGAGGAAATGTCCATAAATGTCATATGTGAAAGTGAAACAGTTTACTAATTTTGGCACAGTTAATAACTTTTAACATTAGCTTCAAAGCCATTGGGTTTTTTCTCTCTTTAAAATATGGGTGTGTTACAAACAGTACAGTGGAAAAATTAAAATTACTCAAGTTTATAATGAACCCTTTTTTCTAGTCTTATTCATGTATAATCTTTTGCAAAGGCCCTCAGTGCCATAGATCTGGAGTATCCATAGTGAAACTTACTTGGACTAATACAGTTCAATCCACTTGGACTATGAATCATTACTACAGTTTGTTTTCCATCTAATACTTTGCTATATTTTCATTGGGTAAAAAAGGGCTGGGACACCATTAAAGGTCTGTCTGAAAGTGGGGGATGGGATGGGAAGGAGTCATAGGAGTCTTTTGCCTGCTGATAGTGATGAGATGCCTTGGAGAACTGTTGCAAACTTGCTTCCTGGGGAAAGTGGGTGTGAGCACTGCTTCTGGTATCTGCCATTGCATCAATAGCAGCCTCTGGAGATAATGCTCCTTATACCTGCTATGTATGTGGGTGGAGAGGCTGCAGTGGGAGGGTGAGATATGGAAATGCCATAGTGTCACCTTCCCAAGATCATAGTTTAATTTTCTCTTAAACGTGATGGAAATACTGCACACAAGTGAAAGCAGCTTAATGCAGCCCTCTCTCTGGGAAACGTAGCATTATCCAGGGTATTGCTATAATATTTCCAAAATGCTATAGTTGATTTGTAACCAAACAGGAACTTTACAAATTAAGTTCTTTAGCTCAAAGGTAGTAGAAATGCCCATATGTATAGAACAGCAGATGTTTCAGGCTTTGTAATTGGGATGCCCATTTGTTTTGGCATGAGAATACAAATCTTCCAAAGAAATAATATCAGCTATGCTAGCGTTAAATGATTTGGAGTGCACGTGTAACTCCAAAATATATTTTAAAGTAAAATTTTGGGACCATTAGTCCATCAAGCAAATTAGGGTGTGATGATATTTAAAAACAACAACCCACGCACAACATGCACAGCTACATTTTTAACATTTAAAAATTGTTTGTTACGTGTATAGGAAAGTTCCTTTTTGCCATACATAACCTGTGGTAAAGTATCTGATTTGTGCATCTCGAATTGAATAGATTTCCCCTTTAAGAAAGTCTATTTTTCAGCTATTTATACTACTGAAAATGTATTCTGTCTCTGTTTTCAAGATTAGGATTACCTACAGTGTTTTGTATGAAAATGCCAGATTTAACTTCTGTTTGTTCTAGCTATTCTTTATCGTATCCCTGTGGGTGACAACAGACAGTCATTTAATCTGTGGTCTAGGTATTAAGATTGTATAGATTTAAAATTACTGACTCCTGTGGCCACACAAACAAAACTGAGCATTTGTTGAGATGCCTTTAAAACTCTCATGCTATTATTTTATCGTTAGAATAGTTTGTAATCAAAGTGTGTTCTTGTTTCCTGTCTGGTTCTAAAGTTTTAGTGTGTTGGTCTGAATTTGTGTGATGATTGTTTAAATACGGTACACCAAGGTAGTGAGGAATGAAGTATCAAGCTTAGATCTCTCTTAATATTTAATTTTAGAATTTTAATAGTGTTTTAATTGCACTAAGCAACTGAAGGTAGCAAAATTAAGTGAAACGGATATTTTGATAAACTCTGGTGCCCTTGCTTTCCGAGTAACCGCAACTTCAAATTCACCAACGTCGCCACAGAGTCACTCACATACCATAACAATGAATAAAGATTTGAAGATTCCTTACACATTAAGCTGGCCTGTTAAAACCTTGTGGGCTACTCTGCACTGAAAAGTTATTGCACTGAACAGCAACTATCGCCAGAGTCCTAGTTCAGTTTGTTTTGGGGGAGTCTCTATGGAAGGAACAAAATTCAGAACAGCTTTTAGTAAAATAGATTATATTTAAAAGTTTTCAGCAACCTAATCTACTATTCTAAAGAAGAGTCCCTGTCCTTCCACAGTTGCATGCCAGGAATGTTTGTGTGTGTGTGTGTTGGTCATCCTTGATGCTGATCCAGTAGTTTTATGGATAAAGAATACCCTCTTGGCTTCAAATCGGAGCTAGAGACATGTTAACAGGAAAAAATAACATGCTGTATGTTCAGTATCACACTCCATGGTATGATGTTTTCTACTTATGCCAAGCTGCAGAATTCCATTGCCATGGATAAAGAATAGAAGCACTTAAACTGTAGAAGAACCCTTTGCCAATCTCCTTTAATGGTTTTATTTTCTTACGTGATGATTGCCCTCTAGAAATGTATTCTTGTAGGAAAGCAAGAAAGACAGTAGAACATGATTGATAGAAACTTTTAATTTTGTGTTTTTTGTGGTTAACTTTCTTTTGCAGGCAGTTGTTCAGGATTGAAGGAGTTAAAAGTGTCTTCTTTGGGCCAGACTTCATCACAATCACAAAGGTAAGCGGAAAAGAGGTTCCAATGGTCTAAATAGGAGCTGATGCTTGTCCAATCTACAGGGAGAGGTGAAAGGAACAGACTCCTGGCAGAGCCTTCCCTGGCTTGCATAACGTACACCAGAAATCTTACCTTTCTTTAGAATGTCCTCAAAATATTCACTACAGGGATTTAATTTAGTTCGTCAACATAATCTCTGTACAAAGTGCCTTCACAACTTTGTGGTAATTGTATTTCACACTGTTGTTCTAGTTACGGCTTCTGAGAATATTGTCTCTTGAATCTGATTTTCAGAGCCACCGAATGTCACGGCTTCCCTTGATATGAATTATTGTTGTAGGTGCTCAGCACTTTTTCAGTTCTAATCAAAATGCTAAAAGTCAGCTGAGTAAACTTTTAATATAACATTTTGCCCTTCTGTGGTCCCTTTCCTCTAAATTTAAATAAAAGAAGCCTCACATTTTACAAATGTGCGTATTTACTATGGCATACTTAGGTTAAGTAAGTTTCTGTAGCCATATATAGTGAGCTAATGGCTGAGCTAGGAATAGATCTTGGGACTCCGAATGGATGATCATAAAGGCATCACTGTTGTCTGATCTAGCATGCACATGGCATTATGAATAGAGCTTGGAACCATCTGCTCCAGAAATAGACCTTTACTACTTGAGCTAAAAGAGAAGTTCCATTAAATATTTAGTAGTAGTAAGGTTCATATCCTTTTAGGCTAGATAATAGTAGGCAACAAAATTACAAACACATGAAGGTGAAAGTCTATCCAACAAAGAACAGTGATGCACATAAATGCAAGCAAGTGCATTACATATTGCCTCAAAATCCCTCCTTTGCCTCCAGTGGCAAAGCTTATTCATCTGGGACTCAGGAGTTCACCCAACCCAGGAGGTATTGTGTAATAAATCCATAGCTGCATAAATACTATATAGTCGCTATGCCATTTAGTGGACAACTCATGAGACGTCAATAATAGAACACAACCAAAACACAAACAGTTTGTTGGTAGAAATAAAGCTTAGCAGAACATCTGTGATTTTAGTTTCTTTTCATCTTATGTTGTTTGTTTTTATACACTAATATTTTATACAGCAGTTGGCTTGCAAACATTGCAGGCAACTGCTTAAATCCAAACAACTAGACCTCTTTACTGAATATTTTAAATATAATTTTATGAAAACGTTTCTGTTTCACATTAGATTTGGTAAAACTGTTGAATAACATTAAATGTCAGGCCTAAATGCTCAGCAAGGTGCCTTTAAGATGGACAAAGGCCATGTATAAAATTCATCTTTGGAATGAGGCACAAACACTATATTTGGTTTTCTTAATTTTTTTATAGGTGAGCGAAGATTGGGATTGGAATTTACTGAAACCAGATATTTATGCAACCATAATGGATTTCTTTGCCTCTGGTTTACCTGTAATTACTGAAGAGGCACCTCGTACAGATACAGGTAAATGAAACTCTTCACGACTGGCTTATGCCTGTATATGGTCTTAGTCCTCTCTTAAGTTGATGTGTTTGATAGATCATGTTCAGAGGAAATGAACTTGCCCCACAGAAAACATGTGAGAAGAGAATAACTGAAACAGTATAAATGGCTAAAATTAACACGCAAGATTCAATGGTCTGCATAAGGTGCAATTAAACTAATAATATACAAACAGTTCAAAGCAGTTGTCTGACCATGAATATGGGGACAGATTCTCAGATAGTGCAATGCTGAGGCCAAATTTTATAGACTCATTGATTCCAAGGCCAGAAGGGACCATTGTGAACATCTGTTCTGACCTGTATAACACAGGCCAGAGAACTTCCCCCAGATAATTCTGAGAGAACATCTTTTAGAACAGTGGTTTTCAATCTGTGGTCTGCTGACCCCTGCAGTCCACAGACTAAGTCTAAGATTTCCAATGGGGTCTTCACCCTCATTTGACATTTTTTAGGGGTCTGCAAATGAAAAAAGGTTGAAAACCATTGTTTTAGAAAAACATCCAACCTTCAGTGGCACCACACTGACTTTACACCAGCAAAGGGTTTGGCCACGGATGTTCTAGCCTTTTTTGGTTTGAAACAGTTTTTAAAAGTGCTTGGGTTTCTGTGTGTACAAAAATATTAGCGGTTGCTACAGAGTCTGCTTTTTACAAGCTCGCTATAAAGATCACTTGTCTCCTTTGTAAAGTGTTGAAATGCCCTGTGTTAATGGATTAATTGTAAAATTCATAGATTCTAGGACTGGAAGGGACCTCGAGAGGTCATCGAGTCCAGTCCCCTGCCCGCATGGCAGGACCAAATACCGTCTAGACCATCCCTGATAGACATTTATCTAACCTACTCTTAAATATCTCCAGAGATGGAGATTCCACAACCTCCCTAGGCAATTTATTCCAGTGTTTAACCACCCTGACAGTTAGGAACTTTTTCCTAATGTCCAACCTAGACCTCCCTTGCTGCAGTTTAAACCCATTGCTTCTGGTTCTATCCTTAGAGGCTAAGGTGAACAAGTTTTCTCCCTCCTCCTTATGACACCCTTTTAAATACCTGAAAACTGCTATCATGTCCCCTCTCAGTCTTCTCTTTTCCAAACTAAACAAACCCAATTCTTTCAGCCTTCCTTCATAGGTCATGTTCTCAAGACCTTTAATCATTCTTGTTGCTCTTCTCTGGACCCTTTCCAATTTCTCCACATCTTTTTTAAAATGCGGTTCCCAGAACTGGACACACTACTCCAGCTGAGGCCTAACCAGAGCAGAGTAGAGCGGAAGAATGACTTCTCGTGTCTTGCTCACAACACACCTGTTAATACATCCCAGAATCATGTTTGCTTTTTTTGCAACAGCATCACACTGTTGACTCATATTTAGCTTGTGGTCCATTATAACCACTAGATCCCTTTCTGCCGTACTCCTTCCTAGACAGTCTCTTCCCATTCTGTATGTGTGAAATTGATTTTTCCTTCCTAAGTGGAGCACTTTGCATTTGTCTTTGTTAAACTTCATCCTGTTTACCTCAGCCCATTTCTCCAATTTGTCCAGATCATTTTGAATTATGACCCTGTCCTCCAAAGCAGTTGCAATCCCTCCCAGTTTGGTATCATCCGCAAACTTAATAAGCGTACTTTCTATGCCAATATCTAAGTCGTTGATGAAGATATTGAACAGCGCCGGTCCCAAAACAGACCCCTGCGGTACCCCACTCGTTATGCCTTTCCAGCAGGATTGGGAACCATTAATAACAACTCTCTGAGTACGGTTATCCAGCCAGTTATGCACCCACCTTATAGTAGCCCCATCTAAATTGTATTTGCCTAGTTTATCAATAAGAATATCATGCGAGACCGTATCAAATGCCTTACTAAAGTCTAGGTATACCACATCCACAGCTTCACCCTTATCCACAAGGCTCGTTATCCTATCAAAGAAAGCTATCAGATTGGTTTGACATGATTTGTTCTTCACAAATCCAGGCTGGCTGTTCCCTATCACCTTACCACCTTCCAAGTGTTTGCAGAGGATTTCCTTAATTACTTGCTCCATTATCTTCCCTGGCACAGAAGTTAAACTAACTGGTCTGTAGTTTCCTGGGTTGTTTTTATTTCCCTTTTTATAGATGGGCACTATATTTGCCCTTTTCCAGTCTTCTGGAATCTCTCCCGTCTCCCATGATTTTCCAAAGATAATAGTTAGAGGCTCAGATACCTCCTCTATTAGCTCCTTGAGTATTCTAGGATGCATTTAATCAGGCCCTGGTGACTTGCAGGCATTTAACTTTTCTAAGTGATTTTTAACTTGTTCTTTTTTTATTTTATCTGCTAAACCTACCCCCTTCCCATTAGCATTCACTATGTTAGTTGCAAATTGCAATACTGTTACAACAAGAATGCAGAGAAGAGTTGCTAAGCTGAGCTGGAGGGAAACACTGCCTCTGTTGAGGTGTCCTGGTAGCCCATCTGTTGCTGTCAGCTGTTCTTTCAGTATGTTATCCAGAGAACTGCCTGGAGTGTCATTTTGAAAGTAATGACTTCTGTTAAGTAACTTAGGAGTTTTGAGGTTTATGGGTCTCAGTTCCATTGAAAAGATGCTTCAAAGGAAAATCAACCATTTTTATAACTACTTTTCAGCCCTGTAGCTGGAAACAGTAGCCATTTGTCTTTCAAATAAAATTTAAAATGCTTTAATGGAGGTTACTAAGACAGTTGGTCAGTCAAGTAACTAATGTAGGTCTTGATACTCTAATAAACTTCACAGTTGTTAGGAATTTGGAAACAATTTATATATCTGTAATAAACCCTAGACAGAAGGAGAATTGTGTATCAAAACCCTAATGATCCTCAATCTCCCCCTCCCCCCATTCCTGCCATCTGATTCATGGCTGATCCTATAGAAAGAGAGGTGACATGTAGCTATTGAGGAAATCTATATTGGTGTAACTTACATGCTGAAGAGCCAGAGGGAGAAGTAGGTTGTAATACAGGGCTGCCTGTGTTAGCCCACATACCTGTATCCCATGCTGTTAGTTGCTTTTCTTGCTACTCTGTGCTTCGAGAAGAACCATAGTTATGCTTATGTGTGAGTAAAAGAGAGAATATTGAAGAAAATCTGAAAAGGTTTCATATATGTGCTGTAAATTACACCAGCTTAGATTTAGCTGTGAGTTTAGCTCTTAGAATCGTCCTTTGGTGATGTATTGTTGGTTTACTTAATCGTGGAAAAAGAATATTGTTTTTACAAGTATTTTACCACAGTAGTATTAATCATAATAAGGCCTTGTCAATATTTTTCTTTGCATGTGTTTTTCCCCTAAAGCTGCATCAGAAGATGACGATGAAGTTGTATTAATGATTAAGGAACTTCTGGATACCAGAATAAGGTAACTTTAAACATTGCTAGTTTAAAGCGTTGTCACACAGTAGGCATGTTTTGGATTATTTCAGAGTGATGCAATTCTAAATATTTTTAGGATTACACAAATTAAATGGGTAACATGGCATATTTCAGCTTGGTGCACAGAGAGGCCAGATTTGTTCATATTGTCTCTAATTGAAAATTGCACCTCGAGGTTCCCTTTGAAAACTAGCTTTGTCCTGAACAGTGTCCAGTTAGTGAGGGATCTGACTCAATCAAACTGACCCCTGCGAATCAAACTGCATTTTCCCAGATGATTTTAGAAGACAGTAGGATCCTGCAACCCACAATAGTGTTTTTTTTTAAAATGAGTTCATTGGGACCAACCTGGTTATAGCTTTAGGGTGCTACTGCAGTCTAACTCTCTAATAATAAAAAAAAAAACATGAAAGATCTTAGATTTTGTGGTGAGCACTCTTCTCCCCCCCCTTCATGTATTCATCTCCCTTGTTTTTCACATTTAGGTGTTCTCAGATGAGTTTCAAATCATTTAACATTTCATGTTCAGTAAAGTAGGGTAAACTCTATCATCTCAAATTTGTATCTCAGAAATTCACTCACAGAAGTCATATAAGCTTCCATTAACTTTTATCCCTAAATTTTTTTTGCAGCAATTATATTTGGGTTTTGACACCGCTTGAAATTAGAATCTGGTAGTCAGTAATGTAGTGTTTAGAGCAGTTAAGAGATGTTTTTCAGTTCTTGTCATAAGGTAGCCCCACCTGGAGCATCCTTCTGCTGCAAGCTGTGGCATGACAGGCACACCTGCCTCAGTTTCTCTCCTTCATAGTCCCCCAAAGTAGTCCAAAGATTATTTGAGTGTAAATAGCCCTTGTGGGTTTAATTTATTACAAAAGAAAGTCCCATGCGCATAAGTCCCAATACCATAATCCAGGCAATGCATCGAATACAGCCCCAGCATGCCCTTGCTCTCCAGCACAACCCTCTCTGGCTCCAGCTCTCTGACTCCAAGAGCCAGCTGGCATCTCCTTCTGTTGCTGTCAGCCTTCTCTGGCCTTGGCACTCTTTGGCTCAGGAAGGACAGTTTTGGCTAGCCTCTCCACTGGCTCCGTAGTCCTCTACCCTTTTCAGCCTCCTGGCACTGGCTTTGGTACTTGAAAGTCAGCAAGCTAGACCTTCCATTGGCTCTTAGCTTTCAGCCTCCCAGCACTGGCTCTTCTGCCCCGGAAGGTCAGCTGGCCAGCCCCTCCACTGGCTCTATGATAATTTGTCCCTCTTTCCAGGGAGGGCCTGCAGCAAGCTTTCTGCTCTCTGCAGATTTTCCCAGAGACCTCTAGTGTCCTGACTATTCCTGAATGGTTTCTCTCCAGGGCTGCCCAGAGGGGGTGCAAGTGGGGCAATTTGCCCCGGGCCCCGCAGGGTCCCCCACGAGTATGTCGGAGGCTCCCTCTGCCCCACGAGTATGTCAGAGGCTCCTGGGAGAGGGGGTAAGCGTCATGGTAAGGGGTCAGGGCTGGGCACCCCCGATCCCATCCCCCACAGCCCTGACCCCCAGCCCCGAGCCCAGCCCCTCTGAGCTGGACACCCCCCGGCCCCATCTGACCCCCATCTCTGAGCCGGAAACCCCCCGGCCCCATCCTCCCCACAGCCCTGACCCCCAGCTCTGAGCCCAGCTCCTCTGAGCCGGAAACCCCCCGACCCCATTCCCCCCACAGCCCTGACCCCCAGCTCCGAACCCAGCCCCTCTGAGCCAGAAATCCCCCCAGCCCCATCCTCCCCACAGCCCTGACCCCCAGCCCCAAGCTCAGCCCCTGTGAGCCGGGCACTCCGCAACCCAGAGCCCAGCTTCCCACCCAGCCCTGGGCAACAGCAGCACCACCCCCAGGCAGCGACAGCCCATTGGTACCAACCATCACCCAGCAACAGCCCATTATGTAATTGCAAATGTATACATACCATTACAGTTTTTAATGTTTTTAAAGAATGTATTTAGTGTATTTTCAAATTATTACAAATTAATTTTTTAATGTATTTCACTAGTTATTTTTTACATTTCCAAATACATGTTACTATAGTATTGCAACTTTTATTTAATGGAAGGGGCCCCCGAAATTGCTTTGCCCCAGGCCCTCTGAATCCTCTGGGCGGCCCTGTCTCTCTCCCCCTAATCTTGTATAGCACCTAGGTGCTGCTCCACTCTCTTAAATGACCAAACTGGGACTACCAGAGTGAACAGAAACAAATAAGAAATACAGAAATGTGGATGTGGGGAAATGCCTAATGTATTTCAGAAGTCCTCTTGTTACCGACGATGGCTTCTTCACAAATCACACATTCCGGGAGCAAACACTCTTACATACGGTGTAAGTGAATAGAATTAATTTGCATTTCTCAAGAAAATGCACCAACTTGGGCTTTTTTTATTTATAATTTCTATAAAATGTTGCATTCTGAAAGCTCTTATAAAAATAAATTATAAGGTATATCTTTCAGCTGAAATATAGTGACAGTAAACTCATCTCTCAAAGATGAAGAAGGGATATAGAGGGGAGGAGGAAAATCTTATCTAATTATATGGATCTATTGTGTGGGTGTATATAGAAGTTTTCAAACTGTGGGGTGCATCCCCCTTTGTCCCCCCCACTGCCTCCCTGGGCCATGCCAAGTTTTATCACAGGAGGCAGAGGACATAACAGGGCTGGGGTCAGGAGGAGGCTTTGTCTGGAAGGGGGAAGCACACAGGACTCTGAGCAAGTGGTCTTGCCTGCTTTAATCACAGAATCACAGGGTTGGAAGGGACCTCAGGAGGTCATCTAGTCCAACCCCCTGCTCAAAGCAGGATCAATCCCCAAATCGCCTCCTCAAGGATTGAGCTCACAACACTGGGTTTAGCAGGCCAATGCTCAAACCACTGAGCTATCCCTCTCCCCTAACCAGGCTTTTTACTCATCTTACTCCTGCACAGCTGCAGCGGTGTCCACCAACTGGCAGGAGAAATTGGTGGGAGCTCTGCGAGTGGGGAGTTGAAGGCTGCACTCCAGGAGTACTGGCACTCCCTTCCCCCAGCCACACAGAGCCTCCTCTTGATCCCAGCCTTTCAGCGCAGCCCCAGGGCTAAGAGTGCAGTCTCTTTCCCCTGCCGGACAGAGAATGGGGTCGTGCTGAAGTGCTAGGGGCAGGAGCGTGCTCTGTCCGGCAGGGAGGTCAGTACTCAAGGGGTGGAGCCTTTCGCTCCCCTCCTGATCCTGGCCCTTCAGCTCAGCCCATCTGCTTCCCCTGAGTGGGGGTAATGGAGCGAGGCAGGGAGCCAAGTGCTGGCAGCTGCAGGGAGCAGAAGGCTTCCTCAACTGCCATGTGGTGTGTACTCCCTCCCCAACTGACCCCGCAGGTACCAGGTGTGACGCACATGGCGGGTGTGACGCACATGGCAATCTTCTGCATATTCTTGGGAGACCAGATTGAGTGAAGCTTAAGTATCTTTGGGGTCCATTGTATTAAAAGCAGCGTTTGTGGACTGGGATGGTATGTCACTCTCCAGGACAGAGATGGGATGTGAGGCATGAGAGTTCAAAGGACGATATTGAAAATGTGCTAGATGGGAATGGACTTTGGGGGACAATATGTGTGAAGTGTATTTCCTGGGGGATATCTAGGGAGAGGTTAATGCAAATTCCCCACCTCTGGTTATGCAAAAAGCGAGACTTTGGTGCTACAACCTGAGGAATGACTCGTACCAGGTCTTGGACACTGGAGATCAAAGGCCTAAGCTGCGTAAAGAAACAGCTGAACTGCCCAGCCTGGGTTCTGGTTCTGAATCTAGACTGTAACCACAGGGGAAAAACAAGTTGTGGGTTTTGAAAGGCTGATCACCCACTGGAGCCTGAGGTTGGAGTTGGGGGTGACCTCTGGTAAGCTTTTTAGCATGCATGTAGGTTCTTTTCTTGTTTTAACATGTTTTCTCTGTAATGCTTTCACCTTAATAAATATGCTTGCTTAGAAAAAGCTGAGTGGCAACTTATAATTGTGGCGAATACACTGGTCAGTGCCTCTGGAGAGAAAGCCAAGTGCAGTCGCTGGCCTTTTAGGCAGCTGGAGATATCACATTGTAGGCAGAGAACTATGCAGCTTTACTAATCCCCTGGGCAGGAGAGAGTGAGACGCAGGTCTCTGCCCAAGAGAGGTGATGGCTGATGAGCTTGGAGCCTAGAGTGGGTACCCTTGAGGAACCACGTGTGGGGGACACAGGTGCAGTTGCCCTGAAACTGTGACACCAGGCACTCCTCCCCTCATTGCTTAGAAAAAGAGAGGTGTGCATGAGACATGGGGGTAGCTCAGCAGAAAAAAGTTTGGGCGCCTTTGGTATGTAGTAATGATTTGAAAGATGGCATTAAGTAAGCTTTGCTGTCGTGGGTTATGTGGTTGCCTAAAACCCCCATGGTACATTAGCCTTAACATCACAGTTGCCTCTTTTATATTCCACAGAAGTTCTGTTAAAATTGTTTGTCCTTTTTCTCAGTTGGCCAGGAGGCTGTTGAACAGACCATTTGCAGTAGTCTATGTTGTTGTGTCAATATCATTACTGAATAGCTTCCAGGAGCTCTGTATATGCCCAGTGATACATACAGAGCATTCATTGTTTACCCTGAAGAACATCAAAAATAGAAGCAAAGAAATCAGAAGCCTTATGAGAGTATGTCTACGCTGCAATTAAACACCTGTGGCTGGCCCATGTCAGCTGATTTGGATTTATGGGGCTTGGGCTACAGGGCTGTAAAATTGTGGTGTAGACATTTGGGTTCAGGCTGGAGCCAAGCTCTGGGATCGGGAGAGCTCAGGCTCCAGCCCGAGCCCGAACATCTACACCACAATTTTACAGCCCTTAGCCCGAGCCCCACAAGCCTGAGTCAGCTGCTCTCTGGGAGGGAAAAAAGGAAGACTGGAATTGTGCCGTAACATGTTAAAATCTTGTCAAATAAAGGAAGAATGAATTCTCAATCAGATGCTTTTTGTTTGTTGGCTTCCAGGAATTAAGGTGATTTGTGTAGAGTAAGTTGTTGACGCTGATGTTAATAAATGTGACCAAATCCTAAATTATTGCAGCAGAGGTGAAGTTCTCAAGTGTTTTTCTGGGAATTGATATAAAGAACTTCTGTTCAAGTAACATGACACTTTTTAGCTTGGCATCTGGAAAAATGTTGCTATGGGGATGCATTTATAAAGTTGGTCATTTGTTAATTGTGACAGGAGACTAGATTGGGGAAATGTCAATTGCTCTGGGGTCCGATGCTGTGTGCCTCATCAACTAACCAGATCAGGTCAATATATACTTTGTTTTCTTCCATACATTGTGTATACAAAACACAATAAGCATTCAGAACCCTCTTGAATATGTCCTAATTATTCCCCATACTACTACATTCAGTTTGTAAAAAGCTCTAATACACAGAAGGCAATTTTAGGAAGGAAAGTCCTCCAGTTCTTCAGCTTACTGAGGATTCTGCCTTAATACAGTACAGAGAGGAGAGTGAATTGGTGACAGTTAAAATTTATGCCTGTTGGAAAGTTTCAGGATGTTGCTATGGGGGTGGAAGTGAAGGCTGTCTATCATGGGAGTTAATTGTAACTTAGTTGTCTTGGTAGCTTGTATAATATAAAGAAATGTGATTACTCAGTTGTTTTTGGTTGTAAAAAAACAGACAAATGTTTTACAAGCTTGTAGCTCTCTATTTCCATATTAACTTGCCAATTGCAAAAATACTAGTTCAGAACTTAAAACTGACTCTTGCTCTCTTCCCGCATTAAGTATTTGCTACTAATTTTTTTTTTTTTTTACTAGTAGAACACATCATGGAATTCTCAATCTTTGTATAGGAATGGATGGCTTGGGAACTGTAGAGCCTTTGTCTCTGTCACTAGCCCAGGTCAGAGTTGTCAGTAGTTGATGCTATCTGATGGCTAACTCTTAGTTCTTTGTGACAGGGGTTGGGAGGGATCGCAGGCCAGCTCCCAGTCACAAAACTCATCAAAGTTGGCACATTTCTTCATTGGCCAAGGAATAAATAGGCCATAGGCTACATGTACACTATAGAGCAGAGGTGGGCAAACTACGGCCCGCGGGACTGTCCTGCCTGGCCCCCAAGCTCCTGGCCCGGGAGGCTCGCCCTTGCCCCCGACCCCTCCTCTGCTGTCCCCCCTCCCCCTCAGCTCGCTCGCTCTGTCCCCGGCGCAATGCTCTGGGCAGTGGGGCTGTGAGCTCCTGGGGCAGCGCAGCTGCAGAGCCCGGCCTGACCCGGTCTCTGTGCTGCGTGGTGGCGGTGGTGGCGTGGCCCGGCTCCGGGCTGTAGCCGCCAGCCACCGATGCTCAGGGCAGCGCAGTAAGGGGGCAGGGAGCGGGGGAATGGGGGTGGATAGAGGGCAGGGGAGTTCGGGGTGGTGGGCAGGGGGCGGGGGTGTGGATCAGGGTCAGGGTGGGAAAAGGGAGTTGAATGTGGGCAGGGGTCCTGGGGGGGCAGTCAGGAAGGAGGGAGGGTTGGATGGGGCAGGAGAGGGCAGTCAAGGGCAGGGGTTCCAGGGGCACTCAGGGACAGGGAGAAGGGGTTTGTGGATGGGGCAAGGGTCCTAGAGGGGCCGTCAGGGAACAGGGGAGGTTGGATGAGGCAGGAGTCCCGGGGGCGGGAGCAGATAGGAGATGGGGGCCGGGCCATGACCCCCTCCCCAACCAGCCCGCCATACAATTTACGAAAACCAATGCAGCCCTCAGGCCAAAAAGTTTGCCCACCTCTGCTATAGAGCTTACATTAGCACACCTGTACCAATGTAAGATCTCTTGTGTAGCTGCTTTATGTTGACAGGAGAGAGCTCTCCCCTTGACATAATTAAACCACACCCAGCGAGTGGCGGTAGCTATTTTGGCATGAGACGCCCTCCTGCCAGCATAGTGCTGCGCACACTACCACTTATGTTGCTCAGGGGTGTATTTTTTTCACATCCCTGAGCAACATAAGTTTTGCCGACATAAGTGGTAGTGTAGATATGGCCCCAGAGAAAGAGCTTTGGTCCCTTCAGATCAGGGTTGGGGAATGTTGACCTGGAGCGCACTAAGGAGACAGGTTTCAGAGTGGTAGCCGTGCTAGTTTGTATCAGCAAAAAGAACGAGGAGTACTTGTGGCACCTTAGAAACTAACACATTTATTTGGGCAGCTTTCGTTAGCCCACGAAAGCTTGTGCCCAAATAAATGTGTTAGTCTCTAAGGTGCCACAAGTACTCCTCGTTCTTTTTTTCTAAGGAGACATTTGCCCTGTCATTGCCCATGTTGGACCAGTTTGTGTAAAAAGAAAGGGCTAGAACTAACTCTTACATGAGCATTAAATGAACTCTTACAATTTTTAGAACAAAAATTACCTGCAGTAATATTTTCTGTTATAATAAATATTCTGTTTCCTCAGGCCAACAGTTCAGGAAGATGGGGGTGATGTCATATATAAAGGCTTTGAAGATGGGATTGTACAGTTAAAGTTGCAGGGTTCATGCACTAGCTGTCCCAGTTCTATCATAACACTGAAGAATGGGATACAGAACATGCTGCAGTTCTATATTCCAGAAGTAGAAGGCGTGGAACAGGTATGTGAATATGAAGGTTTTTTTTTAATTTATAGACAGGACCTCTTCCCCCTCTGTGGCATGTAGAGTTCTACTCAAGTAATTTTAAATACAATTTTTTAAAAGTACATAATTTTGCCATTCCGATGATATGGCATTTTAAGCAAATGGATACAGGGCACTATAAAAGGAATAACAGTATTTAACCCAGAAACATCCATGCCACTGGGAGTTACTGATACTTACAACAGGTTATGTCGGTGTGGTTTTTTTTTTTTTTTTAATTTACTGAAGAAAAACTTCATTTCCATAGAGACCGGATGCTGTTAAATGCCTCTGCTTCCTGCAAAACTTCCATTCTTAGAAGCTGCAACCTGCATGGGTCTCGGACCACAAATCAACCTTGAATGGGAAAACTTCTTTAATAAATTAATGAATTATAGGGACAGTAGTCAGATTAAATCCCTAGAATCCACCTTCTTCTAGCATGGTTTGGCACATCGAGTCTTTGTTCAAATAAGATGGGGCAAAAAGCCTGACACATTTTGTTCCTCGCACAGTTAGAGCTGTTTTTATTTTTCCTCATCCATGCATTTGTACTATGTACTCTAAATTTTGTAGTGTTATTTTGTTCCAATAACACAGCACATGAAGGTTATTAGTTTTTCCTTTTTTATTGACTCTGTTTCAAATGTATTGCTTCGCTCTAGTCTCAAAAACATGGGATGGATTTTATAACTGGAAATTTTTTTGGAAAAACATTTTTTTTGTGTGTGTCAGTGAACAATATTTCGGTGTTTTGGGGACTTTCTTCTGATATGTATAATTAACCAGGAACAATTTTTTTGCTCTCTATATACTAAAATAAGTCTGTGTCCGCAAAAATATAAATTCAGATACATTCTCCAATTAAATATCTGGTATGTGTTAGTGAATGTTCTCAATGCTTTCGTAACCACTTGGTCTGCTTCTTAGCATTACACAACCTTCTTATTTCAGTCAAATCTCCTCATGTCATTTTGATTGAAGTGAGTGGCTCACCTCTTTCATGTGACCATCATCATATAATGGCACTGAACAATTGCTACTCCCATTGCTTTCTCTGGGAATTAAGTAGCTCTTAAGATCAGGTTCAATGTAATTAACTGTGTGAATAACAAATGTTGTCATTTATACTTATGGCTCTTTCTTGAGCTCTTGTGTTGTCCTAGTGAAGCAAAGTTGAAAATGATTACTTAAACAACGTTTGGGTTTTGGTTTTAGGTTGTTGATGATGAAGATGGAGTGGAGAAAGAAGCAAACTCTACCTGAGCTAACAGCATGTGTGAGACTATAAATAGCAAAGTTTTCCTGAGGGTGTGTATAACTTAACCATGTCCCGAGGAACAACAAAAACTGCATTCTTTACTTTATAAGAATAGTTAAATTTTCATCTTTTAAAATGACCCCCCTGTTTAAAGATAATACACTGCCTTTTCTAGGGACTTACTATATGGTCTGCTTTCAAAAGAGAACTTGTTCCTTCTCCTGTAGACTTCATAACTGTTACGCATGGTTAAGAAACAAATGAAAAAGGCATTTTTAAACACTGATTTGTCGGTCTATTTCTATTTCACACACAAAGGCTTGAGAATAAAAGTGGGAAGTGAAAAAAGTAAGTGAAATTGTTTAGAATAAATTCTAAAGAAAGGTGTGCATTTTATATAATATCTGTATCAAATATTCTCCCTGTTCTGCCTTATGGGCTTTTGGAATGACTTGCAATCATATTCTGAAGCTCTGAGATGTAGAGTTTATTTTTATGAAGTAAATTATTTTTGTTCTTGATTACTGTGTATGAGTTTTGACTAAAAGTTAACCTGGTCACTTCAAATGTTTGTTGTTGATTATACCCAGTTGTTAAATATAATAATATTCACTAGTTTTGTGATTATTATTTCCTTCCTTCCAACCATTGTATAGATAATAGCAACAAAATCAAATACAATTAGTTACAGATGTGAATTAACTCTCCAAGAAAATAATACCATTTTTAAAGAAGAGTTCATTAGATGATCTTTATCAGCCATGATAGTTGGAGACCCTTATGCACTTTTTTATAACTAAAGATTATCCAGCATATATTATTAATCTGTTAAAATTTGCAATAGGTCCTTCCTTAACATACTATTTCTGGGTGAGGAAAAACGTGGCGGGAGAGAACACGTCAGTTTTACAAGCATTTAGAAACTATGGGAAGGGGAAAAGTTGACTTTTTGAAACTGAAACATGTCACTCGTGGGCATTTCAAGAGCAAAACATCTATTTCGTGGGTACGTAGAGGCATAACCTGTTTCCAATGCCCAGCCTGAGTAGATGACTTGGTATTAGAGATTCTGCTTTCCAAATGAGTTGCTATATGGCCACGACTTGGACTCGTGGCTGGAAGAGTTCCCACAGTTTTTGTGCTCCCACCCCCACATGCAGGAGTTGATTGCCTGCTGCACATGCCTCATCTCCCTTCAAGAGCCACAGCCATGCAGGAAGATTCCACAGCACTAGACTCCAAGGTGATGAGCAGTACATAACCCCTGAAATTCTGCCTGTCTCCCTCCCTCCCTCCCATCCCATGCACAATGGAACCAGAGCAGATCTGTTGCAAGAAGAGCCTTTCATATCAATAGGCAGGGTTTGGGGCAACACAGTGGACATCACTGAATAAGAAAAACAGCCTTAGAAATCCCTGCTCAGAGCAGTCTTGAGTGATCATTTTTGAGGAGCTGGGATTACTTTAGAAAATTCAAGATCTGGTTTACTCTTCCAGATTTTTCAGTAATTATAAGCACACACCTACTTACAGCCTAATCACAACTGAGGATCAAGTAGGGCAATGTAAGTACACGGTGTGAGGTAGTAAGGACCACTCTCTCGGTTGGTTTAACTCCACCAGTTTCCCAGATCTCATGAATTAAACCAGCAGAGAATTGTGCCCACAGGGCACAAAGCAGCATGTGGTAACAATGGACTTTATGCTCTCTGTATTCAGTTTAAGGATACATATTTATTTTAACAAAACAGCTGTTGGAACTCTGATTTGGAGTCATAATGCAGTGACTTATAAATAATAACCAGGATTTGGAGTTTGGAACTCCCGTATGTTTTTGTCCCCCTCCCTCTTACAAATAAACAATGTCTAATCTTGCTAATGTATTTATAACAAAATTACCCCTGAGGCAGACGTGTGCTCTTCAGAGGACCAGCTTGTGCACAGGCTAACACCATGCTCATGCTTTCAGCAGCAAAGTACAAAATGGCTGGTAATGTTTCTGATTTCTCAAAAATTGAGCTTTTTTGGTCAGTTTCATGACTATCTTTAATAAACCATTAAATACTCAAATGCGAAATAGGTGTATTATTGTGAATTAAATAAATCCTCTCCATTTGTCTGTCAATGTGCTGTCTCTTTTGGTCAGTATTTTTATTAGCATAGTTAAGCAGCATTAACTCATCTACACACTAAGGGCTCGATTCTGCCTCTGCTATGGATGTGTAACCAGTGCTGATTTCTGTGGGAATGGTATGTACACAGGCGAGGGCTGAATTTGGCCTTTAATATTTTACACTTGTAGTTGAAGATTAATGAACATTAAATCCCTATTAGCTTTGTGGTTAAAGCACTGGACTGGGACTCAGTAAATTTGAATTTCAGGTTCCAGCTGTGCCATAGACTTCCTTTGTGACCTTGGCCAACTCACTCAGTTTCTCTCTTATTTTTTTCCTCTGTGAAATGGGCATAATACTTGCTTTCTCCCTGTTTTTATCTGTCTTGTCTATTTAGATAGCAAGCTCATTAGGGCAGGGATTGTCTGACTGTATGTGCAGGACCCTGCACAATGGGGGCCCCTATGTGCTACTGTAATACAAATAAATACTCTGTTTACCCATGGATAAACTAGGGGTATAGAGAGGCGGTTACTTGCCCAAGTTCACACAGCAAGTCAATAAGAGAGCTTGGCACTTCAAATCAATCCTGATTCACAACACCGTGCTGTAACCACAGACAAAAGTAATTGAGGTCACTGTATTATTCGCTACTTTAAAAACCTGTGTGCATATGTGGAAAAATGTATTTATGAAACACCGCTTCAACCATTTAAAAAATAACTGATGGCTGCCCATTCATATTCTAAATTTCTATTAGTAAGTATTAGCATGTAAATGTAATAGTATCAAAGTGATGCGTACAAATGAATCCTAACTTAGCAAACAAAAAACCTACAATCACTGTTAAATTTATGTGAAAAAAGGCATTGGTTCATTAAACTGAATAAAACAAAAGTTAGAGGGCAGTATAACAATGACATTATTACTTGTATTGCAGTGGCACCTAGAAGTCCCAGTCTTGGACCAGGGTCCCATTGTGCTAGGTGCTGTATAAACAGAATAAAAAAAGATGGTCTTTGCCCCCTAGAGTTTACAATGTAAGTAAATTATACATTAATATAAATCTTTAATAACAGTAAATTCTGATTTTATGACAGCCAAAAGTTGGTAACATTATCAGTTCAGATCATTGGGAATTTCACTCTGGACATTCAAAATTCTGCATGAAAGACGTCAAGCTCCTTCAAAAGAGCCCTGCTTCTGTAACTTTCCAACAGTAGGAGTGGCAAACCCTGAAGACTGGCTTCTGAAATGGGTCTACTACAGTCTGCTGTAAGTACAACTCCAGGTGCCAAAGTTGACAGTCACTTAAGCTGTATTTTGAATTGCTGGAGTTTGAAAAATCAAAGTGGTACTATGGGATAGCGCTTGGAATAAAAATACACCTCTACCCCCATATAACGTGACCCGATTTAACACGAATTCGGATATAATGCGGTAAGGCAGCGCTCCAGGGGGTGGGGCTGCACACTCCGGCGGATCAAAGCAAGTTCACTATAACGCGGTTTCAGCTATAATGCGGTAAGATTTTTTGGCTCCCGAGGACAGTGTTCTATCTGGGTAGAGGTGTATATTTAAAACACTTATTACAAATTAAAATAGGATTCTGCTAGCAAATCTGTAATATGAATATCGTACATCAGTACATTTACTATTCTGTGGAAAAATACAAGGGTTGTCACTGACACCTTTGCTTGCACTTACTTTGCAGACACTTGTACATTCAAAATATTCCTCAAGATTAAAAACAAAAAATCCACACATGCAAACTAAGCTAATACAGCTCTCCTCTTTTATAGACAATTACAGCTACCTTAAATTCTCGCCATCTTGAAACTGTTCACAGGAGATAGAATACCTGTCTTTTCACAGGATGCGATTCATTCCAAGCCTCTGGAGGAAACTAGCTTATGCCTTTTTATATGGCAGTACATCTGATAATATAACTTTGCATGATGTGAAGCAATCAGCAAATATAACCCTCTGTGATGGGATTCATGAGGCAGGTACTTTCAGCCCAGCAACAGGAGGAAATAGCTCAGATTACTTAAGTCATTATTCAAAATGTATGTCATCAAAGATTGCAAAAGACTATATTGTTTTGAGGGTTTTTTTGCGTAGCAGGTGCGTAGATAGCAATCTGAAGCTCAGGCCTTTAGCCAAAATTTATATGCCACGTAAGATTACTCCATTCAGGGTTTTACCCAGAGCACTGCAGTTAATGTTATATTTCCAAAGTCTGCATTTGTCAGACAGGTATGTAAATGTTTTCATTTGCTTTTTTTCTGCTGGTAATACACTTGGGCCGTATCTCCACTAGAAAGTTATACCACTTAAACCATACCAGTATAGCTATTCCTGTACAGGAATAAGCTATGCTGGTATCAAACATCTTTATATTGGTATGACTGCGTACATCGTAGGTGATACATCTATTTTGGTCAAAAAGCAGACCCCCTAGCTGAAATAGTTATACTGGTTTAAAAGAAGTGTGTAGAGCAGGGCTTGGAATAAGAACAAAAACCTTGTGGCCTAAGTTTGGCCATTGTGGGGGAAAAGTGATGAAACCATTTCAAGAATGAGTGCACATACAACTTGCAAAAGCAGAATCGGCAGAAGTGGTTAAGCAGGGAGAGGTGGAAACCAGCCAAAATATTCAAGTGGCAGAGCTGTACAGTGCCCCCTGGAAGCTGGCACCCACAGTGACTGCCCTGCTTGCCCTTAGATCCGGACCTTGAGTGTCATTTTTATGTGTCATTGTATGTGTATACTGTCTGTAGGTAACCCAATCCACAAAGTTATATGTACCATTAAGGATCTGCGCAAACAGGGCCGTCGAGAGCGGGTTCGGGCCCCGGTGAAAAAAATTTTTCGGGCCCCCCAGCAAGGGCGGACCGGCTAAACGGAGCCGACGAAGGGGCGGGGGGAAGCTGGGCCCCAGTAATGTGTACCGGTTCTCCCCCCCTCCCCCTCGTCGGCCCTGTGCACAAGGGTTGGTATATGAAGGCCATTACTAGTTTCAACTTAGAGCTGCAAGGCTGGTTTTCAAAATCGGAATGGGGTAGTTTATTTTTTTTAAATAAAACTGTTGTCACTGGAATTTTTTAAATTGTAGGAAATTTCCTTTACTTTTGCACTTGCTAAAAGCTTGCTTTTTCAGAATTTATACATAGGGACACATGTTGCCTGTCCTTTTCAAGAATGGCTTCTTCAGCTTCTTGCAGTGTAGGGTCTCCATTTACTGCTGTTTAAACAGTTATTTTGTATAGTATTTGATAAAGATTATTTAATTTTTAGATCCATATGGTTATTCTTTTAGATGTTTAATATTTTGTCACTATACTGGAGGTCTTATGCCAGCAATATAAGTCTTATTTTCAACTTTAGCATTATTTTACAGGGTTATCTAGGGGTTAGAATGGGGGGACTGGCAGTTAGGTGTTCCACTCACTGTGTGAATTTAAGCAAATCACATAACTTTTCAGTACCTCAGTTTAACCTGTAAAATGGGGTAATACAAATAATAAATGTTGAGGCTTAATTAATGCTAATGAAGTAATTTGTGATTCCTCAATGAAGCACCACCATTAACACCATCACTGACTTAAAAAACAAACATACCCTTCTCTTACTGTTATAGGTGTCCTCCTACCATACTCACCTGCCACTTAATGTGTTTGGACTTCTCTCATTCCCTGCTGTCTAGTCAAAGTTCCTCCCCGCTAACGGTGGTAAAGGTGGTAGTCTGTGTCAAGCTTTGGCTCAGAGCTAATTACCAAACCTGAGTTCTAAACTCCAATCCCCAGGGAATGCAAAAAGTGTGATGGTTGCTAGGGTTGTGCCTGAGTGCACAGAAATCTGATTGTGACTTTCTAGCAGTCACATGACTTTGTTTTCTTTTAATCATGTATATCAAGTCCTTCATTTAGGATGGGCAGGGCCAGATAGTCTATGAGGGGGGAATTAGTTAACGTCTTCAACATGTTATTGCTTCTGTCTCTTCTAAACATTCAGCAATTTCATTTAGGGTTAACTGATGGCGCTTATTTCTTTTATTCGTACCCCAAAATGTATTTTACTACTTTCAAATGTTTCTCAATAGGAGGCCCATGATGGTCACAGTAGCAGACTTTCTATTGTTGTAACTAGATCCCTATGTACATTACAAAACTCTGTTTTCCCTAACATAGTTATTTATGTGATTTCAGTTTATAGTAGAGCATGGCCCTTAGCCATGTTCTATAATCAAGCAAAAGCTTTGATCAGTCCTGGACTTCATTAATAATCTAACCAACCCCCTCCCCGATGTCCTGGTCTTGGTCCTTCCTATCCTTGAATATGTGGTGTGTAATATGGCTGACGTGTTATCTACCCAGGGTTTTTAGACTATAATTTCCTACAGGCAGGGATTGTATCTTCTTTGGTATTTGTACCGTGCTTTGCCTGGCAAGTTACAAAGAGCTTTTCTTTCACATTGTGGTTAAATAACATTCATTTGGACGCCACCTTATTATTAAACTAATTTTCTAGGTTTCATGGTTCAGACCCAGAAATTGGATGAGGCCCAATTAATATCCCCTTACTTCCTGCACATCCTCTGCCCCTGTTCCCCTCCCACCCACCCCCCTTTGGATGTTTGCTGTAATGGAATAGTTCTTGGCTTTTGTGGGGGATACAGATGCTGTTCCCTTGCAATAGAGGGCATGCTTGGGCATAGCTTAGCGTGCCACCAAGTCACAGGCTTCCACAAGGCCTGGTTAAAGATAGAGCTTTTCGGAGGTGAGGACATGCAGCTCTAGTAGAGGTTAGGAGCAAATTTCTCCCATGCTGCCCTCCAAGCCTTGTTGTAAAGTGCAGAGGGGAGTTCGTATGGGAGAGGTAGCTGTGTTAGTCTGTATCCACAAAAACAACCAGGTGTCCGGTGACGCCTTAAAGACTTGCATTTATTTGGGCATAAGCTTTCATGGGTAAAAAAACCCACTTCTTCATATGCAAGAGAGGAGTTTGGTTTCCAGGCCGGGTCAGACCTGGGCTAAGTAGGGTGACCAGATGTCCCGATTTTATAGGGACAGTCTTGATGTTTGGGTCTTTTTCTTATATAGGCTCCTATTCCTTCCCCCCCATCCTGATTTTTCACATTTGCTGTCTGGTCACCCTTGGGGACCGTTAGTGCCAAGTGCGGCTATTCTAATAATGCAGAAAGTGGCCAGAACCCGAGAAACTCATCTCAGGTGGGCCAGTGGCTGGGTTCATCTTTGTCAAGGGCTGGGAGCTAGTCTCACCTTTCTGCTGATGCCTTCCCTGTCTCCAACCCCTCCCCTCGTCTCCCCCGCATTTCCACTCTGCCCTCTTCCCAGCCCCTCCCCTCTCTGCTCCCCTCGTTCCTCTCCCCCCGGGCGGATCCGGATCCGGATCCGGCCTGCCACGTCCCAAGCGCCACGGCACCGCTGCGGGCGGGGCCGGCCGGTGGGGCGGAGCGCGGCGCGGGCTGGGCCCAATGGTGGGGAGCGCGGGGAGCCTGCGTCCCTGGGCCCGGGCCTGCTCCGCCCCCGGCCGCTGCCCCGCCAGGAAGAGCGGCTCCCGTCGGCCCGCAGAGCAGAGCTGGGTTGTCCCTGGGCGCAGGCACCATGTGCGGTAGGGACCCCGCGAGGGGAGCGGAAAGTGGGGGCTGTACGGGGGCAAGGGGTGTGGGATAAATACGGTGTAGGTGGGTGGGTAAGGGGGGTCTGGGGGATATACACGGGGTAAGGGGGGCCTGGGAGATATACGGGGCGGGTAATGGGCGTTTGGGGATATACACGGGGTGTGGAGAAGTAGGGGAGGCCTGGGGGATATATAGGGGTGGGGGATATACGGGGGTGTGGAGGGTTAAGGGGGGTCTGGGGAATATACAGGGGTGTGGAGGGGTAAGGGGGGATATACGGGGGTGTGGAGGGGTATACATGGGGCTTGGGGGGATATGTGGGGGATATACAGGGTGTGTGTGGGGGGTCTGGGGGATATATGGGGTGGGGGATATACAGGGGGTGTGGGAGGATATACGGGGGTAAGGGGTGGGATTTGGGGGATATGTTAGGGGAGCAAAGGGGTGGGGAATGTGGTAGACATGGCAGATATTTTGGGGAGCAGTGGGTGGAGGACATGGGGAGCTGGGGTGCAGGGTTTGGGGGAACTCGGACATGGGATATATTGGGGGTGGAGGGGGATCTAGGGCAAACTAAGGGAGAGCAAGGGTGGGGATTTAGGGGGAAATGAGTAGGTGGGGGAGGGGGGGTAGGGATCTGGGAGACTAGATGGAAATATTGGGGGAAACGTAGAGAGCAGGGGATGAATGATATGGGGAAAGTACTGTGAGCAGGCCGTAGTGATAAGGAGGATGAAGGAGGATAGAGAGTTTAAGGAGTAAATATAGGGGAAGCCCAGAAATGATTAGTATAGGATGAAACTATGCATGTTTGAGAATGAGACTTATTAGGAAGTTGGTGGATGATGATAGTTGGGGACTCTTGGGGCAGGGCAGATACACATGATCTTTAAATGAATAGTTTCCCTCACACAGTAACTTTTTAAAATCTGGCCCCTTAATGTTCATGTGCAAGTCTCCTGCTTCAGGGTATATGTATGTTTCCTTTATATGCTCCTTTGTGGTAAAGCATCGGGTAGTGGGAGGAGTCAGTGTTGGCAACTAGATTAGAAAGCGTGTGTTTAGCTTATCATTCATGCATCCCAATTTCCTTGCAGCCGAGATGGGGTTCTTTGCATGGCAGTTCTTTGTGTGTGAGAGGTATAGGAAATTTCCAGTTGATCCTTGCTGGAAAGAGATGTCCTTGCAAGTCTGTTGAAGTGAAATAGAGCTAATAGGCAGATGATACAGGCAAATTTTTACACTCACAATTAAAATAATCATTCCCTAGTTGGAGTGTGTGCCGCTAATTTCAGTATAAAAATGAAGTTGATGAATTATGCATTGACTGAATGTTCCTCGCTTATTTAAAGATTGGGAGACATGTCCATTATTTTAGAGATGACCATAAATACATGTACAACAGTTTCTTCCCAGATCAGAAATTATTTTACCATCTCTGTCTTTAAATGACTTTGTTGGCATGAAATGCTATACAATGCTTTCCCAAAGTATAAAAAGGCTGAGACCGTAAGTATCTAACAGTAGTTGCGGAACAAGCATGTGCACAAGAGGACTACACCCCATGACCGTTTGCTGATTTTGTCGATATCTGACTCAGCGGCAGGTTGTATGAAGGGTGATGCTACTTTTGTCCTCTGTCTCATCTAGGGGTGTAAGGTGGGATTTTCAAAAGCTAGAAGCACAGTGAAAGTCAGTGGAACTGAGGTTTTCAAAAGTACCTGAGGCCTGGTCTAAACACACAGTTGCACAGGTTTAGCTAAAAGTGTGATTTTTAAACTGGTGCAAACCCATGGGTGGACTCTCTGGAGTAGGTTTGCCACACAGGGGTTTGCACCAGCTCAACTAAACCAGTTTTTTAACCTGTGCAGCTCTGGTGTGTAGACAAGACTTAGGATGTTTCTGCACTGCATTGTAAATCCAGGTCTGTGGGACAGGGCTTCGGGACTCGGTGCTTCTGAGTCCATACTTGAGTGTTCACGCCGCATTGTAACCCTGTGTTTACAGTTGCTGATCTCTCAGCCGCGCTAACGTGTCCAGCAGAGCTTCTGATTAGGGGCTGCATCTTGGGCTGCGTCCAAACCGCAAAACGACAAGGCTTGAACGGCTCGGGCTCTGACCTCACCTAGCAGGATCCTAGGACCCTGGTCCTGAATGTGTCCTGACCCAAGTCAGACTCATTTGTGTGTGGACAGAACAGGGCTTGAGTCAGAGCCTGGGCTTAGAGCGCAGTACAGATATACTCTTAGAGTACAAGTCATTCCTTGCACACCCACCCTCATTTGCTATGGAGCTGTTGAAACTCATCTCCAGTTGGCCCTCAATGCCAGCCTCCACTGCCCACTTGTTACATTTGAAAACAGAGACCTTCAAGCTTTCTCCCATGCTGTCCTGTAGCCTTGTGAGGCACTTTCCATAAACATCTGCAAAGCTAGCTCATTATTCACTTTGAAATACCTCCTCGAAACTCTCCTTGCCCATGATGCCTACAAAACATCTGAGAACCGTTAGGAAGCTGGCGTGCTGATATTACTGCCCGCTAGGATGATCAGTGTTCTCATTGTTTACTTTTGTTCCCCCAGCCGTTTGTATCAATCTGTTGTCTCTTGTCTTATACTTTGATTGTAAGTTCCTTGGGGGCATGGATTGTCTTTTTGATCTATGTTCCTATAGTGCCTAGTACAATATAGTCTTGGGCTGTCTAAACCGATGGCTTCTAGGTGCTATAATTAGAGCCCTGTGCAAATACAAATTTATATCCTCGGATATAAATCAGTATCTGCAGAACCGCAGGGCTCTCCCGGGAACCGCAGCGGCGAAAGGAGCAGAACGTGGGGCCGCTGCTCCCAGGAGCCTGTGCCCCACACTGGCAGCTCCTTCAGCGCGGCTGTACCGACTCCAGACAGGAAACGCAGACAGCTGCGTGGAAGGGCTGGGGACAGATACAGCCTTGCTGGAGGAGCTGCTGGCGCGGGGTGCTGGCTCCTGGGAGCGGCGGCCCCACATTCTGCTCCTTTCGCCGCTGCAGTTCCGCAGATACCGATTTATATCCGCGGAGGGCTCTAGCCATGGTAATACAAATAATACATAATAAGAAGTCAATGGGGCTTGTGCTCTTAAGGCACTTAGACACTTTCCAAAATCCCATCTATAGTCAGATTTCCCTTATCGATGAGATGATATTTGGGAACATCTTTCTTGTCCTGGCCCTCATAGTTTGGACACTGGAGTAGAAAAAAGTCTCTCTGTTCCAATTTTTCTTTTGTCACATTATTTTCACAGTTGCGTCTCTCTGGAGATTCATGCTGTATTTTTTGCTTTCTGGTTTCCACCTTTCAGTTTTTCTACATCTTTATTTTTAAATTAAATCCTGTTATTGAACTAAATTAGTTTTTATATATTTTATACCTGCTTTGCACGCCGTCACAATTTCTTCATCCTGCTTGGGAATAGAGGATTTTGAATTTTTAATGAATTGTTATCACAAAGGTTACTACATAGCTTAGAGGGAGTATAAGGGATATGAAGGGCTGCAGTCAGTAATGTGTGTTACATCTTACATTATGTTAATTTTGTCTCAAAGTGGAAAGTGGGACAATGCTAAGAATAGAAAATTATTACTATGAATGGTTTGCTGCACGTATGGTGCTAGTTTTGGTGCAGTGGGAGTCTCTCCCCTGGGAAATCCAGCCTTTAGATGTGCAGTATTCTGCTATTTATTTATTTTTAATTGTGGTGACCCTGAAAATTCTGTGGGTCAGTGTTTAGTGTGTGCCCTTTGGATCTGGATACCTGCACAAATATTTCCCTCCTGTTTCAGTACAAGCAAAACTGTTCCTGGATGTTGGAATGTCTTTTTCAGTAATATGAAATGTGTCAGAGCTTTGGCTTTGCATCTTGTTCATGGTGAAGCAGAGAGATTTCCTGTCAGAAGAAATGAAAACAGAGTACAGAAGAAGCATTAACATGGTTGTGTTTGTGTAGTTGTGTTTGGGTTATGATGTAAAGTAGAAATATAAGCATAGTAGGATCTTCTCCCTCCCTCTCTGCAAACATTGAAGCAAAGATCGGAGGCAATCTAACAAATTGGCCCTCTGTGAGAAAGCTATGTTGAATTCCAAAAGAAACAGTTGTGTTGTAGATTATCAGAGCCAGAATTAAAGGTGAGGGAGCATTTGGCTGCAGGGAATGTGTAAAGGTAGAAAATGAAGGTTTTGTGTGTGGAGGGGTGGGGTGCTAAATTACTTGAAACCGCTGTATGTTGAATTGGTGTGCTTTTGTGGACAATTCTCCTCTGTTGGATGGAATCTGAACTTTTTAGTTGCATGTTCTTGGTCCTGTACTAACAACAGCCGTCAGCTTCTCCTGTAGGTCAAGTGGCAGGGGCCTTTGCTTTTGGAGCAGGAGGGCCTGAGTTCTACTCCTGCTGTCACCATGCAATTCTGAGTAGAGCTTATTGGAAATGTCATTGAATTGGAAATTTCTGGTGTCTGGAAAGCTCTGGGAGACCCAGCTTGAGCTGGGGCTCTCAGGACTTTTAGATTCCCAGCTCGTTAGCAAGAAATTTGAAAGCACTGGGAACCCTGGCTCTAGCCAGGGCTCTTTGTGTCTAGCCTCCAGTCCTGCAGCCTCGAAATCTTTGGGAAGAGGGAGAGGGCTCAGAGCTTTCAAGCTTACTGACGCAGTGCTGGGAACCTGAAGGTCCTGGGACAGGTTTCCAGTGTCTGTGGATCTGGTAACAGCCCTGGGCCAGGGACCCCAGGGTTTCCAGACTCTTGAGCCTGCTTGCTCCCCAGGCTACCAGCTTGCGAGTTGGCTAGCCTGAATAGCTAGCTGGCCTGGGAGACTGAGGCCTCAGGATAGTCTTTGTGGAGGTGCTGCCCCTGAGCCATAAACCCTGGGAACTTGGGTAGCTCCTGCGTGAAATTGACATCCTGTATTTCAGCCAGCTCTAGTTTGGAGTGGTCATGTTATTCAACATAGCAACATCTGTAAAGTTCTATAGGGCCACTGATTTATTGTAAAAATGATGGCTAGCTAAACGTTCTCAATTCTTACAGGTTGTACATTTATCTACTTTAATATCTCATCTGTGACTTCTTAAACTAGTTTAATTCACTAAATGTTTTAGAAGGCATTTTTATATTAGGACAATGTGAATAAGAACCTAAATAGAGCATACCAGTTGCTGTTAACTTTATATTCACCCTATTAGCTCTGCTCTCTTGGCAGTAGTGGTCCTGAAAGCTCAATGCACTGATGACTTAAAGTTCAAATACCTTAAGGCAAGTACTGTATGAGAAAGGCTAAACCTGTTTGGTTGCACCCATAGCAAATGATCCAGCCTTTGTAATGCTATTCCCCTCTTGCCTGGGGCAGTAAGATTTTTGTTTTTAGTTAAGAATAAAATATTATTGTCCATCACAATCACCATGGCAAGGGGCAGATGTGTTGGTTTGGTGGTTGGGCTGGTAAGGTTTGGTTATACAAGGCTTCTATAATGCAGTATTCGCAGGGCAAATCAGTTTGCTGGCTGTAATCTGGATGGATGACGTGAGTCTGGTGTGTGGATGCACTTAACCAGTTCAGACTGACCTCAGAAATAGTTTGAAAACAGGTTTTGCAAGGTGATCGGGCCTAATAGTCTGTAAATAATCAAACCAGTCAGATACTACAGCTGGATTTTTTTTTTAAAGGCTGAATAATTTTAGGTCTAATATTAT
The DNA here is from genome assembly GCF_011386835.1 of Chrysemys picta bellii. Taxonomy (NCBI): domain Eukaryota; kingdom Metazoa; phylum Chordata; order Testudines; family Emydidae; genus Chrysemys; species Chrysemys picta. The sequence continues at coordinate 153,167,485 of NC_088792.1, forward strand.
TTGTAGTTTTTCAGGATGTAATCTGACTGATTGCTGCAAGAGTCAGGAAGGAGGGTTTTTTCATCCCATTAACACCATTGCACAACTAGTTAGATGCTTTTCTCTGAGGCATCAGCTAATGGCAACTACTTGAGGTGGGATGCTAGATTTGATGGAACAATAATTCCTCCAATTTGAAAAAATGTTGTCTTTCATATATAAGGACACTTACGTGTATTTGAGCAGTAAAGAAACAAGTATTGTTCCTCCACAAAATGAATGTTTTTCCCGCCCTCTTTCTTAGTTACTTTGAAAAGCTGATAGGATAGTTAGTTTACTTTTACATCATCTGTAGGCTGCAGCCATAATAATAAATCATCTGCCCATTTCTGCCCATCAGTTGACTATCACTACACAGACTTAGCATCTTCTCGGGACTCAGTGGTTCACAGAGTTTTCCAGTTGAATTTAGCAACCAGCAGGTAAATGACAGGGATCCAATCCTGCAGGATGTTGAGCACCCTCTACTCCCAGTGGAGTAAATTGAAATTCAGGGTGATTGGCACCTTGCAGAATTGAGCATTGGTTAAAGAAGCATAGAAGTATAGGGCTGGAAGGGACCTCAAGAAGCCATCAAGTTCATCTCCCTGTGCTGAGGTGGGATTAAGTTTTACCTACCTTATGTACTACTTTCTTTTCATGTCTAGGTTTTGTGGTTAATATTAGAACATGTTTTGGCATTTGGTTTCTCCATCAGTTTCATTTGTAGAGAAGTCCTTGCTTCCCTTCCCTCTCCCAGCTTGTAAGGTGTTTTTATTTAACCAGGTGTTTAATTGTTTGATCTCATTTAGAACCAGCTCTTGCAACAAATTCCGCACAGCCAGAGCTCGTTCCAAGATCAAGACCTTAATCATTACCATTAGGACAAAGGAGTCCTTTAGTGTTAGTGCATGGATGAATTGATAGGATAGTCTGTGGGAATTACTCTAAAAATATAAGGCAACCTTATAGCATGGTACAAATATACAGTTAATTAACATTGCCTTAGAGCTTGTGTACACATGAAGTCTCCATGTGTGGACACTCTTATTGTAGAACAAGAGTGCCTTGTTCCTGTTTAGCTTAACCCAAGTGGGTTAAGTCCTGTTCCTGAATAACTCCTTGTGTAGACAGTCCCTAATACTGTGATTACTTGCAATAGCAATAATGGTTTGCATTGTGAGCTGTCTGAGGCAGGAACGTTTCTTTTTGTGTTTGTACAAGTGCTTAGCATGTGGCTGCTGCTATTAGAAATAAATAATGCTTCTGTAGGATCTCAACACATTAAGCTTTACAGCAGCTGTTCTATAAACTCAGTTTACCCATCACAGAGAACTCAAGTGACTCGCTCAAGGTCACACAGTGCTAAGCAAGGCATAGAACTCTAATTCAGGGGTGGGCAAACTACGGCCCGCAGGCCAGATCTGGTCCATCAGGGCTTTGGATCCAGCCCGTGGGATTACCACCCCTGTGGTGCCATGGGTCCCGTGCTGCTCCCGGAAGCAGATGACACCAAGTCCCTGCGGCCCCCCCCCCCCCCCCCCCGCAGCTCCCATTGGCCGGGAACTGGGAACCACGGCCCATGGGAGCTTTGGGGGAGGGCAGCACATGGAGCCCTCTTCCCCCCCGCCCCGGGGGCCGCAGGAACATGGTGCCTGGAGCGGTGCCAGGGCAGGCAGGCAGGGAGCCTGTTGTAGCCCTGCTGCGTGGCGCCGGGCCAGAGCCCGAACCCCTCCTGCACCCCGCACCCCAACCCCCTGCTCTGAGCCCCCTGCCGCACCCCTCCTGTACACCATCCCCTGCCTTGAGCCCCCTCGTACACCCTACACTCCTCCTGTGCCCCAACCCCTTGCCCTGAGCCCCTTCCTGCACACCGCACCCCCTTCCATACCCCACACTCCCTCCCGCACCCCTGCCCCAGCCCTACATTCATGGCCCTCCGCTGCGTGCAATTTCCCCACCCCTGCTCTAACTGCTAGTCAGTAGTAGGAGACAGGACTTCTCTGGTAACAGCTCTGCAGTAAATAATTTGTTCCAACTTCCCCTAAGTCAAATTAGTACTTGTGTTTATTTCAGAACAAATGTGGATTCAGTTTATTAGACTAGATTTCTAAAGGAACAGTATCAAAATTTCTAGACCCTGAAATGATCTACCTTGATAGTAATCCTAGCCAGAGATTTTTCCCTCTCCTAATATTTTTTTGGTTGAAAATTGCAGTACTATCCTGCTAATTGCCTGGGGAGAAAAGATGCATAAATTAATCAGGCATAATTGTTTTTTATTGCTTTATGATGCTGAAGTCACATACTTGTTAGTGCTAGTGATCATCTCAGGAAATCATGTAGATGCATTTTTAATGTGCCTGCAAGGATCTGTTGGAAAATTCCTGGAAGATGCTATCTTAAGGAATGCTGTGAAGTTGGATAATTTTTTTCATCCCAGTATTCTTGGCAGTGTTCTTTTTGAATATGAATAAGAGGAGGAAAAGACCTTGGTTTCAGGGAACATAATTTGTCATTCTTAATTGAATGCAATGATTAACTCCCTTGTGATGTTTCATTCTTGTTTCCTTGTTGCACCGTAGTTTGTCCTATCCGAGTGAGCTAATGATCTCAAAAGAAGTCTGTTTGTTTGACACCCTTTCCAACACAGCCTAACCATTAATAATGCCAAAAGCTACCGTGTGCACCGACAAAGATGCTTGTCTACTCAAAACTGTCACAAGTGTTGCAGTGTATAGTTAGGTGGTTGCCACAAAGAATGCTTGAGTAACACCTTTCTCTGTTTCAGTACAGGAGTACTAGAAACCCATACTTAGGGCTAGTCTACACTGGCAACGCTAAAGCGCTACCGTGGCAGCACTTTAAGGTGCCTTGTGTGGTCACGGCAGAGTGCTGGTAAAAAGCTCTCCCTGCGCTCTAAAAAAAAACCCACCTCAATGAGGGGCATAGCTCTCAGCGCTGGGGCACTGTTTACACTGTCGCTTTACGGCGCTAAAACTTGCTGCACTCAGAGGGGTGTTTTTCCACACCTCTGAGCAAGAAAGTTGCAGCGCTGTTAATTGCCAGTGTAGACAAGCCCTAAGATAGGGCTGAGCGTCCGATGAGTTGATAGTTGGTAGCACCTCTTGCCTACACTGGGAGAATAGGTTGTGTTTCAAACCCTACTGTTTTGCATGTTTCAGCTGATAGAATTTTAAACAGGACTTTGTACCTAGCACAGACCGGACAAGGTGTATTTAAAAAGATATACAACCTGCTGTGTTGTTGGTAATCCATTGCTAATGTTGATTATTATATTGTCACAATTCTCATCTATGACTACGCATATGATTCTGAAGTCCAAAGCCTGATGCACAGAGTTGGCTTCACAGAAGGCATGGGAAGTCCATATCCATGATGTTTGACGATGCAGATCTGTGGCACCTTTCACGTGTAGCCTGGAGACGATTTCGTCGATCCCACTTGAACTTGTCGCAGGCTGATCTTGTTAGAGGCCACCAGTGAGTCCTGTTCTGAGCCATTTTCTTGGGTTCTTTGAGACTGATGCCAGCCCACTGGAGACTGCTCTCCAGGTTAACTTTGAAGCACTTATATGGACGACCCTTCTTTCTTTTGCCCTGACTCAGCTCCCCATACAGGATCTGTTTTGGGAGACACGATTTTTCCATTCTGATGACATGTCCGGTCCACCTAAATTGTGCTCTCAATAACATTTCTTCAAGGCTGGTTGTTTTTGCTCTCTCAAGGACCTTAACATTGGTCACTCTGTCCTGCCAGCGAATGCTCAATATTGAGCAGAGGGAGTGCATGTGAAATTGCTCAAGCTGTTTAATGTGCGGTCAATAAAAAGTTCTTGTCTCAGATCCATACAGGAGAGATGTTGGGACCACTGCACTGTAGATCTTCAGTTTGGTGGAGAGACAAATGTTGTGTTGGTTAAGGACTTTTGCTTGATGTTGGCAAAGGGCCTGGCTGGCTTTACTGGTTCTAGAGGCAATTTCCTTATCAAGGGGACTGTCACTAGAGATGGTGCTGCCCAAAGACTTGAACTGATCCATGTTTTTCAGCTGTGTGCCTTGGATAAAGATGACTGGCACTGGAGCATTGGAATGAAGTGCTGGTTGGAACAAGACCAGTCTTGGTAAGACAGGGATGGTGAGACCAAAGAGCTGGGATGCTGCTAATGTGTTTTTAAATGCACCTTGCATTGTCTACACTAGATGCAAGTTCTGTTTAAAACTGAGTTGTGCTAACATGTTTTAAACACATAAATTATCTTTTTAATCTGGATGGTCTCAGTATCATGCCCATAATCAATTGCAGAGGGATCTGATTCTATCTCCTGAGCCTCTCAAATCTCCTATGACTTAAATTAGCACAAGTTAGGGCCTTTGTTACTTTTTTTTATGCGAGTTTTATGAATATATAAAAAAACACTCTTCAGGAATTTACAGAACTATTTTGTTCACCATGACATTTATTTCACCTAGTGTTGTCAGTGGTGTTAGGTTAGAATATGTGCTTATCAGTCAGTAACAAGGACTTTCTCCTGTTTCACTGTAGTCTTCACTCTTTCTGATGCACTCCAGAATGCCTGTAAATAAGGGTGTGGGCACAGTGGCATTCTTACATATCAGCCACACCTCCAGCTCAATGACATGGCTGCTGCTTGGTAACTGGTACCTGGAATTCCTGTTCCTCAGGAAATTCTGAAACTTCAAATATTTTTCTTCCCCAAATGGAGCAAAAAACCCAAACTTTGACATTTCCAGAGGTATAGGACTTCCCCCCCCCCAAAAAAAGGGGGGGGGGCAACACTCTATTTTGACTTCTTTGCAAAGTTTCTGCATTCCCCTGCAGGCTGCTCAGAGCTCCCAGGGTTTCTGGCAAGGAGCCAGGACCAGGGTAGTCCTGGGAGCCCTGTCTATGAAAACGTTTTATTTGGAGAGAGGATGGATAATCAGCTGGGCATGAGCTCCCAGTGCCACGCTCTGGCAAAAATAGCTAATGTGATCCTGGGATGCATAAACGGGAATCTTGAGTCAGAATAGAGAGGTTATTTTACCTCTTTATTTGGCACTGACGTGACCACTGCTGGAATACCATGTCCAGTTCTGGTGCCTACAGTTCAAGAAAGATGTTGATAAAAGTCTTTGACAAAGTCCCTCATCAAAGGCTCTTAAGGGAAGGTCCTCTCATGGATCAGTAACTGGTTAAAAGATAGGAAACAAAGTGTAGGATTAAATGATCAGTTTTCAGAATGGAGAGTAATGCACATTGGAAAACATAATCCCAACTATACATATAAAATGATGGGGTCTAAATTAGCTGTTACCACTCAAGAAAGAAATCTTGGAGTCATTGTGGAGAGTTCTCTGAAAACATCCACTCAATGTGCAGCAGCAGTCAAAAAAGTGAACAGAATGTTGGGAATCATTAGGAAAGGGATAGCTAAGACAGAAAATATATTGCCTCTATATAAATCCATGCTACACCCACACCCTGAATACTGCCTGCAGATATGGTCGCCCCATCTCAAAAAAGTTATATTGGAATTGGAAAAGATTCATAAAAGGGCAACAAAAATGATTAGGGGGTATGGAACAACTTCCATATGAGGTGAGATTAATAAAGCTGGGATTTTTTTCAGCTTGGAAAAGAGATGACTAAGGGGGGATATGATAGAGGTCTGTAAAATCATGACTGATGTGGAGAAAGTAGATAAGGAAGTGTTATTTACTCCTTCTCATAACACAAGAACTAGGGGTCACCAAATGAAATGTAGACCTTGGCTACACTTGCGAGTTACAGTGCTGTAAAGCCTCCCCCAGCGCTGTAACTCACTCCCCGTCCACACTGGCAGGGCACTTACAGTGCTGTATCTTCGTGGCTGCAGCACTGCAGGTACTCCACATCTCGGAGAGGAATAAGAGATACAGCAGAGTGGCTATGACTCGGGTGTGAGTGTAAACGCTTGCAGTAGCCTTGTCAAGTAGCCAATCCTCTCCATTGCTGTGACCAGCTGCAGGAATGCAGAAGTGCCGGTTTCAAAGAGAAAAAGAGAAAAGCAAACAGTTTGCTGTTTGCGTTGAGTGAACGAATGAATGAGCAGGGGGCTGGGAGTTCGGAACTTGCAAAATAGAGTGCTGACAGGCTCCAAAAAGCACTCTCTCTCCCCCCACACTCCCTGTCACACTCCACCCCACTCCGTTTTGAAAAGCACGTTGCAGCCACATGAATGCTGGGATAGCTGCCCATAATGCACCGCTCCCAACACAGCTGCAAATGTTGCAAGTGTGGCCACGCCACTGCGATGGCAGCTGTCAGTGTGGACAGACTGCAGCGCTTTTCCCTACTCAGCTGTACGAAGACAGGTTTACCTCACAGTGTTGTACAGCTGCAAGTGTAGCCAAGGCCTAATAGGCAGCAGGTTTAAAACAAACAAAAGGAAGTATTTCTTCACACAACGCACAATCAACCTGTGGAACTCTTGGCCAGAGGATGTTGTGAAGGCCAAGACTATAATGGTTCAAAAAAGAACTAAATAAATTCATGGAGGACAGGTCCATCAATGGTTGTAAGTCAGGATGGACAGGGATGGTGTCCCTAGCCTCATTTGCCAGAAGCTGGGAATGGGCAACAGGGCATGGATCACTTGATGATGATCTGTTCTGTTCATTTCCTCTGGGGCACCTGGTATTGGCCACTGTCGGAAAACTGCATACTGGGCTAGGTGGACCTTTGGTCTGACCCAGTATGTCCTTTCTTATGTTCTTAAATTGGAGAGGGTTCAGAAAAGAGCCACGAGAATGATTAAAGGATTAGAAAACATGCCTTCATAGTGATAGACTCAAGGAACTCCTTGTATTTATCTTAACACAAGGAGAAGTTTAAGGAGTGACTTGATTACAATTTGTACGTGTCTACCTGGGGAACAAATATTTGATAATGGACTCTTCAGTCTAGCAAAGAAAGGTCTAACAAGATCCAATGGCTAGAAGTTGAAGCTAGATAATTTCAGACAGGAAATAAGGTGTATGTTTTTAACACAGAGTAATTAGAACAATTTGCCAAGGCTCATGGATTCTCCATCGTTGACCATTTTTAAATAAAGATTGGATTTTTTAAAAAAGATATGTATGCCCTAAGAATGATTTTGGGGGAGCTCTCTGTCCTGTGACCTATACTTGCATGGTCACAATGGTTCCCTCTAGCCATTGGAATATATGAATCAGTGCAGTTTGCCTTACAGGTTCCCAGGGACACTGGTAGCCCGAAAAGTTAAGAGTTTCAAGGCTTGCGGGCGCTTGACTCCCCAGCAAGGCACCAGGGTAGAGCTAGTAGGAAACCAGACAGGCAGGGTGGAACCTGTCTGGTTTCCCTTAGACTTGCTTGGAAATCAACATGTCCCTGGGGAATGCTTAGATTTCAACAAAATGAGCATTTTTTGACAAAGGAATACGCTCCTTTCTGACCAGCTCCACCCATAACACTCCCAACAGCTGCAAAGAGCTAATTCGCTGTTATCTTTTGATCTACTTGAATGGGGGTGGGGGAAACGGACCATCAGAGAGTGGGAAAGTCACTACTGTGCCTTTGCTTTTGTGAAAGTGGTATGCTTCTGGTATTTAGAAAAAAAAATGTTTTTTATAGCCTACACTAGAGGTGCTGTATGATAGAAGTGGCAGCATTTTGGTACTCATTGAAATGATCTCTTTGCTCAGTTTACAAATAAAAAGATGTTCTTTTCCCTAGCTGACCTTACCCTGGGCTCAGAGAGAGAAATGGCTTGTCTTCATCTCATTCATTATCACCAGAAACAAAGGTTCTGCAGGCCAGATTATTCTTTCAGATATGGCTGTACAGCCTCATTGTCTTCAAAGTGTATTTTTAGTTATACCAACATAACAGCATTCCTTTACCTGGGCTTGCACAGGTATAACTGAAGGTGTGATCTGAAGACAATGAGGTTGCACAAATACAGCGGGGGGGGGGGGTAGTCGTAATTTGATCTGCAGAACCTTTATTACTGGTAGTTAGGGAAAATAAAATCTTTCAGTTGCAAATGGAGGAAATTTGATAGAGAAACATAACAAACATAGAAACATTCTGATTCTTTTTTTAATCAATCACAGAACCTAAATATTGCCAGAAACACCCTTTAAAAATATTACAAGAAACAAATCTCAAATGAAATTATTTTTTACATTTGGATTGATGTCTTCCCTTGCAGTGCTGTGAAACCAAAGGCTCACTGTGTTAGTGCATGGAAACCAGAAAGTGAAAGACTAGAAACTTATTCCAAACAAAAGTGAAATTGAAGAGTCTATTTTTTTTTAATTGTTAATACATCACTCAGCATGGACAAACGGCATAAATGGTGAAAGAATTTTTCAAATGTTTAGTTTTTTAACTACTAGTTTTGCTAGTAACATAGGTAAGGAAATTTATTCTTTAATCACTTTTACCTAGTATATCATATTTTTAAAGTGATTAGACAGTCTGTGCTGCCTTTTTATTTGTATTGCGTTATCATTCTGCCTTCCTCTCTCTCAGAAGGGTTTTGAAACCTGTTTCTCCTACTTTTCCTCTGCCTTGATCATTGGTTAGTTTTAGAAATTTTGGTTTACTATGAAAGTCTCCATTATCCTCCCAAGTGGGATGAGTTCATCCATCAAGATAACGGCTGAAGCCAACCAGAACTGAATCTCTCAGTCTTTGTATCCTCTTCCTTTTGGAACATCTCTTCAATTTCTTGACGTATACTGTATTATTAGTTCTAAAGACTGTATTGTCGGTAACTGACCATTATGATTCGTGAATTCAACATTTCTGATGTCAAGAGCTATATTTTTTCTCTGCCTCTTGTGACATTTTTAGCCTTGGATACAAATTTCTTCTCTGCTAACCTCATGAGTGAGCTGTTTGTTATTTTTAAAACATTAGTACATTTTTAGAGCTCAAGACAAGTGCCAGATCGACAGCTTTTACAGGTGAAAGTTTCCTTTTAGCTACAAAACAAATAGAAAATAGGCAGCGGTGTGTCTCAAGCCTATTCCAGATGAACCATCTCTAGGTGAGGGAGGATAGTTTGGTCTTGATGCTCATTCAGTCTTTGGCATCTTGTTAAAAGTGCTATAGCAGTTGTGATTCTGTGGGGTAGATACCTGTCCACTAGAAACCGGACAAAGACCACGAGACCACCAACTCATATTGCATATGAATGGAAACTAAACAGCCATTACATAGTAATTTTAAATTTCTACTGATTTGGGCTAGCTTTTTGACCTGGAGAGATTTGGAAGTCAAAAGAGTTAGAATTATCTGATCCCTATATTGTGTGAATTTCTTTTCTCTTCTGTACCCTTTGGTCTTCAGAATCTCTCTCGCTAGCTTGGGAAGAGAAATAGAAAGCATTTAATATCTGTGCCTCTGCACACTAGCACTTTCTCAGCGGCAGCCGTCTGAAACGGCGTAGGATTACATGCAGCTTTTTAGGATTTTACTGAAGTAAGGCTTCATTGTGCAGCTTTACAAGTGTACTGATCAGCAATAACAAAGGAAGGCCATGTTTACGCTGCAGCCGCACAATGAAGGCGCTGCAGCTGAGCCGCTGTAGTGTGGATGCTTCCCTTATCAGTGGAAGGGGTTTTTCCATTAATCCACGTCTCCGAAAGGTGGTAGGTAGGCTGATGAAAGATTTATCCTTCTGCCAACCTAACTGCTTCTACGCCAGGGGTTAGCTTGACCTAACTGTGGTGCTGAGGGTGTGAAATTTTTCACAGCCATGATCAATGTAGCTAGGTTGACCTGAGTGTTAGGGGTAGACTAGGCCAAAGCAAGTGTGATCAGAGGAGCACTGGTGAGTGTAAGACTGGAAGTTATTTAAAGGTTTTTAGGAGGCCAGAATGTAGTTGAAATGTGCTATCCTTCAGCCTCAGTGTCTTGAGATGGCAACTTTCTGCAGTCTGTTCAGTTGCAGAGAGGGGTGTGGTTGTGTACTTGAAGAATGCAGTTCTGGAAATGTAAGAAACTAAATATATCTAATTAGCCAACAGTAAAATTCTAGCCAAATGGGAGGGAAGGGATTGGAAGAGGGTCAGGAAGGGATTCTTAAAATGAAATGTTTCGAACTGCAGCAGAGATAGTTAGTTATTTAGCTGCAGATATCTTATTGCTTGCAATGTCATCCCTACTCACTCAGTGGCTACAGGAAGTTCCCTGGCCACACTCCACCCCAGCTGGCAGCAGCAGAGTGGAATTTACAAAAATCTTGTTCAGAATGTTCTGAGCAAAATCAGTGAAACTGACGGGACTGTTGTAAATTGCACTCTCGCTCTGAACACTGAAGGTACCTCTACAGGTAGGGTGATGTGTCTAGTACAGACACTGCAGGTCCCGCTAGCCCCGGTATAAATAGCACTGTAGACTGTAAGGGATGACTTACGGGAGTAGCATGCCCTGCACACCTGAACCCTTGAGGATGCACCCTACGCAGCTCTGTATGCACCCAAGAGCTGCCTCCCACTGTTGTTTTCAGCAGTGGAATGTCCCACTGCCAGAGCCTTTCCCTGTCCCCATGAAAGACTCCGGCCATGGTGACAGGCTCCAGCAGCTCCCAACTGTCTCCCCGCTGACAGAGCTTTTCCTCACCATAGTGATCAGGGTCTAGGTCTAGGGTACAGTACTACCTTGCTGCAAGTCCCACATATCTGCTTGTCTGCCTCAGGGAAATAGGTACCTGGTAAACATTTTAAGGCTTTGTAACATGAGATTTGGTGCATCTGTAAACCTAGAATTCTCTGCTCATACTTCTCAGCATAAAAAGAAAACGATTAGCGGGCTTTGAATTATCTAGGATAACAGTAACACAAGCCATTTAAGGGCATGATCTTGCAGATGCTTACTTATGTGAATAGTCCTTATGTATACAAGTAGACCTATAATCTTTGAGGTCTCCTTGCATGTTTAGAGACTACTTAGCAGAGTATGGATGAGGAGGATGGAGACATATGGATTACAAATATAGCCTACTTTTTCTAAAGTGAATTTGGAGTGCCCGTTTTTGAGTGATCTTAAAAATAATCACATTTTTGCCAATAATTGAGCATCCATTTTCTGAAAAACCCTCTAAGGTGTGTCATGTTGGGAACTCAAAATCACTAGTCACGTTTGGAAGTTTACGCTGTATGTTTTAAATTTACAAACTTGTCGCACTTTTATACTCACTGATGTCTTTGCTTTGCTACAATCTTAAGGCAAGGTGAAGGAATAGTTTCTAGTACAAATGATCCTCATCCCAATAAATGTCATGTGTTGCTGCTTTATCGCAGCAGCAAATGGAATCTTTCTGAAAAAGATCCAAATAATTAAATTTTCATTATAGAGCTAAGTACTTGCATGCCTCCATCACCATAGTATCTGAGTGCCTGCCAAGTGTTAGAGAAATTATTTCTATTTTTATTCTTCCTTCCCAGCCTAAAGGGGAAATAGCTTGATTCATTTATAAGGATTTTAGCGTGTATGAGTCAATGGGTGTGTTGCCTATCTGTCTGTGTGCAGAACTCATTGAGGGGAAGCTGTGTTGAAGAAGTAAGATCTGCATGTGGGTCCCAGTTCAGGAAAAAAATCCTATTCAGGACAGTGCTTAAGTAGGTGCTTAAATTAAGCATTTGCTTTAGCAGTTTCCTGAATCTGAACTTTAGTTCGGAAATAGTTCAGTGGTTGTTCTGTCTTAGGGCAGTGAGTTCCATAGCCAAAGTCCAGCTCACGTGAAAGTTTAGTCCCCAGCTCTACCAAGCTTCTCTCTATTGGTTGACTACTTTGTTCAGTTGGTTTTAGTGCCATGTAAATAGTGGGGCTGATGCTTTAGCTTTGGCTTCCCAAGTGTAAACACTGTCCCTGCCCTTAGAGAACTTAGAATAGGGGTGGAAAGGATAAGAATTTAATGGGACTTTCCTGCAAGAGAATTATAATGTACAATGGCAAGGGTTAACTTCAGCATGGCAGATCTTGCACCTTATCCTTTGTGCCTGTGGAAATCCAACACAACATTCTGTCATTTGGTGCTTTGTTATCAAGTTAAATGGACCACTCTTAGAATATACCTTTCTTTTCCCTAGGCATCTTTGCTTACCTAAACTACCATGTTCCCCGGACAAGACGGGAGATCCTGGAGACCCTTATCAAAGGGCTTCAGAGATTGGAGTACAGAGGATATGATTCTGCAGGTAGGTCATTCGATAAAGTAACAATTATTTTTCTTTTTATATTGTAAATTGCCATTTTACTGGTATGCTTATTAGGCAGGTGGTCATAAATAAGTCTTTGCTTTCCACTGTGCTTCACAATTTCTATGCTTCACAATTTGTTTGTTGTGTCTTGCGGGAAACTGTTAGGTGTGGGAATCGATGGAGGAAATGACAAAGACTGGGAGGCTAATGCCGGCAAAATCCAACTAATCAAAAAGAAGGGGAAAGTGAAGGCTCTGGATGAAGAGATTAACAGTATGTATTACACTTCCCCTTTCCAAAAATATCTTGAGATTCTTTGCATGTTAAGTACTCTTTAACCTCAATCTCATGTATCTTGAGATATTCTGTATCGTACGTATTCTGTCCTTAGTATTGTTTGGGGATACAACTTCTGAACAAGGAAGTCTTTGATCTGTCAAGCTGAATCCTAGTAAAATCATCAGCTATGTGTTGGTATGCTGCTATACGCACAATGGTACAGTGCTGTTTTACATGGGAGAAAAATGTCTTTACTAGTGGAAGATGTAACTGAAAAAGTATTAATAAACATCTTAGGGTTTTTTCTAGTGCAAGGGAGTTTAAATATTAAATAATCTGAAATTCGCAAATTTGACTGATTATATTGAGTTAATCTCTGTGTTGTATTTATTAAGTGGAAATTTTCAGATCAGTACAGTTTAAGGCCCAAATCCAGCAAAGTACTTAAGCACTTGCTTAACTTCACACTAGGGCTGTCAAGCAATTAAACAAATTAATCGCGCAACTAAACAATAATAGACTACTATTTATATAAATATTTTTGGATGTTTTCCACATTTTCAAATATTTTGATTTCAGTTACAACACAGAATACAAAGTGTACAGTGCTCACCTTATATTTATTTTTTTTATAAATATTTGCACTGTAAAAATAAAATAGTATTTTTTAATTCACTTAATACAAGTACTGTGTCAAATCTCTTTATCATGAAAGTTGAATTTACAAATGTAGAATTATGTATAAAAAATCTGCATTCAAAAATAAAACAATGTAAAACTTTAGAGCCTACAAGTCCACTCAGTTCTATTTCTTTTAAAGCCAATCGCTCAGACAAACAAGTTTGTTTACATTTGCAGGAGATAATGCTGCCCGCTTCTTGTTTACTACGTCACCTGAAAGTGAGAACAGGTGTTCTCATGGCAGTGTTGTGGCCAGCATTGCAAGATATTTATGTGCCAGATGTGCTAAATATTCATATGTCCCTTATGCTTCAACCACCATTCCAGAGGACACGTGTCCATGCTGATGATGGGTTCTGCTCAATAACGATCCAAAGGAGTGCAGACCAACGCATATTCATTTTCATCGTCTGAGTCAGATGCCACTAGCAGAAGGTTGATTTTCTTTTTTGGTGGTCCGGAGTCTGTGGTTTCTGTTTCAGAATGTTGCTCTATTAAGACTTCTGAAAGCATGCTCCACACCCCGTCCCTCTCAGATTTTGGAAGGCACTTCAGATTCTTAAACCTTGGATCGAGTGCTGTAGCTATCTTTAGAAATCTCACATTGGTACCTTCTTTGCATTTTGTGAAATCTACAGTGAAAGTGTTCTTAAAATGAACAACATGCTGGGTCATCATCCGAGACTGCTATAACATGAAATATATGTCAGAATGTGGGTAAAACACAAGAGCAGGAGACATAAAATTCTCCCCCAAAGGAATTCAGCCACAAATTTAATTAACACATTATTTTTTCAGTAAGCGTCATCAGCATGGAAGCATGTCCTCTGGAATGGTGGCCAAAGCATGGAGGGGCATATGAATGTTTAGCATATCTGGCACGTAAATACCTTGCAATGCCGGCGACAAAAGTGCCATGCAAGTGCCTGTTCTCACTTTCAGGTGATGTAAATAAGAAGTGGGCAGCATTGTCTCCTGTAAATGTAAACAAACTTGTTTCTCTGAGTGATTGGCTTTAAAGGAAGTAGGACTGAGTGGATTTGTAGGCTCTAAAGTTTTACATTGTTTTGTTTTTGAGTGCAGTTATGTAACCAAAAAAAAAATCTACGTTTGTAAGTTGCGCTTTCATGATAGAGAGTGCACTATGAGGTGAATTAAAAAAATTCTATTTCTTTGATCATTTTTACAGTGCAAATATTTGTAATAAAAAATATAAAGTGAGTACTGTATACTTTGTATTCTGTGTTGTAATTGAAATCAATATATTTGAAAATGTAGAAAAACATCCAAAATATTTAATATATTTCAATTGGTATTCTATTGTTTAACAGTGTGAATAAAACTCCAATTAATCACAATTAATATTTTTGAGTTAATCGCGTGAGTTAACGGCTATTAATCAACAGCCTTACTTCACACTCAAGAGTAGTCCCATTTAATTCACTAGGATTCACAAGTGCTTGTAAATATTTGCTGGATTGGGGCCCATTTAGCTTGGTAAATTTTAAAATGTTCTCAAAATAAGGAGCAACCTTTTAGAAAGGGAATTAACTGTGCATTGGTTTCTCATCCAAATAAAGCAAAATAGTGAAAATAATATTACAGCATTAATAAGAATCCATCTATATATGGATATATTTTATTTCAGTTCTAAAAAATAAACTCCCTCCTCCTCTGCAAGCAGGAAAAAATCATCCACTAGGACATTTTGAATTTAGCCTTAATAAATTGACTTTGAGTTTCTGAATAACCTAAATATCTTATAGTGCAAACCTAGTTTTATCTTGAGGTGCGCAGTAGATGAGCTAAGGAATTGGTTAAGAAAAAATGCTAATATACTTATAAGTGGAACTGTCAAATTGATGAGAAAGTAGGAAGTGAGGTATTCTGCTTTCTATTTCTAAACCCTTTTGTGTCCTGGATAGAGTCAGATTTTAAATTAGTCAAATCTCTGCAGGAAACAAAACTGCAAACAATTGTTTTCTGTAAAGTATGGGTAAGCACTGCATGAACTTGCAGGTATCTGCCACCATAGTTGATGGTTGTCTGTTTCTAGTTAATATCCTGATTTTCAGGTGTTAGTAACTTCAGTTACAGCATATTTATTTAACTTAAAGGATTCTCATATATGAAACTTATGAGAAACTGATTCTGTAGCCTTTTAATGTAATTTTAACATTACTAAGATAGTAAAACCTCATTGATCCAAATGAAATGCGTGGACCTAACCTTAATTCAGCTAAGTCCAAAGTCTGAATAAACAAGGCTATATTGTATATATTCAGTAAAAAAGAAAGACACTGGAATAATGGTAAGATTTAAGCACTTGTGGTAAAATCAATTTAGAAAACTATATTATGGTCTATGAAAAGCCATTAAGAAAGACAGAAAAGGTAATCTCTGAACAAAAGGATGAACTTCTACCAAGAGAAGATTAATTTGATACTTTCCAGGCACTAAATTGTTACTGTTGGGGATTCTAATTTGATATTGTATAAGGTGATTATGCTTGGTCAGGCAGAGCTAATATTTCAATAGCATCAGAGATGATGGGCCAACACAAGGGAAGAAAATAAAATTGGGTGACTTGTTAAAGGTTATTTTCTTTTTGAGAATAAAAAGGAATGGAATCGCCAGATGAGTGAGACTTACAAAACAGGCACATGAATAATTTTGTTAATGTATCTTTATAGGTATGTGAAATAAACTGAAGGCCATATAGTAAGTTGGAAGAGGTTGAGCTGGGGGGATAGACAGGCGTGTCACAGAACTTCTTGGAGAATGGAAGGCATAGTTGAAACATGCTGCCAATTGCTATATTGTACAATAATTCACTGCTTGGTATGAGAGCTTTTACTCAGTTTACCGGTTCCCATCCTCTTCTCACTAAAGCTTTCCTGAAGAAGGCTTGATAGGCTGGAAACAGACAATTGAGAAGAACACTGAGTAAATGATTGTCTAACATAACAGGTTTATTCTTTACTAACAAGTGCTATGAACTTCTTAATAGCTCATGAAGTGTACGTTTGAGAATTATGGTCCTAGTTTTGTAAGACTCTCCCATTGATGCACAATCATGTTCCCATTGGCTTATTGGTTAATAAAAGCATGCGAATGCTTCACAAGTAAAATTCATAGATATTTCCTCAATATGCAGGAGAAAAGATTATCAGAGTTGAAAATGTTCTCAGGAGAAAATATATACAGTATAAACAAGTGATGCTGTCTAATTGCTTCTTATTGAGGACTCAGTGTGGCAAAACAAGTGAACTCCTGAGACAAAGATGTTCTTGCTGAAAAACCAAAATGATTTTGTGAACTTGTTGGAAATGCCCTGATGTTGGGATACTTTTTGCCTGAAGAAGAGCTTAGAAAATATTCACACCTGCCCACAAACAGCTTTGGCGTTAATAGACAATACTCAGAATGCTGCAATTTTTGTGTGGGTGGAGAGCCTACAAGAAAATCATGTTGGTAAATTTATTAAAAAATCGGCAGTTAAATTAAACATTTGATCTTTGATATTGCAAACCTGTACACATGAGTCAGTGGTACTGATCAGTAATGTGGCTCAGAGGACTGGGTTCACAGGATCAGGCTGTGTATCTCACATGGAAAGATCCTTCATCACGTTGAAATCATCACTTTATTGGCTGGGGCCATGACATGGTCTTGACTGCCAATAACTTAAACCTGACGTTTTGCTTGCTTTGTGCTAATAATTTTTTGATTATATTTTTACTTGAATATGTCAGTCTCTATGTAACTTACTGCATTGCCTGTTACGCTCTGAAAGCCTGACCCATCTCTTATGTTGCTTTCAATGTGAATTGGATCAGGTCCTGATAATGTAAAATTTTTACACTTCCATCTGCAGAACAACAGGATATGGACCTGGACATCGAGTTTGATGTACATCTTGGCATCGCACATACCCGATGGGCTACCCATGGTGAGCCCAGTCCCGTCAATAGCCACCCGCAGCGCTCAGATAAAAACAATGGTAAGACCCTGCACTGCAAGGGGAAGTATTTATTTGTGTGAATGGGGAGAATAATGGCTATTGGGAATTCTGAGCGATGAATATGCTCTTGCAAATTGTCACTTAATTCAGTACTTCATACTAAAACTCCATTGGTGCAGTGCTGCCTATGCCTCTGTGAGAGCACGTGCTTGGAGGCAGGGGGTAGGAATCATTATTCTGTTTCAAGCCATGATCCTAATCTTGCTCCTTTTGAATCCCACCGGAGTTTGGTCATTCACTTCAATAAGAACAGCACCAGACTCTTTTTTGTTATTATGATGATGATGAATCACTTGCAGTAAGAGGCAGTCGTATTAATTATTTGCATTGTGATAGTGCCTCGGGACTTCAGTAAATCAATATTGACTGAAAAAGTAAGATCTCAAGGCCTACAGTAATCTCTGTACAGGAATTTTCCCAACCATCATCATAAATGGCATGTTGCTAACATACAGGGTTTTTTTTATATATAATGTAATTTTCTTTGTTTATTTCTCTCTTTTGGCCATCATTTGGTAAAGGTTGCTTTGTCCTTTGTATTGCTGCAGAAGGCTGCTTGGCTCTTATTTATATCTATGCACCAGCTCGAATCTCAAATGCTTTACGAACTGTGATGAACCTATCCTCAGGCTACCTGTGTAATCGTTAGCATTCTCACTTACAGATGATGGTTTGTGGCAGAGCTGGGTAATAATAACAACAATATATAGCTCTTACAGAACTTTTCATTCCGAGATCTCAAAGCACTTGACAAAGTATCCCCACTGTACAGGTGGAGAAACTGAGGCACGGGAGGTGAAATGACTTGCCCAAGGTCACCCGGCAGGCCAGTGACAGAGCCAGGAATAGAACCCGATGTTCTCTGTCCTGTTCTCTGTCCTGTGCTTTAAACATAAGACCATCCTCCATCTCTGTTAAGCTCACCCTGGGTGATTTAAGTGTTGTGTCAAATGGTTCAGTGAAAATTGATTGGATTAAAACACAAGCCCAAGATATTTAGAATCTCAGGAGACATTACCAACCAGTTTCTGAAGATTTTGAAATGGAACCAATTTTGGCTCTAACCATCTGATTTTTGTATTGTAACAAACGAACCAACTGAGATACAATAATAGCTCGTATAGAAAAGGATCATCGCTAATTGTATATTGTTTAGGTGAGCACCGCACATAAAATTGTTACAAGCATATATTAAATATATTCAGTAATCTTCCTGTTACAAGACTTCTGCAAAACTACTTTGTCCACTCCTTCAAATGTGTTGTGATTCTGAATACTGGAAACGGAAATAATACAACCATTGATTTGGAAAATGGTTTGTGCATGTTTAACGTCCTCAGCACTAAGACCTGATGTGATTAACATGTATAGTAATTTAGGGTAATGGCACACATGAAGGCTGGCCTAGATTCTCGTCTTTTACATTAGGAAAATTATCTCTATTCTGTATTGCATGCAATGATACTAAGAGAACATTGTCATGGTAATTGGTATTTACTAATCACACGGCATATCATCGTGGCAGCTGGATGCATTAAATACATTTTTTAAAAAATCCATGAAAGTTAAAAAAGCCACCCTCAAAAGATGACAGATGGGTGAGTTTTCTTTGAAATATTTGCTCTTAAAAGGTTATTCAATGGTATACTTCTAACACAGGCCTTTGAGCAAGGCACTTAATGTTTCTGTCCCTTAAGTTCTCCATCTGTAAAATAAGTTCTCCATCTTTGTAATGCACAATGAGATTTATTGATGGAAAGGCATAGCATAAGTCCTAGACCAGGGGTTCTCAAACTGGGGGTTGGGACCCCTGGGGGTCGCGAGGTTACTACATGGGGGGTTGCGAGCTGTCAACCTCCATCCCAAACCCCGCTTTGCCTCCAGCATTTATAATGGTGTTAAACATATATAAAAAACGTGTTTTTAATTTATAAGGGTGGGTCACACACAGAGACTTGCTATGTGAAAGGGGTCACCAGTAAAAAAGTTTGAGAGCCACTAGATGGTATTACCTCATAGAGCTTAGAACAGTCCTTGCTAACAGAGAGCAATCTGTGCAGGGTAATTGCAGTGAATTATAGAAGCCGTTCACTATTTTGATGCTTCTACTACTGTGTAAGTATGCTTATTAGAATAAAATGTTTCATATGGTGTTTAAGGTATGTAAAATACTCACGTTTCTGTTAGAATTAACACTTTTTTTTTATTATTCTCTAGAATTTATTGTTATCCACAATGGCATTATAACCAACTACAAAGATCTGAGAAAATTTTTGGTAAGTAAAACTAGCTGTGTGTCAAAGCTCTGGGATAAAGTTATAATGGCACCTAGTACTGGTTAAATCTCAAAGTCCTTGATTAGCTGCCTACATTTCTTGCTACTGTGGTGTGGAAACCACAGATGGTAATAGTGCCCAGCGATTTTAACATACGAAGCTGGAGATGCTTCTGAGACAGCTGAAGGACTTCACGGCTTTCATGGTGACCATGGGATTATCTCAGGTCATGTGGCTGCCCATGCTTTGATCTGGTTTGTGGGTGGAGAGTAGAAATTGAAGGGATGGAAATTACCCCTCAAGTCTCATGGACTGATCATACCTTCATGTGTATGAGGTTGGGAATCTTCTCTTTCAGGATGAAGGATCTGTTTTGATGCTCTGGCCTTTGGAGGGTAATGGAAATTGCATTGCCAGCTGACCATTCTGCTAACAGGACTTCGTAATCCTTTGCTCTTTGCTATTGACAGAGTTGCTCCCCCGTGCCCTGTATTCAGTTTCATACATCCAGAGCACCCTGATTTATGGGTAGCGTGAGACAGATTAGACAAGAAAAAAGACTGTTGTGGAGATATTTGTTGTGCACGAGACTGGTTGATATGAATTCTTGTCTGAATTGTTTTTCCTTACTTAGGGAGCTTCTTAAATAGGGGCAGTCTATGCAGTTACTGTTTTTTGTGTGTCCTGCAAGACTCTCCTCTGTTGTCTACATTAACAGTGAACAGCCCCATCACATCTCATCTGCAGATCTCCCTTGCATCCACTCTGATGCCATCCCTTACTCTTTTCCTTTAATTTCTCACTCTGCTCTGTCTCCTACCCTTCACAATACAAACATGCTTTAGTCTCCCCATCTTAACCACAAACAAAAAACCTTGAGCCCATTTGCATCTCCAGCTACTTCCCTATCTCTGCCTCTCCCTTTCATCTCTAAGATCATTGAATTTGCTGTGTACAGTCACAGTCTAGAGTTCTTCTCCAGTCCTGTTTTTGCCCCTCGCGCTCCACTGAATCTGTTCCCACCAAAGTGTCTAATGTCGTCATCTCGTGTCTTGATTTACTACATTCTTGTCTCTAGCCTTGACAAATATCCATTCAAAATCTGCTCCTATCCATTCAGAATGCTGCTGCCAAGATAATTCTTCTAGCCTGTCACTTTGACTATGTCATCCCTCTACTGCTTCCCCTTTCTCCATCTCATCAGACATAAGCTAATTGTCTTCACTTTCAAGGCCCTTCACTGCTTATCTCCACCCAACTATCATCTTTCATTCACTATCGACTCCCAATTCCGGTTGGCCCATGATTCCAGCCTCCATCATCTACTCGTTACATTTTCAAACTAGCACCTTTGTGCTTAAAAGGAGCTCCTTGTAAACATCTGCAAAGCTACCACCCTGTCCTCCTTCAAAACCCTCCATGATGCCTACAAAAAATTTGACAGCGGTTAAGGTGCTGGTGTTCTGAGACCCGCTGCGTATCAGGCTGACCACTGTTGTCTCATTATTTCCTTGTACTCTTCTATCTGTCAGTATCAATCTTTGTTTCTTGTTTTACACTTAGATTGTAAGTTCTTTGGGGGCAGGGACCATCTCTCTCTTCTGAGTTTGTGCAGTGCCCAACACAATGGGGTTCTGGTCCATGACTAGCGCTTCTAGACGTGACAAATAATGAACAGTAATAACAAACTGGGGTTTTTTGGTTTGCTTTCAGGAAAGCAAAGGGTATGATTTTGAGTCTGAGACCGACACAGAAACCATTGCCAAGCTTGTCAAGTACATGTACGACAACCGCGAAAGTGACGACATTAGCTTCACCACCTTGGTGGAGAGGGTTATCCAGCAACTGGTAATATATTAATTAATTTTAAATATCGGTTGATTCAAACTTTTTTTTTTAGACCCAGAGGCAATACTTCTGATGGTATCTCAAATGAAAATAAAAGCTATGCTAAAATATTTGAAAGTTGGAATACTGGAATTGCAATACTCAGCTGACTAATGGTCAGTCTAGTCCAATAGGCTGTCTGTATTCCATATTCTTCAGTGAGTAGTGCAAGAAATCCCATAACGGACAATTAAAGAATAACCTGTACAGAGATGTTTCTTCCAGGCAATCAGTGTTTGGTTTATGTCACGAAGCGCAAGAATTTATATTCCTATCTAATGTAACTGTGGATATTGTTCATATAAATGTTTAATCCTGCTAAGCTTGTAGACCAGATCTACATTGTAAACTTGTCACTAAGTCAATTTAAAGCCCTGTCTTAGGAGAGCATCCCTATTTAGGACAGGATTTAAGCTTGTGCTTAAGTCCCATTGGCGTCATTGGGACCTACTTAAAAGTTAAGTCTGTGTTTCCTTTGCTGAATCTGGACCTAAGGTTAGTTGGTTGTAAAACTCCAGTAATGGAAGAAATGCTGACCTCTTGTGGAAACTTTCTTGAAAAGCATGTATGTTTACCTGAGATTTTTTTAATTAATATGCACAGTCCTGTGCATAAAAACAGTTAGTTTACTTCCTCCTGGTGCTATTTTGTTCTGGAAACAATTAATGTTAATAACCATGGAATGCCAGGGAAATGGCAGCAGCCGAGGCCATGCACAGATTTTCCATGGTATGTGTTCCAAGTGGCAAACAATTTTGCGAACCGACGCAGGTCAAGCAGCGCAAAGATTTGTTTGCTGAATCCTTGGTGTAGTACGTCAGCTCACCAAAATCTGAATTGGTGTCAGCTTTTATAGTGGTAGGCAGTTAAGCCTAACCAGGGAGTCCTGTTTTTTAAAAATAACTGGCTTAGAACAAGCGAATTAAGGGAGATGGTTTCAAAATTAGGCACCTGAAATAATCAGCGACCATGAAATATGTGCCAACAGACAGTTGTTTTGTTGAACAAGAATGTTCTTATGGGTGCAGGTTACATGCTGGTGTTTGAAAAATGTGGCTGTAAGTGTAGTTTGAAATGGTACAATAATTTGTATATTTCGCCTTTCTTTCCAGGAAGGTGCTTTTGCCCTTGTGTTTAAAAGTGTCCATTACCATGGTCAAGCAGTTGGCACCAGGTAAAGATTGCTATTGTATCTCTCAATAGACAGTATTCCCCTTTTAATCACAATCAAAGCAAATACATTTTTAACCCCTCTCCCTTCTTGCTGATGATGGCTGGTGTATCAGTCAGAGGAGAGTAACATAGAGGATGCTCTTACTGCACTGTGTGAGAATCTGAATTTTCTGTGTTGCATACTTTTTTCTCCTCTCTTTCCCCCATCTCAGCACAAAACACTTCAAAAGGCCTCCTTTGGAGAAATACTTCAGTACCAGATTTGTGGTCAGAATCTCACTTATACTCACATACAACTGGTCTGAAATAACCTAGGTCTCTTGGCCTTTGGGGGCATGCCACGAGGCAAATCTGGTTGTGAAGGCTGCTGTGGAGGTTGGCC
Source organism: Chrysemys picta bellii (assembly GCF_011386835.1). Classification (NCBI taxonomy): domain Eukaryota; kingdom Metazoa; phylum Chordata; order Testudines; family Emydidae; genus Chrysemys; species Chrysemys picta. The sequence goes on from NC_088792.1 coordinate 153,190,441, forward strand.
TTGGAAAGAGAAGTCAGATTTGTGGGTCGGGAACTTGTTTTTGTAACGTATGGCAGTGGCACCTAAAGCCTTGGAGGGACACCCCCTTTCTTTCTTTCTTTCTTTCTTTCTTTATATTTTTAATAAATTGGGCTACTTTGATTTTCAAGTGTATCATGCGAGTGCCTTAATAGGACCTCTAAATCCCACACTTAGACATTCAAAAGCCAACCAAGAGATTTAGCCACACTATTCCCATTAATTTTAACTAAAGTGTGGCTAAATCCCTAATAAGCTTTGAAAGCCTCAATTTTAGTATCTGCCATTAGGTGCATATAATGGGTAATAACCATTCAAAATACTGGCTTGAGCATGCAAGTGCAGGATTTCAGTGCTCATATTAGGGAATCTGCCCCAGTTTTAAGTCTTTGTTGCTTTTAGCCTTTGCCTTCATATCTCATTGTCTAGCTCTGTTCCTGGAAAGGGTGAACGCTAAATTTGTATTTTCAATTGGGGAAGGTTAGTGTAACTGAGATCAGAATTTTGTCCTATATCTTCAGCCTCCTTCACTTTCTTCACAATTAATTGGTTAATGAGATTCAGTAAAACAAGCTGGATGAGGTTAATTGGTTTAGATACCGTGGTGTCGAACAACAGTCCCCCAAGTTTAAGGTTTCTATGTTGAAGCTCCGTGTATCATCAGTTACAGCTCCATGTTTCGTTTGCAGACGAGGAAGCCCCCTGCTGATTGGAGTTCGAAGTGAACACAAGCTCTCCACTGACCACATTCCAATACTGTACAGAACAGGTAAATTAGAAGTGACTTTCTCTTTGTTATATTGTTACACTATTTTAAATTATTATTTTCCACTGATTGTGTGAAGTTATTTTTCTTTCTTGTTACACTTTCAGCTGTGCAATCTATGGATCATTCTGTTGGTGGAATATCCATAGAAGCGGAGAAAGGTGCCTACTTGAGACATCCCTTTAATACTACGAGTTCTGCTTGTTTTTTCTTAGAAAAAGAATTGAAAATAAGGGAAATTAGAACTGCCTCTTTAGTATGTGGTTATTGCTTTCCATGTAGCAAAATGAAACAAACCAGAAGAAAAGGATTTCTTCTTTATAGAACACCACAAATAAATACAAAACCCCCCACCTTTTCCCCAAGTTTCAGTGTTCTAGTGATTCTGAACATGTACATAGTACATTGTGAGCGTTAACTTAGCTAACTGATGTTTTAGGTATAGGTTCGTTCTTGAGTTCCCTGCGGCATTATTCACGCACGAAAGAGTGAATAAGTTTAAAAAAAAAAAAAAAAGAAGTAAAAACAATGAAATTAGAAACCACTGTCATGCTGGGAAATCTTGTCACCGAAGCAGAGCTGTGTTTTGAGCAAAATGTAGTTCATCTGATCTACAGCACATCATGGATACAATGAGGTTCGAATTACAGCTTGGGTTTATTTCCCTTTTGCTCCTTGTATCCGGAAGGTTTTTTACAAAAATCTGTTTGTGTGTTTTGAGTTTGGGGTGTGCCTTTAGCTGCAATGAATCATTATTTATTAACAATCTAATCTGTTTTCTCAAGTACTCCATTTCTGTTTTAAAAATAACCTTTCACTTACGATCTGACAAAATGTTCAGCTAAATTAGGAGAGTTCTCTATTAAAGGAAAAGGATGGGGCGTGATACTCACCTGGTGTAAATCAGTAGGACTTCATTGTCAGTAGCATGTGGTTGCAAGAATAGTCGTTTCAGTGGTTGAAATGTGTGGGCTTGTGCCAGTGGAGAATTTGAACCTCAATGCTATTGAAGTTCTTCTTGTGCCAATAGCTCACCCAGGTAACCTTTTATTAACTACATCCCCTTGTAACCTGGGGAAAACTGATCATTTGAGTGGACAGTGATTACAATTATATTTAATACAAGCCAAAGGAGAGGTGGTGTGCAAAAGTTTGTTGTTCCACATGTTCAACGGGTTTCCCTGGAAGTTAGTGTTAATGGGTAAAAATTGCCTGCATCCCACGTTCAAAAGTAACATAGGCATTTAAAAACCAACGTCCATTGACTTTAAATGGGACTTAGTTTCTTTGAAAATGTCTTTGACCTTTGACAATTTTACCCAAAGCCTCAAGTTAAAATAGAGGGGGAGAGGGCAACAACCCAGAACTAACCAAATTCTGGTGAAAGCGCAGCCTAAGATTTGTGGTGTAGCACGGACCTAGAAGTACAGTGTGCTGACTCCACAAGGTGTTAAGACTTCATTGTTGCATAGGGCTGAATGTAATTTTATGTAGGTACGTCCTAATGGGATGCACATGCTTGGAATAGCGAGTGACCTCAATAAGATGAGAGGGTTTTGAAGCTACGGAGACAATCGTGGACCAGGTGCGGTAGGGCTCCTAGTTATTATTAACGCTTGAAGTGTAAGGAGTAGGTGATTTCTGCTTCCTTCCATCTTTGTACGCATAGATAAAGATTCTGTGGCACGCCAGTCTGTCTAGTTAAAATGCAATAAACTGGTTGGTTTCTCACTTTTCAAAAACATTTCACACCTGTGGTAAGAACTTCTGCTGACAGCCTGGGCATGATGCGCTGCTCTTCCTTTATTAACTGGCAATAGGGTTTCGTATTATCCCTAGGAATTATCTATAATGGATGGTGGTTTTAGTCAAAGACAGTGACATTAACATAGGCCGCTCTGTCTTTGCAAGTGCCTCTTAAAGCAATTTCAAATGTAGCCTTGCTCAAGTAAGCATAGAGAATATCTCATAGTAAGTAAAAGCTAATACTAATCTGTGCTACGTTAGCATTTTAAAACTAGCATATGCTTAAAATTGCTACAGTGGAAGTTGATATGGTATCAAAATATGCTCAGCAGTTTTTCCTCCGAGAGATTTTGAAGTAATTGTTTTATTCTCCCTGCCACCCCCAATTGTCTGCAAAATCTCCCCCTTTTTTTGGTCCGTGATGCAAGCCCTGAGTAGGCAGTAGCAGTCATTGTTCTGAAGGCGAGGAATTGCTGTTGTGTTGCTGTTAGAGCCTAAAAAGTGGTAGCCAGGCAATACTTATCAGTGATATATCCACTGATGATATGCAGCTGGCTTTGGTTTGCTGAAACTGAACTTCTTACGTGCTGATGACAAAAAGATTGAATCTAATGGAAAGCAATGCTGACATAATAAAGATGATGCAGTGAAATGTCCTACCTGGGGAAAGAAAATCTGCATGCTTCAATCAAGGGTGGGCGATTTATTTGGAGAATGGCCACTAGCACCATCGCTCTGCCTTTTCTGGTGGTTGTGTTCTTTGTTTTCTGATTTGCAAACTGAAAGGAACATAAAAATCTGAAGCGCTCTGAACTGTTGGTTTAGTGGAACTTCCTTATTTTCCCTCAGTATCAACATGAAAGCAATATTTTTGATTTTAGAAAAAAGTTTTTGGAAAATTTAACTAAATTGCAGCTGTATTGATCTGAATATTAGCTATTGTTGTGGGGGGAGGGTATTTAAATCAATGATGTACATGTTCTGTAATTAAAATGTTACCCAGTTTATGCTATTTTAGTACAAGTAAAATAATCAGGCCTGTAGAGTGTATTCCTTGTAGTATATGTCAACTTAAAATTTGTCATCCTTGAATTTTAGACAGAATAGAAAAGAGAAACTTGTAGAATAACCCATCTATCCTCTGTGACTTCTCTTTATCACCCCCTGCCAATGCAAGGTTGCTCTCTCTGGCATGTTTAGTGTTTTGTCCAAGCTCAAATGTTAAGCAACCAGTCTTAGCCACTTCTCTCAGACTATACTACAATCTTAGTCTTCACTGGTAAACAATTTCTTGAAGTTAAGAAAAAAAAATTCTAGAGCAAGTTAAAAAATGTTGAAATACTGAGGGAATTTTCAGTGAAATTTTAGGCTTTTGGAAAAATTTCTACCAACATCCCAAAAATGTCTCCTATGGCTCATTGGTGTTAGTCACGCTTCCTTGGACCAACAGAAATAATTTCTATGAGCTGTTAAATCTGACTGCCCAGACTGCAGGCTGCCAATGTTACAAGCTTGGACCAAAATTATGAGAAGCTCATTTGTCAGTTGCTCCACTTCTGGTCTCCCACGAACAGTACTGAGCTCTTGTACTCCGTGGCCATTGTACAAATGCTAATAGCAAATGGACCAAGAGAAAGAGAGTTTGCTTTTGGTGCGGAGAATTTTTATTAAACATGGGGATGTAAAGTAGAGAGAGTCCCACTTGCCTCTCACACACCACGGTGAGTGTGCACAGCAGTTATTAAAAAAGAAAAATGTTTAAACTTGTAAGCAGGACAGAGTGAGTGAAAAAATATGGGTATCTAATAAATGTGAAACCTTGTGAAATGATTTGAGTCATTTTTCAGAGTAGAATCGTACAGAGACTTCCTAGTTTAGTTCTTTTATTGAAGTTCTCTATAGACACACTACAAGTATGGAACATATCAATAGCATGTTTAATGTCAAGTAGATTTAATCCAAAAAGCTTTCAGTGCCGTGTAAGCAAACTAAGAAAGGGCTCAAGAATGGGAACAAATAATGTTACCCAGAAAAAAAATCCTGATCGCTTTTGCTAAGCCTATTTTCATCAGTGTTAAATTGACTATAGCCCCTTGATCTCAACCAAAATGTGAAGTGTTCAAAATAATGCTTCATGTTGGTACTGTGAGTTGGGAACGGTGATCAAGTTTGACACATTGCAGCATCTGTTCTTTATTGTGGAAGTGTATGTGACACTGATTGCTAATACAGTGTATAACATTAAAGGTAAAGACAAGAAAGGAAGTTGCAGCCTCTCCCGTATCGACAGCACCACCTGTCTTTTCCCTGTTGAAGAGAAAGCTGTGGAGTACTACTTTGCTTCTGACGCGAGGTGAGATTCTTCAGTATCTTTAGTGGATTCCAAGACAACTGTTGACATGCCCTTTCAATTTAGAGCCCTAATGGGTAACCTGTGTTACAACTGTTACTTTATCAATACTTAGCAAAGGGTGCGTAACAACTCTCATAGTGTCTTACAAACATCAACTAGATGTCACTTACTTACCATTCATAAATTGCATGTCCTTCTTTACTGATGCCGGGGAGGGGGTGAAAGGCAGGTTAAATAAGTCTTCATTTCTTTAACAAAGTCTTATCACTTCTCGGCTCTCTGTGAGCTGACGGGTGAAAACATTATTTACTGTGGCATTGTCCTAGTACAAGTTCATCAGTTAATATGCTTCCAGAGATGAGTAATGGGAATCTTGTGAAGACAGCGGCCAAAATTAAAAAGACAGACCCAGAAATTATGAGGAGAATTGTGCAGTTCTTCTAAGGACTCTGTGCATGCCTAATTCCCTGTATCCCCTAAAAAGTCTTTTATGTTAACCCTACTGGAGGGTAAAAGCTAATGGTAAAAAACTAACCTTGTTGAATCCTTGGTCTTTAGCATGTTAGTAAAGTAACAGTGTTTGTTCCAGAAACACATGTAAGTGTGACCGTAATTGACTTCTGCAGCTCCTTTCATCTGAGAGTTTTGAAGAGCTTTAAGGATACAGCCTTAGGATACCCGTGTGTCTTTTCCCCCTTTTACAGAGATTAAGTGACTTACCCAAGGCCATTTCTATGCTAGGTAAACAGGGTTAACTGTAACCAGCTGATATATTTAAATATGGTTTGCCCTGTCCAAAGTCATGTTTAAAATCACATCAGTTAAAAGCTTGTATTTTCAAACCTATTTTTCAAGTGTAGAAATGGCCCAAGTTAACAGCGGAGGTGGGAATAGAATCCAGTAATGCTGGCTCCCAGTCTGCGGCTTGCAACGATTAGACTACGCTGTTGCATAATACACTTTGCCTTAGGAATTCATAGAGATTTCTAAAAGTGGGGCCTTAAATTAATCAAATAATGACACACTAAAAAGTGAACTGTCCAACTTCTTTAAATAAATTGCACGTTTGATTATGGGCTCAGCTCTAGCCCTCATCTCCTTTGTGAAGTAGTGTCCTATGGCAACTGGTCTATTCTCTTTCTAGTGCTGTCATCGAGCACACCAATAGAGTGATTTTCCTTGAAGATGATGACGTAGCAGCTGTGGTGGACGGTCGTCTTTCTATCCACCGGATCAAACGCACAGCGGGCGACCACCCTGGGCGTGCAGTCCAGACACTGCAGATGGAACTACAGCAGATCATGAAGGGTAAAAGTTCTTCACCATTTCCTCCATTTAAATATAGGGCCATACCCTGCCATCGGGAACCGGTGGTTTAATAACCAAAACTGGGGCTGCCGATTCTCTCTTCCATTCAGAAGCATCCCTTGTTTCCCAGATTGGTCCCCAAGAGAAACTAGAACTTGCCCTTTTGGATCAGACCATGAGTCCATCAAGTCTGGTGTCTGATCTCCAGCAGTGACCAATTCCTGATGCTTTGGTGAAAGGTGAAATAACAGCATCATGCACCTTCCTGTGACACGATCATGTACAGGAGTGAGAAAAATCACTTCTGACCATTCTGACAATCAGCATGTTCGCCCCCATGTGTTCACCTGTTCATTGCATTAATAGTATAACAAAGTTTCCATTGTGTGTGTTCTTTTTTTTTTTTAAGGTAACTTCAGTTCATTTATGCAGAAGGAAATTTTTGAGCAACCAGAATCTGTTGTTAACACAATGAGAGGAAGAGTCAACTTTGATGACTACACTGGTAATTTAAATTAATCCTTTTACAGTTTTAAAGCTAGCGCCTGCCAAATTTGGGGTGGGGTGATACAGAGTAGATGTGTGGCCTAAGAGAAGGAAGTTCTATATCTATGTAAGAAGAAGTGCCATTACGTAGAAGGGACCTTCCATAGCTGTGTCAGGAGAGTTCATTCTCTCTGCTGACAAACTTGCCATATATGATGGCTTCTACTATGTGGGCGCCTTCTCTGCTAAGAAACAGACTGAGACGCTTCAGCTCTTTTAACCTAAGATGATATACATCAGAGGGGCCCTGGAGATCAATGTGTTATGTGTGTCCTTGAGCGAATTGGCCATCTTGACTTTTTCATCCACATCCATTACAGTGAATCTGGGCGGGTTGAAGGATCACATCAAGGAGATTCAGCGGTGTCGGCGTTTAATCCTGATTGCTTGTGGGACAAGCTACCATGCCGGAGTTGCAGTAAGTGGTTGTCACTGTTTCCTTGCAAACCTTGGCTGAATTAGCTGCTGCTATTATGAATATTGAGCAGGTTAGTGACCAGTCAGTTGTACTATAGAAATATACACTCTGGGGCCAGATTTTCAATGGTGTTTAAGGAACCCAAGTCCCCTTGACTTTGAGTGCCTAAGTCACTTTTGAAAATTGCACTTAAGTGCTTATGAAAAGTTTACCTGTAGTTTTCTTTACTCCTATAGCAAACTTCTGAAAATAAAACTTCTCAGCATATGGTAAAAATTGTCAAGGAAAGGGACAATGTAATAGTGAGAAGGCTTCAGAAAGTTAAAAGCTCTTAGAGGGGCACATCTGACTTGCTCCTTTGCTATTTTATATGTTCTAGGGGAAGTTCTATGGCTTGTGTTGTACAGGAGGTCATACTAGATGATCATAATGGTTCCTTCAGGCCTTGAAATCTATGCAGGCTTTGATGGAACATTATCAAAGAGCCATTCACAATGCAGTGGTTCTACTTTATGCCACAGCATTTCATAAACACTTGCAGATTCATGGCCGAGTTTAAACCATGTGTAACCCTGCTCCTCTGAGATACGATATAATCGCGGGGCACAAAGGTACGGCTCTAATTCAAACATTGTTGGGTCGCTGCATGAGAGCCTATATGCCTAGGATTCAAGATAATCCATACATTTGCTAAGGAATTTAATTTTTTTAAGGAAGATTGTACATTTAAAAAAAAAATCACACTTAAACCAAGCTGCATTAAATTAGTTTTTTGAGACCCTGAAAATGAAACGGACACTCATCTGGCTAGTTTCATGATCTAGAGTAAGGGTCCCTATGCTGAGGGGCTGTTTGTGGCTTCTGGATTGTACAGTACAGTGGAGTCCTGGTCTATGGATAAAGCCCCAAGGCCCTCTTGTAATACAAATAATTATAGAAGACCATCAAGGGCTGAAATAGGTTTTCAGTTTTGCCCCCAGTACTGATTAGTGCTTTTGGGGTGCTTCAGGAATGTTATTTCCTAATGAACGCCCAGGTTGGAGTCTAGACATCCTCTTTGGGCAGGTTGCAGTGAAACAGATTTTGAAAAATAACTTTACTTTGTAAACAATTTTTGATATAAGCAGCTGTGTTTGTCAATAGTACTCTACTTCAGTTTGTGGGTCTGCCCCTATAGATCTTTTTGCAGTGTCAAGGTCATAAGTAACCTTTCTTATTACTGATCTAGTGTGATTTAGAATCTAGGTCTAGTGACTACTCTTGGGTTATATTTTCATTAACCTGCATAAGGGTATTTTGACTGTAATATTTTCCAGTGGTTGGCAATTTTGAAGGCTTCTTTTGTTAAATGTGTTTAAACACATTGTAACTTCCTGACATGTCTATTGTACCAGACTCGTCAAGTGCTAGAAGAATTGACTGAATTGCCTGTTATGGTTGAACTAGCCAGTGACTTTTTGGACAGAAACACTCCAGTTTTCAGAGATGACGTCTGCTTTTTTATCAGCCAGTCAGGTAAGGTCACTCCTGTACTACTAAGGAGAAATCCATAGGACCAAATTCTGCTGTCTGAGAGTAGGATTGCCTGGGGTATACACCAATGTAGAAATTGGCCCATCTCATCCATCTTCATACCAGTGCAGGATACATGTACTAGTGTGTTTTGTCTAGTCCTGTGGCAAAAATTGTTGTACCCTTTCTGTAGAGAACTTTTCCCCAGCCTAATAAAATAGAACTTATGATGTGGAATATCAGGTTAAACTCTTATACATTTTCCCTTTTTAAATGTTTTCTTATTGTCCCTTTAAACAACTATAGGGGCCTCATCCAGTGGCTTTTGAAATAAGTAATTTACACAGAAATCATTACACAAGAATATCTAAAATAACAAATCACACATTGGAATGGAGCATAAGCTAAAACACACACTTAGGCTAAAGAATAAATGGTATCCTTAATGGGCTACATTACACTGAAACCAGATGGATAAATTTTTAATATTATAGGACATTTGCAACAAAGCAAGGTGACTATTCCCTTTTGTGGTGTCCTGTTATCTTGAACTTTAATATGAAAAGGCAAATTTGGAAGGAAATAGGTTTTTTTCCTTCTCTTTCCTGTCACTATATGCTAGGGGGGGGAAAATGCAGTGAAATTAAATTGTGTTATCAAAATACAAAAGCCACCCGTGAGCAATTAATAAATTCTTAATCTTTACTACCAGAAAACTCTACTGAATAACTAACTTATTTCAGCAGTGTGTTTCCTGGGTGTATGTGCTGATAATTTAATCTTTCAGCCAGTTTGACTATTCCAACTTTCACTCATGTTTTGAGTACACATGTAGCTGCTGTTTTTCTCTAGGAACAATGGCATCTGTTTCTAACATGGTTCCCGTTTGTGAGTGTACCACAGGCACACGCGTCCCCTTAAAATTTGGATATAACCACTAAACAAGATTCCTCTGATATCTGCATTATTCTTGCTGTCTCATGAGAGCAGAACACTGCTGAATATCTCAGATGCTAGAAAACCAAAGTAAATGTTGAGGTCACAAATACCCCTCCCTGCATTGTTGCTTTAGCCTTTTAAAAATTCTTCAGTCTGGTGGTGATCTAAGCATTATAGCATGCAGTCAAGGATTTCTGAATATTGCTACATCATAGTAAAAGTAGAATCTACTGATTTAACCTTATTTTTGTTACCTCTTGATGCAGCTTATACTGTGCACATATAGTTAGAGGGAATGCCCCTTGGGGTATTATTCATTAATGCATTCCAGTAAGACATGGCAAAATTAAGGGATTTTTCTTTCTAATACTGGCTTTGGGGTGTAGCTCTGCATGCAATAGAAATGGATCATCAATATAATTTTCTGCTTATTTGAATCAAGTTGTTCAGAGGCTGTAAATAGCTGCAGAATTGTCACACTTTGTCTCCAAAGAAACCCTGACCCTCTTCTTCCCCTCTGATGTAAACAATTGATTGAGCCAGCCGCATCTCATATAGTGCACACCCTAGGCCTTTGAGAGATTGTTTTTAAAAGGTTAAAATTGCATGGCATTTAAGCCAGACCCGAGCCAGATTGTGTGACCAAAATACCCCTGCACTTAGACCAGCCCCATAGTTTTCTACAGGTGGTAGATACAAAACCATGTTTTTTAGGGGGGAGGAAACCACCAAAAATGTAGTTTTGACAGCATGCAGCAGAACTTTGTAATAAAGAATATTGGGGGTTATAAATATTCAAATATGACTAGGAATAAGGGCTGTCTTATGGGCCCAACTCTGCACCTCCTCCCCATCTTGCCTTTTGTTTTTGGCAGTCTATTATTTTGAATTGGTGCATAGCAGGTATTATAAATTGTAGGACATTTATCGTTTGCATCTAAATGTTAACATGATTTAAGATATTGCAAGTTAATTTGGTCCGAGTATACTACCTATGCAACTATATATATTAAAGTATAGTGTTCTTTGCTCATGGTAAATTACTAATAACCAAGGCAAAAGAAGAGATCTATTTTCATTATAATTTGCAAGACATTTACCATTCCTGCTGAACACTTTCCATTACACTAAAAACTAATGGCACTCAAAGCATTGGGTAATTGCAAACTACAGTATCATCCTGAAACTTCCGCTGACCTATTTGACTTTGTGTCCTCCAGTGCAGAGTAGTAATAAGGCTTGCAATGATCTTGCCTATAACTGAACTTAAATTGTGACCATGTAAATTAATCTTTGCAGGCGAGACAGCAGATACTTTGATGGGTCTTCGATACTGTAAGGAAAGGGGAGCCCTCACTGTAGGAATAACTAATACCGTGGGCAGTTCCATATCCAGGGAGACCGACTGCGGCGTCCATATCAACGCAGGACCAGAGATTGGTGTGGCCAGCACAAAGGTGAATACCAAATAGATAGTTCTCGTATTCATTTAAAGTATAGTTGACTGTGCTTTTTATTCTAACTGAAGCTCTTTAACCATACTTAAACTGCATGGTACTTCACAGTGAGAGATTTTTAGCAGTTTATGTATTAGCCAGCTTCTGCACATTCAAAAAAAAACCCACAACCCCGTTGTGTTGGTACAAACTGATTAAGACTAAACATTCTGTGGCTCAATGGAAGTCTGTAGTAGTTTATGATGGAATAGTCTTTAAGTCAGGGAACAAAGCAAATTCATTCTTTGATCCAAGGATATGTAGATAAGAAAAAACTATTTAAAGAATAATAAGGCATTTTATTTTAAACTGTTTCAATCTTAGTACATGAGTCAAAGGAATTAAAAATTAAAAATCGCTAAAATTGCTCAGTACACAACAGTAAATCTGATTATATACACGGACAAAGATTTTACATTGCCCAAAACAACATATCTATTGTGCATTTAAGATGGATGAGTCTGTCACGGAGTAGCAGGGTTGCAGACTGCTGGGATACATTTTTAAGGGAATCAGGGAGTTTTAACAGAAGGAAATCGTGGGACACCTTGTTACTACTTGGGTGGCTAACCACCATCTCACTTTTCCTTCCAAGTCTGTTCATATTTAAAGAGACTAACTTTTTCTATAAAAAATAAACAGCTGGTGGAACCCTATTTTTATTTCAACTTGTTTAAAATGTGCTAATTTAGTGGCTCTTGGCACACGTACAATTCACAATCCAGATTCTGCTATTAATCTGGAGTAATCATGCAAGTTGATGGAGTTACACCTGTAGAAGTGAAAGGAGAATCAGTCCTGTTAACATTAAAATCTTACTGTGGTCCACTTAATAGTTCCTCCAATCCCTCCTGCAGTTAAGACTTTCCAGCTGTCTCTTCAGGGACTCTTCCATGAAGCAAGAGATGTAAATCAAACTTTACAGCATGGTGTAATTTATCAGGCTGGGGCTGTGGTGGACTAACAAGTTCCAAATTTGAGGACCCCCCTTAAACTCCATGTTTTCAGACCCTTCTCATTTAACCCAAATGCTGTGTGATATTACAAGGAAAGAGGAGGTTGCTGCAGAATAGAATTGTGCAGACAATGTGCCTGCATAATTCACACTGAAGGCAGTGGTCTTAGCCCTTGGTAGACAATTTACACCTCTACTCTTCCTCTTCTCTGTGATTGTTGTACAAGCTATAACTATGCCACTACATCACCTTCATGTTCATACAATATCTGCCCCAATCTCTCACTGGGGCTGAATAAGAGAAACATGTATGAGAAAATGAAGGAGGCTTCCTCTAACTGGTGGACAAGGAGGAGCAGGCTTATTTACCCCACAAACTGCTATCTCAGGTTAGTTTCCAGAGCTGGTTGGCAGAAAATGTTTTGAAAGTTTTTCTGGTTTTTGTTAGGGCAATTTTCCAATATTTCTCTCATAGTTTGCCCCGGGTGCTCCATCTGTGGTGCAGGTCACAAAAGAGGGGATTAAATGTCTGAATTATTCCGATGAAAGGAAATAGCTTCACTTAACAGCATACTAAAAAGGTAGTAATTTTAGTAAATAGCTATGCACTTAAAAAAAAAAAAAAAAAGCTGTCTACTAACTATGGGGTTTAGTTGTCCTGACTGATATAGTTGACCAAGGTACAGTGTAAAATACTTGCTTTGCTGCATTTGCTTGATAAAGTGCTTCTGCACTTTGACATCATCTCTCTTAAACTTAACTAAATCAAAGCAGATTTCAATCTGCTACATAAATTCAGCCAGAAACCACAGTTGAGTTTAACAGTTCACTGGGGAATTTGATCATGGAAAATTCATGACTCTTGCAAAAACTCGTGTGAGCTATTTGTCCATAGACTTTTTTTGCATTGCCAACACTGTACTGTTTGTAGGTCACTGAAAACCTATTTTCTCTCTAGTGATGCAGAGACTTACCTGTATGTGCTGCAGTTTCAACATAGATTGATAACTAATGATCAGCTGTAGAAGACATTGCTCAGAAAATCCAATTTGAGAACATAAGAATCCAAAAGGCAGCCTTTGCTGGTGACAGAAAAAATCCAAGCACTGTTAACTGTACCAGTTAATACAAAAGAGCAACTTTAACCTTCAACTGTATACTGCCAAGTACAATGGTGCTAGGGTCTTAGATTTAAAAAACTTTAGTCATGCAGCAAAGTTTTATAACTTCAGCAGCAAATTAGTTGATAAACTTGTTTTCCATAAATGATGATGGATGCATAGTTACAAAACTTTTTTCTTTGTACAAACTTTAGATAGTTAAATACATTTCTTGATTCTGCTAGTAGTAGAATGCCTGAATAGCAAAAAATGTCAACACAGGCAAACCCATTGATTTTTTTGTTTGTTTGTTTGTTTGTTTTGCACCTTTCTTTCAAGGATTTCAAAGCACTTTACAGATTAAGCCTTGAAAGAGCAATGTTTTACACTATTGAAGCAGAAGCTTGTTTAAGGATAATTACTTTCATTTGAAAATTTAGCTACAACCTATGAGTTCACTTGTTAATTTTAATTCCTGGTTTGCTTTGCAGCCAGAAATGAAAGTTATCGTCTATTTGTAAAATGTTGGGTTTTACTTTATTATGCAGCCTAAGAAAGGTGTAAAAGCTCAATCTGCAGTTCCCTGGCTCATTCTGTGCAGTTAAATATTTACCTTATGACAGTTTTAGTTGAGCAGTCCTCCTCTTTAATTCTTGTTTTATAAGAAGTCAGTTAAAAATTGCAAGGTGAGATTGTTCGCTACTATCTACAAAGGCCAGACAAGGGAAAATGTATGTTAGTTAAACTCTCAGGTCAATAATCAAAACATTTTCTAGGAAAAAAAGCTGATGTTTAGCTGTTGTCATTTTAACCTTTTTGTTAATCTTTTCTTCTTTTAATGGCTGTATCAGAATTTATTACCCTAGAGATGGAGGGCATGATAGTACTAGTTACACCTCCAACTTTCATCCTGGTCCAGCTGAACTCAATGGGATTTTTGCCATTGACTAATTGTATCAGCCTTTATTCAATAAGTGCAATAAAAAGTAAATTCTCTCATTATGTGATATCAAATCTTCCACTTAACATGCCATGAGATAATAGCAAACTATTTACTTTGCACTATTCTTGAACACTAAGTGTGTGTGTGTGTTAGCTAAGGCAGTTAGGAATGAAATTGTTGCACAATTTGAAGAGATGTCTTGCATGTTTCAGTTGCTTGTTTCCTTACTTAATAAGGATAAAAGGTTCATTTTTATAGCTTGAAGTGACTTTCATGATAAAAACAGAACAAGCAGTTTCAAACTAGTCTTTGATTTTAAGGGAACCTTTAAAAAGAAAAAGTTAACTCCTGAACCAGTTAATGTGCCCATTAAAAACTATACATTTAAGCCACAAAACTGGTGTTTTCTCCCTTTAGCGGCTGATGGCATTACAGCCCTACAGCAGTGCTGTCTTAATTGTGGTGGTCTCCAGCTGTTGCCCAGGCTACATTAATTTCACAAAGCCATTGTTTGCAATATGGCATCTTTACGATACTTTTTAAATCTTAGCGATTAAAAATGATCCCAAAGCCTTGGACTTGATTCTCACTCATGTTACGTTCCTTTTATGATACTGACCGTGTAAATGGACCTTACCATATACGCTGGTTGGGATTTTCAAAGGTGCCACTGAAATTCAGTTCTTAAACAGGCACCTAATTCCTTTAAACCCCCAGACATCATTCTTTTGATGAGTGCAGGGTACTCTTTGACATCTGTATTTCCAGGATCATGCATTTATACAAGCTATCTAAGTATTAAATTTGTGATACTTGGGCATATGAGGTTCTATACGTGTTCAGACTCTGTATAGACTGGCTGTTTAATCCTCACAATCATAGTCAATCAAGTAATGCCATCATGTTTAGAAGCATATAAGATATTTATTTGTCTCTCCTCTTTAGGCCTACACTAGCCAGTTTGTTTCTCTGGTGATGTTTGCCCTCATGATGTGTGATGATAGGATTTCTATGCAAGAAAGACGCAAAGAAATCATGCATGGTCTCAAGGTCCTACCAGGTATGAAGCATCTTTCTTAATATTGCATTTACACTGTTCTTGCAGAGTGAAATTAAATGCTGCATAGATCTTGTGCAAGCCCTCTACCAAGAGGTTAAGTTCCACTGAAAAATAGGGCATTAGGGCAAGATGAAGATAGCTGGTATATCCACATTTCAGTGTGAACTTTGGACCTGATTCTCATTCAGAAGAATACATTGGCAGAACAGTGTAAAGGGGCTTTGGTGCCGGGGGGGAAAAAAAAATCAGGCTCACTAAATCCCCACTGTAAAGTTGCAGTTAATATTAGAGGAAGGCAAACAAGTTTGTTTGCTCCTGGTACTGAGTAAATGTGTGTGTCTGTCTCTTTAGTTTGTATTTTGGATTAACCCTTTGCCTCCTCCTAACTAATTAGACTTGATTAAAGAAGTGCTGAGCATGGATGATGAGATCCAGAAACTGGCAACAGAGCTTTACCATCAGAAGTCGGTCTTGATTATGGGACGTGGCTATCACTACGCTACATGTCTTGAGGGAGCTTTGGTAAGGAGTTTCTCTTCCTTTAAAACCCCTCTGAACTGCCTTGGGTAGATCTGGATGATAAGTGCACACCCACTGGCACTTAACTTGGATCTGAGGATTGTATGAGCTTTAAACATGGGTTGTTGACATTATTAAACCTCATTGCCCTCCATTAATGCTGGATGGACTTTTACTTTTCCAATCACTGTGTTACTGCACTAAAGCTTTGCCATTGGGTGAGTTCCTTTAATGACTGAGGGATTGTCTTTCAAGAGTGCTCAGTACCCGTGTAATCGGGGCCAGATTTTCAAAACTGACCAGCCCGCACCCTACAGTACCCACTGAAGATCAGGCCCTGTCTTCAGCAGGAGTTATGTGCTGCTACTATTGACACTTAATATTTCCTCTTCTCACACTTACACAGAGTCTGACCTTTTCAAGCCCTAATACAAACATTAAGCCGTAGTGCTCCTGGGAAGGAAGGTCGGTATTATCCGTTTTACAGACAGGGTTTAAAGAGAGACTTAGGGGCAAGGGCAGCTGTGGGTATAGAATCCAGGAGGGCTGATGGCCTCTCTTCTGAGCCACTTGACCCAAGATCCAGGTTTCCAGCCTGCTTTAGCTGACTTATGCAAACAGACTGGCCCAGAGTTCACCAATAAACAATTTAGTTAAATCACCCTTCCCCTGGAATGTGGAGGTAGCTTTAGAGCTAGTTTCTTCCTATGATGATGCATCAACACCTCCCTATACTTGCTCAGTGTACTGAACAAGGGCCAAAGTGTAGCTTGATTAACAGGGATATCCTTCTTCCTCTCTAGAAAATAAAAGAAATCACATACATGCACTCAGAAGGCATAATGGCTGGTGAGCTGAAGCATGGTCCCCTCGCCCTGGTAGACAAGTTGATGCCTGTTATCATGATCATCACAAGGGACCATACGTATACTAAGTGCCAGAATGCTCTCCAGCAGGTTATAGCGCGGCAGGTGAGTAATTGGAGATGGATGTGAATGGCATCATCCCATGTCTAGAAGTTTAAATTGTTCCCTTCATTGCTAAATCTACTGTAAGCAGTTTTACGGTTCCTTTGTGGGATTTTAGAATGCCAGTTCAAGTCCAGCAGTAACAACTTTATTACCATCGAATGACTACTCAGTAGTCTTGGGCCAGTTAGAGCCCATGCCTAAAAATTGCACTCTGAAGTAAATAGTCTGTTGGGGCTTTTAAGTGTCAGTTTCGACAAGATACCTAAAAGGTAATAGTCTAGCGTATGGCTTATTGGTTTAAAGAGGTTTATCTTGAAATTCCAAAACAAGATAATACATCATTTTTTGTGAAGAAGACTGCTGTAATTTTTTTAAATGAAATGGTTCTCTCGATGTGGAAGTTCTATCAAAGTAATGAAGGAAAATGCAGGTTAGGTTCAAAGTCTTTTCAAAAAAGCAACATGGCAAATGTAAAATACTATTGCTATTCTCACTTGCCTTGTTCTGGATTATTTTTAAGTGAAAGGTTCCTGCCCTTCTTGAGATCAGTGGGAATTTTGCCAGGGATTTCAACAGAAGCAAGTAAAGGCCCTATCAGACAACCTTTCTGGAGTATTGTGTATCTAACTCTGCCTGTTACTTGTTGACACTTCTCTTTCTTCCAGGGGCGACCGGTAGTGATTTGTGATAAGGAAGACACAGAGACAATTAATAATAATAAGAGGACAATCAAAGTTCCTCATTCCGTGGACTGTCTGCAAGGAATCTTGAGTGTCATCCCTTTACAGCTTCTGGCTTTCCATCTTGCAGTTCTCAGAGGATACGATGTAAGTACTATACTCCCTTTAAATACCTTCCTTTATTGTCTATATTCTCTCCAAAAGGACTTATAGTAGATCTATTATACTGAACAGAACCCTATACAGTTCTTTGAATTTAATAGCACCTTTAATCTAATAGTGCATTATAACAGAGTCCACACGGCTCCTTAATGTGTGGCAGGCTAGAGCACTGTCAATTTACATCCTGGCTTCTCACAAACAAAGTCTTGTGTAGACAAGCCCCCTGGGTGCAGAAAATTAAGCTTAATTGCCACTTGTGCTAGATTCCTGTATTTTGATTTATTTACAACAGTTCTCTTGGCTGAACTACTATTTCCTACTTGCAAACCCTAGTAAAGAATGTTTGAAAAATAGTCACGTTTTATAGCACTTTTCTTTGAAACTGCCACAAGTTCTCAGACTTAACAATGAACTTACATGACATACTTAACTATATGTACTATGCAAGTCCAACATTCAGTACAGGGGTTTGTTTTTACTGGTAATATGGTTACACTGATTTACAATTTTAGCATGAAAAGGTAAATTATTTTAAACTAAGGGAGACTGAATAGTTCCCTGCAGTAACTTCTGTCTTCTCCCTTCTTTAAAAGGGAGACTGTGTGTCCGTGATCAACTCCTACCCTTTATGCCTCAGTTTACACCTCTTAAAATAAGCGTATTAAACCTCACTGGAGTAAATATTTTACAAAACACTAATAGTTTGAGCCTGTGCTACATAGGTGCAGGAGAGGCCTTGCAAGAGCAGTTTTGAAAACTGCAACTAATATGAAATTTTTTTCATGACACGTTTTTTGCTTGTTTGGACAAAAGCCTTTTAACAGATGCTAGTAACTTTAATATTGTCTTACCTGAAGTGGCCTTTCATGAAGTGTAAAATAGTGGTATGTGTGGTCTTGCTTACAAAAATTCCATTATTTTTTCTTTTTACAGGTTGATTTTCCAAGAAATCTGGCCAAATCTGTAACTGTAGAGTAAAAGTGCATCTGAATCTTAGGAGTATGGGGAAGTAAATGGAGAGACTTTTTGGGTACCAAAATACCTTGATTTTAAAGTCCCCTAGATTAAATCGTTTGTGTATAAAATCACCATAATTGTTACATTAGTGATTGTCAAATTGATTCCATATGTCATGTCAATAGCTTTGTTTTGTTGAAAGGTGTTCACTAGGAGACTCGGTAATCTTTTAAAGGAAGCAGTTTGGGGGGCAATTTAATGAGAATTTAGGTATAAATGAACCTTACTGAGATAATGCAATTGACTAAAGTATCTGCAGTGCCTCCACTAGTGAAGGTACGTGCCAATGTCTGACACTGAAATTAGAACTGTATTAGGCCATGAATGAGTCTACAGAGATTCAGACATGATGGTTTAGAAGAGATTAGGTCAAATTCGGCCCTGTTTACATAAAGGGAAATCCAGTGACTAATCAGAATCTCTCCTTAAATCCTTTTATGTAATTTGGTTAGCGAGCCTAAAATTAGCCTCAAAGGATCTGGTCTATGCCAAATGCCTAGCAACTGACGTTAGACAACATAACTATGGAGTTGTCGCAGCTCATTCTAACATGTAAGTGAGAACAGCATCTGACCCAGTATTGGATAGTTTACCAAAATACAAGGAACGTTCAAAGGCCCAGCATGTAATATTTGCAAACAATATCATCCCCTTGTTTTTTTGGGGGGAAAGAAGGAGAAATCTAGTGCTCCCACATGCGCACTGCAACACTAAAGAGAATCCTAATGTAGGTTCTGGGTTTATTGTGCTGCTGCTGTTAGCAAGCATGATTTGGAACATATACAAGAAACTTGCACTAAGAACAGGATCCTTGTATATTTCACACGCCTCCCTGCTTACTCCATTCCATGTGTACACATGACCGTGTCCATCAAGGATATTGACTGTTGGCCAGGAGAGTTGCAGGGAACAAATGCGTGGCTTTCATTTCTGCAGCTCAGGCTGCTGTTACTTAGTGTGAGTGACAGCAAATCGTTTCAGTGGCATATATGGTTTGGGTTTGAGAAGTAGACCAGGAAAATTAAAGCTTCATTCACAAGACTACAAACAATATTTTAAGTAGCTTGCAGAAGATGTTAAATAACAAAGGTACCTTGAACTTCAACAAAAGTCTCAATTTTATATGGTCAGTGGTGGGTTCGAAGTAAACAGCCAGAGATACACACAGGGCATATGAAAGAACATAGTACTGTAGGATGTAAAGTGAAGCCAGTAGCTTATTAGTGGAACATGAAGGTCACTTGCAATATTTAGGGATTTTTTTCTTCACAAAATGTAATATTTTGACCTTGTAGAAGTCTGCTTTACCAGAGGGACTGTCCAACGCTAGGGTAAGAACTTGGCTCTCTGAGTGAGTATGTTGTAGTCGAGTGCTGAATTGCATAATCCAGGTGGACTCAGGAGACAATTGCTCATACAGGTTCAAAAGACCGTAGCTGTAGCAATGCCATCTGTCATTCTTAAAATTGATATGAACTGAAGTAAATAATATAAGCTTCCTGCATTTTTGTATCTTATTCATAGATCTGTTCGCTGCTTAGTTTTACCATCTTAGCAAGAGCTGGAAGCATAATGTTCAACTAAACCAATAATGACCTGAACTTAAGTTTGTCATTTAAAGAAAAATCGAGTACAGTTATTAATGCATTGTATGTGGGCCATGATGTGTGCTGAGCTATTAATTTGTATTTAGGAATGAAGTAGTAAATGTAGCAATTTAATTCCTACAGTATTTGCTAATTTCATTAGACACCTCAGCCTGAACGGGCAAGTGAGACTTCCCCACAATGATTTACAAACAAGCAACATTTTTTGTACAGCCCAGCACTACATGTTAGCTAAAGCCAGTTTAACCTGAACCTTCCTTCTGATGTGACTTGCCTCAGCTTATGTTAGTTTTATTTTTAAAAGGGAGGGAGCTGCTGTTCAAGCAGTTTAACTTGGAAGGGCTGAAGTCAAGGGGAGAAGGTGCAGGTTAAGATCCTATGTCTTTGTTTGCAGTGATTCTAATGTAAGTGAGGCCCTTAAAGGGGGAAGCTATTGTACCCATCGATTTCCTGGAGAGGAATTGATTTGGAGGTCTTTTTCCCTAATCAACTTGGAAAATTAACTAGAAGTGCTCGTCTAGGTTTGTACAGATGAGATTTTATTTTAGAAGTGGGACAGCTGCTTCTCCACTGGTATATTAAGTATATGCTAGTTATATTTAAATAGATTTGTGCCATGTAGCAATTCATGATTGAGAACATCAAGTGCTTACTATTTATGAAAAGAAAATAGCAACATTGATACAAAGGACCAAAGAAATAGGATACTAAATTAAAGAGCTGTAGTTTCTACAGAGCTGTTTTATCTTGTGAGATTTTATAAATATTGCAAAGTCACTCATTTAGTTTGATGATATGAAGAATAGAGGCTACCCATCCTAATTTTAAGGCATGTAGCCTATAAGACTTACTACACAAACTTTTCACTAGTTAGAAATTGAGCCCAACCCTGTAAATTGCAGAGGAAGAGACGAAACCAAGGAACCACATTAAGGTCCAACGCTCAGCCTGCTAAAATTGAAATATGTGACTAGACTATCAGATATTGCAATGTATAAGAAAAATGTTATGGAACACACTCACTGTGAAGAATTTTTTTTGAATGATTATGGTATGATATCCTTAAAGCATCTCATTTTTGCCAATTGCCATGCCAGCGTGATGAGAGATTGTATACAGGATTTTCTTATGTCGCTAGATAGTTTGCTGAAACAACGTTTGTCCGTCTCCTCTCCCAGACTAATTTATCCTCCTGCTGCTAGCTGGAAGTTTTAAACAGTCTTGTGCTCTCTGAAATGAATGTTTAAATTATTGAGCCAGTAACATTAGTTCCGTCCTAACTAATGTATTAAAAAAAAAAATCAGTAGCCCTCTCCTTAATATTGAGCCTCAGATCAATCAAATGTATAGGCTCATCCTTGCTGTTCGCATAAACTTGTCTGAAAAGTATTTTTAGTAAAAATGTAGCATATGTTCACTTTTGTTTTAGTGCATAAAGAGTTAAACAATAACTCCTACTGCTGCTCTTTCAAGAGAAGAAATTGAAGGTTGCCTACCAATTATTTAACAAATCCAGAGTGTTTTTAAACTTACTGAAATATAGAACTAGAAAATTTCAGGCAAAGAACTCTGTTCTTCCCTGTGGAAGTGCTATTGTATTTGCTAAGCAGGTCTCATTCAAGTTCACGCCTGGAACTTGATGCAGGTATATTTATACTAGGGTATACAGTAGCAGAAGCATTGTGACAACTGGAAAAGGTTTAAGCCATTGTCTCCCCTCTCCTGCTAATCTGCCCTGCCTATTGTTAGAGTATTGCATAAAAGACTGCAAGAGGAGGCCCTGTGTGTGTTTAAAATCCTGACATTGGCTGCCCTGCCATATTTACCAGTACAATGGCACTTAAAACCTTACCCTGGACATGCTCTAACTAGCACCCTCTGTGTTTGTGGACTAAGTTACTCTGATCTGGGGATATTCTTTGGGCCTCAACTTTTACTGAACAGCAAGACCCAAAGGCAACAAACCTGGCCTCTAGTCTACTTTAAATTATGTGCCAATAAAGAGGCTGTCCTAAAAACATTTGAACAGTTTTTCAAATGTAAGTTAAATTCCAATGTAATCCCCCACCTAGAAATAATGGTGATATGCTTCTGGCACCTGTGTGTTAAATGAAATATCCTTTGACATGCTTGGTTTGCTCAAAGGCGGAGATACACTTTTTAAATTACCATTCATAGGGGTGGGGGGAGAAGTAGCAGCTTTAAAAATCTTCACCCAATTTATATTTAAACACAGGAGACAAAATCCGTAGGAATGTTTGAAAAAAAACAGAGCCAAATTCCTATGTTCCAGAAGCAAGTCATGGGAACATGATGGAGCCTGGTTACTATGCTAGGTTACTGGACTGCCAAATGGGAGACTAAAGGTGTGTGTGTGTGTATTGCATTCAGTGGTGTTACTGTAGAACTTTTAGGACATACCTGAGCTAGCATTGATCTAAGTAAAAATAGCGGTGAAGCTGTGGCTATACAAGCCCCTCCAGAACCCGGAGTGTGTGCCCTGCAGCTACCCCATGCTACTGGAGCTTCACTGTTAGCAGAGCTAGCTTGAATAACGTTAGGTCTACATGTGCTGATTGCAGTGTAGACACACCCTGGGACTGGTGATACCTTCAGTGTGGGATGTTGTACTTCTTTTGTATAGCTCTTCCCTCCTCCAGACCACAGGCAGACGTCAACATAGAAGATGAAGGGGTCTACAGGCAAAGTAAGCCACACTAAAGTGGATTGTGAATGCTTAGTTATGGCAAAGGCTAGGTCCTTTGGACATTTACCTCAAGACATGGGATCCCTCCCCAGTGTGAGAAAACTGACAGAAAACCATTAGTATCTGTCTGAATTGAAGGCTAACTTAGTTTTCTTCCTTCAGTGTGTGTAAATAGAAATTTGAAGTGGCAAATATTACCATATCTTCCCTTCTAGCATTGTTTTCCTTTGCATGTACATATCCAGCTGGCTTGGTTTATGGGGACCATTCTGTATCTGGCTTCCTGTTATATGCCATCTGCAGAAGAGGTTTTAATTTTGTGTGTAGTATTTTATAATTTGGGTTTTGTCTTTTGCTTACTTTTTGTATCTCACCCTTTGAATAAAATGAAGTGCCCAACATTAAGTGGAGAGATGTCATGTGAAATTTTCTATTGTTAAGTAGATCCTGAGCATATTAGGAGAAGGAGCATTCTCTAAAAAGAATTAACTGAACCCAAATATTCATTATATAAAACTGAAGATCTAGTGGGAGTCTTACAGACTCAAATCACTGATTAAGGAATACAACTTCACCCTGAGGGCATCTGTAACTTCTATGAATGTAGTAATTGCCATACTTAATCAGAAGAGAGCGCTATCTGCCCCTGCTCAGTGCTCCAGTTGGAAATAGAACACGCTCTGCAATAGACAATTATAGAATAGCCTGCCCTTAGGAAAGCTTCCTCCTAAACCCTGTCACTTACAGGTAGGTTCAAGCATTTTTATCTCTTCCACTCTAACCAAATATAGATAATGAATATAGATTTAAAAACCTGAGTTGTAGATACCCAGCAACTGAACTGGTTCCCGGAGGTATAGCAGTAAAATATACCCCATTCCACCTAGAACCTCATGTCCCCAGAAGTGACTGATGCTGATTGAATCCTACCACGCGCTTGGCCTCACTGATATCTTGTGACAGAGTTCCAAAGAATGGAGTCCGACCTTTCAGCGGGTTGGCTACTTGCTATTGTAATACAGGTCTGTCGCATCTTACGCGCATTTAACGTACAAATTCAACTTTATGCGGTCAGCAAAAACAAAAAAAACACAATTTAAATACTGTACCTGTAGTGTGGGCGATTCCGCCCACCCTTACACTTAATGTAATTTTGACTATACGCGGTTTTCGCCTTACGTGCTGACCGCGGAACGTAACCCCAGCGTAAGATTAGACAGACCTATACACAAGGACATAAATAGGATAGGAGTCCTTGTGGCACCTTAGACTAACAAATTTATTTGAGCATAAGCTTTCGTAGGCTACAGCCCACTTCATCAGATGCATAGAATGGAACATAAAATTATATATAGACACACACACACAATAGGGGCATTCCTGCTGTGAGGTTTTTGTTCTATTAGAACAGCACAGAGCACCAAGATCATGCTGTTAGTTGTAATTTCTCAAGACAGCAGCTGAGGGATAATCAAGATAGTTCACTGCTAGGAAATGCCTAGACAACCCAGTAAGTTAAACCCACAAAAGCAAGAGAGTCTAAGTCTGAAATTCCATCCTCCAAGTCAAACCCGTAGATATTTGACCAATGCCTTTTTGTGATTTACTGGCCTCTGGTATTCCCCCCTGCAAAGAGAGGAGTCTGACTCTCTCACCAGCTATGTCGTTCCTTGGTTAGATGTACAGCATTTAGGGTTGCCACTTTGACAAGCAATTGATTCACAATATCAGTGTGAATCATCTTAAAAGGCCAGCCTTTGAATGGCTTGTACCTCTGGCAACAAATTAAGACTGAAAGTTTAACAGCTATGCCAGAGAAAAGCTAACCCAGAGCCTTCCCTATGCATTTAAAACACTACACTTACCCAACTATGAAGTACTGTGAATACATTACTAGCATTGCCTCTCCTGCCTATGGCACAGGAGTCAATATGAGGGAAACTACCTTCTCTTAACCAATTACACTGAGCAATTAAGTACTACTGGATATGGCACTGACACTGCTTGGTCCTCTGGTTATTTGCATGCTTAATTCACAATAGTAACTTCGCTCAGGACCAGAATAGCAAGAATGTTACATTTGCTGTCACCTTATAATAGCCATCTAATGTAACCAGACAGGTGTGTATTAAGCAGCCTTACAATAAGAGAAGTCTTAATTTAAATTATTCTGTTGCACAGAGATCCAAAAGCTCACATTAAGCACAGGAACAGAGAACCTGGCCATATGTATAGAATGGGGGACTATCATGGGAAGGAGTAACAAAGATTTGGGGGGTGGCTGGACAATCAGCTCTTTGGTCACATTCAGGGCTTGTTTTCAGCTAACATGATTCAGGGAAGCTTGAGATTATTTGACCATTGCTGGGATCCTGTGTCCTGTTCTGGTGCTCACACTTCAAGAAGGATGTTGATAAATTGGAGAGGGATCAGAGAATGTTAAATAGATTGCGCTCTTTGATTAAACTCAACAAAGAGGAAGTTAAAGGATGACTTGATTACAGCCTATGGGGAACAAATATTTGATAATGGCTCTTTGGTCTAGCAGGGGAAGGTCTAATGCAGTCCAAGGACTGGAAGTTGAAGCGAGAAATTCAGACTAGAAATAAGGTGTACATGTTTAACAGCAAGTAATTAATCATTGGAACAGTTTACCCCAAGGGTTGTGGTAGATTCTCTATCCCCAACCCTTTTTAAAATCAAGATTGGATGTTGTTCTAAAAGATACATTCTAGGAATTATGTTGGGGAAGTTCTCGGACCTATGTTATACAAGGAGTCAGACTGGGTAATCACAATGGTTCCTTCTGGCCTTGGAATCTAAAACATGGTTGCCAATACGCATCACACGGTGACTGAAAAAACTCAGGTCCTGCCACTTGGCCTAGGGGAAAGTCTCTTACAGCAGCTGTAGTTACGATTGAATCTAGTAGAGGGCAGCGATGCACACATTAGCCTGTGAATGCATACCCTAAGCACTAACAGTTGTCAAAAGAAATGAATCATTGCTTGAGCATAAGTTTCAAGTGGCTGTTTTGACTCACAGCCAAATTCATTCCTAACACAACTCCATTGACTTAAAATGGACAAATCCCCCAAACACCAGCCTAGAAGCATTGTCAGCTCACTAACCCGTATGAGTAGTTCTCAGTGATTTGCATTACAGATTTTGCAACATCTAGAAGCCACAACCAAGAGCAGGCCACCCTCACGCTAGGGCAGGGTATATACTAGAGCAGTGGCTCTCAACCTTTCCAGATGACTGTACCCCTTTCGGGAGTCTGATTTGTCTTGAGTACCCCCAAGTTTCACCTCATTTAAAAACTACTTGCTTATAAAATCAGACATAAAAATACAAAAGTTTCACAGCCACACTAGTACTGACTCCCATTTTTACCATACAATTATAAAATAGATCAATTGGAATATAAATATTGTACTTACATTTCAGAGTGTGTGTGTATATATATATTCTATACACACACCCCTATACACTGAAATATATATAGAGCAGTATAAACAAGTCATTGTATGAAATTTTAGTTTGTACTGACTTCGCTGGTGCTTTTTCTGTAGCCTGTTTAAAACTAGGCAAATGTCTAGTTGAGTTGATGTAGCCCTAGTTGAGAAACACTGTACTATAGAATAATACACTCTAAATGTACCTATGTAACAGGTATATGATGAAGGGGAAACAGACAAAGGGGTGTGTCTAAGGTGAAATAGTAGGTCAGTTGCACAGCTAAGGATGGAACTCAGATTTCTTGACTTGTAGTCCAATCCCTGTTCACTTAAGCTAGGCAATCTTTGCTTGACTAAACCTAGTGGGATATCTGCAATGAAGGCAGCATTGGGTCTAGCTCCTGCTAGCCCTTTTATGCACAGAGTGCCCTTTGAATTCAGTCAGAGTTCCATCCACTGCCGATTTGGGCCAGATTTGTAAAGGTATTTCATACCTGTCTGTAATGAGAGAAGCATCTAGTTGCCTAGCTCCCAATGAAATCACCAGGTGCCTATCTGCAGCCTTAGGCTCCTAAATACCTTTAAAAATCTGGCCTTTTGTGCTTAGTTGTTATTCCTCTAAATCTGAAAAATCCATTTATTTGATCGAAGATTTGCTGCTTTTGTCCACCACAAGCTTTTTGGGACTATAAAACAATGCATCTTAGAACACTTTCACAGCACAGGCATCATCTTAAGGCTTGTCTACACAGGTGCAAGTTCCTCCAATATAGCCACATGGATTTATTTACAAAACCATTAATGTCAGTACCATGCACAGGTGTTAACCTCTGCTTATAACAGGGCATTGGATCTATGTTAAGGGATTCCACTCATGTAAATACCAGCAGTGTAGTCAGTGGTGCAAATTTACTGTACAAGAGGATAGAGCCTTAATGGGGAACATTTAGAAACACTCTAGAGAAACCTCTCAAGTTAGATGACTCCCACATGCTCATTCCTATTCATCTAGAACTTCTAACCTGCTGCCCACTGGGCCCCTGCATATTACTCCTTGCCACTGTCACTTCTAGTTCTAGTATTCCAAATCTTGAGTCATGGTGCTTCCAGTTCTTCCCTCATTTATCCTACTCTATTACAAACTGCACCTCTAACAACTGTGGGAGCTTGAAGGGCCAGTGGTCAAAGTGCTATCCTGGGATTTAGGAGCCCTGGATTTCCCTCCTGCCCCCTGCTCTGCCATGCTCTCGGTATTATCTTTGGCAAGTCACCTAAGTCTAGATTCTCAAAAGATGTAGGCACCTAACTCCCGCTGAAGTCAGAGGCTCCTCAGTGTCTTTGGGCCTCAGCTCTGCCCTCTGTACAATGGGGATAATAGCACATCCCTCCCTCACAGGGGTGTTGTGGGGATAAAAACATGTAAAGAGTGTTCAATACTCAGATCTCACAGTAACAGGGTCATGGATAGAATGCCAGGATGAGTGGACTAATATTCCATTCAACTTGGGTGTTGAGGAGGGGTGAACCGGCCCAGGTTGGAAACGGAGCAGGTCAAAACTCCCGTGCCGATCAGTAGTGAGAACTCTGTTTTTCTCCGACATGGTGTTTGTACATGGACTGTCATGGGTCTTAAAATCTGGGTCCCCAAGATTCGCTAAAAACAGAGAGAATCTGGTAATGTCGGGTGTATGATCAGATTCTGTAATAACTTCAGTGTAACAACAGGGGAAGGCCTGCGCGGTACTTCTACAAGGGGTGTTTTAGATTCAGATTTAGAGACTTTAAGGCCAGAAGGGACCACCATTATCATCTAGTCCAGTGGGTTTCAACCTTTTTTCATTTGCAGACCCCTAAAAAATTCCGAAGTGAGGTGCAGGTCCCTTTGGAAATCTTAGTCTGCAGACAGCTGGGGATCCCTGGACTACATGTTCAAAACCACTGATCTAGTCTGACCTCCTGCACATTGCAGGCCACAGAACCTTATCCACTCCTGTAATAGACCCTTAACTTCTGGCTCAGTTACTGAAGTCCTCAAATCATGACTTAAAGACTTAAAGTTACAGAGAATCCACCATTTTCATGTGTTGTTCAGATAGCAGGAAGGTGTAAAGGGTGTTTGGAACAAGAGGACTGTGATCTATCAGATCTGCCCAGTTTGTTCATGAGGAGCGAGATCCTCATTCACTCAGCAACAAAGGAACACTCGCTTTTGGGTGAAAAAGTTTGTAAATGTAAGATGAAATAGTGCCCTCACAGGTTAAGACATGCCAATGTAAACAGTTTTAAACAAATCTCTGTCCTGGTGACAATCCAAACACCGCTAGTGCACAAAACAATGCCTTGTCTATACTCATGGTCCAAGCCCACAATAATGCAGCACACTGAAAAGCAAGGCAGACTGATAAGTCCCACTCATCTGCTTCACCAGAACACAGCATTGCTAAAGCTAGTGTAGCCAGCCTTAGGTACATGACCCTAGCATATGGGGATGGAGCTTCTGGTAGCACAGAGCTGATGTAGCAGCGCCAGTCTCCATCCCTCCAGTCAGCAGAAGGGGTGTGACCGGGGTATCCCTGTTTGCCAGCTCTTTACAGCTTCCACATAAGCCCATTGGGCTATAACCTAGCGCAAGCAGAAGGCTGCTCTAAATTATACAGCTGGGTGAACAGCAAGTCCCAGGTATGGAGGAGAAAGGGTGTAGGTCAACACACAGCCCTTGAGTTATGCTCCTTAGGGATTCAGGGGCTGTATTTGCCCCCTCCCCCCTCAGCTTTATGAATCTCTGCGCCCCCAGCAGCACTGGGGAAGTTTGGTTCTGGAAACAGGACGATGCTGCAGGGTAAAACTAATTCAGGCAAGTTTTTACAGTGTCTCCTCCCGGAGGGAGCAGGGTTTTGTTACATGCATCAACCAGTCATTTAAAAAACAAAGCAGATGCCAGCGGATGAGAAACGCCAACATTCTCATTCAGACTCTGATCACGGCTTTACAGGCCTGTTCAAGTGTAGGGAGCAGCAGCCTGTTTGGATTCCTAGGGCGCTTTCTGCCTGTACAGCGCCCACAGCATGAGAGCGAGCGCTTGCCTTCACCTCCTCTGTGGCTTATCTGAGACATGACTCATACTCCTCCGTCATG
The DNA here is from genome assembly GCF_011386835.1 of Chrysemys picta bellii. Taxonomy (NCBI): domain Eukaryota; kingdom Metazoa; phylum Chordata; order Testudines; family Emydidae; genus Chrysemys; species Chrysemys picta. The sequence continues at coordinate 153,219,860 of NC_088792.1, forward strand.
AGCAGACACCACAGGATCTGCCCCGACAGTTATTTCACATCTTATACATTATTACCCCTGGTTATCAATCACACAGCTCCTGCAATGCCTGATCTTTCCTTGGCTGGAGAAAACACAGCTCATTACTGGTTTATGCTACCAAAAATGTGGTTTAATTCAATTTCTAGAGTCCTCAGGAGGAGGGGGGTTGCTACGTGGCTCTGTGTGTGTGTGTGTGTGCGTAATTCAGAGGCGGTCTCCATGCTACGCTTCCCACAGGATAGAATTCCACATTCACTGCAAAACCACTCCGCTTTAGCTGGGGAGAGGGCAGGTAGGGGAAACAGACCGTCTTTAAACTTGACCTGTACAGGGGTGGATTAAAACTCAGCAGAAGCAGTTACCAGCAAAATGCCCCAGGACACATCTTCTAACCTAGATCCTTTGCTCAGCACAGCCTGCCTCTCTCACATAGACTATTCCTCCTCCTAGATAGATGCTTGACCCTCTATCCTGCTTCAATCTTTGACCTTCCTCCTGAGCTAAGCAGCCCAGTCACACTCCAGCAGGCAACAAGCCAGCAGCAATCAGCTGTATACCGGTCAGACTCCTGCTGCTTGTGCTCCCATTAATATCCGCAGCCACAGAGCAAAGATCATGACAATCCACCCCCTGGCATTTTAATTGAAGATTCCATTGCTACACAATATCCTTCTAGTCCCATGGGGGTCCTCCAAGACTTAGGTTCTAGAGCTGTTAAGGAGGATGGATGCTGCTGGGCGTCTGTGAGATTTACAGCCATGCTCTGTCTTTTAAAAAAAAAAAAAACCCAAACAAGTCTTCCTTAGTCAAGTAGCCCCAGCTGGCCTGCACTGTAGGAGGGGTTGGGAGAACTCAGGGCGTACATATTCAGTGCCAGACAGTTATAGTAATGCAACATTCGCACTACGAAGCCAGCCATTTCTAAAGGATTTAAGGGGCTGTGCCGTGCCAGGAATTGCTGAAAGCCGTGCAAATTCCCACCTAACCTCACCAAAAGTCCGAACAGTCTCAGATTTTTTTTTAATCACAAGGCAAAATAGGGGGTTTTGCTCACTAATCACTTTGCTAAGTAAGGGGTATCAGAGGACGGTGTTTGTTTAGATCACAGTCTGGCTTACAGAACCACTGCATCATGTAAGAACTTAGTCGGACTGGCAGACTTCCTGCAGGAAGGACTCAAGGACAGAGCAGAACATGAAGAAAGGCCATTTCTGCGGGGCATTGCCAGAGTTAGGGCAGGGGAGGCAAACACGTTACGGAGATGAAACGAACATGGCAGGCAATAGACAGCCATGCCAATAAACTGAAACTCGGCAGGAGTTCCTAGCACTGGACTGTCCAGCCACAAAGTAATAAGCGACCCACTCAATGTGAGCTTGCGGGGGAGAGAAGGGTGTGAGCTCAATGTCTCGGGACTCTGAACACCGGATCAAGGGTGCGTGTGGGGGAAAAGGGCTTGTAGGTTTATATGATTAATTCAAACACCAAGCTCCAGGGGTACTCCTCATTCCTGATACCCTTTCCTACGTCTCTGACCTGGCTTTGGTTCCTGGTGATAAGTTGTAATCAATCCCTCAAGGACAACCCCCTGCAAACTGCACCTGCTGTATTAGTCGGTCTGCCAGGGTCACACCCAAGCCCTGGACCCGAGCACCATCGCAAGCTGTGCTGCTCAGAACACACAGCGCAGGAGCTGCCAACACAGCTGGAAAAGTTTCAGCTTGAAAATACTGTTGGACACAGGCGAGGCTGTTTCAATCTGGATGCTGCACAGACGAGTGAGGTTGACATGAAGCGACCTAGAAATGGTGCGTGAATACAACATCGGAGCTCTTCTCTCTGAGCGCCTCAGAGAGCAGGATTCGAATGGCATGACGCACACTGTGCCAGCATCAGCTGAAACTCAACTGCCTGAATCCAGGGCTTTTGGGTTGCTCAGCAAAGAGTAACTTGAATGAGAAATGAGGGCCATGGCCAAAGTCACAGAACCCACCACCAACTAGATTTTGAGGCTCAGACTTGCGATGAGTGTAGTTACAAATAAATCATCAGGAGACCTCAAAGCATTTTACAAAGGTCAGTCTCATTATATACATATTACAGATGGGGAAACTGAGGCACAAAGAAGGGATGTGACTTGCCCAAGGTCACCCAGCTGGCCAGTGGCACAGCTAGGAATAGAACCCAGGTCTCCTGAGTCCCAGTCAGAGTTTGAGGCCAGAAGAGACCAGATCATTTAATCTGACCACCTTTATAACACAGGCCACTACGACCTGCACACTAAATCAAATGGTTTAGTCCAGTGCACTCTCTTTTAGTACTCCCCATTTAATTTTCTTGTGTGCAGATACAGCAGCCATTTCCCCATCCAGAATAGCTGCAGTCTCTTAAAAAGGAGATACACACACTGTGCTCTCTCTCATCACATAATTCTTTCCCTTATTCTAAAAAGCAAGCCAGGAGTTCTCAAACTTTGTCACAGTGTGGACCACAATTGAGTAGGGCAGTTGTCTCCTGCAAACCTCCCCCAATTTATATTTGCAGTGTTCTGTTCAGCCATTAGATGTCACTGTGGGTAGTCCCCTTTAAGAAAGCTTCCATATATCCTGACACTCCCCCTCCACATATCCTGACACAGCAGGTGCAGTTCGCTGGGGGTTGTCCTCGAGGGATCGATCACAACATGCCCAACTACAGACAATGATTCTATGGAAAAGTAATAAGGAAAGTCAATTTAATACAACAGCTGGAAACAAAGACGAGCCAGAACCATGCGACCAGCCAGTGCTCAGCAGAACAGCAGCCAGTACTTTATGGATAACTGGAGGTTCGTGGACCATTGCTCTGAAACGAATCCTTTTCGACTCCAGGTATGGGGCTGCTCTTTGCACACGGAAAAGAAACCTTTCAAAATGACACTAGAGGTGAGTCTTAACTTGTTGGTTCAAGAAACCCCCTAGGGAGAGGGGAACGAAGAGGTAAATGTGACATTGGGGCAGACTTTATAAAAGGAAGGATCGTCCCTGTTTTACGGATGGGGAAGCTAAGAGACAGGAGGGGAAGTGACTTGTCTAATGTCAGACATTAGATTCAGACTTTAAGGCTGGAAGGGACCATTATGATAATCTAATCTGACCTCCAGCACATCAGGCCACAGAACCTCACCACCCACTCCTGTAACAGACCCCTAACCCCTGTCTGAGTCACAGAAGTCCTTAGATCCTGGTTTAAAGACTTCTATTCCCTATGCTATTCCTTGAACCCAGGACTTCCCCTCCCCCCATCCCCTTATAGGAAAGGATTCCAAATTTGAATTTGTATGTTTCCCCTCTCTAGTAACTGGGCTCAGAGCCTCAGATGCATGTGCACGTACATGCTTTACTAAACAAGCTGCATTAGGGAGTGGAGTCACGTTCTAAGCTCCACCCGCGTCATTACATTCCCATTGCCTTCCTACGGACTGGATGCTGCCAGCAGCACTCTCCATGCTGAATGGACAGCCCCAAGACTTAATGCAATTCAGCCTTCGGGAAATCCCAGCTGTCTCCAACCGCTATCCTAAGCAGGTGCAGTTTGCCCAGCTTTGGCACAAACAAAAACACAAGCCTGTATTCACCGAGGGAGTCCAAGGAGCTGAAGATCCATCTGCATGGAGTACGTAGTGAGACAAAACCCTGGGGAAGGGGCTGGGAAGGTTGAAAAAAGTCTTGGCTTTGCTTCTTGACTCCCCCTGGGCCTGTAGGTTTATGGGAGGGGCTGTTTCCACATGCCCCACTAGTTTTCCTGTTTCTAGGCAATGAATGGAAGAGCTGGACAGACAGATTGGAGAGCTGATCCTGCTGCTAGTAAGATCAGTGGTGAGACTACCACTGGCTTTCGGGGGCAGCAGGATTAGACCCTTGCCCAGCACTTTTTGAATGTAGCCATTTTAGGAATATCCAAGGGCCCAAAATTTCACCTCTCCCTGTGTGTGACTCCCCTGTAGCCACAGTTGGCTAGAAAAATGCCCTGCCCACCATACTTCTGAGACTTGTTCTTTTGTGGACAACTGGGGGGGGGGGGGGGCGGGGAGGGGAAGAGAAGAGATTTAGGGCCTGATCCTGCAGTCCTTACTTGGGCAAGACTCCCACTGGAGTCCCAGGGATGAAGAAGGGTTCTTTAGCCTAGTTGCACTGATACATGGACTATTTCTGGCTGGAGAGGAAGTCACAGCTCTACCTGCTGTACATTTTACCCCCAGAATTCCTGTCACATTATGTCCATTCTACCAGAACTGAGCACGTATAGTGCTTCTTAAAAGGGGATATTTTTCTCACTGCATAGTTCTCTGTAATTAGCTTACAGAGTGAATATTATTGTAAGAATGGAATTATTCTCCTCCTAGACAGAGGAAAACAAGCATACCAAATTCTTCTTTGTTTAAAGCAAAGAATTAAAACCAGTACAGATCTCTGATCTCAGAAAGCTTCGAAATAATGCATTATCTTCCCTGTTTAACATAGCACCACGAATGGCCTGATTTTCAAAGGGGCCCAACTTGTCATTCCTTAGAGGGACCTGATTTTCAAAGACTGCTTTTTGAAAATCAGGGCCTTTTAAGGCATCTCTAGTGGGTATCTCCAAAGTTAAGGCATCCAGAAGTCACTAGGCACTTCTGAAAAACTTGGACTAAAGATAAACATTTTTATAACAAGGTCTCCATTCCCCACTCCCCCCCAACCATTAAAAAAAAGATTGTTTTACAAAGAAAAAGAAGAAGAACATTTGTGCTGAAATGCATCTTTCTTGGCTGTCTCCTACCCCTCTTGGCCTCTAGAGGCCAAGAAATACTGCTGAGGTCAGGAACTGCTTGACGAGTATGCAAATGAGATTCAAGGTCAGAGACAGAATGTAGATGGTTTTGGTGCATAACTAAATTTTATGCCCTGGTTTAAATTCCATGCCTTTCCCCATGTTACAATGGCCAGGAAGTGCCTTTGTGGAGCTCTCTTAGGCTTCAAGTATTACTGATCTAAAAGCTGAAATGGAAAGACTGCCTAGCTAAAGGAAAAATCAACTCCAATCAGTGTGACATCATCTCTGTGCAAGAATTTGGAACGGGTTGTTCCAAACAATTCCACGTTCTTCAGGGAAGGGGAGAGGTCACTGCAAAATCCAGGAGTGAAATCCCAGCCTCCTTGAAATCAGCAGCAAAACTCCCATCGACTTCAATGGAGCCAGGATTTCACCCTCTGTCTGTTTAGATGAATTTATTGGAGATGAAAGGAAACCCTGAGGATCTAAACTCCTTTGTTTATCAACAGCATTGGGGCAGAGAATGACAATCCACATTTCCTCCACTATTAGGCGCCAGCCATGAACTGATGGAGAAGAGGTTTTCATGGTGTTCTCAGGTTGCCCATCTCAGAAGGAGAACAACTAACAATTTCCTTTTTTCCTGTTCAAATACAGGACGCCTCCAATCCACTGCACTAACCACCCTGGGGAGGAAGGAGGGCTTATGGGGCTAGCCTGGGATTCATTCCCTGCTACTCCACTGTGTGACCTTGGGCAAGTCACGTAGTCATTCCGTGCCTTAGTTTCCAATCTGTAAAGCAAAGGTAACAGCCCTGCCTCACGGGGTGTTGTGAGGATAAATACATTAATGATTATGAGGTGTTCATAAACTACTGTAACGAGGGCCATGTAAGTACCCAAGACAGAGAGAGAAACAGAATCCACCCAACAGCTCTAATGTGCAACAGGAATGTTGGTTTAAAAGCAGTAAACACCCCCTTCCTCCCCAACTGACCCTTTGCCCTCCCCAGGAGGCCTTCCAAGCATGCCCGAAAGGTCAATCGATTCAGGTTGTTTCACACCAAGGAAGGCCCCAGGCTCCAGAGCTAAAGGGCCTCCCTGAGAATGCCCTGTGGGCAGCCCTGTCCTTTGCCATGAGAGGGATGTGCGGGGCAGGGGCAGGGGCAGGGCGGGGCGAAGAGGCGTTTTTGGGTAAGCAGGTTCCTAACCACTCAGAGCTTTATTGCTACAAGAAAATGCTTTAAAAACTCTGCCTGGGAACCAACCAATCAGTGGCCAGCGCAGCCCTGAGCGCGTTGCTATCCCACGTTCCTGGCAGCGCTGGTCGTCAGGCGGCCAGGTTTCTGTGCCAGCTTGTGTTACCCAGCGAATTGAAGCTGTGGCGCGCCCCATGGGGAGCATGTTGCAATGAGAGGAGCACGGATGACAGCAGCAGTGGCTGACTTCAAAGGAAGGCACCCCAGGCAGATACAGCTGCACAGAGAGCCATCCTGCTGCAATGGGAGGCAGTGTGGCCTAGTGGATAGGGGACTGCACTGGAAGCTAATTGTCCTGGGGTCACCCAGCTCTGCAACTGGATTTTTGAGTGACCTTGGGCAGGTAACTGCCCTGCACCTCAGTTTCTCCATCAATAAAATGGATCATGATACTGCTCTCCTTTGTAAAGTGCATTTTTGACAGAAAGCCCTGTAGAAGGGTACTATGGTAATCACGTAAATGCCATGGCCAAACCTGAATGAGCAGGGGTGGCCAGGGACCAGCTCCTGCATGAGGACTTCCTCCCATGGGTTCACCTGCCTCACTTCACTTCTAGTAGACGAGAGATCACTTGATCATTACCTGTTAGGTTCACTCCCTCTGGGGCACCTGGCATTGGCCACTGTTGGCAGACAGGATACTGGGCTGGATGGACCTTTGGCCTAACCCAGTATGGCCATTCTTATGTGCCTATGTCCCCTCCCAGGGATGGGGTGTCACTGCTCTAGGAGGACAGGCTAAAAGGCAAGAGCTGAGCCTGGCATTGACTCAGTGGGCGAAGTCCGGGGGCCAGCTGCTGCCTGGCTCCATGGGGATACCTGGGGGAACATTTCTGGGGGTGCCCCTGAAGAGAACCTTAGTGGGCACACTCCGAATCCTAGTGCCAGCCCTATGAACGACCCAGCAAAGCCCCTGGCACACAAGGAATATCAGAGACAAATACAGCTGCGTTGGAAGGGAAATTTGATTGCACACACCTCATTGTAAATCCTTCTGAGTATCTGTCTGGGTCACTTACTGGCTTTGGGGTTAGATTTATTCTGTCTGCTTACCATCGCTCTGCGTTGCACAATCGGCTGGGGAGACGGAAAAAACCCCAAAGGAACCCCTAACATTTCTACAGAAGAAAACCAGGCTGGATGCCATTTCTCTTTGTTACCAGGAGATCCTGCCTTCTGAAAGTCACCCAAGGCCACTCAGTGATTTGCCCCCTGGCTCCACTCCTGCTGAGAGAAACGCAGCTGGAATATTTATGGCAAGCTCTTGGGATGGGAAAGGAGCAGTTGCTGTGCACACTTCAAGTTCAGGCCTTGGTAACGAGAGACATAGGAAGAACGTTTTTGTGTTTAAGCCATTAGGCTGGGATGTAGGAGATCCCTGGCCCGGCCAGACTTCCTGTGGGCAAGTCACATAGCCCCAGGTCCTCAACAAGTATTCAGGCATTTAACTCCCATTGAAAATCAACAGGAGTTACGTGCTTTTAAGGCCAACATTCTCCAAAGCATGCGTCTCTCTGTTCCTCAGTTTCCCATCTATAAAATGGGGGTAAGATTTCATTTCAGTCATTGGTCTTGTTTATTTAGACTAAGTTCTTCAGGACAGGAACTCTCATACATTTGTACAGCTCTGAATACAACAGGGCACAAATCTTGGTTGGGGCCCTAGGTGCTCCCATGATACAAATAACCACCGGATACAGGCAGGTCAGGCTAGTCCCGGTGGAGAAAGGAAGGAGATCACAGGATTTTAATGTTGTTTTAGCCATTGTGTGTGATAATGTTTTTTAAAGGCCCTGTAGATTCACCTGGAGCAGACTAGCAGGGGCATTTAATCAAAATAAGAGAAGGTCCCTCTGTCTTCTCTGCACTTTCACCACATCTGAGCCTCACTCAGTGCAGGTCTACACTAACCTCCCAATTCGAACTAAGGTACGCAACTTCAGCTACGTGAATAACGTAGCTGAAGTTCGAAGTACCTTAGTTCGAACTTACCTCGGTCCAGACGCGGCAGGCAGGCTCTCCCATAGGCACCAAGTCTGCGATTATATTGAGAACTTCAAAGCATCAATTGTTTCTGCTCTTCCTGAGCCCTGCCCGGCCCTCAGACTCGCCAGGGAAATGGCAGGAGCTGCATGGCTCAAACTAGACTGGAACAGATCACCCTGGAGTGACCACACCTGCATCAGCCTGGTGACCTCAGCTCTCCAGTGCAGAGTTATGATACGCAAAACACAGCTTCCAAAAAGTGGGAGGAAAACCCTGAAAAGCAGCTGTTATTTTTCTTAGCTCCAAGTTTGCCATTTGCCTGAGTGAGTTCCTCTCTGCTCCCAAACTGTTTCACCGCATCAGATCACAAAACCCATGTCTAGGGAAAGAACACCCCCCCCCCCCCGCCACGCTTTTTGCCCAGCTTATTCCCCTAAACTAAACCAAACAGCAGCCAGTTAGTTTTAAAAGCCTTTTTATGGGAGCCTCTACCTAGATGCCTTCTTAAAAGGCGTTCCCTAATTCATGGTGGTCCAGTGCTTCACAAACATTCATCACCTCTAGAATAAATAAATTAAAAAAAAAAAAAAAAAAAAAAAAAAGATAGTAAAGCCTATTTCCTATACAGTACTTTCAATCAGTAGATCTCAAAGCGCTTCACAATATGAAAGTTTTTTATCCTGAATGCTATTATCCCCATTAACAGGTGGCAAACTGAGGCACAGAGATAAGGGACTCGCCCAAGGTCACACAGGAAGTCCACGGCAGAGCTGGGAATTGAAGCCCGGGCTCCCACGTCCTAAGCATCTCAGGGTATGTCTACACTGCAATAAAAGACCCACATCACCAAGTCTCAGAGCCCTGGTCAATTGACTGGGTCCGAGCCCCAGGGGGCTCGGGCTGTAGGGTTAAAGATAGCAGTGAAGACATCTGGGCTCAGGCTGGAGATCTGGCTCTGTGACACACCCCCCTCAGCAGATTTCAGAGCCCAGGCTCCAGCCTGAATGTCTACACTGCTATTTTAGTCCCGCAGCCTGAGTCAATTGACCTGGGCTCTGAGACTCGGCACCGCAGGTCTTTTATTGCAGTGTAGACTTACCTAGGCAGGTAAGTTGGGGTGTAGAGGAGGAAACAGGTGCAAAGAGGTTTAAGGCCTGATTTCCAGAGGTGCTGAGCTCCCACAACTACAAGTCATTTGAGTTCTAGTCGTGCCTGGTGGTGCTTAATGAGATCAGGTCTCCATTGTGCTGGAGGCTGGACATATTCTCTGTTCCAAATAGCTTACAATCTAAATAGACAACACACAGAGGGTGGGTGGGGGAAACAGAGAAGTGACTTGCCCAAGGTCACACAGTCCCAGCTCTTCCACTGAATCTAGATCTGAGTCCCTGTCCAGTGCTTTAGCCACTAAATCACGCAAGCAGAAATACAAACACACACAGAAGCAGAAATCTCGCTGTCCTTGAAAGCAGTGGAGTTATTCACTTGGATAAAACAGACAAGATTCGGCCAGAGTATTCTGCCATGCAAGTTACTAGCATCATGTATTGATGCTGTATAGTAACGATACTGACGCCTCCTTTATCAAATGCTTTGAGAGCTACTGATGAAAAGCACTTTGTAAGAGCTAGGTATTATTAGAAATTGTGCAGAATAATTCCAAAACACTTGTAAATCATGATATTGGCTTTAAAATTATGAGATTTGTTTTTAAATGGAGTTTTGGAATCTTTTTATTTGTGGGGTCACAGACAATAGGGGGTCAAGTTTTCAAGCTTCTCTCCATAGCTGTGGGACTAAAATTATTATTTTTTTAATTGAAAGCGGAGATTCTCACATACAGTAGTCACCTGATCCCAGGAGCTGAGGCTTTAAGAAAATACCAAATATTCTGAGAGCTGACAATGGTTACGTTCACAGCACACACAATGGAGGGGGGGGGGGGGAAGAAATATTTACACTCTTCCAATGGAACACTGCTTTCTCTCTTAGAATTTAGAAAAGCGCACACACAACGACCAATTACAGAGAGACACAAAGCAGGCTGGTCCCTAAGGCAGAAAGGTACAACTCAAGCAACCTTGTACTGGACTAATCACCCTTTTGAAGACCCAGATCGCATGCCCTCTTGCCTGCAAGCAGGATCAGAAAACCCCTCACAATGTAAAGTGATAGCTTGTAATGCTAATGTGGTTTCCAATACACCACACTCCTAGAGGTACCCAACCTTAAGATGGGAGCACTGTCAAACAGAGCAAACAAGCTGTGAGCCCTCCCTGCTCATGGGGACAACAATTTACCTACCTCACAGCCTAAATCAGTTTCACGTTTAGAAAGTGTTCAGTGATCCCTGGATGAAAGGTTCTGTGCAGGCTCAGAGATGCCCAGGTCTTGCCAGAAATGAGGGTGAGGGACTTTTAGTTATTAAAGCATGTTGCTGCTAGAGCTTAATCCTGGCGAGACTGATGGAGATAAGGAGTCACTGTGGTTTTCCACTGTGAGCGGAGGGGAAATAGATTACACCCGACGTATGGATCACCCGACTGGCTAACTCAGCTGTGTAAAGTCTGGCCGAGCCAGCGCTCCTCAAGGGTGCGGAAAGCTTCTGCCATCTGTGCAGTTCTGGGCTATTAATTTCCCCCCCACACTTGCCTGAGCATAGGGAAGGGATTGTATTATTCTGCTTGCAAAGCTCAGTTCAAAGACTGAGTGGGAGCCACTAAAAAGTAAAAAAGTTACTTCCATTGTGGGATAAGCCCAGTGTATCTAATCCAATAGTCCAGTGACATCAATGGAAAAGCTCCCACAGGGGTTAGATCTAGCTCTTACTGCACAGATCTGGATTTCTTTATCTGGTCTCGTCTATTTAGATTGTAAATGGTAGAGGGGAATGACTGACTCTTCGGGTACATCTACACTGCAGCTGGAGGCCTCATTTCTCCAGAAGTGGATTAAGCTAAACCGCAAGCAGGCACTTTTGGGGTACATCTACGTCACACATTTCTTTTGGCAGTGTGCAGTGTACACACACACACGAGTCTCCCCCTTAGCACGGGTATAAATAGCAGCATAGATGGCCAGGCTTGGCTTGGGCGAGAAAAGACATCTGAAGGGTGTGGGTACATACCCGAGTACCTACCCTACACAGTTCTCTACTTGCCTAAACTGGGCTGACGTGTCTACTCTGCTCTTTTAGCAGCGTAGCGTTCCACTACCTCCCCCCCGCCAGAGTCTTTCACCGATGCATGTACCTACACACTGCAGTGTGTGGACCCAGCTGGCTTGTCATTGGGGCGTGTAGCTATGCAGACCCTGCACGCAGCTGCCAACGGTGCATGGTGTAGACATAACCTTAGGCAACACAGTCCCATAGTGAAGATGCAGCCGACACTGATGGAAGGGTTTTTTTTTTCCTGCCAGAGTAGGACCACCACCTTCTGGAATGAGGTTAGTTACAATGATGGAAGCATAGCTGTGTCTACGCTGTGAGTTTTGTTGGCATAGCTATGTCAGGAGTGTGGTTCTTAGCTATACCAATAGGATATTTCACTGTGGGTCAAGCCTTAGTGCAGAACAAGCGTCTCCACATCGAGAGCTAGCACAGAACAGCTGAATGCACTTTAAATTTGCACTTTAAATTCACACCCTAGCTTATTTTTCAATAGCTTCCCCATGCAGACAAGCCGTAACTGACTGAAGCTAAACTGAAGAAAGCCTGGGTTAGAGGACAAGTGTCCACACAGCCTTTTGTGCCAGTTTAATTAAACCTGTTTAAAAAAAAGTCTCATCTTAAGTTAAACTGGTGCAACTTGGCATGTAGACAAGCCCTTTAAAAATGAACTAATTTACCTGAGAAGATGGAAAATGACTTACCAGTATATGCTTCCTTACTACATTTTAATTTCAGGTGTGGAGCCCTAATAATAATACCTAGCTCTTATATAGCACTTTCCATACATAGATCTCGAAGAACTTTACAAAGGAGAGCAGTATCATTATTTCCATCTTACAGACGGGAAAACTGAGGCAGAGAGAGTCGATGTGATCGGCAGGCCAGTGGCAGAACCAAAAATAGAACCCAGGTTGCCTGAACCCCAGTTCAGTGCTCTATCCATTAGACATCACTGCTGCTGCAGCTTCACTGGTTGGGACCCGAGTTAGCTACATTAAAGCTACGGCAGGTACGTCTACTGCACTGCAATCATACCCAGCGACTGGGATATAGACGTACCCTTTGAATCTCTCCAACTTGCAAACCCTGGCTCACATATGCCAACTGTTTGTATCAAGATCCTAATGCATCAGTCTTCTCCTGAAAGTCACTCTCACTCCCCGCAGCTCGAAGAAGTTGGGAGATTTTCCTGGTGCGTTGGCAGTTGAATGGAACGACTGTTTAGCTTTCTTGTCCTCCGTCTTCAGGGTGGTCCTGCTAACGGGTGAATGGGCAGGGAGCTAAGATATGATCTGAGTTTGCCAGATTGCGGTTCTCCCTCTAAACGGAGATTAGTAAACTCTTAACGTTTCCTGCTAACATGGACACATTAAGGGTTCCCCAGGCTAACAACATCTCTGCCTACACTTCTGATGAAACTCAGCGGTTAACCCATCGAGTCAAGCAATTCTTCTCTGGCTAGCTTCCAGCAATTCATGCCTCCCTTTATGCTTTCCATATTCCAGTCTGTTTTCTATTTGTTTAATATTTATGTTGCGAGAACCTAAACTGTGCCCAGTAGATTAAACCACTGGTCTGGGTGAGCCAGCACCTGGCCTCCGCCAAAGCATGGTGCTTCAGCCAAATGCTTTTGGTGAAACATGGATTCAAAAGAGAAACAAAGCGAAGGCCAAATCCTGCAGTCCTTAAGCAGGCAAAACTCCCAGTGACTTCAAACCCAGGAGTGGAAGGATGGTCCAGTGGTTAGAGCATTAGCCTCGCATTCAGTTCATTTTTCTGCTCTGCCGCAGGCCTCCTGAGATACCTTGGGGTAGGTTGCCTAGACTCCGTGCCTCAGTTTCCCCAGCTGTAAAATGGGGATTATACTGCAGATTAACTACTACTGATTAGGATTAAACTAATTCAAAATAAGGCATTCATATTCTAGAATAAGAACATCCACCCATGGAGTTAATCAGGATGACCTACTCTGGAATAACTCTTCATGCAGTATAAGAAGTGTGTCCACATGGAAGTTGGTGCTGAATAGCTATTGTACTTCAAATCCAAACCCTAGTTTATTTTGTAACAACTTCCCCACATAAACAAGCCCATAGTCTAATGCCTTCTCTGCCTATGAAACCATATCAGTGCCAGGAACTTTTGAAGCCTGTTCTCCAACAACTTTCCCAGTAACATAGAAGAGGCCAGTGTGTCATTGATAAGATTCAGCCTAAGAGAAAACCAATCAAGCTCTTTCCGTTGGATGGCCCTGGTGCCTGGCTTTGTGATAATGTGGGATAATGACTTTCAAACACTTTCTGCATATTTAGCATTCCCCTAACATTGGTGTTTATAGCATCTTGTTCATATGCAGGAGTAACCATGAACGAATCGTCCTGTTCTAAAACCGCCTGGTGACAGAGGATGCTGTGAACCTGAACTGAGAAAGGGAATTCAAATCAGCAAAGGGCCAAGCAGAGGTTGATTGTTTGGCTCCAGTCTCTGTTTCAAGGAGTCTGTAAGATTGGGCTGGGACTCATGAAAACATGTTCTCTCCCAAAGCCCCAGGTGCTTCTGTTTCCTCTCTCAGATAGAAAGGTTGAAAGAACAGTCTCCTTTTCAGCACTGCTGATCCTACTCCGAACCCAGGAGTGTAACTTGCATGCCGGGAAACCCCCATTTAGCCCAACACTTTGGAGCCCCGCTGAAAGCTCCATGCTTGTTTTCAAGTGAGCTGCAGAGAGAGGCCTGAGCTGAGCTACACAGACGACTGTAACAGAGAAAAAGGGAGATTTCGTCATCTACAGAAGCTCCCGCTCATAGGGAGCCCGCATGGAAAAACAAAGCAAAAACAACACACATCAAAGGCTATAAGGGACCTTCAAACAACATCCCTGAGATGGCCTTCATGGCCAATAATCCCTACTGCTGTGGCTATTGTAAATACACAGTCTTGGGTCCTCGCAGCTGATAATGAGAAACACGTGGCTCTAACCCTTGAGCCTATAAACAATTGCTGCAGAAGTCCAGAAAGAGCAATATGTATTGTTATGGCAGGAGTCACCAGATGGTGCCAGGGCACGTAGTCCTACAAGTTCAAGAGAGATGCTGTCTTTCAAGGAATACTGTGTTGTTAGTTGTGTGAGGTAGGTTCTCTGGAGGAGGAGCAGGGAAGCTGTGGCAAGCAGCAAGGGAGTTTGTCTGCCTTAATTGTTCTAACCAGAGTAAATTTGTGGAGCAGAGCTGCTGTGGGAACTGGGCTTTGGACGGAGATCCCCGAAAGAAGGAATTGCCTGTGTGCTGTTTGTGACCACCTCTGTTCCAGGACTGGTGTATACAATGTGCAACAACCAACTTACACAAAGAATATACCCAGTATCTGTGCCACTAATTTCTCCATTTCAAGGAAACAGATCTGCCTGGCCCCAGTATCAGCTACTGCTCAGCAGAGGGGAGACAATACCATCACACACATGCTCTGATGTGTATTTCTGTATGTTTAGTTCATGATCTTCTTTGGGTTTTTTATTAAAGAAAGTACAGTCTGCTGATTGGAGCCCATGACCTAGGGAGAAAGGACCCAAGGTCTATCCTCTGGTTCCTTCCTGGGGTAACCTTTGGGCCATTAACTTAACTTGACTTGACTTGACTACCAATCTTTAGAATGGGCAGAGATCCTCATTGTTTTCAGAGCACATCAAGATCCTTTGGAAAAAAGTGTTATGCTAGGTCCCATGCTGCCTCTCATGCCTGGGAGAAGCACCCCATAGCCATCTGCAAAGGCCCCCAACTTTTAAAACACTTTCATTTGTTTCCATGAGCTAGACAGAGTAATCCCAGGGAAGAAGCCCAGGGAATTTCAGTCTTCAGATGGAAACAAGACTCCTTTTGTATCAGTAGAGCCCCAAATACCCCTAATGATTAGCAGCCAGAGCAGGGCTTTTCTTGGTCGTTATCTCTGATGTCTTCCATTTACAAAGGACGCCCTTTCAAACCTTGCCAGTTTTGCCTCCGACAAGAAGATAAAGTTACTTCCATACGTGGAGCATTACCAAGTTTCCTCTGCTTGCTATAGACAGAGAATGCTGAGCTATTTAAAGAACTGGCAAACTTTTAAAGGGGACCAATCATTGTGTTTCTTTTTCAAAGACCTCCAATACTCTTGCGACCGTGACCTCTTTCCAAACCACCTTTGCACACGGAAAGCTCCTCAGAGCAGTCACTGGGGCCTAGATGGAGCTACAGAGATTTACACCACCAGTTGAGCATCTGGTTCCATATCCTTAGTGTGTCTCTGTGGGCATAGAGCACCCTGCCAGATGCCCAGGGAGAGAGTAATATGTTCTACAGGAGACGTTGCTGCTCTCCCCATGTTCTAGTTCTGCTCCCACGGACTTCAGTGGAAAATTGTGACCTTGAGATTCAAAGGGAGCTGGGGCTGTTGTGTCATAAAGAGTTTAGGCCCTGCAATTGGATCCACGTGGGTGCAAAAGTCTTCCCCCGTGGATCTGGGCCTTAAATATGCGTCAGTTAGGAGTCGCTCTGTATTCAGTATGATCAATTGTTAACTAGAGGCGCTAATGGAGGATGTCTAGGAGGTGGTTGGCGAAGAACTTATGGGGTGGAAAGGGGGCTGGGAGGGAACATATTTGAAATACCAAGTAGGAGGGTCTTGGCAGTATCTTAACTAAGCTGTTTGGCCTGGGCTTGGAGTTCCGGTCAGAATCAGGGAGAGTGCACTCAGAGTGCACTGCATCGTAAGAGCCACGTCTGCTAGAAAAGTGCGAGATGGGGCACTTAGATAAAAGCACCTGATCTCCCAGGCATCTCTATCTGTCTGTGTGTGTGTGGGGGGGGGGGGGAGGGGATGCACCTCTCTATCTGCTTGGGGGGGGAGAGGGGTGCACCTCTCAGCTTGCTCCCGGAGCCCCAGGGTCAGACAAGCCTCCAGGATTTGAAGCAGCTCACCGAGGACTAGGTGGTGGCTACAGTGCAACGGGTTTGGGCGTGGAGGTACATCGCAGCGGCTGGAGAGGCCTCCTGCCAACAGCACCCAGAAGATGGTAGAGGGCCTTTCAAGGAGCTAAGGGGTGGCTTTTACATGTGGTCTTTGCCAATAGAGCCTGGTTCACCGAACTCCCCAGTGACAGCAGCCAGCTCCCCAGCCAACCATGGCCCTCCTTGAGCGTGAACACCTGGAGCGCTAGAATTCTGGCTGACCTCTGCATACCAGGAGAGGGATGGGTTGCCAAGATCCTGTCTCCCTCTCCTCTTGCACAGGCCCACAGAATCTTGCCCTTGGAGCCATGTCCTGTTGGTTTGAAACCTTCAAACCAGTTCACATCAGAGCAAACAGACTTGTCAGTTTTCCAACCACTTGTGCCCTAGGCCAGGCAAATCGCATAGGGGTCACCTGAACGTTTTGCCCCATTCCAACAGCAATCTAGAGAAATACCTCCCAGGGGCCACGCCGCTGTGAGCCAGATCCTGCTTTCCCTGAACTTAATGGGCTCACTTTCCTGAGCGAGGCAAGCAGGACTTGACAGTATATTCTAGCAGGCAAGTTCCTGTTTGCAGGGCTGGCTCCAGCTTTTTCGCCGCCCCAAGCGGTGGAAAAAAAAAAAAAAAAAGAGAGAAAAAAGAAAAACCCAATTGAGCTGCCACCGAAGTGCCGCCGAAGAGGAAGAGAGGGACTGAAGGACCCGCCGCCAAATTGCTGCCGCAGACCCGGACATGCCGCCCCAATAACGGACGGAGTGCCGCCCCTTTGTATTGGCCGCCCCAGGCACCTGCTTCCTTCGCTGGTGCCTGGAGCCGGCCCTGCCTGTTTGCATTATCAGTCCCACCTAGCTGCCCCAGCTGAGGTCAGGGCCCCATTGTGCGAGGTGCTGCGCGTGCACACACACACACACAGATCACTCAAATTTTACAGATGGGGAAACTGAGGCATGGAGGCTTGCTGAACGGTCCATAGGAAGTCTGCTGCCGATGAAGAGATTGACTCAGTCTCCTAAGTCCCAGCTCACTGCTTTAACCACAAAGCACTTTTTCTCACCCTTACATAGAGGGTGAAATTCACTCTTTGGCAGAGAATCAGCAAAATTCCTATGCATGGGAATGGGATTTAAGTAACGTATGGACCATTTGCTGGCAGTCAGTGGAAAAACTGCCCAGTCACACAGTGCTGGCTCTCTTAGCTTCCTGCTGCCACGTTGCATTAGACACGCCTAAAAATACTTACATGACTGGCCTATTATTTTTCCACCTCAGCCATTGCTGTAGCTACTGGAGAGACGTTCTGCCACTGTGAATGGGAAGGGGGAGGTAATTCACGCAGCCACGCACGGCTGAGGAGGGGGCCACAAGACAGCATCCTTATTAAGTTGTTGGTCTACGAAGAAGGCTTAGCACCCTGGCATTAGTCTGTTTATTACAACATTCTAGCCTGAAAGGGTGAGAACATTTACACTGCAAAAAGTACCCCACAGTACTGAGTCGCAGAGCCCGGGACAACTGGGGCTAGTGCTCCAGGGCAAGAATGGCCATGTAGACATTCCCACTTGGACTGGAGCCTGGGTTGTGAAAGCTGGCAAGGGGGGGGGGGGTGGGTCTCAGAGCCCAGGCTCCAACCTGAGCAGGACCATCTACTCTGCTTATTTTTAGCCTTGTAGTGTAAGGGATGACCCAGGCTCTGAGACTCACTTCCATGTTTTTTTTTTTTTTTGCAGCATAAATGTACCCTATATATATATATATATATATATGTCTACACAGTGCAGTAAGCCAAGGCTTGGACTCAGGTTTGAACCCAAACCTCCCTTCTGTCCACACACAAATCAGTCTGACTCAGGTCAGTGAGGATTCAGGACCTAGGTCGTAGGACCCTGTTGGGATGGGAGAGTCAGAGACCGAGTCCCACTATGACTCACTTCTAAGCTTCATTTTGCAGTGCGGATGCAGCTCAAGATGCAGACCCAGATCACAAGTTCAGCGCAGCGCAGTATGGATGCGTTAGCATGTCTGTGAGATGCAGGTCCAGCAACTGTAAACCCATGTTTATAATGCAGTGTTGATGCTCAAGTGCAGGCTTGGAAACACACAGTCTACAAGCCCAGGTCCCACAGACCCAGGTTTACAATGCAGTAAAGACAGACCCTAAGGCCCTGATCCTGCAAATGACTGAAAGCACCATTGTATTCACATCCTACACACTCCTGCAATGACACCTGCACAAAATACGCCTTGTGAGGCATCGTTTAAAAATTAATCACTCACAGCTCAATAATAGCATGGTGAAATGGGTGTAGCAACACTACATAAAGTAATGAAATTCCCCCCATATGATGTTATTAGTGTTGGGGTTACTATGCCTGCCTGAGCCAGAGTTCTTCCATGTTTAAACTCTGTTCTTCCATGTTTAACTCTGATCGACCTTAACAGCCAAGGACAGGTATTGGAATGTGTAAATAGCTAGTTAGCAATTACGACCTTGCTCATTTCAGGTACCAAACAATAATGATGAGGTTTGCATGTTTCTAGCTGGGGAAGGGGTAATAAACTAAGGGTAAACAGGACCAAATAACTGTTTAGGGAGAAGTTACTAACAAGCTAGATTTATAGCCCTAGAATGATTTAGTTGCTTAAATGTATAAACATGCCTTTGGTAGAGAGGGGAGGGGGAGTGTGGGGGGGTGGTAGAGAGGGGGAGAGGGAGGGGGCTTAGTTGTAAAATGTATAAAGAAGAGAGAAACTGTTTTTGCTGGTGTGCTCGATTTGAGACTTGCCTGTCTCCTTGCACCACTTTGAGATCTCAAATAAACTTTGATTGTTTCTCCACCCCGGTATGTTTATTGGCGTGAAGCACTCCAGGCAACGAACCTCACTGTTGCTGTCCTCGGGCCCCTGTGCCGGCAACATTAGCACATGTTCAAAACCACACAGTCCTGACTAGGCAAAGATAATTAAACAGGTCTATCCTAAACAGAAAAGTGTGCGTTTACTTCAATGCAAGTAGAAAACAGGGTCCTCCAGACAGCAGGGGAAGGAAATGGCAGGAGACAAAGCAAATTTGCATTTCAGCAAACACAGGAGAAAAGAAAGAGCACGGAACCTCCTTCACCACCAGACTCCAAGTCGCTTTCTTAACCATTTGAATAAACTTTGCTTTGAGAGATAATCTTCAGAAGAATCCACTTCAAGGGACAGAGAACCCCAAGTTCTCTCTTTCACCTAAGAAAACAAAGGCAGTTGCACCTTTGGCCAACAGGAGACATTGTGACCAAAGAAAGGGTCAGACACCATCTTGCTGGAGGAGTGGGAATGGGAAAGGCCATCTTAAATAAAGCCTTGAACCAAAACTTGCTAGGTTAAGTTTCAGACTTTTAGATTCCTGTTTTCACTTGTATTTGCTTGTAACTGTTTCTATCTTTGTCTCGGATACTCGAATTCACTTACAATCCTATCTCCTTTTGTTAATAAACTGGTTTTATGTTTTAATCTAAACCAATCCAGTATTGTGTTTAAACTGAACTCCAGTTAAAGTAGCAATCTGTTGCATATTGACTCTGTACAGGAGCAATGAACCTTTAATATCTGAACTTTCCTGGAGGGGGCTGAACAGTGCAGAAGTCATGGTCTTGGAGAAATTGGGGACTGGGAGTGTATCAGGCTCATCCTGCAAGTAGTAACCAAGACTGGTGGAAGCCAGAGTGCAGTTGGTGTGTTGCTAACAGGTTGCTGGGGTCAAAGGTGTTGGACTAGGGCTGTAGTTATACACAGATATTCAGGTACTGCAACAGCAAAGCACCCCAAGGGTTGCAAGGTTGTGGGGCAGGCGGGTCTGGTCTGGATTGCACCCTCGAATGTACAAGTACAGGGGTAAGCGCATAGCCCATCGGTAACCGCCAGTAGCAAATATCACCAATGGCTGGTGATGGGACACTAGATGGGGAGGGCTCTGAGTTACTACAGAGAATTCTTTCCCAGGTGTCTGGCTCGTGGGTCTTGCTCACATGCTCAGGGTCCAACTGATCACCATATTTGGAGTTGGGAAGGAATTTCCCCCCAGGTCAGATTGGCAGGGACTCGGGGGGGGGGGGAGGGGTTCGCCTTTCTCTGCCATATGGGGCACAGGTCACTTGCAGGTTTAAACTTGTGTAAATGGTGGATTTTCTGTAACTTGATGTCTTTAAGCCATGATTTGAAGACTTCAGTAACTGAACCAGAGGTTAGGGGTCTATGACAGGAGTGGCTGGGTGAGGTTCCATGGCTTGCAATGTGCAGGAAGTCATAGAACAGGGGTAGGCAACCTATGGCACGCGTGCCGAAGGCAGCACACGAGCTGATTTTCGGTGGCACTCACGCTGCCCGGGTCCTGGCCACTAGTCTGGGGGGCTCTGCATTTTAATTTAATTTTAAATGAAGCTTCTTAAACATTTTGAAACCTTATTTACTTTACATACAATAGTTTAGTTATATATTATAAACGTATAGAAAGAGACCTTCTAAAAAGGTGAAAATGTATTACTGGCACACAAAACCATAAATGAGAGAGAATAAATGAAGACTCGGCACACCACTTCTGAAAGGTTGCCGACCCTGTCATAGAATATCAGGGGTGGAAGGGACCTCAGGAGGTCATCTAGTCCAAACCCCTGCTCAAAGCAGGACCAAGCCAGACTAGAAGATCATGATGGTCCCTTCCAACCTTAAAGTCTATGAGTATCAGAGCCTAACTGAGCAGTCAGTGGCCAGCTAGAGGCAAGGAAGCTTTATTTTATTTGTTTAGATTTAAGATAATAAAAAGACACCTAAATCAAGGCTCCGAGCCCTAACACCCCATTAACACCGCAATAAATACAATGAAATCCTGGCAGTATTAAGATAAGAGGTGAAGTTACAGTCTAGTTAAAAGAGCCAATGGCTCGTGAACAGCGTTGGGAAATAAACCAGCAAACTTTGTTTAGAAACAGCGTTGGTGATGTTTGGCCTGAGCATGACAGATCTGCAGAAGTTCTAATTCTAACCGAATGGAGGCACTTTGGGAACCAAGAGGCTACATCTTCCCAGGCCATTTCTTGCATTTGATTGTTAAAACAATTGCTTAAATTTATGTGTTTGTCTACACAGGGAAAATGAGCATCATAACTATAGTGGAATAATATTTCTGCTTTAGCTATGCCAGTCAGTCAATTTCCTCTTGTAGAAAAGTCCTTATAAACACCACAACTAGCAAGACATTTACATTGATTCAGCAATCACAGTCACCAACATCAGGATAAAAGAATGCAAACATGCAAGTGTATTGCTCTATGCTTTTTGCTTTCCAAGGAAGTCTCCAACTAGGAGCTTTGAAATGTCATAACCAAAACCAGATCTCATGTTATTTCATCTCCTTGAAGCAGTACTGAGACAACACAAAAAATATAAGCACTAAGAACTGCTGGGCCTGACCCTGCCAACTGCTGAGCATCTTCTAAAAGCTGCTAAGTGCCCTAAACACACAGTGACATACACAATCAGGCCCTCAGAACAGAGATGATATAGGGCTTCTGAATGTGTATAAACAGTGGAACATCAATTCCTAATAGACCAGGAGGATTGTAAATTATGCCATACATCATATTCATTTCCCTGAACTTCTGTGTGCCTTAGTGACTATCTGTAGAATGGGTATAACAATATCCCAAAGCATCTTTGGGAGCTACAGTAATTAATTAGTCTGTAAAAAGCATTGAAAATTCCTGCTCAGGGTAGGGTGACCAGACAGCAAATGTGAAAAATTGGGACGGGGGTGTAGGGTAATAGGCACCTATATAAGACAAAGCCCCAAATATCGGGACTATCCCTATAAAATTGGGACATCTGGTCACCCTAAGCTAGGGCATGCTTAGCTCAGGAGATTTTCTCAAATCACAGGCCAAGACAACACCATATGTACTGCAGCTTCCGAGCACACATACAAACACCTTTGGAATTAAGAGGAAAATATCCACCTTACAGAAGTTCCGTGAATCAAGAGACTCCTCCCGCCCTCCCCCTTTCATGATCAAATTTGTTTAGGCAGGATCCACGCTGACCTAATAGTAACCTGTATATTGTACAAGATGCTGGCATCATTGAGTTCTGA
The DNA here is from genome assembly GCF_011386835.1 of Chrysemys picta bellii. Lineage (NCBI taxonomy): Eukaryota > Metazoa > Chordata > Testudines > Emydidae > Chrysemys > Chrysemys picta. Next base: position 153,242,202 of record NC_088792.1, read on the forward strand.
TTAGGTCTGACTTTGCTCTTCTTTAAATATTAAAAAAAAAAAAAAAAAAAAACCACCCCAACAATATGTGTGTGTGTGTATATACTCCACCACACACAAATACCACACATTGCTGGGGAAAACTGCTCCAGATTTTCAGTGATTTTTCCACCCCCCTGCATGCAACAGAATTTCTTTGGCAGTGGGAACCTATTCTATTTGCCATTACGTTATCTACCAGTGCATGTTGTATAGACGTGTTTCTTTAAAGAGGGCATGAGCACCACTTAAAACCTCTTGGTCTTAAAAATTAAAAAATAGCCAAGACTCTGAACATATTTTGAATCTAGTGAGAGACTTCCATTGTGCTCCTTACAAGAGCTATGAACTTAGCATGTGCAAACTGTACACATTATATATTAGAATTAGAAAAAAAATCACCCTGTTTCCTGCCCAGCATAGAATTCATCTGTTCTTGAGGTCAGAGTCAAATATCCTGGAGGGCTTTTAAAAGGGAGAATATTTATGACTCAGGACAACTCTCATAACTATGCCCCCAAAGGAAAAACATGATTCCAAACACCCCTGATGTTAGGGACTGGGGTGTTCAAATTATATTGCTCAGGCTGTCTCCAGACAGTTTGCATGCCAAGATACATGTAGTCAGCTCTCACGCTCCAGACTAGAAGACTGACAGAGGGGTTAGGAAAGAATTATTCCCCTTCGCACCCACATGGGAATCCCTGGGCAATTGGTCATGGGCCCGATCCAACTCCATTGGAGTCAGTGGGAATCTTTTCACTAACTGCAGTGGGTTTTGGCTTAGTTTGGGTGCACATGTGGGAAGAGAGTGTGTGTGTGTTTGTTTGTTTGTTTGGCCTTCCTGCATGGCTGCTGCTGGAAACAGAAATTTGACTCAAAGGCATGATAGTTTCATCTGTTATGGTAAATCCTCAGAAGCGTGGAGCTACTTTTAAAACAAGAGACTAATGGCTCCAATCTGTCTCCTCCTCTAGGACCCTGAGGAAACAGTCTCCTTTCTTTGTAATCTCAACTGCTCTGGGAAACTGGGAACAATACATTAGGGAAGCTAGGAATGATACAGTATAAATTAGACTCACCGCTCACGCTCCTTCAGATAGCGCCAGCAGTCTGTACTTTGCTGTGCCCCCAAGTGGAATGGGGACCATCTCTTGCTGCGTGTTAGCTTCTTTGCAGGCTGACATTCCCAGCTGAAAGGCAAAACCCCACACTGAACTACGCTGACATTCCCTCACCCAGCCCAGAGCTGCTTAACCTAGGAAAAGACAGCAGCTTCCAGGAGTTTCAGGCAAACTGTACCAGGGAAGCAAAGCACCACTCCCTGCTACTAGGCAGAGGCAAGTGCAGCTGGGGCTAATTGAGAGACACAGGTGAGTAATCAGCAGTGGCTAACAAGTAGCAGAACTCACAAAGCACAGTAGCCTGCTACTGACTTTCAAAAGCAGTTAGGGCCAGAGATTTTTCAAAGGCATTTAGACTCTTAACTTCTGTTGAAATCCCTAATGTTTTGCGGAACCTGAGCTGAGACACCTTAAGGGGGCCTGACTTGCAGGCAGTCCTCTGAAAATCAGGCCCCCTTTTAAGCGTTAACACTCCACATTACTAGTCAGACTTGGTCCTGAGAATGAAGCTGCTCCATCTCCTCAGAAAACAGGTTAGGGCAGGGCACTGTTCTAAGACAGAGGGGAGAGAATTTATTTGAGACTGTACAGTTCTTTGTGGTTTTGTTTTCCTATGCTCTTGTTTGAGTCCCTCAGGAAGCGTATACAATTTCTAATGCACTCCCCACAAAGTCCCCACCTATTGGCCTCAATGCTCAGTGCAGAGATGAAATGCCTGAGGAAAACCCTGAGTTACAAACAGAGCTGAGCAAGTTTAAATCTCGTGCTAAGTTTAGGGCTGGACCTACAGCCTATCTTTGATAGCCTTTTCTTGTAGATGAGGACAGCTTGCAATTGTGCTGTATTGTGTTGTAGGGGGAAGGGCTGTGACTTTCTGCTGTATTTCCCCTGACAAGCCCCAGAAATGAGGCTTCTTGCTCTGATCTGAGGAGCAAGACACTGCAAGCAGAGTGAGTCTCTTCCGGTTTCCTTGCAGTAGTTAGGGTCAGGTACGTTAGATCCAACAGCAAAAACTGGCCTAAGCCTGCAGTGTTAAATATGCTGAAGGAAGCTGGGGGTAGGCCATAGAAGACCAGCCAGAGCCCACATTTTCAGGGATGGCTACTTATTTTGGATGCCCAATTTTTGAGTCCCCACGTGAGACATCTAAGGCCTGATTTTCTGCAGATTTCAGTGGGATCCTCAGCACCTCTGAAAATCAGGGTTTTGGTGGCTCAGGTTGGGAAGGGAACCCCAAAACAGAGGACTCAGAAGGAGGGGCTGTCAGATTCCAGTATATTGGGTGCTATTTGTTAAGCAATGGCAGGGGGTGTGTGAATGTGTACTCAGCACTGTACAGGATACAACACAGAGGCAATTCCTATCCTAAAGAGTTTGCAGTATGAAAGGCTGCCCGTATGGAATAGAAGTTGCACTGGAAAAGCTGGTGGAGCTTTTAATTCATTGTTGTGGACATGGTGGCAAAAGTGAGTCTTTAGGAGGATACGAATGGATAGGTGGGTTGGAAAACTGGTTCTGGCAGGTAGTCTGCAATGAGGTGCAGTGCACAACCTGGCACATTACACCCTGCTGAATGGTTCAGGAGAACGTTTGCATGTTCCCAGCAAATTCAATGCTGGCAACAAGACAGATGGAGAGACAGATTTGGCAAAGAATGTTGTGGCTTGTCAATTTGCAAGCTCCCATTCGCACACCGTGTGCAAGGAGGGCCCCTATTCAGCAAAATACTTCGGCACATTGCTTAAGTCTCATTTGGGTATGTCTACAGTGCAAACGGAGGTGCTATTATAGCACAGGTAAGCACATCCATGCTAACTTTAATCTAGTGTAGACATGGTTGGGCATGGGCTTTAGTACAGGTTAGCTGCCTGAATACAAGCCCGCCAGGGACCCTGGGTACGTACTTGGGTTGCTGGGCCATGCTGCAGTCTGTACTATCATGTCTATACTACCATTGTTACCCACACTAGCTCAATTAAAGGCAAGCCCACCTCCATTTGCAGTGTAGACATACTCATTGAGGTCAATAGGACTCAAGCACATCCTTTACTGTTCAGGAAGGACAGGCAGGCCAGAAAAGGTGGGGGAGTTGCGTTGTATGTAAGAGAGGAGTATGACTGCTCAGAGCTCCGGTATGAAACTGCAGAAAAACCTGAGAGTCTCTGGATAAAGTTGAGAAGTGTGAGCAACAACGGTGATGTCGTGGTTGGAGTCTGCTATAGACCACCAGACCAGGGGGATGAGGTGGACGAGGCTTTCTTCTGGCAACTAGCAGAAGTTGCTAGATCGCAGGCCCTGGTTCTCATGGGAGACTTTAATCACCCTGATATCTGCTGGAAGAGCAATACAGGGGTGCACAGACAATCCAGGAAGTTTTTGGAAAGTGTAGGGGACAATTTCCTGGTGCAAGTGCTGGAGGAACCAACTAGGGGCAGAGCTTTTCTTGACCTGCTGCTCACAAACAGGGAAGAATTAGTAGGGGAAGCAAAAGTGGATGGGAACCTGGGAGGCAGTGACCATGAGATGGTCGAGTTCAGGATCCTGACACAAGGAAGAAAGGAGAGCAGCAGAATACAGACCCTGGACTACAGAAAAGCAGACTTTGACTCCCTCAGGGAACAGATGGGCAGGATCCCCTGGGAGAATAACATGAAGGGCAAAGGGGTCCAGGAGAGCTGGCTGTATTTTAAAGAATCCTTATTGCGGTTGCAGGAACAAACCATCCCGATGTGTAGAAAGAATAGTAAATATGGCAGGCGACCAGGTTGGCTAAACAGTGAAATCCTTGCTTATCTTAAACGCAAAAAAGAAGCTTACAAGAAGTGGAAGATTGGACAAATGACCAGGGAGGAGTATAAAAATATTGCTCAGGCATGCAGGAGTGAAATCAGGAAGGCTAAATCACACTTGGTGTTGCAGCTAGCAAGAGATGTTAAGAGTAACAAGAAGGGTTTCTTCAGGTATGTCAGCAACAAGAAGAAATTCAAGGAAAGTGTGGGCCCCTTACTGAATGAGGGAGGCAACCCAGTGACCGAGGATGTGGAAAAAGCTAATGTACTCAATGCTTTTTTTGCCTCTGTCTTCACGAACAAGGTCAGCTCCCAGACTGCTGCACTGGGCAGCACAATATGGGGAGAAGGTGACCAGTCCTCTGTGGAGAAAGAAGTGGTTCAGGACTATTTAGAAAAACTGGACGTGCACAAGTCCATGGGGCCAGATGCGCTGCATCCGAGGGTGCTAAAGGAGTTGGCGGGTGAGATTGCAGAGCCATTAGCCATTATTTTTGAAAACTCATGGCGATCGGGGGAGGTCCCAGATGACTGGAAAAAGGCTAATGTAGTGCCCATCTTTAAAAAAAGGAAGAAGGAGGATCCAGGGAACTACAGGCCAGTCAGCCTCACCTCAGTCCCAGGAAAAATCATGGAGTAGGTCCTCAAGGAATCAATTATGAAACACTTAGAGGAGAGGAAAGGGATCAGGAACAGTCAGCATGGATTCACCAAGGGGAAGTCGTGCCTGACTAACCTAATTGCCTTCTATGATGAGATAACTGGCTCTGTGGATGAGGGGAAAGCAGTGGATGTGTTATTCCTTGACTTTAGCAAAGCTTTTGATACGGTCTCCCACAGTATTCTTGCCGCCAAGTTAAAGAAGTATGGGCTGGATGAATGGACTGTAAGGTGGATAGAAAGCTGGCTAGATCATCGGGCTCAATGGGTAGTGATCAATGGCTCCATGTCTAGTTGGCAGCCGGTTTCAAGCGGAGTGCCCCAAGGGTCGGTCCTGGGGCCGGTTTTGTTTAATATCTTTATTAATGATCCGGAGGATGGTGTGGACTGCACTCTCAGCAAGTTTGCAGATGACACTAAACTAGGAGGCGTGGTAGATACACTAGAGGGTAGGGATCGGATACAGAGGGACCTAGACAAATTAGAAGATTGGGCCAAAAAAAACCTTGTGAGGTTCAACAAGGACAAGTGCAGAGTCCTGCACTTAGGACGGAAGAATCCCATGCACTGCTACAGACTAGGGACCGAATGGCTAGGTAGCAGTTCTGCAGAAAAGGACCTAGGGGTCACAGTGGACGAGAAGCTGGATATGAGTCAACAGTGTGCTCTTGTTGCCAAGAGGGCTAACGGCATTTTGGGCTGTATAAGTAGGGACATTGCCAGCAGATCGAGGAACGTGATCGTTCCCCTTTATTCGACATTGGTGAGGCCTCATCTGGAATACTGTGTCCAGTTTTGGGCCCCACACTACAAGAAGGATGCGGACAAATTGGAAAGAGTCCAGCGGAGGGCAACAAAAATGATTGGGGTCTGGAGCACATGGCTTATGAGGAGAGGCTGAGGGAACTGGGATTGTTTAGTCTGCAGAAGAGAAGAATGAGGGGGGATTTGATAGCAGCCTTCAACTACCTGAAGGGGGGTTCCAAAGAGGATGGAGCTTGACTGTTCTCAGTGGTGGCAGATGACAGAACAAGAAGCAATGGTCTCAAGTTGCAGTGGGGGAGGTCCAGGTTGGATATTAGGAAACACTATTTCACTAGGAGGGTGGTGAAGCACTGGAATGCGTTACCTAGGGAGGTGGTGGAGTCTCCTTCCTTGGAGGTTTTTAAGGCCCGGCTTGACAAAGCCCTGGCTGGGATGATTTAGTTGGGAATTGGTCCTGCTTTGAGCAGGGGGTTGGACTAGATGACCTCCTGAGGTCCCTTCCAACCCTGATATTCTATGATTAAATTTACGCCTGTGCTTACATGGTTTGCTGAATCAGGGCCTTTGTCATGCCACTTATGCATCCATCTTCATCAATCTCCCTTCATTTCCTCCATGGAAGGAAATATTCTATTAGAACCCACAACAGCAGAACACTGGTATGCCACACTGATGAAAGGGAAGTTTTACATGGAGCAGGTTCACCTGCTTTTCTCCTAGTGCGTTCGCCTTTGTCTAGTAAACACAACATATAGAAACAGGCATGAATTAGTGTAGTTCTTTAATAATAACCTCAAGATCAGCAAGGGTAATGACTGAATTTAACAAATGACACATGCAACAAACACAGGGAGTAGAACATCATCATTTAAACCTGGCTTAACTGTCTTCTTCCAACCAGTCCTGGGATATCAACACTGAAGTCAATATCAAAAAATAAAGCACGTTTCCTTTCCACTGTTGCATCATTCCCAGCTATTAGCAATATTCTTGACTCAAACACTGCTAGAGTTCTCAAAGAAACTAGACAGCCCCCTCCCCTCCCTTCCAACTCCCCATCATCTAAATGATGACAGAACATGTTTTGACACAACATGGAGTATCTGGAGAATTTGGAAGATCACAAGGCTAATTTGAACAAAGGCTTCAAATTACAGCCAGCAGCAGCTTGTAACTTTTCAGCATTTTGAAATGTTCTTAATCCTCATCAAATGCTACTGCAGATTTCTTTCAGGCTGTTGGACACAGATTGATGTAGAGCATTGAATATAAAAAATGTACATGAATAAAGAATAATATAAGTCCCAGGCCTGAGTGTCCTATTCAGAGCAAATCACTCAGAGCTGTTCATTGCTATCAAGACCAATTCTATTACTTCTATATTTCTGCATGTGCAAGTGGTAAAAACAATACAAAAAATGAAACCCTAATTCCTGTTGAAACTGCAGAGCAGATGTTTCACCGTTCAGCTCCTTCCTTTTGTTCTGTAATGAACATTTGCCTTCAAATGGCTAGTTTGGAATGACAGCTTTGTAATATGTACAACAGGAAAGTTCTATCGGGAGGGGATACATAGGGTACCATATGTCTGTATACAGTACACCAGTTCATTCAACCTTGTTTGCATAGCATTAATTGTCACTGGAAGGCGATGTGAAATTATGGCCAACATTGTCAAACCTGGTTGCCTAAAGTTTCATAAGCCTTGTCAACACTACTAAGTTAGGCTGACCCACCTATATTGCTCAGGGGTGTAGAAAATCAACACCCTTGAGCCATGTAGTTAAATCAACCTAACCCCAGTGCAGACAGAGGTAGGTGGACAGAAGAATTCTTCCATCAACCTAGCTACTTCCTCTCTGGGAGTTGGATTACTTATACTGATGGGAGAACCCCTCCCATCAGCTTTAGTAGTGCCACTGTAGCATTTCGAGTGTAGACAAGTTCATAGATTCCAAGGCCATAAAGGACCATTGTGATCATCTAGTCTGACCTCCTGTATCGCACAAGCCAGAAAACTTCCCCAAAATAGTTCCTACAGCAGATTTTTTACAGAAACATCCAACCTTGATTTTAAAATGGCCAATGATGGAGAATCCACCTTAATCCTGGTTCAATTGTTCCGCTGGTTAATTACCCTCCCTGTTAATTACTCTCATCATTATGAATTCCCACCTTATTGTCAGTCTGAATTTCTCCAGCTTCCCCTTCCAGCCACCTTTCTCTGCTAGGCCTCTAACTCCATATTTAGGCACCTCAACAAAAGGAGTCCGATTTTTTTTTTTCAAAAGTGCCCTGCACTTGTGACTCCCCTGGATTTCAGTGAGGTTGGTGGGGGCTCAGCACCTTGGAAACTCAGCTCGCTTCTGCTAAGGTGCCCAAATATGAACGTAGGAGCCTAACTTTAAGCACGCAAGTTCAATGGGTTTTGGGCCCAAGCCTCAGCTGATCTCAATCACCATAGTCCCACTCAGGTGAAGATATGTCCTTTTGGTCTTAATTTCCATGCAGATTCTGGCTTTGGCAAAGGTGCCTTTACTCCCTTCCCTCTCCCCAATCTCTCCACCTGCCGCACCTTAGTTATTTCCTTTTCTCTCTTCATATTAATGCAATACAATGAAATTTAGAGATGAGTGCAGCTACCCACCTGGTTCCCTAAGACCTGATCTTTCATAAATTCACAGGTTCTAAGGTCAGAAGGAGACCTTTCCAATCATCTAGTCTGACCTCCTGCCTAAAACAGGCAGCAGAATTTCACTTGGTCACTTCTGCATAAAGCCCATCATTTTTGGTTGAGCTAAAGCATAACTTTAGGAAAGACATCCCATCTTCTAGTGATGGAGAATCCATCATATGCCTAAGTAAACTGTTCTAATGGTTAATTACCCTCACTGTTAAAAATGTGTGCCTTATTTCTAGTCTGAATTTGTCTAGCCTCAGTTTCCTGCCACTGGATTTTGTTACGCTTTTGTCTGCCAGATTATGTTTCGTGTACTACATGCTGGCTAATACATAAAAGGACTCCATGCTTGTAAACCTAAACTAGCCCTTTATTAAGAGAACTATTTACAGAGATGCTGAATCTGCAGCTAGCATTCCAGCCACATGCACACAGGCTGACTTTCTGAAGCCTTCTCTGAATGCTTCCCTCCTCCAATCTGTGCTCCTGCCTCCAAGTTTCATGCAGGTTGCTACAGATTAAAGACCCATCTGCTATCAGAAATCTTCTCCTCTTTGGGAAAATTCATTTCAGAGCTTTAGGACCATCTCTTCGGAAACTTAGGGCCACACATTTGCAGGAGCACATGTCTGCAAAGGACCGTGCACCTAGATGTTTTGCACCTGCTGAAAGCCTCTTCAGAACACACAAATGGGCCTCTGCATACATGCACAAAGGTTGGTGTTTGTGCCATGTCCCTTTCAATTTAGTACATGCACCTACTGCAGCCCCAGAAAATGTGGCCATGGTCCTGTGCCTGTTGAAGTCAATTGCAGAACCCCCGTTCACTTCAGTGGCACCAGGTTCCAAACCTGCATAATTGTACACCCATAGGTTGATTTTAAATACGACACTGGAGGTAAATTCTGCTAGCCAACATCTGCTCTGGTTTTGCTGAGTACATTTTACATGGTCAGGGCCTACTGAAAACAAGTAACTTAGATTACCCGTGGGCACTCTGATTCTATGTCCAGTTAATAACCTGCATGTTCAATGTCTAGTAAATAGCTGGTCAATAACCAGTTAATGATTCTGTGGTCAGTTAATAAAAAATAGGCATTTGCTTATCACTAGGTGTTTCTATACACACCCACTGCAGTATGGCTATACGCTACCCTAGATCCATGTGCATAACTCCCATTCAATGGATCGAGGAGTGTATATAGCCCATCTTCCTTGTAGTTCAATTAATGCTATGTAAAGCAGGTACTCGTCACTACAGGAAATATTTGTACATTTATAAAAAGCAATACAAACATAAAGAACAAAAATACAACAAGCACAGCTTGATACAATAACATGCCATGAAATATCATTGGCTTTATAATAATTTACTACAACTTGAAAAATGTTCTTTTATCCACACTGGATAGGAAATGCTTCCATCTAACATATGGTAAGCATGCAACAACAATATATACAACAACAATTTGGAGTTTGTTTTTACTCATGAGAAGGATTGTAGTACAGGGATACATTAAAATTATTTTTTTTCTGGCCTGATCAAGCTTTTCTGTTACTCTGTTTAAGTTTGTTTTTGGGGGAGGGAGTTTGGGGGGGCTTTTTCCTCTTAAATTGTGGTAAAGAATTTTGTATAGGAATCTGCAAACACTACTTTTAGTCTTAGAGTAATAAACTCATTTATTTTCCCCCAGCAGTTGTTCTGATTTACTGGTTGACACTAAAAAAAGATATTCTTAATGTCATTTGGTTAAAAAATAATTTTCTTTCCAAACTTTTTTGTCCTGTTGAGGATCTGTTAAGAGAAATACCTAGCAATCCCGTGGGACGTTATTACACTATTCCCAGTTATTACACTTTCCATCTTCAGCTATTTAACTGGATGGCATCCATCTCAAGGGGAAGTCCAACCAAACCTTTGCAGGGCTTTCCAAGATTTCCAGTCCCACTTGACAATCCTAACGTCGTCTTGTTGAACCGACTGTGGCCAGTACCTGCTACAGTCTGAGTAGCGTCTAACCCAGTGAATGTCAAAAGTGGGGACTGCTCTGTGCTGCCTGCAGACAAAACAGTTGTGATGGTGGCTACATCGGCCCTTTCAAATAACAGCCCGCACATGGCTGCAGACCTCAGAGACATTGTGATCCCTGTATGAAGTCATTTGTTCCACATGACATAAGACACACTGACCAAAGGGTTGGTGAGTGCCAACTGGGCTGAATCTGAGCCTGATAGAAAGGGACTGTTTATAAAGGTCCCTGACAAAAAATATCCCAGTTCGTTCCTTGACTGGGTCTTTATCTTTATATCTGCTCTGTTCCTCTTTCTTGAATAGCCTTTTCCCCTAGAAAAGCAATATTTCCAACAACACTGGAGTAACTACTTGGCAAAGCGTATCTGTGGTTGAAAAACCACCTGCTTTACATGAGTATGAAAACCCTTCGATATTCATAGAATTGTAGCTACAAAGATGATTTGTCTTTATGATGTGGCAATTTCTAGGGAGATATTCATGTCATGGGAGCTGATTGTAAAAGTAAACTAGGGAGGCAGAGGTTTGACTTTAATCTTGATCTTGTCTATTTCTAGCACTGTGTTACAAAGGCAGGTGCTCAGGAAGTTTACTATAGGTTAAAACGTGTACATACGCAGTATTGTAAACTATGGGGGGAGGGTACCACTGGGAAAAAAATAAAAAGAAGGAGAAAACATGGAGAAATGCAGCCAGTGCATTTCTTCGAAGACTGATTCCCATCTCAGGCAACTTTGTGCATGACTTCGCCTTGGCCAACAACTGATAATGGAAGTGACAAGAGCAAGATGTAGCCGCACTGTGTCCCTTTGACAAAGTGTATGGGAGACATCCAGTGCTTATTCAGGAAAGGAAAACAAACATCAAAGCAGAGAAGTTGGTAAGGTGGAAGAGGGCAATTTGCAAACAAAAAAGGCAGGGGTGAGATTCTGTGAAACTGATGACAATTACAGGATTTAAGAAGCCTAAGGGGATTGCAGTTAAAAAAAAAAACTTAATAGAACCAACCACTCATTCCCAGTTCAGCTGTTTCAGAAACCTTCATTTTAAAATGGAAACGGTCACTGAATTACTCTGCTGCACTCATCAGACAGGCACTGTTAGCGAAGCGTAGTGTAACGACTCTTCTTTCAACCTTCTCTTCCATAGGCTCCTTTGCTCAGCGGTCTCCGGACCCCTACAGCCTGCTGAGAACATGGAAGGCTGATCTTTCATGAACTCTTCTTCTTCAGGTGTGGGGTTGGAGCCCTCCTGTGGGTTTTCTTTTTCTTTTACATGTAATTCATTTTTCTAGTAGTACTTCAGCCTCGTTCACCCACACTTCCACATAACAACATACACAAATCCTACACCAGACACCTACTCCAACACCCTCCTGGGAACTAAAGGATGATGGCCCCGTTCATTCTCCAGAACAAAGTCCATTGGGATGGCTGCTTTTTTTTTTTTTTCAGATTAAAAATCAAAGCTCTAACACTCCTCGTTATTTTATCCTGCTGTTCGCAGGCATTGAGAAATAATCAGCTTTCCATATTAATCTGAAGCACTGCAACAAGAAGAGAACTCATGCAGTTGTGGCAAAGTAGCCCATTGTGATGTCCACAGGATCTGTAGGAAGCTTTCAGCTGTGCCCTTCACTGTGGAGGATTGCCCTACAGTCTCTGAATTTTCTAAGAGCTAGTCTAATTTCCAATTTCTTCCAGGATCACTGTGGTAAATCACAGAGGATGGGAGGGCTGAAGTGAACGTTAGTGATTTATGTTTCTCCAGTGGCCTCATTTTTGCAGCCCCCTGGATTTTCTCTCCTTGCTGGTTTGGCAAGACTGATGCATTATGGGATTATATATAAATAGATAAAAAGACTAATAAGTGGTTTGTTCTATTGTCACCCATTTCAGAATGTAAAGGCTTCCTATAAGCCCCCTCCCCCCCAAGACAAGTTTGTTACAGTACTGCTGAAAGAGCCCTCCGAATGCTTCTGGAAGAGACAGGGACAAGGCTGAGCCCCTAGACGGAAGGGCGAGGGGGAGGCCTGGAGGGAGGAGGGGCTCGGTTGGGGGCCGGGGCCTGGGGAGGCGGGGGCAGTGGAGGGAGAGTGGACGATGGGGATGGGGTGGGAGGAGTGGGGGAACTGGGAGGAGGTGGGGTATAGATCGGGGCAGGGGGTGGAGGGTTGTAGATCGGGGCAGGGGGCGGAGAGGAGGGAGGGTGTGCATGGTTGAGTGGGTATTTCGGCGGTGCCTCAGCATTCTTCACTCGGGTGAAATTGATACAGCGGCCCTAAAAGAGAAACAAAAAGGTTATTGAGCGTGGCGGTGATGTAGGAGCCGAGGGCCATGCTGGTGGGTGCAGTGGTATTCCTACTCACAAATCAGCTGTCTACGTTTATTTCTCTGGGTGCACAGTTGGAGTCAAGGCCCCTTTATGGGCCAGATTCTTAACCCAATCCTTGACTTGTGTGGCTGTTCTGAGAAACCCAAAAGGATTCACATCTGGAGTGAACCATGCAGTAGCAAATGCAAGTTGACTAATCATGGATGGACCAGCCCTGCATCCGTGACTTCAGCTCGTGTGGTATTGTGAAAGTGCACACAGAACCATCCTTGCAACCACTGCTCACTGATTCTATTGCAGCCAGCACGTGCCTGTAGCCAGCGGCCATAGCATGTAAGGTCTTGTGAAGGGACATGAATAGGGCCCTACTAAATTCATTGTCCATTTTCATAAATTTCATGGTCATAGCATTTTAAAAATTTTGAATTTCATGGTTTCAGATAATTAAATCTTAAATTTCACAGTGTTATAACAAAATATGAATATGTATTTAAAAGTGGCAACATATAAACATGTAAAGCCCTTAAGCCAGCGTTTCTCAAACTGGGGGTCCCAACCCAAAAGGGGGTTGCAAATCTATTGGAGGGGGGGGTGATGGAATTGCCACCCTTCCTTCTCCACTGTCTTCAGAACTGGGCAGCCGGAGAGCAGCAGCTGCTGGCCAGGTGCCCAGCTCTGAAGGCAGTGCCGCCGCCAGCAGCAGCACAGAACTGGGGTGTACTTTTGTATACTTTTACCTTATAGTATTGAGTAAATCACAAAAAAGACCAGATTTCATGGGGGAGACCAGATTTCATGGTCTGTGACTCATTTTCCATGGGCGTGAATTTGGTAGGGCCTTAGGCATGAATGTCAGCCAGGGCTGAGGCACCAATGGTTAGAATGCCAGCAGGGCAAAGGAGTATTATGGCTTTGTATTTGTTCCTTCCCACAACACCCACCCCATGGCCACAGAGTTTGGCAAGACCAACCCTGGCTATATTGATGACTATGGCTGGATATCTAGATAAACAGGCATATCTGCTAATCTGTAGGTGTCTCTGCAGGCTCTTAGGACAGTTAGCCTTATGATCAACTCATTCCACTCATGTAGACGTCTGGCTAACAGTAGTTCATTCTAGCTGTCCAGGTGTGTGCATGACCACTATCACCCTGGGATCTCACTTACCCTCCATGAAAACAGATGCAGCCCTATTAAAATACTACACAGATGTCGCTACAGTTTCATACCAGACATTTGCTTATGAGTTCAGGCATGCTTTCTCCCAACATACCAAAAGGATGGAAAATAATCAGTGCAACTATTCAACAGTGGACCAATATCTCCAGTAAGAATTCCCCTACAGTGTAATCTAGAGGGAAGACAGCTGTGAGCGACAGCCAGATTCAACTGTCAGATCTTGCTAGAAGTGTATCCACCCCCCCACCACATCTGTACACACAGGTGCTACAGACCGTGGGTGGCAAGCCTCTGAGATTAGATTTGAATTTACAATCGGTGCCATCGTGTGATGTAATAGATTTTGCACAACCTCTCTCATTTTAGCAGAGTTAAGGCAAAATTCTCCCCTTCAGAGTTTGTCTTTGGAATATATTCTGCCTACAGATCTGCCACAGGTGGCAACGGAACCTACTGACCCTGCTGCAGAATACAAGTGATTCCCGGTCTGAGTACACTGATCCCACGGAGACAAGCCCGGGAGAAGAAATGGGCTGAGAAGTCAAATCATGGATTCAACAATATGGCCAGACTGAGGCACGAGTCAGCCCACAGAATCAGGAGATAGCTTCAAAATAATGAGAGGGATATATTTGGGGTTTTTTATATTTGCTTTCTGAGCCTTTAGGATACACTTGGGTTACATTTACAAGCTTTTATCTGCAAGCAGGAGGGCTAGAAACCAACTTCTTGAAAAATGAAAGCTGAGAGTCTCATGCAGTCACCTGACTCCAGCAGCTGGGGCTTTAAGAAAAACACCAAATATCACATGACTCATGATAAAATCTCAAGAGCTGGCAACAATGGTTCATGCTTCCCCTTTCCTGCTGCCGTTAGAATTCTGGCTCAGAATTGTACCAGTGGGGCCCCCCCCCCACCTTTGGCTGATACAAAACTCCAGAGCCAAACGCCTTCCCCCCCACACCCTGCTTGAAATCTGGAATCTGCATCTTGCATCTATATCAAATATCACTCATGTCCTGCTTCTAACCATTTACCAACTGGACAGGAGAGGGAGTATTATTTACCAAAGCTAGTTGCTTGTACCGTGTCCTTCCTGAAAGAGACAAACTGTTAAGTAGAATGTCTCCTTAGCCTGCTGCCCATGTGAAGCCAAAAACTGCTTTCTGTAGCTCTGCTATAAAAATGGTGCTAAGTTACAGTTTGTTATGCATTTTAAACAAAACCTTTGCCCTCTAAGCTGTTTAGCTTTTTCTAATAATTTCCACCTGTGAAAGATCCCACAATAAATTCTCTACTGTCGGAATCCAAGTTATTATATTACAGGCTCATTCTTCCAGATATGAACTCATACAAAGAGACACTGGAGGGCTTCTGAGCCCACAGTTTGTTTTCCGTTTAGGGTGTTGGTGTGTGTTGGGACGGGGGAGGTCTGGAAGGTGAGGGAGACTGGGGGTGTTTGTGTTTTTCTCTTTCCTTTTTCAAAGTAAATGTTAGTGCTGGTGAAAAGATGCCAAACAGAACAATGATCCCAGGCAGACGGGAGTGGTTCCAACGCACAGGAATGTGGTAGGATTTAAGGCAACTACGTTAGGAGCTCTGAACCCTCTCTGTCCCATGGGGTAGTCTTATTATACCCATTTTACAGACGAGTAAACTGTAGAAGAGGGATTATAAGCAGCTCGTCCATACTATCATATCACATTGCTGATAAAGCAAGATTAATCCAGGAGTCCTGACTCTCAGTCCCCCACCCTAAACACTAGACACCACTGAATCCCAAAAAACAAATGCAAGCAAGCTACATGGAAGTTTTGCATCAGATGTCCCTCCACTCCAGACGCTTTGCATTTTTAAAATACTAATGGCCTGTTTTTCCAAAGTGCTGAGCATCTGCAACTGGGTCTCGTGTAAATGACTGCAAAAGGTGCAGGGCACCAGAGCATAAGGGGTCAGTGGTGGTAAATGCTACCAGATCAGATTGGAGTATATAACCACCCATGGTGCCAAGTTGCCACTGGGGACAGTCTGGTCCAATGGGAGGAGCGGGTGCTTAGCACCTTTGGCCATCAGGCCGTAGATTTTAATTCAGTGGTAACTGTTTGATTCGTTGCCCTGGGACAGGCTGCCAGATAGCGTGTCTTTATTTCAACTGCTGGGTTTGTCTCTTTAATTTTGATGCCTTCTAGTGGGTAGCTGGATATACATGTACCAACAATAAATCAGAAATAAAATGTTCCATTTCCTCCCTCCTCCTGCTCCGACGGCAGGCTGGAAAGGCTGAGAGAGAGGATTTGATGGGCTGTGGCGGCTGAAGGGAAGGGACTGATGTGAAAATAGCTTCAGACAGCTTCTATGCAAGTGCGCTGCCAAAGATATCATTGTTTGTGGATATTAAGAAACAGCTGTCTCAGTCTTAGACGAGCAGTAGAGGAAAGTGGATTCTGCTCTGAGACTATAAAATACCCTGCACGGCCCACAGTTGAGGACAGCCTGTTTTGTGTGAACAGAGGTCATCTAAAGAAAACTGGGTTGCAGAAATACTGTCAGTGCACACCCCGAGTCTGCTCTAAACTACACCATGGCTGCAATGGCCATCTGCTGGTAAGAGACTGGTGAAGCTTGCGAGGCTCTGGCCAGACCCTTTTGGCAGAACCCCTAGCTACCTGTTGAAATCAACTAGGCGGCCTCTTTGCTCTTCTTGAATGGTGGGTCTGCTAAGTGAGCCATCAGTGCACAGTGCGTGTTTTAAACTAGTTCCCACTCACAGGGCTGTATTCATGCTCGTTCTCAAATGTGACCCTGTTTAGACTTGCCCTACAGCATTACAGTACACAAGGAGCCCTGTTTCCCCTCTGCCCTGCCCCATGCATTGTCATTAAGGCTACATTTACACTATGAGCTGTGGGGGTGATTCCCAGCTTGCATACACATACTCTGTGCTAGCTTTCATCGAGCCAGCAGGCTAAAAATAGCAGTGTAACCGTGGTAGCACGGGCCGCGGCAGGATGGGCTAGCCGTCCCGAGTCCGTATCCATGGGGCTCAGGGGGCTTTGTATTCGGGGCGGCTAGCAACGGTGCCCATGCTACCGTGGCTACACTACTATTTTTGGTGCGTTAGCTCAGTGACAGCAAGCGTGAGTATGTCTACATGAGCTGGGAATCATGCCCCTTCCTCCACAGTGAAGACGTAGCCTTGGGGAATGTCGACACTTCAAGTTGGAAGCTTAAACTCCAGCTCGAGGAGATATACCCATGCTAGCTCTGATAGTGTTAGCATGCTAAAAATAGAACGTAGCAGCAGCGGCGCAAGCGATGGGAGGAGCTTGCTGTCCTGAGCCCAGACCCATCCGAGACACTGGACACATACTCGGGGCAGCTAATCTCTCGCACGGCCATGGATACATTCTATTTGTAGCGTGCTAGCTTGATCGGCACTAGTACGGGACTGTCTCCTCAAGCTAGAATTGATGCCTCCAGCTTGAAACAGAGATACACCCTTACATCTCTGCCACCATGGTGTGGGACACTGCTCTTCTGATCTGATGGCATTTACTGCCCACTTTGCACAGGAATAAATGACAGCGTGCGGTTTAGGGCAATAGAGAATCAGGTCCGATATTTATAAGACCTCTCCCGGATACAAGTAAACCCGGGACATTACGCTGAAATATTGCACTCTCTTTTGCAAAGATCTTCACTGCATCTGTAACACTAGCTAACAAAGGGGCACCAGATGATAAAGCAGAAGAAGCATCTGAATTGAGGACACCAAGCATGCCCCAGTCTTAAATCATAGTGTCCTTGGTTTTATTTTCTCTCTGCGGGTTGGTGGCTCATCTTTAACATTGTTTTAATGCACTTTGCTGCAATTTTAAGTAAATACTGTGGGACACGCCTGCTGAGTGAGTGAAAGTCTGAACCCAAGATTAACCAATTTTCTTCAGGAAAAAAAACCCCATAAGAATGTTTTCCTTGTGCTGGTTCCATCTCTCCTGCAATGTAACTTTAGCAGCTTCAGACTATCACTTGCATGGTCTTTGTTTATTTTCTTTATGTTGAAGTATTTATTTAAAAAAAATGGGAAACTGTGCCAGAAAATAATGGGTCATGATTATTTTGCCCAAAGAGTTACTTAGTTTGGCGATGTGATAGTTTTGTGGATCCGACTAGAACACAAATCACACTGTGGATCAGGACACTGCTGGCATCAGATATTCTTTTGGATCAAGTGGGGTCAAGTCTAGACCCCGGGCTTGGATCCTAAAAGCCATTTTGTTTCTTTGCCAGTTCAGCACTAGAGAATACAGAGAATAACTCAATCCTCAGAGAAGCACGATTCCCTCCCTGATTCCTCCACGCTCTGGGGGGTGAAGGAAGTAAGTTGGCTACTGGCCTATACCAGTCAGAAATTACTTCCTCCTCTGTGATACCTGGTGCCTTGGGTGGGCAGAGTGATGGTTTCACCTACTCTGGGGAATAGTGGGCCTGAAGATCTGGGGAGGCTGCACAGAGACCCAGGGAGGGGTTCCTACTTCCCCTGGGGTCCCATGTGGGTGAGTCCAAACGATAATTGAACCCTGATCACCTTTGCAATTAGAGCCAGTTGAAAAACAGAATAATGTTTTCACACAAATTTCATCCTGTTTTTTTCCCCCCTCACCGGAAAGTTTGAATTTTGAACCCTTCCACCCAGGTTTATTTGCCTCAGTCTCCTATGTCAGTTGAGCAGCTCCTCTTGCTCCAAACTGCTAGTTAAGAGGCCAAATTCACAGGCAATGTGGTATCAGTTGACTCCCTTAGACTTTCTCATGGCCACTTACTGATATGGGAGCGGTATGATTGCTCAGAGCTCCAGTTTGAAACTGGAGAAAAGCCTGTTGAGAGTCTTTGGGTTAAGTTTAGAGGCAAGAGCAACAAGGGTGTTGTCGTGATAGGCGTCTGCTATATCAGAAGGATGAGGTAGATGAGGTTTTCTTAGGACAACTAACTGAAGTCTCCAGATCACAGTCCCTGGTTCTAATGGGGGACTTCAATCACCCTGGCATCTGCTGGGAGAGCAATACAGCAGTGCACAGACAAACCAGGAAGTTTTTGGAGCATGTTGGGGACAACTTCCTGGTACAAGTGCCGGAGGAACCGACTAGGGGCCGTGCTCCTCTTGACCTGCTGCTTACAAACAGGGAAGAATTGGTAGGGGAAGTAGAAGTGGGTGGCAACCTAGGCAGCAGTGACCATGAGATGGTTGAGTTCAGGATCCTGAAAAAAGGAAGAAAGGAGAGTACCAGATTACGGACCCTAGACTTCAGAAAAGAAGACTTAGACTCCCTTAGGGAACTGATGGGCAGGATCCCCTGGGAGTCTAATATGAGGGGGCAAGGAGTCCAGGAGAGCTGGCTGTATTTAAAGAAGACTTATTGAGGGTGCAGGGAACAAACCATCCCGATGTGCAGAAAGAATAGCAAATATGGCAGACGACCAGCTTGGCTTAACAGTGAAATCTTTGGTGAGCTTAAACTCAAAAAGGAAGCTTACAAGAAGTGGAAATTTGGATAGATGATTAGAGAGGAGTATAAAAATATTGCTTGAGCATGCAGAGGTGTAATCAGAAAGGCCAAGGCACAATTGGAGTTGCAGCTAGCAAGGGATGTGAAGGGTAACAAGAAGGGTTTCTACAGGTATGTTAGGAACAAGAAGAAGGTCAGGGAAAGTGTGAGACCCTTACTGAATGGGGGAGGCAACCTAGTGACAGATGATGGGATGTTAGATGGGGTGGGATCTGAGTTACTACAGAGAATTCTTTCCTGGGTGTCTGGCTGGTGAGTCTTGCCCACATGCTCAGGGTTTAGCTGATCGCCATATTTGAGGTCAGGAAGGAATTTTCCTCCAGGGCAGATTGGCAGAGGCCCTGGGGTTTTTTCGCCTTCCTCTGCAGCGTGGGGCACGGGTCACTTGCTGGAGGATTCTCTGCACCTTGAAGTCTTTAAACCATGATTTGAGGACTTCGATAGCTCAGACATAGGTTAGGGGTTTGATACAGGAGTGGGTGGGTGAGATTCTGTGGCCTGCGTTGTGCAGGAGGTCGGACTAGACAATCATAATGGTACCTTCTGACCTTAAAGTCTATGATTCTATGATGTGGAAAAAGCTGAAGTACTCAATGCTTTTTTTGCCTCGGTCTTCACCGACAAGGGCAGCTCCCAGACTGCTGCACTGGGCAACACAGCATGGGGAATAGAGCAGCCCTCAGTGGTGAAAGAACAGGTTAAGGACTATTTAGAAAAGCTGGACATGCACAAGTCCATGGGTCCAGATCTAATGCATCCCAGGGTGCTGAGGGAGTTGGCTGATGTGATTGCAGAGCCATTAGTCATTATCTTTGAAAATTCGTGGCTATAGGGGGAGGTCCTGGAAGATTGGAAAAAGGCAAATATAGTGCCCATATTTAAAAAACAGAAAAAAGAGAACCCGGGGAACTACAGACTGGTCAGCCTCACTTCAGTCCTTGGCAAAATCATGGAGCAGGTCCTCAAGGAATCCATTTTGAAGCACTTGGAGGAGAGGATGGTGATCAGGAACAGTCAACATGGATTCACCAAGGGCAAGTCATGCCTGACCAACCTGATTGCCTTCTATGATGAGATAACTGGCTCTGTGGATACGGGGAAAGCAGTGGATGTGATATATCTTGACTTTAGCAAAGCTTTTGATAAGGTCTCCCACAGTATTCTTGGCAGCAAGTTAAAATAGTATGGATTGGATGAATGGACTATAAGGTAGATAGAAAGCTGGCTAGATTGTCGGGCTCAACGGGTAGTGATCAGTGGCTCAATGTCCAGTTGGCAGCCAGTATCAAGCAGAGTGCCCCAGGGTCGGTTCTGGGGCTGGATTTGTTCAATAGCTTCATTAATGATCTGGATGAAGGGATGGATTGCACCCTTAGCAAGTTCGCAGATGACACTAAGCTGCGGGGAGAGGTAGATACGATGGAGGGTAGGAATAGGGTCCAGAGTGACCTAGACAAATTGGAGGATTGGGCCAAAAGAAATCTGATGAGGTTCAACAAGGACAAGTGCAGAGTCTTGCACTTAGGGTGAGAGAATCCCATACACCATTACAGGCTGGGGACCGACTGGCTAAGCAGCAGTTCTGCAGAAAAGGACCGTGGGATTACAGTGGACGAGAAACTGGATATGAGTCAGCAGTGTGCCCTTGTTTACAAGAAGGCTAATGGCGTATTGGGCTGTATTAGTAGGAGCATTGCCAGCAGATTGAGGGAAGTGATTATTCCCCTCTGTTCAGCACTGGTGAGGCCACACCTGGAGTATTGCATCCAGTTTTGGTCCCCCCACTACAGAAGGGATGTGGACAAATTGGAGAAAGTCCAGTGGAGGGCAACCAAAATGATTAGGGGGCTGGGGCACATGACTTACGAGGAGAGGCTGAGGGAACTGGGGTTATTTAGTCTGCAGAAGAGAAGAGTGAGGGGGGATTTGATAGCAGCCTTCAACTACCTGAAGTGGAGTTCCAAAGAGGATGGAGCTAGACTGTTTTCAGTGGTGGCAGATGACAGAACAAGGAGCAATGGTCTCAAGTTGCAGTGGGGGAGGTCTAGGTTGGATATTAGGAAAAACTTTTTCACTAGGAGGGTGTTGAAGCACTGGAATGGGTTCCCTGGGGAGGTGGTGGACTCTCCATCCGTAGAGGTTTTTAAGGCCCGGCTTCACAAAGCCTTGGCTGGGATGATTTAGTTGGTGTTGGTCCTGCTTTGAGCAGGGGGTTGGACCAGATGACCTCCTGAGGTCTCTTCCATGATTCTATGAGTGTCTGTGTTGGAATACCTTAGTCCTTTAAAACCCACAGCTCTTTTCATAATTGTAGGGATGTTACCCCAACACACGCTAGCAAAATTCCAGTACAGGTCATTATATCTGGCCTAGTTAAAGTCTCCCCAATGTCTCAATCAGGTATGGGCTGCTTATTCCTTTTGTGTCCTAAATTACTGCCCTGTGCTGTTGGACAGATGCTGCACTGAACCCCTGTGGTGGGTGCTGTTCCATGGAGAAGAAAGCCATATCCCTTACCTACCTAACAAGCACGTGAGGCTTACTTAGTTGTCTGGAAAGTGCTTCGGACTCTTGGAATTAAAGTTGCTATACCAGGTATTATAGTATCATCATCCACAGCAGCAAATTAGGATACAGCAGATGGGACTTTCAAAGGGTTCCTGCACTGGCCTAGAAGTTTTATTGACTTCATTTGGGAGCAGATAGGCCAATGGTGACCCCTTTTGAACATCCCAGCCCATGTGTCTTTCAATGCAGAGCTGACTCTGGATAGCAGTGCCAAAGCACTAAGGATAACCTGTCTTGAGTCATGACTTTTTTGTGTGTGTGGCTCTGATGCCAGTTTCTGATCAGTTACCCCAGTGTCAATATGGAGTAGCTCCAGTGACTTCTGCAGACTTTGGATTTGAACTGGCATGAAGGAGATCAGAATCTAACTCTCAGAACGTCAATGAATCCACATGACATCACCATGGAGGGAACAGAAATCAGGTTGAGGCAGGCTGGCAATACATTTTCATGTCATAGCTGGAATACTGTCTCCTTACAGAAGAGAGCATCCCCAGGATCTCAGATGAGCTGCTTATACCATTGAATGCTGAAGCATTCTGAGGCAGCACTGCTGTGACTCAATAAATGCTAAGTACTGAAGTCCTGTTGCTCTTAATGCCACATTTACTGCTGCTTTCCATTGACTTTTCATCATGCTACATGACTGCTTGCTAGTTTAGAGAGACAGTGTTGTCTTGGGCTCTCGGTGTTGAACTGAGAGAGTTGGCATTTAACTCCTGACTTCTAATTCTAGCTCCACCATGAACTCATCATGTGACCTTGGGCAACTCACCTGTACCTTTCTGTGGGCCAGATCACTGGCCTGCTTAGGGTTCCCTTTGGAGCACTCTAGCACCAACTTGCGCCTGCTTCATCAGCTGCTCCAAGCATAAAGACCCAGCCTCATCTATCCAATAGCTATAATACTACTTTCTTGGGCCCCGATTCAGCAAAGCACTTTAGCATGAGCTTAACTTTAAGGGCGTGCTTAAGTAGATCTCTGTTCAGCAAAGTGTTTGTTAACGGTGGGATTTTCAAATGAGCCCTTAAGCTCTGTTGAAAATCCCAGTGTTAATAAGAACTTCGCTGAATACAGATGGATTTAAGCAAGTGCTCCAGTGCTTGGCCTCAGGGTATGTCTACAATGCAATCATGGAGTTTGACTGCAGCCCAAGCAGACATATCTGAGCTAGCCTTAATCTACCTAGCCAGGGTCCTGCAGTAGTGAAGCTGAATAATTACCCAGGGTTCCAGGCAGGCTTGTACAGTGCATGCTGAAGCATGTGCTGGCACGACTTACTGCTCCAGGACCTGAGCTAGTTAATATTTGCCCTATGCCTTGACTGTGTAAAGCAGTAGGGAGCATGGTCCTGGATTTGGTGAAGTCGTATGGAAAGACTAAGGAGTGAAAAAAGAACCCCGGCAAATTTAGGCTAGAACGTGCTTTCATTTTGAGACCCAGCAGCCATGTTCTCCATATAGATTGATGCCTGCTGAATTCATGAATAAAGGCAGAATGTGCTGTGTGAGCTTCAGCTGTGTAAACACAACAATAAATGCTTCTACTTTGCAAAAATATATGAAAAGGAGCTAAATCAGCAGAAATCCCCCCTGTGAGTATGGTGGGAGGTGGAAGGAAAATGGCAACAGATGCTGATGTCATTTACTCATCTGAATACGAGTGAGTTTGTAAGCTGCTGTTTCCTGTCTACAGAGCGTTTCTAATTACACAGGAGGACTTGCGGCTAGATCTGCTAGCCTCATTGGTATTCTGTTCATGCAGGCATCAAAATTATGAATGTTGAGATTGTTTTTAAAAGTTGAGACTTTCCTTTTTGCCAGTCACTTCATATTTCTAGATCTTATTTCTCATGCAGATCTGGAGCTCTTTATTCAGAGATAATCCCAACACGATGACTCAGATTAATCCCTGGTGTAATTCAACTGACTTCAGTGGACGAGTTTGCCTGGGTATCTGACCAATGTGACCACAACTAGACTTTCAAAATGTAATTAAAATGCAAACTTAACTCCAGTGGAGATTATTTAAAAAAATGGACTCTATTAATAATAATGTTCTGCATTTCTATCACACTTCGGATTCATAGAGCAACAATAAAACACAGCAATCTCTAGGGGGAGGGCAGCAATCTGCCGGTTGATGAGGAAAGGAAAGTTTCAACCAATGATTTCTTACAGAAAGTATCCAGGAGTATTTATGGCCTGATTTCAGAGGTTGGTTGTGAGTATTTGCCACCACTGAAGATCAGGATATGCACAGTGGATTTAAGGTATCGAATGAAAGCTCCTTGCAACCTTGTCCTACTTAACAACAGAGCGAAGTACGTCCATTTCTCTGTTTCAGAGACTAGCAGAATTAAATTAATTCTCATAGGCAGTGAGTGATTTCATGGTTATGGAACAGTCAAATTCCTGCCTCTTTTTGATCTCAGTTACACCCATCTAAATCAGAAATGGCTCCATAGAAGCTTGTGAGATACAGTGGTATAAAATCTCAGAACCGTCACAAACCCCAGTGCTCCTAATATACCACACCAGATAATAGATTACAGCTTGGGTGGGAAATGGTTTTCCCATCCTGTGAAAATTTTAATGATTCCAAAAAATTTCCAAACCCAAATCAGAACAAAAAATTGAAATCTTCACATTTTTTTGTGAACTAAAAAACAAAACAAAACAATTTGGGGCGGGGGGCTCTATCGAAATATTTTGTTCTGATAATTTTGAAAAGTTTCATTTCAATGTTGACCTTTTTTATATTTAGTTTTTTTTTACTCTAATTAGCTTACATTTCAAAAGGAGAAGTCATTTTGAATCAGAAAAGCAGAATGTGTTGTTTCTGATATGTCAAAATTTCAAAACTGTTATTTTTCAAACATTTTTCAAGTCGAGACATTCATCAAAACCTACCCATCACAGAAGATTAGGGTTGGAAGAGATCTTAGGAGGTCATCTAGTCCAATCCCCGGCTCAAAGCAGGACCAACACCAACTAAGTCATCCCAGCCAGGGCTTTGTGAAGCCAGGCCTTAAAAACCTCTAAGGATGGAGATTCCACCACCTCCCTAAGTAACTCATTCCAGTGCTTCACCACCCTCCTAGTGAAATAGTGTTTCCTAATATCCAACCTAGACCTCCCCCACTGCAACTTGAGACCATTGCTCCTTGTTCTGTCATCTGCCACCACTGAGAACAGCCGAGCTCCATCCTCTTTGGAACCCCCTTCAGGTAGCTGAAGGCTGCTATCAAATCCCCCCTCACTCTTCTCTTCTGCAGACTAAATAACCCCACTCAAAAGCCTCTCCTCATGTGCCCCAGCCCCCTAATAATTTTCATTGCCCTCCGCTGGACTCTCCAATTTGTCCACATCCTTTCTGTAGTGGGGAGGGGGCATGAATGGAGGGCAGAAATATAGCCCAAGCTTTCTCCTTATTCCAAGTGAATTAATAGGCTAAGGAAGTTCTTTGTGTGTCTCACTGCAGAAGAGAACTCATTGTTCAACATTTCTCTCACCATGGCTGTGATTGGGAAAAGCCAGATGGCAGTTTTCATACCAGAATGGACTTTGGCTCATTTTGTAGCTGCATAGAAGAGGGCGAAGCCAACATCTCCTAGGGAAGGAACAGTCAGATCGAACGACAAGGAGAAGTCTGGGGAAAATTACCATACTATTTCACAAGAGAGCTGGAGAATGTTTTAACAGTGCTGTGAGCAAACATGAAAAGCTGACGGTGTGTGTGTTTGGTGATGGTGGGAAATGCTGCTTAGACCAAATAGCGGGATGTTAAAATAAACACAGCTTTTGGTTTGCATTTAACAATCTGATAATAGACACAGAAGCACTGAGGTTTGTGCTTGCCCGAGTGTAACCACAAGCCAAACAGGGAGTTATTTAATCCTATAGTACAGGACGGCATGGCTGCCTCCAATGGAATGGTGGAGTAAGCAACGCATAAAGACCCATTAGCACCTAGAACAGTGGGGTTCTGCTCCATGAGTGGGGCTGCAGGACACTACCTCCATACAAATAAATAAATAATAATGATACCAATATTCACTGAACTATTCCCTGGGTCTTAGTCATTTCAACGGGTAAATTGTTTGGATGAAGATCGATCGATCAATCGATCAATCTATCCTCATACACCCGTCATCCATCATCTATCTATCTACCTACTTACATTGGTGTCCATCACTATAATATCTGAGTGCTTCCCACATGTAAAAACAATATAAGGCAGTACAGTTCTATCGCATTAATTATTGTTATTTATTTTCTCTATAATGATGGTGGGTCTCACCCACATGCTCAGGGTCTAACTGAACACCCTATTTGGGGTTGGGAAAGAATTTTTCCCCTAGTCAGATTGGCAGAGACCCTGGGTTGGTATTGGGGGAGGAGGGGTTGCCTTCCTCTGCAGCATGGGGCATGGGTTACTTGCTGGTTTGAACTAGGGGTAACGGTGGATTCTTTGTAACTTGAAGTCTTTAAATCAAGATTTGAGGACTCCAGTAACTCAGCCAGAGATTATTACAGGAGTGGGTGGGTGAGGTTCTGTGGCCTGTGACATGCAGGAGGTCAGACAAGATGATCATGATGGTCACTTCTGGCCTTAAAGTCTATGAGTATTTGGTCTGAATATGAAATCTAACCTTATTTTCCCCTCCAGACAGCTATGTAGGTGAACTCCTCTACGACAGACAGCGCCCCTCTCAGTGCAAAGCACAGCCCTCAGGAGGACCAGCCACTCTGTATTACTGAGTTCTTCATTTTTTTGGATTTGTATTGCAATAGCACTTAGGAGTCTATGAATTTATGCTGTATAGAGGTACCCACTTGAAATCAGGGACCACCCTTTGTGCTAGGTACTATATATACACTCATAGTAAGAGATAGCCCCTGCCCTGAAGAGCTTAAAATGTAAATAGAGAAGAAAGACACAGGGTGGGAGGAAGGAAATACTATTATTCCCATTTTACAGATGGGGAACTGAGGCACTGAGATTAAATGTTTGTACAGCACCTAGCACGTTGAGGTCCTGGTCTGTGATTAGGCTTCCTAGGCACTACAGTAATATAAATAATAAATAATAAGAAGTGACTTGTTCAAGCCTACAGTAGGAGTCTCTGGCGGGGACAGGAATTTAGCCTATGTCTCCTCAGTCCCACAGCAGTGCCTCAAACACAAGACTGCCTTTCATCATACCAGGAAAAGCTTATAAGTACCTCAGCAACATGGCTTTGAATATAAGAGAAGCAAATTCCATCTGCGTTTCTAGCAGGGAGACAGTAGTTAGACCAGCATAATTTATGAATCTAGATAACAAGCCTTGAGTTAAAGGATTGCTCTTGCCAACTACTCAGCTATGTTTTATTTCCCTTTCTGCAGCTGCAATGCTTCAGGGGACAGAATCACAGCTGAGCCTTAGAAGAGACAACTGAAGTAATATGGATACATATTAAGGTCAGAAATTCAGTCAGGTCAGCAAAAATGGAGGTGGTAATTCACTCTAGCGTTTCATTGTTTTTCTAGACAGCGTTGCTTTCAGGCACAGGGCAGTCTGAATTCCTCTGCTTGTAGCATTCCTGCTCCTTCCCCTTTTTCTGCTAGGTGCTTTGGCATTGAACCAGCCAGCACTGCACCAGAATAGCAAAGCACCCAGATGCTCCCATAGAAAGCTAGGAAGTCTCATCGTAAGTGACAGCTGCCTCACCCCGCAAGCCCTCAGCATGCAGAACGCCCAGAAGTTACATGCAGGGAGGATTTGCTTGGCCAAGACTTTTGTTTGTCACTTACGGTGGTGTTAATAGTGCATGGCTGCTAGCACGTGTGTGTGTAAAGGTCTGTGTGGAAGCAGCTGAGAATTAAACTGGACTCTGTGGAGGCTCAGTGGGTTGCTGGTGTCTCCACATTTGGTCACAATCTCTCTCCTTTAATTAGAGAGCATCTGTTCACCCTTGATAGGGCTGGAAAACATGGCTGCATAAAAACAGTGAATGCTCCATCCAAATAATGGCACCATAATTGGCACTTCTACAGCACCTTGGTCCAAGGGTCTCAAAGCTCTGTGCAACCTTGGCCACATCACTTGATGTCTCTGTTGACCCTCCTGCCCTTTATCTGTCTTGTCCATTTGGACTCGAAGCGCCTGGGGGCAGCGGCTGCCATTTATTCTGTGTGTATACAGCACCTGGCACAATTCATATATTCTAGGACTGGAAGGGACCTCGAGAGGTCATCGAGTCCAGTCCCCTGCCCTCATGGCAGGACCAAATACTGTCTAGACCATCCCTGACAGACATTTATCCAACCTACTCTTAAATATTTCCAGAGATGGAGATTACACAACCTCCCTAGGCAATTTATTCCAGTGTTTAACCACCCTGACAGTTAGGAACTTTTTCCTAATGTCCAACCTAGACCTCCCTTGTTGCAATTTAAGCCCATTGTTTCTTGTTCTATCCTTAGAGGCTAAGGTGAACAAGTTTTCTCCCTCCTCCTTATGACACCCCTTTAGATACCTGAAAACTGCTATCATGTCCCCTCTCAGTCTTCTCTTTTCCAAACTAAACAAACCCAATTCTTTCAGCCTTCCTGCATAAGTCATGTTCTCTAGACCTTTAATCATTCTTGTTGCTCTTCTCTGGACCCTCTCCAATTTCTCCACATCTTTCTTGAAATGCGGTGCCCAGAACTGGACACAGTACTCCAGTTGAGGCCTACCCGGCGCAGAGTAGAGCAGGAGAATAACTTCTTGTGTCTTGCTCACAACACACCTGTTAATGCATCCCAGAATCATGTTTGCTTTTTTTGCAACAGCATCACACTATTGACTCATATTTAGCTTGTGGTCCACTATAACCCCTAGATCCCTTTCTGCCGTACTCCTTCCTAGACAGTCTCTTCCCATTCTGTATGTGTGAAACTGATTGTTCCTTCCTAAGTGGAGCACTTTGCATTTGTCTTATTAAACTTCATCCTGTTTACCTCAGACCATTTCTCCAATTTGTCCAGATCATTTTGAATTATGACCCTATCTTCCAAAGCAGTTGCAATCCCTCCCAGTTTGGTATCATCTGCAAACTTAATAAGCGTACTTTCTATGCCAATATCTAAGTCGTTGATGAAGATATTGAACAGAGCCGGTCCTAAAACAGACCGCTGTGGAACCCCACTTGTTATACCTTTCCAGCAGGATTGGGAACCATTAATAACTACTCTCTGAGTACAGTTATCCAGCCAGTTATGCACCCACCTTATAGTAGCCCCATCTAATTTGTATTTGCCTAGTTTATTGATAAGAATATCATGTGAGACCGTATCAAATGCCTTACTAAAGTCTAGGTATACCACATCCACTGCTTCTCCCTTATCCACAAGGCTCGTTATCCTATCGAAGAAAGCTATCATGATTTGTTCTTTACAAATCCATGCTGGCTGTTCCCTATCACCTTACCACCTTCCAAGTGTTCGCAGATGATTTCCTTAATTACTTGCTCCATTATCTTCCCTGGCACAGAAGTTAAACTAATTGGTCTGTAGTTTCCTGGGTCATTTTTATTTCCCTTTTTGTAGATGGGCACTATGCTTGCCCTTTTCCAGTCTTCTGGAATCTCTCCTGTCTCCCATGATTTTCCAAAGATAATAGCTAGAGGCTCAGATACCTGAAATCTTTGCTGGGCCTTCCAGGCACTCCTGTAATAAAAACAATAATAGTAGTATCTTCTGCCACACCCTTACTATAAATGCTACACTCTGCAGTCCTGATCCTGCACTCTGAGCTGCAGAGTCAAACTCTTACACCCATGTGGTATCTCATTGGGTGGGTCTCTGCATAGACACAAGCGTCCATCTGTGTGGATCAGCACGGAGCCTTCTGTAATATTGACTTTAAACACTACAGTTCAGCACAGCATGGTTTGGCCATTGCTCTGGAATGCTGTAGTATTTTTCTCTCCCCTCCATCTATCTTACCGTATTGGCTCCCATCACCATAGTATCTGAGCGTTTACACTTGGGTTGTCACCTTTTTTAGTATCTGCCTTGCTATCTATTATTCCAGCTGTTTTCGGTGATGTTCATGCAGCTGCACAAATAGAAAGTTAATTTGGGAAAGGGAAGTAGCCTGAAAGCATGTAAAGTTATGTGCTTTCCGTGGTAATAACCTGATAAGGTTGAAGAGCAAGATAAAGATAAAGATAAAATACATTTTTCTTAAGTAGAGTGAAACATGTGTCTCTGTTTGCCCTGGTTTTATATCAACCTGGAAATAACCACCTGGAAAAACATCAACTTCTTAAGATCATAACATAGTGGGACTGGCTTCTGTGTTCCTGAGTTTTTAAAGAGACATTTGAAAAGGTTGGACCTTAATACCATTTTTCAGGGTTTATTAGTTATTAAAGATTTTCATAAACAATATTCCCCATTACTCTGTTGGATGGATGGATGGATGGATGGATGGATGGATGGATGGAAGAAAGAAAGAAAGAAAAGCTATAGAACTGTGATTTGATTTCTGATTTCAAAAACAAGCACAAAAAGTTGTTGGATCTACTGGTCATGAAATGAACATAGGTAGTTGTTAAATAAATGCAACCCTTATTGCTCGTTTCTGGAAACAGATCGCTGACTAGAATGTAGCTAACATTAAAAGCTAGGCACGCACATTGGGAAGATTGAGGGAATCCTAGGCTAAATTGTATGGGCAAAAACCTCTGGATCCACACTTTGGAGCTCTGTTGCTTGATTTGAACTCAGTCCATGGGTGGAGCTTCCACAAACAACTCTGGGAGCGATGCGTGGGGGCAGTACAGTCAAGATTCAGTGGATCCAAAAGCAGCACGGTGTCTCCAGCATTTTGCTTGGCTACCAGACCTGTAAGAAGAAATCTTGCCACCTCCTCTGCAGCTGTAGAGAGCCTCGCCTGCAGCAAATCCAGTGCAGTTCTGCTGCATAGGGAGGGGGTCACAAGGCCCAGAGCCTTTGCAGATGGTGCTCAACAGAGCTCCTCTTTACAGAGGCACTGAAGTGGGGATACTGGGCGTGGACTAGAGTAGGTGGGTGGCTATGCTGGCCAGAGAGCACAACCAGAGGCGATGCTATTATTGGATAGGCCACGACTCTGCAGTCTAGGGGAAGGAAGGATTGTTGAGTTTTTGGATTCATGGAGTTTCCCCGTTCCAGGCCCCTAAATCTGTTCAGGAGCTAGCTTGGCTTCTGGCACATGATCAGAGTCTGAATGTTCGAAACGTGCCTGATTCACTGATTAGACCTGGCAGTGCTGCACTTTGAAATCATGGCATCTGGAGACGGTTTTAGGAAACTAGCTTCTAGGATTTGTGAGCCAGCCTTTCAAAGAGAGTTCAATCTCTGGGCTGAGGGTGCTCTGTAATGCCTGGAAACAATGCCTGTGCAGAAAGTACAGTCATCCTATGGCTACCTCCACCTCTTCTGGTCAGCAGGCAACTGTTACAACTGTTTTATTTCAAGATAAAATACCCCTGCACTGAAACCCCCTCCATCTGGCTCTCATTACAGAATACAGGGCTTTGTACTAAGTGTCATTTATAAGAACCTGGAAAACATTTCCCATGGCATTCCATTCACCTTGGGCATTCAATAAATGGTATATTAAAAGTCTGACCCAAAGTGCCTTTGGAGCAAAGGAAAAGATTTCCATTGACCTCAATGGGCGTCAGATCAGACCCTAAATAAGGTTCAAATTTCCTGCATTTCTAGCATGTAAAAAGTGCACTTCAAATTAGGGATGAGCTTGAAGCTCCTCCCTGGTGTAAACTGGCATGCTTCCATCGAAGGCAATCGAGCTACATCAATTTATCCCAGTGGAGGTCATAAGCACAGTATCCAACCCAGTGACAAGTGAATCTCAACAGGAAGATGGTTAGTGTATTACAGATGGATGGGAGGATGGATCAGGGTAAGAGGTTTCCTCCACAGCTGATCAGCATTCATCTAAAATTTTGGCCAAAAAAGAAGGAAAAAAGGATAAAAAGTTAACTAAACTTTTTGATGTCCCAGAAAAGGTTTGGTTTGGATTCAGTTCAAATTCTGGGTAATGGTTTGGATTTGTACTTATTTTATCTTGCTTGGTTCAATCAAACCTAAGACCAAGACACCTAGGGGGAGGGAGTTTCTTCTATTGCTTTGCAATTGATGCTTTTGTTGACATAAGACACCTGTCTATAATAAATGGCAGAAGTAAAATCAATACTTTAAAATCATTAACATAATGTGGGTTCTCAGACTTTTCATGGGATTCTGAAAAAGCAAAAGGTTGCAAGGAAAGGAGCTTAGTTACATTAGTTTGCTGAAAAGCTAGTCCCAGGAGATGTGTCGTGGTAGTGTATTTGTATACAGCAGCTTTCACCTTGACAGCCCCCAGAGCACTTTGGTTTAGGACCATGTAGTGTAAGCCCTATGGTACAAGGACTTTTAGTTGTGTATGTACAACGCCTAGCACAAGGGGGTTCTGGTCCCTAACTGGAGTTCCTAGGTGCTACCACAGTACAAATAGTAAATACACAATGCTTTACAAGTGAGAGATGGGTCTGAACCAAAACCCTTCATTCACATACTGCCAAACTCTGGTGTGCTTGAGATCTGGGTCTACATTTTGCAGCTTCAACCCAGCTGGGAACCTACCAATGCTAGCATGAAAAGAAAACATTGGCTAAGGGCAGCAGAGCAAACTCCATTGCTTATGAAAAGTGAAACAGCATGTCACCAGGCTGCCATGTAGCCAAATCCGAGCCTGAGACTAAATCTCGTTTCTCAGCTACTGGCCAGAGCCAGTAGAACTGGGGTGAAATGGCTCATCCGGACCGAGAGAAAGAGAGAGAAAGAAAGAGAAGGAGAGAGAGAGTCCTGATTGCTTTCACAGCAGCCATATTTGGCTGATCTTCACAGCATTACTGGTGTCACTTCTAGGAAGTTCTAGTCTTCCTTCCCACTGTCTTACTGGAAAGATGCAGCTACTCTTAGAGAAACACCACATGATGTAAAAAAAGAGCTTCCAGATTGATGCGGGATGTTGAGTTTTTAAGCATAAAGCAAAACCAACTCCAATGGCTGGAAGGTGAAGGCAGAAACATTCAAACTGTAAATCAGTTGCCATTTTAAAAATGACAGTGATAAATTATTGGAGTAATTAAGGGATAAAGAAAATTCCTCATCACTGGGAAGTTTTGAATCAAGCTGGATGTCTTCCTAGAAGATCCACTCTAGTTCATCCATGAATTAGGGGTTCGATGCAGGAATTACGGGGTGAAATTCTATGGCCTGTGTTATGCAAGAGATGAGACATTTTAGGGCTGGATGTCTGAATTGCACGGAAGTCAATTTACACCAGCTGAGGATCTGGCCCTAAAAGCTGAGTTGTCGGAGTCCAGCAGCATTACTGTATTTAAGCATAAAATGGGTGACTATGGAATAAGTCAAAAGGGTTTTAGTTGTCTTTATGTTTGTGAACAGGCAGTCACCCCTTCTGGAACAGGAGGGAGTATTTTAAGCTCAAGCTTTCCACTACCAAAAATATTGTGTGTTGGCCCTGCTGTCTTGGAAGAAAATGTAATAGGAAATGACAGTGCATCAAACTGCTCCAGTCATGATGGGCTTGGAGCTGCCTTTGGTCTCACGTGACCATGGAACCGTCTGAGAAAAGAGGCACAAATCTGCATTTGGAAAAGAAGAGAAAGTTAGGGATCATGTACTATAAAACTCGCTCAGCCAGGGCTGTTCTCCTTCTGCTCTCTTTGGGTGCAATTCGCCTCTGTCCAGAAGGGCCAGCATGAAGGTTACACAGCACTTAAGCCGTCTTTAGGATTTGAGCAATGCATAGGCCCTCTGCACGGGGATGAATTGCATCCTCTTTGTAGTCTGGCTGCAGTTAAGGGGGGTGACAGAGACACTGCAGAACAAGGTCTAGTCCAGACCAAGAGTTCTGATGGGTTTTATTTGAACAGAAAGGAGTACTTTCCTCCAGGTTAATGCTTGTTTAGCAAATGGGGAGGGGAAGTTTGCTCCTAACCAGTGGTTGAAACCCTGGAAATAAGACTGAAGTAGGTTGTTTGGAGCTTAGTAGTTTATTAGACTCTTTGACCAGCTCCTGCATAGATAGAAATGGGAGCATTCAGCACAATTAGACTCCTATATAAACATGCTGTGGGATGGTGGCTGCTGGATACCAAACATAAATCTCTATTTAAATTCAGTTGATTCCCTTTTCCATGGGGCTGAATTTCCCAAGAAATCATGAACCTTTTTAATTAGGATTAACACCAGGACCATAAAGAAGCAGAACCTGCTTTGGGGCTGTAGCCCCACTAAACCTCTTCTGTTACACTCCAGCTGCATAAGCTGGGGGAAGATTCAGATAATGACAAGAGGAAGTGGACGGCTCATGGATTCAGATGTTTGCCAATAAACCAATTCGGAACCCCTCTGCTAGTCACACACATTTGACCGATAACCAGTTACACTGTTCTAAAAACACTAAAGAAAGTGGCTGCTGTTTTAGGAAATGGTCCAACATACACAGGGAAAGAAGATAAAGTTTGATGCTTGGGGAGAAGAGCTCCTGGCCTGATGCTGGTGATTTAGAGAGGGCTTATTGCAGACTGGTTTATAGAAGACCATGTTTTTGTATGGTGAATTTGCACTTGTAAATGATGGCCTCAGTTTGGTCTTGCCTAGGCCAAGAAATTGCACCAGTCTAACGTAAACTGATTTAACTAAACGAATTCAAAAGCCTGCGTAGACAGTCTTCTTTCAATGCGATATCTACCTCTTTTAAAGAGCTTTTCATCAGTAGATTTCAACTTGCTCTACAAAGGAGGTCATGATCATTATCCCCATTTTGCAGATGGGGAAACTGAGGTACTGATCAAGGAAGTGAGTTGCACACGGTCACCCAGCAGCAGAGCTAGGAAGAGAAACTGGATTTCCTGAGTCCCAGTACAGTGCTCTAGCCACTAGGCCACAAGGGTTTCTACTTTAGCTTGTTTCATGCCCTTTCATGCTACCAGAGTGATGTAAAGGGGGAATAATGAGAATCAGGCCCTTAAGGTTACTGCATGATAGCTAATTTAGTCAGTCACTTTCACTTCCCTTTTCTTCAGTCTAAACTTTTTCAGGGTGTAAACTATACATTAACAGTGCCATCTCCTCAGAAGGCCCTTGTCACAAACCACATTCTCCATCCCTGCATAATCTCTTAACTTTCTTCCACTGGTCTCCTGTTAAATGAGACACAAGTCCCAATCCCACAAGCCCTTTGTCTGCAGAACTTCCATTGGCTTTAAAGGGAGTCCAGTGCATACAGAGCTTGAAGGAGTGAACTCAGTTCTGTATGGTTAGAATGGTCCCTAGTATATTGATGGCTGGCTTGCTGTGTTTTATGAGCTGGCTATCCTTCCCCCTTAAGGAA
This sequence comes from Chrysemys picta bellii, assembly GCF_011386835.1. Taxonomy (NCBI): domain Eukaryota; kingdom Metazoa; phylum Chordata; order Testudines; family Emydidae; genus Chrysemys; species Chrysemys picta. The sequence continues at coordinate 153,277,369 of NC_088792.1, forward strand.
TATTGATCCTGCAGGGAAGAATTCAAGAAAACAATGCCAGAGAGAGAGAGAGAGAGAGTGTGTGTGTGTATATATATATATATATATATATAGAGAGAGAGAGAGAGAGAGAGAGAGTGTAATGAGCACTCTGTTCTGTGGCAGCACTGTAAGTTGATGAGCAGACGATCAGTGGAGCTTTTGGCTACCTAGCTGTTAGTTCCAGGAAAAGAGCGAATGTTTAGATTAATTTTCCATGACTGTATATAATGGAAAACCACACCACAATCACATGAGCAGAGAGAAGGTTACAGTTCCATTCCGAAACCCTGCAACCCATCAGCATAAACCTATTACTTTCGGCGGATACCTTTTTCTGAAGGCAAGTTTAACAATAGTTTCTAATTAGCATGTAATGAGATTTTTTTTAAACTGCAGGAAGAGGTATCTACTAGTTAGAACACAGAGGACATGGGAGTCCAGACCCTTGGATTCTAATCCCAGGTCTGGAAGAGAGTGTGGTCTAGTGATAAAAGCAGGGACTTGGGAGTCAGAACTCATAGCTTCTAGTCTCAGCTCTTGGAAGAAGTGTGATCTGGTGTTTATAACTGAGAGTGGGATTAAAAACACATGGGTTCTATTCCTGATTCTGTGACCTTGGGCAAATCACTTACTCATCCTATGCTGCAGCTTCCTCACCTGTAAAACAGATACCTAATTTACATACTAACAATAAGCCAGGACATGACACACTTCACTGAGTCACGGCTCTGATCTGCTCCTTTTGGCATATATGATTGGTCTAGGAAAACAAACCTGTATCACATGTTAATACTTAATTTGACTATGCAGTGAAATGGCCTAGTAGACCCTATTGGAGAGATGTGTTGGAGAGACCTGGGCTCAGAATATGCAGAGGAAAACCAGATAATATGATATGTAATTTCAATAATGTGAACTCTGAAGTATAATGCTTAGGCAATACCAAAAACGTGGCTTCAAGTATCTGGGTTCCACATTCCAGGAAAATGGGGAAGTGGAAAATGAGATTAGAGCTACGATAACAAATGCCTGGCTCACACAGAAAGAGATAAGTGGTATATCATGTGACAGGAAGATATCAGTACGATTAAAAGGGAAAGTCTATTCAATGGTGGCCCATCCAGTTTTAATGTATAGTGCTGAGCGTGGGGCAACAAGAAAACACAGGTGCAAATGGTCTGCTCCACAGAACTGTGAATGTTGAGATGGGTGGCTGGTGTAAGCAAGAAAGACCATGTGAGATATGCTCAAAGTAACACCCTTAAACAAAAACATCAAGGGAATCCAGGCTCAGATGGTTTGCTCATGCAGTCCTAGACAACTGTGTAGGTAAGAGAGTCCAACAGATCAAGACTGAAGAAGAAAAAAAGACTGAAAGGTCGAGCCAAGAAGAAATGGTGAGAAGTCATAAAGGAAGACATGTTAGCATATGGTGTGAAAGAGGGTGTGGCACTGAAATAGCCTCTTAGAGTGGACCCCATTTGATGGGATTAATGCAAGGAAGAAGAAAAGTGAAACAGACTAATTCTTCCACTTTTACACCTTACTGATTTCAATCGGACCACTTGAGGGGGAAGGTATTACTCAGTGTAAGTGTGGCAGAATCTGCCCCTAAATCTTCTATACTATTAGCAAATAGGTAGTGCTTTCAGGATCTTTTAATTGGATCCATGCACTTCAGATAAAGGCTACTGCTAACTGCTACATTCCCTGAGGTAGCACTAATAAGGTGTCCCCACAATTTAAAATGTACTCTGGTGTGCCGGCAATATTTAATGGGCTTTACGTTTCCTTGTGAACCTGCTGGAAACCGACTTTATGGCAAGTGAATAATGGCTGAAAACTAGTAGTGGGTGATTAACACCGAAACAAATTGCTCTACGGTCCCTAGAAAGATATCTCACCCTGATTAAATCACAGATTATTAGTCACCTGGGAGGTCACCTTTCAGCAGAAAAGATACACAGATATGCGTGTGGTTGGGGTGGAGGGCAGCTTTGAGGCAGGAACTCTTTGCACTTGGTAAGTTCCTATCCTACTCCCCATGAGAGTTTTGCCATTGCTTACTTGCCTGCCTCTATTGATGAGTTTTGTGTCCTCTCAGGACCATAGTGTCTAAGTGCTATGGTGGGAGATGGAGTTTGCTCTGCATTTATAGTTACATTGGACTAAGGCAGAATATATGTGGATATATATTGTATATATGGGCAACTATGGCACCCTCTGTGGGTAATCTTACATAATCAGGCACAAAGCCAGGTGGAGTTTTTCTAGCCACTCAAGAAGTAAAGTTATTGCTCTGAACTACACCACCTGCGCTGTCTTTATTGCTGCTATGAAACTGCATTTATATATATGGAATTTGTAATGCATATTAAAAAAAAATTGGAAAGCAGGCCCAGGCAATTACTGGGGATTACAGATGTGTGTCGTCACTGACCGCCAATGAGAAAAGTCCAGTTCTGTTCAATACTGCTTCTGTTATATGGCCAAAAATCCCAGACCCTGATATGATGTAAGTGGCCTGACTAGATTTGCATGGGTTTACCAGATGCCTCGTGTGAAAAGAAGCCTGTAAATGGATGCAGAGCAAATATGTCACCATTAACCACCTAACAATCTGACCAGCTCAACCCAGGCCTTTTCTTTAAAGTTGGGTTCTGGGGTGCTTGTGAACCCTAGCGCTAAACAGGTCCCCTGAGCTTTCCTGCCAAGGGATACATGAGCCACCGGTGAAACAGCTGGTCCTGCTCAGTGCATGCAGAGTCAATGGGAGCTACTACCCGTTTGCCTTACTTGACTCATGTGAACACGATCCTTGCGGTTTGTTGTCTTTGGCTTTCAGGACAACTGATCAGATTCTTTTCCTGTCTCAGCTTCATAGCGTCATTTACAAGATTTGAGGTTATTTTACGCCACAGGTTCCATCCTAACCCTACAATCAGAAACAACTGATTCGTTTTGTGTAATACAAAAGTTCCTGGCACAGATGGTCCCTAACCAAAATCCTGGAGGCCAAATGCTCCATGACCTCTGTGGAAGGGGCTTAGAAAGTTTAGAATCTGTATCCACATTTTTCAGTTCTTTTCTCGTGTGTATTTCTGGAAATTTATTACAGTCCCACAGGACCCAATGACCTCACTTTCCCTTCATGATAATGTAGAAAAGTTCCTCCTTTCCCCAGCTGATGTGTCATACAGTGGCCCTACCCGGGGTGAAATCCTGGCCTCACTGAAGTCAATGAGAGTTTTGCCATTGCCTTTAGTGGAGCTAGGATGTCTGTCCTAACATTTGCCTTGTGACATGTCTGATCTGAGGTCATGTTCTGTCATGTCTGAGGTGCTGCAAATCATTTGTAGTATCTTCCCTAACAATAGAGGAAGGGTGTACAGTAGTTAGGGCTGTAACCTAGGACCTGAGTTCATTCTCTTACTCTGCCACAGACTTCCTGTGTAATCCCAAGCAACTGAGTGCCTCAGTTCTCCGTCTGTAAAATAGGGCCTTGTCTACACTAAAGGGAAAAGTCGATCTAAGCTACGCAATTAGAGTTACGTGAATAGTTACATAAATCTTCACAGAATAGTGTAACTCAAATCGATGTAGCTTAGATCTATTTACCGCGGGATCCACACTACGCGACATCAACAGGAGACACTCTCCCGTCGACTCCCCTTAATCTTCTCGTTCATGTGGTGTATAGGAGACAACAGGAGAGCAATCGGCAGTCGATTTAGCAGGTCTTCACTAGACCCACTAAATCGACCACCAATGCATTGATCGCCACAGCATCGATCCTTCAGTAAGTGTAGACAAGCCCTAGGAATACCCTACCTCACAGAGTATGGTGGGGATAAATGTAATAAAGATTCTGAGGCACTCAGATACTGTGGTAAGGCGGGGGGGAAATAAATAGCCGTTATAGATGCACCCAAAAGTTGCTGGGAGTTTGTTCTGAATAAGGACTGCAGGACTGGCACTATAAAGGACATCCCTGAGGAAGAGCTGCTCATAATTTTTCATTCAAACCATCACTGCCAAAATTGCCTTTTTCCAAAGGAAAATTTTCATTTCTTTTGAAATTATCCATTTTTTTTTTTGCTATAAAAGTGTTTCATTTTTGGAAAAACAGAAAAATTGTGAGTGTCTGATTTTTAATCAAAAAATCCAGAACTTTTTTGGATTTTTCTTTCTTTAAATGAACTTTTTTTTTTAAATTTCTTTCCAAAAATTTGTCACTGAAAATACTTCCTATCTTCTGACCAGCTCCACCCTGAGAATTTACTCCCAGCCTTTAGTCTATTTGGAAAGTTGCTGCAGAACTACTTACTCCACATGAAGGAAAGTTTGACTAGATCATTCCATTAGCTGGTTTTTGCCTTCTTCACTTTAAAAAAGAAATCCCTTCATTCATTTCAGTTCATTATATGGAACTGCTCCGCTTCCCAGCATTTAGAGGCATCATTCCTTTCCCTAAGCTCTGCTGAGAAATGTAAAAACCTTCCCAGACTAAGAAATTTTCCTAGTAACTCATGACACTGGAAATTTCACAGTTAAATGCATAGATGGGGCAGTTTCATGCTTCAGTTAAAGTTGCACCTAAGTTAGCTGCTGTAATAATTTTGGTGCTGTAAAACCCCCCCACAGTGGCTGGCATTTATACAATGACTCAGAGGTGGAAACTGCAGGTTTGGGGTGGGAGGGAAAAGGAGTGGGAATATATGAGCCTGCAACCAGACTGAGAATATGTCTTCACTGCAACCAGAAGCATGATTGCAGCATGTGCAGACATACGCAGACTCACTAGATTAAAGCTGGCTTGGGTATGTCTATATGGGCTGCAATCACAACTCTGGATTGCAGTGTAGACATACTCTGAGGGGGACATGAATAGGATAGTACCACCTTAGAGAAGACACAAGCCCATCATATCCTCCCATAGTGGCTGTGTCTATGTATCTCCACTCACCTGATGACCCCAAAGCACTCTACAGACTTCGCACCCTCCTTTACACACTCTGTGGACCACTCCTGTCTCACTGAGAAAGATTCCACATGGGGTAGGCTGTGTTAATGTAACCCACGGGGAAGTGTGTGTTACAGGTCACCCAGTGTGCCTGATCCACGGAGGATATGATTCTGGTACAGGGATCTGTAATGCGCACTTATCAGTCGGTGACATCACATTCTGGCCAAGCTCAGTCCCATTGGCAGAGGTTTCATGGGAGTGGTACTGATGGGAGGTTGATGTAGAGAGACAGGCTGTCCTTGTGATTAAGGCATTGGATTGGGACTTAGCAGAGTGGGCTTCAATTTCCCGTTCTGCCACAGACTTCCTGTGTGAGTATGGGTAAAACTCCTAGGAAAGGGAGAAACTACTTGTAAACTGGGGATGATGATGACTGCTCGTCTTATCTGTCTTCTCTCCTCAGATTGCAAGGCCTTCATGGGGGCCAGGGCTTTCTCTGACTATAGGAGGTTTGTTAAGGCATTTACATGGGAACATTTTCCCACTGGGTGCACAGAAGAGGGGACCGATTTCACAAAAGAAATCACTGTTGATATAAAAAATATCAGCATGCTTGCGGAGACTTGGCTGATATGGGGTGGGTAAATCCAAAGACGAGAAGGAATCTGTCCCAACTACCAAAAGCCATCGATTCTTGTATCCCTTTCTGATTTCCTTCTGCCTCTGCCATGGTGGTAGGTACCTCAGAAATAATCATAGCTATTAATTATGAATTATGATTAGTAGTAGTAGTATTGGAGTAGTGCCTGGGAGACCCCATTGTGCAAACACATAACAAATAGTCCCTGCCCCCCAAAAAGTGAACCTCTAAGGGTAGTGCTTTTCCTCTGTAGATCTCATAAAGCTTTATAAAGGAAGGGATGTGTCATTATCCCCAATTTACTGATGGGGAAACAGTGATCCAGAGAGAGAAAACAACTTGCCCAGGGCCACACAAGGACAGAACGTGATTGAAAGCAAAGTCTTCTGTCTCACTGCCTAGTGCTCTATCCAACAGGATACACTAGCTCCTTAAACACATACGATAGATGGATGGATTAGAGCCTGCTCACATAGATGGTTGTCCTGCTGTCTTCTGCTGTACTTCCCTAATGACACTATGGCCTGATTCCCATCCCATTGAGCTCAGTGCAAAGACTCACATTGACCTCAGTGGGCTTTGTACCAGGGCCTATTGGAACAAATTAAACCCTGGGGTAAGCTGCCACAACTCCACTGAAACCAGCTGTTTACAGCAGCTGTAAAACTTGGCTTTAAAATCATGATTAGGTTCATAAGAGGTATATCTGAAATACAGCATAGTGCAAAGTTATGGTTCCCATCCTGAAATAGCTCCTAGAGTGGGAACCAGTCCCTAAATCCCCTTACATGGCCTATATTTGAAATCTAGGTTCAGTTGGCCAAACCCTGCTTGGGGGCTAGAATACAAGGTGGGGCTTGGAGATGACACAGAGGCAGTGTGTGAAGAGTGCATTAGACTGATGGGTAGGGATTTAATTTATATTGACTTCAGCGGGCTTTGAGTCAAGCCCTTAATCTCCTATAAACATAACCGTTCTTCCTTCCCCAGTCTTCTTTTCTCTTATAGGTTAGCTCCTAAATTCCCTTATGCACAAGTTCACCGAAGCCACAGAGACCAACTGCCCTCCTCCATTGGCAATTTGCAACTTTTGTGCTGAAGATTTGATGTTACATGGGTGTATCTGCTTTGAATGCATCCCCTAAATATTTTTCACCAAGCTATTAGAAGCTAAGCACTTATTGAATGATATCTTTTTTTTTTCTTTTTTCTTTTTTTTGGTCAAGAATTGATCTAAGATTCTATTCATATTTCTTTGGACAGACTGACCTGTCATGCTGCACAGAGGCACTTTCACTGAGTTATTATAGTAAGGAGAGCTGGCAGTTTCTCAAGGAGACAATATTAAATGCATAACTGCCAACTATTCCAATGCATAGGAAAGATAGAAAGAACAGTAAGAGGCCAATGTGACTCTATCAGGAGCAATTTAATAACCTGTAAATCAAAAAGGAATCCAACAAAAAACAGAAATATGGACAAATTGCTAAGGAGGAGTACAAAAGAATAGCAAAAGCATGTAGGGACAAAATCAGAAAGGCTAAGGCACAAAATGAGTTACAACTAGCAAGGGACATGAAAGGCAATAAGAAGAGGTTTTTAAAATACATTAGGAGCAAGAGAAAGACACAGGAAAGTGTAGGTCTACTACTTAGTAGGGAAGGAGAACTAATAACAAATGACATGAAGAAGGCAAAGATGTTTAATGCCTGTTTCACTTCTGTCTTCACTAAAAAGGTTAATAGCAACCAGATATTCAACACAATTAATATTAGCAACAAGGAGGAAGGAACGTAAGCCAAACTAGGGAAAGAACAGGATAAAGAATAGTTAGATAAATCAGATGTATTCAAGCTGGCAGGGGCTGATGAAATTCATGCTAGGGTATGTAAGGAACTAGCTGAAGCAATCTCAAAACTGTTCGAGAACTCATGGAGGACGGGTGAGGTCCCAGAAACATGGAGAAGGGCAAACATACCACCTATCTTTAAAAAAGGGGAACAAAGAGGACCCACGGAATAATAGACCAGTCAGCCTAACTTTGATACTTGGAAAGATTCTGGAACAAACGATGAAACAATCAATTTGTGAGCACCTAGAGGATAACAGGTTTATAAGTAATAGTCAGCATGAATTTGTCAAGAACACATTATGCCAGACCAACCTATTTTCCTTCTTTGACAGGATTACTGGCCTATAGTGGGTAGGCAGGAAGTGGTATACATTATATATCTTGATTTTAGTAAGGCTTTTGACATACTCCCACATGATATTCTCCTAAACAAACTAGGGAAATGTGGTCTAGATGAAATTACTACAAAGTGGGTGAACAGCTGGTTGAAAGACTGTACTCTAAGGGTCATTAGCAATGGTTTGCTATCAAACTGGGAGGGCATATCTAGTGGGGTCCTGCAGGGGTCAGTCCTGGGGCTGGTACTATTCAATATTTTCATTAATGACTTCAGCAATGGAGTGGAGAGTAATCAAAATTGTGGATGACACCAAGTTGGGTAGGGGTGCACCTTTGGAGGACAGAATTCGATTTCAAAAGGACCGTGACAAATTGGAGAATAGGTCTGAAATTAACAGGGTGAAATTCAGTAAAGACAAGTACAAAGTACTACTCTGAAGAAGACAAAATCAAATGCACAACTCCAAAATGGGGAATAACTGGTTAGGTGGTAGTACTACTGAAAAGGATCTGGGGTTTATAGTGGATCAGAGACTGAATATGAATCAACAATGTGATGCACTTGCAAAAAAGTCTAATATTCTGGAGTGTATTAACAGGAGTATAGTGTGAAGACAAAGGAGGTAATTGTCCCATTCCACTCAGCCTCAGTGAAACCTCAGTTGGAGTACTGTGTCCAATTCTGGGCACCACACTTTATGAAAGATATAGACAAACTGGAGAGTTCAAAGGAGAGCAAGAAAAATGATCAAAGGTTTAGAAACCCTGACCTATGAGGAAAGGTTAAAATAATGGGCATGTTTAGTCTTGAGACAAGTAGATTGAATGGGGACTTGATAACAGTCTTCAAATATGTAAAGGGTTGTTATAAAAAGACGAGGATCAATTGTTCTCCAAGTCCACTGAAGGCAGGACAAACAGTAATGGGCTCACTCTGCAGCAAGGGCGATTTAGGTTAGATATTAGAAAAAAATGTGCTAACTGTAAGGGTAGTTATCTCTGGAACAGGCTTCCAAGGGAGGTTATGGAATTCCCATCATGGAGGTTTTTAAGAACAAGTTGAACAAACACCTGTCAGGGATAGTCTAGGACAGGGGTCGGCAACCTATGGCATGTGTGCCAAACACGGCACGCGAACCGATTTTGAGCGGCATGCAGCTCCCCTGACACAATCCCGGCCCTCAGCCCCCGCCGTCCACCGCTCTCCCCTGCGGGGGCAGGAGGCAGAAGCTTGGTCCTGCAGCAGCCAAGCTTCCCCCCTCCCCTGCTTCTTCCCCCAGCGTGGTGCTTTCCTGCCCCTCCTCCTTTCCTTCCCTGCACCAATCAGCTGATGGCCCTAGCGAGGGGGAGGGGGAAGAGCGGCAGCGTGCACACAGCTCCATAGAGGAGGCAGAGAGAGGTAGGGACGGAGCCTGAGGGAAGGGGGTGGAACAGGGCATATCCCTTCCAGCCCCCTGCCATGAGCCGCACAGGGCAGGGGGCTGGGAGCACTCCCATGAGCTGAGCACCCCAGCCCTCTGCCCTGACCCCCCCACACACACTCAGCCTTCTGCCCTGCACCCCCACCCTCTGCCCTGAACCCCCCCACCCCAACACTCACCCAGCCTTCTGCCCTGCACCCCCACAGCCCCATCCCTCTGCCCTGAACCCCCACACACAGTCAGCCTTAAGCCCTGTACCCCCATACCCCCCAGCCCTATGCCCTGAACCCCCCACACCCCGACACACACCCAGCCTTCTGCCCTGCACTCCCCCACACACCCCAGCCTTCTGCCCTGAACCCCCTCCCCCAGCCCTCTGCCCTGACCCCTGAAACACCCCACCCCCAGGTCTGAGGTCCCGGCCACAGGCCCTACTCAGCCTGCTGCCGGCCTAGGTGAACAGAACCCCAGGCTGGCAGCGAGCTGAGCAGGCTGGTGGCGTAAGATCAGCATTTTAATTTAATTTTAAATGATGCTTCTTAAACATTTTGAAAACCTTGTTTACTTTACATACAATAGTTTAGTTATATAATATAGACTTATAGAAAGAGACCTTCTAAAAACATTAAAATGTATTACCGGCACGCGAAACCTTAAATTAGAGTGAATAAATGAAGATTTGGCACAGCACTTCTGAAAGGTTGCCTACCCCTGGTCTAGGAATATTTGGTCCTGCCTCAGTGCAGGGGGCTGGACTTGATGTCATCTTGAGGTCCCTCCTATGATATACATTGATACATGATCCTATGATACATTCCTATGATATAATTCTATGATTCCTCTGTAGCATAAGCATCTTAGGCATCGATATCACAGGCCTGGTCTACACTGGGGGGGGGTGTCGATGTAAGATACGCAACTTCAGCTACGGGAATACCGTAGCTGAAGTCGACGTATCTTATTCCGACTTACCTCCCGTCTTCACGGCACGGGATCGACGGCCGCGGCTCCCCCGTCGACTCCGCTACCGCCGCTCGCTCCGGTGGAGTTCTGGAGTCGACGGGGAGCGCGTTTGGGGATCGATATATCGCGTCTCGGAGACACGATATATCAATCCCCGATAAATCGATCGCTACCCACCGATACGGCGGGTAGTCTGGACGTACACTAAGGTAGCTGTGCTGAGCCCATTGCCTATTATGCAGACCAATTTTGTCTCATTGTGTCCTTGTGCCCTTCATCTGTCTGTTGTCTCTTGTCTTCTAAGCTCTCTGGGGAGCTAGGCACCTAAATGTCCTTAAAAATCTGTCCCTAAGTGATTTGACCAAAGTCAGACAAAGAGTCAGTCTCAGAGCTAAGAGCAGAATGGACGTCCCCAGATTCCCAGTCTAGTTCCCTAACCAGTAGATCATGCTGCTGCCACATGATAACAGTCTATATACGTTAACTGGACATGTTAGATCTGTCATCATAGTAGCTAAGATGAACATGAAAAGGGCTATCAATCCCCAGGCTTCATGGCCTCAGATGGTCACCAGCGGGGTAAAGCAAAAAGCTCCTTCCCCTCCCCATTTTGCATAATTGTGGGAATTTAGGCCCTGATTCAGCAAAACATGTGAGCATGTGCTTAAGTCCCTTTGAATTCAATAAGATGAGCACACACCTAAAGTTCAGCATGTGTTCAAGTGCTTTGCGGAATCAGGACCTAACCAGGAATGGCCCACTGTTAGACGGACGATGGATCTATTTCAGTGTGGCAAATCTTATTCCCCAGGTTGTATGAAACATTCACAGTGAAACCATCCAAAGTTGAGGTTTTGGCCTTTCATTGTAACTTAAAGACATAACCTTAATTGGGGGTGGAGAGGATTTTGGGCATATTTCATTGTAAAAACACACCTGAGATTTTGTCAAAGAAATTTTTCACAATATTTCAGAGCCGCATCCTCCTCAGCTAATTAAACACAGTTTGTACCATAGACATTTCATTGATATCTAACAAGATACTAGTCCAAGTGACTACATTGGAGAATTTGCAAAGAGTGTTTATCTAAAAAATTCTTCTCCCTGTACATTTTGGGTAAGAGTTGTGGCCTCTTTATTTATACATAATTTTGCATGGTCTTGTTATGCTTTTTCCTCCACCTACACGCACAAGTAATGCAAAAGCAATGCAAATTAAATTACCAATAAAAATATAAACATAATTTGTTCCCAGCTTTAGACTTTATAGGCCTCGTTTGAGCTTCAGACACATTTTTACAATTGACTTCTAAATTTCTGAAAAACATGGAAACACAACTGGCAACTTTCAAGTGCCACTAGTGGGCACCACTATAATTACTACGATCCTTTGCACTAATGAGAGCTTTCGTCCAGAATGATAAAAGGGCCCAACGTTTTTTTAAAAAAATCTCATCTGATGATGTTTTGACTATAAAAATAACCTCATTAATGCAGACAAAAATGCAAACCTAGTCTCTCTAGAATGCAAGAAGACCACAGGAATCCTACGTTACCCTGACTTCCTCGCCTTATTAGAAACAGCTGTGTCTGTTGGTAACCTCAGACCATTTCCAGGTTTGACGCTGAGGAAAGAATTTCACAACCTCTTTGTGCATCTCAGCTTCTCCGAGTGAATTCAAAACAGGTCTTGCTTGACCCTCTCTTTTCCTTTTGCTTTCCAATGAAAAACACACGTCAGAAAGACCCCTGCTATTGTAAACAAGGGCTTTCTGCACATTTCGTTCTTGCGGATATGAAGTGGGATGTATGACCTGTCAAGGCAGAGATAAATACTATGGGTTGGATCCTCAACTGATGTCAATTGGCAGAGCCTCAATGGGCCGTTAGACAAAAAGACAGCTTCCAGAAATACTGAGCTCTGATAATCACATGATATTTATGTGTAACTCACACACCTTCTGGGTGTGGTGTTCTGTCCCATCTAGTGGCACCCAGACCACTGAGAGAGAGAGGTAAAAATGAGTCTGCTCTACAGCCTGAGCTAAGAGCCAGTTGGCTTTTAGCTCATGTGATAGAGGCTCATGCACTAAGCCCCAAAGGTCCCAGGTTCGATCCTGCCTGCCGACGATCGGGGTCTGTTGGTGTTACATGTGCACATTGTAATAATGCTGAGCCCTGCCGTAGTTCTACGGTGCCTTCCATCCCGGAGTCTCGCTGTCCCTTGCTAACAGTAATCATCCTTCACAGCCCCATGAGAGGTTAGTATGCTTATCTTCATGGGCAGATTAAGGGCTCGCTGCAGAGCCCATCAAGGTCAAGGGGAGTCTTTCCATTGACTTCAGTGGGCTTTGGATCCGGCACTAAGGGCTAGATCCACAAAAGGATGGAGGCATCTAAGTGTTACTTAGCTATCTAAGTCCAAGTGTTAGCTCTTCCAAACCCCTGTACAGCTGCTGCCTCGCCCTGTAGGTGCCGAATATTCCTTGGCACCTACCTGTCTGCCAGTGGGCATGCGCAAAGCCATCGTGAGGATTCACAAACTAGGTGTTCCCCCACTGATCTTGCCTGCAGGGTTCACTCTGATAGGTGCTCTGAGAGCACATCTAACCCATAAAAAGTGAGGAGACGGTGCCCCCCTCCCCTTCAAAATAGCCAGAGCACTCGACTAGGAGGTAGAAGGCCAGGGTCCAAGTTCCTTTTCTGACTCTGGCAAAGGGGGGATTTGAACTTACGTCTCCCACATCCATGGGTATAAGGGTGGCGCCTCCTTCTTTTTTATCAGAAAGGGCTAACCTGGTTCAGTTGCCTAACTCCAGGAAAGGGGTCATGCTTCCGAATCCTAAGCAGAGAGAGGCTCCTTCCTCTGGCCCGGACTCCGGCGCCTAACTCCCTTTGACCTGTGGGGTGAGTGTGGCCTAAAGAGAATGAATAAGATCTGTGGGGTGTGGGAGCTGACAGTGGGAGGAGGCGGCTGGGTTTAGGTTAGACTGATAGATTGACCGGAGTTAAGATGCTCTGTATATATGTTAACCTGTTGTTAAGTTACTAGCAATGACTGATTATTGAGACTAGTGGATTACTTGGATATAAAACAACACGTGGTACCAGGATTGAAGGATGTGATAAAAAAGAACTGGAAGAAGGAAACTAGCGAAAAATTAGTTTGAATGAAATAAGAAGGATCAATTAAGAGTTCCCACATTTCTAAAAACGTCGAGAAATGCTGCAGAAAACTGGGAAAGGTTTAAAGAAGCGTTTGATTTATTTCTGAAGGCATCAGGATTTACTCATAAGGGAGATGAACAAAAGATCGCCATCTTTCTGAATAATGCAGGTACTGAAGCTATTTCATTATATAATTCATTGGAGTTTAATGTTAGGGAATTCACCACTCAGCATGCGGGCTTCTGAGAATCCCATTCTTAGGTGCTTAACTCTCCCCATGCATTGTATAGGGAGCCTGAGCACCTGATTTGGGCCAGCAGATCCCAACAGGCACCAGGGCGCCTAAACGAAGGGCATTGCAATGTTGAGCCTAAATCCCCTTGCCAGTTCTTACTCAGTGCCCCAAAGGAGTCCTCATGTATGGTGACCTGATTTCCATACTGACCTCTGCCACTTTGGTTCCAGGAGCACTGACAAGGAGAGACAGGGCAGAACTCAAAGGAGAGCCCAGGCACTCCTGTCTGCCAGGCCCCACTCCGCTTCCTTCTCATTGTGCATCCACATGTACCCTGGCCATATTTATGTCCCTCTTCTGCCATGCTGCTTACGGTTATCACAGAACCCACTTTAACCAGAAGGCTTTGTCGTTTGTATTACAGCAGCACCAGCAGACCCCAGCCAAGATGAGGGCCCTATTGTGCAAGGCCCTGTACAAATCCATATCCTAGGCTGGCATTGCACAAGAAGGGTGTGGCTTTTACACTGAGATAGCTAACTGGAGAGAGATCTGTGTAAAATCCTAATTGGGGACAAAGCTTAGGTAGTTTATACCTCGATATAGCTGGTCTAAGGAAACCCCAGGTGGAGGTATAGGGTTGACCTCAACTAGCTACATCAAGGTCAATAAAATTACCCCCCTGCCTTGTCTCCACCAGGATTTTATATTGAGATAGCCATCACTAGCTAGCTATCCCTATGCACGAGCCACACCTGTTCTGCAGTAAAGAAGCCATAGCTCTAGTATGAGACAGTCCCTGCCCCCAAAAACTTATAATCCAAATAGAAAAAAAGGTGGTGGGGGGGGGGGGAACTGAGGCACAGAGGGATGCTATGACTTGCCCAAGGTCACACAGCAGATCAGTAACAGAAGTAGGCATGGAGCCCAGGTCTCCTAACCAACTGTGTCATCCACTGGACCCCTTACTGGAGTTGACTTCCATACCTATTGCCTACTTGTTCTCTTTCTTCTAACCTATGCCTACTTGTCACAGCCATATGCTGTGAGCTCCTTGGGGCAGGGACCAGTCCTTCCTGAATATCTACCTAGCACACTGCAGGAGTCACCGTAAATACAGTAGATCCTCAGAGTTATGAACATCTCGAGAATGGAGGTTGTTCGTAACTCTGAAATGTCTGTAACTCAGAACAAAACGTTATGGTTGTCTTTCCAAAGTTTACAACTGAACGTTGACTTAATACAGCTCTGAAACATTACTATGCAGAAGAAAAATGCTGCTTTCCCTTTATTGTTTTAGTAGTTTATGTTTAACACAGTACTGTACTGTATTTGCTTTTTGTTTTTGTTTTGTTTCTGCTGCTGCTGCCTGATTCCGTACTTCTGGTTCCAAATGAGGTGTGTGGTTGACTAGTCAGTTTGTAACTCTGGTGTCCATAACTCTGAGGTTCTACTGTAAACAGTAATAACTTTGCAATCCAATGCTGAAGCAAGAACCATGACAGGTTTCAGAGTAGCAGCCGTGTTAGTCTGTATCCGCAAAAAGAAGAACAGGAGTACTTGTGGCACCTTAGAGACTAACAAATTTATTAGAGCATAAGCTTTCGTGGACTACAGCCCAAGAAGTGGGCTGTAGTCCACGAAAGCTTATGCTCTAATAAATTTGTTAGTCTCTAAGGTGCCACAAGTACTCCTGTTCTTCTTTTTTCAAGAACCATGAGGCACCCTGCTCATGGACTAGTAGTGTTTAAAGGAACTGATTCCTTCAATGGACTGCTTATATGAAAGTGGTGTCATCCTGGGATCTTGTCCAATTACTTTTCAGCCTCCAAAATAAACAGAGATTCTTTTCAGTTACTTTGCATCTTGCTTTATTTGTTTAGCTTTATACTTTTGTGCTGACTGAGTGGGTGTATTAATGTGCCCATGTAGCTACACCAAGGGGTTGGGCATCAACTCTTTTTTGGGAGGGAAAATGGAGAGAAATAAGGTGCAAATTGTTTTCACAAGGGCCCCCTTGTAGCTCTTAGAAATAACACATGCTCAAGGGTTCCTGTCTGCAAATTTCAAGTGACTCTTTACAAGCTATTCCTTTTGCCTGCGAGGCTCCAAATACTTATCTAGGCCTTTCCTGAGAATACACAGTGCAGTGTTTCTCCTGGTAGAGGAAAGACAGGGCTCAGTGGTAATGAATATAAAATGGATCCACTTTGAAGCTACTAGACTCAGAAGAGACACTGTGGGGCTTTCTAGTTCTCCCTCCCAGACTGACTGACCGAGCCTGCGCTGCCTACGCTCACTATATAGCGTCCGGACCAGAGAGCAATGAAAGAGGCTACTGACTCTATGTCTCGAAGTGGCGCGGCAGATGAAAATATGCAACACTGCTCTGAGAATCAGCCGGTGCAGAGGGGGAAGTGGGCGTGCCATTGCTTTCATTATGGGGTAGCAGGAGACGGCAGACCAATGAGAATAATGAGAGATGGGTCCCGTCTTAGATTTGTATCAGAACTGGAGTTCTTCCCATGTCTGGGAGCGTTTGGATTTGGGGGATCTGCTCAGTTATAAAGATCAGGTCTGGACCCCAGCATCCCCACTGAATGTTCTGCGGGGCGCCCAGCTCTAGGGAGTGTGCGGGCGGTTACAGCGGAAGCCGCGGATGAGGACCTCGCATCTGGTGGAACTCTTGTCGATGGGGTTGTATGTGAACGGTTTCAGTGCACTGCAATGTGGAAATCCCAGGTCTGGTTATAGGGAACTTCTGCCTGGAGACATGAGGGACAAAGTAACTGCCCTGGACAAGGGAGACACTGTGCTCACGTAGGTGTAGTTTGACTTCCATATTTGAGGAGTAGGGGGCAACTCCAGTCAGTCTAACAGGACTGTGGTTCGGAGGCAAATTCCGCATCTGCCTGAGGCTTGCAGTTTGGATGGGCCTCCCCAAACAAAACCCATGTGTGCTCCCCAACAGCAGCTCAGGTGATTATCTTTGACAGTAGGACATTTTCCTTTAGAGGAGGGTAGGAGGGTCAGGAGAGAATTTCTAAGCTGGCAGCTGACCTGCCCCATGCAGCAGTAGCGCTAAGCCCTGAGAGTTTGACTGCCTTAAGTTTCCTGCCTTCCGAAGCTAGCAAGGCCCAGCGTTTACACACGGCTCCAGCATATCAGGGCTGCCCTTTCAAACCAGCTGCGGCTCTGCTTTAAAATCACAAGGATCCCCTGGAATCATTGATGCCAGCAGCCTGGGTCTGTTTACTGACCTGCTGGCTGCAGCATTCAAGTACCAGCCCCTTCTGTCAGCACAAAGGACAAAAACAGGATCAAAAACAAATCCGTCATCGAGATCTCTGTGAAATACCCCACGATTGCAAATCACCAAGCCGTGCCAAAGATTTCATAACCTGGTAAGAACAAAGCTCGTCCTTGCTGCTCCCAGCCACCACTGTACTGGCTGGTCTGAGTGTCTTACTCACAATCACATGCCACAGCCAAAGGTAGTTACTTGCCACAGCCCAATTTGCTCATGCCAGGAAGAATCTCTCAACCTTACCGTGCTGGCTAATGTTTAGTGCTGACAAACCCCAAGCAAGAAACACATGACTGTGAGAATGTGTCTGTGGGTGTCTGTCTGGGGAGGTGTGCGTGTGGGTGAGTGGGTGAATGTGGGGTGTCTGTGTGTTGAATTGTATGTGGGCGGGGGGTGACTGTGTGGAGAAGTATATGGGAGTGGATGAAGGTGTGGCCATATGGCTCTGTGCACACACATGATGCTAGAACAGTGGCCTCAGCTGAAAAAACAATTGCATGAAAATGCCAAACAGAATGTCAAACAGGATGTACCATCTTCCTTGCCCACTTCTGAAGGGGAGCTATCCATGACGTAAGGACTGTGATTCAAAGGAAGAAACCAGATCAAAGCTCTCCAGCCAGACTCCAGACCACATAACTGTCCTGCCTTCCTGACCATGGGACTCTTGCTGTAGGGTTTGTTTACATCTATGGAAATTTCATGTCATTGTGATGTGATATGTGTTGCAAAGAAAACACACTGTTTGGTTAAGCAGAACTTCTGTGTGTCACTTTGAGCCCTCCCAGGCATCCCCGTGAGGGCTCCTCTGTAGGGCTTCCCCATTTTTCATTTTGAGAAGGGGAATTTTATTTTTTATCTTTGTCTTTAGGGAACATAAACGATTAACATTGACCCTGGGGTGTGTCCGTATTTAGGTATCTGGGAGGCACAGAGAGCTGCAGCCTGGATTTATGGCTGTTTCCACACTGCCACTCCAAACAACTCAGCACTAACCTTCATGCTGGATTTCTTTTCAGCGCTGGGTGCCAATCATACCAAGGCGGGGATGTCTTTTATGAACTAGTGTTTGATGTGTGCTGGCCCATGAAAAGAAGCTAACCTTAAGGTAACCTAGACTATGCTGGGTTTATAACGTCAGCTTCCACTTCCTCCACCAGAAAAGTGACCAGAGAACAATAGAGAGAGCTCTGAAGAGCTCTCAAAGGGCTTATTTTATTCATTGGCTTTAATTGATTACAAATAATTTTTAATTACAAGCTTTTAAAATTTAACTGAACTGGCATCTTACTGCGCTCTCTGAGCCCTTCACATACCTGAGTGAATTTAGCCTCACTGGGTGGGGTAGCGATCATCAACTGCACTTTATATATGAGGAAAGCAAAGAGAAGTTAAGGGACTTGCCCAAGGTCACACAGGATGTCTGTGCCAGGAATATAAGCCTGGTTTTAAGACTCCCAGGTCAGTTCTTTAACCATCCTTCCTCCGAAGATCAAAACATTACAGTTCTTTACACTACAAGGGTTTTTGTCTGAGGATCTCACAGCTTCACACCTCTCTTATAGGTAGCAAAGTGTCATGATCCTCCCAATTTTGCTGATGGAGGAAACTGAAGAACAGAAAAGGTAAACAACTTGCTCTTGATCACCTACTGAGTCAGTGGCCATAGAGCCCCTGGGTATGTCTACACAGCAAAAAAAAAAAAAAAGACCCATGGCAGCGAGTCTCAGAGCCTGGGTCAACTGACTTGCGTGCAGAGTGCTTGTGCTGCAGGACTAAAAATAGCAGTATAGACGTTTGGGCTTGGACTGGAATCTGGGCTCTGAAATGCAGCGAGGTGGGAGGGTCTCGGACCCCAGGCTTCAGCCCAAGCCCACACGTTTAGACTGCTATTTGTTAGCCCCAGACCTGCAAACCCGAGTCAATTACTTTGGGCTCTGAGACTTGCTGCTATGTGTTTTTTTTCCCGTTTTTTTTTGCTGTGTAGACGTACCCTATGAGTCCTAATTCCGATTGCCTTGTTAGCCACGAGGCTGTACTCAAACTCCCAAAGCAGGAGAATTTATTTTGCATTAATTCAATTACACTTTCTCTAAGTGGCAGCATCTACTGTGCTCTCACTTGTTCAACACATAAGTTCTAGGCTATTTTCCCCTCACTTTAGGTTCAGCCTGCAGCTGAAAAATGTGGCAAATTTGGATGAACTTCAGGAAATGGCCCCGCAGGCTTCACTAAGCATTCAATAAAGCGTCAGCGCAGCAATGCCCGTAAAATACCCACAGATGTGCCATAGGCCCATAACAGGCCTACAGTCCCTGTACCCAGCTCGCATTGGCACAACTGGAAATGCCGTCAAGGAGTGGGCCATATGTACTGCTAGGTAAGACGACGTAGATTGTAAGCTCTTTCGGGCAGCGACCGTCTTTTTGTTCTCTATTGCAAGTGAATTAAACTAAACCAAATGAAGGCCACTTTAATTCTGAGAGACAGCACCCACACAGGGGTTTAATGTGATTTAAGTAATCCTCGTTGAATTCACACCTTTAGTTAATTTGGACTGGTTTTTCAGAGTGTCCTTGTCTAGACAAGTTGTTCCACTGCATGGACTTATTTGGATGCAAAACCAGTAAAAGAAAAGCAGGATCAATACTGTGTGTGTGAAGGCGAAAAGTATAACTGGGTTCAAAAAAGAATTAGGGAAATTCACGGAGTTCAATGGAGATAAATTCAATGGCTATTAGCTATCATAGCCAGGGACACAACCCCATTCTCTGGGTGTCCCTAAACATCCATCTGCCAGAAACTGGGATTGGACGACAGAGGACAGGGGACGGATCATTTGGAATTGCCCCGTTCTGTTCATTCCCTTTGAAGCATCTGGCACTGGCCATTGTCAGAAACAGGATATTGGGCTAGATGTACTGTTGGTCTGAGCCAGTGTAGCCATTCCTATGTTCCTCTGCACATGGAAGGCTGGACACTGCTCTCAGTTATAATGATGTAGATTGCTACTAACTCCGTTGGCTTCAATGAAGTTACTCTGGATTTTCCCAGGTGTAATTGAGGGCAGAATCTTTCAACTAGCATAGTTTTAGCTTATCAACGTACAAGATCAATCCATATAAGAAAAAAGCACCACTTGTACTCAGATCTCTAAGGGGAAAGTTCATGCAAATTGTCTGCCATTAGTAATTTGTCGAGTGTGAACTCCTCCCAGAGATGGGCATCAGACAATTAAGCCATTTTTGCAAATTTTACCTTTGAAGGCAGAAAGCCAATGGAAAACTATACAGGGAGCCAAATATTACAGAACTATGGATCAATACCAAAAATATTACATGGTCGTTAGCACTGTTTCTTGTCTAGTTGAGTTTCCTGAAATCTTCTGAATGCTACACACCAATATGAACAAACTGAGACAAATATGTTCCTGATGTAACACTACTGCACTCAGCTGATTTATGCTAGGGATAAATTTAGCCTTCTGTCTACTAACTGTATACATAATTAGTACAATTCATAGATGACTCAGTTATGCTGATTTAGCTATAAACAGATATATAATTGTGTGGGTGTATGTATACAAACACACGCATACAAAGATACACACCCAAACTACGATAGTGCACTGTTAATGTTGCAAGTTTGCACAATTAAAGCCACAAGAAGTCAGTAAATGCAAAACTTATGGTTTCTACAATTTTATCAGCTTGCCCATATTGCATGTTTTGTATGTACTCTTATATATATTTTAGAATATCAACTACCTATATGAATCTGTGTGTTTTAGCAGAAGAAAAATAGGAATAGAAAACACTAAATGCAACAGTTAACATTGGTATTGGTGCCTCAGCTTGTACCATTTCTCCTTTCACCTTCAAGTAGGACACACAAGTC
Organism: Chrysemys picta bellii; assembly: GCF_011386835.1. Lineage (NCBI taxonomy): Eukaryota > Metazoa > Chordata > Testudines > Emydidae > Chrysemys > Chrysemys picta. The sequence goes on from NC_088792.1 coordinate 153,298,178, forward strand.
CATAGGATTTTACTATCCCGTTTTCTGAAGATGTGTGTAATCGTAAGAACACATGAATAGATGCAGACATATGATCTGTGCTCCTTCCTTCTATTCTATACTATTAATTATTGATTAAGCTGCGAGCCCAGGATCTGCTGTAGACAGAGCAAACATGAGAACAGATACTCCACCCCTCTGCATTTCACACCTATCCCCTTCCATTATGGAGAGGTTTTTCATCTGCTAGAAATTAATATTGGAGAACCAACAGCTTTATGAGGTTCCAAATTAAGACACACAAAACCTGGATCTCAACCTCCAATCCCTGAACAGGAAAAACTCCAATTGACTTTAAAATTATGGAGTGAAATCCTGGCCCCATCACAGTCAATGGGAGTTTTGCCATTGACGTCAATGAGGTCAGGATTTCACCCCTGGAGTGTAAGACGGAGAACTAGGTCTTTGAGCAATGAGAAATGCATGTACATTTTTCTTCCGCATCCAAGGCTCTAGCTAATTGAAAGTGGCCATAAAATTGTAACAGCAAAACGATATCAGATTGATAGTTTCTGCATAGATGGACAATTGCTATTGCAACGTGATCTATATAACTTAACCGTGTCAACGGGGCTCTGAGCCAAAGGAATCTGAACCCTTATGAATCTCAGTTGCAAACAAAGTTCATGCAAGTGGCTAAGGTTGTTTCTGAGATGGTATGTTGGTATATAACAAAAGGGACAGACATCTCCCAGCGACACGACTATTCAGTCCCACCAGAGAAGGGACCTGGAAAGTTTGTGGGTTCGGATGTTGTTGTTTTTTAAGTACAATAAATGTTAGAAAAGGGACAGTACCTGGTCTCCAGGCTGTGGGCGCATCACAGACACACGATCATAGCCTTTCCGCAACAGGACCCAGAGAGCATCCAACTTGCCCTGCAATTACAAGAAATACGGTGAATTATTTTTGATACGCTCAACAAGTGTTTGGTGAATAGCTTAGTTCAGGGGCAGCACAGCTCGGACCTCTATTTGGATTAAACTGGATGCTGTGCTTGTGAAAGGTGCTGGATCATCAATCATGGAGCGTGATGTCTTCTCTCAACAGAAGCTCTATCAGCACTTACTGTGGATTCAAAAAATGAAGTTTTCAAAGAGCAATTAGGCACTTGAGTCCTGTTGAAAATCAACAGAAGCTGGGCGACTAACTTCCACTTGTACCTTTGAAAATCTCCCTCAAATCTTACGGGCCACTTAAATACCTGAAAGGGTGTTTAAAGCATGCACAGTTCTAATGCAAACTTCCCCACTCTTCCCCCAGCCTTAACTCTCAGCTGGATGGGGACCATGATGGGTTGAGGGGTCTCCATTGGCCATTCACTCGCTGGAATCTCTGCTGAGGTTGCTGGTGAAAATGCTATATAAATTCAGGAAACCGATCGGATGCATTTATACATGACATTCCCCACCAGTTCCTCTTTCTCTTCATTAACTGGGATGGAGTAGTGGGTTTGTAAGTAGTGATGGGTTTCCTATTAGCAGTGCCAACCTGGTTCTAACTGCTTCCACTCTGCTACACAGATCAGTCTGATGGTTGCATTGTGATATGTGTAAATAACCTGCCTTGGATTCATTAATGGAGCAGAGAATGAAAAACTATTTATCCAACCATCCATCCTCCACAAGACAGCTTGGTCATGACAATGTGCTATATAGAAACCCATTTAATCTTTCGTTTTAACTGCAGATTCGTAACAGAATATCAGGTTACCAAAGCTCGTGTGCTCGTCTCTCTAGCTCTGTCCCTTATGCCAAGTCAGTGTCTGTGACTTTTCCCAGCAATCACAAACACCCTTCAAAACCTTGTATTCCTGTATCCTCAGTGTCAGGGTGGTCTACACTCGGGAGGGGGGGAGGGGGCGGGATCGATCCAAGATACGCAACTTCAGCGAGGCGAATAGCATACCTGAAGTCGAAGTATCTTGGATCGAATTACCTAGGGTCCACATGGCGCGGGATCGACGGCCGCGGCTCCCCTGTCAACTGCGCTACCGCCGCTCGCTCTGGTGGAGTTCCGGAGTCGACGGTGAGCGCGTTCGGGGATTGATATATCGCGTCTTAACGAGACGCGATATATCGATCCCAGATAAATCGATTGCTACCCGCTGATATGGCGTGTAGTGAAGACGTACCCTCAGTCTCCCCACAGCTATCAGCCTCATGCTGTAGTACTGTTTGTGGCAGCAATTAACCTCATTGTGTGGTCTTTCTTTGGCCTTAGCTAAAGAGAAATCTTACGTGCAATTGTAATTTCACATCTAGCTGAAGGATTTCAACAGGGGGAATGAGTTAGAAATAGAGCTGATTGGAAAATGGATTTTTTTCCCCGCAGAAAATGTCAAATTTCTATTGAAAAAACAAAATTTTTCAGCTTGCAGTTGAAAACGGAAAATTTTTGGATTTTGGCCTTTCAGTTTTCTGATAAAAAGCCAAAATTTTCCATAGAAAGTAGACACTTTGTGCACAAAAAATAAATAAAATAAAAATCGTTTGGTCAAAAACCCAATTATCTGTCAAAAACAGTTTCAACAGGACGCTTTCGAGCAGCTCCCAGTTAGAGGCGACAGATTGACATGTGGGAATTCCTGCCTTTGTAGCACATCTGTGCAATCCCAATAAGGCATTCCTCTATTTCTGATTGGAAGAGGCAGTGAGAAAAGAGGCAAATACTGTGGTTGTTTTCCAGACGAGTTTAACAAGGCCAGAAAAAGTGTACAGCTGTGCACAGCACCATGTGCTCAGAAACATATATTCACTACCCAGGGATTCCCCGCATTGTTGTAATGTTCTTCCTGTCCCTTCTATAAGGGGCCACTCTTCCACTCTCAAAAATGAATCAGCTTCCCTGAGATCTGAAGAAGCGTTTTCCTGAGCGCAGCATGTTGGAATTTTTAATTTCCGGCTGAATGGAAGAGCAAAGAGGTATACCTAGCATATTTATCAAACACTCTCTGCATTTCTGCCAATTGAACCTTTCCAGGCTGAATGCATGCTACTGGATTTTTTTGGGTACTGCTACAGAAGGATGTTTGAAGACATTTGCAATAAAATTACGGTCAATCCTGGATGCTGCTTGCGATTAACTGAATAGCTGCCAGCAGTACCACACCTTTGTGTGGAACAATTTTTCAGGGAAATCAGTAGAAACCCCTATGCTGGAATCCTTCTACACATGGACTGCACAAACACGCAAGGCTAAACGGAGAGCCAGTTCAGATGATCTTATCCTTATCTTGCTGGTAACTTTCACACTAGAGCAGGTGGGAACTTTTAATCCCGCCCCCTCCCACACACACAGAAAACGGACAATAAAGAAACAGTTTTCATTTCTGAAAAAATTTTAAGTGGAAAAATTTGACTTTACCAATAAAGAATAAATTTTTTTTTTTAGTTTTTGAAAACCCAAAAAACCTAAAAAATTTCATCTGAAAACTGAAAGATGTGTAATTTTTAGCTGAAAATATTCAGTTTTCCAAATAAATAAATAAATAAATAATTTTCTTGTTGAGGAAAGAGAACATTTTTTGGTGTATAGCTGCAGACTAGTATGGGAGCAGAGGGCCAGACTGGAAGCTCAGACAAGCAGAGGGGGCTAGGGGTTGTATAAGGACAGCAGGGATCATGAGTCTGGAGGAAGTGAGGTAGACTGGGGTTCAGGGCAATGCAAATAATGAATTTTCTAGTTTGCTGCATTTCTCCCTTTCAGCTGGGCAAAGGGATTAGCAAACTGCTCTAAATGCACTGTTTTGCTTTTTTCCTTGGATTATTGAAGAACATAAGAACATAAAATGACAACCAAACTGGGTCCGACCAAGGGTCCATCTAGCCCAGTGTCCTGTCTTCTGACAGCAGCCAATGCCAGGTGCTTCAGAGGGAATGAACAGAACAGGTAATGATCAAATGGATCCATCCATTTAAACTGGATTATACAGCTGATACATTTTTAAACATCTGAAAGTATGTTTAAGGGGTGGGTGGGAAGTCCATTTGCTACCATCCAAATAAGTAACAACACAAAAGTCTGCTGTCTGACAGCACTTAAAGTCCAGGGTATTTCAAGCTACAATATATCCATTCTCAACTAAAGGCAATCCACCTACTGGACAGATGCTCCGGTGGAAGCAAATGTAAAGGGAAGAAAAACTCCATCAGATAAAGTGACAAAAGCCAGGAAATTCCGAGTGAAGGATAGCGCTTCTGCGGCTGTGTGAAGTGAAGGATCATGTGCAAAGGAACAGAGATGATCACCCCTTAAATGTGAATTTCCTGCTTAACTTTCCTCAAACATCGGTCCTAAGATTTGGTTTTGTGTTCTGCTTTATGAGGACTTTTGTTGTTGTTATTAGATTGCAACACATACATTATTTACCTTCCATCCACTGAGTGAGGAGGTATTTTAAGCAGTGTAATATAACCAGAGGGATTGGTATGTCTTGTTTAGCCAATGGAGTTGTGCGCACTTCGAGCACTGGGATGAAGGAATATTTAAGATGAACACCAGGAGACACTTCCAATGGGTGAGGGCAGTGAGTCTGTGGAATATTCTCCCACAGGGAACAGTGGGTGGTGATCTGTTATTTTCAAAGCAGACTGGAAAAAGCACTGAAGGATACACTCTAGTTAGCAATTCTGCTTTGGCTGGGCACGTGGACTCAATGACCTAATAAGTCTTTCCTGCCTCTGGCTTTTGTGATGATGTGAGCACTTCCCTGCACGACACAATGCAAATTCATCTCTATACGTTCATGTTGTCCGAGGAAAAGATTTTGCCAAGAGCAGAGTGGGGTGCTGGAAATTTTTCTGACTGTAGGGGAAGGGCAGTAGCAGATCATCAAGTTCCCAGAAACTGTTCCTTCTTTTCTGCTGAGTTCTCATGGATTGTGTTTAGGGAAAGTTTTGGATGCAGTTATTCCGTCTGCATACGTTGTCTTTTGGGGGTCGTCCAGTGAGGGTGTGGTGGAGATTAATAACTAGGTAAAGTCTGTTCTACAGATGGGCTCAAACCACTCATTGCTGTAGTATGTGAGCACCTTTCAGACATACATTAAGCAGCATGGCTATCCTCTGTCCCATGTGGTTCGTTCTCTCACTCACCCCCTTCTGAGGGGGAGAAGTGTGCGAGCAGTGAAGTGGTTTGTTTTGGTCGGGCTTTATGTTAGTTGATTTGAAATCTACCTGCTGCTCTGTCTTTATCTTATACCTATCTCACAGAACTGGAAGGGACCCCAAAAGGTCATAGATTCCAGCCCCCTGCCTTCACTAGCAGGACCAAGTACTGATTTTGCCCCAGATCCCTAAGTGGCCCCCTCAAGGATTGAACTTACAACCCTGGGATGGTCCTAGTTCTTGTGGGAGTTTGTTCCACAGTCTTGCACTGCCACAGCCTTAGCATAAATGAGAATCTGGCCCTTAGCTTCCGAGGCTGCTTTGAGTCGGTCAGAGAGCGTTTGCAGGGCATTCCCTCCCTGGCGGATGGGCAAGCTGCCCTGCCGTCATTCGCTCTCTGCACAACAGAATCAGTCCTTCATTTCCTAGAGGCAGCTCTTCCTTGTGGCATCTGGCAAGAATTATTTTTTTCTTCACCAGGCTAATTATTAAGTAAGAGCGGGAGCGAGGTTTCTCTCTCTCGCACTGCACTCAGAGAACGGAAGACCTGCCTTTGCAGACTTTGTGGGGGCTTCAGGCATGAGTAGGGGAGAAAGCACTTTCGAAGGCTTAGCTACGCCACTGCAAGAGCCGAGGGCCCCATTCCTCAAGTGCATTCTGGCTGCTCTGTACCACTCCAAAGCAGCCCTAAAGCCAGCTTAACCAGCCCCTCTCCACTGCCTAGTGGAACCCTTGGGAAGTGGAGAGATGCTGCCATGGTTTTTACATTGCAGATAGCATGGAGGGAGAAAAGAAGCACGACTGGGGCTCCTTTATACCGAACAACCCCTTGAGGCAAAGGCATCTGGTGCAAGTTAAAACAGCCTTTGGGTGGACTCCCAAGTCTGGGACAGGGAACTTTACACAAAGTCACTCTCACTGCTTTAACCTGTGCACATGAAAACTGTCTATAAGGCTGTATGAGTGTTTAACATGTATCTACTGGAATCAATCTATAGACTATGTACCTGGATAAGACCTACCTTGATTGGCGTGTACCACCTCCGGGGAGAAGAGGACCTGCGCATGCTATTCCCCAGGTTCCTAGGTTCGGGGAATTCATATTCTTGCTCTGGCATCTTCACTCTGGCATTCTTGGCTTTCTCTAGTTTAGCCCCTTCTTCTGTGGACCCCTTTTCTCCCCAGCGGACCTAAGAAGAAAAACATCGTTGGCAACTTAAAATAGCATCTGCTGTTAAACGTAAAGCTGCAACATTTGAATCTGGATCTAGATTTCCTCATTGTCCAGATTCATTGTTGAGAGAGGGACAAGCTGCAAAGTTTGGGTCTACACTGGGGCTTTGGGTGCTGGGATCTAGGGCTTTGGTTCAGTCCCATCTCTCCTGATTGCAGCTGCAAGGAGTTCCCACTCTGGGCATTTTGGCACATGTAGATGCTGGGTTTTCTAGAAATGGAGAAGCTCATTTGCCTCAGAGAAGACAATTGTTGTACAGAATCTAGAGGTCTTTCCATACTTCAAACCTGATTCTGAAACCATCAATCCCCATTCATGCAGGCAGTCCCACTGGCGTCAACAGGGCCAGTTGCTTGAGTTGGGGTTGGTAGAAGCAGCAGAAAATGCAATTGCAAAGGGCTAGCTACACCCCTGCGAGAGTCCAAAGTCCCATTCCTTAAGTATATTCTGGATGCTCTGCACTTGCCCAGTGGAACAATGATTACTAAACCATTGGAACAGCTCACCATGGGATGGGGTAGATTCTCCATCACTAGAAGTCTTTAAATTGAGACTGGATGTCTCTCTAAGGTTACATCCGGTATGTAGAGTACAGACACTGCATGCCCAGCTAGCATGGGTATAAATAGCAGTGTAGACAGTGAGGCACGGCTTAGGTGAGTAGAGTGCCCTAAACAGCTGAACCCCCAGGGTATGCACCCTACACAGCTCTCTGCACATCCAAGCAGGGCCTCCCATGTCTAAACAGCTATTTTTAGCAGTGCGATGTCCTGCTGACTCCCTGCTGCCAGAGCCTTTGTGAAAGACTCCAGCGGTGGGGAAAGGCTCTGGTAGATCCCCGCTGCCAGAGCTTTTCACTGTGATATGCAGCTACACTCAGCAGTGACCAGTGTGGACACAGCCTGACTTTCAGTGTGGTGTGTAGCTACGCATGTAGTACCTGTGCTCTATGTATAGGGTGACCAGATAGCAAGCGTGAAAAATTGGGACGGGGGTGGGGAGCAATAGGTGCCTACATAAGAAAAAACTCCAACTATCGGGACTGTCCCTATAAAACTGGGACATCTGGTTACCCTATCTACACGCAATGGTAAGTGTAAACATAGCCTAAAAGATACACTATAGCTCAACCACAAGTTACGGGTGCTACTTTATGGCTTGTGTTATGTAGGAGGTCAGACTAGACAATAGTCCTTTATAATAATAGCCCCATAATGGTCTCTTCTGGCCTTGAAGTCAGTGGGCTTCATTCTCATTGCCCTGTATCATGGGTTGTCATTGACACCAGTGCAAAGTGAGCGGTAAATGCTACCATTCTGATTGGATAGCGTTTTACTCCCCCGACACACTCATTTCGCACTGGCATTAAGTTACTGAAGGGTAACAGAAAACAAGAAGCCCCTAACATCTGTAGAGCATCAAAGCCGAAAACTCCCAAGGCTCTTTCTCCTTTGTGCTCCATTGACAAATGAGAAAATGGGAAAGGCAGTGTTATTACCTGCCACGACTGAATGTTATGGGCTATTGACAACGTGAGTTATTAAAAACAAACAAACAAACAACCCAACAAATTCCATTTGGGTTTTTATTAATAATTGATTCCTGACATGCATCCAACACAGTGCGGTTCCGCGGAATTCCCTTCGGGCAGCTCCAGAAGAACCAATACAGTGTTTTATGAAGACAAGGAAAGTACCTTGCACTCCTGCAGACCAACGTGGCTTAGGGCTTGTCTACACTTAAAATGCTGCAACTGTGCCAATGAGGTGCTTCAGTGAAGACACTACCTACACCAATGGGGGGGGGGGAAGGGGGAGGGTTCTCCTGTCAATGTAAGTACTCCACCTCCCTGAGAGGCAGTAGCTAGGTTGTCAGGAGAATTCTCCCATTGGCCTATTGCTGTCTACACAGGGGGTTATTTCACACCTCTGTCTACACAGGGGGTTATTTCACACCTCTGAGTGACATAGTTATACTGACCTAACTTCCTTGTGTAGACCAGGCTTTAGATGTGCATAGAAGAGGGCACAGAGCCCTGATTCCCAGGCTGCTTCCATGAAATCTCTTCCTTCTTTCAGACCCTACTTCAGCGCTTTCCACAGAAGCCCAGTTTTCTCCCTGTGGAGAACTTGGAGTTCTCAGCTCTTTTATGAGGCCCAGTTATTTCTCAGGCTGTTATCTGCCCCCAGTTAGTTCTGTCCTTTTAGGCTGGGAGGCAGGTCATTATGGTTCAGGCAGGCCTGGTCCCTATTCCTCTCAAAGGAGCCAGTCACAAAAAAGTGAGAGAAAGTGGTATGTTCCCCCGCAGAATGAAATGAAAAAATGCAGCGTTTGGAAAAACCTTTCAAATTTTGCATTTTGAAAATTTTTTGGTGGGGTGGAGGTTGAAAAAAAAATCTTGATGAAAATGGACATTTCCATTTACTAGGAAAGCTATTTTGGGTGGGGTGGGGGTGGGGGGAAATCTGACCATCCCTTATGAACAGAAACTAGTCACTGGTAGAGATAAGCAGTCAACAAAACCCAAGAGAGCAAACCAAAACATTCACAGAGCCTATTGAAGAACGATCAGCGACTTACACCAACACTTTCAAACATGATGTCTAAAGTTAGGCTTCTAAACCCATATTTCAGCTGGAATTTTCAAAGGAGAGCCTAAGAAGGGTAGGTGCCTAAATCCTAATGAATTTCAATGGGATTCCTGAATAAATGCCCTGATTTTCAGAGGTTCCATATACCCACATTCACCTCAGTGGAGTTACTTCCAATTAACACCGGCATCCCAGAGAGAGAGGTCACACCTCCTCTTTGTTTCCCTCTGGGAGAATGGCAGAAGGATCTTGTGGCTGAGTTTACGAGTGAGTTTTCCTGGTACGTAAGCAAATATTTATTTACCTCCATCCTTTTAATGCCACCAACACCTCGCCCACCATAGTAAGAAGCATCGACTGTTGGCCACTTCTTCTTAGGAAGGCCATCGTCATCTTCTTCCTATCAAACAAAAAGGAGATAGATACTTTACATCACGGGGTTGCGTTGTCAGTGCACACAAATGGATGACTAAGTGCAAACATAGACTGTAAGACCCCTTTACGTGGGTTATGTTGAGTCAGCAAAAGCTGTACATGAGTTAGCTTACTGATGCTAGCTTGAATCTAACTAGCACTGGTAGCAACAGCAGTAAAGACAGTGCAGCATGGGCTTCAATGCAGGTAGTGTAAACCCAGCATGGACCCTGGATATGTACTTGGTTCACTAGCCTGCACTATGTTGCTTTCACTGTTATATTGCCTGCTAGCTGGACTCATGCTAGCTCAGGTAGCTAGCCCATGCACAGCTTTTGCTGTGTAGACTTGCCCATAAAGTGTCAGAGAGCTGTAAAGGGATCTAGATCTTTTGGTGGTTATTTTTCAGGGGCTGTGCATTCGTGTTAAGAAGATATTGTTTGAGCTATGAAATAACACCACTTGACAGGTACAATCCTGCCCCAGCAAAACAACTTGTTTTGTTTTAAAGAGACTCTGTCTTGCATCATCTCTGAATTCTGAGAAGTAAACGGGTTGATCCCACAATGTTCTCAAGTTGCAAAATCATTGCTTGAAATCTGGTTGAGACCGCCTTAAAACAGAAGAAAGAAGAAGGAATACTGGGCCAGATCCTGAGGTATGGCCAAAAAGCACTCAGCACAGCTCAGGAAGGAGGCATGAAGGTGGCTTTAAAACATCTTTGCACTCCCCCAATCCTGGGGCCTTCTGGGTGCTGCTCTGGGTACCTACACTGGCTGTCAGTGGCAACAAGGAGCAGATCAGGGGGACTTATTTCCAATGCTGGTGAAACCCTTCTGCAGTCAGATAAGTTTGTTTAGGATCTGTTAGGATGGTGTCCCTAGCCTCTGTTTGCCAGAAGCTGGGAATGGGTGACAGGGGATGGATCACTTGAGGATAACCTGTCTGTTCATTCCCTCTGGGGCACCTGGCATTGGCCACTGCCGGAAGACAGGATACTGGGCTAGGTGGACCTTTGGTCTGACCCAGTATGGCTGTTTTTATGTTCTTAAGGGTACATACAGCAGAGTGGCCCACTGTGCACATTCAATATGAGACAAGTGTCAGCAAACTAAGGATCTCAGAGAACAGAAGGGGTAAAAAACTAAGAGGCAAGAGGGATTCACTCTTTTAGGGATTCAAACAACTTGCTTGTCCAAACGAAAATAAAAGATAACTACCGGGGTGTAAATACCAAGGAGGGAGAAGAATGCTCTGAAGTGGTTCAAGATGGCATTACCAAGAAGAACAGTATGCAAGTGAGCAAAAGTATGCTGAATATTAGAAGACAGTCTTAATAATGATCTTTGACTTGTGTAATCTACGAGGGAGACTGCCCTTTAAAGACAGACACAAACACTCTGCTGGTGTGACTTCAGTGACTTTACTGGATTTATGCCAGCAGAGAATTTGGCTCCCTGTGTAAAAATGGAAATCCTGATCCTGCAAAAGCTTAAGCATGTGCTTAGCTTTACACACAGTGAGTAGTTCCACTGAAGTCAGTGGGACTGTTCATAAAAGGGAAACACGTGCAGAATCAAGGTCTAAGTAAAGGCATTAGGATTTGGCCCAGTGAATTCTATTAAAGCGTGGTAAAGTCCCCCTCAAGGTAAGTGACTGAGACTTGATTGCCTTAGTTATTTAAAAATGAACTGGAGAAAGCCCAAGAGAGGTTCTCAAACTGGGGGTCGTGACCCCTCACAGGGTTATGTGGGGATCACAAGTTGTCAGCCTCCACCCCCAAACCCTGCTTTGCCTCCAGCATTTATAAGAGTGTTAAATATAAAAATGCGTTTTTAATTTATAAGGGTCTTAGGGTCACATTCAGAGGCTTGCTGTGTAAAAAGGGTCACCGATACAAAAGTTTGAGAACCACTATGCAGTAGGTGACAATGCTGCACTGGTCCTAGGGCAATGCACTATCTGACCCCCATGGTTTATAATTTCCATGATTCTCAAATTGGGCTGAGAATTGGCAAAGCAGAAAAGCAGAGCTGGTTAGAAAAGGGGACGCATTTTCCATGAAAAAAATGTAGGAAGAAATATTTTTTTTCTTTCTTTTATTTCTAAATGGTTCACAAGAATATTCCAGGGTTTTGATCAAAAAGCAAAAACCTCTTCAGGTTTCAAAAATCAAAAACAAGAAAAATACATTTTTTAACTAAAAAAATATTTTTAGTTTTTCATTGAATAATCAGAAAAACATAGAATCATAGAATATCAGGGTTGGAAGGGACCTCAGGAGGTCATCTAGTCCAGCCCCCTACTCAAAGCAGGACCAATTCCCAAGTAAATCATCCCAGCCAGGGCTTTGTCAAACCTAACCTTAAAAACCTTTAAGGAAGGAGATTCCACCATCTCCGTAGGTAACCCATTCCAGTGCTTCACCACCCTTCCAGTGAAATAGTGTTTCCTAATATCCAACCTAAACCTCCCCCACAAAATTTCAAAGGAAACTCAATTTTTCATTTCCAAACACAGGCATTCTTTTGTCAATTTTGTTTTTCAGTTGGAAAATTTTGACCTGTTCTAAAGAAAAGCTAATGATTAACTAAGAACTGCAAGTTTCTTCTTTGCTGAAGCCTCTCTCTCTTTGCTGAAACATAAGAACTTAATATCTCTGCATGAATTTTTCCATGAGGATTATTATTTTTTTTAATTGGGACCAAAGCCATCCAAATATTTTCTTTCAGCGTCTTTCTTTCAGCACAAACTGGACTTCTCACAACAGGAAATGCCAAGACTTAAGAAATCTTCCCCGCAAGCCCTTATTAGCTCTGCGAGTCTTTTCAGACCTTGAAAGGAGGCGTGTCTGCCAAAACAACAACAAAAATAACACCCCCTCATCCTCCGAATGGCTACAGCATAGGCTTGGAAAGCAAGAGTCACAAGCCCACTGCAGGATTGGGCTGTTTACATGATTTGTAGGCACAGGCGATTTTGCAACACAAGCACAGAAAACACCCTTGATGTGCTTCAGACTTGGCCAGAAATTCAACAGGACATACGAGTAGCTAAAACAAAGGAAGCACAAATATATAGAGAGAGGCAGATGAATCGCAGGTCTGGGCCCATTAGTATCACTGTCCCTATTTTACGAGCTGAGGTACAGCAGGGCATGGATCAACATTCACGTCGCACTGCACTGGGCCAGGCAAGCTAATGATCCAACCAGCGGACCAAATTCAGTGATGAATCCTGGTCACGTGCCCCCTGAGGCAAGTTGTGCATACGCTAAGGAGAATCTGAAGCACAGAGGGGTGACTTTCATAGATTCAGAGGCCAGAAGGGGACCATTGCAATCATCCAGTCTCACCTCCCGTATAACACGGGCCATAAATAAAGTCAGACAGCAAGTCGATGGCAGAGTCACAAATAGAACCCAAAGGTCAGGAGCCCACTGCAGTGCTTTAACCTCCAAACCGTCCTTCTTCTCGGTTAATAATGTGGGGCCAAACACTGAAGTCCTTGCTCAATCATGAGTCAGTCCTTGTTCAGACCACCCTTCCACTGATGGTAACAGGAATTTTTCTTGCGTAAGAGCTGAGTCAGAGCTGAGAAAGGATTTTCAGGCTTTGGCCCAGCAGCGATAGGAAAACAAGAACCCTAAAAATCCAAGTGCGTTTCAGGAAGTTGGACAGTGACTGTATTCCCAAGCAACCCGACTCCAAGAAGACCCGGTCCCGGCACGCCGAGGGCCGCTACCGGCCTCACACCGTCCACGTGCATCTCTTAATGGTTTCACGCCCTCTTGAACTCTAGAACTTTGAAGAGAGAGCTCAAGAGGGCGTGAAACCATTAAGAGGTGTCCGTGGACGGTGTGAGGCCAGTAGCGGCCCCCAGCACGCCGGGACCGGGTCTTCTTGGTGTCAGGTTGCTTGGGAATGCATCCCAAAGCTGGTGGAGAACCTTGAAGAGAGAGTTCAAAAGGGTGTGAAACCGTTAAGAGGTGCGCGTGGAGGGTGTGAGGCCGGTAGCGGCCCCCGGCGCGCCGGGACCGGGTCCTCTTGGAGTCGGGTTGCTTGGGAATGCAGCCTAAAGCTGGTGCTAAACTCCATCTAAGGCTAAATACTGGCACGAGACCGATAGTCAACAAGTACCGTAAGGGAATGTATAAAAGTTGGCATCTTTCCACCCCAAATATCTGCTTTAGATGGAACTGGAGTTAAATTAAACATAAAAGAAGATGCCGACACAGATAAATTTTTGGAGCCAGAGATTCATCTTCATAAACTGCCAGATGACAAAAAAACAAAGTTCTTTGTCTCATATTTTGTACTAGGCTCCACGTTCTTCAACCCTGACCTGAGGGAACCTTATTTGTGGTTGACATAAGGATAATTCAAGCTCCCCTAGGGGCATCTGAAACACTCAGGGCAGGAATTCAAACTGAATTTGAACAGATATGAAAACTCTTGGAAACCTTCCCCTCTTCCCTGCCTTAATAATTATTTTCACAGTGGCCTCTGCACTGCTGGAGCCCCACCAGAATAACATTTGTGCAGCACTTTGCAGGCTCAAAGCACTATATAGCCATTGACAGCCCTGCTCCCTGCCACATGGCTGGGCATTATTATCCCCATTTTACAGCAGAGGAAACAAGGCACAGAGTGGCAAAATATGACTTGTGGAAGGCCAGTAGTGGAGCCTGGATTAGAACTCACTGTCTCCTCCTTCCCAATGTCTCCCAGTCTTGCTGCCGCTTTTCCATCAAATCCCCAAAATGCCTCGAGAAAGGCTGTTCTCATGGGAGTGATGGTGTGACCAGAAGAAGGCAGCCCACTAATCCAGCGAGACAACCTGTTCTCAAGAGACTTTTTGCTCAATTTTGCAGACTCCAACAGTTGGCACACGATTCTCATCCGTATCCAAAACCCAAGCCTGCAAGCCCTGTATGGGTGGAGCTCCCACTGGCTCCGGGAATAGTTCTGCAGGCAGAGGGCTCCCATGCTCTTGCATTTACCTGCCTTAGCCCTCCACAGTGGGAATTCTGTCCTGTGCTCTGGGCATAAAGGGACAGTGAGACACCCTAGGGAAATACCCCTGACTCCAAGGGTCTCTCCAGCACATGGAGAGATATCCTCACTGTGTTTGCAGTCCCTCAGAAGGAGTCATGCTAGGGGCCATATGGGGCAGGAAGAGGCATGTGTGAGTAGTAAGATTGCCTGGTGCTCAGTTTTTGACTGGGAAGTCCGTTGAAAAGGGGATCTGGCGGTGAGCGGTCAGATGTCCTGACCGGACACCAAAAGCCCAGTTACTGCGGGATGTGGGGAGGTGCCGGGTCATTAACTCGCGCCAGCCCCTGCTCACCTGGGGTTGCCTCCTACCTCCAGGCAGGCTCCTTGTCAGGCTGCAGCAGCTCCCATCCCAGCCCCTAGCAGAGGGAGCGGAGCTGGGGTGTGGAGGGAGGTGGAGATGATCCAGTGAGCAATGAGGGGAAGGAGGGAGAGGAGCGAGCAATGGGGACGGGGCCTTGGGAGAAGAGGCAGAGCGGGGGGGGGGGGGGGGGGGGCAGGCTTGGAGGAAGAGGCGGAGCAACAGGCGGGGCCTGTGGAAGAGGCAGAGCAGGGGCCGGCCTTGAGGTGAAGAGGCAGGGCAGGGCCTTGGGGGGGGGGGGGGGTCCAGTTACCAACAACTGGAAAGGTGGCAACCCTAGTGAGCAGTCCTATGCACTCACTATTTGCCAGTTGCCACAAGTCCTATAGAAATGATGCCCTAACCAGTGCTGGGGGCCAAACTGGAGCCCAGCTGCCTCAAGATGGGTAAGGCACAAGCCCAGTGCTGGGATGAATCTCCTGAGGTTCACTCCTGACCAGTATTCAGGTCTGCTCAGTCCTTGCTGGCTGAGCTCTGGCTGCCAGCCTGTGCAACGCAGATGGTGTCTTTCAGCTCCATCACTTGCTGCCCGCTGTAGTTTCCTGTACAGCAGGTTCTCAAACTGGGGGTCGGGACCCCTCAGGGGGTCATGAGGTTATTAAATGGGGGGTCGCGAGCTGTCAGCCTCCACCCCAAACCCTGCTTTGCCTCCAGCATTTATAATGGTGTTAAATATACACCTCTACCCCGATATAATGCGACCTGATATAACACGAATTCAGATATAACGCGGTAAAGCAGCACTCGGGGGGCGGGGGGGGCGGTGCTGCGCGCTCCGGCAGATCAAAGCAAGTTCAATATAACACGGTTTCACCTATAACTCGGTAAGATTTTTTGGCTCCCGAGGACAGCGTTATATCGGGGTAGAGGTGTATTAAAAAGTGTTTATAACTTATTGGGGGTGGGGTCGCACTCAGAGGTTTGCTATGTGAAAGGGGTCACCAGTACAAAAGTTTGAGAACCACTACTGTACATGAACATAATTGCTGTTTGGAAACAGAGAATTTCTCCTGAATTAATTCTGCAAATTCAGGATTTTTTTTTATAGCAAATGAAACAAATATATGGTTGATTGCTATTAAAAATCCCGAATTACAGAATTAGCTCAGGACAAATTCTTTGTTTGTAATATTATGTATTTCAGCCAGGCCAGCTGGCTCTGGACAAATGGATTTATGTTGCTGAGGGCAGAATGAAGCAAGCGTGTAACATGTGGTGCCTATTAACTGAGTTGGATGCCATATTTCTCAGCTACCTGGCTATCTTGAGAAAGATCAGAAACACTTAAGATTAAAGGCTGCATAAGAGATTCGTGCTTGTTTTAGTTTATTTTTTATAGGCTGTCTCTTCATGTCACTATAAAAAAAAATTAGCTGACCGGCAGCTTCCGCCACTCAAGTGTTCTCCTTAACCTAAAGTAAACCCAATGCACTGAACTTTCCATCCCCTTCAGCTCTACTGTTTGGGCATCTTAGATCTCCTAACCTTAAACAAGTTGGGATAGATCAGTAATCGGATGAGAGACCATCAGGGAAAAGCAAGGTACTGCATGAAGTAATGTCAGTGATTTACAAGGAAGCACTCTTCTCTTTAAAATCAAAGGGGTCCTGCTTTGAACTAGCTAACTCAATAACAATAGCAGTGAAGCCATGGCAGCATAAGCTAGCCACTCACTGGCCATACCCAGGGACCTGGGTGGGCTTGTCACAGTTTCACTGCTATTGCTATTCGACCTAGCTAGTTTAGAGCTAGTTCAGGTTTGTCTACATGTGCTGCAGTCACATCTCTGACTGCAGGGTAGACAGACCCCTAGTATTATTATTTGTATTTGCAGCTGAGATTGGGACCTCACTATGTTAGGCAATGTACAAACACACAATAGGAAGAGACAGTACTTGATCTGAACAGATATGACAAACAAATGAAATGCAATTATCCCCATTTGACAGACGGAACACGACGGTACAGAGAGATTAAAACACTTGCCCAAGGTCATGCAGGTAATTCTGTAGCAGAGCCAGAAATTGAATCCAGTCCCCTGGAATTATATAGTCCACTGCCTTAATTGTAGTCATGTTCCCTCTCTTTCTACCAATGCCCCCTTGTGGTGAGAGGTGTGTTGTGCTGCCGGAGATGTCTTCTCTAGCTGAGATATAACAACGGTGGTCTTTGACATGTGACAAGTATCAGGGGGTAGCCGTGTTAGTCTGTATCCACAAAAACAACAAGGAGTCCGTGGCACCAGAAAGACTCCTTGTTGTTTTTGACATGCGAGTTCATTATAAATCCCATAGCCCTTTCTATGATGTGTAGCCAATGATTTTAGTTTATTATTTATTTATTGTGTGATGTTATGATTAATTAACATGCTATATTATATATATTTATTGTATGTTAAATAGAGTTAATGTGTAGAATTATAGAAGTATAAGATTGATCAGTATTTAAAGGGAATCATGTATTAGATAAAAGTAAGACATGCTGAAATGCAAGAACCTGTAGGCTGAGGTCTGCGAGATTTTAGCCTAGCTATTTTAGGCCTTGGAGATAAGAAATGCTGACATAAGTAAATGACTGAGGAATAACCCAATGCCCTAAGATTATGGGAAAAGAGATACCAAGTGGTAATATTGCAAAAATTTAGTCGGAAGATTAATTTTAAATTATAAAAATGCTGTAAAAGCACATCTGTCTCCAACATGTGTCTTAACCACAGAATACAGGTGGGGCATCAGTGTTAATGAGAATAAAGAGAACCTACACAGCCTATAGAATTCGGGGTTCTTTATGTTTCTAGGGGACACAGACCAATAAGAAAAGAGAGGATTGACGCTTTCATGTACATGCGCAGCATCTAGGTATAGACAGAATCACATTATAAAAAAGGGAGCCCAGAGCGGGAAAACTCCAGCAGGGACTATCCCTGTATTGATGATCAATCCATGAGAGAGCCATCAGACTCTAACACCACCTAAGAGGATGTCCGTATGTCTGTAGTTATAACTGGTGCATGGATATATTTAGGAATTGTATATGCTGTGACATTCATAACTTTGTTGGCAACTTTAATAAAACTGCTAGAAGCTAGTGGACTTTGTTCGTGTGATTGTCTGTGTTACTTGCCTATGGTTTCATGTGTTCCTATGAGCTCTAGAGCTGAACTTGAGACTAGCCGCTAGAGCTGAACCCGTGGTGGCATAATGTAATTTACATCAAATAAAATAAGTCCATAGATGTGAAAGAAATCAACCCTAATTGTCTATGCAAATTCTCACTTCAAGGGGAAGCTGACTTCTCGCTATCCTCTGCTCTAATCAAGTTTGCTGCACCAGTCCACCATTCAGCCTATATGTTCCAAATTCAATTTGGCTATTTAAATCCTCACCTTCCACGCATAAAACCCACTTCTCCCCATTCCCAAAGGTGCCCAATCGATTTTCTCTTACACTTCTTTCTTCCTTCCCTTTCCTGGAAAGTTCCTTTCCCTCCCACTCTGCAATCCCTGGTTACTAGAGAGGGGGCTGAACGAAATATGCAGGCACACAACTGCAACCTGGCTTCTTTCAGGAATACATTTCCTGCTTGGGTGTCTGAAAAAAATTCAGAGCAGACTCTCACCCTGGGGTGAGCCACTACCAGCTATTCTCTGGCTCCAGGAATGTGCTAGCATGTGCCTGGGAGATGGCTTGGGGCAGAACAAAGGAGTTCAAGGGGGAGAGATGAACAGAAGCTTTCATCTGATGGCCCAACAGCGACCTCCATGTGGTGAGTTAAATTTCTCCAAGAAGAGGACATAGGAGCCTGCGTGGTTTTGCAGGCAGACTTCCCTTGACAGTGATAATCATCACCTTCAGCCTGTCATAAATGTGCTGCTGAATGCGCCTTTCTTTCCAGGAGTTTCTTGTGGGTGTTTGTTTTGATGTATGTGGGTAAGACGACAACAGACGTAAGCATTATCCAATTACGGGCTGGCTGGTGGCTTGGCCCTGGTGCTGTGCCGGGAATGACCTTACGGCTCGGGTGAAAAGGCTGATGCAGCGTGGAGAGAACAGGTCGGAGCTCTGGGGAGAGGGTGCATACTGTGGCAGTCTGTCTGGTTCTCTTGTCTGTGAATGTCTTGGGGAGAGAAGGTGTCACAATAGTGGGGAAAAGTTAGCTCCAAAATCAAATGCCAGCAGTACATCATAACACCTCTCCTTCCCCACCTCCTGAGCAGGGAAGGAACAGACTCTAAGAGGTACAATGTTTCTTGGGATTACTCCTTGCACTCTGTCCTTTGCTCTGTGGCTGTATTCTCAGTCTAGCTCTCTGTAGATCAGTAGCAGCACACTGGGTCTGGTAGTGAACGGGGAACCCGTGGCATATTACAAAGCACTGGCCTGACACATTGTCTTTGATTTGTCCTATGTAGGAGACAGGCTGCCATGCTGGGTCCCAGATTCAGCTCATTGGTGAATTTCTTGTCCGGTCTGAATTGGAGGGAGTTGCAGTAAGTCCAATAGCCAGGCGTTCATTCAACAGGACTAGCTGGAGCCTTCTTACCAGCTGGAGGTGGAAGCATGTGTGTTTTTGATCTAATCAAGGCCAGCAAAGAGTCTGGCATACCCATACAAGTGCATTCAACCTTAACTGCTGAAGGGCATATACTCCAATCAGAGAACGATCGGGTGCTTACTAGCTCTTCAAGCCTTTTAGCTCTTCTGATTGGCATTACTTAGATCTTTTCTGGATGTCATTTAAACCATTTGTCCTACATCCAGGCTCCCCAGTGCTCTGTACTATCTGTGGGACAGCATTTGTGATCTTGAGGTTAATCAATCAGAAATCTTCAGCTGATAAAAGTCTTGCTTTGCCAACGGCAAGTTGTCTCCAATCTGTCTCAGACGTCCTTTCAAATAAAACCTTGGGCAGATTTCTGAAAGCACTGAGCCTAGTTCTTCATTGTCACAGTATAATGTGTTGTCCTTGCAATGCAAAGCCATCTGGCCTCAGCTTTTAAATCTGCTGATGCAAGAATTCCTCTTGTCTTATTTTTGCCAAGAGTTGGGAGGAGGAGGGGAATTCTTACTGTAAATGTAATGCTGCTACTTAAGGGATTAGCACTGCTTCATGCTGGAGATGAGTGGTTACCAGGTTTTCTATGGGGGAGAGAGCTATCTACAGCATGCTAAAAACACTACACTGAATCCATCTTCCATTTATTTTTAGAAAAATAGAGAGAATGGGGCCCAATTCTCTCTGCCATGCAACGTGTTGCTTCCAAAGGTCATCCTCTTTTCAGGATTGGGCTCTATAATGGTAACTGAGTCCAATGAAATATACTTTGTCAAAATGTCTGCCTTCTTTTCTGGGCCTGATCCTGGGAATTGCTGAGCACAGCCTCAACTTCCACTAATTTCCTAAAGGTGTCTAAAGAAGTTTTCAGATTCTGAACTTTAAAAGATTTATGTCAATTATATTCCAAGATAGAGGGTGCTGGTTCACTTTAACATGAAGGCAATGTTACACCTTTCTGGTGGTGTAAAGGGAGCCCAAGGTGGGAGGAAACTATATTGAAGGCCGCTTTACTGCTAACATAATGTAAAGCGGTCTTAGGGTAAATGAGAATCAGGTTTATAAACTTCTAGGCTCTGGAGGAAAGTGCTGTCAGATCAAAGGCTTTTTCCAACATAAGAATGACACTCACAACATGGACATCCCTTTCAGTGCCCCAAACCTCAGCACCTAAACACTTATGCCCCACATGACCTGCCCTAAATCATGGAGTCATATTTGGTTATGTCTACACTGCAGCTGGGAGCAAGCCTCCCAGCCCAGGCAGACAGGCTCACACTAGCTCCGCTCAAGCCAGCATGCTAAAAATAGCAGCATGGGCCAGCCACCCAAGTGTTGGCTGGGCTTGTGCTCGGGCATGCCATAATGTCCACACTGCTATTTTGAGCAGGCTAACTCGAACAGAGATAGTGCATTTCTGTCTATCCACTCTGGGAGGCATGCTCCCAGCTGCAGTGTGGACACAGCCTTTAAGGGACCACCAGATCATCCCATGGTAAGTTGTGGCAGAGCCAGGAATAAAACCCCAAGAGTCAAATCCTCCACTTATGTAGTGTGAATAGAGCTGCTCCAGGTTACACCAGCTGAGGATCCATCTCCTGGGAGTCTTTGACTCCTAGAACGCTGCTCTACTAGACTGCAAGCCAGATCAAATCTCTATCATTCATGACAATTCCTGCCCCAACAGTGCCTCATGCACCTGCATAAATAAAATAAGGTAGGGAAAACGCATTTTTTTTGGTACATCTCTTTGTCTGGTGCACATACCCAGACAGTGTCTTCATTAGCTGTATCTTTGCATTTAAAGTAATTGCAGGATTTGAAACACCAAACCTCAGAATGTCTTTCTTCTTAATCTCAGCAACTCTTTGAAGTTGCTGCGTTGTGTTGCGTGCTTCTCTGCCAGAGCATGTCGAGAGATGCTGGATTTACAATGGACATTACGTGCTCCTTAGACCAGGAAGCCGAAATTCACGGTAGCAAAATTAAAAACATCCAGTACTATCACTTCCTGTTCAGTCCCACCAACAACTCAACTACATGAGAATATATCCTTTCCATCAACAGTCACTTGTGTGGAGAAATCAGGTTACTCAGACCTTTGCTGGACAATACTGATCGCAGGGTTACAAGTTCTGTAGTTCCGTCTCCTAGCCAGCTCTGAATTTAAACCAGACAGCAATTGCTTTGAAAGCTTTGGATAACACTGAATGCATCCCTGGGATTCTCTTTGGTTTGGGATGGTTGAAAGTGTGACAGATTTACAATATCCTGAACAAACCTTATGAAATTAAGATACATTTTACTGAATGATGTTAAATCTTATTGAATTAGGGTTAACACCTTTGGAATTCATTGTATTACAAATGCAAATGTTTATGTACTCCTGTGAAATTTTATGGAACTGCTTTACCAGAAAGACAAGATTAATTCAATCTTTGGAAGGTCAGAGGAAGTTCGAAAGTCTTTTTGGAACTCTACAGTGTGAAGTGGATTTCCTTAGGAAATACCTTGAAGTGAGGGGAATGCAAATTCTCCTGCTCTGAAGCCAACCTTTTGGAGATATTCCCTGAGGAGAGAGATCCTGTGTATACTAACTACCTGCTTCGGGAAACTCCAGTTCAAAGACCCCTGAACTGTACAAAAAGGGAACTAAACATGTTATGAGGGGGCTTGTTCTGAGCTGCACCTCTGATGAACTTGTAACCACAAGGATTCCCTTAGGGTGGGGTATTAAAAGGCTGCACTTGCCAGAACCCATGCAAGAGCTGGGATGAACTCTGGTAAGCTTATTAGCATGCGTGTGGGTTCTTTTATTGATTGTAATATGTTTTCTCTGGAATGTTTTTTACCTTATGCATAAACTAGGCTTGCTTAGAAAGAATTGTGTGGTAATCTGCAGCAATTACAATGTTATCTGTCTCTAAAGAGAAAGCGAGCAGGTGTCATAGGGCAACCTGTCTATGCCTGGATGACATAGTGAACGTAGGGGACTGTCCTGCTTGGCAATACTCCAGTCAGAAGGGAGAGTGACACGTGTCTTCACCCACAGGGGCAACAGCTGGGGAGCTGAAAGCCAAGATTGGGGGGCCCTTGCTGAACCACTGAGGGAAAATACAGCTGCAGTTGCCCGGAGCTGTGACAGAAAGTTCATTGGACACATTTCCCCCTCGAGGATTCTCTTCAGTGGTGGTAGCCGCTCAGCTGTTCATGCTTCTAGTGACTGACATGCTATATGAGTCCCGTTGTGTCAGTAGGAAAACAGGTAAGTTGCAGATACAGGTTTAGGTAACAACAGGAGCACATTTATTGAGGCATAATGTAGCGCCCTACCCCTGGCTGGGTTATCAGCAGTAGGGCCAAAACCTGGGACCTCTAGAGGTAAAAAGCATGAAAAGCATAAAAAATAAGGCCACTCCTACTCACCAATGCTGTAGCAAGCTCATCAGCCTCTACCTATGGCTCAGCCACCCACTGTGTGCGTGGGTTACCAATATGCAGCGTACTTTGAAGGGTCCCTTACAATATGTGCTAACTACTTATGCCAAACTATCTGTTCCACCCTGCATTTTGCTGTGATGCTAGGATTTCCTTTCCCGGACTTGAAGAAGAGCTCCGTGTGGCTCGAAAGCTTGTCTCTCTCACTGACGACTGTTGGTCTAATAAAAAATATTACCTCACCTGCCTTGTCTGTCTATGGGTTACAAAGACAGTCCCAATGGAAGAGACTCCAAGCCCAGATCCTCAAAGGTATCAATAGGAGCTAGATCTGGGCCTCCCTGATAGAGCATGGTGAAACTGTCTGTGTAATCACAGTGCACACAGGTAGGTGTCAGAGGGGTCTGGTTTTCAGAGAGACAGCCGCCCCAAGTTTTATGTACAATTTCCCTACCCCTTCCAAGGTGCTGACACTGTGATTAGTCTCAGGCTTAACAAACACAACATTAGAAGAAAAAAAATCTCCAGTGAAAATAACAGGAGAAGGAAAATCTCTCTTAGCAAAGGGCTGCAAGGCCTCCTCCATGTTTGCTCTGTGCATTGAAGGGTCAGCGAAAAATATAACTCAGGGAAAAAGCATCTTCACAGCAGTTTAATTAATCTCTTGTTCTTTAGTTCAGCTTCTGCCAAGAGAGACTGGCCAATAGAACCAAACAGAACTTGAAGCAAATGCTGCTTTATTTGCAAAACATTCGCAGGATTACCAAATGCCTCCTTATGTGTGAGACGTACATCCCCCCCATTACACCAAGATGTAATTTCCCTTCCCAGTGTTTGGGCAGAGAGCTAGCATTCCAACCTGATGTATTTTAATTGATTTCAGCTATTGAATCCCTTGACTTGGAGGCATGTGGAGCGCAGAGCAGATGAGCCACATGCAATTTCAAGTGAATACATTTTCCCTTTCCTTCTGAAGCTGGAAACTGACAAAGTTGTTGGATTTACTTCGGGCCCAACAACAGACAGAGCTGATTAGGGAAGTATGTCAGATGGTTGCAAAGAGAGGCACGGATTGAAAATGCCATTATGAGAGATGAGCATTCTGATCTAGAGGCTGATTCAAATCCAAACTTTCCTGGACTTTGGGAGCATTATGACTTGGGTTTCTGCTTCAGAGCTACAAAGTCTCAGGTTCCGTTCCTGGCTTGGGCTCCAGCTATTCTGAGCCATTCCACTGATGGAAAGCTCACTGGCTTTCCCATGAGTACTACATCAGCAGAAACGGAGCAGGATTCCGGAGAGGCTAATGCTTCTCAGCCCTGAGCATTAACAGCTCTGCCTTAGAGCAGAGAGTGCTCTCTGGACAGCCTGGAGTGGGGGAAGGCTCAATCCAGCAAACACATTTTCACTCGTGAGCTGGATGAGAGTCGAGAATACATCTCCAGCAGCAAAAGGCAAGGGAACAAACCCACTGTACCTCTCTGTTCATGGGGTTGAGCCTCCTCTCACTTACCCTGCTGTAAAGAGCTGATCCAAACCCGACTGAAATCAACGCTGAGTCCCACTGACGTCAGTGGGCTCAGGACAAGGTCTAATCAGTCTAGTAACTGAAGTGCAAAGCAGTGGAAGGGAAAGAAGAATCTCTCTCACTGCTAGTTGAAAGCAGCAGTATGTGGATATGGCACAGAAAGGACCGGCATATATCAGGGAGGAATCTGTCCCAGGAAAGCAATAGTGATCCAGATTTAATCATCACACATGACAGGATTTGTACAGAAAGAGTAAGTGGGGAGTAAGTTTAAGATTTTCACATGAGAGTTTTAAGGTTGCTTTTCTCTCTCCTTGAGTAAAACCTGTGGGCCCAGTTCGCTGGTGTAAAATGGTGCTGCTCCTCTGAAGTCAATGGAATTACACCAATTTACACCAGCTCATAATTTGGCCTTTGGGCTTCAGACCTAATTTGCTAGAAAGGAACGTTAAGGAATAGCGCATACAGCCTTTACTCACACTGGTGATGTGGTGCAACTTAGTGCTCACCCATCCGTCTAGATGACATAGTCTAGTGTGGTTATGTCTTCCTATTGAGTTAAAAGTTAAGCATGCACTTAACTGTTGTCCTGAACAGGGCTGATTTGCTACATTGCTCTACTATTCAAAGCAGAGAACAGTCTCTCTCTCTCCCGCCCCCTGTACAGGCGCAGCTCTGACTGGCTATGGCTCGTTACCTAATCACTTTGTGAAAATAAGGTGACTGATCCCTATGTGAATGAAACATGCGCTGAAGACATTAATCAGAAAGCACAGTGCGCCCAAAACCTCACTTGTGGCTTCAACAGCCCCGTTTGCCTATTGGGTGCAAGAGCATAGGAGGTGAATGCGAAATGCTAACTCCTGCCTCCTGCTATGTTCTGTGTGCTACCTGCCTGGAAGCGAAGGCACAGTGAGAGCTGGTAATGCTGGTGTCACTTACCTCACTGTCCTCTTCAGGTGGTGGAGGGGGCTCTTTGATAATCTGGAAGGAACAAACAGAAACAGACAACCTTAAATCCACACTTCGTTCGTCGGCATGATGCAAAAGTCACTTTAATAGAGGATTTGTCCCTGCCAGCTCCTCGATCGCGACTGTGATGCATGTGGATTACACGGTTCCTACATGTGCTAATGCTGTCGGGATAACCAGGGGGATTCCTAATAAGCCACTGTAAAACCCTGCCATGCAGGCGTTTCCTAATTATAGTTCCCAATTAGAGTTTATATCACCTGTTGCTATGATCGCTGCCAATCATGATGTCAAGGTGAATCTAACCAGTCTTGGAACTGACACTCCGGCTTTCTGATCTAGGAACAAAATACTCAGTGCAGCTAAAAAACCCCTCAGCTGAGTAATAATGGGCTGGTCTAAACTAGAGAATTAGATCGACCCAACGATGTCGCTCGGAGGTGTGAAAAATCACCACCTCTGAGCGACGTAGTTAAACTGACCTAAGATCCTGTGTGGTCAGCGCTAGGTCAGTGGAAGAATACTTTTGTCAACCTACCTACCGTGTTTTAGGGACGTGGATTAACTACAGATACAGATTATTGTATCACCTAAAGGCTGCAGCTGAGACCAGCACCCCATGTACTAAGCACTGTACATAGAATCATAGAAGATTAGGGTTGGAAGAGATCTCAGGAGGTCATCTAGTCCAACCCCCTGCTCAAAGCAGGACCAACCCAGAGGTGAAAGTAAGCCAGTACGCCCCGCCTGGGGCGCCCAGCAGTGGAAAGGAAAGCAGTTATTGCTTATTATTCTTCACACTGTTGGGCTAAGAAGTCACTCTCTCGTGAGCTTTTTAATTTAAAAAGAAAAAAACCATATAAGTTGGAGGCTCTCCCAGCATTTCTAAGTAATAAAGCAATTGGGGTGAGGTTTTGGGCTGATCGGGTGTATTCTCCATAGAAACCATTTAAATTTATGTGGGAGGGAGGCTATTAGTTCATGCATGAAGTTTGTATCTAGGACTCAACAAATAGCTGGCTATTATTACAGCTCTCCACTCCAAGTGCAATAGAAAGCCATCCAAAGGGACAGCTATTACATACAGGCATGTCAAACATCTCTCCCTAACTCCAAATTCATCCCTGGGGCATGGCTGTTGAAATCAGTGGGCTAAATCCAACCTTGGGGAAAGCCCAGTGATGTCAATGTGACTACACCAGGGATTCATTTTGTCCCATGGCCACATATTTATCTGAATGAAGGAACCCTTTCTTTAAACTGCACTCAACAGGCCAGAGGCTACAAGGTGTGGAGTGCCTCCTGCAAGGTGGCAAACACCCTCAGTTTCCCTGACTTCAACACGTCGCAGATTTGGGTCCTGGGGCATGTGTGAACTGCTGGAGGTTTGCTGCAGATGTGCTTAGGCCCTGGAGTTAGTCATTTTTAAAAGCGAGGCTCCACAAACAACTTGACTGTTTAAATAGAAAGGGAAGGATAAATATGGCTGCTGCACAAGAGTCCCAGAGACATAAATATTTATGAAAATTCCTCTTGTTCCCTGTTTTGCTTCTCCGATGAGCTCACTGTTTTTATTTTCCTGTCACAAGCCCCGAGTCATGCAATGTGGTCATTAATGAGGAGCATGTGCCCTCGTGTAACAATGTTGAAAGGGGCTGGCCAGGGGGTCAGGGTTATCCCCTTGTTCATGGCTTGACTCAGAGCAGGGGTGTCCCCGAGTCACTGCAGCTACCTATCCCTGGGCAGAGTAGCTGCCATTTGTTTAATTGGCCATTGCGTAAAGCTTTGAAGAGCTGGTGCATGTGCACTGAAACCAAATCAACCCTTTGTGTTTTGTGTTTAGAAACAAAAAGGCCATTTGGAAGGAAGCAATGACATCTGAAGAGGATTAAAGGAAGCACCAGCAAACCCAAGGGCCAGGCTGTGGCGGTGAAGCTGCTGGCCACATTACAGGGAAGGGAGTACAAGCAGGAATCCCCAGAGGAATTCTGGCTGACTTGCAGGTTGGAGCTAGCAAAGGTTGAAAGGCTGCAGCAAGTATAACCCAGTGATTAGTGTTTGTCACAGTGTCCCCGATCCAAAGAGGCTCTGAGTCTGTTACAGCCCCAGCTGCGGAGCCTTGTCTCCAGTTCAATTCCTGGTGTGTCAGCCAAGATAGCAGCTGTCATACATGCGCCCAGCAAACCCGAGGTCATGCACGTGTCAACATCACGTGCCATGAATGGGGACTGAACCAAGGTCCTTCATGAAACAATAATGGATTCTGATGGTTGAGCTAAAGGACGGCCACAGCTGTGACTGACTCAGAATAGCAGGCACCGTTGGTGCTATTATGCCAGCCCACAATGGCCCGATCTCAGCACAGACTGACACAGTGGGTAGGCTTGCCGGAAGCAAGGCTAATCCAAACTCACACATGCAGATTTGAATGCTGCTGCGAGGGGGAGCCACTAATGTATGCGTGGCTGCAAGATGTGTTACATGCATGGTGAGTAGTGTGCTAAATTTCTCTAGTGTAAACAAGGTCATAGTTCCTGGAGCCAGCAAGTGTGGGAGACATAGCCACAGAGTCTAGCACAGTGAATTATATGAGCCGAAAGGTAGCAGGGACAAAAGGCCCTGCCTTCCTCCACTTCTCCCTGCACCCTTTGGGCATCCTAGCTTGGACAGTGTCTGTGCACTCCTCAGCATGATTGTGACTGGCCTTTCCATGCACCTTCTCCCTCCCATGAATTGACGGGTAGCAAATCAAACAATCCTAAAGCAACAAGATAGTGCTCAGTCATCTACACTACTCTTCTTTAGCATAATACAAGAGTTAAAGATGAGAAGGACCTATAGCTTATCCGGTCAATTGTCTTGCAAGGGAAAGCTTGATACTGGGTAATGGTTATATTCTGGTTGCTCCATCTATTCCTCTTGTTCTGCACATTGCTGAATTGTTTGCACTGTGTGTTGGCTGTACTCTGGGTGGTCTACATATTGTTTGCATAGCGTGTTTCAACTTTATGTTGTTGTATAGTGTACACCAGGGGTAGGCAACCTATGGCACATGTGCCAAAGGCAGCACGCGAGCTGATTTTCAGTGGCACTCACACTGCCTGGGTCCTGGCCACCAGTACAGGGGGCTCTGCATTTTAATTTAATTTTAAATGAAGCTTCTTAAACATTTTAAAAACCTTATTTACTTTACATATAACAATAGTTTAGTTATATATTATAGAAATAGAAAGAGACCTTCTAAAAACTTTAAAATGTATTACTGGCACGCGAAACCTTAAGTTAGAGTGAATAAAGGAAGACTCGGCACACCACTTCTGAAAGGTTGCCGACCCCGGTGTACATTGTGTGTTGATTGCATTCTGTTTGTACTTATCTTGTTTGCACTGTCCTGATTGTGTTCATGTTGAATTGTATATTGATTGCAGTGTGTTGACTGTATTTTGGTTGTTCTATATAGTTTGCAGTGTGTTACTGTATTGTTTGCTTTGCATGTTGATTGTATTCTGATTGCATTGTATATTGTTTGTATGTCAACTGTATTCTAAATTCACGATGTACTGTTTGCGCTGTATTTTGGTTGTACTCTAATTGCTCCTCATATTGGTTGCACGGTGTGTTGCTGTATTGTTTACACTGTATGTTGATGGCATTCTTCTATCACACAGATCCAGACCATAAAGAGAGAATATGAGATGAGCACTGATTGCTGAGCAGGGTTAAAAAGTTCAGGACTAGCAGGATTATAAATTCACTCTGTTATCCTGATAAACAAGCCAGATTTCTATCAGCACAACTACACCTAAATCATTAGGGTTTGCATGGAAAGCAACAAGAAAAAATCCTGGAAAACTTCTTGGACGAGAATCTGATGAAATGATTCATTGGAACCAAATATGGAGTAAAGCTGTTGCTTGGAGCACCATTTAGATTGTATTATGAATATAACTGAGCCGGGGAACAAGGTTACATCACAGTTGCCCAGCGCTAACACCCTTTGTATTGGCCTGTCACTGAGAAACAAGACTCCCCTCCCTTCCCATCTCCCTGGGCCCCTAGTGCGCACAATAACATGCCTTCCTTTGAAGCAGCCTCACATTCCTGCACTCATTGGCTACCGTCTGGGTTCTTCCGCCTCCCTGCAGCCCCTCATGCATGTTCCCATTCTGAGCATTAGGAGTTAGGTTACGTAGGAAGTGGCGAGTCTTTCCAGGAATCCCACCCTGTCCAACAGCCAGGAACTTTCCTCTCACCCTCCCTGATCCCCTATGGAAAAGTCATATAAGGAATGTAAATAAATGGGGCTCTATAGAAATTGAATAAAGAATGAGATCCCCCCCTTCTGTAGTTTTTTTGTAAGCCATGCTATAGAATTCTGTATCAGGGGACCTTTGGAAAAGCACTTAGGGCCAGATTTGTAAAGGTATTTGGGACCCTAACTCCAGTTGATTTCAATGGGAATTAGAGGCCTAAATACCTTTAGGTCTTAGGGCCTGATTCTTTGTTACATTAAGTTCCCTTTGTCCCACTCTGGGATCAGGCAAAGGGGCCTTAAAATAATCATGAATGAACCAGGTTCAATTGGCTCACTGTGTATCAGTTTCCCCATCTGTAAAATGGGAGAGATAATGCTTCCCTACTTCATAAAGGTGTTGAGGCTCAATGCATGAGATACTGCAGTGATGGGAACCATGTAAGGAGATGGATGAATTTGTCAGTAAAAGTGCAAAGTGTGATCATGTATTATTGTTATGTGTATTAGGTGTCATAACCGTGCTAGGCACTGTAAAAAACACATAATGAGAGACTGTTCCCACCATTAAGAGATTATAATCTAAAGAAACAAGATGGGCAAAAGGTAGGAGGGGGGAAAAAGGCAGACAAACATCTGACCATAACACCTTCCACTGCAAGTGCCAGGCGCACTTCTTTGACTTGCCTTCTCTAACATAAACACAGAGCAGTGTGGATGTGTGTGTGTATTATATATAAAATTCCCCCCTCTTCCCAGAAAAACCCTACCAAAACAAATCACTATACTCCACAAACAATTCTGCCTTCTGGGGAGAGGATGAGAAAGAATGAACTGTCAGCAGATGATAATCATGTCACTTAATGCACAACTGGAAGGTGCTCAGATACTATGGTGATAAGGATGATATAAGAACCTATATAGATAAGAATAGATTAGGAGAGTGATTTCCCCAAGGTCAGTGACAGCTGTGAATATAACTCAACTCCCATGAGTATCTATCAACTGCACAATCCACTTGACCATGAGGGCTTTCATGTGTATTTATCAAGTTAGACTTGTTATTTGTATTAGAAGCGTACTCAAGGAGAATGGGTTCTTCCTTTTATTATTTCTCCACAGCTCGTAAAACACCCCCAAGCTGTAGGAATTTCCAGGTTTGCTAAATGGCTCAGGAAGGACAAAGAGAAAGAACAAATATGCAGATTTCCAATCCTGCAAGGGATCAAAGGCACAAGATCGCAGAGGAGTGTGCTTGCTTAACCTGAGTGTCTTTATTCTCTGGCAGGTCTAGGACCACGGGTTCCATTAGTCAGCATTTTTGAATGTTTCAGACAAACAGGCTCTGAGTATATCAAAGGCCACTGCATAGTTTACCAAGGGGGTTAAACCAACCCAGTGCCTTGGTGAAGGAATTCAGCTTCTAATGGGTAAGAAGGAGCCCATATTAAATAGAACCTTGCTTTCTGGAGATGGAATTATGAGTTTAAGCAAGATGGTTTATTCAACATGGTGCTCTTTGTTTTAAGAACGTGAAGACGACAAGACCTCCGGAAAATGGCTTTTAACAGCACAAACGCTGTCCATGCATGCAGAAGTTCCAAAGTCCACAGTGGAGGCTTTTCTAGCCCCGTTATCAGAAATATTTGGGTTTCTGGCCACAGTGGTGGGTTGAAGCTCTGAAGCAGACCCAAAACCCCAGATCCAACCTGTGGAAGTTCAGATCAGGGTCCAAAATTTGAGGCTTTTCATGACCCCTGAAAGATGCCTTAGGCTTGTCTCACACATTTTTTATACTGTGTGAACCCGTTGAGTTCAGTGGAGTTTCTCCGGGTTTGCAATGGTATATGTCTGTGGACAAACAGGCCCGGGAGGTTTGGCTAAGTATCCAAACATTTATCTGCATAGCTGAAGTTATCGAAAACTGTTGGGATTTCAGATTGGGCTGGAAATCCAGAGAGATGGGTTTGAGCTATATGTAGTCTCTCTCTCTTGCTCACACAAATACACCTTGTGTGCACAGACAGACAGACAGACAGACAGACACACACACACACACACACACAAAATGGATGTAAAGTGGTACCAAATCAGAGGGGCAGCGTTTTACACCTGCTCACTTTACACAAGCATAAAGTGACTTCCCAATACAGAGAAGAAACAGGGCTCCAGTGTAGTTGATGGGTGCGAATTTGGTGTGTTGGGACAAGAGGATCAAGCCTGCTGTGGTTTGTACAGGGCTGTGAAGTGTAGCTCTCTCTCCCTCTCTCTCTATCAGTGTGTGCCACATGGGCCTGCAGAATGCAATCAGCTGGGAGAGTGCCTGGCCAAGCAAAACGCTTAGCCTAGTTTAGCTTGGCAAAGCTGAAGTGTTTGTTCATGTGTGTTGTAATTGTTTTTATAACCCCAGGCTATTTCTTCTTTCTTGGTGTCACTTGCTCCTATGGACCCTGTGTCTGATGGGGAGACATGACCATCGTTCATCAACCATATTAGCTAGTTAGCCCATAGACACCTGAGGGCTTCTGCTGCATCATCATGTTATGATAATGCTTCCTTATGGTCGTTTTGTTTGAAAAGTAGCAAGGGCGGGTGGGGAGTGTGGTCATTGGCTTTTCTTGGCACAGGAAGAAGCTTTGAGATTTGTTCTCAGCCCGTTTGCACATTTAGCTGTGAAAATTCAGGGCAATAAACTGATTCTTTATCTTTATACCATCTTTCACCAAATGTTCTCAACATGCTTGTAAACTGACGGATGCAGAGCTCTCTTTCCTGACTCGCCCTGATGTCAGGTGCTAGCACCATGCAGAGAAATGCAGCTCTTTCTGCTGACCCGCCCTCTGTTAGAGCAGGTGAGCACAATCAGATACAACCTAGAAGTACAAAAGAGCTTGGGTGTCTGATTCTCCTCTGCCTAGGGGGAGTGGGTGTAAAATCCCATTCAATCCAATTTTTACACCAATTTTGCACAGGTGTAAATGGCTCAGAGAAGATGGAGAATCAGGCCCTGAGTTGCTGAGGCAGAGGGAATCAGGACTAGGACAGAGGAGGTCCTACAGGAAAAAACACCCCACTACAATTATCCGCGCTCTGGAAGAGATGTGAGTTGCATCATTGTTATTTCGGTTAGCAATAAAGGCGAACTCCAGGAACTGAGGGTAAACCTGAATCCTATCCAGTGTGTCTTCACGGTGTTAGAAGCTGAGTAGGATCTCCACCTGCTTGGAATGCGGTACATACTAACTCCTTACAGCGCTATGTGATAAATAAGTGATATAGAGGCATCACATCATGTACCGCTGCCTCTTGGGTGGAACACAACAGATATTTCATAGCTTCACAAACAGTTTAAGACAGGAAGTGAAGAAGGCTGTATCTAGCTGAAAGTACAGCAGTAATTTAGGAAAGGAGAATGGTATTACCTGAGGGGGAATTTGACCCTTATTCATACAGAAAGTCATAGAACACTAATACATTGTAGCCACTGTAAAACCCCTAATTTTTATTATTATTTTCAAACTGGTGGAAGCCCAGTGGTTCAAGACATTTAAAGCTAGACAGGGCACAGCACCAGAGAATGGACTGTGGGGACCAATCTGCACTGGTGGAGTTAGAGGAGATGGATTGGGCATCAAGACCTAGCAGGTATGTTTCAGTTCTAATGTCTATGCCAGGTGTTCTCAGCATGGATGTGCCTTCAGTTTTTGGGTGTCCATGTTCAGGGGCCTGAGAGTGGGTGCTGTGCTATTTCTGAAAAGTCAGGCCCCTTTGAGATGTCTTAAATTGGGGACCCAAATCACTAGACACTTTTGAAAATCTGTGGCTGTGGTTCTAAGGTTCCAATCAGAGTAGAAACCTGAGGTTCAGAAAGCTGCCCCACTCCGTTACCTGAACTAGAGCCTTCTCCAAACTCTCAGGGGAGGGGGAAAACAACGGGACCTTACTGGAAATCAGTCCCAGCAAGGAAGCCAATTAGTCCAAATTTAAATCTGACCAATTCCATGAGGGTGGGAGGAAATCCAGGCATCTTAATATGAACCTCTCTAAAATTTGGGGTGGGAAACACTATTTTCAGATCTGAAACTGTGTCTGGCTTTTATTCTCATGTTGACATGCAAAAACAGACATGTGGCTAACTTTGTTTAATATTAATTGTGGTTCATGCCAAACTCCTCCATGTGTTTAGGGGAGACTAGACCCCATGGATTAAGAACCAAAACCTTCCATTAATTAACCCCATCTTGGCTTGTGATGCAGTTTGCAGATGAATGGAGCTGACATGCAATTCCACAAGGAATGCAAATGACATTCCAGAATCTGCAAAGGGCACTCCCTTTTCCTAGGCTGATTTTCTGAACCGATTAGGCAGATAAATTGGGCCAGGTTTAATGGGTGTTGCCCCCAAACGTCTAACCCATTTTCTTCAGAATGAATATCTAAGTGAAATCCATTTGCAGAAACAAAACAAAAAAGTCATTACTAGTTGTCAGATCCAGCAAGCCTTGCTATGATCCAACTGCCTAAGGAAGGATACAGTTTTAAAGCAATATTTCTCATTAGACGGGGAGAACCAACCTCCTCCTGCAGATCTGAGAGCTGATACAATTGCAAAAAAGATTGATATCATTCTGGTGTGCATTAACAGAAATGCCATATGTAAGACACAGGAGGTAGCTGTCCTGCTCTACTCAGCACGGGTAAGGCCTCATCTGGAGTACTGTGTCCAGTTCTGGGCTCCACACTTTAGGAAAGATGTGGACAAATTGGAGAGAGTCCAGAGGAGACCAACAAAAAATGATAAAAGGTTTAGAAAAACTGACCTATAAGGAAAGGCTTAAAAAAATGGGCACGTGTAATCTTGAGAAAAGAAGACTGAGGAGGGGAACATAACAACAGTCTTCAAATACGTTAAGAACTCTTATAAAGAGGACAGTGATCAATTGTTCTCCATGTCCAAAGAAGGTAGGCAAGAACTAATTATCATAATCTGCAGCAAGGGAGATTTAGGTTAGATATTAGGAAAAAAACTTTCTAACTCTAAGGGTGGTTAAGCTCTGGAACAGGTTTCCAAGGGAGGCTGTGGAATCCCCATCATTGGAGGTTTTTAAGAACAGGCTGGACAGACTCCTGTCAGGGATGGTCTAGGTTTACCTGGTCCTGCCTCATCACAAGGGGCTGGACCTGATGACCTCTCGAGGTCCCTTCCAGCCCTACATTTTATGATTCTATGACCAGCGAAAAGATAAGGGGTGGCGGGGGGTGGTGGAGAATTTTTCAGTTTAACTGAGGCAAAAAAAGAATAGTGCCTCCAATATATTCAGTCAGTTACAGAGTGGTTGAGCAAACTGGGAGTCAGGATTCCTGGGCCTAAACTTTGGGGCAATTCCATTTTTGGGTGCCCAACTGAAAGCAAATCATAAGGGTCTGATTTTCAGAGGACAGGTGCTCAGCATTTTCTGAAAACCAGGCCCCTATAAGATGTGACAAAATTGGACACCCAAAAATTAATAGGCATGTTTGATAATTTGGCCTCTCAGTGTCTGGATAACCCTTGTCTGACTGATGGGGCTATTAGTAGAGTTAATGTCAGTAAAGTGCTGTGGGACACCTGGAGGAAAGGTGGGTGCTAGATAAAATAAATTGGTTTAACCTCCCTCTGTGTTCAGTAGGTCCACATTATTTTATATCCCCTAGCAGGAATGCAGAGACTGCAACAAGGAAACAAGCTGAAGGAATGTCCTTTCTCTGCTTCTCACCATCTTTGCTCACACAGGGCCAGATTCTGTTCTCATTTATTCGGGCATAAATCTGGAATAACTCCAGTGGAATTACTCGCAGACTCACTCTGGTATAACCAAAAACAGAATGCGGCCTACTGCAAGCAGTGCACTGTTCCTGGCTATTATTTCCTTGATTAGCTGCATGTTTGACTCTTATACAATCCCCAGAGTGGCAATTTTTCTTTTCATTCCAGTTTATGTGCTTGGTGTTTCATTGCCTTAGTACACTCCCACACCCTCCGCAGCCCTCTCTGTGGTGGAAAGAATGTGTGTAATCTCATTGTCCTGGTCTTGATTTAGCTTGGGTTTAGTTAGCATGACCTAAATGTCACCTTTTTCCAAGTAGAGATGCAAGGTTACACCTGTGGCTTGATATTAGCTGGTTTGGTTGTAACCTAGGCTCCTGCCTAGGTATTAGGCCTAGCAAGGGTACAACTCAACTAGCTATAAGGTGTTACCCTGAATCTCTACTAGGAAAAAGGAGTTAGGTCAGACTTAGCGACCTTAGCTAAGCTTGATCTACCCTGGAGCACTTCTTCTGGTCAAGCCAAGGCTGGTTTCCCCCATGGAATATTACAATGGTTTGTAACTTTATTGTCCCTGAGGGAGAGGAAAAGCCACAGCTGCTGGAATTGTGTCAAAGAAAGAAATTGTCATTGTTGAGTCCTTTAGGATCTACTGTAGGGAAGCAGGGATGGAAACTTAGGGACAGATCTTTCATTTCTCTCAGTCAAAACTCATACTGACTTCAGAGAGGGTAAGAACTGAGGGCCAGATTCTGAGGCCCTCACTCATGCCGCCAGCACTGAAAGCCATGTAGGTCCTAGGGTATGTCTACACGGCAGCAAGTCCCAAAGCCCAGGACAGCTGACGGGTCATGGGGCTCAGGCTGCAGGGCTAAAAATGGCAGTGTAGATACTGGGGCTTAAGCTGGAGCCTCGGCTCTGAGATCCTCCCCAATCGTGGGGTTTCAGAGGCTGAGCTTGACACGTCTACAATGCTATTTCAAGCCCCACAGCTTGAACCCTGTGAGCTGGACAGCTGACTGGGCTTTGAGACTTGGTGTTGTGGGACTCTTATCATTGCTGTGTAGACATACCTCTACCAACTACAGTGGGACCGCTCATGGAGTAAGATACTATCCGGTGTGAGCAACAAGATAAGATACTCATCTGGCATAAATCAGCACAGCTCCATTGGCATCAATGAAACTATATCAATTTACACCAGGTGAGGATTTGGCCTTTGGCCCAGAGTATTAGAATCTTGCTCTGAGTGAGGACTGGAGGATGGGGTACTAAGAGAATGTCTCTCTCCATGTTAATATCCCTGTCAGTCAGGAGCGGCGCCAGGGTTTTTGCTGCCCTAGGCTGCAGCGCTCCTCCTCTGAGCATTCGGCGGCGGGGGTCCTTCCGCTCCGCGTCTTCGGGGCACTTCGGCAGTGGGTCCTGGACCGGCCCTGTTGTCAGGCTCTTACACTAGGTTGTTTGTATTTTTTTTTTTAATCATCTTAACTGGAGAGGAATTGAACCTAATTTTACAGATCCATGTGGGAATAGATGAGTGTCAGAGTACGTATAACTTTTTGTTATTCATGACTGACAAGTTGGAGGGAGTGGGTGTAAAATATAATTTTATGGCTCTTCAGGGTTACTGTAGACTCACACTCTGTGTTTCCTCCTTTCCCTCAAGTTTAACAGTGCTTCTTGCATCTTTCTAGCATATTTCCTGTTTTTTCCCCCCTCCAACTTTTGGTTCCAAACACTTTGGCTGGCTGCAGTCCAGACTGAGAACCAAGCAAATTGCTGGATTCTTCCACACAGCCTTCCAGAAAGCCGCGGTAAAGCTGAGACTGGTGTAAGATGTTAGAGGTGTGGCCCAGCACCTCATTTAAATACTGTCCTCGCCCCTGTACTGAAAGAAGCTCTGGCACAGAAATTAGAAGGATTCACATGCTGAGAGTGGGGTCAGGTTCAGGCTATGTCTACACTAGGAGCCAGGGCTATGATTCCCAGCTCGTGTAGACAAACTTGCGCACGGACTCATTGAGCAACTGTGCTAAAAATAGTAGAATCATAGAATATCAGGGTTGGAAGGGACCTCAGGAGGTCATCTAGTCCAATCCCCTGTGCTCAAAGCAGGACCAACACCAAATAAATCCTCCCAGCCAGGGCTTTGTCAAGCCTGACCTTAAAAACCTCTAAGGAAGGAGATTCCACCACCTCCCTAGGTAACCCATTCCAGTGCTTCACCACCCTAGTGGTGTAGCAATGGGCAATAGCGGTGGCTAGCTGCCCTGAATATGTACCCCCAGCGTCCAGGCGGGTTTGTACTCAGCACAGCTAGCCTCTTGTGTGCACAAACAACCATTGCACACATAATGCACCTAGCTGTCCATTTGCACTTTCAATTATCCACTTTGCATGTGCAAATGTGCGGTGGAATCCTAGTCCCGCTGGATTAAATGGCAAAACTCCCACTGATTTCCATTCCAACAGAATGTCATCTGTGGTGTTTTTCAAATAGATCCTCCCTTGGAAACCTGGCTTGTAAGGTCATTCTACTGTAGTTGGCATTTCATCTTCCATCGTTCTCTCAAAGTGCACATAGGTAGAAATGTCGATTCAGCAGAGCATCCTGGGCTAGTTTCATTCATCTCTGAACCTGCTCCTGTATGCATCTCCTGAAACCCTTTCCTATGTTAGTGCCTCACCCTAAGCCTTCCCATGCCCATAACTCCCACTGATGTCAAGGGGAGTTTTGCCTCTATTGTAACTCCATGACCTATTTACTGTTCTGATGCACTGAGTGACCTTTGCATCTACTGTAAATAGAGTGATGAATTGCACACTTCATCCCAGAATCCTTTGGAGACCCATAAGCATGGATACATTTGGAAACAATGTTGCTTTTATATGGGTGGATGCCAAAGGAGACAGTGGGCCAGATGAATCCCTGGAACAAGTCCAGTGGACTTATTCCAGGGATGAATTTGGCTTGATATGTTGCCTGGGTCATTCCTATTTAATTAAAAAATATGCCAAGACGAACTTAAGTGTTTAGAAATGAGCTTGTCTCTCAGAAATACTTTTATTCCCGGTAATAAAAATCCTCCCCCTCACTGCCCCGGATGCACACTAAATTATCACTGGGCTTGAATCCACAGCAGTGTCTCTTGGTTTGCAGTTTGGTTATCAGAGGCTACTGCTTGTCAGCTTTCTATGTCTGTTGACCATGCCAGCGCCTCTGCTATTCTTTCACACCATGCCCCTGACAGCGCGGTTACTGCTACAGACAGACTGGGGTGGAAGTGGGGACTTACCACTGTGCAGCAGAGAGGCCAGAACCACCAGAGCAGAGCCAGCATCAGGAGAAGAAAGAGGATCAACAAGGCGATGGCCAGGATGGTCCCATCAGACTGCAATGGGGAGAGGCAAAGAGAATGTGAGCTGCAGCAGGAGCTAAATACAAACTCCTCCCTCCCCAGCACCTACAAAGCATCCTGCTTTGGTATGAGTGCACGCGGTCCTTTGCGCCCAGTAATTACCCTGATAGGCTCTTTCACAATGAGTTTATTTTTACTTACAAAGCATAATTTCCCAGCCCCCCCATTTCCCTCCCCGACACCTTCCCTCCTCCTCTCACCCACGTCATCACTCAACCACTTCAGTGCTAGTGGAAGCTGACGCCCTCATAGCCCGGCAGAAGGAAGGCATCTCTTTATTCAGAGGACATGTGTAGCAGCTATGCAAGAGGATCCACCTCCAGGGGCAAGAAAGGAGTTCTTGGCCTCTCAGTGGACCAATCAGAGCTGGTTTATTGAGTGATGTGGACATCTGCCTACTCTGCAATGGACTGAGACTACCAGTTCATTTCTTATAGACCTCTGAACAGCAGCCGGACGGTAGCCAGATTTAACCATAGAGGGGGGAGGTGTTTGACCACTATGACCAAGGCCTTGAGCCACCCAGTCCCACAGCTGATTTATCCGTCATGTCTAGATGAGCTCACGATAGTGGCTTTTTTGAGGTGAAAGGTTACTCTGGCTCAGAAGCAGCTCAAAATACCAGTTAAATGGTCTGTAGCCACATAGGATTTTGCAGTTGTCATCCGACTACATGTCATGACCACTGGGAATTGACTGGGAGGACTGGGAATAGAACTCAGATTCTCCTGCTCCAAAAGGTGGAGCTAAAGGTGAAGCTCATTAGCTCTTCTCTTCTATTCTATATCGGTTCCTAGACAGTGCTCATCAGCATAGTATCTCACCACCTTCCAGTAGTGCATTAGCTATTAGCAGTGTAGGGACTAGATCACGGAGTTGGGCAGTTCTGAAACCAACCAGTAGATGGCAATGGTGCACACCCACAGTAACCCAGTGGGTTTTCAATCTTTTCCATATCAGAACCCTATCTCCCACCTAAGGATTCCCCTCCCATCTAGATGGAACCCCTCTCCCATTTAGCAGTATGGGAAGGACAGGGTAATTGCAGCCCCTGACACCTGTTTGCAAATCCCACTCTGAGAACTTCTGCACTATCTAACTCACTGCAGCGATCAAAATTGAACATGACATGTCTCATTGCTTCCAGATTTAATTTGAGGGATAAGCTCTCAGCTTCCTGAGATAAGCCAGTGTTTCTATGCCATTCCTGTCTTCTATCATCAGGCTTTGAGATCAGCAAGCAGGCAATTCGCTTTGGCTGGAGTCCAGTTGAGATGTTTTTGGTCTAAGAGCCAGACAGTTTTTTAAAAAAAGTCCAAGATTACAACTTCTTATGGAGGCCTCTCGTGACATCAGGTTGAACTAGAGGGTTCTGGAGGCTCTGTTATCCAGGTGTTTATTTAAGTAGCTGTCATTCATTGGCTGGCTGATCACCGATCACAATGTTATTGTCAGCAGTGTGAGCTCAACCAATGAAAAATCAGATCAGGAAGGTTTCTCAAACCTATTTGCGGAATTTAGAAATAATTGCTAGAAAACTGGCATTCCAATCCCCCAAACACAGAGAGATGGAGAGAGACAGCTCAGGCAAAAGAAAAATCTCCCCAAACCTTTCACGGGACCCCAACTAAACTCTCTAATGTATGCTGGGGAACCCTACGATCCCTGCAGTAGCCCTGGATCAGAAGGGCACAAAGTTGGCTAAAGCCACCATAGCCCACCCCGCTCACTCTCTAGGCTTTGTGTTCTTAGCTTTACTGTTAGAGGCACAGCACAGAATCTCACCCATTGTGCTCTCACAGGTAGCTACTGAGTGCTGGGCACTCCAGAAAAGATACCCCCCCTCCCACTGTCCCCCCACTGCATTAGCTGCCACGGAAGCACAGAAGAAACAGACTCAGGAAATCTTTAGGCTCTCATTGCTCTTAGCTCCCATCACTTCTTTGCTGCCTGTAGCTCACAAAAGCATCTTTTCATTAACAATAGCCTACAGTCTGATTGCTACAAAACAAAGAAAAATTAGAGCTTTTTATACTTGTCTCTTAACCACAATTTGTTTTTAGATTTTTCTTTTGCAATTGCCTGTAAGTACCCTGCTACATTATCGCATCTGGTTTTGTGCTAGACATCTTAAGTTGCCAGATGTTATACT
The DNA here is from genome assembly GCF_011386835.1 of Chrysemys picta bellii. NCBI lineage: Eukaryota > Metazoa > Chordata > Testudines > Emydidae > Chrysemys > Chrysemys picta. Next base: position 153,339,100 of record NC_088792.1, read on the forward strand.
GTATCTCATAATAAAAAAATAAATAAAAAATTTGGAAAGATTCTGTATGCGAAACCTTCACGTCCTTACTCAGGCCATTACTCTTACTGAAGTTCAGTTTTGTCTCAGAGAGGATTTCAGGATTTGATCTGATGTACCCACCAAAAATTCAACCTTGAAAAATGTTGGTTTTAATTTTTACAAACTTCAAAAGATTGAAACTAGAGTTTGTGACTACAACTTCTGAAATATATAATGTTTTATTTTACCAATTTACTGATATTCTCAGCCTATAAATACTGTGCACTGTGTACTCCGACACAAAACATATTAAAAATAAGAGTGAGTGATCAGCCTTTTGTCTAAATCTACATGAGTCCTGAGTGATTGAGAGAATCCAGACTGCTGAGACAGCTGTAAAAACCTCTGCCAAACACTAGCCTATGTGTAAAACTTGTGTAATTTACTCCTTGACAACTGTTGAAATGCACCAACTATGCTTGGAGTGATCTTTTATTTTTAAATGTCTTGCTATGATACCAAATAATTAAAAAAAAAAATTAGCATCTAATGTGCTGCAGATTTTACACGGTAGGACTCTGACGTCCAGACTTTGAAACAAATATGTTGGTAGAGAGAGCAGGGCAGATGTGGGATGAAACCATATTTTCACTGCCAAAGAGTCCAGCAAAGCCAAAAAATGCTGCAGTGTTGTTGGCAGTGGAAGGACAATGAAAACAAACACTGGAATATATTGTAAAACATAAATTTGCTCTATTAATAGGAAATCTTATAGAAAACATACTGGAGGCATTTCCTAATAGATTCCTTCCTCCCCCCACCCTGAAAAATCATAATAAAATCCAAGAATTCTTGGCTTAGCGACATCAATAGTTGAAAGAATGCACTTTACAGTAAAGCGCACACATGTTAAAAACATATGGCAGGATCCATAAATGCAGAGTAGCTGTGGAAGTTTTTTCTATAAGGGAAACTTTTCACTTAAGTTCTATTTTGGGATTCTATTCTGCATCAACACTTCAGTCTGGTGTTAGTGGGTGCCGTGCCACTGGAGGTGCCCATCTGTCAGACAAGAAGTAAAACTGAGGTCCCACCACTTATTTATTATTATTTGTATTATCATAGTGCCTAACAGCCCCAGTCATGGACCAGGATCCCTTTGTGCTAGGCGCTGTACAAACAAAGAAAAAAAATGGTCCCTGCAACAAAGAACTTATCATCTAAGTACTGGTCTTTAAGGATCCCATGGTACTCAGGTGTGTTCATAAGAGAGGAACCTGAACCAGAACCTTGGATTGCCTCACACTCAAATTTGGGTTTAAGGGTGGATTGAAAATTCAGTTCCATATTTAACAGTTGTGTCTTAGCTCTAAACTCTCACAATATGTCATTGAGATGAGTATTATCACTATTTTAGAGAGAGAGAGAGAGAGAGAGAGAGGGAGAGAGAGAATGGAGGCACTGCAAGGTTATAGCATGGCAAAGCATCTCAACTACGTACCCAAAGTCCCAGGAGGGCTTTGACAGTTCGTGCGGCTGCGGCTTCACTGCTATTGTTATTTGAGCGAGTTAGATCAAAGCTAGCTCAGGTATGTCCACATGTGCTTCTGTCACCCCGCTGATTGCAGCACAGACATGCCCTTAGACACTGAGGGGGATTACCTCAAACAATTAGAATTGGCCTAACTCCAACGCTCTTTGAAGTCCATGGGAATTTAACTCTGTGAGCAGAGTTAGGCCAGTGTTTCTGAAAATCCCACGCACAGCTTTGAATGAACCTGGAGAGAAAGGAGAAACTTCTCTGTTGTTTAATTTCCTTTTTTGATGTACAGGGGAAGAGAGGATAATGGGTGAGCCGCCTTCTCACCACAGATTTAGATGGCTCTTATTGTGAAGCCCCATTTCCATTCGACTTCACTGGGGACAGCTTTCGTTACGGAAGTGACAGCTGACATCTATCATTCTTTTTATCACATATGTATTAACTTTTGAAACAATCTGGTGAAACAATCTGGTCCAATAAAAAGGAAATGAAAACTCACTGAATGTGCTCTTTTTAGATTGCAGTTTGCTTTGATCACATGCTGCGTGCATCTTTTTGAGTGGCAGCCAACTCGGTGAGGGACATGACCATAAAATACCTGCTCTAGGCTCACCCAGCGTATGTAATCTAGTCTACCTTGCTATGAAGTGATGTGCCCTATGGAAAAACCCAACTGAATTTAAAAGATGAGAACCTTTGTGTAGACTTTTGGAGCATACTCTGTTATTTGTATTCTGGGAGTGCTACAGGCCCTGCTGACATCAAGTGCCAAGTGCTGTACAAAAATATAGTATAAGATAAATAGGGAACTGAGGTCAGAGAGGACAATGCTCTAATCCTGCAAATACTTACACATGCTTAATTTTTAATTCAGTGAGACTGTCCACAAGCTTCAAATTAAACATGTGCTTAAGCTTTTGCAAGATCGGGGCCAAAGTGATTTCCCAACGACATACAAGGAGTCGGTAGAAGAGCTAAGAGAGGAATCCAGATCTTCTGAGCCCCAGGGCCACGCTTAACCACAAAGCCATCCTTCCCCCCCATGTCCTGCCTATAAAATTCAATAAGGAATTGTATCTCTGCTACATAATTTGGTAGGATGGTTACAAAAAACCTACACAAAGCTCAGCCTCCTTATTAAAGACTATAGGCTTTAATGATGAATTCTATAGATTTTCAGGTGGTTTTCCTGAGATCGACACCTCTCCAGTGAGAACTCAACAGCGGGTGTGTCTACAATGCAATCAGTGTGACGGCAGCTTACCCAAGCTAGCTTTGAGCTGGCCAACTGAGGTAACCATAGCAGTGAAGCCAGGGCAGAACGGACAGTGCTATTGTTCTTTGAGCTAGCTAGGACAAAGCCAGCTCAGGTGTGTCGACCCATGCTGCAGTCACGCCTCCGATTGCTGGGTAGACATACCCTGAGATCTACAAAGACATTTCCCACATTAGCTGCAGAACAGGCCTCAGATGTATTAAATGCCCCGCTCTTTCTATGCTAGAGGCTGAAATAGGACCATGCACTAGTGAACAGCTGCACACTTCAACTCTAGTCACGTTGATCCTTGTTACTTTATCGGGATTAATAAGACTTCAGGTGCTACAGTTCTAAAAGATTAACAGCCTTGCAGTAAGGAGCAGCTCTGATCAACACAAGCGGAGCCTCACAGTTGCTAAGTCTCAGCACTTTGTTTGCAGCAGTAGATGAGTATCTTTATTATCTTCTTTTACGGAGGTTGTTACATTTCCCAACCCATTCCTTTTATCCTGGCATTAAGTGAATGCTGTGGGATGGAAGTAGAGAAGTTGTGTGTGGCAACCTGCTTCTCTTAGGGCCAGTTTACTCACAAACTTGCATTGAAATAACTAACATCTTTTCCATGCAAGTCTGGGTGTGGGCATTATTATTTTGGAACAAAAGCAATGTATTTTGATCTCTCTTGAGCAGATAATAATAAAAGATATTACCTCACCTCCCTCGTCTCTCTGGATAATACTAGACTTTCATTTAGAAATCGGAGTCTGTTGTCCACACACACTTGCACCGAAATAACCAAAAATATTAATTAAAACCCATTTAGTTCTTATGATGCAAGTTTGTGCATAGGCCAACCCTTACTAAAAATATGCTACATCCATTTCTTTGGGCATCAATTGAAGTAATAGAAGCTATAGAAATGACAGAGGAAGAACAGATTTTTCTCACAATGGTCAGTGTTTGTGTTGATGGGTTTTATGTTTTGTGGGCTGCGGAAGGAAGAAAAATAACAGTTCTGAATGACTTGTCTCTCCATAGTTGTATGCGATGCCAAGTAAATTAGAAACTGTACTAGAGGAGTGATTGGAAAAACTTCAAAAGAATCTTCTCTCACTTGCCTCTCAGATTCACTTCTGCAGCCCCAGTCCTGCAACTGGATCTATGCTGGTGGCCCAGTTTGCCTGCACGGAATCCCACTGAACTCTACATGAGTGCACAGATCCACCTGTAGGATCAGGACTAGAACTGATTAAAATAATTTTTTTAAAATGGAAAATGCTGTTTTCTGAAAATTAAAACATTTTGTGGGAATGTGTTGACTTCAAGAAAAATTTAGATGGGGGGAAGTTTCAGAAGGAATCATTATGACTTTCTCATTTTGTTTTGACAGTGTTGAAACATTTTGTTTGTCAGGTAAAAAGGTTTTGTTTTGATGTTATCATTTCCATTAATTTTGTTTTGACTTTTAAAAGTAGTATTTTGCTATAATGTCCTATTAATACATTAAATATGATATGTATGCACTATATTTCATATTTTATGTTTGAACACGATTGAAATGAAATTATTCAATGTCAAAGAAGCAAGATGTTTCACGATGGATCAATTTGCAGGGGGTGGGGGGGTGGGGGGATATCTGCTGCCATGAAAAATTTTAACTTTTCTTTCTGATTCAGACCATCTCCAATCAAGACCTTAGCTTGTAAGTGGCACAGGGCACGAGCATGCTTTCTGTGGAGTACCTAGCATACTTGTGAGTGCTAATAAAATAATCTACCTAGCAATGTCAGTGCACAGACCAATTTCAGCAATTCAACTTCTAGTGTGATCTGTATTAGCAGAAAAGGTCAATGCAAATTATATTTGCAGCGTAAAGTAATTAAGTAATTAAGTTTTGAAAACTCATGGCGATCGGGGGAGGTCCCAGATGACTGGAAAAAGGTCCCAGATGACTGGAAAAAGTTGGGGTCAAAGTGCCCATCTTTAAAAAAGGGAAGAAGGAGGATCCGGGGAACTACAGGCCAGTCAGCCTCACCTCAGTCCCTGGAAAAATCATGGAGCAGGTCCTCAAGGAATCAATTATGAAACATTTAGAGGAGAGGAAAGTGATCAGGAACAGTCAGCATGGATTCACGAAGGGGAAGTCGTGCCTGACTAACCTAATTGCCTTCTATGATGAGATAACTGGCTCTGTGGATGAGGGGAAAGCAGTGGATGTGTTATTCCTTGACTTTAGCAAAGCTTTTGATACGGTCTCCCACAGTATTCTTGCCGCCAAGTTAAAGAAGTATGGGCTGGATGAATGGACTGTAAGGTGGATAGAAAGCTGGCTAGATCGTCGGGCTCAACGGGTAGTGATCAATGGCTCCATGTCTAGTTGGCAGCCGGTTTCAAGCGGAGTGCCCCAAGGGTCGGTCCTGGGGCCGGTTTTGTTTAATATCTTTATTAATGATCTGGAGGATGGTGTGGACTGCACTCTCAGCAAGTTTGCAGATGACACTAAACTAGGAGGCGTGGTAGATACACTAGAGGGTAGGGATCGGATACAGAGGGACCTAGACAAATTAGAGGATTGGGCCGAAAAAAACCTGATGAGGTTCAACAAGGACAAGTGCAGAGTCCTGCACTTAGGACGGAAGAATCCCATGCACTGCTACAGACTAGGGACCGAATGGCTAGGTAGCAGTTCTGCAGAAAAGGACATAGGGGTCACAGTGGACGAGAAGCTGGATATGAGTCAACAGTGTGCTCTTGTTGCCAAGAAGGCTAACGCCATTTTGGGCTGTATAAGTAGGGGCATTGCCAGCAGATCGAGGAATATGATCGTTCCCCTTTATTCGACATTGGTGAGGCCTCATCTGGAATACTGTGTCCAGTTTTGGGCCCCACACTACAAGAAGGATGTGGAAAAATTGGAAAGAGTCCAGCGGAGGGCAACAAAAATGATTAGGGGTCTGGAGCACATGACTTATGAGGAGAGGCTGAGGGAACTGGGATTGTTTAGTCTCCAGAAGAGAAGAATGAGGGGGGATTTGATAGCAGCCTTCAACTACCTGAAGGGGGGTTCCAAAGAGGATGGAGCTCGGCTGTTCTCAGTGGTGGCAGATGACAGAACAAGGAGCAATGGTCTCAAGTTGCAGTGGGGGAGGTCCAGGTTGGATATCAGGAAAAACTATTTCACTAAGAGGGTGGTGAAACACTGGAATGCGTTACCTAGGGAGGTGGTGGAGTCTCCTTCCTTGGAGGTTTTTAAGGCCCGGCTTGACAAAGCCCTGGCTGGGATGATTTAGCTGGGAATTGGTCCTGCTTTGAGCAGGGGGTTGGACTAGATGACCTCTTGAGGTCCCTTCCAACTCTGATATTCTATGATTCTATGAAGAGCAATTTATTTTAAAAACAAATTTGAGACCATATGCCCTATAGTCCCCATAAAGCACTCCCTCAACTAATAAGATATAGGTCAAGGGCCTAGGAAAATGCTCATTAAATGTAGTTTGCATTTCACAAAGCTTCTATTGATACAACAGTGCAGTTCACCTTAATTGCCTGTAGACTTAGGAACACTGTTGGCAAAGCCTTCATTCTACAGCCCAGAACAGAGTCAGAACTGAAAAATTCATTTTGAAAGGAACTGTATTGAAGAAAATAACCTCAGAGTGAAGGGGGCCTGTTGTTTTTAATACAGTCTGCAGTGCTTTTCAGAGTCACATGGGGTTTTTTGTTGTTGTTATTTAAAGATTAAATCCACGCACCATTGCTTAACATTTGAAAGTGGTTTAAGTTTTGGTTGTCTTCCAAATGGACACAAAACCTATTTGAATGAAGAGGTGCATCAAAGAGTCCTTTTTCCTCCCAGTTTTACTTCTAAAATTGAGAGAAGGTTAAGAGGCCCAATTCTGCCTTCCCGCTAATTTTAATGGGAGATACACCCATGGAAGAACTGGAATCAAAGTGCAATTCTTATGGTTTCTGAAGTGGTTGGCCTGTAACACACCTTATTCCTCACCAGACATCCCAGGCAATTTGTTACTGGTCACCCCTGTCACCTCCATCGCGGTGTGGCGACTGCCTCATTAAAGGCAGGTCTCTAATCCATAAGGCCTTCCATCTTCCCCAAGTTGGGGTCAGGTGCAGTGAGTCACAGGCACCCATGTACACCGAGACAGAGTTCCAAGGAGTTCTGAATTCCACAGCGAGGCTTGGCTTGGCTCAGCTGCTCCAACAATTCCGGTATTGCACCGTTTTCTAAATGTGAAACGCTGCCCAGGACTGCCAGCTGCTGTGAAGGTGCTCGCTTCCTGGCTAGGCATTAGATCACTCTATGATTTTCCTCTAAAAGAGCCATTTGCAGCTTCAGAGTCTCAAGCTGTGTAACGAGCAGGGGGTTGTTTTTTTAATAGGTGCGGGATGGATCAACACCTTTGAAGAGATCAGTCACAGCATGTACGGAGGCAATGTAACCTTCCTCCATGCTGCCTCTAGCTAATGTGCCTCACTCGTGAGCAGGCAGGATCCCCTTTCCAAGTGAAAGCGTTGCTTATTTTTCCATGCTCATTCAAGCCATGACCTCCCTGCTGAGACTACTCGCTGTGACATCGGAAGATGTCCACTGTGACCTGGAGTCACTCCACAGGCCACGGAACTAATGGCAGATCACCACAACTCAATAATTGCTCTAGTCTGTTCACTCCCTCTGAAGCAGTGATTCTCATGCAGGGGTACACAGAGATCTTCCAGGGGTGCACATCAACTCATCTAGATACTTGCTTAGTTTTACAACAGGCTACCTTAAAAGCACTAAAAAAGTCAATACAAGCTAAAATTTCATACAATGTCTTGTTTAGACTGCTCTATATACTATACACTGAAATATAAGTACAATATTTATATTCCAATTGATTTATTTTATAATTATATGGTAAAAATGAGAAAGGAATCAATTTGTCAGTAACAGTGCGCTGTGACTCTTTTGTATTTTCATGTCTGATTTTGTAATCAAGTAGTTTTTAAGTGAGGTGAAACTCAGGGCTATGCAAGATAAATCAGACTTCTGAGAGGGGTACAGAAGTCTGGAAAGGTTGAAAGCCAATGCTCTGAAGCATCTGGCATTGGCCACAGTCAGAAGACCGGGTACTGGACTAGATGGACCATTGGTCTGACCCAGTATGGCCGTTCTTATGTTACTGACCTTGGGCAGATCTGAATGCTCAACCTACTGTTGAAAGGTTCTCCTGTTCCTTCACTGACTCTCTGAGCCATCCTGTCTCTTTGCAAAGAAGTGCTTTACATTTCTCCTTAGGTGAGGCAAGTATAAAGTTGCCAAAGACCTTAGTGCAAACAGCTGCAGCACATGTCCTGCATGCATTCATGTTCGTCTGGGCTGCTGGAACTTAAAGAAGCACTAAATGATATTCGTACCATTGACACTGTCACAGTGCAGGGGACAGTACAACTAAGTGCATGCAATTGGCAACGAGCTTCAATCCATATCAAAGGAAGCTGAAATGATCCCGTAGGGCCTGATCCTGAAATTTGCTGAGGGTGCTCACCTTACATCGTCGGGGCCACAAGGAAGGATTTTTAAAGTGCTCAACAATACCTAACTCTGCTCCCATTAAAGTCAATGATCAAACACCCATTGACTCCAACAGGAGCAGAATTAGGCCACTTTTAAAAACTGCACTATTAATTACCATCTGTCACAAAATGTAGCCTCTGGGCTCTCTGATTAAAGGGGGAGAATGTGGAGCAGTATGATATCTGTAGCATAAATACCAGCTGTCAAATTCCAGATTTCTGGGCCTGGAGACTACATGGATCCTTATTTTCTATCTCAAATAAAAGAATATATTTCTCAGGCAGACATGTTAAAAGGCCTTGGATAAACCCAGTGTTAAATGCAGCAGGGAGGGAGTTGGTAATAGTCATAAGAACAGAAAATCACAGTTTTTCTTGGTCTATGCAAATACTCCAAGCCATTTGTATATTTAAAAATTATTCCTAACTGTGTCCTGCTGTCTCTTCAATCCAAACTGTAAACGCTTAGGGCTTGATTGAGCCAGGGGATACTTTGGCTTCTCTCAGCACAAAGGCCTTGGTAGCAGAAAACAAAGGAATCTCCTAAAAACAAAAAGGCCCACCCTGGAAGACATGTACCTTTCTAGGACACTGGAAAACAGGCTGGCAGCAGCCCGCTGAGACCAAGAACTAAGAAAACTAGTCTTATCTCCCAAATTATTAGCTTGTAAGCTCTTTGGGGGCAGGGACTGTCTTTTTGTTCTGTGTTTGTACAATGCCGGGCTGTGGTCCAAGCCTGGAGCTTCTAGGTGCTACTGCAGTACACATAAATAATAATTACATTCATAATAAATGCTGAAGAAAACTGGAGGTTTCTTCCTACCCCCCGATCCCACCAGGAATGGGGTGAGACACATTCATAGAACCATAGAATATTACAGTTGGAAGAGACCTCAGGAGGTCATCTAGTCCAATCCCCTGCTCCAGCGGCAGCATGGAGGATATTGATTATTAAATATTATTTGTCCTACAGAAGTGCCTATAGACCCTATCGGAGATGGAGGCCCCGTTGTACCAAGTGCTGCGCAAACATATGGTGAGAAATAGTCCTTGCCCCAAGAACTTACATCCTAAATAGACAAGACAGGCAAAGGACTGGAGAAAGGAAGGCCATAGATGGGAACTGAGGCCTAGAGAGATGAAGGTCCAAGGTCACACAGGGACCTGTGGCACAGCTGGGATCGAGCCCAGATCTCCTGAGCCCCAGTCTAGTGCTAGAACCACAGGGTCATCCCTTCCCTTTACCCCTGCTCCTTCTGTCCCTGTTCTTTGTCTATACAGAGGATTGAAGTCTCAGGGCAGTATACTTGGCACCTTTCCCCAACACTAAGTTCACCCATGTTGGCCATCTTTGTCCCTGTGTTTCTTTTTGCTTCAGGTAATGCACAGTTTTAGAATCATTCATGGAGATGGGGAGGATTCTTTCCCCTGCTCTCAACACGGGGACAGGAAGTTTTCAAATCAAAGAAAAAAAGTGCTTCCTTTTTTAAAAGGTAAAAGTTTAGAAAAGGCAACTTTAAAAAAACCTCCAAGACAAACAAATTCATCAAATATTTCCAGCCAGCCGAGCCATGTCATACTGGAGATCCTGGCATCTTATCCCACAACTAAGTGTATAAACAGCCCACTGTCTCTGGGACTTCAATAATGCACTCACGCCAGCCATTCCCTTTTCTGATGGGGTAGCTGCCAATGGCCAAATGCCACCTTCACTTAAACCCATACCACAGCTACTCAACTTGAATGGAGTTGCATGACAGTAAGTGGGGGCAAAACTTAGCTCTTTGTCCACAAACAGCCCCCTCCCCCTGCTTTATGCAGTAATTTCCCCTTGTTACTGAAAAAAAGCCAACTTTCTAATGCTTGTCATCACCAGCCAAAACACAGCCATCCTCAGCTTTGGCTTGCAGCTAGCAGAGCCTTGAAAGGAAAACAAGAAATATGGGTTTGGTCTGAGAAAATTGGGTACAAGTTTAATATTTAAAAAGACAGAATCTCCGTCCACCCCCAGCAGCCCCAGTGCTCTCTCATATATTAGAACAGGGGTACCCGAATATTGCAAGACCGAGCACTGCAGTAACAGCATATTGGGAACTGAAGGGTTTCATCTGCATTCCATAACTTAATAAAATCAGCCTGGGAATAAGGCGTACATTTTTAACAGTGAGGGTAATTAACCATTGGAACAATTTGCCAAGGGTTGTGGTGGATTCTCCATCACTGGCAATTGTTGAATCAAGATGGGACATTTTTCTGAAAGCTCTGCTCTAGTTCAAACAGGAATTAATTCAGGGAAATCCTATGGCCTGTGTTATACAAGAGGTAAGACTAGATAATCACAGAGGACCCTCCTGGTTTGATGATCTATGAAAATGCCCTTGGGTTTGTATTGCATTTGATAGAGGAGCTGAGATGGATATATGGGCTGACCTCACCAGCGATAAAAACCTCTCTATACCCTGAAGCTACAGGGAGAGGTTGGTGGCTGGCCTTGCTTTATAGAATCACAGAAACGTAGGCCTGGAAGGGAGCCTGAGACATCATCTAGTCCATCCTCTTACACCGAAGCAGGACCAAGCAGACCTAGACCTTCCCTGACTCTGGACTTTGCCAGCTGCATTTGGCTCTTTGGTCCTGCTCCGGGCACACCTGGAGGATGCGGGAATAGGAACAGAATACAGGCCTTCTTGAAACATCTCATTTTCCCCAGCCAGATTCTGCCATCACTTCCCTCTGCTCAGCCCAACCCCGCGATCTGCCAGAGCGTGCTCTCTCTCTAACCAACTAAGGGTAGGTGTTGGCTAATTAATTAGGTCAGGCTCACTTTATAACCTGGCAAGCATTGGATACGATATTCCTGGCCCCTCTGCAGGACACGCTGATTTTCCATTGCTGGCAGATGGAATTCTGCTCTTAGGTTTAACGATCTCACAGGTGTGTGGCATGGACCAGCCAGGTTTCCTGTTATAGACTTCAGCCCTCAAATATCGGAACAGCAATAAGATATTTAGACACAACAAAAACAATCTGTGACAGAGTAATATTGAGGGGGTGGGGTATTTAATTTAAAAATCACAGTAATGAGATTTAGAGGGAAATCTCTCCTTAAGTAACTCCAGTTCTAACTTATTACAATTATGTAATCCTGAATTAGAGCTAAAGAGATTCCAAGAGCTCTGAACCTTGGGAAAGTTTGGAACCAGATTTCATAGCTCACTCCTAACTCTATTAAGGGCCAAACTTAAATAATGTATCAGCTCTGAACACAATCTCTCTTTCTAACTTTGTGGAAGTTCAGATCTCAGCTTTGTAGCTTGGGCCCCTATATTGCTGGGACACCAGCAGAGCTGACATAGAGTAAGATGAAGAGTGCTGGTCAGAGTGTCAGCAATGGTTCAGATAAAATACAGACAGGCCTGAATCAATCTTCACTCAGAGCTTGAACCAAAACATCTACTGGGGCTAAAACCTTCCCTTTGCTTTGTTGTTATGCACTGCTGCACTTCTTGTGTCAGTCCAGAAGTGAAAGTACTGAAATTCCACATCAAACACAGCTCCCGCTTTACCCCAGTAGAGAATTTGGCCTACAGCTTTTCCTTACATCTGATTTCTCTCTGTGCTAGAGACTTGACTCTGTAAAAGCGACCTGTGGAATTCTAGGTAAATGTCTCTTATTGACTCCAGAAGGATATGATCAAATGACAACTGAACCTCTGTTTAGCCAAGGGTCATCCCTGCCATGAGATCTGAAAGTCACCCTGGGTTCTTCCTCACTCCCACATCCTCATCAGTCATGCATTTGGAACTTGGTTTATTCTGCTAATGGATATGTGCATCTCTAGTCAAATTCTGGACTATCTGATACCTAGCACAAGGCATTTAAAGTGGCTTCATGTATATAACTTCTCTGTCTGTAAGAATTGCTTTTGAAAATCCATTCTGTGATTAAGATGTAAGAAGGAAAAATAAAATCTTAAACCACTGACCTCCTGCAGATTATTTCACATCTCAGGCTTGGAAATAGCCAATTTAAGCCAATTTTATTTTTTTTAATGTAGACTTTGTACAGTCCAGATCACGTCTTTTTGTTTTGTTTCTAGGATATTACATTCTTCCAAAAACATACTTTATTATGGAAACACTGACAGACCCTTGACTGCAACTGCTTCTCTTTGGAAAAAATGCATTTTTTCCCCATTTTTTAAATGTTTTACTCAGTAAGCCATGCTTATCTATGCTATATTAAGAACTGGATATATTATCATCATTTCTTCTGAGAGACTGAGAGTTCCTAGTGGACTATAAGCAAAGCATGGGAGTAAAATTTCCTAAGTGACTTAGGAGCCTTTGTCCCATTTTAGTCACTTTTGAAAATGGGATTTAGCCACTTTTGAAAATTTTGTCCTCGCATTTTTGGTTCTGTCACTGCCTTAGGTCCTCATTCAGAAAAGCGTTTTTATTCAGGAAGAGTGCTTAAAATGCTTAAACTTTAAGCATATTTTAAGTCCCATTGTGGCCAATGGGATTTTGCTTTAATGTATAAAGATGGACTTAAGCACATGCTTAAGTGCAGTCCTGCATCAAGGTCTGTCTGACTTTAGGCAAGTCACTTAGGGCTTGTCTACACAGAGACGTCGTGAATGGTAAATTGGGGTGTGCATCTACAGTGCTCTAGCCTGCCATATGCTCTGTGGCCATGTGGACCATGCTAGGGTGCACTGAATGTTCTGTATAGTAGGGAACGTTTAGTGCACAGTAGCAGGGTCCACATGTGGTGCTGTAGTGAAGAACCTTACTACCTCTACAGAAGGGTTTTTTCTGTTGCTGTAGTAAATCCATTCCCTCGAGAGGTGGCAGCTAGGTCGACGGAAGAATTCTTCTGTTGACCTAGCAGTTTCCAAGCTGGGGCTTAGATAAGTACTGATTATTACTGGGGAGGCAGGCCTAGACCTAAATCCCAGACCTGAGTATCCCTCAAACTTTGCAACATTATCCCCTCTCCAACCAGTGAGTAAGTTTGTACAATTTCTTGAGAACTGTGGGAGGCAGAATCAATGGCGTCAGTCCTTATGTCAAAATTCCACTGTGCCTGTTTGCACATGCATGTGCAGAGATTGCACACATAGCCTGCAGCTTTGAAGGTTGTTTCAGCTCTGTACTATAACAACTCCCTGTTGTCATGATTAAAAATATATATATATAGCTGTGACTGATCTGGGACTGACAGGTATTTGACAAGCACCATCCCTCAATGCTGGAAATGAGATCTATTTTGGGCTTTCCTAAAGGGCTTGGAATTGGACCAAGCTAGTCATCACATACACTTTTTACTCCTCGTCGTCAAAATGTTTTCCTCGTTTTCTATTCCCTGAAACGTTGCAGCAGATTTCACACTGCAGGTGGAGAAATGCAAGGAATGGCTTATGTTAGACTCTATGCGCTCATATAAAGTTCTGCCTATCCTCAGAGGGAGTCTGCAGAGCTGCCCCAATTTACACGCGCTAAGGATCTGGCCCTCTAGTTCAATGATCACTGTATTTGGAAACACAAAACAGCACGTACACTGCTAGCCTGTCTCCCCGGGCTAGGAGGGAGTGGCACCGAGCCCAGAGTCTGGCTCAGGTTCCTTTTACTCAGGACTTCAGCTTTGTTTCTTCCACATAAAATTCATATAGCACATCAATCATCCTTTCCCCGCTAGCCTGGGGATTTCTGCAGGGGCCTATCTATTCCCTACAGGCCGGAGGGGGAGGGTGTTGTCCTGGGCCCTGCACCGCTCTAGGGATGACCCTGCCTCACTGGATCACACTTCCTCATGAAGGGCCTAATTTACCATTGCCATGCACAAGTGCAAAGCTCTATCAAACCAGAATGGTGGCATTTTACCCCCCTTTTGCACTGGTGCAAATGACTAAATGCAATGGTAAATCCAGCTGTAAGTGCCTGTCCTAAGGAACACAACGGGAGTTTTACCATTGACTTCAACAGGAGCAAGCTCGGACTCTAATGACACATTATGGGCAGTAAACACCTTGATGTGCAAACATAACAGGAGAAAGATATAACAAGATCCAATGGCTGGAAGTTGAAGCCAGACAAATTCAAAATAAGACTCAAATTTGTAACAGTGCCAACAATTATCCATTGGAACAACCAACCAAGGGAAGTGGTGGAGGCTCCAACTTTTGATGTCTTCAGATCAGGACCGGATGCCTTTCTGGAAGATATGCTTTAGTCAAACAGGTGACTGGGATCCACAGAGGAGTAACCAGGTGAAATTCTATATTCTGTGTTATAAAGGAGGATGGACTAGATGATTGAATGGTCCCTTCTGGCCTTAAAAATCTACAAATCTATGATTTTTTTTAACATGATGTAACAAATCAAATAAACAGAACTCCCTGCATCTCTGTGAGCTCCCAGGCAATCATGCTGAATATGTTTCCCAGAGGGCTGCCGAGGTTTGGCTGTGCTGCCAGCACCTCACTGGAAATTGGTTTGGCGTGGATTTTTCAGTATCGCTTACAGCTCCTTCCTAGGAATGTCAAAATTTTCCACTCTTGCAAAAACTGAGTCTGAGTATATTAAAAAAAGAGGTTTATTTTCTTTTGAATTAAGTATTTTAAGGCTAAGTTTGTTAGGGTTTCAGTTTTCTTTACAGGATCAGATAAAATCCAAAAGGAAGCATTGGTTACATTTTTTTCCTTGAAGAGTGAAAGAATAGAATCAATGCAAACAAAAACAAGGCAAATTAACCTAAACATATGCAGTTATAATAGCTAGGCGAAGGGCCCACAGGTTTTACGGATACAGCTGATATTTGTTGTTTACATTTAGAAACACAATTCCTGCAAATTGTACAGGTCGTTAATTCATGTGTTTCATTGCAGTTACCTTCTTCTTCCCTGTTTGTCTGTTATATCCACTCAGTGCATCTAGTCTTTCATTAGGGTCAGATTGTCAACCCTGAGCACATACAGTGATGAGCAGTTACTTAATCCCACAAGTTACTTTAATGGAACTACTAGTGTGAGTAGTTGTTGATTGTTGGGAGTAAAGGATTCACAATCTGGCCTTTACTTTGCAAGCTCTTTTGGGGGAAGGACTGTTTCTTTTGTACAGCCCCTAGCACAATGAGGACTTCTCATCCTGATTTGCGTTTTACTGCCATACAAATATTAAATAATAGTAATTTGGAATGAGGTGTTCATGTGTTTGATTAAAGCCATCAGATGAAACATCCTGGTTACTTAAAACAAATGTTTTTATCGAACAGAGAGAATATTAGAGCTACCGGTAGTGAATTGCACCTCAGTCCAGTGAAATGTTCCATACATGTTCCATATACACTCATATATATTTCACTAGGGCTATGTCTACACTGTGAGTTAGGGGTGTGATTCCCCTGCTCGTGCACACAGGCTCACACTAGCTCTCATCCAGTTGTCATGAATGTAAACAGCCGTGTGGCAACAGTAGCACTAGTAGTAGTAGTGGAGGCACAACTGAGCAGTGCCAAGTACAAACCCACCTGAAAGCGGTAGGTATATACTCAGCATGGCTCAGCCAAGCCTGCACAGTCACTGCTAGTGCCACTGTGGCTACACGACCATTTATGCTTGTGCTAGCTTGATAAGAGCTAGAGCGAGAATGTGTACACTAGCAGGGGAGTCACACCCACAGACATAGCTTTAGGACAGGGGTTCTCAAACTGGGGGTCAGGATCCCTCAGGGGGTCGCGAGGTTATTATATGGGGGGTCGCGAGCTGTCAACCTCCACCCCAAACCCCACTTGCCTCCGGCATTTATAATGGCGTTAAATATATTAAAAAGTTTATTTAATTTATTGGGGGAGGGGGTCGCACTCAGAGGGTTGCTGTGTGAAAGGGGTCACCAGTAAAAAAGTTTGAGACCCACTGCTTTAGGAGTCACTTCCAAAGTGATCTGGTCATTTAGGTGCCTAACTCCCGTTTAAATCACCTCCTGCTGAAATCAATAGGAGTAAGGTGTCCCAATATATTTGAGAATCTAAATCCTAAGTGGCTAAGGGCCAAATTTTCGGTGCCTAAAAATGGGGAAAGGCGCTGAGTAAGATTTTCAAAAATGCCGACGCAAGTTAGACTCCTAACTCCCAATGGAATCAGTGGCAGTTAGGAGTCTATCTGCATCTTTAGGAATTAAAATACCTTTGAAAATCTGGCCCCAAATTCCTGCTGAAAATGGGACTTAGGCTCCTAGACATAAATGCTTTTGAAAACTTTAGCCTGGATCTAGTATTCTCATTGTTTGATAAAATGTTATATATCTAGAGAGATTGCAGGGCTGGGGGAGATAGATAGATTAGATAGATTAGATAGATAGATTTGTCTCTCTCTCTATGAGTCTTTAGATGCTGGACACAGGAGGCAGACCCTAAACTGTTAAATTAGCTTAGTTCCGCTGTCATCAGTGAAACTGCGCCAGTTTTCTCCAGCTGAGAACCTGGCCGAGGATTTCAGGCTTTGGGTGTTATAAAACTTTGTCAGGCAGGAGTGATGGTGCCGACAGACTCAGTTAGTGATCCGATGATGGCATTAATCAATGCATCAATGATTTAGGAGTCAGGGAGATTTTATGATGCCTTGTATATTTTAGGTAATTGGTTGCTAGGAGTGCAGGTTTACATGAGTGTCAGTTCTCCTCTTAGTAGCTGTTCATTTCTCTTCTTTGAGAAGGGTTGTAGCATTAGCAATGAAATGTTAAGAACAGTTAATCCTTGGGTGTCGTGGGTTGGATTCTCTGAAAGATTCAGAGCTAATGCTCTGGATGATGGGTTTTGACAAAAGTGTCAGCGGTGTATATTCCAACAAAAGAAATGTATCTTTGATGAATGAGTCCCATAAGAAACAATGTAACACAGAGCAGTTACAGTAGCACATTTAATGTTGGGCTCTAGAAGCACCCAGGGAAATCTGGCTTGATAATACCTCTTTATACCACTGTGGCAGCATAGAGGGTCTTAAAATTGTATAAAGGGACATTAGCATATCTGAGGATTGGGCCCATCGATTGGCATTTTCAAAAGACCCTATGGGACTTAGGCACCCACTTCCCATTCAAAGCCAATGGGACTTGGGTGCCTAACTCCCATAGCTCCCTTTGAAAATCCCATATTAGTGGGTTGTGTCTGACTGACATTGCCCAATGGGGAAATAGTTTAAATTGGCACCATAGGACTGGATACAGTTCAAATAGAGTGAGATGTGCCAGGCAATTTTGTTCAAACAGCACAGAACTCCACGGGAGAGAGAAAGAGAACGTCTTGTTGAAAGATAATTAGGGAATCATCCAAATGCCAATTGCAGATTTAAATCAAAGCATATTCCTTTCAGACCTCTGTAACTTATTGAGGAGAACTCCCATGAAGTTGGACCCATAACTTCCCTTGATGTCTTTGAAAATCTCCCCCCGAGAGAGAGAGAGAGAGAGATTGCTGGTCAAACAATGGAAAAGAAATTTCAGAAGAAAAAAAATTCCTTTTTTAAAATCAAAATGTCTAATTTCTCAAAAGGATTAGATCAGCTCTGAGTTGTATATAAATTCCTTTCCATCCATTGATGGACTTTAGATAGTTTTGTATGAAACAACCTTCTTCCGAGAGTTATGGGGGAAATGACAGAGTCTATCTTGAAGATCTCCAAGCCATGAGAATGTGTTGTAAGAATTTGTTGCTATGTTGTAGAATTGTGTAAGAAAGAAGTGGTAAAGCCCATTACAGTATTCGGTCCCTTTATTTGCAGGTTTGTTCCTTAACAAGCTATTTTCCAGGGTTTTCTGCCATCTACATTTAAAATGTCCGAAGCACCTCCTTTGGGAGACCACTCCACAGCTAATAATCTCACTGATATCATAATACACATATACATCTGATGAAGTGGGTTCTAGCCCACGAAAGCTTATGCCCAAATAAATTTGTTAGTCTCTAAGGTGCCACAAGGACTCCTCATTTTTTTTTTTTTTTTTTCTGATACAGACTAACACAGCTACCACTGAAACCTGTCACTGATAGGAAAGTTTCTGAATATAAACATTCCTTTTGAAAGTTTATACCCACGGGCAACAGCCTCAGATATTCACTCCCCTCTCTGATGTTTACGTCCTTTACAAACTGGCAGTTGCGTCCCCCCTGCTCAGAGGTCATTTTGCCATGTTATAATATGTTATTCCAATCTTTCATCATAAGCTCTTCCCCTCTCGTCCCTGTGAGCCTGATCCAATGGTGAGTCTTTCCATTGGTTTTAATGGGAGTTGGATGTTGGCCAGTTCTTTGGACAAATGCTTGCTAGAAAGAGAGCTAATGCTAATTGTTTTCTGGGGGTATGCTTACACTGCAGCTGGCAGAGAGCCTCCCAGCCCGGGTAGACAGACACATGCTAGCATCAAAGGAGGTGATGCGCTAAAAATAGCAGTGTGGACATTTGAGGCTCCAGAAGAGCCTCAGGCTAGCTACCTGAGTTCAAACCCATGAGGCTGGGTAGGCTTGGATTCGGTAGCTAGCCCAAGCCTCCACCAGAGCCACAATGTCCACACAGCTATTTTTAGCACACTAGGTCAAGCTAAACTAAAGCCAGTGTCTACCCACAGCTCTCTCCCAGCTACAGTGTAGACATCTGTGAAACCCTAGATAATGCTTCTAGTGTGACTGACTGGATCTTTATTTTTCAGTAATTAATGCTGGGCCTGCATCTATACGGCCTTAAATATGGTACTCAGGTGGGTGGAGGAAAATCTGAACCCAACTCCATGTTTACAAACAGTCCCAGTCTTCAGAACAGAACAAAGCTCCCTGCATCCAAACACTCCTGACCTTCAGACTGCTTGAAATCTGGATCTGAACTTCTGGCTAGAACCTGTCTCCAGCTGGAAGGATTGTTATTATGATTTCTTGAGCTATTGATAGAATTTCAAACTTTGCAGCTCACAAGTCATACTGGACTTGGAAATGAGACAGGTGCACCACACTCCATTTGCTGATTCTCCAGACTTGGGCAAACATATATTTTAAAGAAGCATACATACACTCTGGCTCCTCAGAGGTTTCACATAGCATGATGCCACGCACTTTCATCTTCTGAGTAGGAGGCCAGTCCCCAAACTTCAAGAAATATGGAAACACTGGTGTGGGCACCACTTTCTGAATGAAACCTCTATTTGCTGACTCATTTGCCCAACAAACCGCAGCTTCTGGTGAGCAATGGTTCTGAGAGTTAAAGCGTTTGCACAAGTGCCAAACACTGAGCTGCTGTTGTGATCCGGGTGGGAGATGCACAGACGGGAAGAATTTGTGGTACGTTCAGGACATCGTTCCAGATCTAGGGCAGTTTTTGCATGATGTCTGCAAAGAGCTTCACTGACGTGCCATGGAGAAAAGATTTACTTCAGTCTTTACAAATGACCTATTCCCTTCCCTCCCCATCCAAGGTTTGTTTGCAAAGTGAGGAAAGAAGCTCTCTCTGCACTGTGCTGTCACCTCCTGCTGCAGCTTTCCAAATTTACTGGCTTTGGCGTGATTCTGCAAACACACATGTGCTCATCTTTCAAGCTTGAAGCCAGTCGCAACTATTCATCAATTGCCTGAAGTTATTCACATATGTAAGCATTTGCAAGTTTGGAGCCCTTGTTTTAGCTTTCTTTAAAGAGATCAGAATCTGAGAAATTATCCCGGTTACTATGTCTACAGCGGGTGCTATTTAAACACAGACAATAAATAAACCCCTCTCTTCTCCTAGGGTGACCAGATGTCCCGATTTTATAGGGACAATCCTGATATTTAGGGCTTTTTCTTATATAGGCTCCTACTACCCCCCACCCCGTCCCAATTTTTCACACTTGCTGTCTCGTCACCCTATCTTCTCCAAAAGAAACTTTACAAACAATTTAAGAGACATTTACAACCAAATTTTCAAAGCAGGTCACTGAGTTTGAATGCCATGCTTGACACACCACATGCAAACTACATTTTCAGAGATGCTGGAATTGATCTGAATTGGGGGTGGGGTTGCTCAGCATTTTTGGAAAACAAGCTTATGGTTTCACAGGTTGGATACTCAAACTCAGAGGTACTGAAGATTAGCAGGTATTTTTGAAAAGGTGGCTGTCACCGGGAATACTGCCAGAACCAACAAAAGCTTTCAAATTGGAGGAAATTTTCTATGCACCCAGTGTAGGTGAAATGATCACCATTATGCAGCCTATTGCCTGGAAATAATTCCCACAAAAATATTAGGGGAAGTATCAGTGAAAAGATTGCTACAGTGAGTTCTATCCATCTATGTCCCAATTAAGTGATGAAAACTCCATACTTAGGATCAAATTTGGGTCACTTAGAACAGACAGAGATACAAAAATATACTGTACATACACTTGTGCAGTGCCATATCTGTCTCTCCATCTATGACTCTCTGAAATCTATACCGCTATACACACATTTATAGAATGAACAAGCAGATTTAAATAATTTGTGTTTACCTCTTGATATCTAGACATACCGAATCTGCTGATTTTTACCTTACTCTGAATGTGTTGGCTGAGTAGCTTCCAGATACAGAACATATGGAAAACCAGAAATTCAAAGGAAGAATTTTTTTTTAATTAGAATGTTGAATCCTACAAATCTTGTGTTTTAAATGTTCTCATGCTTCTTGCATGAAGCATCATCCGACAGGGACTGCACTAAAGGAACAGCTCATTGCTTTTATCCTAAATGTTGCAAGCGAGAACAGTTATGGGGGGAAAAGATAGCTCAGTGGTTTGAGCATTGGCCTGCTAAACCCAGGGTTGTGAGTTCAATCCTTGAGGGGGCCCCTTTGGCATCTAGGGCAAAATCAGTACTTGGTTCTGCTAGTGAAGGCAGGGGGCTGGACTCAATGACCTTTCAAGGTCCTTTCCAGTTCTAGGAGATAAGATATCTCCATTAATTTTTTTTTTAGTATCCATCCCCTTCTTGGAAATGAATGAAATAATCAAGTTCTGCTCTCACAATTCATATGTGAGCTTGCTCCATTGAAGTCAATGGGGCCAATATTCCTTTGGTGTAAATTGTCACACTGCTGTTGGAGCTAAGACAATTTCATCATGGCAGCAAAGAGAACTTGAATTGAAATATCAAATCTAGCTGAAATAAAAGCCTCTCTCTCAAGGCATAAAGATGCCCTTGTCAATTGCAGAGAAATAAGCCTTCATCTCAGCTATGAAAACTGATGGGTTAATCGTGTAGACAATGCTGGTGTCTCTAGACAATCTTGTCGTTGTTGCGACAGGTGAAATGGTACAGGAGATATTTTCCCCCTAAGCCTGTGCATCAGTGTTCATGGATCACAACTGAATAGTCTTGGTATGTGGATATTACATATCTTGGCCTTTCATTAGCTCCACATAGAAACATGTTGCAATTTTGTTTGGCAGATTTGAAGGGGGCAGGCAAAGAGACCTGCCATAAAAGTCTTCAAGTCAAATCCTGCGGTCCTTTCTGAGCCAAGACTCCCCGGGAAATTTTGGCTGAATAATGACTGCAGGAATTGGTCCTTCATATGAAATTTATGACAGCGCAGAGGGCCAGCATAAGGTGTAAGAGCAGGGCATAGGCTTTATGCTGGTCTCTCTGAACAGTGATGAAGTGAAGAAAGCCAGATGTAAACACATCATTGCATGAAGAACGAAGTTTTAAATGGCATCAATATGGGTGTCGATTACTGATGCTTAGAGATCCAGGGCCAGACCCCAAAAGATTCTGAATATCTTTTGCTAGGTGCTAATGGTCTCAACTCCCACAGGTTTCAATGGTAACCTAAGGTGCTTAGAATCACGCAGGAGGCACTCAGCTCCTGGTAGGGTTGTGCCCTATAACTGTGACCTTACCTTAATAAAACAGCTTATTTCAAAGCAACAGTATATAACAGAACCCCCTTTTCACTAGTTTAAGACCACACAGGTCAGTCAAAAGGCTTGACCAAACTTATGAATCTCACATGCTATGTACATGGATCCCAATCCTACACATTCTATTCAGTCAGAACTCCTACTTTCTCATGAGATTCCCAATATTTTCTGTTTTCATGAGCACAAAGTAAATTCCTCCCAAATCTTCTTTATCCTTACTACCATGAGGCCTCCCTTCCCAATGGTCTCACTTTAGCAGAATTAAAACCCCCTTCAAGACAACTGTGTTATTAACTGTAAGAAATTGCTTTCCTTTGCTCCGGCTGCTGCAAGAGGCTTATGAGAACAAGTGACTCAAGCATTGCTAGCAAAGGAGGATGTGGGGTCAGTGCCGGCTCTGCACTTGTGCAGAGCTCCCCAAACTTCTGGGGGGATATCGATTTATAGACAAAGTGTCTGATTGTCACTGCCTTGCAACTTCTGCCTTCATTTACATCTATGCAAAGTGGGTTTAAACAGCTACCACTGGTGTGAGTGGACATGTCTGATTAGCTGGTGCAATTTGCACTCACCGTGCAAGGAGCAAAGCAGTGGAGAACCAGGCCCTGACACCTCTGATATATCACAAAACCACTTCCTTGTCTCCCATACATGCTCTATCTCAGATAGAGCACGAGCTGCTTGCTCCAAACTCATGTTAAGGTGCACACCACATGGGGAATGGTAGTGCATGAGGGCCATGCATATGAGCTCACCACTAAGGCAGAGAGGTGGCTCCTTAGCATACCACTCACCCAAGCCTCAAGCACCAGTACAAGCACAGCTTATATGTGGTTTAGAACCCTTTTGCTACTGAAAAATTTTATGCACAAAAGTTGAAACTTACACAGTGTGTGCTGGAGATGATGACAGAGCTTGAGATGAAACTGAGGCCGTCATTCATGCTGACCTGAAGAGCTGCCTCCCTGCAAAAAAAAAAAACCAGGACAGCCATCTGCCATGCTGCATCAGACACGTGCCCCCCTTGAATCTGGGATCCTGATATCAGGCTCTGGCCAGTACCCGAGGTTTCAAACATAGGCCATCCTCACTGCCCCATACCGCTATATTGTAATGCACTCAGCCAACTGTGCAATGTATTATATGGCGAAAAAATTGACAACGCTGAGAAAAGAAGGGAGCAAAATATCACCTCTTCATTCCCTTAGTCCTAGGCCCAACCTAGCCTTAGCACAATTTAGAGCAGCTTCAGAGTTGCTCTATATTTTCCTTAACTGGCTATATTATCCGGTATCTCTACTATCTGCTTCCAGGTTTGCTAGATCCTACCTGCTACTGACAAGTCTGCCTTGTGCTCCTTAATCTCACTAGTCATTAAATGTCTGTACCTTTGGTTAACAATTGTCTGTTCTGTTTATTAAGGTCAGAACATACATACAAACTCCCTCTCCAGCATAACAACAGGGTATTCCCCACTCCCATATAAAGAACTGTTTTCCCTCTACTAACTGACACGAGATTAAAAATTACATCATCTTCCTCGAGCTCTGTACTTTCTATTCCAATTGGGAATAAAAAAAACACTTGACCCTCTCAGTTCATCGAATGAGAGGAAGTCACAAATATGTCAAGCACTGGGGAGTACAGAGCGCAAAGCCCAAAACAAGGGACATGACAGCTGGGGACAAAGCATTCTCTAGTGAATGGTTCCTGCTATGGAATGAATTTCCAGAGGAGATTAGACTAAGATAGAATCTGCCTGTCTTTAGGGAAAGTTGCAAAAAACTCTCTTACTACCATATCGCATTTCCACCATAACCAGAATGACATTTACATCATCAGCCCCACTCTGCTTGCTTCCCACACAAAATGAAAAACAGAAATGCCTTCCTCAACCAGAATTCCTATAACCCAAAAGGAAGAGGAAGGAATGACTCCATGAACTCTACTAGGGACCTTGCTATTGCCAATCCAATGCATGTGAAAAGAGATGAGATACCTTGGTGATGGACAGCAGTACAAAATCTTTGGATACAATGGAAAGTTAGGAATGCACCTGCCTGCCTTATCGTTATGGTGATGTTACTATGGGAGAGGCAGTGGGAAGAGGCAATGGGACACAAACAAGCAACACACATTTAAAAAAAAATTGTATGAGTTCTTAAACCCATTAACAGGCCAGATTCACAGAGTTTGCAGGTGATGACTGATTTCTCGCAGCTCCAGCTCCAGGGCTTCACGGTAGTATAACATTTAGTATAACATTGTGCAGAAGAACTGAGCAGATGCAGTGACTGCTGTCCAATAACAAAATAGTCTCTTAAAACCGAGGAATGATGATGCACTGCAGAACTTCTAGAGCTGTGCAGTCAGAGACAAACTAATTCAGCATTGTCTCCCATGCTTTGAGCCAATCATGCCATCCTTTTTCACATAAGTCAACGGTAACTGACTTATGTGTCAATGCCCATTCAAATCAGTTGACTTGAATGGCTCTGGATCTGGATTTCTAAGTGAGAAAGGGCAGCAGGACTGGGCCACTTCTGTCTTATGACCAGTTCTCCCCCTTTTTAACTGTCTCCCAACTCCCAAAGATCAGCAGATTTTCACAAAATCCCGTTTTTTGGATCCTATCTTGAGTCACAGGAGCACTGGAGGCTCAATACCCCACTGTCTAGCTTTACCCTATTGAAATAATTTCAGAGAGAGCTTCTAAGGCTACTGTTTTACAATTAAGTTAAGATCTAGTCAGTCCTGACATGTCCATACATGACCAACAGACTGTGGTTCAGTTTTCCTGTGAGGAATTTGTGGGATAGGAAGTAACTGTGGCCCAGTTTAATAGTGAATACAGGGATATATGTTAGTTAAAAGCAGGCAAATCAATTATTCTTCCTCAGGCAATAAATGGGATCAGTCAATTTCAAATGCTGGTGGATATCTCTAAGAACTTACATGCCAACTTCTCGTAATACAGGTGCTGGGCAGAGCAAATAGGTATCTTCTACCACGAAAGGTTTCTCATCTGGAGAAAGAAAGAGAGAAAGTGGTCTGATGTGTGAGGAGATTGGTAACGCACCATTTATAAATTAGGATTACCATAAAATTTACAACATCTTAATTCTCTCTCATGGTATATAAATAGGCTTTGAAGGATTAGATTTTTAATCTGTAAACATCAGTACATGTCTGTTTCGCTGTACACATACAAACTGCTGAGGAAATATTTCCACTGATAATAGCTGAAATGTAGAGTTAAACAAAGTGAGAAATATGGTGCTTGAGAACTTAGAGTTTAATGTAAAGATATTTATTTTGTATAGTTTGACATGTGATGCTGACAATTTGTGTTTTAATGGTTATCAAACCTTAATTTTTTTTAATATCAGCATCAAACTGTCATTAAATAATTATTGGTTGACCCTCCCCCAGGTGACAACCCCATTAATTTTCCACTGTGAAAATTTAAGTTGATAAAAATAGGGAAAATATTGCTTAAAGTCCATAGTCTTGTGCAACTGTGAAAATTTAGATAGATACAAATAAAAGAAAGATTAAAAATAGATGTCTCTCAAAATTATTTAAAAAAAAATCGAATTCTGCCAAACCTATGTATAAACACATGGAGTGGGGGTGGAAATCTAGTGGTCAGACTGCACTGAAAACTCCTGGATTCTATCTCTGGCTCCCCACTGACTTGGTGCGATGACCTTAAGCAAATCCATTTTACCTCTCTGTGCTTCAGTTTACCCACCTGTGTAATAGGGATAATAAAACTTACCTGCCTCTGGGGTGTTGTGCGGCTCAGTTAATTAAGAGGAGCCCCATGCATGCATGCCTAGGTGCGTTTAATATAGTGCTCTCTCTGCTATTGCACTATGCAGTTACTAGAACCGGGTGAAATTTTCAACAAAAAATGCAGATTTGCCAAAACACACATTTCACCAATTTGTGTCAGTTTTCCTGAACTGTTCATTTTGACAAACAAACCAAATAAATTCAGAAAAAGTTGACATTTTCAAAACAAAATATTTCAATTTTTCTCTGTTTGAAATGACTTTTTCTTTCAAAATTCCCTTCAATTGTATTAAAAAAAAAGTGAATGTGTTAAAAATACTCAAACTCTAAATGAAACGTTTCATTTTGGGTCAAACAAAACATTTTGTTCAAAACAATTTTTTTTATTTTATGATTTACTGAAAAATTTGTTATTCTCAAGCTGTAGAAGTTGCTGTCCATCAAGGATTGTAGGTTTCTGAACTGCCCCATAATTAGAGACATGCAAACCTCAAAATGTTCAGAGGTGATTATGCCAACCTCTTTGGCTTAGAAAATCTCACCAAAAGTAGGCTCAAAACCTTGAGATTTCAGGTGCTTCCTTGGTTTTAGCTGGACCGGAAATACTGCAAGAGTAGCTTTTTATGAATTAATGTGCTGGTTCTGCTTCCAATCCCTGATGAAATCAGGATGGGTAGAGGTTGTAAGGGAATTTAGGTTGGGATTTTCAAAGGAGCCTTATGGGAATTAGGCATCCAACTCCCATCGACACTCCTAACTCCCTTAGAACTCTTTGGAAATGGTAATCTAAATTTTTGACTTTTCAACCCTCAGAAAGGATTAAGAATTTGAGCAAGGGATTGGATTAGATGACCTCCTGAGGTCTCTTCCAACCCGAATAGTCTATGACGCTATGATTCTAAGGTTTGAATGAGGTTCAGGTAATCTGTTTCACCTGAACTGATTTCCTGGCTCAAGAGAAAAAACAGTCAGTGTGTGCACGCATCTGTCTAGGCATTCATAACATGCTCATCACTGTAATATCTCTAGTATAACCATTAAAACCTAGCACTGGAAGTAGGGAGATCTGGCTTCTACCAGATCTGGTAGTTCCTGATTCTACCAATAAGTAACTGCGACCCATATCTTAGCAAAGCAGCTATGCAGATGAATAACTTCAAGCACATGAATAGTTCCATTGAGATCAATGGAACAGCTTACATGCATAAAGTTACCCACATGCTTAAACATTTTTCTGGTTTGGGACCTTTCTGACCTTGGGCAAATTATATAAATGCTCTGTGCCTCAGTTTCCCTAGCTGTATAATGATCATTATCTTTATCTTTATTGGAGACTTGATTCAGGTTAGTAAAGTGCTTGGAGATCCTCAAGTAGAAAGCAAAACAGAAGTGCTGTGTATCCTTTTACATAGCTTAAAAAGGGTTCATTAATGCTATATTGAGTGAGTCCCAGCATCACAATAGGTTGCTTATAACTAGAAGTGGCCAAAAAAGGAAATTTCCGTTTCATGGGAAATTTCATTCAACCTGACACTATAGCCTGAACCCTACATGACTGAATGCTACTCTCATTGCTAGAACACAAAAATTGTCTTCACAGCCCAGGACTGGACACTATGGGCTAGATTCTCTCCCCCTGTTCTGGCCACTTTGCCCTGCCTGATAGAATCTGGCCCTAAATGGCTAGCTGAGAATCCCCCAGTGCAGGGAAGCTCCCAACTCATATAAATTAACAAAGACAGTTCTTATGCCAACTCCCCTATCCTGGCATAGAGGGGACATGATGAGAAAGGGAAGGGGTGGATCTCAGCAAGAGAGAGAATCTGGACCTCTCTCTCTCTCTCTCTCTCTCTCTCTCTCCCTCCCTCTTTATATAGCTGGTTGCTTCTCAATCATGGCAATTGGTCACTCAAAATTTACAACAAACTGGCCAACACCGGGGGGTCAAATGTTAAGAAATGGCCAGCATCCAACAACTCCTATTAATAATACCTAGCACTTTTCATCAGTAGATCTCAACGCATACTACAAAAGAGGTCAGTATAATTATCCCCATCTTACAGATGGGAAAACTGAGGCACCGAGCGGGCCAGAGACTTATCCAAGGTCACTCAGCAGGGCTGGGAACTGAATCCAGGGCTCCTGAGTCCGAGTCTAGTGCTTTATCCTCTAGGCCACATGATCTCTCGCTAAGAGCAACAGCAGCTGGTAGGTATGGAATATCCCTAAAAAAAAAGGGTAGGATCCTAAGTAGGAGTTGAGCTCTTTTGCAAATCTGGCCCTCTGTTTTTAGGGAATCTTGAGCAAGTTGGAATTCCGAATTGTCTATCAGTATTTGTTAGTTGTATGACCAGAGCTCCTAGGAACCCTAGTCATGGACTAGGACCCCCTGCTCTTTTCGCTCATCATGCTAGGTGCTGTACAAAACACAGAACCAAAAGATGGTCCCTGCCCCAAAGAGCATCAGAAAGAGGCAAACTTTGAAGCTGAACAGAGTGCTGTGAACGTCCAGGAGAGATTTTCTTCAGCAGCTTCTGACCTCATTTAAACTTTCATTGGTCACAATGCAACTGTTTCCCCCACTGCAGGCCAACCCACAGCAACAGCAGAGCCCTCTGTGAAACCAGGCCCTCTCCTCAGTGGTTAGCTCAGCAGGGCTCACTGGGAAATGAGGCAGTACAGCATATTTTGCTGCAACCCCATGAAGTTCTGAGGGGGTGAGGCAGATACTGATCACAGGGTTTTTATGGCCCTGCAGCTAGCAACATAAAACCCTCTAGGGGCTGGAAGCAAATAATAGCAGAAGAGAATTCTCTCCCTGACATTTCTATGGCAGCTTTTCTTATTGAAGATAAATATATATTATTTTGCCGTATTGTTCCATGGGTACCCTCCCAGTGCATATGACACCCTCATGTGTTTTCCTGATATGGCAGCATTTTGAAAGAGGATTTTCCAAAGCCGGTTGGGAAATGTTTATTTTTATTCCCATGGAAAATTTCAACAATAATGAGGAAAAAAGTTAGTTTTCACAAAATTTTTCTTAAGAAGTTTTCATGTTTTCATTTAAAAAAGCAGGGAGAGGGGTTGGGAGGCTTTCTGCAACAACAACAAAAAGTTTTAGAGGTTTTGGGGAGGTTTTTTGACAAAAAAACTCAAAAATGTTGCCAAAATTGGACATTTCCCACACATTTCCATTTTTGTCAAAAATAAGTTGTGAAAGAAAAATTTTGATGAGCGCCATTATTTTCAGTGATGGGTCAGGTCTTGGCATCTGGATTTTGTGCACACAGCTCAGCGGATGAGAGTTGGTTTTAAGCCACTGTTACTCTCCCCTGAACCTGTGCCCACCAGGTGCTAATTTGGTGCCACGCTTACTCTGCCCATAGCCCCAAGGGGATTGCCAGGGCATAGGGAGATACACTGACAACCTTCTTGGTTTGGGAGAATGTGGGGGTGGGTTGGAAGGAGGTTGGCAAAGAGGCTGGCTTTACAGCATCAGAGGATTTCCCAACACTAGCTACAGACCCTTTAAGCCATGTGTAAGCCAAGTGGAGATCAGAGTTGGACTGCAGGCAGTATACAATCTATAGGTGACCTTTCGCATCTACCTCACACAGGCGTAACCACAAGGTGCAAGACAGAGAAGAATCAGGCCCTGGGACCATAAACACCCTGAGGAGCCTGATTCTATTCTCACTTATACCAGTGTAAATCAGGAGTAACTCTAGGGAAGTTAATGAATCATATCAATGCATGTGACAGCAGAATGAGGTCTCATGTCAGTCAGATGGGCCATTTTCTTCTTCTAAAACATCAAGGTAAAAGGCAAAGAACATGCACTCTCCAGCATTTAAAGCACTAAAAGCTGCTTTCGTTTTGCAAGACCTTTTGCTGAGAATATTTCACAAGCATTTTGTTTCTCTCCTCTCCTCCCCACTCCATTTCTTCTCCCGAAATTAAATCTACTCTCCTCTAGAAAGTTTATCGGTCTTCTAGTCCCCAGGGCCTACCCTAGCTCATAGCTGGCAGGTTTAGCTATGGGGAGGGATTGTTTTGTTTGGAGAATGTTTTTGTTTCACCACAGAAATGAGTAACTTTAACTCCCCCCCCCCCCAACAAAAGAAGATCCTTTTGGTTTGCATAACTCCAGCCATCTGACTCCTTCCTGGAAAACTGCATTGGGAAACAAAACAAAAATGCCTTTCATCTGCTATTCAGTTTGTCTGTGCAGGATGCATTTGAAATTATGCTGCTCCTCTTTGCAGGCTGCAGAAAAATGGGCTGTATTCCTCTGCAGGGAAAGACGGGCCAAAACATTAACAATCTTTGGACTTTGTGGCTTGGACCTGTCTCAGTTCACAAGATACATAGAAGAACCGTTGATGGTAGAGTAATCAGGTACTCAGGGCATTAGATGGGAGACAAAAGACTTGAATTCTATGCCTGGCTCTGTCACGGACAAGCTGTGGGTCCCTGGGAAAGTCACTTCGCCTCTCTGAGCCTCCATTTCATTGATTTAGAATAGATCGTAAGCTCTTTAAGGTCAGGAACTTTCTCTTAATACAGTCCTGCCTAAAGGCCCCATTGTGCTAGATGCGTTATCCACATATAATAATACAGATTTCCTGACCTTACGAGCTTACAAATCTAAACAGGAATCAGTGCAATAGTTCACAATGTCCTTGTTGGCAGTCTCAGTAGAGAAGACAAGGTGCAATGGGTATATGGACACTAACCAACCGTTTAACTGAGGGGTACATTTCCAGGGCAGTGTGTGTATGGGAAGCTTTCTTGCTGCAGCTCATGCAAATCTATTCTCTGCAGAGGCCCTCATGCAATAAGGAACCTTCCATCAGCACTTAAACTTATGCAATCTACTCATTAACCTTTAATTCGCTCTTCTCTGGCTCAAAGAATATTTATAGCCTGTAAAACCAACTGATCCTCACTTGAAGACCATTCCTTTCTGCTTCTGACCTTGGCGAGCTTCTGCCAATTGCCTTCCACTGAGCCAGCCCTCTTTTCAATCTGTAACCTTAGGGTGAAAAAAATTCCAGACACATGCTGGATTTCACAGGAAGCTCAGAATGGATGTTTTGATGAAACATAAAGGAGCAAAATGACCCAAGCAGAGCCACCAAAAGAAGGTAGAACTACTTTCATATAACCATGCAGTGCAGAAGCAGGCCAGCTTTAGGCTAGAAGCTAACTCTGTAGAGACAATTGGAGGACAGACTGAATGGGGACTGCATGAAGGCTAAGACAAGGATTTTAAAAACTAACCATGCGTCTGATGAAGTGGGTATTCACCCACGAAAGCTTATGCTCCAATACATCTGTTAGTCTTAAAGGTGCCACAGGACTCTCTGTTGCTTTTTACAGATCCAGCCTAACATGCCTACCCCTCTGATACTTGTAACCAGTGATTGTTACTGTTTATTATTTGCATTGCTGTGGCGTCTAGGAGCCCTGGTCATGGATCTGGGTCCCATTGTGCTAGGTGCTGTACAAACACGGAACAGAAAAAAAACAACCCCTCCCTTAAAGAGCGTATACAACTCTCAAATGATTTGGGGTGCCTCTCTTTCTGAGAAAGACACAATGCAAAGGGGCCCGAAAGCTCACCACTTTCTGAAAATCGTTTCTCTTTACTATGTCTCAACTCCCTACTAATCACATCTTTTCATCTTGGCCTTAGTGCTTGAGTCTTCATTTATTTCACTTGCCTAAAGTGTATCTTCCCAAGGATCATCCAGCCTTGATGTGACCCACTGTTTCCTTGTTTGATAATTGGATTGTTTGGGGGGGCAGGGATCATCTATTGTATAGTGCCATAATTCAAATTCTAATAATAGTCACTTCAGTGACTCCTGAAGCAACAGGCTCCCCCCCAGGAACATCTGTTCTGTGCTGCATCCTAGATGCTTCTTCAGGAAGTGTTTAAGACTAGCCTATCTTGAGCCTTTTAACTCTTCAGCTATTCCTTCGACACCAGGCAGAGATTAAAAAGAAAAAAAAGGGAGGTCAAGAAAATACCTTGGAAATCTTCATGCCATCTACTAAACAGTGATCTTTGTTTATCCTAGCTGATTTTTTTCCCCTCCCACTCTACTGCTTAGGGTTGCCTTCCAAGAAAAAATCCTTTTTTTGACTTGAAACCCGTTTGTGGGGAGGTAGGAATGCAGAAAGAGAGACACTGTTGTGTTCTCAGAGCTAGAGAAATTGCCTATTAAAAGACCCCATCAGTAAGAAATGAATGTTTTGCTAATGCTATAATGAAAGCCATGCTGAAATCATGCTATAATTTCCCTGCTTTGTATAGGGAGCCACGCTTTCTGAAACCCAAAGCCATTGCGAGGCGATTTAGGGAATGTTTGGAGGGGGAATGGGTAAAGTATAGAGCTGTGATGTCACATTCTGCATGATTTGTAGCTAGAGTGAAAGGATCTGGATGGAATCTGTTTTCTCCAATCGGTTCATCTGTCATGCTTGGGATTTTATTTTAAATGACAACACATGCTTTAAAAAGGCTGCTAATGAAACTTGGCAGGCATTGTATTACCACTGGGCGAATTTGCTTTCACTAATAGCTGATGGTTCAGAAGGGTAGCGCATGCTCTAAATAAGTGTCATTCCTTAGAAGAAAGCTTTAAGAACTCCAGAATGCTACATTTCCATCATGGTCCTGTAGAGCTGTATCACAGCATCTCCATATCTACTGTTGTTATTATTAACAGACACTGCACAAACACAGAGCGTGAGACAGTCCCTGCCCTACAGAGCTTACACAGACAAACAGAGAGAGAGGAACTGAATTGCCCAAAGTCACACAGCAGACCAGTGGCCAAGCCCAGGCCTTCTAATTCCCTGGCCGGTACTCTATCCACAGCCTGTTCTGACGTGGTGCATTACTCCAAGCTAAATACCATAACTTCATGCACGCGTAATCTGTCCTGGGAAAGGCAGCTGCATTTCCTATAGCATTGTTCATACAACCTGGATCCCATTACATTGTATGGCGTTTGCTCATACCATTATAGAGTTCAACACTGCCATGACAGAGAGAGAGGACAATTAAGAGGCTTAGGCAGGGGAAGAGAGACACGTATTCAGTAAAGGCTTAAAGCGAGATGGTGAGTCAACCAGGCAGACACAGATTAGAAAACAGGAGCTGTGGAGCAAAAGGCTCTTGCGCTAATGGTGGCCACGCCGCATGGAGCTGTGGAGAGTAAGTCAGCGTGAGGCAGCCAGAGGAAGAGGGAAGACAGGAAGTCTGTGGAAGGTAAAAATAAGAAAGTCAGGAGGAATTGCACGGGGAATTGGTGGATATGCTGGTCCGTGCAGTTCGGACCATAAACCTCACTCCCTGCTGGTATCCAGCACATACATATGTGGTCCTGTTCCTGTTGTTTCTCGCCTCTCTTCAGACGCCAATTGCACTCATGAAAACAGGATGTCATGTCTCTACCCTGAGATATTTTCTCCTGCCTTGTTACCGGTGCCACGCCATGGCTAGCTCACTCTGCTGCATTAAGGTAAGGAGCCATTCGGTCCTGTGGACCAAGTGCTTGCCTAATCATCAGAAGACATAGGTTCTACCCCTGGCTCTGCTACTAACCAGCTGTGTGACCTTAGACAAGTCATTTCACCTCTATTTTCCCTCACACTCTTTGTCTGGCTAGTCAGCTTGTAAACTCTTTGGTGCAGGGACTGTCTCTTGTTATGTGCATGTACAATGCCCTGAACAATGAGTCCATTATTTTGTTTGGGACATCCAGGTGATCCTGGAGCTTAAGAACGGATGAGAGTCTTTTAGCAACATAAGTGATTCAGGTAGATTGTAATTAGAATCTCTCTGGATAAATCCGTTTGAGCCAGTACAATTCATAGATTCATAGATTCTAGGACTGGAAGGGACCTCGAGAGGTCATCGAGTCCAGTCCCCTGCCCTCATGGCAGGACCAAATACTGTCTAGACCATCCCTGATAGACATTTATCCAACCTACTCTTAAATATCTCCGGAGATGGAGATTCCACAGGCTCCCTAGGCAATTTATTGCAGTGTTTAACCACCCTGACAGTTAGGAACTTTTTCCTAATGTCCAACCTAAACCTCCCTTGCTGCAGTTTAAGCCCATTGCTTCTGGTTCTATCCTTAGAGGCTAAGATGAACAAGTTTTCTCCCTCCTCCTTATGACACCCCTTTAGTGAAAAGTGTTTCTAAGAGTTCCTGCCATCTGCAGAAAAATCCTGCTGGTGGATGTACACCTGATCACAGGCCAGCTCAGCTGGTCACTCACAACTTTAGCAGTCACAGCTTTTTCTCTCTCTTTTTATTTTTCATCTTGTAACTATGAACATTACAAGTTGATTCTCTCACCTCTCCTCACCATCATCCCTCGCCAATAAGTAATGGGCTTAATCTGCAGCAAAGAAGATTTAGGTTAGATATTAGGAAAACCTTTCTAGCTCTAAGGGTGGTTAAGCTCTGGAACAGGCTTCCAAGGGAGGTGGTGGAATCTCCATAACTGGAGGTTTTTAAAAACAGGTTGGACAAACTCCTGTCAGGGATGGTCTAGCCTTACTTGGTCCTGCCTCGGAACAGGGGGCTGGACTTGATGACCTCTCAAGGTCCCTTCCAGCCCTGTATTTCTATGATTCTGTGTATAATCCCAATAAAATATATACTGAAAATCTATTAGCTCCATGGCTTTAATGACCTCAGTGAGTCTTGTCCATCTTGTTTTGGGTCTCATTTCATAAGGTTTTAGGAACTGCTGGCTTCATCTTATCTTTAAAATAAGCGTCTTGCCTGATATAATCAGATGCTGAGAGGTTTCAAACAAACAAAACAGCTGAGCTATCCAGCCCCCCATATGGTTCCCATTAATCCCTAACTGAGTTAACTCATATTTTAAACCTGTTACAGCCAAGTATCACAAAAACACAAAAAATCAAGAATGCAGGCTGAGTCTGCAGTGCTGTATTAAAAATAACAACAGGCCAAATCCTCTCTGGGTACAAGTCAGCGCAACTCAAAGCTACAATAGCTGTACCAATATTACACTGGTAGAGAATTTGGCCCAAGATTGGCCCAAGAACCCCAGACAGAATCTGTTGAGTTCCAGTACAAGGAGGTGGCTCACTCACAGGTCTTAGCTTTTCTCCTTGGCTTCGCAGTGGGGTGAGAGACCTTTCACCTCTAGGTTACCAAATCAAATCCAGACCAGGGCTGTGAGAAACTAGTTGACGGGTTTCAGTCCAGTTCCTAGTATCTGCCTCAAAATAATCAGCTGCAAATAGCACAAGGTGCCAAGGACTACTTAGGAGAGACTGAGCTACTCCCTTTGCCCCCAGTGGACTTCTCTTCAGATCAGGGTTGATGCATATTGGCTGGGAGGGGACAACTTCTATGGTCACTATACCTGGTCTCTGGGTAATAGAGGACTTTGGCTTCACATTACAGGGGCACTGGAAGGAGATGCTAGATGTGTAGGCCCCTGAGTTGTTGTGATAATAGAGGTTTATTCATTTTTAAGAACATAAGAATAGCCATACTGGGTCAGACCAAAGGTCCATCCAGCCCAGTATCCTGTTTTCCAACAGTGGCCAATGCCAGGTGCCCCAGAGGGAGTAAACCTAACAGGTAATGATCAAGTGATCTCTCTCCTGCCATCCATCTCCACCCTCTGACAAACAGAGGCTAGGAACACCAGATAGATAGATGCAGCAAGTAAACAAAAGTGGTGGAAGAAATCCTCTTCAACTCATCTAAGTACCAGGTCACAGTGTTTGGGAGTGAGGTTCCATTCACTTCAACTGGTTCCTCCTCTTGGCAAGCTAGAATTTTATCTCTCTGTGAGCAGAATGCACTGAATAGCATAAAGCTGACTGACGACATTACAGTTTCATAAAAGATGTTTGGATGTTTCCTAGAATGCCTGGCCTCAGAGCTAGCCAAGACCAAGGCAGCCAATTATGGAGGCGAGGCAGGTTAAAATACAGATTGTGTGTCACAGTTAACATCGCAGGGTGATAGATCTCACAGCTGTTGTGAGACAGTGCTGATGGTATTCTCTAGTCTGCTCTGGAGGAAAACTGGGATAAATTATTGGAGTCTTCACAGAGACTTGGGAGAAGAAGAATGGTCTAGCAGTTAGGTTGCCAGTCTGGGACTCTAGGAAGCTAGGTTCTAGTCCCAGTTCTGCCAGTGACCTTGGGCAAATCACTTTGTCTCTCAATTCCCTATCTGAAAAATGGGGATAATAGCACTGCTCTGCCTTACAGGGGTGTTGTGAGGATAAATATCACCCCAGGGGCTCTTTACAGTAATAAGAACCATGCAAATATGGCTCACAGAGAGATAGCTATGTAGGTAGACAGATGGGAAATCTCCTAGGAATGGAAAAAGTGTTTCAGAAAACCTGAACACTAACTTCAAAAGGGATGCACCAGAGACCACTGGCTAGGATAACAGCCTAGGAGTTAGCACATGCAGTTTCTTTTCCTAGATTTGCCACTGACTCATTTGGGGCAGGTCATGGCCCCCTCTGTGCCTCAGGTTCCCCATCTCTAAAATGGGGGTAGTGAAACTTATCTGTCTCTAGGAGGCGTTTTGATCATTTTGGATGAAAAATGCTAATTATCTTCAATATTTCAAAAAAGAATTAAAGTTCAAACATCAAGATAAGGACCATATTTCCAATTGCCCTGGAGTGCAAATTCAGAGTTCTCGTTATGAGTCCCAGCTCTTGAAGCAGAAGGTTGTTTCAAAACAGCAACTTACAAACTCAGCGCAAAAATTAAAAAAAAAAAACTGAAATTCCTTCAACCATCACTCTAGTCAGGGAAAAAGAGCAGCAAGGAACATATATGGAAACACTCTTCTCTCGATTTACTGAATCTTCCTCAGTAGTCACTTAGTGGAGCCACGTTCTCATAGCTCTGCCCAGCTGCTCCTTGTTCTTATGGAAACTAGCAAAGCAGACTCACTGTACTGCTGCCATTGTGGAAACTAGATGGAGTGGAACTGGTACTGCTATTGTTAACTAGGGATAGATGAAATAGCTCATATAAAATAGACAGCAGCTGGACTTTCAGTTTTGACACTTAAAAGTTTTCTTCATCCCCTCCACACACACACACACACACTTCTGCCCATTGTTATTCTGGATTTTCTTGATTCTGGCCATCACACTTACTGACTAAAGATGGGATCAAGCCATAAAACTTGGAATTGGACACAGGGTATAAACACGCCAAACTCTCGGGGCAGGGTTTGGATTCCTAGTTATGGTTCAGACCTAGCACTGTTAAGTGTTCAGAATCTACAGCACAACAAGGATTTTGTCCCCTCAGCCATGGGAAGAGAGGGAAGAACAAGATTACAAAACTGCCTCTTGCTCTTGCCAATACCACAAATCAGTTCACAGTTTCACTAGATCAGAAGGGTAGCCATGTTAGTCTGGATCTGTAAAAAGCAACAAAGAGTCCTGTGGCACCTTATAGACTAACAGAAGTATTGGAGCATAAGCTTTCATGGGTGAATACCCACTTCGTCAGACCCATGCATCTGACGAAGTGGGTATTCACCCACAAAAGCTTACGCTCCAATACTTCTGTTAGTCTATAAGGTGCTACAGGACTCTGTCGAGTTTCACTTGAGTTTCCTTATTAAACTGGTCTACTCAGGGTTGATCCAGAGCTCACTGAAGTCAACAATAGAGCTGATTGTCCCTCGGGAGATTTCAAAAGGTTTTGCTGTCCTGGATTATGATGAAAAATCAAAAACTCAAAAACTTTTGTGAACCAATAATCCTGAAAATATTTCTGATAGGGTCAATTGAAAATTTCATTTTGATACTTTTGAAACATTTTATTTCAATGTCAACCTTTTAATTTTTTTTAAGTATAATTTCACTAAAATTTCAAAACAAAGAGTTGTTTTGAACTGAAAAAACTAAATTTTCCATTTTGAGAATGTCAAACTAGGACATTCCAACAATTTCAAAATTTATTTTCTTTTTCAAAATGTTTTTGAATTAGGAGACTAGTTAAAACTGGCCCTTTCCTGTAAACAGTTCTGGTTTTGACAAATTGGCATTTTCAAAATCTTTTGTCAGAAAATCCCCAATCAGTTCTAGGCTTTGGATCAGGCTCTTTGTTTTGCATCTATCTCTTCAAAAACTCCATATTTTCTTCCTGCCTATTGCACAAAAAATAAAAAACAACACAGTCCCAGAGAGGCTCCCTAAATAGAGAATAATAAAAATTAGCAAGGATTTGCTCCTTTTCCTTGTTTTCTGGCAGCCTCATTACTGGATTACCCCTCTAATGCCACCATGCCAGTCCATTGTTTGCTTTGTGATGGTGATGCACATGGCTATGTAGGGTGGGATGGGGGTCCAGCAACTTCTGTTAAATAAAGCAAGAAAATAAAGAAATGTATCAATTTCCAAAAACATCTGGAGTGGAGTACAACATCCCAGGTGTCCTTCCTGTCCCTAAACTGCTGTGTTTTTAGTTACCACATCTCCTTTCGGGAAGGCTCATTTTCCTGCGCACTCACTTCTGCCGTTTGATTTCCCTTGTACACCGAAGACTACATGTTCTCTTCCTGGTTGCTGTTTGTGCAAATTCTATTGCAATCAGTGGGAGGCATGGAGGTTGGAACTTGTCCCTATATCACTTTAGGTCAACAGGAAAATGCCCATTACTCCAGGGTCTGAGAACCTGAGAACTGGGGAAGTGCTGTTGTTCCCATTTTATGGTGGGGAACTGAGGTGGGGAACTGAGGCATGGAGAGACTAAGTGACTTGACAAAGGTTACAAAAGAAGTCTTTGGTGAAGCAGTGAATAAAACCCAGGTCTCCCAAATCCCAGGGTAGCAACCTGACCACTGACCCATCCTTCCCCCACACTCCGAGTTCTAATTCTGAAACGATCTGTTTAGATTACGGCTGCCCTGCCTGGTTTCTATGTATGTAGCAGGGCCTGATTGCTCATGGTCATCAAAGATCAAATAGCGCGTGCTTGCAAGAACAGGTTATTTGCTGCAATGATCTTGCCACAATCCAGATGGGCAATTACACTCAGTCTACCTGTAATTGTCCCTGTAATTTCCACTGGATAAATTATTCCTCACTTTCTGTTGTGTACTGTTGGGGTGCAAGCATAGTGTTATCCTGGCTGCTCACCTTCCACCTCCAAAACAGATACATTTCACCAATGGATTTAGTGATTTTCTTCTCCTACATTGTTTGTAGAGTGATTTGGGGATCCACAAGTGAAAAGTACTACAGAAGGGACTGCCTCTAACCCCGTGTAATGTGTTGTTATACCAAAATGACTCAGAAATTATCATGTCACTGCTCTAATTTTATCTCTATTATTTATAGCACATTCTGTACTGGAATTTAGCTTTCAAGACAGCAGCTAGGCACTAACTCATTGTCATGCAAGTCTACTGTCACTTTCGCTGTTCTTCTAGCTCAGTTAAATGCTTGCAAGGTTGGTCAAGGCCCAGGGGTGGGAATCAGATGACCCAAGTCTTACTCTCGGCTCTTCCACAGATATTAGGGAAGTCACTGAAGGACAGATTCAGATACAGAAGGCCTGGTTCTTCACTGTGCCCGAGACATACAAATAAAGTTGCAGTTGTATGTGCATTGTCTGCTTTGTGGGTCTTAAGCAATGTCTGTTGACCACCAGGCCAGAAGACTGCTTGCACCCCAACAACCACCAGCATGGCTTGCAAACAGGAGACCAAATATAAATCAGACCTCTTCCGGAGAGCCCCAACTGCCTTCAGGTTTCTCAGCCAAGACTTTTTAGTAAACATTGCTTCCATTCAGAGCTGTAGCTCTTCAAGCATAGGACAGGGTTTACAATAAAACAGCTGCATTGTAAGAAAATTGCTGTGCTTGTTTCACAATATTTCATATGATTCAGTGGAGCCACCAATGGGATTAGGGTATAATTTAATAGCCAGTCCAATCCTTAATCTCCCTCTCCCTCCCCCCCCCCCCACACACATG
Source organism: Chrysemys picta bellii (assembly GCF_011386835.1). Taxonomy (NCBI): domain Eukaryota; kingdom Metazoa; phylum Chordata; order Testudines; family Emydidae; genus Chrysemys; species Chrysemys picta. Next base: position 153,379,233 of record NC_088792.1, read on the forward strand.
CACTTCGCGAATCCTCCCCTTGTGTGGTCCCAAAATTAGAATGCCGCTGAACATGTTCATGTGACTATTCTTCTAGAAGTCAAAGGGCCGTGAGGCCTTGGGCCTCCGAAAAGGCTCTCAGGCCCAGAGGATGCTCAGGAATGAGGCCTTGGAATAAAGGAGAGAGAGTCAAAATTTTCCCATCAACGTTTTTTGCCAAAATGGAAATGTTCACATAGAGAGAATCCTGTTTTTGTAGAAAATGTTCATATTTTCATTGAAAGCAAAAAACAGAAAGCTACAATAATTTTCAGCAACCAAAACCTGATTTTTTTTTTGGCTTTATAATGACTTTTTTTTTTTTTTTTTAATAAAAACCCAAACAAGAGTCTAAGAAATTTTTCAGCAAAAAATGAAACTAAAGATTCATTTTCCTTTAAATTTGAATGGTAAAAAAAAAGTAATTTCCTTCCCAGCTGTAGAGCGAGCAGAGCTATGTGAGACTTTATAACAGAGCAGGGCCCAAACCAAACCCTTGATCTGAACTCCACTGAGATTTGGAGCACTTCAGATCTGAGCAGGACACTTTGTGGCTCAGCCGCATCATTGGGGTAGAAGCCAGACCAGGCTCAGTGTTTTCATGTGGCCTTGATCCAGAGCCCAGGATTTTCCGATAAGTGTCAGTTTTATGTTGGGGGTTCATAACGGAAAGCAAGAATCCGAGAGCTGGCTCTGCAGTTCTTCCTCTTGAAACCCACCTCTCCCCTGTTGCACCCAGTATGCAGCTGCAGCTCCCATTGCTGGCCAGTTGGCACAACTGATGCTGATATCTGTGTGCTGACCAGCCACCTCTTCAAGGAGCCCCACTCACCCTGGGAGTGATTTTGCTTGCCTCTCCTTCCCCAACTCACTGTTCCAGCTTTCCCACTGACAGCGCTCACCTGAGCCCTACTACTTCCCTTCCTACTGTCTCAGAGAAAAGAAATCCAGGTTGGAAACAGTTAAACTATGACCAACCAAATATTCTGCTTATAACCAAGCAACATAACACTGGAAGAATCAGGAACTTTGCCTTCTAGGAGTGTTTGGCAGATCAGTAGACACAAGTTACACTCCTTAAGTCTCAGACGCACAAGCATGTTCTGATCTCTTACCCCTATTCTTTGCAAGGCAGACAGCCACGGTAAGCTGCTCTTAGGTTTTAACTAGCAAATTACACAGACACCCAAAGGAAGAAGTGGGACCTTCAATGTGCTCAGATGAGTTCTGAGTGCAAGCGCTTGGTTTTAATTTCCTTTGAATCAGCCAATTAGCTCAACACCGTTCAGCACCATCATCAACACTTGGGCTATTACAAGGAGCAGGAAATCTCTGCTGCCAGGAAATCTGTCCAGCTTGATGCAGCTTTGCCAAACAAAAGTGAGCAAGTCCAGTGCTCGGCCATTTGACTTTGATGTATTGTCAGAGAAAATTAAAAAATAAATAAATCTTATTCTTTGAAGGGTCAAGCCCTGTTCTCAATCTATCAGCTTTTCCATTGATTCCACATTATGCAAGATGAATTCTCCCCTCCCTTACGGTGTTAGAAATGAGCTATGCCATTTGGTTCTCAAACCCTAGTTGACTCACAGGAATACCAGAGCAGACAGAAAATAAAAATATCTATGACTCAATAGTTCCTTTCACCTTGTTACGCACTGGGCCTAACTCTCTCTTCTACTAGAATAAAGTAAGAGTCACACCACTGAGGCCAATGGAGTTATACTGATAGAAGGCAGATCTTAGGGTACGTCTACACTATCCGCCGGATCGGCAGGTAGCGATCGATCTATCGGGGATCGATTTATTGCGTCTAGTGTAGAAGTGATAAAATCGATCCCCAATTGCTCTGCCATTGACTCCGGAACTCCATCGTGGCGAGAGGCGGAAGCGGAGTCGACAGGGGAGCGGCAGCGGTCGACTCGCCGCCGTCCTCACGGCCAGGTAAATCGACCTAAGATACACGTAGCTGAAGTTGCGTATCTTAGGTCGACCCCGCCCCCAGTGTAGACCTAGCCTAAGATTGTCACCTCCTTGGGGCTGGGACTGTCTTTTTGTTCTGTGTTTGTGTAGCGCCTCACACAATGGGATCCAGATCCATGACTAGGGCTCCTAGGCATACAAATAATAAAAAGCAAGAAGAGAAACAGATCCACTCTAGACTCACACTTCCCACAATATCTACACAGGAACCCTCATATACATACATAAGGATATCTTTCCCCCCCACGATTTAAGTGTCTCCATTCATATACTCTCAGTCACAGATCTAATACAGGCAAAACACTGGGTTTATCGTGTGACATGAACGTCATCTCTTAATGATGGAACTCCTAAAAGTGGATCAAATCTTTCTTGTGAGCGCAGGGATGGATAAGGGTCCTATTTCCATTTTCCTGATTGAGGTCTGGGGTCGGGACGAAGGATGAGCGTCTCTCAAATTTTGCTGCTTGGCATAATCTGTTTAACTTTTAAACCAATAGAATAGGCCTCCTTGTCTTTTGCCCATATTGGACATAGCATCAGCAAAAAGAGTGCTGAACTATTCAGTGCATCTGGAGCCAATTTATGCAGTTCTTAGCTATTAGCTACAAAATCCACTTAGGGCCAGCTCTGTTCCACCCATGCAAGATGCAGCAAAGGCTGCCATGGTTGCCAGGAAAACTTAGATGTGATTTTATTTGGGATACAGCATTCTGCATTCACACTGCCTGTCCACCAAACTGTGTTAGTCCCTCATTGGTGTGCACCTCCCTGCTTATTAATACCTGACTAAGCCATGCCCAGGGAGAGGTTTTCTTTCAGTTCACTGCAACACAGGCACTAGCCCTGAGCTGCAACATCCTACATTCAAGAGCTCTCCCTCTCAGGACGATAACCCCCAGAGAAACTAAACTGTCAAAGTCTTTTGGAGGAAAACAGCCACTAGTAAAGGTATAATAACAAACTACTCACTGACAGTAACCGTTTCATTGATCCTGAAGCTGCAGAGCACTCGATCGACGTTCCGGGTGTGTCGGAAACCATTCCCTCTCACCACGACTTGGAACGACTCTAAGGCAAAGATGAAATGCATTATTTGCCTTGCATCAGTAATAATGGGGACTGGTTATAGCTGGTCAGACAACAGACAATTTCTTCCTGAAAGAAATTTCTAACAAAAAGTCCTGGGCCTTGTCTACACTCCAAAATTAAGTCAACCTAACTTATGTCGGCATACAGCCGCCACAGTAGTTACATCGCTTATGCGTGTCTACACTTTGCTCCTTCTGTCAGCAGTGCAAGTCCTCACCAGGAGTGCTTGCATCGATTGTACTGGTAGTGTGGGGCATTGTGGGACGGCTCCCGAAAGCCAGTATCAATCGATGTAAGCAATGCAGTGTCTACACCGACGCTGCGTCAACCTCACTACATCAATCGTGACTCTATGCCGCTCGTGAAGGTGGTGTTACTAAACTGGCATAGAGAGGCAGTTATGTCATCAGGGGCCAAATTTAAGTGAAGACACTTCCACAGCTAGGCCAATGCAAGGCAGCCTACATCAACCTTACCCGGTAATGCAGACCAGGCCTTGGTGTGAAATTTTTCAGTCTAAGGTTCTCAGTTTTCCCCTGGCAAGTTTCAAATTGATTAAAAAAAAAAAAAGATTTTCATTTTGAATTGACATTTCAAAACAGAATTAAATTTTTTGTTCTGTTTCAACTTAATATATTTTGGGGTTTTTTAACCAAAAACTTGAAATGAAACATTTTAAGTGGACTTGAAACAAAAATTTTCATTTCAACATCTTTTGCAGGAAAAATAAAAAGTTTTCACCTGAGCTGACATTTCCCTGTGGAAAATTTGGTTTTGATGAAACCGTATTTTTCAGAGGAAGGAAAACTTCCCATATGGCAAATTTTGACCATTTCCTAGAAATCTGTCAAACTGTCCCAGTCTCCATGTGTCTGTCCCACACTCTACAATACTAGCTTGCAAGATGGACACAAATGCTTAGCTAGACTGTGTCTAGTCTTGCACCGGTGGGGAAATCTAGGATGCTTGGATGGGCATGCTAGTCACAATCACAGCCCTGGTGCTCCCCAGGGCTTGCTGACGTTTTTCCTCCTGCTGCATACTACCCCTGTTCATCTCTACTGGTGAGTAGCAGAAAGGGAAGTGCTAGCTTAGACATTTTAAGCACCACAGTGAGCAGAGACCTGCTTTGAGCAAGCATGGTTAGAAAATGTGTGGTTAAAGCACCAGCAGACTCCTGGATTCCTGGCTACAATCTTACTTCCAGTGTTGCTGCAACTGGAGCTGAACCAACAGTAGCAATGATGGGGAAGACTGATGACATTCTTGCACACAGAGGGGATGCAACAAGGGTTACCCTTGTCCATACTCCCAGAAACCTCTTGGTGGAGTCAGGAAGTTCTGCAGCTCCATATGACCCATGGCTATGGGCAGCAAAGCTACTTTTGTAGCTGAGTGTGGCAAATGGCCAATGCTATTGTGGTGGGTCCGTGCTTTTCCTTGGTGTGGTGGGTCAGGGTTAGTGTTAGCCCTAGTCTTGGGCTCCTCAAGTGCTCTGGAGGGGGAGAGAAGGAGAGCAGGGAAGGGACCTAGCTTCACTCCCCTACTCCGGTCCCAGCCCCTTCGGCTTCACAGGTTTCTTACCCTCTTCCTCCTGGGCAGGGTTTCTTTCGGTTCTCTGTGCTGGGGGAATCCCTCTGCCCTGCTTGGGCGGGGGCTCCCTTCCCTTGGTATTCTAATCCTCTGATCAACAACTGTACACCTCCAAACTACAGTCAGCTCTCCTTCCATCCTCCTGTCTCACTGAAGCAGGGTTTTTTATTACATCTCAGGTGGGGCCTTAATTGGCCCAGGTGCTCTAATTAACCTGTAGTAACCTTTCCTTAGTCTACAGGAAATAAGGCTCTGATCATCCTGGGGTTTATATACCTCCCATCAATCACTCTCCTGCTGCTCTCTGGCCCTGCTGTATCACATGAGGTAGAGAGTAATAGAACAATCTGTGCTCTGTATCCTTTGTGTGTCACAACTGAGCAGTGCCATGTTGTATTACGACATAGAATCATAGAATATCAGGGTTGGAAGAGACCTCAGGAGGTCATCTAGTCCAACCCCCTGCTCAAAGCAGGACCAATTCCCAACTAAATTATCCCAGCCAGGGCTTTGTCAAACCAGGCCTTAAAAACCTCTAAGGATGGAGATTCCACCACCTCCCTAGGTAACCCATTCCAGTGTTTCACCACACTCCTAGTGAAATGGTTTTTCCTAATATCCAACCTAAACCTCCCCCACTGCAACTTGAGACCATTACTCCTTGTTCTGTCATCTGGTACCACTGAGAACAGCCGAGCTTCATCCTCTTTGGAGCCCCCCTTCAGGTAATTGAAGGCTGCTATCAAATCCCCCCTCACTCTTCTCTTTTCTGCAGACTAAACAAGCCCAGTTCCCTCAGCCTCTCCTTGTAAGTCATGTGCCTCAGCCCCCTAATCATTTTCGTTGCCCTCCGCTGGACTCTCTCCTATTTGTCCACATTATTTCTGTAGCATGGGGTCCAAAACTGGATGTAATACTCCAGGTGTGGCCTCACCAGTGCCAAATAGAGAGGAATAATCACTTCCCTCGATCTGCTGGCAATGCTCCTACTAATGCAGCCCAATATGCCATTAGCCTTCTTGACAACAAGGCACACTGTTGACTCACATCCAGCTCTTCGTCCACTGTAATCCCTAGGTCCTTTTCTGCAGAACTGCCGCTTAGACAGTCTGTAGCAGTGCATGGGATTCTTCCGTCCTGAGTGCAGGACTCTGCACTTGTCCTTGTTGTACCTCATCAGATTTCTTTTGGCCCGATCCTCCAATTTGTCTAGGTCACTCTGGACCCTATCCCTACCCTCCAGCATATCTACCTCTCCCCCAGGTTAGTGTCATCTTTGAACTTGCTGAGAGTGCAATCCATTCCTTCATCCAGATCATTAATAAAGATGTTGAACAAAAATGGCCCCAGGACTGACCCTTGGGCACTCCGCTTGATACGGCCTGCCAACTAGACATTGAGCCATTGACCACTACCCATTGAGCCCAATGATCTAGTGATCTTACTATCCAACTTATAGTCCATTCATCCAGTTCATACTTTTTTAAGTTGCTGGCAAGAATACTGTGGGAGACTGTATCAAAAGCTTTGCTAAAGTCAAGGTATATCACATCCACCACTTTCCCCATATCCACAGAGCCAGTTATCTCATCATAGAAGGCAATCAGGTCCCAGAACAAAAGAATAATTTTACCATGGGGGCAACCCTTGGAGCCGCAAGCTGGAGAAAAATCAAATCAAGAGGAGTTTTGTAGCTGAGCTGACATTTGCAGTAATAATGTGGGGAGATTGGTACTCAGCTCCCACTGACACTTGTAAATCAGTCTCACCATGCATGTGGCTTTATCTACACCAGCACTTTTGTCAGCAAAACTTGTGTTGGACAGGAGTGTGAAAAAACACCCCTCTGACTGACATAAGATTCACCGACAAATGTGCAGGAGCTGACAGCACTACATCAGCGGGAGACACAGCTACTGCCGCTCGCTCCGGGTAGTATAATTATGCTGGTGGGAGAGCTCTCTCCCGTCAACAGAGAGCAGCTATCTCATCATAGAAGGCAACCTTACAGTGACGCAGCTGTGCCACTGCAAGGTCCATAGTGTAGACATGGCCTGTGGCTCACCCAGACAAAACATTTACAATTTTATGTCCGAGGAGATGCAGGAGCAGTCAGTGTATCATGACCCGAGCTCTGTATTAAGACTCCTCTTTGCCATTTAAACTTCTTAAGCAGCAAAACCGATCCAAATTTCTGCTGATTCAAAGCTGTTCCTTGTACATTACAGAAGCCACCTTATCTAATTGCCCTGAGGGACTCCTGCACTGTAGCTGTCAGAATAGCATATTCGCTCTGGAATCTGGGCTGTGTTCCAGGTCTCATTTTCTTATAGCCAGGAAGAAGTCTGCTGCAAACAATCCCAGCACATCTATCCAAGCAGGCTGCCTTTTAATCCCATTGTGTCTTGTCCAAGATCATTCAAGAAGAACAAAAGGAGCAATGCTGAGCTCTGGAGGGTGGGGGGATGTAAAATCGTTAGGCGCAATTATGGAAATCGTATGGCATGGGATTACAGGTACAGAAGAGTACAAAAACCTTTGTGATAATGTATCCAGTCTGGAACTGTAATTAACAAGCCCAACGATGACTATCACATTTCTATATTTATGCAAAACCAACAAGTATGGAGACTAACTTTTCAGAATGGGGCGTCGCTGCTGCTAACTGACCTAGGCTAGGGTGGGGGTGAGGTGTGGGGTATTGGGGACTGTGCCTTTAAGGGCTGGGCTTCCCAGACTGAATGTCTGGGAGTGACACTGAAGCTCTTCTTAGGCACAGGCTGTTGGAAGTGGACACAGAATAAAACAGAGCTCTTGCAAGCACCTTCAGTACTGCATGATCACTGAACACCACAAGATACAGCGCTCAAGCTGCAGTGTTTGGAGCCAGTGTGCCAGCGTAAGAGTAATGTCTACCCTGCAGCTACAGCACATGTAGACATACCCAAGCAAGCTTTGGTAACTAGATCAAAACTAGCTCAAGTAACAACAGCAGTGAAGCCAAGGCAGGATGGGTAGAGGCTCTCACATATGTTCCCAGGCAGCCGGGGCTAGTCCTTGCAGCCGTCCATCCTGCCAAAGCATCACTGCTATTGTTACTTGAGCTAGCCTTCATCTAACTACCTCGGGTGTGTCTCCTGATTGCAGTGTAGACATATCCTAAATCATAATCCTCCAGGGTACCAGAGAGAGGACAGGAAGGTGTAGCCAGCCCTCCTCACAGTGATGCCATTCTAATACGTACAGGGTGTGGGGATCACGGCCCGATCTAGTCTAGATCCTTTCTGGGACCCCACCTTGCATTCCCCAGGCTTGCAGCCAAATTACAGCCATGATCTACATAAGCACACTAGGAGGAATAGTGCCCCCTCTCACACAGACCATGAGCTATAGTTGCCATAATTCGTCCCTTTGTAATTCTCAGAGGAACTAATTCAATTAAGATTTATATAATTCTTTTCATTTTTACTAGCTGTGAGCTCAAGCTTGAAAACCTCAAGCCGGGGAAAACTCCCACTGCACTTTGAACTCAATACACGTTTTGTCTGAACCCAGACTTTAGGATTTTGGGCCCCATGTCACCCACCAAGCAATAACAACTTGCTGCCCAAATTAGCGTTGCTGGCACATTGCGTTATTATTGAATTGGTACCCAGCATGTGCTAAGAGGCACCACACTGTGCAAGATGCTTTCTTTCCAAAAAGGCATAACACTGCGGTCTTGGATGAGTAACCGCGCTCAGTAAAAAGTCCCTTGGCAGTTTTCAGGGTTAACATCACTCCCCCTGTGGCAGCTTGGCCAATTTCTTTAACTTGAGTCATTACATAATGTCTTCCAATATTTTCCTTCCTACTGTTTCAATTGGATACAGTATTCAGTCACATTAAGGCTGCTCCATTTGTAAATGGTTTGCCTGTGGCTAATAGATGTTACAAGCATGTTAGTGACATGATTTATAGATGTAGTGGTGTAGATAGTTCTAAGCACATAAAAGGTGTTGCAAATTATAAACCATGAATATAAGTAACTTATGGACACTATAACCATCTATTGCAATTGATGAACCAGTTAATAAATCGCCTGTTAAGTATTTATTAACCCTTCATAAACTATGTATAAATGGAATATAAAGTGAGACCTAGTACTCTTCTTCACTTCTTTCCCAAAATTTTATACATTGTTACTATGCTCTGCCAAAGTCCCTGTTGTGTCCAGCCCAGATTCAACTGCATTTCAGTGGTGAATAGAGAGTTTCCTGTATATCATTTGAATAGCATTTTTTAAATTGCTCTGTAGTCCTTTTGGGTGAATGGTTCTCTGTAAATGCAAGAGGTCATTACTGATGCAGTCCAGATTTTCAGCAAGAATGCTTTAAATGGACAGAAGGGAAGAGAGGAGGCAAATAGCAAAATAATAAGCCTCAGACAAACAAACTCAAATCAACTAAGTCTCGGCATTAACTAAAACCAAAAATGACAGTAAGGATAACTGAATGCAAAAGTTATCTGCATTTTCTTTTCAGGACCTTGACTTTGCTATTAAAACACGATCATTTCTTTATTAAATACAACTTAGTATCAATTCATTGCTAGCAATGCAGATGCCCAGTCACTCCAATAGTGGGAAACTCAGGAAGGATGAATCAAACATGCTTCTGAACTGAAAACACAAAGAACTTATTACAACTGGCTTTCCTATTTGGGCTACAAAATTATGAAATGGAAATTTTTTTGGCAGAGTTCACCATTGACTCGTTGTATTGCTCTGCACACTTTGGCTTTGGTCCTGGCCCCTCTATCTAGTGGACTGTTCTGCATTAAACAACTGGGATCCACTCTGCAAAATTAGCAAAATTCATGGGAAAAAGCTGGATCTGGAATCATATGGAGAGTAGCATCTCTCAAGCTCCAGTCTGAGGGGGTTGGATTTTGTATGCAGTGTAGTTGTAGCCATGTCGATCCCATAATATTTAAGAGACATGGCAGTGAAGCAATAACTTCTATTGGAGCAACTTCTGTTGGTGAGAGAGACAAGCTTTTGAGCTTACACAGGGTGCTTCTTCAGGTCTGGGAAACTTACTCAGAGTGTCACAGCTAAATACAAGATTGTACAGATTGGAGTTGGATTTTGCTGAACACAGAAATACTTCCCAGGGACTTTTAATCCACAAAGTAAATGGCATAACTGTATTAGAATGAGCACTGGGAAAGGGATCAGCACAATTCAGTGTCAGTCAAGTGTATGGTGTCTTAACTGGCCACTTACAATCATTCTCAGGGGTTCCAGCAAATTTTTGTACAACCATGTGTTCAAGGCCCACCCCTACTAGGGAGTTTTAGCATTCACTTTAATGGGAGCAGAGTCAGACTAACTCGGAGTGCTTTGGAAAAAATCCCACACTTGATTTATACTCTGACAATATATGAAGCAAGGCTAACCTAGAAGGGTTTGCTGCTTGCCAGCGTGTATTGTTTATAGTAATGCAGATTGTAAGAAATATTCACAATGAAATCTGAAAACCTCCAAATCTGTCTCCTCACAAAGATGATCTGATTTTGCAGTCTGGCTTTGAAATTTCACAGCATTTTTGCTTAAAGGTTAGCACTGTTTGATGAAAAATGGGCTGCTTTGAGTTAAGGTCATAATTTAGATCAAACAAAGATTCGTTTTCAGAACTGAGCATGATTGTTTTTAATGTCCTTCATTTTGAGACAAAAAAAAATCTTGTTTTGTGAAATTTCACAATAGTAGCAAAATATTTTAGAAATTAACTCCAGTTAACTCAATCATTCTGGGCTCCTCAGGGATCAGGGATGGGTCGATAGAGACAATTGCACTGGTAAACACGGAGGACTGGTTTAAACTTACCTCCTGCACATATACTGGAAGGCTCTGCTGCAAGAATCTCTATACATGATTTCTTCAAAATCTAGAAGACAAGAAAGAAAGAAGAAATGTGATAAAATATTTTGGAGGACATTTTATGTAGGAACTCTACCTCCTTGAGCAACGGTAGCCAGGTCAATGGAAGCATTCTTCTGCCAACCTAGCCATGTCTACACCAGGGGGTAGGTCTGCATAGCTTCAGCGCTAAGGGTGTGCAATTTTTCACACCCCTGAGTGACATAGCTTTATTGATCTAACTTTTAAGTTACATAAAGGCATAACTCCAAGGACCTTTGTTCTCATTTAACCTAATGCCCCTTCACACTGAAAATGACACCCATTTACACTGCCAGAATGGTGCAAATGAGACTCTAGCCTCCTAAGCCTACAGTCGAAGGCCTGAACTTCACTTAAAATTAGATCGACCTAGCTATGTTGCTCTGAGCTGTGAAAAATTTTGCACCCTGAGCCAACCTAAGCCCCTATGTAGAGATGGATAGGTTGATGGAAGAATTCTTCTGTCAACCTAACTACCACCACTGAGAGAGGTGGATTGACTACATTAATGGGAAAACCCCTTCTGTCTGTGCAAGAAGTGACTGCACTACAGTGGCACAGCTGCAGCACCATAGCTGTGCCTCTATCATAGATGTAGTGTAGACATACCCTACGTCTAACGGCTTGTCCACATGCAGATTTGCACCAATTTCACTTAAGGTTTGTTTTTAAGCCAATGTACCTATGGGTGCTCTTATTTCAATTAGAAACGGTTTTAAGCTAAACTGAAATAAGTGAGTGTACACAGGTTTGCACCAGTTTAACTAAACCGATACAAGTTTGTGTGTAAACAGTCTCTGGGTATGTTTACACTGCAATTAGACACCCTTACACCACTGACTGTGGTTCGTGGGGCTGTTTAACTGTGATGTAGCTGTTGGGGCTTGGGCTGCACCCCAAGTTCTGGGACCCAACCACCTTGCAGGGTCCTAGAGACTGGGCTCCACCTCAAGCCCGAACATCTATGCTGCAATTAAACAACCCCGTGAGCCTAAGTCAGCCGGCATGGGCCAGCTGTGAGTTTTTAACTGCAGTGTAGACATATCCCCTAAGGCCCAGGTTCAGTTTCAAGCTATGCATACCTTTGGAACGTTGGGCTGAGCGTGTCGCCAGCCATTCACTAGGTTGGGAGTATTACTATTCAAATACCGTGTTAGAACTGATCCAGCTGTTCTTTGCCAATGACAGCCCTGATGCTGCACAGCCCGATACACATGCTTCACTATATACACTGTGAGTTGTTCCACAATCCCATGTGTAAGTCTTTGCAGGTTTGGGGGCCTTAACAAGGAACTGGGACTTCTCAGCCCCATTCTGGAATGGGACATTGGAGAGGCAGCACATAAGCAAGCCAGCTCTGAGAGGCCGGAAAATGTTGGCCAAGCAACACAACTCAATCCAGCAGCAAAATTGTTTTCCCAACCTTAAACTGAAACATCTGTAAGAAACAAACTACAGCTAATATGATAAATTATGTTAAGAAAATAGACAATCCAGCATTTCACTGTAATTAAGGCTCCATGAGTCAGAAATACCTGCTTGCAAAAGGTGCAGATATAGTTATGGGTTTGTTTGGGGGTTGTTGTTTTTTTTGAAGGGCTTATTAGTCACTCAGAAACAGTGATGCCAAAGTCTTCTGGGATACCAGGGACCGAAGAGAACCAGGTCCTTCTGAGTTGCTGACAGATTGACAGTGTATGGGGAAAAGGAGAAGCTTTGGAGGAACAAGGCCAGTCAGATGGAACTGCAAGGGAGAAACAAAGAGAGAAAGAGAGAGAAGCAGCAGTTACACAGTCGAGAGCACAATTGACAAGCAAAGGCGGCTCTGAAAGCAGAATCAGAGAAAGGACATTCAAGATTAGAGGTGGGTAGATGCTGTAATATGCTGCCTGCCAGATACCACACGGGTGCTGTCTAGCCATTCCTAAAACCAGATTTTGGGACTAGCTTACTCCACAAGTGGCCCCACTGACCATTCATGCAGGGGAGATACTAGTCAACGTAATACAGCTGGTTGACATTTTTCTAAGGAAAAAATATTCTGTTCATTGACAAATGGCTCTGTTTCAAAAATGGAAACTTTTCACACACTTTTGTCTATTCTTCTTAAGTTTTGCCTTTTTTCAGTGGAACCCCAAACCAAAAATCTTTTGGTTTTCAATTTTTCCTTTCCCTATGCCCCCCTTTCAGCAGTAAAATGGAAACATGGAGGACGAAGGGAAAAGGTGAAAAAGGAAAGGGGGGCAACCAGGGCCGACTCCAGCATTTCTGCCGCCCCAAAAAAAAAAAAAAAAAAAAAAAAGCCATGATCGGCATCGGCAGTTCAGCGGCAGGTCCTTCGCTCCTAGAGGGAGTGAGGGACCTTCTGCCTCCGAAGTGCCACACGTGCCGCCCCTCTCCCTTGGCCGCCCCAAGCACCTGCTTGTTAAGCTGGTGCCTGGAGCCGGCCCTGGGGGCAACAAACCTTATAGCTTGATAAACATCTTCGCAACAAAGTGCTTATAAAAAACAATAAAATTAATTGCTTTTGAAACCAGCCTTATTTCTGTATTATTTTGTACTCTGTAGTACAAATTTTTTTTATTTTTTCCACCTCTGAGCTGGCCTTTAGGACTTAATAGAATACCTATGATAATATTTGTTTGCATTTATTTAGATTTTAAAATAATAAAAAGACAAGGATCCATGACTCTAAGTACCCTAACACCATTAATAAACACAACGAAGTCCCAGCAGCATTAAGTAATCATTCCAACAGTCCTCATCTTTCATCATTATGAGAAGCAATAGTTATCAAAGGACTTCACATATAAGTAAGATATGCCCTAGTAGGCTTCATGAGGTCTGCTGCTTTCCTCCCTTCCAGGGTGGTGGAAGGCTCTTGCTTGCATTGCATGTACACTGCTGGAGGGATTAGGTAACCTGGCTCAAACAAGCCAATGAAATAGTGTCTGACAGCGTTCAGTCAGTTGCCAGGCAGAAGACCTAGTATAAATCACTCCTACAGTGTGCTCAGTACAACTGACCTAGTGGTGAATCCTACTCACGACAAATCTAGCCTCGTGTTTGATTGGCGAACCCCGTCGCTCCAGTCCTGGCTCGTTCAATAATGCCTTTCTTGTGGCCTTTGGGCCAGGGGGAAAAAAAGCAAGAATGCTTTAAATGGACAGAAAGGGGCGGGGGAGGGAGTGCTTAAATTCCATTGACTTCAATGGCACGTGCTTAGAGAGAAACACATGCTTAAGTGCTCTCCTGAATAAGGAATCTTAGGCTCAACTGCCTCAGTTTCCTCATGTATTCCCAGGGGATAATAAACATGTCCCTACCTCACAGGGGTTGGTTAGTTAATGTTTGTAAACAACTTTGAAAATGTAAATATTGTGTAATGTGTTCTCACGGAAGATTGATACTTAAGCACTTTTCATGGCTTGCTCATATCACAGGGTAGAATGGCCCTTTAAGAGAGGCAGGCTTAGCCCTACCTGTGACTAATCCACAGCCTCCCAGGTGAGGGGTCTGAGGCCAGGGATCAGGTGATAGCCTGTAGCTCACCTGGTCCTTAGATCAAGGCCAACAAACAGCTCAGTTGGGAGAGAGATCTGCAGGGAACCCCTGGGTCTGAGGAAAAGAAACTGGTTGACTTGTGTTGCACTGTTTTGTTTTGAGGAATAAACCCATCCCTGAAGAGAGGGACTGAAACTCAGATGCTGTTGGGAGCTTTATTTGATGCACTGACTGGCGAGTTGGCCCACCAGTTTATACCTAGGCTTCTTCGGCACAGCAGCTAGAGGACGTTTACTATTAACGGGGGTTTTATTGAATTTGGGTTTTTTAATGAGCAAACAGGATGTGGAAGTTTAGAGGAGGGGTACTGCATATGTCTGTTAGTGTGAATGACCTGTAGTCTAAGTCTAGGTACTGATTACCCAAGATTTGGTGAATCATTGCAAAACAAAGTCTGTTGCCAATTACAAAACAGTAATTTAATTCTATTTATACAATACTTCCTTTCCAGCATCGCTAGCATTTGGTACATCAAAAAGCAACATGCTTCAGAGATGATTTGGGGGAAGAGGGAAGAAGTGTCAGATGTGACCACACATCATGCTGAAAAGCAATTGTAAACATTAAACATGTCATAATGCACAATATACACACTTGGTCCAAATTTTCAAACTGGATTCTTAAGTATGCACACCCCGTGTGTTGCAAACTAGGTAATTGTCTCTCACTATCCTTATGTGTGTATGCTCATCTGACTTGTACATGTTGGTGGACACACAAGAAACATTTGCATGTATAGTTTTAGAGGCCCATTTGAAAAACTGGCCATAAGATGATCTCAAGAAAAGATAATGGTGCATCTTAGATTTGGCAAAGGATTTGGTTGTTCGGATGCACATGCAAGATTCTCACTGAAATCAGTGGATTCTGGGATAAGATTTGTCCTTTGGGTATATCCATTTTCCTATAGGAGTTCAGATACTTGTGTAACATACAGCACTTGGAGAGTTTCATTTTCCATCTTAAAACTTTCTATGGCAAATGTATATGCAACACTGACAGAACAAATTTAAGAGCTGAGATATGAAGAGAGATTGGGAATGCAGTAGAGACCAATAAATCCTATGTGGGTATAAAGTTGAAATGCAATGAACAAGCAGGGTATTAAGTTAAAGAGGAGAAATAAATTATGCAAAGGTACCAATCAATAGGAATATAGATGATTGGATTCTCTTCTAGATACAATGAAAGATTAAAAGAAGTCTAATATAATTCTGCCTCTAGTTCCTTTTTTCACAGCTGCCTTCTTAACCTCACATACATAATTTGTACAGTCATATATAGTTAGTATCTTGTTTTCATTTTTGGTTTTCAAGATACAATCCTTTCCATGTCTGAAATGAGTTTTCAGCTGCAGCAAACTGCAAGGACCTGGGAGCATTCCTGCTTCTGAGTCATAGCTGTGTTACTAAATTGTTTAGGTTACAGTCTATAAGGGAGATAACAAAGGTATCCTATCCTAACTTTCATGATGTTCTATATTTCACAGCCTGGACCACTCCTCATACCAGACAAAGAAGTCCTGAGCAGTTGATGAATTTGAGCTTCAGGTTTTCACTCTAGGTCTTGCACCGTTTGCTTTAAATTGACAAGTTACGATCTGCAGAAATTCCCATGGAAACCACAGTAACAAAAAAAAAGCTATAAAATACTTTGTTCCTCTGAATTGTTGTCCAGCTCATAGGGACCAGGTGTCTGCCTTATTTTCCTTACTCCTTAAAAAGGAAGCTGTGCAGATCTTCCTCCACACTGAGGGATGGGGTAATTTTTATGAGCTTACACTGTAGAGTTTTCTGTGCAGCGCAAGACAATACAATCGTCAGTTTACACTCCAGAGGAGGTGAGCACTTAAGTGCTGGGCAATTCCCTAGCTGAGTCTTCCCATGCAGAGCTGATTTCAGTGTCTGTATCTTTCTGCAGCTGGGTGTGTCCCTACCTGTGTGTGCGCTGGAGGAGGCTTGAGGGCCTGGCTCAGCAGGACAATGTAAGGGAGCCCCAACTGGTGAAACAGACGAGCTCAGCGGTACCCCGGGACATCAGGTGGCACTTCGGAGTGGGGGGTAAGCCGTCACAGGGGTGAAAAGAGGTTCACGCAACACTGCCGGCCCAGAGCTTCGCCTGAGATTTGAATAAACCCAGAAACCGACTTCTGAGGTTTGAAAATAAAAAATTCTGATGCGTTCCCCTGCCCCCCAGCCACATAGTTTTCCATTTGTCTCTCTCCGTTGTTCAAAAGTGATCCTGAACCAGTGCCCATGCGCAGTGTTAGGTCTCACTGCCGGGCTGCCAGAGGTGCACCCTTTCAGCTGTGAGCAAAGCCAAGTTTCAGCCAACTGCGGGTGCCTTGTTTGCTTGCTTTGCACTGAAGTGTTCAGTTCCGCAAAGGTAAAACCTTTACGTTCTACACTGCGATAAGAACCCAAAGGTAGTCTTCAAACCACCTGTCCTCCCACTGCTTTGTAGTCGTGTTACAATTCCTTCAGCTTGAACCTTTCCAGGTTCTGACATTCTTTTGCTGCTAATTCCCTACTGCACTGTCCATACTGCTGCTGTTCTGGTGACGCCCCCGTTAAAAGTGATGAATAATCTGGGCATTCGGTGTATTTGGAAGCATTTGTGGCACATTCTGGCTATACAGTAGGAATCACCAGACAGCATAATCACCTGGCAGGGAATTTCCCATGGTTTTTCAGACAGACCATCATTGTCTGTTCACAATCCCACCACAAACTTACTGCAGCAGTTATGCTTTCTGGTGTAGCTGGTAAATGGAACAGCACTTAACAGAATTAGCTCTGAATTAGGCTCCCAAGACTGAAATCTTATGTTTTATGATATACAGCCACAGAGAGAATGTCAGAGAGCCACCTCTGGATTTCATTAAAGACAGCTGCAAAGAGACTGCCAGGCTGAGAACCAAGATTTTAAGAAGATAGACAACACCTGATCATCCAAGAGAAAATTTGGGGAAAGCAGCTCCAGATTGCAAAATGTCAGGAAAACGAGTAATATGGAATCATATTCCTTCAGCAAGAGAAAGAGCTGGGGAAACAGAGCTTGTCTTGGAAAGAATCATTTTTGCTTGATACCTTGTGGTCAGGATAGCATGTAACTATTGTAAAAAATAGAAATCCTAGATCCCTTTTATGAAGCTGACTTTCCTTGCTCTGGGTTTGATCAACAACAACAAAAAAAATACCAAATGGCCAGTACATAGACACACATTTAAAAGGATTCCCCATCTGGCATCATAGCCCTGGGAAACTCAATCTGGTTAGAATAGCTATGTGTACCAAGTGAGCAAAGGAAAACTAAAAAAAAATTCCCCAAATAGATCCTTTCCTAGAGAACATTCGGAATATTTTACACTTTTTTTTTGTTTTTAAATTAATGGTCCAGACAGTCCCTCATGTGCTGCTTTCCCTGCTCTGCCCAGGGAGGCTTTGGAAATGCATTGAGTCAGACAGGATTACTCAGAATTAAATGAAATTTAATGTGGATAAATGTAAAGTAATCCACATTGGAAAAAATAACCCCAACTATACATACAATATGATGGGGGCTAATTTAGCGACAACTAATCAGGAAAGAGATCTTGGAGTCATCGTGGATAGTTCTCTGAAGACGTCCACGCAGTGTGCAGCGGCAGTCAAAAAAGCAAACAGGATGTTAGGAATCATTCAAAAAGGGATGGAGAATAAGACGGAGAATATCTTATTGCCCTTATATAAATCCATGGTACGCCCACATCTTGAATATTGCATACGGATGTGGTCTCCTCATCTCAAAAAAGATATACCGGCATTAGAAAAGGTTCAGAGAAGGGCAACTAAAATGATTAGGGGTTTGGAACAGGTCCCATATAAGGAAAGATTAAAGAGGCTAGGACTTTTCAGCTTGGAAAAGAGGAGACTAAGGGGGGATATGATAGAGGTATATAAAATCATGAGTGGTGTAGAGAAAGTGAATAAGGAAAAGTTATTTACTTGTTCCCATAATATAAGAACTAGGGGCCATCAAATGAAATTAATGGGCAGCAGGTTTAAAACAAATAAAAGGAAGTTCTTCTTCACACAGCGCATGGTCAACCTGTGGAACTCCTTGCCTGAGGAGGATGTGAAGGCTAGGACTATAACAGGGTTTAAAAGAGGATTAGATACATTCATGGAGGTTAAGTCCATTAATGGCTATTAGCCAGGATGGGTAAGGAATGGTGTCCCTAGCCTCTGTTTGTCAGAGGGTGGAGATGGATGGCAGGAGAGAGAGATCACTTATGAAACCACTGGAGTCAGGGATGGAAGGGCCGTACAGGTCCCAATCCTATTCCCATTGAAGTTAATGGGGATATTTGCATGAGTGAAGCAAGCGTAGCTGGAATGTGTACATTAGTTCTGGGACCTGTATGCTAGTCCGGGGTTTGCATTACCATTTTCTACAGCTCTCTTTGGATCCTGATACTGCTGCCAGGGAAGCACATGGCAAAACTCCTACTGATCAGGACGGGGGCTGTTGACTCTAGAGTGTCACCACCTCCAAGAGGAGGTTAGTTTGGTTTTTGGCTTAGTGCTGGTGGCCTGTGATATACAGAAGGTCAGACTAGAAGATCTGGTGGACCCGTCTGGCCTTAAACTCAATAATTCTCTAAATTCCCTGACTGCTTCCTATTGCTGCAGCCAACACATGGGAATCCCAGGCAACTGAACAACTCTAGAGGAGAAATGTAGCCAAGCAGAGAAATGGCCTGTTTGCAGGGCGGCCCGACCCATGAACCTCTGAGTGAGAATGGCTGGCTTTTTAGGACTTCAGGCAAGCTAGGAAAGTCCATCTCTTATTTCCCCATCATCTTCATGCTCTGCTTTCTTTAGCAAAGAGGAGAAATACCACAGAGAACCAAAACTCAGAGCAGTGGAGTATATCTGCCAACAAAGGAAGGACACAACAAGCAGCAGGAGGAAAAGCAGAATGGAGCCCCTCTTTGTTTCAGGAAGCAGTGTGTTTCAACGGTTAGGCCAGGGGACTAGGATCCTGGAGTCTACCCACAGCTCTGCCACTGACCCACTGTGTGACCTTGGATAGGTCATTTAAGTCTCTCACTGCCTCGGTTTCCCCCATGTGTAAAATGGGAATACCAGCACTTGCTGTACTTACAACTTCTCACAGGAATGAGTAATTCTTGTAAGGGATGGGGAGACCAGAGGTGGGCAAAATGTTTTGACATTTGAAATTTCAGTTACTTTGTTTTTGGGGATTCTGAGGGAAGGATAAATCAGGAAAAAATTTCATGATTCCTTCCCCCCACACACACATACCTTTTTTTTTAAACCAGATCAGATGAGAAAGTACCAGATACTTCCAACGTGGTAATATTAGAATCAGATTTGTCCTCCAGCTAAAGCAGAGAAAGCTTAAAAAAGCAATACAATAGTGATGACCTGTCACTTAGAGTATGATAGACAGGTTCCCCCAGCCACCGCACACACGCATATATGTCCACACACATACAGCCAAGATTAATACTCACAGAATCTATGATCCCCTGCAGGGCTTCAAAGCCGTCATTCACTGGGAAGACATGATCCTTGCTGTCAGCGATTCGAGCCAACTGACAGAACAGCAAAAAATAGAAAAGCCAACAATGGTATAAATTAGCCAGCCGTCAGCAAATTAAAAGGAGTTCTTCAAATGCATACAGTTGCAAATAAAAATCAATACTCAATGGAGTGTGAATTGCTAATAAGCTGTAACTCTTTGGAAATTAGCTAACAGTAATACCACGGGCCTGGTTGATTTTAAGGGACCTGTGGGAGTCAGAGAAGGTTTCCTGAAGTTGGCAGGTGAGAAGCAGAGGCCACATGCCCAAGGGTGAATGATCACAGAGCCAGCAGCAATAGGAAAGTGGGTAGGTGGCGGGAGGTGGTGGGTCTGTGTGTGTGTGGGGGAAACAAAGCACAGGCGGCAGATGAGCATTTTGTGGTCCCCTTTGGCTGGAGAGAGAGAGGCCAGGAATGCCACACTGGAGGAGGTGAAAGACAAGTTTATTTGCCTTTGGTGCACTAGGGATTAAGGAGAATGGTGAGCCCGGCTCAGGAGTAAGGAGCTCTCCATGCAGCAGCTGGAGCAGAATCAAGTTTTATTGCTGCAACGGTGACATTTGTTTTAATAATTCTCTCGAATAGCAGGAGTAACATCGCCCAACTGCCTGGGGCTCAGCCTCCCCTGTAGCATGGCAAATTGGAGGCAGAGAACTAGCCACACCCTCATCTCTAAGCCCCGCAAGCCTCACCCCCCGTCGTCCCTGTCGATCAGTTCGATGTATAATCAGAATTAAAATAAACATTTATAGACGACTCTTAAAACAAACAAACATACCCTCCAGGTTTGTGCCCATAGGGAACATCCCAGGCTCTTGGCTCCCCTCTACTATGAAGCAAGGTAATTAAGTTGCTTAGAGATCATAAACCAAGATATAGCAGTTACAGTCAATGGGTGGATTTATAGTTTCCTGAATTCATTCTCTATGGTCTTTCTGCTGGAAGCTTTTGGGGTTTCGAATAACAGTGGGGCTTTATCATTGAACTTGAGTTAACATCTCTAATGCCTTGATGACTTCAGGCTGTGCCCGTCTCGATGGCCAGTCCTTTCTCCTCCCTTTGCATATGGCTTGTCTATATTGGAGATTTTTGCACCGATGGTAAATGCACCAGTGCAAACCTCTATTATAGACGTGCTTCACCAGTGTAAAAAGTGTCATGTAGCACTGCAGGTCTACCCTGGTTACAAACCAGGGAAAGCTGCAAGCTATCTGCACTAGCAGTCTGCCGTGGGGCAGTTACCATGCCACAACTGCACAGTAGACAAGACCATAGAGAGGGAGTCTAATTTCTCACCACCTCCACAAATACTCTTATTTTCTTGCCTCATCTTACATTAGGGATGGGATCTGAACCACAACCCTGCACCCAAACACAACCACAACCACATTTTGAAGTTCGGATCTCAATCTTCATTGCAGACCAGGCCCATCTTTGGATCTTGCTGGCTGTTTTTAGAGCTATGCAATACTCAGTGATTTTGGTTCACAAGAGTTAGTAGAAAGCTTTTCTTTGTGTTTCTTTTGGGCAGGGGTGACATGGGGTTTAAGCTGCCTTGAGGGGAACCCATTTGAGGTTCAAACGAAACGCCGAAGACTCAGACTTGAAACCAGTAATAACCAGCGAGTTTTTCCTTGCTTACATCAAAACAATGAAACCCCCACTTGTCCCACATTAACTCAATCTTGGTCCCAAGTTAATTGGAAACCATCAGGCTCTTCACTGTACCTTCCAACAAGCTCAGCCCGGGTCTGTAGCTAAATCCACAATGAGATGAGTTTGATAAGTTTCTCTTTTTTCATTAACGAGATTCATTTTTATTATTCGGGGAGAAAGAGCACTGGGTATTTTGGACTGGGGACTATGGCAAGTCCTAAAGGAAGCAGAACTCTAGAAAGATTTATAATAATTAGGGGGAGTCAAGGTTATCAGAGTTTAACAGATGCTAATAATTCAATTGAGATCTCAGAAGGGATATGTATGGGCCAGATCCTTAGCTGGTGTAAATAGGAATTGTTCCATTGACTATGGAGTTACATCACTTAATGCTAGCTGAAGGTCTGGCTCTTGTATGGACATGAGCAGCACCTGAAATTGCCCCAGCTAGGCGCAAATGAAAAGTCCACTCATAGCTGCTGTATGTGAACTGACAGTATATAGTCCACCTTTGCCAGAATTCCAAACAAAAACGACTCATTTACCTGTGTTTCATTGAAATCTTTCACCCCAACACAGTACACTGTGGCTCCCAGGTCACGAGATCGATTAGCCTGGAACCAGAATGCAAAACTTGTAAATAAACAGGTACATGTTACAGATGCAGATTTCTGTACATTTGTAATTGTATTTTTAATATCTCCGTCCTGCTGTCATTCTATGAGTGGAACTCGCCTCAGAATCAAGGACTGGGGGCATGATAAGGGATAGAATTAAAAGTCTTAGGGCCAAATTCTTCTCTCAGATCTGGATAGCAGATCTTGACTCTAACATTCTGCTCTCCTGCAGATGCAGAAGTCTGTCTATTCCTATAGTAGCTACTTGCATGGTAAACAAAAACATTTATCCATTCTTTTACCAAACAAATCCAATTTCTAGCCATTCCAACTTAGCAACATTTGCCCATTGAAAGTGTGCAGTATAAAACAAATGAAACAGATTCAGCCCTCAAAGTTTATATAATTTCTAAGGACAGTGGAAGCCCTGAAAAAAAATGGTATGTATTGCTTCTGGGATCTATGATAACCATGGTATCGCCTCATACTTAGTGTAGGAGGCATTTCAGTACAATAGCTATTTGCAGAGCTATGGCACTTAGTTATTTACAATATCATTAAAAGGGGAGGTGGAGAATTTGCACAAAAAAATTCTTCTCCTTTCAATTTTCTTTTTAAACAATTTATTTATAAGTATTCTGGTATTCAAAGTCCATTAGGAAAACACTTCTCTTGCAAGGCCTTGTTAATGAATTGGTGACTTTCAGGGCCAGCTCTTCAAAAGAGCGCAGGGCCAGATTTTCATGTATGGAGCATCCAGAATTGGGGTCAAAGTTTCCAAAAGAGCCCAGCAGCACTCAGCAGCTCTCACTGTGACACTTACAGACATATTTTCAGAAGCAATCAGCACTCAAAGTGCTTTTTTTAAAACTTGAGCAGAAATCTTGTGGTCTGAAAGCCTTGCAGAAATCTTGCTTCTATTAGTATTTATCCCTACAAACACATGCTTCCTTAGCATACATATCTTGTTTTGGCAGAAATGACAGAAACTCTGGTACTGCGGTCTCAAGAACATGGACCATAAGGGTATGTCTACACTGCAATCACAGGGTACATGTAGATATATCCAGGGTAGCTTTAATCTAGCTAGTTCAGATATCGCTAGCAGTGAAGCTGTAGCATCACAGACTTCGACACAAGCTGTACAAGCCCACCCAGAACCCTCGGTAATTACTCATATGGTTAGCCTATTCTACTACAGCTTCTCCTCTCCAGTACACAAGCTAGCTAGATTAAAACCCTGCAATTGCATTATAGCCAGGCCCTGAATCTCTTACCTCACGCTCAGCGTAAAAGAAGAGGTCTTCGTGGAGTTCGCCATCCGTCAGTGCAATGATGACACTAGCAGTTCTGTAGCCTACATAAATTAAACAAAGCATCTTTCACAAGGACTAAATTGGTGTGCCAAACACCTAGCCAGTGAGCCGGTAGTGGGCTGATAGGGTCAGAAGTGATATATTCCAAACTTTATATCCTTCACCTCTGTTTAACACCCTACATTAACAAGGCCCCAAGTTTCAATGGAAATTTTTGACCACTTTTAATAAAGCACCTCCAGGATTGGCCTGGAGTCTCCCAGAATCGGCATCGATCTCCTGGTGACTACTGAAAACAATCCGGAAGATTTTAGTAGGATATTTTAAGAAAATGACATTACGTCATGTTGGGGGGAAAAATCTCCCAGAATAGCTTCAGTCAGAGTTGGTAACCCTACTACTGTATTTATCAGACTTCTGGGCATTTATATTGTGCTCCTCCAAAAGATGTCTGAATCACTCTAAACTGAGAGCCTAGTAAACAAATATTTTAATATTTCAAACAGATTTGACTGATTGCACGGCAGCCATTTACAAATTTCTTGAAGACATTTCCAGTTATTTCCTGCCTTTATGCATGCTATCTATCCATTCTCTAAACCCACAGAGATTTTCAGTTTATAGTTATGTCTTCTATGGCTAAATTGGAATTTAATGAGACTTTGGTAGGAAAATTATTAAAAAGCTTAATTCCTCTTCATCCTTTCAATCATATATACTGACAATGGAGTTGTAACAAGAAGACTGTAATCTTCTTTTATAATATTGATTGTAGCCCAGGCTTGTATGGGCTTCTTTCTGTGTAAATTTACAGCAGCACTGAATGGAATTAATTTGGGTTTCTGGCAACAGACACTTGGTATAAATCCAAAACAGCTGTGCAGTTATGCATTACACGTGAACATTGATACTTCACTTTAGTAAAAGCTAAATATAATGTGAAGGTTGTTTCTGAAAAAGTGAAAATCTGGCTAATTAATTTTAAATGTCCTAAATCATCAGGAGGATTTTCATGTAGTTATGAACAGATGGGCATTTGTCTGTGCTGATGAAGAGGAAAAAAAACAACTTTTGCTGGAACGATCTGGTTTGGGTCCATTTGCTTTTGCAGACAGGCACAAACTTTCCTTCTGTTTCTGTGACCAGACTATCACACAGCCTGTGCCACGGTTCCTGACCTTGGGGAGTTATAAATATGGAAGGAGGAGCCTGTACTCATGGGACACTGAATGTCCTTATAGAAATGAATGAGAGTGTTATATGGTAAGACTGTGAATTTCAAAGGCACCTACAGGAAATCAAGTACTCAACTCCTGCTGAAAGTCAATGGGATTTAGGCACCTATCTCGATTAGACTCCTTCGAAAATCCCAGCCTAGACTAATAAAAAGGTTCTCTCACACAATCATGCAACAATAAAAGAGCAATGACTTGATGAAAAACAATGGAAAGCACAATGAGTACAAAGAAAACATAATGCCTGGCCTTGTGAAAATACAAAATGCATAGGCCAATATTTACAGAATTGTGTGTCTGATTCTCCACTGGTTTGCACATTGCATTGTCATTTGTACCTCTGCAGTGTGAGAGTATGTGTGTGAGAGAGAAAAACATTACCAAACCGGAATGGTATAATTTCATATATAGATATTATATATATGGGGAAGGGGGGAGTTAATGGGGCTGAGCTTTCCAGACAGAGTCTAAGACTGGCACGGTGAAGTTTTGTTGTTATGCACTGCCATATGGAACCGGACACTGAATCAAGCACTTTAACCACTGAGGGATCACTAAACATCACAACACCAATCTGCCTCTTTACACAACTGGCCCTCAGTCCTCAATATGAAATGTATTCAAAGTCCTTTATTGCTCTTCAGGGGAAACTGCATTGAATAACATTGAATTCCTGCAAAAAGCAACAGTCACACCCTTGTCCTGTAGTAAGTTTACACTCCAGGACTGAAGTCAATCACACAGACAAAAAGCGAGAGGAACGGGGAAAACACACTCTTACCTTGCACATTTTCATAGTAAATCTGTTCACTTGCCTGAAATTAAATCCAAACAGCAGCATTAGCAATAACTGAATAATACTTAGTGATTGCTCCTAATTGACCTGCTAGCAACTTGGAAGTGGCAGCAATGATTCCAAATTTGTTAATCTCTAAGGTGCCACAAGTACTCCTGTTCTTTTTGCAAATATGGAGACTGCATTTTATCACAGGCGACATTCATTCTGAAATTAATGTCCCCTTTACATTCTGTAACCCCATGCAAAAAACTTTTGCACAATTTTGTTTTCAATTTTACATTTCCCTCTGCTTAGGCTCAGTTCCAAGAGCTGGGGGTTCACATTGCATGTATCCTGACACTGTTTTGTACCTGTGTTCCCTTTGCCAACCCTTGAGATGGACATTATAGCATATCTCATCATTTACTTAGTGTGTCACAGTCAAATTTAGCATCACCATTGACTGTAATGAATTTGGGAGCCCCAGCCTAATGCCTGGGCTAATTTTAGTGTGCTCTTAATATTATTATGTCTATTGCTGTAGCACATAAAAGCCGCAGTCATGGACCAGGGCCCCATTGTGCTAGGTGCTGTACACATAAACAACAAAAAGACAGTCCCTGCCTCCAAAGAGCTAATAGTCTAGGATAAGACAAAAGGTGGAAGGAGACACACAGACAGACGGGGAGTACAAGGATACCATGTGCACCCTACACTCTAATTCAGCTCATCCAAATGGGGTGAGCTAGCAGGAGTTGTGTTAATCTTATCTCAGGTGGAAATTCCTCTGTCTGCATTTTACGCTTTACACATGAACAAGCAGATTTTGCAAGACAGAGGACAAACACTTCTGTGTGTATCAGAGATTGGAATTAAGAGATGGATCTGCATCTGGGCTTTGAACTCCTCTTTGGAGCTAGGATTCTGGTTGCTGAATTTGGATCTGGCTTTGGATTTTGAGCACCCCTGCAAGGTTTGGGAGTGTTTGGGTCTGGGAGTTTTGTTCAGGCTCATTTCTGGCTAGAACCAAATCTTGGCTAGCTCTCCTTGCAGCCTGGAATGCACTGTAATTTTCCCATGTGCTGGACTACAGGAATGCAATTCATCTTCATCGGGGGGCATAATTGCTTTCAAAAACCTCTAAAATGTTTAGTGAAGGTGGGAGACAGAAATAAAGAAATTCTGTGCGGTTTGCATGCAAATGTTTGAGCTAATAAAGTCTGCAGCAGGGCAAGGCAAGAGGGAGAGGAGACTACAAGGTGGGGTGGCTTATCCACTCCATGGAACAGGCTGTGAGGCCAGCCCTCAAACCTAGCCGATGACCTGCAGGATCCACTCAAGGCCAAGGTCATCCACCCGAAGCTGTGGTCTCCTGCAGCTTGCCCCCCTTTAGCAGCACAGCTCCAAATGGAGCTCCGTGGACAGGGTGCAGCTGTCCTGTGCCCTCGATTGCTCTCCTGAAGAGGGAACACCCAGCACCGAAGACAGGGACACAGGAAGATACTATAGCCTGAGGAGATAATATTCCAGCCTAAAATCAGCAGGGTGAATGATGTACACCCCTCCCCACGCAGCCCAGTTCCTCAATCTTTCTGCCTTCAGGATCCCATCCGTTAAGACATGGATAATACCACTTACCTCCTGGGGGGGGGGGGGGGGGCGTTCTATGGCTTCATGAATTAATTAGTGTTTGCAAAGCACTCTGAGTCCCCCCTGCCGAAAGACATTGTAGAAGCACTTTAAGATTCGTTTATTCACCCTTTCAAATCCTTCGTGCATGTAAGTGTCGCCTCCTGGCAGAACTTTCTGCAGCTCTTCTAGGCCTTGACGTATCTGATCCCTGAAATATTAAGACAGACGCTCCCTTAGTTTTCATAGACTTTAGACTTTAAGGTCAGAAGGGACCATTATGATCTTCTAGTCTGACCTCCTGCACAATGCAGGCCACAGAATCTCACCCACCCACTCCTGTAACAAACCTCTGACCTACGTCTGAGCTATATGCGGGCAGATGGGTGGAAGGCAATTGGTACATGCATGGAGAAAAGTCAGGCTATGTCTACACCGCTACAGCCTTTGTCAGCAAACTTATGTCACTCAGTGGTGTGAATATTCCACCCCCCCCCCCCGAGGGACATAAGTTACACTGACGTAAGCGCTGGTGTGCACAGAACTATGATGGTGGGAGAGCTTCTCCTGCTGACACAGCTTATGCCGCTTGCGGGGGTAGGTTTTTTTTATGCCGATGGGAGGGCTCTCGTGTAGTGCGTTGTGCATGTAGATTGCAGCACCCACCCACTAACGTCAATAGAGCTTCCGGAGCATGCATCCCACTTCCAACAAGGCACTTAAGGCTGGAATGCTCAAAAGAACCAAAGGGAGCTGAATTTGGGCATCTAAATCCCTGCTTTAAAGGCAGGTATTTGAGAAAGAAAATTGCTATGTTTGGGAATGCTCCTAGTTCCCTCCTCTCGGCCATCTGTCTGTGCTACTGTAAATAACAAGAAACATTTTATTCCATTGGCTACATAATGGCAGGTCAGGCAATGAAGTACAAACTTTGGCCACAGTCTTGGTAACCTAAGAATTAAAGGCTTTTATTTTTAAGCGGTAACAGGGGAACACTTGACTGCCTCTCTCTCTAGGGGTGTGAAAACTAGACCAGAGTCGATATTCATTGCTAGTCTCACAGCCTGGAGAAAGCATCACGACAGAAACATCTCCTGTGATATTCTGGCATATGTATTTCTCCACACTCATACTCCCTTTACAACCCCAGTATATCTTGTGGCTAGACAAGTGGAGCTGCTGACTTACATCTGGCTCTTATTCTTTAGTTGTGCTTGGTGATGACACAAGCTGAATCAAACAGCCAGGAATGTGATATCGATAATATAAGATCATCCGGCAGGCTCCAGTATATTTGGACACGATGCCTTCCACTCCCAGCCAAACCCAGCTTCAAGATTAATGAGCTAATGGAAAAGGCTTTAAGATTCAGGGTGTCCCATTTAATCTTTTGGAAACCCAGGCATAGTGACTGATCAATCAGAAGCTAAGTGGGGTGGGGGGGACGGACATGATTCACTGAGTTGGAGACACCAACGTGTAAGAGCTGAGTACAGTTTAGATGTTTTTATAAAGCCCAGATGAAGTTTTTGTGGTATGCAGGGTATCTCTGAATGAACTAATGCTATCTTCATGGGAATTAGATTAAATCAATTTGTATGCAGGACCACACTAACTCTGCAGGCTTGAATGACAGAGATATTTAGCCACATGGCTCTAAATCTCTTTTGCTGTATGGGTCCAGGATTCTTCCAGGAATGCAAGAACCAAAAATGATTTGGGGATAAAATTTCCATGCTTCCATCTATCTGTACCATTTGAGTCTTCAAATTTGGGCAGCAATTCTCTGAGAAATGAGCTCACTTCTGAAAATTATGGGGTTATTGCTCCCCAGCTGGAAATACAGGCTTTTTCATGAGTTTTAGGATATAGTGAATCACCCAAATAGGATATAGTGCGGCTCTGAATTTCAAAAAACAGACTGTCTCAGGATACTTTGACCCTTCTATTGCTAGATCTTAAAGGAACAAAATATAGAAAAATGAAAAACAAGAATTGAAAAAGTGATCTGTCCTAAATACACTAAAAAATTCATAAGAACCAAAGAATGCTCATGCTGGGTCAAATCAAAGGTCCCTCTAGCCCAGTATCCTGTCTTCTGACAGTGACCAATGCCAGGTGCTTCAGAGGGAATGAACAGAACAGGTAATCATCAAGTGATCCATCCCCTGTCACCCATTCCTGGCTTCTGGCAATTCAGTTTGGCTTTAGATAAATTGGGCCAAATTCATCTCCAATTATTTCAAGGGAGTTAATTCAAGGATGAGCTTGTCTTAACGTTGATAGGCACTTTCAAAATAGGATAGGATGAGATGGAAATTCCAGGATATCAGATCTTATTTTATCTGAACTGGATTCCCCATCCTTTAACAAACAAACAAATTTTCCCAAAGGAAAATTTTCAGAACGATTCAGCTTCTTACAAGCACTAGGTATTCATATGTTTTCATTTTAAAAGGTTCCTTTTTATGGTGATAACATACTCTGGTTAATAAACCCCATGTAATCAAAGCTTCTTTGATTTGTAATATACATGGCACTGTCTGGGTCCGAGTCTGCAATTGGATCTACATGGCTAATCTATGCAGAGCGCCAGCAGGATGGTGAGGGGAATCTGCCCTGGTGGAACGGATTGCAGGACTGGGGGCTGAATGAGTCATTGTCACCTGTGACACTAAAGGCAAAGTTGGATGGGGGATGGAGTGGGGGGAGATTTTCTCAATACAAATTAATAACAAAGTCCAGGGTTACTATGCCGACCAAAACATTTTCTGCATTAATATCGATCAGCAACTTTTCAGTTTGGAATTATGATTTTTAAATTCACATGCTAAGGTTCCTCCCACCTGGCGTGTTCTCTGAGTTCATGCTCCTTGTTAACAGCTCAGCCCTAGAAGAGATCGAGAGCCTCCCAAGAGTGTCCGTCACCTCCAGATGCCCTTGGACACTGGTGAGGCTGAACACTTAGCAGGAAGCTGAGCATGTTCTTTAGAGATGTCCTGAATCAGAGCATCAGCACTTCGCAAATGGGGCTTCAGTGCCCCATTCACTTTTTCTGCTGGGGATCTCACAGGCACTGGCAGCATCCCTTTTCCAAATGGGCTCATCCAAACCATCACCCAAAGATGCTTTTTTACAAATCCAAATAAAAGAAAAGGCCATTGCTAATTACAGCCTTTGCACACAGCTATACATCGGGAAGGCTGATGATACATGCCAACAGACCCTCATTTTACCTGTCAATCCTCCAGCCGAAACAGAAGACTGACACCCACCAGCATGCTGGATTTTAGCTAGTGCCACACTACTGTCCTGCCTGAAATCAACATCATTTCTAGGTCTGTTGGGTAAGTTTATACATTCCCATATGGAAACAAAGGTTTCACGTACATAAGTAGCAGGCCTTCTTATGTATGTGACATGGAGCCTTGCCCATTCTGTAGGGGGATGGGGTTTCGTCTGATAATCGAGTTAAATAAAATTAATTTTCTCATTGTCCTCCATTGTTATTGTAAATGGCAGAGGAGTAGATTTCATGCCCCGACTGGCCAGTTTTAATAGCATTTTTTAGGCTGGTATGCATGTAGACTATACTATAGGAAAGTGGCCAGTTTCCTATTAGTTCATAAACAGGAGCTATGGTGGTATGCAATCTCAGAGAAGTCCAATATGTAAAACATATGCTATTCATACAGCATTCGCATGTGTTACACATTTTTTCTTCCACGTGGCAATGAAGTTAACAGAGGAAACTGTAGTGATTAAAGGGGCCTGATCCAACTTACACTTGAAATCAATGAAAAGACTCCCATTCATTTTCTAAGAGGGAACAATGGGAATACTTTCCAAAAGTGTTATGCTTATAAACTGGCCCGGTCAAAAACCATCCAACCCACCTAGATCCTCTGCTTGCCTGTGTTATAGCTCCTTATTCATTTCAAAGGCTTCTCATTAATCTTAATATCCATCACAAATGCCTCTAAGTAATTATACAGATCAGTCAATTCCAACCTCTCACCCACTTCAAGGCACTTTCCATAATAGTACAGGGACCCCAAACAAAGTGTCTGGAAAGAGGTGAACTGGAGATGAGAAAAATAATGTTTGGAAAAGCACTGGGCTTCTCTGCGCTGGCGGTGAAAGCAACCCCACTCCTCCCCTTCCAGCATGGAGAAAAGGCAAAAAAATCAAAGGACAGGCCTATGATGGGGGAACAACGTCTTGCTCTGATTTCTCTCTTTCTTCCCCTTTCAATATGCTCAAAGTCAAGCAACCAGCATGTGCACTTCAGACAGATCAGAACTGGCACATATTCAGCTGTCCAAATCTGGCACACAGGTGCTTCCTCTGCTATTAGGCAGTTATGAAACCTGCTGTCAGGGTGTTTTGGTTTATGGCAGGGGGAGATAGGTTATTTGGGGGGGAGGGACAGTTCCTTTTTTTGAATGGTGAAGGAACCACCTACAAATGTTTCTCAGGAGACTGACCATAGTTCCCACACTGCACAAACAGAGACACTCTTCTTCTGTCCATTTGCTCTCTCACCCCTAGAGCAGAGGTGAGTAAACTCCATGAAAGGTCCTGAAAAGTGAGAATAAGATCCTGAAGCGGAGGGTTATTCTCTGAAGGTGAGATTTTCAAAGATGCCTGAAGGGATCTGGATTAAAAAATTGTATTAAGATGATGTTAAAAAAAAATAGTGAACAGAGTTTGAGCATAGAAGTTTCTGGTTATCAGGGAATAACATACAGATTATCGAGGGTGCAAAGTTTGAACTACAATGAAAACTGGGCATCCAGATCCCTTAGATAGCTTTGAAAAAATCTCAGCCCAAGTCTTTAGAGTTTACCCTTCCACGGACTAGATCCCACTCCCATCCTGCACTCCCAGTTCTACTCAGAATCCTCTAGAGAAAGCAAGAACCCAATAGAATGCCTGTTGGTGTTCTTGCAGTTACCCACACAAAGAAGATCCTTTTCAAAACAATTGCTCCAAACTTGATCTTTCTGATGTTCCAATTCAACTGCTCTACTGGCCACAGATTGGTATACTGGCTCACTTTATTAAGATAGGGTTATTAAAAATCAGCTACGAGTGCGACAAATTTACACAATGCTTTACAAAACTGGAGTGAGACCTCTTTTCTGCTCTGAAGAATCTGCAGGTTCAGATAGATGGGGAAATCAGGGACAAGACAAAATGTAATACACTTGTGAAGCATCCCCCCTCTAGTAACTGAATACTCTCTAGAAGAGAATAGCCTACTACTGCTGCCAGCTAATGGAGTTACTCCTTTTTGCTCAAGTTGCAGAGGTCTGTGCTTTGGCGCTCAGTGTCCCAGGTGCTGAGAACCCATGGTAGGGATCATTACAAAGGCATGGGAGAACAATTCAGGTAAAGGAAGGCGTAGGGAGGCTTGTCAATGAGGCAACCCAAGTACTGAGTTATCCTAGAAGAAATAGATTTAAGGAGGGGGACTTCACCTAGGTTGCCAAGTAGAGGGGAAACAGTTTCAAGAGCCAGTGGTAACATAACTGATGGTATAAAACTGGGAGTAGGAGCAAGAGAGGAACAACATGGTAGGAACTGGGAACAAGATGGGGAATAGGGGGAAATTCAAGCAGAGGGGTAGATTATGGGGGGACAATACAAGACTCTGAAGAAGAGGACAAAAGAGCATGAATTTGATGCAAGAAGAGAAAGGAAAGGATTCACTGGGACTCAATGGCGGGGGAAGGAGGGGGAATTACTGGCTTCCCCTTCCTCCCCTGTCACCCATCTCCATGGCCCATTTAGCCCTTTGCCTCTGTACTGAAACACTAAACAAAAGCCAGGTTTTGTGACACGAAGGCGAACCACTGGACAAAAAATGAAGGGGGAGAGGGAGTGGAAGAAATTTCCACAGAAAATTTCAAGTATTTGTCAAAACAAACAACTTCGGGTTTCAGCTGAAAATTTTGGGTTTTTCAATTTTCTTTTCTGATGAAAAGAATCAAAAATTTTCAAGGAAAAAAAAACGGTGTTAATTAAAATTTTCGACTGGCTCTTCCTTTAAGAGCCTAACATGCATATCAGATGTTAAATACAGCCAAGTGATTTAAAGTTATCGAGTCATTTGATATGAAGTCAGAATGCACTAGCCAGAAATAGGGAGAAAGTGCAAAAGGAAGGACATTGCTTTGTGCTATTGCCCCAAATTCTTCTTACCTGTCTTCAGTTAACCTCATTAGAGTTGAGCCTCTAGTTGAGAAAACAATGAATGACATCCTCAGCTGGGGACTGGAGACGGAGAATAGACAGAAATGAGAGTGAATGATTTGCAATCCATTTCTCCATTCATTCATCTAGTCAGTATTTCTCCTCTCTCTTGCTTTACCCTTCTGGTTCCTTGCAATGACTCTTCCTTGTACCACTGCTCCCCTCCAACCCTTTCTCTGTCTTGTCTTCTTGTAAGATCTTTAGGGCAGGGACTCTCTCTCACTAGATGTATGTACAGCACCTAGCACCTAGCACAATGGGGGTGCGATCTTGATTGGGCCTGTGACTGCTACCATAATAATAATGTAATCATAAGAAGATGGAGGCCTAAATAGAGCCGGCTGGAATCAGCAGATGGGAGCCTTATGAAGTCTCATTCCTCCTTGCAAAACCATGCAAATTCCTAAGCAGTTCCCTCTAGAAGTGAATGCCATTCCTGTTTGCATAATTTCCACAATGAGGTTATGCCACAGAAGCAAGTTTGTACACTTCAGTGTCCCCTTACCACTATGTGGAGGTGCGAGGAGACTAGCCTGTGTCTTTTCACTTCTCACATTGGACTCACAACCCACAGGCTCGCCCAACAGCTACTCAAACATTCAAGTGGTTTGGAAAGACATTGCTCCTGATCGCTTCCTGCAGAGGCAAACTCCACTCCCCCTCTTCCACCACATGGCAGCTGAGAGCCTTAGAGGTATCTTTACCCTCCCCATGGTACTTCCACAGGATGGTATAATCTGACCCATAGAAATTAGAGATAGAAATGATTTATTTGCTCATCTTCAGGGGCTCAGTGCATTTGCGACAATCGCTGCTTACCTCTGGAGTACTACCATTAAAATCAATGGGGCAACTTGCATAAAAAACGTGAACAGGACTCAATCCCTTAAAAAGTCCTAGGGTCTGACTGTCGGCTGATATGAATCAGCATATGCACCACATGGGATCTGACTCCGAGTTCGCAGCTCACATCACCCAGTTGGGTTTATCTGCAAAACCAGCATTTCTTACCTTATGAACTTGTGGGCAAGATGTTCTACGAAAAAATAGATTTCATTCCAGTGGTGCAGGACGCTTCCTGATCTGGGAAAACAATCATTGCAGGAAATATTAGCTTAATTTCATATAGTTAGGCCACTGCTTTATTATTTCCCAGCCTAATGTATTGTTATACATCTGTTCATCTCATCATTTCTTTTACAACTAAAACTACACCTAAACTTCTACAACTAAAACTCCTTTTTGTGTTTCCTTAAAGTGGGGTTAGGGAGTGGGGGGTGGAAATCACATCATATCTCAGACACAGCTTTGAAATGCAAAGCATATAATTTATACTTAAGTTGAGCATTTGAGGCTGCTTCTTGACAAGAATATATGGCAGCTCCGTTAGACCTTTAACTTGGCAGTAAGCAAATAACCCAGGGTTAGCGCTGATCTATGTCACTGTCAAGTATTTTGGGTGGATTCCACTGGCTTACTCACCGTGTCATTGTGCCTAGTTATCAGCTTGAGTGCATTTGGGGAACATAATGCATTTGGAAGGAAGGAAAGATTCCTAAATCTAAACCACTGTTTCCATTGTGCTGGTGACAATGAGAGGTAAAATATCTTAGACCTATAATTCAGCCATAACTGGTGTATTCTCTAGTAAAAGACTGCAATACGCTGCTGGGATACTCAGCGCTGTGGGCCACAGAGTTACCTATCCACCTCAGCAAGAGTGAGTTTTGCTGGAGATTAGACTGTCTGTCAGCTCCCTGCCACACCAGTCTGTCTTCTTCACCAGAAGACTCCTCAAGGCTCTCCCGGCCTAAACCTTACCAAGCAGGTGGCAATCAGTGAATGCCAGCACCCGAGCTCCTCAGAGATTTTTTTTTGCAATGCACAGCCCCTGCTGCTGTACATTGACAGAAGACAAGTGCTCTGTTAAAGAGCCTGTACATCACAGCTTCTTAATTTAACAGGGTAAATAACCCTTCCCTTCAAGCACAGCAAGGAATTAGTTTATAGTAAAAGTAAATCGAGTTTATTAACAAAAGGGCATGGATTAAGTGATACCAAGTAAAAGAGATAAAGGTAGAGATGGCTCCAAACAAATAAAAATGAAAACATGCATCCAGAAGTCTAAAACTTAAACTAGCAAGATACAGTTTTTGTTCAAGATGGTCCCTCTCACACAGTCTCCTTTCCAGCTTTTTTACTGGCCAGGACCCACCACAGAGATCGAATCACTTGGTTTCTTTGTCTCCTAAGATGAAGGATAAAGATGGAGTCTCTCTTTGCTCCTTATAGTCCCAAAGAGATTGCCTTTTTCTTACAAGTCAAGAAGGCCT
The DNA here is from genome assembly GCF_011386835.1 of Chrysemys picta bellii. Classification (NCBI taxonomy): domain Eukaryota; kingdom Metazoa; phylum Chordata; order Testudines; family Emydidae; genus Chrysemys; species Chrysemys picta. The sequence goes on from NC_088792.1 coordinate 153,414,840, forward strand.
CCCGGGGATTCAGTCTTTTGTCTCTCTCTGGGGTACAGGAGCCATGTTAATTCTCTGTCTCTCGAGTTCAGGAGCAGGATAACCCCCAGTGGTTTAGTTCGATAGCTTCGGTTACAGCTAACATGTAAACTGAGGTAAAGCCACATTCCTTTATCTAGGACAGACCTGTTTATCACCTTTACCTACACTAGATTGTCTCTTCTTAAATTTGTCCTACTAACATCATGCAGAGGGAATTCACAACTTCACATATAATATTAATACATGCATTTTACAGTGATATTAATAGCCAGTATGTTATTAGCTTTCATATGATACCTCACACGGCCTATTTCATCAAGATATTATTGCAGTAGTGGGTAGGGTGCGAATATAGGGGTACCTAGGGTCACACCGATTGGGCCTTAATCCTGCTCCCAGTGAGTTCACAGGGAGATTTGTCATTGATTTTTATTGGATTGGGACTGAGACAAGATTTTTCCTTTTTACATTGATAAACAGCAAAAAAGCGAGGCTAACTAGACAATCTACGCAGCAAGTCTGCTTATCAGTCTATGCATAGATTTGTGCAATCCTTACTCACACTGGTGAGCACTGACACAAGTACTCTTATTGAGTTTACATTGTTTCAATCCGCTTGGTTGGGTTTTTCTTTATTCTGCTGTTACAGAGTCTTACAACTGAAAGAGCAACAATATTCCTGTTAAAGTCTGAGTTGAATATCATCCAAGAGACAAGAAATGTGGAGGTTTGGGGCTGGGCGTGGATAAGCTTTTGAAAAACATGTAAAAGTATCTAACATTTCTCTGTTATGTCTCCTCTCTGGGAAACCAGACTGAGAGCCATAAATGAAATCATCACAACATGCAGAAGCTGGTGCATACAAGTCCGGCCTGGCTGTTAATGACGTGACATCACTTCCCTGACTAAGTGCAATGCAAAGCCAAGCCACAGTGTATGGATTATTCATAGAATTGTTTCATTTTTGTTCACAGCAACTCAGTAAAAACCTGATTTACTTTCTTGTTCTGAGACCCCGAATCTTAGTTCCGCTACATGGCTTTGTGCGCTCTTCACTTTAGTCAATGACACTGCAGTGCTTTCAGGCTTGCATGTAAATTCATAGTTTCAGATGAAACTTGATCATGGGCCTTCTTTTTGCTCTCAATGAAATCACTGGGTGTTTTCCCATTGACTTCCATGAGATCAGAATTTGGACCCTAATAATAATACCTAGTTCCAATACAGTACTTTTCATTGGTAAATCTCAAAACATTTTACAAAAAGGGGGGTCATTTACAGATGGGGTAACTGAGGCACAGAGAGGCAAAGTGATTTGACCAAGGTCATACAACAGGTCAGTGGCAGAGCCAGGAATTGAACCCAGCTCTCCCAAGTCCCAGTTAGTGCTCTTTCCACTAGGCAACACTCCCTCTCTCTACCAGAATCATCATCTACTGACCATTGTTGCATTGTATTCCTATGTTCCTATTAGAAGCCTCTGAACTAAGCTGGTTTTCACAATTTTTTTTCTTAAACACAGTGAGGCAGCTGCAAATGAGAAACAGCCACAAAGCCCATATGGTATGTAGGTCGTTATATAAAACAGTGCCATTTTCCATGGCTCAGAGAAGTCCTGGGGTTGTTTTTTTTTTTAAAGCACAGCATTAGCCAGAACTGAGTTTAAAACCTAGTTGCTTGTATGCCAGTTGCCAGCAAACTACATTCTCTGTTTAAATGTTTGCCTTTGTGATTGTTGTTCCACTGGACTTGGTTTTAAGTGGTTTTGGAAAAGGCAGTTTTCTCAGTTACGCACTGCTTTTTAATTCTCCACATAAGCTGCAGTTTCAATTTCACCCTCCCCCCATCCCTTTGGAACAAGAATCCAAACATCTAAAATTACAGCTCTTCTTTTTCCATGAAACCTTCCCACACATATATTCACACAGAGGGGAAGAACAGCACAAGGTCCAAGACCGGCAGAGATTTCACATGTGGGTTTAGCAGAGCTTCTTATCCTTCTCTCTATGATGATATTTATAAAAACAACTCACTGGCCCCCTGCAAAAAGGGCCAGATTCTCATCTCAGGTAGGGAGGCGTTAATCCAGACTCAATCCATTGTCTTCAGCAGAGTTACACCACTGTGAGGTCAGAACTGGTTCCCCAAAATTAAATCTTTTGCATATAACTGACTGTATGCCATTGCTTCTAGTACAGGGCTTCTCAATGGGGGTTGCCCCCTGCCCTACTGGGGTAACAAACACATATTAGGGAGTCTAGTTACTGCTGAAAAGGAGAGGGGTCCCTGCTAGATGGGAAAGGGGTGCTCCATGTATGCATGTGGTGTCACTATATGGAAAATGTTGAGAATGCTCATTTTACTCCATGACAAGCACACATCATCCTTCCTATTATACAGTCATTTCTAGTTTCAAAACTCTTCACAAGCTCCAAGTAACTAATTGTCACGACAGCTCTTGTCTAATAGGTAAGGATTGTTATACCCATTTTTACAGAGGTGGGAAAAACATAGAATATCAGGGTTGGAAGGGACCTCAGGAGGTCATCTAGTCCAACCCCCTGCTCAAAGCAGGACCAATCCCCAAATAGATTTTTACCCTAGTTCCCTAAAGGCCCCCCCCGGGATTGAACTCACAACCCTGGGTTTAGCAGGCCAATGCTCAAACCACTGAGCTATCCCTCCAGTTTCTTGGATGTTAAGTGCCTTGCTTGAGGCCTGACAGAGAGAGAGAGAGAGAGAGCGAGCGAGAGCAGGTATTCAAACTGGTACTGAAGACCAGTAGTTGCTGGTTTCCCAACCTGTTCTCAGACATTTGACTTATCAAAAAGTCCATTATCTAATGTTAGTAGCAGATCTCTTACCCTCTCTCTGGGCCCTCATTAACTTACACACACAAAGCCAGTTCATTACACCATGCTAGCAAAATCCAATCAAGAGCTATTATACTATGCATGCACTGAAGAGCTTGTTGATGCTGAATTCACAGCCCCAGACACTAGTACCAAATATTGTAATTCCACCTTCCCGTATATTATCCAGTAACATGGCTTCTGGGACTGTGGGTTACCCACATGACCCAGTGGAACTGTTTGCTATTGGTACGCTCTCTTCAGCCGGGCAAATTGGCATCACAACTGTGTTTACAGATGCAACAGCAGCAGCCTCACCAGTGACGAGATTTTCAGTTCTCCTCCGTGTACATATTGTAATGTTGATTGGTTCTCATTTCTGAGCTGTGGTTAGAGCCGGGGACTCAGAGGCCGGTCTCCCAAGTTCTAGTCCAGGTGCTCAGAACCGAGGCCAGACTGTCAAGGGAGCTCAGCTCCCATCCAAGAAACTAAAAAAAGGTCTGATCTTCCAAAAGCATCCCTCATTGTGGCACTTGCTGCCAGATTGACAACAGAGCTCAGCACCCAAATGTACATCCAAAGGACTGAGCACTTTTGAAAACCTAGCTACTTATTTTGGCGCTTAAATGGCACCTGAGCTCATATGAAACTCTAACCCCTTAAGTTCTCCATGCCTCCATTTAAAATGAAGATGGTGATGATCACAGGGGCATTGCAAACCTTAATTCATTAATACACATAATGCACAGTGGTATCTGCAGATGAAAGGCACTGTGCATAGGCCAAGTATTATTTTGTAATGACAATGAAGCCTCTTTGACTATCCACTTCTCAGGTAATGTCTATATTGCAATTAAAACCCTACAGCTGGCCCATGCCAGCTCACTCGGGTTCGCAGGGCTTGGGCTAGGGGCTGTTTAATTGCAGTGTAGACATTCTGGCTCAGGCTGGATCCCGGGCTATAAGACCCTGTGAGGTGGGAGGGTCCCAGAGCTCGGGCTGAAGCAAATAAACATCCCCATACTCCCAGCCAGCTTGTACGGATCGGCCGTGGGTGTCTAATTGCAAAGTAGACATACCCTCAGTTATTCAGCCACCCCTGCTTTCTGCTCTTCCTCTTCTCAGAGCGTCTTCAACCTGACATTTAGCCATGGCAAGTTCTACCCTAACAGCTGCATCAGACATGGTTTTATTGGGAGCTGTTTACTTGGCACTGTTTGTCGCTTGCTCTTTATCCTCAAAAAACCCAAAAAGGCAGCAAAATCTAGAATTCAAAGGCTCTCTTTTAGACAAAAGGTCAAATCCTTCAATCCCTGCTTGTGACCTCATCTTGCTCACGCTGAAGGCGATACGAGTTTTGCCATTGACTTCAATGGAAGGAGTACCAAGCCCCCTTATTATTATTCATACTCTGCGGGGTTGGGGGAAATCTCACTGAGATCAACGGAAGCTTTGCCTGAGTAAAGACTCTTATATATCCGAAAGGCCCCCTCGAATCTAATAAAAGAACACAGAAATAGCCAGAGCAGTGAGTGGTTTTGGTTTTTGCGTCACGAACACACATCAGACCAGGAGGGGGTCACAAGATCTGGGTCCCATTTAGCTGATCCCCCTAGACTTTCAGGAGGTTCAGATATTTGGTTCCAGTTTAGCTCATATCAAATAGAGACAAGCATGGTTTTGCTCTTGCAAGCTCAAAACCTGGTGCAGTTTGGATCCATGTCTCAATTTAACCAGGGAGCAGTCATTAAAAAATTAACAAACCCCAAACCCAACAACTGTTATAATCAACCATAATAGCACAAAATGCTATAGCTTACGATTACGTTACTAGCAGTCTTTTGCACCATTGCTGCAAAATGATATAATAATTTTTTAAGTACCAATCAGCCTAACTGTTTAAAATAAAACATCTGAATTTGTTATGTTTATAACTGTAGATCTAGCAAGAGGAACAAAATGACCAACCAGCCAAGATGATGCAACCTTATGGCTTGTACAGTATGTGTACAGAACAGCTAAGAAATATCATAATGAGAGTCCCAGGACCTCTCTTTACTGCAGAAAAAATGCATACTTGGAGTAAACTTAAACCATTATGCCTGTAGCAAGTAGGTAAATTCCACTATCAACGACATTAGCATTTGGTAAATCCAACTGAGGCTAGAAGACTTACACTGGTATAATGAGAACCAGATCTGGCTCAGAGTTTCTATCATTGCACGGTAATGTCCTGATTCAGGAAAGCAATTAAGCATGTTCTTTAGTCCCATTGACATCAATATTTAAAAGTGTGCTTAAAGTTAAATATGTGCTATAGTGTTTTCCTGAATTAAGGCCAAATTATTATTCATGCTCTTTACGTCAATGTCACCCCACCACACACAGTGTCCAATTCCAATCACACTTGTTTACACTTCCAATGACACTTGTTCACACTTGCACTGGTTTCCTCTCCTCCAATGATGCCAGTGGAGTTACACCAGTGTATTCGAAGACAGAATCAGGCCCATGGACTTCATGCAATCAGTGATCACAATGGCCCCTTCTGGCCTTGGAATCTACGAATCTAAGCTCATATCTACTTGTACATACATGCCAACAGCGGACAAAACAAAAAAGAAAAGTGTTTGGTTTAGAGATTGATGGAGGTCAGATTCTTCTCTCAGTTATGCCAGTGCAAGAATGGAGTCACTCCACTTCATTCCATGGCTGTCAATGAGAGCTGAATTTGGCCCAGGAAATTTTGTTGCAGCATCTTACTGAGCTCTTTAGAGATCAGTATGGTTTTATTGGAAGAGCCAGCCGCTTCATTCCATCTTCCCAAGTATTCCAAGAGACATTTGGAAAAAGCCAATAGGTTTGGACATACCCAATCACTGTTAGCAAAGTGATTTAACTCTATTGTTTGAGTTGCATGAGGCCTGTACATATTGGGGTGGTCACCTGCTCCTACCCTGAAGGGCTTGAAATCAGCCCTGAAAGAGGGCTGTAGCTCTAAAAGCTGGGCTGTTTGGGGAAGCAGCCGCAGCTGGGCCACACCCCAATCAGGCCACAGCTGGCCTGTATAAGAGGCTGGGAGCCAGGAGCTCAGCAGTCTGTCTCTGCATTCAGAGAGAGAAGGGCCTGGCTGCAGGGAGCTTAACCAGGTATCTGGAGTGGAGCTAGGCTGGGGAAAGGCCAAGGGAGCTGGGGCGCTCCGGCCTAGGAAAGCCCCAGGCTGCAGGCCTGGTAAGGCCTATTAGGTACTGGGTTGCAGGGGCAGCCCACGGAAAGCTGGAGGCAGCAGGTCCAAACCCCTTTACCTGTGATGAGTGGCTTATACTGCAGTCTGCCCCAGTGAATGGGGCTAGATGGAGACTGGGCAGTAGCCAAGACTGAGGTGAAGTGGGGACAGTGGGTGGGGGTTCCCCTGGGAGGGGGAGACCCAGAACTGTGGGGGTACTGCCAGGGGGCAACACCCAGTTAAAGGGGCACTGGGGTCCTGTGAGGGACATGGGGGGGCCAGCAGCGGTAGTGGATCACTGGCTGACAGAGGGCGCTCTGAAGACAACCAGCAGGATGTGCCGCCAGGTGAGTCTGCGCCCACCTACACGGTCACTCACTAATAAAGACCAACCATTAAACATTGTAGTGTGATGTGATTTGTGTTTCAGGGCTTGCTCAGGTGCAACCAGAGCAGAGTTTTGTCCTTATGACCAAATGCAGTCCAAGTCTAAGAGAACAAGAATTCCACTGAAGTCAGTTAGCCTGTGATTGTCCTAGCTGCCATCATGTTAGACATCAGGAATTGAACTGCAGATCTCCAGAGCTAAATGCAAATAGCTTTACAGTTTGAGCCAAAGAACCAGGCTGATTAGTTGTGAATCTGTTACAGTCCCTCATCCTTTGTAGATCAGGCAACAGACACTACCTACCAATCCATGGCGCACCCACACCTTGAATGCTGCCAGCAGTTCTGGTTGCCCCCTCTTCAAAAAAAGATGTATTAAAATGGGAAAACATACAGATAAGGGCAACAAAAATGATTAAGGGCATGGAACAGCTTCCATATGAGATGAGATTAAAAAGCCTGAGACTTCTCAGCTTGGAAAAAGAGACAACTAAGGGGGGAATGTGTTAGAGATGTATAAAATCATGAATGGTTTGGAGAAAGTGAATAAGGAAGTGTTATTTACTCTTCATATAACACAAGAACCCGTGGCCACCCAGGGAAATTAATAGGCAGCAGGTTTAAAACAAACGGAAGTACTTCTTCACACAATGCAGTCGACCTGTGGAACTAATTGCCAGGGGATGTTGTGAAGGTCAAAACTATAATGAAGGTCAAAAAAGAATTAAGTAAGTTCATGGAGGATAGGTCCATCAATGGCTATTAGCCAAGATAGTCAGGGATGCAACCCCATACTCTGGGTGTCCCTAGCCTCGGTTTGCCAGAAGCTGTGGTTGGATAACAGGGGATGGATCACTTGATGATTGCCCGGTTCTGTTTATTCCCTCTGAAGCAGCTGGCATTGGCCACTGTTGGAAGACAGGATACTGGGCTAGGTGGACCATTGGTCAGTATGACCATTCTTATGTTACATTTATCCACAGAACAGGTACAAAGACAGCTGAACTACAAGCTTCTCCACAGTCCTGACAACACACCTTACACCTAATGTTAAAGAAACACATATAATGGGCAGCACGCAGGAAGCTCAGCCTACATGCCTTGGTCAACCTAGTGAGACAACCAACAGCTGTGCCAATTGTGTGTGGTAGACACCAGACCATTACAAACTGGATTGAGATCTTTCACAATGGTCACCAGTCATCAGATAGTAAAAAGCTTTTGTCTCAAGTGACTTGGGACAGATTTGAACTGGTTCCTTAGAGGCAAAAGTGTCTTCATTCCACAGAGCCTGTATCTCTGGTGGCTAAAACAGCTAGACTAGCACTCTGTTCCAGAAAGTTCTGTGGATGGATTTTGCTAGAGCTTTTGTTTCTCCCATGGGAAGAATCATCCCCCTCCCCACAGGAAGTGGTTCCTGGAGGACAGTCTTGTCTCTATGTGATGTCAAATGCTTCTTATTTTTGTCTGCTTCCCATCACTCTGTGAGCTCAATTTCCCCTTATTTATACTGGTGCAAATGAGCAGTTACAGGAGTTATTTAAGTCAGAGTTATACCAAGTAAAGCTAGTATAAGGGAGAGAAAGATCTAGCCCTTTATTTGTTATATGTACTTTTAATAGCGGGAGTTCATTTCAATGCGGTTTGTTAAAAATAGAATGGCTGGATGGACAATGAAAGGATCACAGGAAATGGCTCAGATTTCTTGCCTCCTTTCATCACTGTTCTCTTACTGCCAGATTTTTCATCTGGCTCATGCAAATTTTTGCATGCGCACACCTGTTTGCATGCATTCACCGACAAATCAGTTTCATGCATTTGGTCGTGTGGGTGGGTATAAAATGCTGGCTGTTCTGAGAAGTCCCCTTTGAAAATAAGGCCTTTAACCTTGGGCTTGTAAATGACAGAAAATATTTGTGCCAGGATTTATTATTCACCTCTGGAATTGCAAATCAATGGTTCCGTGAGCCTCTCCTAACCAGTGTTCAAGTGGCTGGTGCCTAGGTAGTCTGGTGCTAGACATATTATAAAGGGGATGGATAAATGCATTAGTCAATCATATGCTGTGACACCTAGATGGAGATATACCTATCTCATAAAACTGGAAGGGACCCTGAAAGGTCATTGAGTCCAGCTCCCTGCCTTCACTAGCAAGACCAAGTACTGATTTTGCCCCAGATTCCTAAGTGGTGCCCTCAAGGACTGAGCTCACAACCCTGGGTTTGGCAGACCAATGCTCAAACCACTGAGCTATCCCTCCCCCCAAGTTTGTTAGATAATAGTGAATGGAACAAACCAACCAAAAGACTGGTCTGCCTATCATGCTGACCAATATCTTCTCGTTGTTTCCACAGGCTCCCCTATCTGTCTGTAGCCTCCTGTTGTCTCTTATCTTAGACTTAGATTGTAAGCTGTTTGGAGCAGGAAGCATCTTTTTGTTGTGTTTGTACAGCACCTAGCACGATGGGGTCCTGGTTCACGACTGAGTCTCCTAGGCAATACTGCAATTCAAATCATAAAAAGGTGATGTCACAACCACTAATGGCTGTGGCTGTCCCAACCACTAATTCACACAAACATCCATAACTACACCCAGCTTCCTTATTTCCATAATACTCAGGTCCAACATAATGAGACACCAGGAGAGATTTCTTCATGAGTTCCAATATCGCACCATCTAATTAATTAATTCAAAAGTCAATACAGTACAATCTAAAAATGCCCGTGCTAAAGAACATCAGCCCCCTCTAACTGCATTGAGCAGCAATGCAGTTTATGCTGCATGATCAAAAAATATCTGCCTCCGGGTACATTTTGCCAATAACCCCGTAAAACCAGGGATGAAAAGAAGTTCCTGTTACTTGCACACATCTGTGGAAAACATTTTGCAGTCAGAGAAATCTCTGATTGGTTCAGCACATTGCTAAACAATAAACCAGCCAGTCCAAAAATTCCCTTTTTTTTCTATCCAAATAGTTGTTCTCACTGATGGAACCTGTTGGAATGGGCACAGCATACTATATGGTGATAGTATGTACTTGAAGGGCTGGGATAACTTCATATTTCTTGCCTAAGAAACCCCTCTCCTCAAGGAAACCAAAAGAAAAGTTATAGATTGAGATTTTCAAAAAAAGTCTAGGGGATTTAAACCCAGATCCTGCATTAAAACTAATGGAATATCTGGGTCTAAATATCCTAAGGCAACTTTGAAAACCTGAGCCCACGGATTATAGGGCTCAGACCCCACTGGCAACGAACATCTCAGGTAATATTGAAGGTCCTGATTTCAGATATTGATCTTTTTCGCTGCAGAAGTACAAATATCAGGATTAAAATAAACCACAGTGGAAAGTCATTCCTTTCTCTCACTGGACCAAAGCTTGAGTTCCTAATGCAAAATTCCTAATCCAAAGCCCAGCCTCCTTTCTCAGGCAATGTTACAAATGGCTAAATCCTGAGTGGTTCTCAGCACGCAGAATATCCATTGATGTCTCAGGAGTGTGCCCTTTGAAATCAATGGGAGTTTTGACTAAGTGAATTAGGAGTCAACACTCAGATCTATAACCTAAGGGATCTTTGACTCCTCTCTTGCTCTGCACATCCATACTGCATCCAGATTTTGCTGCTGCTTCTGTAACATTTCTAAGAGCAATTCTTTGTGTGCTGTTCAGAGAGTCAAAACTCTTATCCAAGCCTTCCTTGTCTCCTATCTTGATTATCATAAACAACTCTTCTCTGGCATACCTGACATCCCATTGTACCCCTTCGGTCCACACAAAACCCAGCTATTAAGGTTGTCTTCTTTCCCTGTCATTCTAACCTTCTTCGAGAGCCTAATCCTAAAACCACTGGGAATCTTTCCATTGACTTCAAATCTCTCCATTGTCTCCCTCTTTTTCCAACACAAACTCAAGCTTGACTTTGGTTTCTTGTTCAAGCTTCATTCATTTTCAAGACCCTTCACAAGTTTTCCTTCTGTCTTATTTCCCCTATTTCATCCTGGGTCCTCTTCTCCATTGGTAGTGCTAACCTTGTCTGCCTGTTTGCTAGCTTCCCACCCGGACCTTCTTCCACACTGCCCCTTATGCATGGAATGCCACCCCTCATCTCTTCTGTACTACCCTCTTCACCTTCAAATCTCTTCTTGAGACCTGTTTCTGCAAGATGCCTATAAGAAGCCCAGCACTGGCAATTGATGAGTCTCATGATATTTGGTGTTTTACTTAGATCCAAGTGAATACAGGATCACCTCAGCTGCTTTGTTGTTGTTGTTTGTTAAATAACTTTCTAGTCCTCCTGGTTACAGAGAAAAGTTTGAAAATGTGACCTGACCAGAACTCTAAAGGCTCAAACACCAGAAGAAATGTGTAAGAGTTTGTAAGATTGGGGCCTCAGATTGTAAATTCAACTAAGAAAAAAAATGATTGGACATTTATATAGATATCATGAATATTCTGAGTGTTCATAATTATCATCATCATCATCATCCTTTTGGAAAGGATATTAAACTTCAGATCACCAGCCCATCTCTAGCTATTAGAGATCAGGATGAGACGTAATGCAAACAGGTAGATTATCCCACATCTGCTACCGTGGGGTTCTCAGTTCTTCCTCTACTGTATCTGTTGCTGGCCACTGTCAGAGACAGGAGACTAGGTTTCCCAATTCCCACGTTCTTAACTCTTCAAGGCAGGAAGCATGTTTTCATGTGGGTTTTGTACAATTGGGAACAGTTCCTGATTGTACCTCTAAGTTCACCAGGTCGTGAATAGCAATGAGATCAGGATCTGCTTCACTGTCTTCATTTGGATCTACCTTAAAAATAATTAAAGCCCCAGTGATAAAGGACCCTAATCAGGAACGGGGAAGAGTTTCATTCTGAGACATAAGAAATAATATCAAAAAAATAAACAGAGCCCTGGAAGTCAAGCAATGCTGGAGCCCTCTACTGTCTCCTCTGCCTCAGTGCCTAATTAGATTTATTTCAGGTTTCAGAGTAGCAGCCACAAGTACTCCTGTTTTTTTAATTAGATTTAGTATCCATTTAAATCCATGTCATGCCCTATAACCATGTTACTTGTACAACATGGCATGGTTGTTGATGGTACTGCATGCAGAATCTCATGTCAGAACCCTGACTGGCTCTCAGAGCTTCCCTCAGAATCAGACTACAGCAAAAAGGATATTTACAATGAGCATGTAATCTGTCATTGGAAAAAAAATGGCCATTGCAGGCTATGCTCAGAATCTGTGCCATCATGCCTTGTCCTTGCGCAGAGGGTTCTGCATTATTGTTATGGGGTCCTGGCTACTCACTTGATACACTGTTGAACTGAACGTGTTCCCCCAGACCATGGACAGGAGAGGCATCCAGGTTGCAGACAGAATGGTCTGAAACCCTGCATGCAAACTGACCATTTCACGTGGTGGCCGGATCAAGAATAATCCCAGTATTCTCCTTCTGTCTTTATGCCCCAGAATGATAACATGAGAGTAGCAAACTGACTGACTGCCTAAGACATGTGGGGTGACCCTGCTAGGGAATCACTGAGGCCGGTTGTTATTCCCCCCCCCACACATCCTAAGATAGTGTGTAAAGGTTTCCTATAATTTTGGCAGCAATGGATACTTGGTGAAAGCCCATCCTTCCGAGATCTCCCCCTCCCACCCATCCACCACAGGGCCACATGACCTTGGGTTGCTAAACCCTGTCCGGAAGCTGAACAAGAATGACCCTGAGATCAGCAGGATGAAGAAAAGATGCAATTTTAAACTGTGCCTTCCCCACGCCAAACAAAACGACACCTAGACACTGCTGTCAGTAGGTGAGGAGTAGACTGTGAGGTTCACCACGGATCACTGCTCAGCCACACAACACATATGGGCAATTAACCTGATAGGATGACAACAGACAGCACATGAACATGGGGCCAAATTCAGACCCATTGTGCCTGACAGCAACTCCACAGAAGTTGATGGAATTACATACACTTAGATCAGGGCTGATGGGGACCAGATAACCCATTTTTTGCAAAACATAAAGAAGGTATAAAGGAGGTGGTAGCTCTGGTCATTTCTTGCTACTTTCTATCTAAGGTGTTTGGATGACCCAATCCTGCAGGGTGCTGAGTTTCCTTTGTGAGGTGCTGATCAGACCCATCTCCACAGAGGTGCTCAGTTTCTTGCAAGATCAGGCCCACAGAGCATCCAACATGGTAGTACCTAAGCACTGTGAACCTGCTCCTAAGCCCATGGAAATTTTTCAATGGGTTTTGAATCAGGCCCCATCTGTGACCCTTTCTACATTAAAGAATTTTGCACCAGTGAAAAACCCAAATGTAGAGCAGCTGCACCAGTGCAAAATGAGGCTTACGGAAGTGTAACATGAACCAGTGATTCATGTACTGGTGCAGCATTTCTACCTTTGGGGGTTTGTACTGGCTGAGCAAATTTTCACTTTTCCACCCAAGTTCACAATCCTCTTAGCAAGTCTAGCAGGTTACACTTTTTTTGTGTCATAAGAGGATGCCTTCGATTTAGACAAATGGCTATGAAAATTAAACTAACAAGGTATAACAAAGCATATTTACGGAGAGTGGAAAAACCTCCAGCCACCTCAACTTTAACCTTAGGGGAAACTTAGTGTATGTAAGTAATCTGCAATAGAAATCATACTCAACATTTTTTCTAGAAGCATTGCTATGAAATCTGGTGATAAAAGGAACTATTCCAAATGACAGAACAGAATGCCCAAAGCAATAAGAAGCTGTAGCTGAGAAGAACTTTTTCATTGGACTAAGTAAAATGAAAATAAAATCACTTTTTCCTTGAGTATTTAACATTCTGGTTTTCCTAAATATCCAGTGTATTTATCTTTTTTAAATCAAGTATCTTGCTGCATAACTAACTGTAATTTAGAATGGGCTTTTATACTAATGGAATCTGGGAGCCACTGCAAAATACAGATGGGGTTAACTAGTTTCTTTTCCACACTTTTTTGGAGAGCTTCCTATCTTTTCGACTTGTATATAGTGCAATTTGAAGGTCTTTAAATTACAGCAAGAAGCCACTAATGCAAAAACAATGACGAATCATATGAGTGGTAAATAACATGAGTAAGCATTTATCCTCACTGTATACTATTGGTTAGTTAAGCAGTAAAAATATGCATTTCATTAACTGGGAACAAAGAAAATCTGACTGAGGGCTGAGAAAAACTGGCTGACTTTAAAAAAATGCCTTAAGAAAGTCTATATATTTTCCATCACAGTGACCAAAATCAGATTTTCTTTGAAACAGAGTATTCAGCCGCTAAAGAGCTGTTGTTTTTTTTTTTTAAATCAACTAGTCACTTAAACTGGAACATTTGGATCTAATGGGGAAAATGGTTGAACAGTAACATTTCAGTCAGACTGGCATTTCCTCTGAAAGAGGTGAGCTAAAAATTAATGCCTCTGGTAACGTTCCCCTGCCATCTCCTTTTAGAAGTGCCTCAACCTTTGCAGGTCAGAGAAAAAGCAGATATAACCAGGTTTTTTTCCCTCCCTCCCATCCTTCCTCATTGCCAATTTTAGGACACTGTAAAGTATCCACTATAGCATCTACACTAATCACAATAACAAAACATTTCAATTCACAAAGCTGGGCAAATCTACTATATATATCATTGCAGAAAGGCATATTGTAGCTACTGTAGAAGTTACCAAAACAAAAATAAAGTCATAAGAGTAGAACCTTTATCAGATCCCTTGGAGACAGGATGTCTTTTACAAACCCTAAGTCAAGCCTCTTTTAAGTGCCAATTGATAAAATGTCCATGCCTTGGTGAAGGATTCATCTAAAACAAAAACAAACCAACTTACTTGTCTAAAATGAAGTACAAATCAAATCCTCCATAACAAGCAGGACCTCCGTTCTCTTTATTTCCACCTTGTCCATCACAGGCTAATACAAACGTTGCGAAGAAGAGAAATCTGAAGCCGAATCTCAAGACTCTTTCCTTTGCAATTGCCATTATATCCAGAAAGGGGGGAAAAAAGTTCTCTTCTTCCAAAGCTCCCTTATTTCACAGCCTTCTCCAAAAATGCCATTCAATGGCTTTGAAATGTATATACATATATTTTGCTCCTTAAACTCCACTTGCAGCAATTGTCCTCTGAAATTGCAAGACTTTTTCCCCTTGTTTCCCCTGCAGTTCTGTTTCTTGGTTTCAGATTTCAAGATGCACAATACTGTATTTCGCTTTTTTTATTTAAAGGGACTTCTCCGTCACTCTCCCCTGCAGCTCTCTGAAAGCAGTATCATTGTTTTGCAACAGGAGAAACTACTTCCTGACAATTCTTGCTTTGCCCCAGATTTCAGAGAATCTGAGGAGGGTTTGGAGTGTTTCTTCTTAATTATTATTGTTATTGTGGGTGGTGGGTTTTGTTGTTTCTTACAAAAGAAAGTTGAGAGAATGCCATCTTGTGGTGAAGTCCTGATGAAACAGACTGGAGCCTCTGAAAGGATATTCATTAGATAGAACACTCATGCCCTGAGCTTACAAAGTGCATGCTGCAGCAATTTTGGTTGCATACATGTGACCTATCTTGCATACACTGATGCACGGGCCTACCTGGGACTACTTACTTACATAACATAACACACATACATGTTTGGTGTTTGTCACCCATTTAGGTAGGGGTCTGAATTCTGTTCTCAAGCACATAAGTGTAAATCCAGAGTTACTCCAGACTTACAGCAGCAGTAAATGAAAGGGAGTTTGGCCCAGTGTATTTTTCTAGTCATTAAACATGCAATTATTTATTAAGCACACTTATCTCCCTACCTAATCAAGGAGGTGCCTTTCCAGAATTTCCCTTAATGAGCTCATTTCAGCACCTGAGGCTACAGCATTTTTCCTGCCTGGCTGATTAGCCAAGAAAACTCAGCAAGGTTCTGTAGTCCCACTCATTCTTTGCTACAAAATGGTTTCTTGGAATCTGCAAAGGCAGGTCTGTGGGTTTAGACAGGTGAATCCTGTCTGAGCCCATCTGTGTTCTTGTATGCTAGGGAAAATTCTCACTGTCAGAGCACAGGGTGCTGAGCCGCCACTGGGAATAGGGAGTTAATCTAGCAATACAGCAAGATAACTTATGAACCCCCATCTACCAAATACCTCTCAAGAATTAGCAAAGCAACAGCAGCGCAGCTGAACATTAGAATCATAGAATATTCAGGTTGGAAGAGACCTCAGGAGGTCATCTAGTCCAATCCCCTACTCAAAGCAGGACCAACACCAACTAATTAGCCCACAAAGCCCTGGCTGGGCAGCTTCAGGTGTCTGTAATGAACTCATTAAGGAGAGTGACATAAGGGAGTTTGCCTGGTTTTAAATAAGGGAGATAGAGGGAGTGGAGGAGAGTATTACAAAAGAACTAAGCTAGCCTGTGGGATCATTAAGCGAATGTGTTATGCTATTATTTATATTAGTTATACCACAGACATTGTAATAGCCTTGCATATCATTAGTAGTAGAGACAACTCCAAGCATTCAAAAATCATGAGGTGTGGGTTTTTTTGAATGACACATGGTGGGTCCTTTTTATTTCCCCTTGATTTCTGAGCCTTTTAGCTGTGCAGGGGTTGGCTTTTAAGCTGTTTCTCTGCAGCCACAAGGGCCAGACACCTTCTTATTTTTAAATGAAAGTGGAAATTCTTATGTAAATATCAACAGAGGGTCCTGTGGCACTTTTAAGACTAACAGAAGTATTGGGAGCATAAGCTTTTGTGGGTAAGACCCTCACTTCTTCAGTATCAGGGGGTAGCCGTGTTAGTCTGTATCTACAAAAACAACAAGGAGTCTGGTGGCACCTTAAAGACTAACAGATTTATTTGGGCATAAGCTTTCGTGAGTGAAAACCTCACTTCTTCGGATGCATAGAGTGAAAGTTACAGATGCAGGCATTATATACTGACACATGGAGAGCAGGGAGTTACTTCACAAGTGGAGAACCAGTGTCACTCTCCCTGGTCATTCTATTACACATTTAAAAGTCACTATCATTGAACAAAAAAACTTCAGAAACAGACTTCAAAGAGAAACAGCAGAACTAAAATTCATTTGCAAATTCAACACCATTAATCTGGGCTTGAATAGGGACTGGGAGTGGCTGGCTCACTACAGAAGCAGCTTTTCCTCTCTTGGAATTGACACCTCCTCATCTATTATTGGGAGTGGACTACATCCACCCTGATTGAATTGGCCCTGTCAACACTGGTTCTCCACTTGTGAAGTAACTCCCTGCTCTCCATGTGTCAGTATATAATGCCTGCATCTGTAACTTTCACTCTATGCATCCGAAGAAGTGAGGTTTTTACTCACGAAAGCTTATGCCCAAATAAATCTGTTAGTCTTTAAGGTGCCACCAGACTCCTTGTCACTTCTTTAGATGCATCTGAAGAAGTGAGGTTCTTACCCATGAAAGCTTAAGCTTATGCTCCCAATACTTCTGTTAGTCTTAAAAGTGCCACAGGACCCTCTGTTGCTTTTTACAGATTCAGACTAACACGGCTACCCCTCTGATACTTGACATCATGTAAATATCTTGATTCTAGGAGCTGGGGTTTAAAGAAAAAAACACAAATAATCAATGAGATTGCAAAAGTTGTTCAACGCTGGATTAAGAGCGAGCAACAGGCACCTATATCTGGATCCTAATATTCACAGAATAGGTCATCCCTTGAATCTGGGTATCATCCCCATTAACATACTAGCCTAAATGCTTCCAGAACTTGCTCCGCATGCATGTTAGGCCTGCCCTCCACTCACCTTGACCTTGCAGAGTCCCTGACTCCCTACTCCACCTCCAATGTGGGGGTGAGGTTAACAAGCAAGCCCTACAGCCCCACAGTCTATGCACACCCCGGGGGAACTCTGCAGTGCTAGGGGAGAGTGGCTTTTTTCTCACCTGCTGCTATGGCTGCCGCTGCTGGATTGAGTCTGAGATGGTACTACTTGTGGTAAATAAGGAAATCTCTTCTGACTAGTTCTGTGCTCATCTAGCTGTGGTCTAGGGATGCCTGTGCTGGGAATCAGGAGGGCAGAGTTCTATTCCTGACTGCACCAATGGCTTCCTAGCCGGCAGCAGATCAACCTGTAGTTAAGTGGCTAGGGCACCAGCGGTGGATTCAGGGGACTTTTGCGCTCTTCCCATCTCTGGCAGTGAGCTGCTGGGTGAGTTTGGGTATATCACTTCCCTGCTTTCTGCCTTAGTTTCCCCATTTGTAAAGTGGGAGTAATGATACCGATCTCTTTTGTAAAGCTCTTAGCGATCAAAACATAAAAAAGAACTAGGATTATTAAGGTTGGGCTTTTAAACCCATACCTCAGCATCTAAATAACTGTCCTCACCCACCTTATCTCTCTAATATCCTGGGACCGACATGGCTACAACAACACTGATTTCCAGAGGCATTGAGCTCTCAACAGATCTCATTTAAGCTAGTTATTATTTTTTCACCAATCTGAATCCTTCCAGTGCCATCAGACATTGCTTAGGACACGTACAAGGTTACACCATCCCTGTCTAGCCTGGGTCTTTCTGCATTTTCTCTGTGTTGTTAAGTCCCATGAGTTTTTCTTTGTAAATACTTTTCAGTGTAGGGATTCTTTCACCCAACCCCTTTTATATGTTCCTCCAGCTACCCCATGGCACACCTGCCATGGCAGATGCTTTGGTTTCATTCTTAACACATGTCCCACATATGTCCATCTTCTCTTCTGGAGAACTTTAGAGATAAGGAATTGTTGAACTCTTTGACAAATCTCACAATTTCTTATAAATTCAATCCATCAACTATCTAGTATTTTCCTTAGCCATTTGCTTTCAAAGACATTTAGATGTCAGCCTGTGCCTATGATGGATTCCCAGGTTTCACATCAATGTGTTAGGGTAGAAATAACATTTGAGTTGAAGACTCAAAGACTCGGCTTTAAGTTGTAGATTTTCAATGATCAGATCTTGTTTAAGCCATGTGTGGCATTTTGGCTGCTTCAGTACTCTGCAGCCACAATAACCGCTGGGTGCTCTGGAGCGCAGCTATAGCTCCTGTAGCAAGGGTGTATGGACACACAGAACAGAAAGGATCTTGCATTTGAAAGTGTCACCTGGGAGACCCTTCTAAATCTAATAAACATACACTTGAGGGACTTCCGCTGTGAGGCCGATGTTGAAAACACACCGGGCAGCTGTGTAAAAGGCTGGTGCACATGCCTAGGTGCGGTACTGTGCTGGAGAGGGAGGCCTGGCTTGTGCATGAGTTTAGACATTTGATGAAGAAAATGATCTGAATACAGGAAACAAAAATTCCTCTGAGTGGGAAGGGTGAAGAAAAAAAAATCCCTTGACGAGCTTTGGCCAGATTCTGGTCTCATGGTCACCACTGTAACTTCACCAAAGTCAGAAGAATAGCTCCAGGCTTCCGCCATCATGACTGCAGTCGGAATCCAGCCCTCAGCCTGTAACCTGCTAAAAGTGAAAAGCTAAACTGAAAAAAAAATTATATATATTTAGATTCGTTTCCAGTTGGCCCTGAGATGAGAAAAAGCAAGCAATGAAAATCCTGAAAGAGCCTCAGGAAAATAAGTTTGGCCAGAAGCTCTAAGCGAGCAGAGAGAAAAGAGGGGAAAGGCAGGGAATCGTATTCCCTATATGCATCTATGGATTCAGGCTGACAGTCGGCTCAATATGGCTTGGGAAAGAGCCAGTGAATAAGGCATCTGAGAAAGCTTGAAGCAGTGATCAAGATGGGGAGAGCAACTGATAAAGTGAAAAGCAGTTCATACTGTGCCTTGGCTTTGGGTTTTCTTTCTTTAGAGTTATTTCTCATCCATTTGTTCCTCTCTGCAAGCCTGCTTTTTTCTTTGTGGTCAGGTGACAGTGGCAAGATGATTATGCCTACAAAAAGAAGCCCTGGCTCTTTTACAGATTCTGGCAACCATGTTTGAGGCGGGAGGGTGGGGGGGCAGGATGTCAGAATTTCCACCTCTCTCTGTCCCTCACTCACTAAAAATGCTAGACATGAAATGTTGTAGAAAAGCACAGTAGAGCTTTGTGTTAAAGACCTAATAATTTGGGGGAAATGGATTTCATGGGCTGCAGTATGTGTGTGCGTGAGACAGAGACAGAATTAACACATTAACTGTCCCACTGCTGTATGTAATTATGCTACAGCTGGTGCCGCTTGTGTGTGAAGCTAATTTCTGTGTGTAAATGATGCGGGGGGGGGGGGGGGGGTAGAGGGGAGAATGCTGTAGGCTGCCAGTCTGCCCCTCCCCAGTCTTATTATCTTCCCCGTTGTACTGATCATAAGAGCCCTCTGAAATTTAGAGCCCTAGTGTTATTGGTTTTGCCCGTCTCTTACCATGAACGTTTTCTTTTATGAAGTGAGATGTGCAGTGAGCATATTGCCCTGTTCTCATGGGAGTTCTCATACACAGCATTGTGGGAAGCTTGTGAGCATACAGCACACTAAACTGCTGTGCACTATGTTGGCATATGGACCCTGCTGATGTGCACTAAAAAGTTCCGCAGTGGGTTTATAGATAGTGAGAACTCTGTTTTTCTCCGACAATCACAAGAGATGTTAGGCATAGTAGCAGCAAAAATTTAACAATGCCTTATTAATTATTTGAAAAACAAGTCCTCGAAGGACTGTGTTCAACATGCTTGACTTTAAGCTTCAGTCTATCCTTTGTGGTTAAATTAATATTATTCATTTTTATTTATAAAGTACCTAACACGTGCTGAGCTAAAGAGAACAGGTAAAATCCTGACTCCATGAAAGTCAATGTCAAAACTCCCATTGACTTCAATGGGGCCAAGATTTCACCCACAGTCCCCACATCAAAGAGCTTATGCTAGACCCAGACTGCATGGAAACCATGAAATTAGCTCAATGCCACAATTTTTCAGTGCCTTCAGTCCACCATTTTACATTGGGTCTCCGCCGGTGCCATTAGAGCAGAAGAAAGAACCAGTGCCATCATTGCTTGGAAGACGAGCAGCTGGGGTCTCAGCTGGGAGGTGGAAGCGGGCATCTGCATATGCCGGAAAAGACCACAATTGCACGGTCTTGTCACCTTCCTTCCATACAGATTCTTTCCCTAGCCTGCAACAGCGTCATGTCAGAGCAGCAGTTTGGGAGGACCCAGTGGCCTGGCCTTATGCATGGGAATGTGGCAGTGCCCTTCTGCTGACTACATTCCGTGCATATTCCGTGAGATGTAGTACTTTATCCCTGACTCTGCTGGGAATTTGCTTAAAAAACAACAACAACACATGCTTAGGCACGAGGCCATGAGTCAGAGCAACAAAAAGAAGCAGAGAAGGAGAGAGAGGATGAGGGTTACAATAATAACATTCAGTGGTTACTTAGGTTCATTGGGCCAGATCCTCCACTGGTGGAAATCGGCATAGCTTGATGGACACCAATGGAGCCACATCAGTTTATAGCAGCTAGGGATCGGGACCCTTATGTGCATGTCATGATGGGGCTGCTGTTTAATTAAAAAAAAAAAATCATATTCAAATAAAATGTGGTTCAAGACTGGCACCCAGTGGCCAAGTGGATTTATTTCCCTCTAGGTCATTCCTGTGTTCCAATGGGTTAGATGAATTCTTCCTCTTTGATTCATCTGACTTTGTTTCTGCAATATTTGGCCTCTCTGCTATAATATCCGGGCACCTTGGTCCAGTGTCTTTCTATTGATTAGAGCTTGTCAAATAGTACCACTAATTCAATACATGTATATTTAATGTCTTCCTGACAGTGAGAGGTATTATGCTGTGGTGTAGTCACCCAAAAGAAGTGGAGGAAGCCACGTTGCTTGAGAAATTTAATACTAGACTGGCCAAAACACTAGAAAATGAGCCATAGAGAACAGTCCTGCCCTGGACAGGAAATGAAGTGAATGGTCTCATAGGTCTTTCCTTTTTCTAGCATCTCCATTTCAACAATTTTGAAGCACTTTACCTGCATTCATGCCTTCTCACAACACCACAGCAATATAGTGAAACAATTTTTATAAACTAGATAAACAGAAGTTAAGGCAACTATTGTCAAAAGTGACCTTTATAATTTTGGGTGCCTCTGATTTTGCATAGTCTAATGGAGATCACTAGGGTCCAGCTGATTCCCACTGGTACCTTGCTCCTACCACTCCAATTGTAGTTAATGGGAACTGATGGTGCCCAGCACTTCTGAAAATCAGGCATCTAAAGTGGGTCACTCAAAAAAACCAGACACACTCAGAATTGGAAGCAGCTTTTGAAAATTTGGATGTAGGGCTGCCAGCCTGTGTCCTCCAGACCTGGAAGGACTAACGCCACATCCAAGTCTCTTTCAGGTCCTTCGCTCGGTACAGAGTTTATTAATTTACACACAAAACTCTCAAAGTAACACAAACAAAGATCTCAGAGTGATACCTTGTTGATGTTCCCTTGACCAACACAGGCTGCAGGGCCTACGGGCCTTTCCAATTGCACTTCTCTCTCTGCTCTAGGGCCAGTCGCAGAGAGATCTGAAGGAAGAAACTAACCAATTTCAGCCCTTTATAGGCATCAAGGAACCTCTTAAGGTCCCTTCCAGCCCTACATTTCTATGATTCTATGATCATCTGATCCCTTCCTAGCTGGGTCTGATAATCAAACAGGGCTGGCTGTCCCCAGGCCCCTGACCCTCAAAGGAGCACACCATTTAGTGACATTGGGCTCGAATGATTTACTCAAGTTTACCCAGTGATCTAGAGCCAGATCCACAAAGGAGGTTAGGCACCTAAGTCCCAGTTTTAGGCACCACTGCAAACATCAAAACCCGCTCAGCTGCCACCAGCGCTGTAGGCGCCTAAAGTCACTCAGCATCTAAATTCCCACTGTAAAAATTCCCTCAGTGCCTAAGTTCTGGGCATGCGCACTGCTGCCTCATTCTAGGTGTCCAGTCACCTATGTCATACCTAAGCCCCAGCCTCAAACCAGGGTAGGGCAGGATCCAGGCGTGACAGAGCCAAGAATAGAACCCGGCTGTCTGGACTCTCAGTCCCTCTGTCAATTATTAGCCCACACAACCTAGTACTGGGTTAACTGCAGTCTTCACTAGTCAAATATAAGTGATTAGTTAATTCTTATGGCATTACATATCCCATGTTTGGTACATGGAGATATTGTTGACATAGTATGAACCCTGTAACGCTCAAGTCTAAATAAGGCAGTAGCATTTAACTAGGCAATTTACATCTAATTGTGGTGTAATGCATGAGTATGCAAACAGCACCAGCAAAGTGCTGTGTGTTCGAATGAGCATTAGGTCCTTTGAATTGATGTTCCAATGGATTTAAAGTAAAAGGCTCATCACATATGCCCAGCAAGAGGGAGCAAACCAGCATATAATCAAACATTCAGATTTACAGACTTCAGTTTACATAATCCTGAAGAGTTTAAAAAAAATCCTACTGTATTTTATTTTAACAGCAAAAATAAGCTGCAATGTTAGAGGTGTTTTACCAGCTTGTGAGGAGTCACAGAGTTCCTGTTAGCAATGTGTGACTGAAAAACACCTCCACTGTCAGGTGAGAACTAGAGAATACAATCTTATTCTGCCTAAAGCCCCATGTTCAAACAATCATCAGTGTCTGACTCATCCCTTCCAAACTGCAATGTAAAAATAGACTTGGAGAAAACCTGACAAACATGTTATAAGTAAAGAATTATTCATTACTCTTTATCACTTTCAGACTGTAAGCTTTTTGGTACAGCACAATGGGTCCCTGATCTGGTTGTACCAGTGCTACTGCAATCTAAATGTTAAATAATAAAACTAATAAGTAGAAAGGATCATGGTCTAGTGGTTAGAGCACAAGGTGTGGAGTCAGAAGATCTATGTTCTATTTTTGTCACTGACTCTTATCTAATAATGGTTTTGCAGCTGTGTTGGTCCCAGGATATTAGAGAGACAAGGTGGGTGAGGTAATATCTTTTATTGGACCAACTTCTGTTGGTGAAAGAGACAAATTTTGGAGCTACACAGAGCTCGTCTTCTTTTTGAGACCTGAAGAAGAGCTCTGTATAGCTCGAAAGCTTGTCTCTTTCACCAACAGAAGTTGGTCAAATAAAAGTTGGTCCAATTACCTCGCCAACCTTGTCTGTCTCTTATCTAACAAATCATTTATACTCTGCAGAACACTGCCATATGTGAGCACCTAACAAAATGATCATCACCACAATACAAAAGCAGTCATAAGAAGTGCTTTCCTTTTACCTCCTTTGGAGGCATCTGGGAAATATTTTTCTCTTACTCCAGCCCAGGTGGGGCAAAACTAACAACTTTTATATGAACACCCTACTCCAGAAATTGGATGATTAAGATAAAATGAGCCATGGATCCTAAGCATTGCTGAGTTTTGGTTTGGTTTTGTAAAGTCAAAACCTAACCACAGAAGTTTTGCAAAGTCCAAAACAAAATATGACCTCTTCACCCTCTGTCTAAGCAAAATCCAGGCTGGGATTTCACTCTTTCTCTGATGGGTATGTTCAGATCTGATCTTTGAGGTTCAAGGAGCGTATTCTGTAAGAGTGCAGTCATTATTTGTTCTTACGGTGTCCAAATAATAGCATTTATCTTGATGAAGTCTTTGGTTACCGATGTGGAAATGTGTCATTTTGGAGCAATTTCCCTGTAATTACGTTTCCATAGTAACGGGCTTGAGGTCACAAAATTACAGCACTGGGCAAGGAAAAGAAGAAAAATTATTTATTTTAATAATACAAGGTATCCATCAAGGTATACTGCAATCTTTGCTCAGGCAAAATTCCTATTGATTTCAGTGCAATTGCAGTCAGACTACAAAAGAATTTAGGCAGATAAGGACTGAATAAAGAGCTTAGATACTATGCTACTGAATGCTGTTATAAGTACCTGGATAGATAGATACAGATATACTGCCTGGCAGGCTGGCTGACTGATTGAAAGATTGAAAGATCAGCTAATGGAATCTTTACTGCAAAGCATTTGTAGAAACTAACAGCAGAGTTATCAGACTTTTCTTCTTTCCTTTCTGACACATATAAACACACATGTCATTTCAGCTAGAGACAGGTCCCGGCCACAAAATTCCAATCCAGATTTCAAACTCTCCAGCAGCCTGGTGTATTCAGATTAGGGGCCGTTCAAGGGTGTTGGTTGGTTCAGCTCATTACAGAGAAGGGAACAGGTGTGAAATGTGATATCTGGTGTCGGTAAGCTGTGAGCATTCAGAAGTAAAGCTGTGGATTCCACTCTTTGTTCCAAATATTGATGCTGTCAGAAATTGTATTGGCCATGGTCCGTATGTTTTTCCAATCATCATTTTATTTTTATTCCCATTCGCAGTTGGAGTGTTTGCTATGGCTGCATGTCAGCACAGGCTTTGCAAAGAAGGGCCAGAGATCAACCATTCTCTGGAATGAGACTGAGTAAAATAGTGGTGAGCCGTGAGGCTGAAATATTATAAGCTTCTGCTATGCTTCTTGGTTAGAAGAGCTTACGGCCGCCACACAGGTTCACATCCAGAATGAGGAGTTTAACACCCACGCAGCCAATACCACTAAGTAAATTTTGTGGTCCTATAAAATAAAGACAGGATAAGTCATCCCAGCAACAACGACAACAAAACCCTCAAAATCTTTGCATTCATAAAAACATCTGAAATGCATTGTTCAAATAAATGCAGTTCTAGTAGAAACCATTAACCAACCTCTTAAAAATTAATCTCCTAAAATGCCAACCACCTTCATTCCTGATCTTGTGGAATAAATGGTTGTGCAACCAGCAAAAACAGGTGTCCTTCAAGGTTTCTACTGAGGCTGTATGAAATGAAGACTCTAGGCACAAAGTGAATCTTTGGATCATGAAGTCAGTCAATTTCCATTGTATATGGACTCCAGGATATACAGTGACTCATGTATGAGCAACCACATTTCTTACATGACTTCCTGTCTTTAAAAGACCACCTCAAAATATCCCCATGTATACTAGTTACATTTCTTCTCAGGTGGTCCCTTGAATACTGGAAAGACTGTATGTTGAAAAGTTTCACTTCTGTCTCTTTTACATTACAGTGTGATGTCACTGGAGAGACTCCTGATTTATATCCATCTACATGAGAGGAGAATCAGGCCTTCTGTGTACATATTAGTATTTATGAAATACTAGGCTACAGTACCCCTTATTAATAGAAGCACGGGACCTGATCAAGCACCATGTAAGTCCAATTTTACATTGGCATAACTAGAGCTGGTAAAAAAAACCTGATCGCAAATAATCAGAGCCACAGAGTTGAAGTCCAGAAGGGACCATCAGAACATCTAATCTGACCTCCTGTGTATCACAGGCCAGCAAACAGCACCTGCACACTAACCCAACAACCTAAGTTAGACCAAAGTATTACAGCCCACAGGAGATCAGACTATTATGTGTCACAGTTTCCAACAAGTTTCTCTAATGGTTTTCATAACATTTTTGATAACAATCTCATGATAAAAATTTGCAAAGAATGAAACATTTTTAAAGCCAAAGGTTTTTCAAACCGATTTGTTTCGGGGGAGGGAGAAAGGCAGTTTTTCAATGAAAAAAAATACTCTGTTGGAAAAATTTCAACCTGATGTAGGTATAACACCACTGGTGAATCAGGCCTAGGAAGTTTTGACCACTAGTCATTTGAATGTAATCAGTAAAGGTTGTTTCAGATGCTGAGTGTACTCTTCCGACCAACTTAAAAAATCATTACATACACTTTTCAAGGCTGCTTTCAGTAAATCTGTTTAGACTGCAAGCTCTTTGAGGGGTAGGGTGACCAGATGTCCCGATTTTATAGGGACAGTCCCAATTTGTGGGGGCTTTTTCTTATATAGGCACCTATTACCCCCGACCCCCATCCTGATTTTTTACACTTGCTATCTGGTCACCCTGTTGAGGGGGAGAACTGTTTTTTTGTTCTGTATTTCTACAGTACTTAGCACAATGTGCTTCTAGGCACTACCACAATAACCATCATCATAATGAATAAATACATTTCTCGTTAAGCTGAGGCTGAACTCACTGTCATATTCAGTAGCCCAGTAGGTGGAAAGTCCTTCACATGTTGCCTGGATGGGTGCCCCAAGTCCAGCTACATTTCTGACATAGTTGTGGGATATCCCATAGCTTCTGTGGAGGGAATTCAGGTCCTGAAAAAATGATGGAAGATTACCCACTTGCTTTGGCCAAAAGCATGAATCAGCCTTGACACCTAGCTGGCTTCCCAGCTTCTTTTGTATTGTTAATAATACTTATGATGGTAATAATGCGTTTATATAGCATCTAATATCTTGATGGATTCCCTAAACCTCTTCACAGACTCTGCAGATGAATATGAGACTTGTGTGCATTCACTTCTAAGCATGATGGGAACCTACAAGCCTGATTCTCCTTTCACTTACGCCAGTGGAAATCAGCAGAAATTCCTTGAGGTCAGTAAAATTATACGGTTATAAAACCAAGAGAACTGAGTGGAAAACCAGACCCTAAACTATATGTACAGAAGGATCCTTTCACCTGTTTCTAAAATGTAGCCACCTATGTCTTGGAATGTGGCGTCTGTTCGGCCTCATGGTGCAATAGTTTAGAACAGGAAGAGAAGAATACCACATCTGATTGAAAATGCTGGGGAGAATTTAGACAAGTTGAAATTTGGTTAGGGCACTAGGATTAATACCCCAACAAAAAGTGCCAAAGGAATTTTAAAAACCACCGGTGAGTAGGAGCTCAGTTTTACAACTCATTTGAAAGACCGTATTATATTGATCCAGTGGCTGCCAACGTGTGTGTGTGTGTGTGTGTGTGTGTGTGTGTGTGTTTAGGGCTACCATATGTCCAGATTTCCCCAGACATGTCTGGCTTTTCGATCTATAAATAGCCATCCTGGGGGGATTTCTAAAAATGTCTGGGATTTCCCCCCAGTCGGCTATTTATATATCGAAAAGCGGCGCCACTCGGCAGCCAAAGCCCCTTCTCGGCTTCCCCCATACCCTGCAGCTTTAGCACGCCCCCAGCCCCGCAGCTGTCTTCCCCCTCCTCCCCTCGCCTGAATGCTCCGCCCCCTGCTCCTCCCCCTCCCTGTTTCCTGCGAATCAGATCTTCGCGGGAAGTCTGAAAAGACGCAGGGGCAGGCAGGCAGCAGCAGGTAAGCTGGGGCGAGGGGGACGCGAGGAGGAGAGCTCCGGGGAGGTGCAGCGTGGCCCAGTCTGGCCCCGGCCGAGCAGCTCCGGCCCCAGCGGCTCCGGCCCGGCCTGGCTCGGGCCCCCGGGGGAACCGGCCCCAGTTCCGGCCGAGCGCGCCGGCCCCGGCCCCAGCGGCTCCGGCCCAGCTCGGGCCCCAGGGCAGCCAGCCCGGCCCCAGCAGAGCACCTCCGGCCCCAGAGGCTCCGGCCTGGCCCAGCTTGGGCCCCGGGGCACTGGCCCCAGTTCCGGCCGAGTGGCGCCGGCCGAGCACCCCCGGCCCCGGCCCCGGCTCCAGCGGCTCCGGTTCCGGCCGAGCGCGCCAGCCCTGACCCTAGCGGCTCCAGCCCAGCTCGGGTCCCAGGGCGGCGGCCCCGGTTCCGGCCGAGCGCGCCGGCCCCAGCAGCTCCGGCCCAGCTTGGGCCCCAGGGCGGCCGGCCCGGCCCCAAGCCCCGCGACTCTGGCCGGAGCGCAGCCCGATTCCTGGGCTCTTCTTAAAGCCGGCCCTGTTCAGGGGACGGGGGGGGGGGGGCGGGGTTGGATGGGGCGGGAGTTCATGGGGGGGCTGTCAGGGGGGAAGGGGTGTGGAGAGGGGTCAAAGCAGGCAGGGAGCAGAGGAAGTTGGATGGGTTGGTAGTTCTGGGGGTCCTGTCAGTGGGCGGGGAGCAGTTGGATAGGGCATGGGAGTCCCGGGGGTCTGTCTGGGGGTGGGGGTGTGAATATGGGGTGGAGGTGTGGATAAGGTTCAGGGCAGTCAGGGGACAGGTAGGATCCTAGGGGGCAATTAGGGTGGGGGGTTCTCAGGA
This sequence comes from Chrysemys picta bellii, assembly GCF_011386835.1. Taxonomy (NCBI): domain Eukaryota; kingdom Metazoa; phylum Chordata; order Testudines; family Emydidae; genus Chrysemys; species Chrysemys picta. Next base: position 153,443,401 of record NC_088792.1, read on the forward strand.
GGGGACAGTCAGGGGACAAAAAGCAGGGGGCTTAGATAGGGGGTGGGGGTCCTAGGGGGCAGTTAGTGGCAGGGGTCCCAGGAGGGGGCAGTCAGGGGTCAAGGAGCGGGGGGGTTGGGGGTTCTGAGGGAGGCAGTCAGGGGGTGGGAAGTGGGAGGGAGTGGATGGGGCGGGGCAGGGCAGGGGCGGGGCTAGAGCGGGGCTCCTCCCCCCATGTCCTCTTTTTTGATTGTGCAAATATGGTAACCCGTGTGTGTGTGTGTGTGTGTGTGTAAAAATATAATATACACACTTAAAGTGAGATTAATGTGTAAGGAAACAATGTCTTATTCTGTTCCTATTGAGTTCATTGGTAGTTTTGCCATTGACGTCAGTGAATCCAGGATTTAGCCTAAAGAGGTGTAAAAGCATATACCACATATAACTATTATTTGTCTTAGTTACCCTTTGATTATTGACCATATCCTCAAGTTGGTTTAAAGTTGGAAAGGTTGCCCTGTTCATTCTGGAAACAACACATATCTTCTTGTATGGCATGTGGTAAGCAATTATACCCTGTGAAACACAACCACAAGTTTCAGCAAATCTTCTTTTCTTTTCATTTCCAAATAATGTATCCTATTTTAAAGACTCTTGCAAATCAGGGTACTTGAGATATTTACAAGCTGCTTCACACTTGCACTTCGCTTCTAGTTTGACAAGAATCAGAGTTCAATGCACTGGTTGAAATTCATCTCTTGTGTAACTCTATGGATTTCAATGCAGCTACGCCACAGAGACATTTGTGCAATGTATCAAGACACCTAGGCTAAAATCTACTTACATTTACACTGATGAAAATCTGGAATAATGTCAGAATGTGACTCCAGCTGGCTTTTGTATGATTTTACAATCCAGTGTCTTCACTATGAATTAATTTTGAATATATATCAAATAGATGAATTCCAAAGCAGTGGTGGTAGGAAATACCAGTTAAATATTAGATATTTTGGCTTTCACTTCTTGGAATTTAATATAAAGACCTAAATGCTCAAAAATCTGCTTGGAAAATGAAAATATCTCTAAGAAAAGGGCATTTATTTATTTACTGTTTCAGGAGCTTGCACATCTATTGCACAGGTCTGTAGGAGACTGAAATATGCACTTGACTCAAATGCCTGCCAGCTCTGTTGGCCACCAGGGACTACACTGCCTCTTCCATGTCCCCTTTGGGGTGGTTAGTCCATTAAAGAATGCTAGCAGAGAGCAGTCCTTGCACAGAGATCAGAACAGTCCTTAACGTGAAGGACATCAGGGCAGAAAGCTCCTAACACCACCTTATGCCCTGGTATAGAGGTCAAGCAAAATCCAGCTTTACAGTTAACATGGTCGCACTGTATGTTAAGGTTCCATTTAAAAAATATTGATAAAGGGTTAAAAAATGATTAATTGGTGTTATAAGCATGTTACAGACTTGAGTAGTATGTGCTATAGGAGGTTGTAAGCACATAATTAGAAGGTGCTGTAGATGGTTATAAGCAGCCTATTGACCTGTTGGACTCTATAACAATCTATAACAATTTATTAATCATTTATTAAAACTTCTACTAATAATTTATTAACCCTTAATAAACTATTTCTAAATGGAACATTGATGTAAGTGTTACCATTTACATGTATAAAATGGTAGTTTGTCTTTTGCTCTATTCATAATGGAATTTTGTATTTTTTAACACACATACCTTCCATGCCTGTCTGTTCATTTATTAAGAAATAATATCCACTGTGGGGGTAGACAAAAAATTATCTTAAGAATTTAACCAGGGGGCTAGCTTCTTTCCATATGATCTAAAAAAGATGCTAAATTACTTCATCTTTCAATAGTGGATGGATTATCCATTTGCTTTCAAGTCTAATGTCATTCCTTTCCAGTGAGAGCTTTCAGAGGAATAAAGCACATCTTTCAAGTTGCTTAAAGTACATATTTTTATTCTATTTGCAGTGAATGTTATGTAAGCTGAACAAAGCAACCAGATCACCTCTTTTGACACTTACATGGTCATAGTCGAAGATTGCATTGGAGGAGTGTGCTCCGGAATAAATGTTGAATGTAGCAACGTTCACATCATGATTGATGTTCACTGTCTGGTAGACAGTTCCCCCATCATTTCCCTGATTTATGAGCTGGATATTCTAAAATGAAAGATTTATTGTCCGATAACATTGTATTGCAACCTAAAAATGTCTCTCAAACAGTTGCATCTAACAGAGAAGAATGGTGACATCAGAATAGTAGGGAAGCTAATACATAAAAGTCCAACTCAGTTAGATTACCCAATAGTGGGGAAAGGTCTGATTCAGATTTACATCCACTTCTAAACAACTTCCACTACTCACCCTATGGCTAGGGTACAATTCGTTCTAGGGTTATGATTATAGTTAGGTTTATATTTACCATTTGGCCCAGGATTAGGATTAGGGTCATTCCTTGCCTGAAGGCTAAAGATAGGGTTAGGATTACTGCTTGGTTTACGGATAGGGTTAGGTTTAACCCAGCTGTTCCCAAACTGTGGTCTACTGAATATTTGCTGATGCCCAAAGACTTCATTGGCCATATGATGCTCATTCCTTTTCCTAATTTCCACATGATAATTGCATTAAATGAAAGTAAAAATAATTAAATGTAATTAAAAAATTTTGTGTAAGCAAATGTTACAGTTGCCCGAGGGATGGGTGGTGGTTTGTGTAATGACTAAGGCCTTGGCTACACTTACCCGCTAGTTCGGCAGCTGGCAATCGAACTTCTGGGTTCGACTTATCGCGTCTAGTCTGGACGCGATAAGTCGAACCCGGAAGTGCTCGCCGTCGACTGCGGTACTCCAGCTCGGCGAGAGGAGTACCGCGGAGTCGACGGGGGAGCCTGCCTGCCGAGTGTGGACCAAGGTAAGTTCGAACTAAGGTACTTCGAACTTCAGCTACGTTATTCACGTAGCTGAAGTTGCGTACCTTAGTTCGAATTAGGGGGGTAGTGTAGACCTGGCCTAAGGGAAGCAGACTTCCACAAGACAAATCCTCCATTAAGATGTGACCAATGTTATGAAAAAGTTGGTGAATTTCTGCTCTAACTCCTACTACCAAAGGCTCTATTGGTTGTGAAAATGTAGGAAGTCTAGCCTATTTGTTACTAGTACTATCTTTTCCACTAGGTTCTAAGGAATGGTGCCTTAGATTTCCCATTCAAGATCATCTCAGGCCTTTGCAGAAATAAAATGCATGAAACTTTGAGGATGGTTATAAAGGAAGCTGTTCCTTCCAGATAGCTTTTAGAGGGTACCTGCTAGTCTATCCCTACCCATATAGAAGATGTTCAGCCAGCTGCATGAGATTTCAGTGTTATAGTGTCATTTTTATTAATTAACACAATAGCTAGTAGAACCATAGATAAGTACTTTAAAGCAAGCAAGCTCATTGCCTACTATTGTCGCTAATGAGCCAAGTTATAATGAAGAAAAGTACTGGGAGAGTTCAACTTAAGTTTATTTGTATATAACTTGGCAATGCTATGTTTTTAAAAAAAAATATGAGCAAATGTTTTTTTGCTTTTGGAGACTGATTTTTACATGCTAAGCAATAGCAGGAGTGTGGAGAATTTAATGGAAACATTGTCATAAATGTGTTACATTAATTCACATATTAGCAGAGAGTGACTCATAAAGAAAGATCCATATTTTGATTTAATAAGGATGGTAATCTCATAAACAATATGGCAAAGCAGATCCATGAAAGAAGAATCATAAAACTTGACACATAGCCCTCTACTTACATTACTCGCAAAGCCTGGATTCATAAAGATACCCAGAACGACAAGAAGCAGAATCTGTAATACAGCATGGAAAACATTAAGGGAGATTTTTATACACTCTGCAGGTCCTTTTTAATTGCCAAATGCAACTAAAATCACATGGTAATAAGCAGCTCCTCAGTCTTTCTGATTTTCCACAAACTCACGTAAGTTACTGAGTGGGATTTTATAATTCATTTATTTTATCTTTTCTATTCACAAGGGCTACAGAGTACAACTATACTTAGGTGGATCGTTCTAATTAATAATGTAACACCTGTACGGCTAGATTCTGATCTCAGTCCCCAGGGTGATTCTATTGTTACTCCAGTTTTATACTAGAGTAATTGAGATTGAAATTTGGTACATTAAGTAGAACGGGACGCTTCTAACTTAACTCAATAGCTATTTTCCTACATACAGAACTATGGGATTTCTTCCTCAATTAAGTGTCATGTCCTGTCCCCCAAAATATTTAAAGTATGATTTAATTGCTTGACATGCAAACATTCTCCATGCAGCGTTCTTGATTATTTAGAGAGCATTTTTAAAAAAACCTGGAGTCAAATCCTGCAGTCCTCACTCAGGTCATGTTCCTGCCCTCACTTTATGCATGTACTTAAGTTTATTCATGTGCCTAGTCTCGTTGGTTCTCAGGATCAGGGCATCAGTCATCACGCAGCAAGGAAAGAGTTAAAACTGAGTAAGGGCTTCACGGTAAAATTCTGGCCCCATCGAAATCAATGGGAGTTTTGCCAATGACTTAAACAAGACCAGGATTATACCTTGATGTATTGTTGCAGGATTGGGTGCCCTCACAAAAGGGCCTGAGATAGGCACCTACTTCCCATTGATTTTAAATGGAAGTTAGACACCTCTCCTGCTTAGGAGCTTTTGTAACATCCATTAGGTGCCTATCTTCATCTTTAGGTCCAGAGAAATATCTTTGTAAATCTGAGTCCTGTTGACTAAATTTGAGTGTGGGTGCTTGGCACGTCTCAAAATCAGGTCCTCAGGGTCTCAAGTTGGACTCCAAAAAATTGGGGCACCCCAAATTAGTGGCCACTAATAGTGAAAAATTAGGCCTAAGGGCACAGTCTTGTCAGGTGCTGAGTCCCTTCCCAATCCCATCTCCCATTTTCTTATATCTTATCTTATCTATCCCATTGACTTCAATGGGAACCATGGACTCTCAGAACAGCCCAGAGTTGGGCCCTAAATATACTAAAATACAAACCATTTAACAGAAAATGTAGGTTGTCAAAACTACTTACAAGTGTCTTCATTTTGAAGCCAACCTGGATTTGATGCTGATCTGACACAAAATGCTGAAGAAAATGAATTTATATGTCTTGTACTGACCTTATATAGTTTATCAAGGTTGGATCTGAACAAAAGCCCCCAGATAAAATATTTGTTTTTCTCATTAAGAACAGAAGTGAAACACTGGAGCAAACTAAATATTTTCTGTGTTCTATATTTATCTATGAGGCTGGGTAACACATATTCCCTGTCAACAGTCTTTATCAAAGCCTTCTGTTTGAGATGATTAATGATACAAACATGAGCATTAAATAGACCATGGAGATGGTTCAATACAACCAAAGGAGAATTTCCCCCTTTTCTCAGTCTGTTTTCATCATAGTCTTATTTTCAAAACCCTTTCGATTAAGTGTTGTCTAAATCATGTGATGATACAAATTTTCAGAGCATTCTGTGAGAGATCTGAGTTGAGGGGCTCATTCTCTGCTTGCTTCTGGTCTGGAGGGCCCTATTCAGCTTCGCACCTACTGTGAACTGTGTCAGAAATGTCAGCTACTCTCTAGAATGGTCATCTTCAGACCAGTGCTGGAAATGGCAAGAAGCGTATTTGCATATATGCTAAGGGTGTGTGTTCATTGAGGTACACAAACTTTGGGAAGGGGTAAAGTGACATGAGATCTTTGTTTCAACCCTGGATAGAAAATGGAAGGAAGGGCCTACGGCTGGATTAAATTTCTTTAAATCCTCTTTTGGATGTGGTTTCTTGAGATACTTAAGGGACTTGGGCCCTCATTCTCAGGGAGCTAGATGACAGATGGACAATGGGTTTTTTAGTTTTGTTTTGTTGTTGCTGAGCAGCATTTCTTTGGAGCTGGGGTTTGATAAGTGACTGAAACTTCCATTCTTTACTTCTAAAAACCTTCGTTCTAGTTCCTGCTAGAGGGGGAAGTTATGCAGAGAAATACCAGTAAGAGAGCAAAGTGGGTCATGGCACAAGTTTGAAGATTCCTGAAGGAATTTGCATAATTCCTCCAAAAATAAATGAAAAACCTTGCTGCACTTTGATTCTTGCCTCGTTCTGTCATTTTTTGCATCATAGCATCCTGTGTAAGAAGAGAACTGAGGCTGCGTACAGGGATTAAAAATGAAAGTCTAGTGAAATAGCCACAAGAAAAGAGCTGACAGCAGCTCAAACAGTAAAAAAGAAAAAAAGAAAAGTCCGTCTCCTACTAGAGTTAATTTGTGGTCATTTAGACACTTTTCTTGAAATGCAGGCCGGTGTAACCAAACAAACTCAGTCTGCTTCCAAACTGGTGGAAGAATAAAACCCAAAGGGATTAGTAAAAATCTTAAAATGTGTTGGGAATGGAGGAATGGTCTGTGGCTGGCTGTTTTCTCCTGGAATTCATTGCTTCATAGATTATAAAGTTCATGAGTTCATAAGGAAAGCTTTATGATCTGTGAATCATACACTACAAGTATGTGCTAGGAATCTGTGCTGTATCATGCATGAATCATGTGGAGAGAAGAGTTCACTCTTCTGGACTCTCAATCTGGACCCTTTTACAGACTTTAAATTCATATGAAAAATTTTAATTATAAGCCCTTCCCCTAAAAAAAACCCTCAAACCCCAAATCAGGAATTTTTCATTTATGGCCTCCGTGCCAATCTTGACTTTGCTTTCTGTATACCTTAATTCTGCCCTCAGTACACCCACTCTCCTTATCAGAATCAAAGAGCTATTCTTCCATGTACCCTAACCTCCTTCCACATACAGGCCCTTTACATACACGTACTGTATGAATCATTGTATAAAGCTTGCCACAAGAACTATGGATGTCGATGGGGTATGTCTGTATTTAAGACTTGAACAGCTCTGTATAGCTCAAAATCTTGTCTCTTTCATCAACAGAAGTTGGTCCAATAATAGTCATTATCTCACCTACCTTGTCTCTCATGTATTTATCAAGGCTTTTACAAGCAGCAAAGTACAACCATTCCTTGCATGGCCTGATTTTTTAAAGTTCATCACATCACATCTACACTTTGTGATGCCCAGGGCCGGCTCTAACTTTTTTGCTGCCCCAAGCAGCAAAAAAAAGCGCCACCCTGCTGAACCCCCGCCCCCGCCGAGCGCCGCGCCGCCAGAACCCCCCCTCGAGCGTTGCGCTGCGCCCCGCGCCGCCCCCCCGAGCGCCGTGCCGCCAGAGTCCGCCCCCCCAGAGCGCCCCGCGCCGCCCCCCCCGAGCGCCGTGCCGCCAGAGTCCGCCCCCCCAGAGCGCCCCGCGCCGCCCCCCCCGAGCGCCGCGCCGCCGGAACCCCTCCCTGAGCACCGCGCCCCGCGCCGCCCCCCCCTCCGCCGAGCGCCGCACCGCCGGAACACCTCGCTGAGCGCCGCGCCCCGCGCCGTCCCCCTGCCGAGCGCCGCGCCGCCGGAGCGTGCCGCCGGAGCGCGCCCCCCACCCCGCAGAATGCCGCGCCGTGCTACCCCCCGCCACCCCAAGATTGGCCGCCCCTTACCAGGTGCCACCCCAAGCATGTGCTTGGTTGCCTGGTGCCTGGAGCCGGCCCTGGTGATGCCAAATTAAATAGAAAAAATAAGCTAAATAAGAAATAAGCCTATATCAAGAACATGGTTTATTCAATACCAGGGTTACTTTCTGAAAAGATAAGGTTGGGTAGGGGCACATGGACATTTGAGTGCCTATCTTGACAACCACTGATCCATCTATTGGCCACTAAACCAGTTATTTCGATGTCTCTGTCTTGGCTTCCCCCTCTTTCAGTTTTCAGTAGAACTTATTCTCTTCTCTGTCAGCTTTAAACTGGCTGTCCACCGTTGTTCTCTGTCTCAGGTACAACGCACTACATTAGGCCGAATAAGCAATATCACATTCATCATACAAAATAATGATATTCTAATCCTGGGCAAGAAATGAAGTTCCTTAATATTTCAGATACATTTTTAAAGCTTGGGAAAGATAAATGATGTGCTTCAACTAAAAATAATTCCACTGCTCAAGAGTTTAATTGTCCACAACAGCCCTTTAACTTGAGAAGCCTAAAAAACCTTAACTTCCTCCAAATTTTGTAATTCACCTAGTTCATCAAAGCTTCTCTAGAGACAGTTTGTAGTCCAGCCTTAGATGTCCATGCAGGGGAGGAAGGAGGAGTGAGATCCCATGTCTGTACTCTTGCATGGGGATATGGTTGTACCCCTTGGGGGAAGGATAGAGTGTTCCTTCATGCCATGCTTGAGATTTGGTTCAGTCCTGACCCAAAGGTGTGCACCACAATCAGTAACCTCATTTCCTGAAACTTGTTGGGTTTCCTTGAATATCTCCCACCCACATATTGACCAGGTCCAGCCTTGACTTGCATGTGAGATCACATCCTGACTTGTATGATTAAGGATATAAAAGAGGAGAAACAAGACACAGCTGATTCCAATGCTAAATGTATTTAATTGACAGACATCGTAACAGCCTAGGTTTTTCTACACACAAAGCATAAAGGGAAGACAAAGACAAAACATCAAGAAAATGGAGTGTCATGGGAAGAATAATGACAGAACTGATTTTATCCAATCAGCGGACACATTGTCAGACCAGTTCCAAGCAGTGAAGAATTTACTACTTGAATGAAACATCACAGAAGCCAATATTAACAACCCACAGGATGCTAGCATCAACGCAGTCTAGAGAGAAGTAGTTTGCTCCTTTCGCTCCTTAATGAAAAGAAAAAGAACAGTTATTGTGAGGTGATGCCTGAAGTGGATGTTAGGAGATCTGTGCATTCATTACAGTTCAAGCCACACAGAACCCTGCACCTCATATAGCCACTAACACCTGCACAAAGTGATCACAAAGTAGGTGAGAAATGCTACCCAATCAGAGTGGCAACATGTGCAAGGTAATGGAGAGTCAGACCCAGAAAATTCCCACTGTTCTACAGGATTGATTCCTTGAATAACACTGAGTTCCTGTAACAAGGAACTTCTTTCCTGCAGAACAAATAAAATTTTTAATGAGATCAAGGAGGACAAGACATAGCAGCCACCTCAGACAGTGGATGATTTGTCTCTGCATGGTTTGTAACCTCTACTATTTTTGGTAACAGTTCAACAACATTTGTTATAAAAGAATATATTTCTATTACTCTGGTCAAAGAATCTTTTTAATATAAAATTTTTTCAAATGTATAAATAAAAGTATGAAAAAAATACGATCAACAAAGCCAATTGGATTTTTGCCTCAAAAATGACTGACCAAAAATTTGTGCTAATTTGTATTCTTCAATGATCCCTAGCTAATTAATCCTCTCAACAATCATGTGTGGTAGTTAAGTAATAGCTGTTATTCCCATCAAGAACCTGTAAGGTGCTAAGAAATGGGTTAGAAGCTAGTAGTTCCTGAATCCCAGCACCAAGTTTACTCTACTAAACCACACTGTCTCTCTTCTTTATCTTAGAGATAGATCCAAGGTACAAAATTCTGTAGCAGAGTCTGAACAACCCAATGTTTGGGAGTGTTGGAATTTGAGCTTTAGCATTATAGAGGTATAGACTGACTGCAAAAAAACAAACAAACAAACAAAATCAGATCCAGAATCTAACACCCTTCTGAAGCACACCAAGTTCTTTGTTCTTGTCCATCTCTACTAGGGCAGTAACATTCATTCCATGCAGGAAATGCAACTCAATTCACTTCATGAATAGTTACTTTAACTTGCACTCACTCTCAGCCTCATGAGCCACGTAGGTAGGAAGTCCTCTGCATAAAGCTTCAATGTTCTTTCCGTAAGGGGTCAGATCAGGGACTCTGGTCTTTGAGACAATGAATCTCAGTTCCTTCGGAGGAGGCCCTTGAGCTCCAGTCTTCTAAACATCCGGAAAGCAAACTCAGAACAATGTCATTCAATAAAACTGATGACTAGAATCATTTATTACAATTTATGTTCCTGTACTGACATTTCTGACACAGTGCACAGTGTGTGCCTGGCTGAATAGGGCCCTCCAGACCAGAAGCAAGCAGGGAATAAGCTCCTCAACTCAGATCTCACACCAGGGCCAGCTCCAGGCACCAGCTTCTCAAGCAGGTGCTTGGGGCGGCCAGTCGGGAGAGGGGCGGCACGTCCAGGTATTCGGCGGCAATTCGGCGGACCTCCCGCCGAATTGCCGCCGCAGATTGCGATCGCGGCCGCGGCTTTTTTTTTTTTTTTTTTTTTTTGGTTTTGGCTGCTTGGGGCGGCCAAAACCCTGGAGCCGGCCCCGTCTCACACAGGGGGACAAAGTGGAGGTAGGGACAGAAGACGCAACCATGCATTATGAGAAGAGCATTGAAACCCCATAAAGCTAACTGCGGAAAAGAGAAAGGTAATCTATGCTTTACCTGGGCCTTCTCTCTAAAATATTCCCTTAATCCTATGCTCAATCCTGTACATGGGTTTGTAGATAGGAGAAGTGAGGGGTTGGGAATCTATTAATTTATTTTCTCATAACCATAGCAAATGAGAAGGCAGGAACATGTGTATTAAACACAATTGCTGGAAATGTTTACAACCCGTTCTTGAGAACGCTAATGAATATATTGATAGAACGGCATATTGTTTGGTAGAACTAAGTGAAAATTGGAATTTCCATCCCACAAAAAAGCCTGATGTTTCAACATTTGTTTTCATCATGAATTGGAACCAAAAGTTGAAATACTGAAATTTTTCAAGGAATATAAAATTCCAGAAAATTTTTGATTTGGCAATGTAAAATTTCATTTTGCATTTTTGATCAAAAAGGAACATTTTGATATTTTTGAATCAAATTGTTTTTCTTCAGTTTATTGAACTGACCCAAACTGCTGTCTTTTGTCTCAGTTCAGCATTAAGCTGTACTTTCCTATTCTGGCTCATTGCCTCCTGGGAGCTGTAGATAAGGTTGCCTGATGTCCCTGTTCTCCTCTGTGGGCAGGCTCTCTGACTCAAGTACATGTCCCATGATGCACCTGCAATGATGTGACTCCCATGACATGTAATGCCACTCAGAAGAAAAACTCTGTTGCATCATGAGAGATGTAAAATTGAACTGACTCAAAATGAAGCATTTTGAGTTAAACGGATCAGAAAACAAAATAGTTAGTTTATATTTTCCCAATAAAAAAACAAATTAATCAAAAACAAAATTTCCCATAGAAAATTTCAATTTTGCAGCAACTGCATTTTCCATCAGAAAATCATTCTGTTGAAAAATTCCCAGCTAGCTCTATTGTTAAGCTTGGGTTATTTGAAGCAGTGCTGAAGGCTGTGATGGACTATGATGGGGTATCTTCCAATAAGGAATTTTAAAAACACCTCAAATCTGTCCCTAACTCAGTGCCATCTGGTCTTCTCCAGAGTGAGAAAGTATGTTTTTCAGGAATATTTCGATGAGCCCCAGAGTTATGTCATATTTCGCAGGGAGGACTGAGAAATATCCCTCTAGTTGTATGGTGGAATTGTAACAAGGGGCTGAGCTCTTTTGAAAATCTAGCCCCAATTGTGTGTTCTGAGCCATTGAAAATATGTCCTTGAGTTCCTTTGAAAAATTGGCCGCCTCTAAAGCCTTGGAGAAAACCACGTTTGGCCAGAGACATTTGTTCCCCTCCAATTTCAGCTGTTCAGAACATGGATTTTATCTGATGTGAAAAATTTTGAAATTTGATATTTTGTTCATCCTAATTAGGATGAAAAACCAACATTTTGAATTTTTTCATAAAATGAAATTCTGGAAAAAATATTTTCAGTTGTATTGTTTCATTTCAATACATTCAGAATGTTTCATTTTCATTCTGACCCTGCTGGTTTTTTTTATATATATTATATATATAAATAAAATCAGCAGAATCAAAATGAAAATATTATATATATATATATATTTTTTTTTAAAAACAAAGCTACAAAAAAACTTTGTTACAAAAATGTCAAAACAGGACTCTTCTAAAGTTTTTTCATATTTTTTCCTGAATAAAATTTTGTCAAAATCAATATGATATTGTAAAAATTTTCAGTTTCATCTAAAGAGGAATTTCTGACAGAAAACTGTTTTGATGAACATTTTCCTACCTACAACAGCTCTACCTCCAGCATCTTAAGATGATTCATTTGCACAATTAGTTTTATGCTAGTAGGGTTTGTTTATATGGGGACACTCAGGAAAGTTAAGATGAATTCATTAAAGGTGTGAAGTTAATGTGCATAAATTAAAGTGTCTTAACACCCCCCAGCCCCCACTGTGGACAATCTCAGAAAATGGCCCAAGTTTTTGGAGGATTAAACTACAGTGAACTAAAGCCACTTTAGTCGTGAATGAGAGCATGTGTGGGGGTGTAGACAAGCCCTTAGAAAAAAGCAACTTCACTCCCACCCATCGTTCCAGCATTCCCTTCCATCTTACCTTCCTTTCGCTAATCAGTTTGGGAATGACTGCAATATCAGGCATGGCATTTTTGTTCATTTTAGCAATGATGCAAGATTTCTTGGAAAATACCCTGGTTGCCATGAAGCCCTGTAAAATAAAGTTGCAAAGAGCTAGACGTTTTGTTTGAGCGGCTCCACAATAAATGAGACTCAAATCAGGTTTGTTTAATTTTGAAGTTAAATAACATTTAATACAGATTTCCCCTCCCCCCCCCCCGACATTTAGACCAATTTTATAAATGATAAATTATTAGTAATTTCCATGCATTCTGACTAATCATTTAGGCACTACTCCAGTCAGTGGCTCCATAAGTTTCCCAAAAATGCATGTTTGCTACTTACATTGCCGTAGTCCCAAACAGAATTCCATGAGTTCCAGCCATTGTTTGTGTCAATGTTGGCCACGTGCTTATCGTTGTTGATGTTCACAGTCTGGTGTGAATTTCCACCCTTGTTTCCCTGATTGTTTTCGTTCACATTCTTGGATTTAAAAACAAAAAGTGACAAACATTTAGGTTTTTCGGGTTTCTCTCCGTCAAAAGGGCTTTGGAAAATCATTGCTCTTAAAATTATGTTATAGTGATGTAATGAAGTAAGCCATGCCTACCCACGCAGAGGCTACTAAAGCTTTCATGCCAAACTCTGAAATCTCTTATTCTATCTTATGCAGCCCTTCTTCAGCAAATGCTATTGATACAAATCTAGAGCTGGAGTTTTGCTTGAGTGAGAACTCAGTAAGAATTTGTCCAATTGGCTTCAGTTAAAATATAGCCAGATCATTCAATCACAGATCATCCCTAACAGATTTTCCCTTCCTGTATGGAAGTAAGGGGTCATCTGTCTTTGCAGGACAGACCCTCACTTTTCCAGATCCTACTGACGGTGCTCAACAGGGAGAGAACTCAATCATCATCATCACCACCAATAATAATAATAATGATAAAAACCGATTTGTTTGTTTGAATTATTGTAGCATCTACAAGCTCCAGTCATGAATCAGGACAATCATGCTTAAAAGCCTGTTTGGAGATGGGTTTGTTGTTTTCAATCACATTTATAGTATAATGAATTAAGTTTCTGCAACGGACAAGAAACTCTTGTGAGGTTACCATTGGGTTACATACATTTGTCATTGTTTTAACCTGTTGTTATGGGGCAGTCAGAACCATTCCTAAATATTAACATATCTTTGTGATCAAATTTTCATCATTATTAATATACTCAGTAGTTTCCTACAGTTTGATTCTCATTTATGCTAAGGCCTTTTTACACCAGTCTGACAGTAGGAAAGGACCTTAAATTGTGTGTAAATTAAATATATGCCCTTTGCAAGGACTGTTTATACTACCTGAGCAGCATAACAAGGAGTAAGTATAAATGAGAATCAAGCTCATAATATATATATAATAGTATCTCAATGGAATTTTTTCCACTGATGGAACAAATATTCATTTTCCCACTAGGAACTCGATCAATACCCACAACAGTTTGACAATGGCAGAACAATACTGATGCATTGCGATAGATATTACACAATTTTTCCTTTCATGTTTGGTCTGACATGCAGTAAAGTTAATAGCAAAATCATTCTCTGAATAGGTTAGCTGAATAATTATTTTCTTTAGAACACAAATCCAGTCTTGTGATATTGCATTTTTATGTGCTAAGGACATTTTAGATTTTTCTTCAGAAACATCTTTCAGAGATGTGAAAATTCATGAAGCATAAATTAAACAAATTGACAGGAGGAATATTATGAAACATATTTGATCTTTATACTCACATCAGTAGCAAGAGATGGAGTTAGGAAGACTCCAAGAAGACCAGCAATCACAATCTGAAATAAACATTGAAAGCATATCAGTATAAAGGCTGATATGGCTAAAAATATAGTAAGAAGAACCTTGACACACACCTTTCCTCCAAATTGATGTAAAGTAACGTATCTGGACTGCTTTCACTCTCACACTGGATGCATATTACTTCAGTGGATTTATGTCTTTGCTGACACTAGTGTGAGATCAGATTCAGCTCCATTGCTTTAATTTTTTACATATCAGCTATTTAAGATTATTTAAAGATTCTTCAGTCCTCGCTTACATATTAGCTTGGGAAATACTTTTTTGCTTGAGTAAGGAGAGCAGGATTATGCTTATACTATTTAAAAATTACCAAAAGTGGGCTTGATCCATCACTGTGTTACACCAGTTTTCTGATGCTATAACTTTATTGACATCAGTCGGCACTGGACCATGCCCCATGCCCTCTCCATACAATACAATATGCATCTAAATCTTATTCAGCTTAATGTGGTCTGATAAGTTGCATTTCCTGACGCAGTGAAATCACTGGTGACCCTACAGCCCTTGCACCAATACAGCTCCCATTGAAATGTCTGGTATTTCTGCGTGTGAAAAGACTACTCTTTTTGGACCAACTAGAGTGTCAATATTATATTATTTTGTAGGAAGCAAATGGTAACTATACTCACGGAGAGCTTCATTTTGACAGTAGAGGAGGTGAAAGATCTGCTTGAGGAAGTGATACAAACCCTTCCACTTTATATACATCAGGGGCTCCCAAAATTAGGTGTGGAAAGTAAACTTATCATACTCGCATGTAGCCATTGATATGTGACATTGCACATTATCTCCTGGCACAATTATTATGCAAACAAAGGGATTTGAAACTGGCCTGATAGAGTCAGTCACCTGTAGCAGATAAGGGTCAGTGATACTTAATTGAAATCAGACTTTCAATCCCTAAAGTCAAACAAGATTCCTGGTGCAAAATAGTGCCTGCGTGCCAAATGCCTCGGCCCAGGAAACATTTTTCTCTCTATAACTTATAGTATTGATAAAATATGATGTCATCTGTTTGTGCCAGGGACCCCATGGGTCTAGTTCACCCCACATGAAAAGGGAGAGTTAGCTGCCTTTATGGCTATGTGTTGGCTCCTCTGGCACTGTGAAGGGCCATATCCATGTGTTCGGGGTCTGCCCTTGCGAAATGGTAGGTCCAAGGCATGCTGGGAGCAGAAATAGATGGAACAGGAACAATGCTGGAGAGACCACAGCATCCTCCTTCCAGCTTTATGGAACATAAGCAGAAAAAATAATATGTCCTAAGACCATGTTATCTTTCACTTAGCCCCCAAGGCTAGAATCCTGGCGTGAAATGTGGCCCGGGAGTATCCCTGGTTACTACTGCCCAGGAACTGGCAGTCCTACCAAGGGTTAGAGCAGTGGTTCCCAAACTGGGGTTTGTGAACCCCTGGGGGTTCGCAAAATGTTACAGGGGGTTCTCGGGAAAAAATTCCCTAATGGCGGACAGAGTTGTCCCTAGGGACTCTGGGTAGCATGGGGCCAACAGCCCAGAGCCCTTGGACTTCCAAGAGTTAAGCAGATCAAAGCAAGCATATCTATCACACTGAGGAGATTTAAACGTCAAGACTCCTTATAAGAAATGGAAAGAGAGGTGGATATTTTTTGCTGTTTTTAAAATTAAATTGGCAGCTAGTATTGTTTTTAAAATTATTATGAAGAACAAGTTTAAGCTTTGTTGTAACGTGCGTTGTTTGCCTGGACTGCTCAAGACCTGAATGCTTGTGTACGAGGAACTCTTTGAGTTGGCTTCTTAAATACCTTCATGCTGTTTCACATCAGATACACCTTGATGAAACATAGGAGCCTTGTCTTATAACAGACTTATTCAAAGCCCTCTATGAAAGTAAGATCTTGGAAGAGTGTTGCCGTTTTCATAATGTAATAAAAATACTGTAATGATAAATAATAATTAATAATAAATAGTGTGTAATAAGCTTGTCATAAAAATATATTTCCAAGATCACTGCTTTTATAATTTATACTCAGGTAAAGGAGAAAATCCCTGGAAATATTCATTTTTAGGAGGGGGTTTATGAGACTTGACATTTTAGTGAAAGTGGTTCACAGGTTGTTAAAGTTGGGAACCACTGGGTTAGAGCCATGGCAGATCCACCAGACTTGGTTCCTATTCCCAGTCCAGCCCCAGTCTCCAAATCCTCTAATTTTCTGCCAAACATTAATTTTAACATTTACTGGTTCCTATGAGAAGGACATCAAGGAACTGAACGAAGCAACGGGATGCAGCTAATCTCTGTGGTGCAGTGACTAAGAATGCTTCAACAACCATAATTATTTCAACTGCCACAGACAACATGTGCCTCTTAGAAATGTGAATCTCCAATCCCCTTTAGACTGTTGGTTGCTCATTATAGTCTATCTGTCAAACTTGCATTGCTGGGCCTCTGGAGTCTGTGACAAGCTTTGGAAACTAATTAGATTCACAGAAATCAGAGATGGAAAATACTCTGCTGCACCATGTCCCCAATGCAGGGTTGTTCCCTATAACATGGGCTTTAATGCTTTGCCAAAAATGTTCTCTTATGATGTGCAGAAGGTACCTAGAGGCAGGCAACTGGACCTGGATAAGAATAGATTCATAGATTATAAAGCTAGAAGGGACTGCTGTGATCATCTAGTATGGTCTCTTATATAACACAGGCAATAGGAATTCCCTGGATTAATTCCTGTTTGAACTAGAGAATATCTTTTAGAAAAAACATCCAATCATGATTTTAAAAGATTGATGGAGAATTCACCAAAGTCCTTGGTAAGTTGCTCCAATGGGTAATTACAGTCTCTGTTACAAATGTGCAACTTTTTTCTAGTCTAAACCTGTCCAGCTTCAACTTCCAGCCATTGGATCTTGTTAAGCCTTTGTGAGCTAGATTGAAAAGCCCTCTTTTACCAAATTTCTGGTCCACATGTAGGTATTTAGAGATTGTGATCAAGTCAGCCCTCTCTGTGATGAGCTAAATAGTTTGAGCTCCCTGAGTCTTTCTCTATAAGGTATGTTTTTCAATCTTTTAATCATTCGTATGGCTCTTCTCTGAATCCACTTCAATTTCTCAAAATCCTTGAATTTTGGACATCAGAACTGGACACAGTATTCTAGTAGCAGCAGGGCCGTCCCTAGCAGGGTAGCGGGGCCCAGGGCAGAAGTGACAAATCTGTCATTTCCAGGACCGACCTGTCACTTTTGGGACCGACCGCGCCGGACAATCACGCCAGCCCCCCAAAATGCGGGGCCCGGAACGGTCGCCCTGATTCACCATATCCTAGAGACGGCTCTGAGTAGCAGTCACACGAGTGCCAAATACAGAAGTAATACATAACCTCTCTATTCCTACTTGCCTGTGGTCTATCATGGGGAAAGGGAGCCTACCTCATAAA
This sequence comes from Chrysemys picta bellii, assembly GCF_011386835.1. NCBI lineage: Eukaryota > Metazoa > Chordata > Testudines > Emydidae > Chrysemys > Chrysemys picta. The sequence continues at coordinate 153,461,207 of NC_088792.1, forward strand.
GGAGAATGGGAGCACAAAGCACTGTGGCTGTATTTCCAAATCAAAATATTTCTGATTTAAATTTTTGTCTAAAAGTCAAAATTTCTGGGTGTGGGAGGAAAAAAACCCCAATATTTCCCCCCCCCCCCAGCTCTGTTATTCACCCCCACACTGGCCCTGGCAGAAGGAGCATGACGTGGCCAGAGAGAACATGGCTACAGAACTCCTGCACTTCAGCAATACCCAGTTGGCAGATGGTAGGACAGGTGCCAAAATATTTTAGGGCAGTGAGCTGGAAGGCAGTATAGAATTGGCCCCAGCATCGGGGATTCACAACCTGATCCTTTGGGCCACCCATCTCCCACTGTGCTGCATTTCAATTCCTCAGAGCTTACCAGAAAATTCATCCCCAAGTACTGACCTGAGAAATACATTTTGTCAGCTACACGTTATTTGCTTTAGGTGGAAAGTTCAGCTGAGGGGTAATAACTGAATGCAAAGGTCAGAGTGACACATTTTGTTAGTCTTTTAGGTGGTGGCATATAGCTCTATAGCCCTATCCCTCTTATCTCTTGTGGGTGAAGTCAATACTTATCAGAAGCATCTCAAGAAATGTTGATTTACCAGGGGAGATTTCTGAATCAATGTTTTTTTCATCTGAGTTTGTTTGAGCTGGTTTTTCAGGTGTTGTTAGCCTGCTTCTGCTTGGTTGAAATGAAAGAATTTTGCAGATTAGAAAAAGACTCTAACTACAATTTTATAAATTTATCGTTTTCAAAAATCCACCTCTCTTTTATTTAAATGATTGACATCAGGTGCTGGGACTAAAATAATGAAACTTCTGCTTTTGGTTACATCAATGTAGTCTGTGTTAAATCCATTGGCTGCAATGATATCAAAGTCATTGCAGTTGCACTGGTATAAGCTACAGCAGGAATTGAACCCATGAAAATAACTAGGAGAGAGGCAATTTCCTGTAACTTTTTTTTCTATTTTTACATAGCATTTACAGAACATTTTTTTCCATTCCAACACCTTAGTCACACTCCATTCTCTCCTCCTCTCTTCTCTGCAATGATGTTACCTGTCTGACTTTGAGGACAATAACACAGTATAATAGTAGTGACAGATTTTGCAGCCACTGGATGGAAAAGTTTGCTATCCCCTGGCCTTGACCAAGAACAGCTGATGCAAAAAGGGAAATGCAAATAATCAGCTGAAAGTTCAGATTTGCTAAGTGACATTCAAACCTGCCATCCTTAGTTTATGCTGCTTTCATTCTACACAAGGATTGACATTAGTGAAAGCGTTGCACATAGACTGAAGGAAATTTTATGGCCTTTGGTGTCTAACCATTTACCTAGCTTTAGTGAACATAGCAAGTATTCAGCTACACAATCAAAAGAGGTTTTACATGGCTTTCCCTCATTGAAAATCTCCCATTGGTACTTTTGGGATGCATTGTGCATACAATAAATGGGGATTATATTCCCCAAAGTAGCAATGTTATTTGTGCTAGGAAGGGTGTACATACTTGTATGAATTATAGTGCATAGGTAGTTAGAAAACAGCCTGTGAAGTGACTGAGAAGTGGAAATGGGAAGATATGAACCCCACTCTGTAGCCGGAGAGACAAGCAGAAGATTCTATTAACCAATAGAGCGCCTGAGCTGTGACAGAAAAAAGGCGGGAAAACACTGAGGGGAAGAAGAATCCTAACCCATGTCCTGAGAGAAAAACAAAGCTCCTTTTGAACAAATAGAGAGTCTTGCTCCCTGAGCCATGGCAGGAAAATGGAGGGGAAACTGCTCTTGTGCAGCACGTGGGAAGAGAGGACCCTCACCCTCACTCAGTCATGAGCATACCACAGAAATTCTTATTAAACAACATAGAATATGAGCTAGAGTGGGAAAATGGAGGGAAAACCTGAGACTGCGTAGCATGAGACGAACCTCACCAAGTGGCTGACAGAAACATAGAAACTCTTATTGATCCAATAGAGAGTTTGAGCTAGGGCAAGAAAATGGAGGGAAAATCTGACACTGAGGAGCGGGAGATCAACTCTTTCTGGAGGCTGAGCAAAAGGAAGAAAGAACATGGGCTAGGATAGAAAATGGAGGGAAAACCTGCCACTGAAGAGAGGGACATGGGTCCCTGTCCCACCCAGTGACTGAGAGGTAAACATAAAGGCCCCATTGATCAAAATGTCCTGCATCTGAGCTGCCACACTCTCTGAGGAAGGCAATCACCTCAGTCTAAGGGTCCAGTATTTACAGTGTGTTGCCATCATCTTGCTCTTCTTTTCTGATTACCCTGTGAGGTAGATACTACACCTCTTTTATAGATAGTGAAGGGATACTCATTTAACCAGGGAAGCCAACAGTATCACAGAGTTGACATTTTGCTGTCTGGGATGAGTATCTGACTGGCTATTAGTGATATTTCTAGTTGTGTCCTTACTCATATTGGCCCTATGCCCATTTGCTGGTCAATTCAGAGATATGGATGTTGACCAGCAAAAAAGCAATATACTATATACTTCCTTTCCAATGGGAGTTAGGTGCCTATGTGCTGCTGAAAAATCCTACTAGGTGTCTTTTGGTGACTAAATATCTTTGAAAAATCTGACCCCAAAGTGATTTAGAAGCATAAGTCCTACTGAAAGTCAACAGAACATAGGCTCTGCAATCACATGAGTGATTTTTGAAAAATGTACCCTTAATCTTTGTTTTAAGGCCCCTTTTCCTGACAAGGCTCAGGGTTATGGAAGGTTATAACTAGAGCTGTGAGAATAACTGATTTTTTTGGTACAGTGGCCAACCCAAAAAATGGGGTGGGGGGAGGGGAAATTGTTTCAGGTTGATCCTAATTGAAAATTCTTTTGCATTTTTCAGGGAACTCAAAAAAAGGTGAAAATATTTTGTTTCAGGTCAAATGAAACTTTTTGTTTTCATTTAGATAGTTGTGGGGGTTTTTTACCTTTTAAAAAAATAATAAAATTGAAGTAAAATTCAAAACAAAGTCATTCTGAATCAAAAAGTTGAAATATTTGGTTTTGAAAATTTTTCATAATTTTGGGGCAGTTTGGTTTTCTTGACCAAAACAGTTTGGTGAATTCAACATGAATTTGCAGAATGTTTTGATGGACCAAATCAGCATTTCTCACCCCCCCCCCCAAAAAAAAATTGGTTCAAAACATTTAATCCAGCTGTACTTTTAACTCGTATCACATGGTAGGAGTCAGAATCCACTGTCACAATTCTCTCTCATAGATTAGTTTGCGCTGCACATGGAATATTGTTTTGTGCTAGGAAGAATGTCAGATCTGCTCAACTGTGTGTGTCAAAGATTCAACAGTATTGTCAACCCAAAATGTTCAAAAATCACAAGTCAAACTCCAGAAATCATGACATCACAAGTATTTTTTAAAAATATATCTATATTTAGGGGTCTTTTTATTTATCATCTGGCTTTTGGGCCTTTAGGGCACATTATTAATTTTTTTTCTGCAACAACGTCTAGAAACTTTTTTAAAAAACTGAGATTCTCACACATTCACATAACTCCACAAGCTGAGGTTTAAGAAATACACTAAATATCATGAGAGTCACGATAAAATAGTGAGAGTTGGCAACACCAAGTTAGCCCTGCTAGTGGGAATAAAAGTACAGAGAATAAAAGCACCTCAGATAATGGGAATTTTCCTTTAGCAAAAAACAAGCCCATGCTTTACTGAGGAGGGTCATTTTTTTCCTGCTGATTTGAAATTATGAGTTCTTTTATTAAATTAAAAAGGTAAATATCTATATGCATTCTTGAAAAAGTATCATTTTATTAAATTCACAGCTACTGAAGTTTCTTTTGAGCTACTAAACCAGTCACTTTGGAATCTCTGGTTTGATTTCCTCCTCCTTACTTTCAGTGGAAATTATTCTCTTTTCAGTCTGCTTTAAGCCAACTGTCCACATTTCTGCTGTCTCAAGTACAATTATGGTATTGTGCTGAACAATCAATACTATATTCATCATGCAGTTTAATGATTTCCTAATCAATCCTAGCAAGAAACCAAGATCCATAATATTTGAATTAAATTCTTAAGGTTTTTCAAATGCAATGTGATTCATCTAAAAAAGTAATTCCACTTCTGAAGAATTTAGCTTCCTGTGACAGCACTTTCACTTGAGAAACAATTTCCTTAGCTATATTTATATGTTTGACCGAGTCCATTCTAAGGCATCAACTGTTGTTTTTCACTAAAGTTTCTTTGCAGATTTCAGACTTGCTTTGAATTCTTAGGTTCACTAGCTCGATTTCCGTAGCATTCATGGTGCTTCACTGTAAAAATATACTGATGGATCTGCCTAGTTATGTTTTTTACAGGCCATTTCCATGGGAGAAAATGTGCAGTTGGAGATGGATGAAATATTGCATTTATGGTCATGCCTTTTATTGTGAAGTGTTTGAAAATTATAGACAAAATTCTTGGCCCTGTTCCAGATGCTTATTGTGCCACTCAACCCTAACGTTTGGACCCTGTAAAATTGTCCCTGATTTAGGGTAATCATTGATGTTCTAGAACAGGCAAAGTGGCTCCTAGACCAGGGCCGGCTCCAGCATTTCTGCCGCCCCAAGCAAAAAAAAAAAAAAGCCGCGATCGGCAGCAGCAATTGGAAAAAAAAAAAAGCCGCGATCGGCGGCGGCAGTTCAGCGGCAGGTCCTTCACTCCTAGAGGGAGTGAGGGACCTGCCGCACCCGAATTGCCGCACGTGCCGCCCCTTTCCCTTGGCCGCCCCAAGCACCTGCTTGTTAAGCTGGTGCCTGGAGCCGGCCCTGTCCTAGACTACTCCTGTCCCAACCCCCAGTGCCAGGTGCAATCCAGGGAGAAAGAGGGTGAGTACAGAACATCCCTCTCCTCGCACAAGCTCTTGCTGCTGGAAAAAGTCTTTGTGGGCCCTGGGCATCCATCATAAATTTGAATAGATTGTCCCCTGACATCCGTCCCAGGCTCTTGCCTAATTCCATTCTCTTTACTTACAGTTTTAATTGGAAATGAGTATACGTTTTCATGTCCTGTCTTAAACTGTTACTAAGCACTATTAAACAACAGCTGCGCTCCACTGTAAGGTGGCTGCATTTCAATAATACACTTATTGATCCTCAAATAGCTACACACATGAATCTGGATTTCAATAATTATTATTTCAATAATAAGTATATTGATCCACAAATATATATATATATATATTAGGGCTCTCAAGCAATTAAAAAAATTAATCGTGATTAATTGTACTGTTAAACAATAATAGAATACCATTTATTTAAATATTTTTGGATGTTTTCTACATTTTCAAATATTTTGATTTCAATTACAACACAGAATACAAGTGTACAATGCTCACTTTATATTTATTTTTATTACAAATATTTGCACTGTAAAAAACAAAAGAAATAGTATATTTCAATTCACCTAATACAAGTACTGTAGTGCAATCTCTTTATAATGAAAGTTGAACTTACAAATGTAGAATTATGTACAAAAAATAACTGCATTCAAAAATAGAACAATGTAAAACTTTAGAACCTACAAGTCCACTCAGTCCTACTTCAGCCAATTGCTCAGACAAACAGCTTTGTTTACAATTTGCAGGAGATAATGCTGCCCACATCTTGTTTACAATGTCACCTGAAAATGAGAACAGGCATTCGCATGGCAGTGTTGCAAGATATTTACGTGCCAAATGCGCTAAAGATTCATATGTCACTTCATGCTTCAACCACCATTCCAGAATATATGGGTCCATGCTGATGACGGGTTCTGCTCGATAACAATCCAAAGTAGTGCGAACTGACGCATGTATATTTTCATCATCTGAGTCAGATGCCACCAGCAGAAGGTTGATTTCCTCTTTTGATGGTTTGGGTTCTGTAGTTTCCTCATCTGAGGAAAGATGCTCTTTTAAGACATCTGAAAGCATTCTCCACACCTCGTCCCTCTCAGATTTTGGAAGGCACTTCAGATTCTTAAACCTTGGGTCAAGTGCTGTGTCTGTCCTTAGAAATCTCATATTGGTACCTTCTTTGCATTTTGGCAAATCTGCGGTGAAAGTGTTCTTAAAACGAACATGTGCTAGGTCATCATCCGAGACTGCTATAACATGAAATATATGGCAGAATGTGGGTAAAACAGAACAGGAGACATATAATTCTCCTCCAAGGAGTTCAGTCACAAATTTAATTAACGCGTTATTTTTTTAACGAGCATCATCAGCATGGAAGCATGTCCTCTGGAATGGTGGATGTAGCATGAAGAGGCATACGAATGTTTAGCATATTTGGCCTGTAAATACCTTGCAATGCCGGCTACAAAAGTGCCATGCGAATGCCTTTTCTCATTTTCAGGTGACATTGTAAATAAGAAGCAGTCAGCAGTATCTCCCATAAATATAAACAAACTTGTTTGTCTTAGCAATTGACTGAACAAGAAGTAGGACTGAGTGGACTTGTAGGCTATAAAGTTTTACATTATTTTGTTTTTGAGTGCAGTTATGTAACAAAAAAAAATCTACATTTGTAAATTACACTTTCACAATAAAGAGATTGCACTGAAATCTTGTATGAGGTGACTTGAAAAATATTATTTCTTTTGTTTATCATTTTTACAGTGTATATATCTGTTATTAAAAATAATATAAAGTGAGCACTGTACACTTAGTATTCTGTGTTGTAATAGAAATCAATATATATGAAAATGTAGAAAAACATCCAAAAATATTTAATAAATTTCAATTGGCATTCTATTGATCAACGGTGTGATTAATCATGATTCATTTTTTTAATTGCAGTTAATTTTTATGAGTTAATCACGTTAGTTAACTGCGATTAATCGACAGCCCTAATATATATATATATATAGTGACAGACCCAACCAGTGGGGTACAGGAGTCTGGTAGAGGGCAAATATACTGGTCACTGGATGAGTAGTTTTCTGTTCCCTGAGTGACCAGAGAAGGGGCTGCACTAGAGTAATCAGGAACCTGCTAGAACCAGTTAAGGCAGGCAGGCTAATTTAGGACACCTGGAGCCAATTAAGAAGAAGCTGCTAGAATCAATTAAAGCAGGCTAATCAGGGCACCTGGGTTTTAAAAGGAGCTCACTTCAGTTTGTGGTGCGAGTGTGAGGAGCTGGGAGCAAGAGGCGCAAGGAGCTGAGAGTGAGAGGACATGCTGCTAGAAGACTGAGGAGTACAAGCATTATCAGACACCAGGAGGAAGATCCTGTGGTGAGAATAAGGAAGGTGTTTGGAGGAGGCCATGGGGAAGTAGCCCAGGGAGTTGTAGCTGTCATGCAGCTGTTACAGGAGGCACTATAGACAGCTGCAGTTCACAGGGCCCTGGGCTGGAACCCGGAGTAGAGGGCGGGCCCGGGTTCCCCCCAAACCTCCCAATTGACCTGGACTGTGGGTTCTTCCAGAGGGGAAGGTCTTTGGGCTGTTCTGCAACCCACATAGTGAATCTCTGAGGCAAGAAAATCCGCTAATAAGCGCAGGACCCACCAAGATAGAGGAGGAACTTTGTCACACTGGTGTCAGCAGTGGGATCTTGGGGTGCACAGCGTGGTGGAAGAAGGAGGGTGATTTAAAAAAAAAAAAGGGAGAGGGTTCATTTTTTTTCACCACCATGGATGATGTAGTGCAGGCACTGATACAAGCTACGGAGGCCCAGGAGGAGGCTACCCGTGTCCAGGCAGCCGCCCAACAGGAGGCAGAGTGGCTGAAGCAAGAGACTAATCGCCTGCTGATGGACCAGGCTGCTCAAGACCGAGCTATGTTGCGGGAACTGGTAAACCAGGTAAAGTCTCTTACAGAGCTGAATCGCGGCCATGATGGGACGCGGCTCATACGGGCCAGCCATTGGCTGCAGAAAATGACATGGGAGGATGATGTAGAGGCATACCTTCTGGCCTTTGAGAGAACAGCCCTACGGGAGGCCTGGCCTCGAGATCAGTGGTCTGGCATCCTTGCCCCATTCCTGTGTGGGGAGGCCCAGAAGACCTACCATGATCTGCCTGAAGAGGCTGTGGCAGACTACCCCCAGCTGAAAGCAGAGATCCTGGCCAGATCTGGGGTAACGACAGCAGTGCGGGCCCAGCAGTATCACGGTTGGAGGTACTGGGAAGACAAAACCCCGCGGTCCCAATTGTATGACTTCATCCATCTCACACGAAAGTGGTTGCAAACAGAGTCCCGGAGTCCAGAAGAGATACTAGCGGTTCTGGTCATCGACCAATACATGAGGGGACTAACACCAGACCTTCGTGCCTGGGTAAGCCAGAACAAACTCTCCACCTATGACGAAGTTGTCGCCCTGGTAGAGAGGCGAAGGACAGCGAGGGAGCTGACCCGGCCAGTTAAGGAAGAGGCACCCCGGGTTAAACTAGCAGCACCAAGCCCTAAAGTTCGGGTGACTGGGCCACCAGGAGGGCCCAGGTGGAAAAAGAGAGAGGCTGAAGGCCCATCAGAGGCCACAAAGACTCGGAGCACTGAGGAAGAAGAGGATTGTGATGTTAAACTGCCCAAATCAAAAGACCAGGGAATGCCTAGGGCTCCATACAGGTGTTATGCCTGCGGGGAGTGGGGACACATAGCTGCACAGTGTCCCAATGCTGAGGAGCCTATGCAGTGTAACCTGGGGAACTGGGCAGATCCATGCTCCCTAATCCACCTTGTGGGAGTCTCACTAACCCCACATATGTATACCAGACCAGTGAAACTAAATGGGGTAGGGACCACGGCACTGGTTGATTCGCGGAGTGCTATCACGCTTATCTCAGGGAAGCTCGTGAAGTGTAGTCAGCTGCTGCAGGCTAAACATACGGGGATAACATGTGTCCATGGGACAGTTAGTTACTACCCCACCATCCCAGTAAAAATCGAGATCCAAGGGAACACTACTGAGGTAGCAGCAGATGTAGTCCCTAAACTCCTATACCCGGTGCTCATAGGGAGGGACTTCCCAGGGTTTGAAAACTTACTCCCAGTAGGGGGATTGGAGAAAGATGGGGACCCTAAAATTGATGAGGCATCCACAGCAGACTGTCAACCCCCAATCTTCTCTGAAATATCCCCAGATTTGTTCTCCACTCCCAGACAGGGTAGAAAGGCAAAAAGGGAAAGAAGGGCAGCTAAGGCCTTGGGAACCCGACTACTGACCCAAAGCCAGAGGGTCGCTCTTGTAGGTAGGCGGACCCGCACAGCTGAAAAGGAGGCCACGCAGGAGGGAGAAGCACCTGAGTCTGACCCCCACCCTCATGCTTCTGAACCAGTAGAGGCAACAGAGACTGGGCCCCTAGATCTTGGGGAGATTAGCCCCGGGAGAGGAAATTTCGGACGAGACCAGGCAGAAGACCCAAGGTATGACAACATTAGGAAGGAGGTGACTGAAATAGATGGGGTCCCCATGGAAGGAAAAATCCAGGGACCAGGACCCTACTTCATAATGAAGAAGGATCTCTTATACCGGGTTGCACCAGTACAGGGGCAGAAGGTACAGCAGATCCTAGTACTTCAAAAACACCAGAATGCTGTATTAAGTCTTGCTCATAGTCATCTTTTTGGGGGGCATTTGGGAGTAGAGAAGACCCTGGCACAAGTCCTACGACGGTTCTTCTGGCCCGGAGTACATGAAGAAGTGCGGAGGTACTGTGCCTCCTGCCCGGAGTGTCAGCTGCACAGTCCCCACTTGAGGGCACCTTTAGTACCCCTTCCCATCATAGAGGTCCCCTTCGAGCGAATAGCCATGGACCTAGTGGGACCACTGGAGAAGACGGCTCGGGGCCACCAATATATACTTGTTGTTTTGGACTATGCTACTCGCTACCCAGAAGCCGGCCCCCTGTGGAACACGGCCTCTAAAACTATAGCCAAAGAGCTGGTGGGGATCTTTGCCCGAATGGGGCTACTGAAGGAGATATTAACCGACCAAGGAACCCCATTTATGTCAAAGCTAATGAAGGACCTCTGTACGCTGCTCCATATACATACCGTGAGAACTTCGGTCTACCATCCGCAGACTGATGGGTTGGTAGAAAGGTTTAACCAAACCCTCAAGGCTATGATAAGGAAGGTGGTAAGTTGGGATGGGAAGGATTGGGACACCCTACTACCCCACCTTATGTTCGCTATCTGGGAGGTACCACAGGCCTCAAGTGGGTTTTTCCCCTTCGAGTTATTATATGGGCGTCACCCCCGTGGCATACTAGATATCGCCAAAGAGATCTGGGAAGAGGAACCCAATGAGGGGAGAAATATAATAGAGCATGTAATGCAGATGCAAGACCGGATAGCCTGGGTTACCCCTATTGTATGGGAACACTTGGAAAAGGCACAGGAGGCCCAGCGAACCCATTACAATCACCAGGCAAAAGTGCGACAGTTCCAACCAAGGGATCGGGTTATGGTGTTGGTACCCACAGCAGAAAGCAAGCTTCTGGCCCAACGTCAGGGGCCCTATGAGGTGGTTGAACCCGTGGGGGAAGTAACCTACAAGGTGCGGCAGCCAGGACACAGAAAACAAGAACAGATTTATCACGTTAATCTTCTGAAACCCTGGCATGCACAAGAGGCATGCATAATGGTCCAAAAAGACCTAACCCAGGAAAACAAGCCTTCCAACCAGGTGAGAGTGTCTCCCGATTTAACACCAGACCAGAAGAATGAGGTGTCTGAGATGATCTTCCAGAACCAAGATGTGTTCTCGACAAAACCGGGTTGAACAACCGAGACATATCACCACATCGTCACGAACCCTGGGGCCAGAGTAACAATGAGGCCCTATTGGGTGCCAGTGGCAAAAAAGGGAGGAAATAAAAGCAGAAGTAAAAAAAATGCTGGAATGGCACCACAAGATTTTGCAACAACTTATGGCGACTAAACGAAGTATCCCAGTTCGACGCGTACCCCATACCTCGCATAGATGAGCTAGTGGACCGTTTGGGTAATGCCCGGTACTTGACTACCCTAGACTTGACAAAGGGGTACTGGCAGATTCCCCTTGCAGAAGACGCAAAGGAAAAGACTGCGTTCTCTACATCAGAGGGTCTTTTTCAATATTCTGTCCTCCCTTTTGGACTACATGGGGCCCCAGCTACCTTCCAGCGCCTCATGGACAAGCTATTATGCCTGCATAAAAGTTATGCTGCTGCCTACTTAGACAATGTGGTCATTCATACCCCAGACTGGGAAACCCACTTGGAGAAGGTGGAGACAGTCCTCGATACCTTCAGGCGAGCTGGCCTTACAGCAAACCCTGCCAAGCGCGCTGTAGGGTTTACAGAGGCCAAATATCTTGGCTACATTGTGGGAAAAGGTCTGGTAAAACCTCAAGTGAACAAGTTAGAGGCCATCCAAAATTGTCCCCGACCAAGTCGCAAGAAACAAGTCCGGGCGTTCCTAGGTGTGGTGGGGTATTACCAACGATTTATCTCCCACTTTGCCACAAGAGCAAGCCCCCTGACAGACCTAGTGAAAGCCCACGGACCTGATCTGGTGAGATGGTTTGACGCAGCAGAGGAAGCATTACAGACCTATGGACTGTCCTCTGCAGTAATCCCGTACTGATAGCCCCTGATTTCACCAAGGAGTTTATCCTGCAGACTGATGCATCGGAAGTAGGGTTGGGGGCCGTTCTATCACAGATGGTCGGGGAGGAGGAACACCCAATTCTATACCTCAGTCGGAAACTCCTTCCAAGGGAACAAAAATATGCAGTGGTGGAGAGAGAATGCCTCGCTGTAAAATGGGCCATGGAAACATTGCGCTATTACCTGCTCGGGCGCAGATTTGTCCTCGTGACTGACCATGCCCCTCTTCAATGGATGCAGAGGAACAAGGAGAAGAACACAAGGCTGACCAGATGGTTCTTATCCCTCCAACCTTTCCAGTTCCGTGTGCAACACAGAGCAGGGAGCCGTCATGGCAACGCCGATGTCTTGTCACGTGTGCACTGTCTGGCATCCCAAGCTGCCAATCCCTTGGCGTTGAGCAGGGGGGAGGGATATGTGACAGACCCAGACCAGTGGGGTACAGGAGTCTGGTAGAGGGCAAATATACTGGTCACTGGATGAGTAGTTTTCTGTTCCCTGAGTGACCAGAGCAGGGGCTGCACTAGAGTAATCAGGAACCTGCTAGAACCAGTTAAGGCAGGCAGGCTAATTAGGACAGCTGGAGCCAATTAAGAAGAAGCTGCTAGAATCAATTAAGGCAGGCTAATCAGGGCACCTGGGTTTTAAAAGGAGCTCACTTCAGTTTGTGGTGCGAGTGTGAGGAGCTGGGAGAAAGAGGCGCAAGGAGCTGAGAGTGAGAGGGTGTGCTGCTGGAGGACTGAGGAGCACAAGCATTATCAGACACCAGGAGGAAGGTCCTGTGGTGAGAATAAGAAAGGTGTTTGGAGGAGGCCATGGAGAGGTAGCCCAGGGAGTTGTAGCTGTCATGCAGCTGTTACAGGAGGCACTATAGACAGCTGCAGTCCACAGGGACCTGGGCTGGAACCCAGAGTAGAGGGCGGGCCAGGGTTCCCCCCAAACCTCCCAATTGACCTGGACTGTGGGTTCTTCCAGAGGGGAAGGTCTCTGGGCTGTTCCCCAACCCACATAGTGAATCTCTGAGGCAAGAAAATCCGCCAATAAGCGTAGGACCCACCAAGATAGACGAGGAACTTTGTCACAATATATATATATATATATATATTTATATATGTGTATGTGTGTGTATTTATAAAATGCATCTGGATTTTTATTATTTCAATTTATTATTATTTCAGTTTATTGATGCTTAAATAGCCATCTGGGTCAATAAACCTTATTGAAATACAGCTACCTTATAGTGTAATGCAGCTGTTGTTTAACAATGTTCAGTAAGAGTTTAATTCAGGAAATGAATCAGTGTACCATAGCCAATTAAAACTGCAGTGGGAAATTTTAGATAATCATATTAATTTGCCCTAATTGGAATTTGGCACGTACACTACCATTAACCCCATTCTTGCAAAAAGAATCATGATTTCTTCGAGGCCTGCCTGTTCGGGATCTCAGTTTCAAGTAATGGAAAGCACCAGTGTTCTTTAACATCACACAGGGAAACTGCTTCATTACTGACATGGGAGACTGCAACCTTCTAAATCAGGGGTGGCCTGAAAAGGAGCCAGAATTTACCAATGTACATTGCCAAAGAGCTGCAGTAATACGTGAGCCACCAGCTCCCCCAACCCGCTCCCAGCGTCTCCCACCCCCCGGCAGCCCCACCGATCAGTGCCTCCCCCTCCCTCCCCGCACCTCCCGATCAGCTGTTTCATGGTGTGCAGGAGGCTCTGGGATGGGAAGCGGGGAGGAGTGAGGGCACGGCAGGCTCAGCGGAGGGGGTGGGAAGGGGTGGAGTGGGGGCAGGGCCTGTGGCAGAGCCAGAGGTTGAGCAGTGAGGCCCCCCCCCCCCCAGCACATTAGAAAGTTGGTATCTGTAGTTCCAGCCCCCGAGTCAGTGCCTATACAAGGAGTCGCATATTAACTTCTGAAGAGCCACATGTGGCTCCGGAGCCACAGGTTGGCCACCCCAGTTCTAAATAATTAGCCTCCTTGCATGCAGCCCCAAGGTTCTCTTTCATTAAGGTCTCCCATCCAAATACTAACCAGGCCCAAACCTCTCAGATCACATCCTGAAACATTATCCGTGACAGAAGACAGAAATGATTAGAAACATGGCATAACTGACTAATTCCTTTTATTGACAGATATTGTAACAGCCTAGATTTGTTCTACACAGAACACATATGGAGGAGAGGAAAACAAATATCTGATAACATGATTGTGAAAAGAACTGCAACAAAAATATTATTTTTCTAATCAGTGGGGGGCATTGCTAGCAGGATTCTATCAGCAACGATTTTATTTGAAAGATGCAGTTTAGCTGCAATAGTTTAATGTCATTGTGTGCATTATATTAGTCTTGAAACATTGTCCAGAATAATTGTCTCCTAAGGAAAAAGAAAAACAAAAATGAATATCAGGTGATGGCTAAGGATGTTATCATAGTCATCTATTCATTATAGTCCTGAATAATTCTCCTGCAAAGAACATTCCAAACCATTTCCCATTCAGTCCAAACTATTCAAGGTCTATGCCATCTAATAAAAACCCTCAATGCACTATCATGATGTGGGAATCAGTGGATTATTAATTTGTGAGCAACAGCATTAAAATTCCACCTGCCCTACAGTTAATTCTTTTGTATGACAATGAGTTACTATAATAAAAAAAACCCCTCCTTTCCTGCATGCAGAATTTTAATATACTGAAGCATGACCCAAAGCTCATCGAAGTTAATGAAAAGATTATTTCCATGGGCTTTGGTTCAGTTTCAGGACCACTTGGACATCCATACCACTTGGATATCTGTTCTTCTATCTTAGATATTTACACTGCCCGTATTGGCATATCTGTGTGACTGTGATGTCAACAATCAACAGAGAATGATTTATCCCTCCATGTCTTGAGGCCTCTTCAATTTTTTTAATTTTATTTTTCAGTACTGATTACAGTCATCTTTAAAATCTTGCTAACAATAAGTAGCAAAGATTCAACTCAAAAGGAAATAATGGGCCGGATTCAACATTGGGTTGGTTTAATTTTAGTTCAGTACAGCTGCACTTAAATCAATGCAATCACCGCAGTGCAAAACTGGAGTAACAAAGTGGGTAATAGGGCCCAGTAACTCTGAAAAAGAATAATTATTTGTTTAGTACCAGTCTTAAAGTCACGCTGGGTTTCTACATGATAAAAAACTGGCAACTATTGAGTATTCCAAAAAATAATAAAAAAATAAATAAAAAAATGCACTACTGAATAGGGAGACTATGAGGTTTTCAGAGCAATACCATGGCATCTCAACACACTTTGCTGAAAGGAGATACTTCTGCCATAAGATTGTCCTCTGAACCATCTAAATCCTCACAAATCTAGGTGAAGTTCACCTTTGTGGCAGGGCCAGCTCCAGGCACCAGCTTGGCAAGCAGGTGCTTGGGGCGGCCACTCCGGAGAGGGGTGGCAGGTCCAGCTATTCGGCGGCAATTCGGCAGACGGTCCCTCACTCCCGCTCTGAGCGAAGGACCTTCCGCCGAATTGCCGCTGCAGATCATGATCACGGCTTTTATTTATTTATTTATTTATTTTGGCTGCTTGGGGTGGCCAAAACCCTGGAGCCAGCCCTGCTTTGTGGAGAGAGCCAGCATGAGTTCAATGCATCTCTTAAGTCTGACTTAAACTATTAAAAAGGGCTGAAGTGGAATTTAAATGGCATATAAGCCTTTATCCTCTGTCCTATATACACACATGACCTAAGCTAGCATGACCTACCTTCATCAAAATAAAAAGACCAATCTCTTTCTCATCTACAATGAGGCCGTGATTTGCAGAAGGCAATTATGCCACCTATTGACTCAGATTTAAGCAAACAGATTTAAACAATTTGTTTCGGTGCAGCTGTGTTGCTCTAGTGTTTGTTTATCAGAGAAAAAGTAGTTTTTTACTTTAATGTGATGATTTTTCTTATTTCTCCAAACTTCAAACATGAGTCAGTCTTCATCAGTTATTGGAGCAATGTTCAGCACAAAGAAGGAAAAGCCAGTGGTGGAAAATGAATGCTTTAGCAATTTCCACAGACAGGTCCATTTTTCTGCCCACCATTGTTTCAAACAATAAAGGAAGTTTTTCACAATAATTTGGCCATACAAATGCTATGAAATAAGCAATATCCTAACATTACATGACTTCATATTATTTTTACATACCTTAAATACTTTAAATTTCTATGAAAAATTCCATTATCCTTAATCAAAATGATCCTGCTTCCCATTAAAGTAAATAGGAGTTTTGTCATGGGAAAGGGAATGAGGCATTTAGTGCTCTCAAATATATTCTTACTCAGATTTTTAGCATTCTGATTTATAGAGAAAGATTTCGAGGCTATCAAACCTCATTTAAGAGTCCAATTGATTGGAAGGCCATTGCAATGCTTGAGAGCAGACAAAATTGCTTTGGTGATATACTACAAGATGAGGGAATAGAGTGGAAAGTGGACAAGTTACATGCAGCTCTAACAGCCTCTAAACCTGCTCTGCAAGGAGATTGCAAGGATGATGAGGGAATAAAGAAATCCTTGCATTTCTCCATTACTTTGTGGAGTGGAAACAAAGTTGTATGAATATTCATTTAAAATTTTAGATGAGAGCCTGAGCTGCAAAATTCTTTTCTGTATTTTGAACCCCATAAAATCCAGGCGTGGTGGGATCTGAACTTTGGTTTCAGCCCCTTATAGAGATTGCCTGCAAAATTCAGACCCAGATCTGGGTTCAGATCCTGATGTCTTCCTGAAATATCCCAGGTTGCTTCTGGCCCGTTTCCATGTAGGAAAGTGACACGCTTGCCATATTTCATATTGTAAATTCAATGGGTGGTTTTGCAGCATGAAATGTTAGTTAAATCTGTACTCACCATGAGCTTCGCGAGCAACATAGGTTGGAATTCCTCTGCACATAGATTCAACAGACTTCCCATATTGGGCCAGGTCACTGACTCTGGTTTTTGAGACAGCGAATTGCAGTTCCACTGGGGGAGGCCCTCGAGAGCCGGCTTTCTAAACATTCAGTAAGCAAAGCCAGAATAAGAGCATTGAATAAAATCATGATCCTTTTTGTGACATTCCTAAGAGTGCACAGCTTGTGACAATGTGGGTACAGCCTAAGATACCAGGAGCAAACTGAGAGTCAGCTCCATTGCTCAGCTCTTCCATAGGGCACAAGTGGAGAATCCAAGAAGGGCTAGGGGCTGAAGACCCCAAAAGGACACTGAAAAGAGTCATTGGAACAGTGAAGTGCTGCCAATATTCCACTGTCATGTAAAAACCTTTTTCTTTCATCACTACTCATGCAAACTAGGGGTCCAGTTCACCATTAACCCACACCCTGGGCAGTCACTTTCACCATGGACTGCTAAGAGAGTGCAAAATGATTATAAAACACTACCTGATCAGATTAATAGCATTTTACACCTGCTTTGTTCTGTTGTAAATGACTGCAGAAGGTGCAAGGCAACAAAGAATGAGGCAATAAGGCTCCAGAATAAAGGCTTGGAGCAAACCATGCTTGGCGAGAAACATGCCTTTTGCTACTGGAACCTTTCTACCATTTTAAGATGATGCATTTTCACAAGCAAACTCCCTAGGTCCACCCTCCACCAATCATCCCCACCTTTTCCCCTCCTTCTTACCTTCTTTTCTTTAATCAGCTGGGGAAGCTCTACAATATCAGGCATAACGTTTTTGTTCATTTTAGCAATGATGCAGGCTTTCTTTGAAAGTATCCTAGTTGCAATGTAACTCTGCAAAATAGAAGTACAGAGAGAGTGGCATTTTGTTTCAAAGCAGCTCCTCTCTTTGGTCACAAATGAAATAAGCAATGGAACTTGGGGCTCAAAAAATAGATGAAGTAGTATTGAGAAATGTGATGTGTAGAGACTTGCTATACTGCAAGCAAATGATGAATTTTATTTGTTAAGTCATACTATCATGATGCCTGGGGCATTTTTATCATGGATGAAGCAAATAAGCATTCCAATGCGGCTATATGATTGGTATGCTCTCCTGTTTCAGGCATGTGAATGGATGCTCAGTTGATAATACTGACGCAACATATATTGTACCAGAAGTAGTAAAAAGGTTAATCAGGACATTTTCAAAGCCATTAAAGGATTTAGGACTAAAAGTTCCATTGATACTTCCAGGCATTTTTGAAAATCTTTTCCTAATACACTCGATTCTTTTGCCGTGGAAGATCTGGATTCAGATTTAGATGGCAAGTGAAGCGTATGTTTGAAAGTTTGCGCCTGGTCTTGCTCATACTTTCCTTGGCTTCGGGGAGAACTACTCTACCAGTTTTGAATTTTAATGAAAACTAAAATAATTCTCTTTTCAAGCCTGTTTTCTGCTCTCACTTATACAGGCATAAATCAAAAATAGTTCTGCTGAAGCCAATGGAGTTAGTTACTTACATCAGCGTAACACAGGTGGTGAGAGGAGAATCAGACTCATTGGAGTCTTATTTACACTGGCGTAACTCCATTGTTTTCAGTGCAGTTACTTACTAACGATTGATGCCCCAATCCAGTGGAGCAGAATGCGCAGAGATGTTGGCTCAAGGAGTCTCCAAAAATGCATGTTTGCCACTTACATTGCCATAGTCCCAGACGGAGCTCCATGAGTTCCAGCCATCGTTTGAGTCAATGTTGGCCACGTGCTTATCGTTGTTGATGCTCACAGTCTGGTGGGAGTTTCCGCCATCATTTCCCTGATTGTTTTCATTCACATTCTGTTTATTTTTTTTAAAAAAGACAAGCATTTATGTGTTTAGATTTCTAAAGATCTGTTCTATAAATCCATTTCCATAACTAGTGCTATGGAAAATCATTGGCCTTAAAATAACGTTAAAAGGATATAACAGAGACTTTGGGGAGTGGCTGGGACGCTGCTAAAACTATCTGAGCCAAAGCATAAAGGTTCTTAGACTCATGGACTCATAGACTGTAAGGCCAGAAGGGGCCATCATGATCCTCTAGTCTGACCTCCTGCAGTTCACAAGCCACAGAACCTCACCCACCCATTCCAGTAATAGACCCATAACCTCTAGCTGAGTTACTGAAATCCTCAAATCTTGATTTAAAGACTTCGAGTTACAAAGAATCTACCATTTACTCTATTTCAAACCAGCAAGTGACCCATGCCTCATGTTGCCGAGGAAGGTGCGCACACACACACACACACACACACACCGCCAGGGTCTCTGCCAATCTGACCTGAAGAAAAATTCCTCCCCAACCCCAAATATGGCAATCAGTTAGACCCTGAGCATATGAGCAAGACCCACCAGTCAAATACTTGGGAAAGAATTCTCTGTAGTAACTCAGAGCTAATTTGTAAACACAGTCTCCTATGACTGCAGAATTGCAAATACAGTATGAAGGGGGAAGTGATCTGGGAAACTACAGGCCCATTAGTTTGACTTCAATTTTTTTAGCCAGGTGTGAGAACAAATTTTGAAAGAGAAAGCAGTTAAGGACATAGAGGTGAACAGTAATTGGGATAAAATAAGCATGGTATTGGAAAAGGTAGATCATACTAGACCAACCGTATCTCTTTCTTTGAGAAGATACCCAATTTTCTAGTTAAGGAAATGCAGTAGATTTGACTGATATAGTTCCACATGGGAAATTATTTGTTAAATTGGAGAAGATGGGGATTAAAAGGAGAATTAAATGGTGGGTAAGAAACTGGTTAAAGGGGAGACTACACTAGGTCATGCTGAAAGGTGAACTGTCAGGCAGGAGGGAGGTTACTAGTGGAGTTCCTCAAGGATCAGTCTTGGGACTGATCTTATTTAATATTTTAATTAATGACCTTGGCATAAAAAGTGGGAGTGTGCTAATAAAATGTGCAGATGACACAAAGATCGGAGGTATTGCCAATATGGAGGAGGACCGGAATATTATACAAGAAGATTTGGGTGACCTTGAAAACTGGAGTAATAGAAATGGGATGAAATTTAATAGTACACAGTGCAAGGTCATGCATTTAGGGATTAACAACAATAATTTTTGCTATAAGCTGGGGACATATCAGTTGGAAGTGACAGAGGAAAAGAAAGACCTGAGTGTACTGATCAATCACAGGGTGACTGAACTACCAATGTAATGTAGCATGAAAAAGGCTAATGCAATCCTGGGATGTATCAGGTGAGGTATTTCTAGTAGAGATAAGGAATTATCATTATACAAGTCACTAGTGAAACCTCATCTGGAATACTGTGTGCAGTTTTGGTCTCCCATATTTAGGAAAGATGAATTCAAACTGGAACAGGTGCAAAGAAGGGCTTCTAGCATGATCAGAGGAATGGAGAATCTATCTTACAAGTGGAGACTTATGGAGCTTGGCTTGTTTCGTCTAACCAAACAAAGGCTGAGGGGAATATGATTATGCTATAAATACATTAGAGGGATAAATACCAGGAAGGGAGAGAAGTTATTTAAGTTAAGGGCCAATGGTGACCACAAGAACAAATAGATATAAATTGGCCATCAACAAATTTAGGCTTGAAATTAGAAAAAGGTTTCTAACCATCAGAGGAGTGAAGTTCTGAAACAGCCTTCCAAGACTAGTAGTGGGGGCAAAAAATCTAACTTGTTTCAAGAGTGAGCTTGATAAGTTTATGGAGGGCATGGTATGATAAGCTTGCCTACAATAGCAATCTAACAAATTCCATGAAAAATAAAATACATTTCCCATCCAGGTCTCCCCATCATTAATCTGCAAACAGACATTCATTGATATCATTGCACTGTGTTTCTGTGATCAAATCCTCAATGCTATCATTATCCCACCACTCCACCCAATGATTTCATAATATTTATTCTAGTATCAAAATATAATTTGATGTTTCCTAAACTGCCAATAATTGAGTTTTCCCCCTGAGTAAGTAAACAGTCTAAATATTTTCTTTAGCCTGCAAACACAATCTTGTGCTATGTCAGTTTAATGCACTAAGGAAATCTTAGATTCCTTTTCAGAAATTTATTGTTCAGCTGTGAAAACTCATACAGCCCAAAAGAAACATTTTGATAAGACTTGATCATTATACTTACATCATTAGCAAAAATTGGAGTTAGGAAGACTCCGAGCAGAGCAGCAATCACAATCTGAAATTAACATTGGAAGCATAACAATGTAAGTGCTTGCCTTGGTAAAACATGTTCTAAAAGTTCTTTGTTGTCTAAGAATAGGCTTAGGCATGTGCTTACATTTAAGCACATACTTAAGTGCTTTGCTGGACTGGATCCTAACCTGTAATCTATTTGAAGATTATTCAAATATGCTGAAATAATCATATGGGTAAATCTGTTACCTTTTCTGATGCAAATTCCTATTAGCCTGGGCAGGATGCTTTGCCTAGGTGAGAAGAGCAACATTTGGCTCATAGTATTTGTGACTGATTTGGCAATTTCCAACAATATCCTTGAAAAACCTTGCTGAATTAAGTTCAAATATATTTGAAGTCCATTGTATCAAATGTAAAGGTTATGTATTATTGTGGGCCTGGATGATCAAAGGACTATATTGAACAATATGGCAAAGAAGAAGGGTCTTTTGGGACAGTACACGTGAAGTGTATTTCCTGATAACTATCTAGCGGGAGGTGAATGCAAATTCCCCACCCTCAGTTATACAAAAGCCCAGCCTTTTGAAGCTCCACCCTAAGCCTTTGTCTGCTGATCACCTGAGGCCAAGATCAGAGGGCCAAGCTGTCTAAAGGAAAAACTGAATTATTCATGATTGTTCTGGTTCTAAGCTAAGGTTGCTATGAACTTGTAACCACAGAAAAAGGCTAGGTGGAGTGTGAAGGACTGACTCCTGTCAGAGCCTTTGATGGAGTTGGGGGGTGATCTCTAGTAAACTTATTAAGAGGCATGTAGGTTATTTTATTGTTTTTAATATGTTTTCTCTGTAATGCTTTTACCTTAAGAATAAATATACTTGCTATGTGTTGACTTGTTAGTGCAGGCAATCAGAGCCATTCAGAGCCTTCAGAAAGAGAGCAAAGCATAGACACTGGCCTTTTTGGATAGTTTGGTTTGCTGGGAATATCACAGTGTAATCAGGGAACTGTGCCGACTGGAAAAACTCTGGTCAGGAGATGACAGCTGACCAGCTAACTGCGTAGAATGGTTGTCCTTGAAGGACCATGGAAAGGGAATATATGTGCAGTTGCCCTGAACTGTGAGAGTATTTAAAGCCTACCAAAAAAAAGTGTATTTAAAAATAGTGGAATGTCCAGGATGTGGGAGACAAGATGACAAACTTGGATAGGAGGTGAACCCTTTGTATGGAATATTTCATTCTTTAAAAGAGAGTTGATTTTTCCCTTGATGTTTTTATTTTGAATATTGACCAGAGCAATAACATTACATTATATGTGTATTCATAAAGAGTTAGGTCATGCCTGATCAGCACAGTCCTGTGCTGAGAACAGTGCAAAGATACATAACCCTCTCCACTCCCTTTAGGGTGAGGCATGTCCCGAAGGAACATCTTGGTAGCATCTCTGTACTTCTTCAAGTGCATTTCTGGATAGCTTTTATGGCTCCTTAACCCCCTCCCCCATGTGGGTCACACAGGGCAGGGGAATTCTCTTTAATTCCTTCCCCATATTGACTAGTCAAACTAAACCAAAATTCAGACTGGTTCAATACCTGACTATGCTTTGCTGGAAGTGATTGGATATTTATAGAGGACATAATTTAAGAGTTCACACCAGCGATTGATTTTCAAGTTGAGACAGACACAACATAAACAAACCTTGAAACTACATAAGTAGCACTTCTTTGTTTCAATCCAAAGAAAATGTTAACAATACTCCTGAATACAGAAATAAATAATGGAAGGGCTGACACAGTCTTATCTATTGCAGAAAACAATAATGCTAAATGCTTTTGTTATTCTGTTCTAAATACATGCATAATTTGTACATAGGCTAAATATTATTCAAACTTCCCTAATTTATTTAGTCTAAGTCAGAGCCAATATATATTGCTGTAACATTTAATAATTTTACATTATGTCATTTCAAGACATAATTATTGTCTTAGAGACAAATTTTGAAATCTTTCCTCAGATGTAAACTCCCACTGACTTCCATAAGCGCTTCTCACAAGTAAGTGCTGAATGTGACTCAGTAACTTCTTAGAATTAATTCCTCAAACTAGGATGAGTTTAAATACAGTTTTGCTCTCCAGTCATATATCCAGATTCTCACATTTCATGATTCTATGGATCAGATTCTCCCCTCACTTCTGTGATCATACACCAGTGTTGTAACCCCCTCAAATTTCATGGAATAGCTTCTGATTTAAGCTTAGGTACTGTAAATGAGGATCGGGCACTCTGTAGACAATACAACATGCATTTAAGTCTGGGATAAAAATTCTCTCCTATTTTCATTAAAATTCTAGAGATTAATGCATAGATGGGTCCATTTCCTTATGGAGTGAAATCTCTGCTGAAAGTAAAATTTCTAAAACTTCTAATGAAGTTAGCAGTAGTTCTGTGTGTGCATGGTCACATCCCAACCCTATGCAACATTCCTGTTGTATAAGAAGAAAGTAGTAAATGTACTCACAGCGAGTTTCATTTTGATGGCGGAGGAGATTCAAGATCTGCTGGGCTAAATGAAACAAACCCTTCTACTTTTTATGCACCAGTTTCCAAAGTTAAATACGGGAAGGTTAAATACTGAAATAAACTTATCTTATTGGCATGTATCCATTCATTTATGACATTACACACTGTTTCCTGGTGTAATTGCTCTAACAAGCAATTTGTCACCAGACTGATAGTGTCAATCACATGTAGCAGATAAGAGACCATTTGTAATGGTAAACTCAATATATTTTATCATAACTTTCTGTTATAGTTACACATAGTACATTTCTTTTAATAATGCTTAATCAAACCTAGATGATTAATCCATAAAGTCAAACAAGATTCCCAGTGACAAATTTTGCCTGCATGTTAAAGGCCTCACCCCAGATATCTTATATCCATAATTCATAATATTGATAAAGTATACCAGATTGCCAGCCTCAAGCATTCAAAAATTAGTCAGGCCCCACAAAATCATGAGATGCTCTAGGTCTAGTTGAAACATTTCAAAATTTGAAATGTTTCAACACAA
The DNA here is from genome assembly GCF_011386835.1 of Chrysemys picta bellii. Classification (NCBI taxonomy): domain Eukaryota; kingdom Metazoa; phylum Chordata; order Testudines; family Emydidae; genus Chrysemys; species Chrysemys picta. The sequence goes on from NC_088792.1 coordinate 153,485,005, forward strand.
ATTAAAGACAAATTTTTCACTAAACCACTCTCTAAAAAATTACCATTTTCCAACCAGCTCTACTTCACACCCACTTTACATTGCCAGAGTGATATAAAGAGACCTTCATGAAACTAAGAACTTAAGCAACTGGGTCAGATCTTCCCATCGTGCAAATATATGTGCTTCCTTAACCTTAATGCAGTTATGACAATTTAAAGCAGCCAATTGTATATAGAAGCATCAGGCCTGATTCTCATTTACATTAAGGCTACTTTGAAGTGAACCATTGTGACTTTTAAAGGGATGGTGCAACATTATCTGTTGTCTTGCATCCTGAGTTGTCATTTACACTTGTGCTAAGTGAAGGCAGAGGAGGTGTAAAATTCTACATTTAGCACAAGGTATAAAGTAGAGACCACTCAGGCCAACAGACTGCTGAGTGGAATGATCTACAGTTCTTGTAATCTATCTGAATTGCAGATGGCAAATGGAGCTGCATATGTGTGCTGTCAATGGAATCCAAAACACACAGAACAGTACATTGTTCATGTCATCAACTCCTCTCTTTTTTTCGGGACCATTAATAAATTGGGTAGTGATCATGAGAAAGGGATCAAGGAAACTGAGCTACGTAATGCCATTTAGCTAATCTCTGTGGTATCATTAGCAACGACTTGGAAAGTTCCTTTGTTCAAGAGTTCAATAACCAAAGCCATTTTGGCCATCACAGATAATGTGTCACACTTGGAAGTCTGAATCTACAAATCCCTCATCAGCTTTTCATTGTTTATATAGTCTGTTTGGCAAACTTGTATGGCTGGAGTTATTGATTGTAAGACAAAATTATGGAAACTAAATAGAACGGTAGAAATCAGAGAAGGAAAAGTTCCAACTGTACAAGATCCCATTCCTTGGCCAATGTTTCCTGTAATATTATCTTTAAAGCTTTGCTCAGAACATTTTCTCTCTATATACAGACTCTTAGAGGTTATCAGACAACAGGGAAACTCATATTGTTAGGAACCAACTTTAACCAAAAGTGAATTAGTTTCTATTTCTGAGGCCCAAAGACATTTTCATTTTATACATGTATATCTGCTTTTTCATGCATCATTACACATCCTTTCAAGCAGGATCAGAACTAGAAATAGTGAAATTAGGGCTGGACTAACCCAAGTAATTTTTTTTCTAACCATACGATTTGTAGATCCCTGAACCTGCCCCTGCTCTTGGGGAATGAAACCCCCGGACAAAGGCTCTTGTAGGTAAATGTTATCACATATCAAGATATTACCAATGGGGTTATGTACTATGTGATCAAAATGAAGCAACTAGCGCTAACTGGGAAAACTCTGATGAAACCATATTCCGTTGAAATATGTGGTTCAGTCAAAATCGAAATTCTTTGTGAAATTGGGTCCATTTTGCCAAATTTAATTTTAACAAATTTAAAATAAGCTCCAACAATGTTGAAACATCACATTTCAACATTATGGGAATGAAACATTTCAATTTTTCATTTTGAAATGTCTTTTCATTTAGAATTATTTTACTATTTGTTTTATATATTACAATGATATATAGATATATATATATATATAATATAAATTTTTAAAAACTTGAAATTTAAACAAAACATTTCAGTTCTGTCAAAACGAAACATTTTGAATGGCCTGAAGTGAAAACTGATTTGGAATTTCCCTTCACAGAGAATTTTGAAATGTTCTTTTTTTTTTTTTCCCCCCGGTTTGGAATGAAACCAAATGTAGAAATCCTTTACAAAATGGATCTTCTGTTCTCCACATGGCCATAGTAGCAATTTTCATTCATGCCTGGCCAGTACAGGAATCCAGACACAGCCTGTTTTACAGCCCTTACATAAAGTCCTGCTAATGCAAAAACGAAAGAATGCAAAGGCTGGCGTGGTACAGTTTGTTGGTTTTTGAGGTGGTGATAGGCACTTTTTCCCTCATGTCAGCTTATCTCTTCTGGGTGGAACAAATATTTATCAAAACCACCCGAAGAAACCATGATTCAACAGGGGAGTTTTTTGTATCAATATTTTTTTCCATCTTAATTTGTTCGATTTGATTTCCTATGTGGTGTTAGCCTTATGCATTGAAATTTGCTGGATGACTGGAAATCAGTCTTGAACTGAAATTGCCCAAGTTTTTCCTTGATTCTATTTTCAAGACCCCTTCGTTTAAATTATCTACAGTGGGTGCTGGGGCTAAAACAATGGGCCAGATTCTCCTTTTGGTTATACCACTGTAACTCAAGAGTAACTCCATTAACTTTAGGAGTATTGCACTGGTGTAAATAAGGGCAGACTTGGACCCATGAAAATAACAAAGACTGACAATTCCTCACAACAAGAAATTAATTTGATTTTCTCTATTTTTACAAGCATTTACAGTGCATTTTCTTTTGTCCCAGCACCTGAGTCCAGCTCCGTTCCTTCCTCCCATAGTCTCTGTGCAGATGTCACCAGTTGTCACCAGACCTTGAGTCGTCACCAGACCTTGAGTGAAACAGCTGAGAAAAAGTGGCTGATTTGGGGGATGTGGAAGAGAAAAGTTTGCAACCCCCTGACTTAGACCAAAAGCAGCCAAGGCAAGAAGCTGGCTTTGGGACATGTGAATATTCAGCTGAAAGATCAGGTTCACAGAGAGATACTCAGACCTGAAGTGGTCACCTTATCTAAAACCTCATTCTGCATGAGAGTTGACATTAGCGAGAGCTGTGCACATGAAATTCGACATACAGGAGTCACCACTGAACTGATACTGCAGTTCGGTCTCCGTTGGTCATTCAGTCCTTGATCTCTCTGCTGAGACTGCCAAGAAAGAAAGAATGCTGAAAGTAAAAGAGATGATACATAAAAGATATAAAAATAAAATATAATGGATTATTGTAAAGAACTAGGAAATACAGTATTTAGGAAGGAAAATTTTATGGGATTTAAACTCTTTCTTTGAATATAGTTTTAGACACTACACCAAAATTGCAGACTATTATTTTTGAGATACAGAATGTGTCCTTTGTGTAGGACCTGATCCAATGCCCACTGAAGTTATATGAAGATTCCAGTGGAAAATAGATTAGGTCCAGTGGAACCGCTGGTGTTTTTCCATTGACTTCGGTGGGCATTGGACGAGGCCCTTGTAGCATAATACAGTTCTGGGTAAAGAATAAACCTGCTGGACTTAAAATGAACTCTGTTAAAACACATATAATTAGTTGGTCAAACTTATTTCTGAAATAAATGGAAAAACTGCCTTCTTTTCTCTCTCTCTCTCATGCATCTCTGTGAAACCAGCAATGTCCAAAAGTCTTGCTCTTTTCTTCCCACACAAACACACAGGGCTCCTCCCTTTGA